>NC_081405.1:214377956-216777956 GCF_030272615.1 Cryptomeria japonica | reverse complement strand
GTGAAAAGTGATGAATTTGCAAAAAGAAATGATGAAGGAAATTCCAAGGAACCAGAAGACTACGATGAATTTGTCTATGTTCAACCAAGAATTCTTTCCGTGAAGACTGTTGAAGAAAATGAAGAGAATATCCAGTTACCAAGTGATGAAGAAGATCATATAGAGCCTATCGAGCCTGTATTAGCCAAGTATGTCAGAAGACACCATGCACTAAGTCAGATTATAGGAGATAAGGATGATCCAGTGATGACAAGGAACAAACTGAGA
Organism: Cryptomeria japonica; assembly: GCF_030272615.1. Taxonomy (NCBI): domain Eukaryota; kingdom Viridiplantae; phylum Streptophyta; class Pinopsida; order Cupressales; family Cupressaceae; genus Cryptomeria; species Cryptomeria japonica. The sequence continues at coordinate 216,777,689 of NC_081405.1, read as the reverse complement.
TAGAATACATGTTTGATATCTGAATTTGAACCGAGAATAGTGAAAGAGGCATTTAACAGTGAAGATTGGATAAATGCTATGACAGAAGAGATTGATCAAATCAAGAAGAATGACACATGGACACTAATCCCAAGACCAAAGGAAAAAAAAATAATCGATAAAAAGTGGATTTTCAGAAACAAGCTAAATGAAAAAGGAGAGGTCATTCGAAACAAAGCAAGACTAGTTTGCAAAGGTTATGCTCAAGAAGAAGGAATTGATAATGGTGAAACTTTTGCACCTGTTGCTAGACTGGAAGGAGTAAGAACATTGTTGGCCTATGCTGCTTTCAAAAACTTCAAGGTATATCAAATGGATGTCAAATCTACATTTTTGAATGGAATATTAGAAGAAGAATTTTTTATTGAACAACCTGAAGGATTTGTTGAAGACAATAATAAAGATCAGGTATGTAAATTGAACAAAGCTTTATATGGTTTGAAACAAGCACCTAGAGCATGGTATGAAAGATTGCACTCTTATTTGATTAAGATTGGTTTTATAAGGACAAGTGAGAATAGCAACATGTACATGAAGAATGATGAAAATGGAATACTGATCTCAGCCATATTAGTTGATGATATTATATTATGTGGAAATGACTCTTTATGCAAGAACTTTGGAAATGAAATGAGAAAAGAATTTGAGATGTCATTAATTGGTGAGATAAAGTATTTTATAGGTTTACAGATACTACAAATGAAAAATGAGATTTTCATTACTCAATCCAAGTACATAAAGGAAATCTTGAAGAAATTTGGAATGGGGGATTCAAAACTAGTAAGTACTCCTATGACTACCAACTATAAATTATCAAAGAATGATGAATCTGCATTTGTTGATGAGACACTTTACCAATCCATGATTGGAAAGCTACAATATGTTGTTCATAGTAGACCAGACATAGCACATGCAATAGGTATAGTTGCAAGATTCTCTGCAGATCCTAAGGAAACACAGATGACAACAATCAAAAGAATTTTTAGATACTTGAAAGGCACTAAGGATTATGGCTTAGTATATCAGAAAGGAAATGATTTTGATTTAAAAGTTTATATTGATGCTGATTGGGAAGACAACATTGATGATAGAAAAAGCACAAGTGGAGGAGCTTTCTTTTTAGGAGAAAGACTAGTGAGTTGGCTTAGCAAGAAACAAGGATGTATTTCACAGTCAACAGCAGAAGCTGAATATGTTGTTGTAGCACTAAATTGTACCAACATTGCTTGTATCAAACAACTGTTGCAAGGTATAAATGAGAAAGTTACCAAGCCAGTAACTATATTCTGTGACAATACTAGTGCCATTAATATTTCAAAAAAGCTTGTTATGCACTCTAAGGCAAAGCACATCTCTATCAAATATCATTATCTTAGAGAAGAATCTCAAGAGAAGAAAGTGGTGTTGGAGTATGTTAGTACAAAGGAACAAATAGCAGATATCTTCACCAAGCCACTACCAAGGGACACTTTGAATATCTCAAAAGTAAGTTAGGGGTCCTACCCCTATCTTCTACTCACTAACTGAGTTCAGTGAAAGCATCAATCCGATGACTCTATCGAATATCTTTTAGGAGTTGATGCTAATTTATACACTTTAGGATGTTTTCTAAAGGTGTACAGGAATTATTACAGGAAACAATATAGGGAACAGGAATTGAAGACAAAATGCTCTGACCGAGACTAAATTGATACACAACAGCAAGAAATCACTTCATACAGATAGAAATTATTTTTTAGTTCTTTACTTTTTGGCATTGTTGTCAAAGGGGGAGAAGACTAATATCAGGGGAGAAGACTAAGAGAAAACTGAGCAGACTACAGATTGGAAAGAAGACTGAAGAAAGAGGAGAAGTCTAATGTATGGGGGAGAGCATTTCAGCATTTTAGAATCACAGCAATCCGAATCTTTTTAAGGTCAAATCAATTGGTTTTGCCATCAATGCCAAAGGGGGATATTGTTGGCAATATTGCATTATAATAGACAATAAAAGATTGTTGACATTTCATAAGGATATTGAGAAGGTTGTTGATGATTATGGATATAACTGATTAAAGATGTTTACTATCTTGATATTATTATTTTGTCATTGATGTCAAGAAATTGATTTTCTAATTCAGTATGATGTTGCCATATCTTAAGAAGTATGATTTAAAAGAGTATAAAGATGTCGGTAAAAGACACGGGAAAGATAAAAAAACTTAGGTATTCAATGGGCAACTACTACTGAGTCAAACAATGATGAGATCATGATGTTTAGATTGTTTTAACATCATACATATGTTGTAAATTGTGAAGGTTAATACTATACTATGTTACCAAGCAAAGAACCTAGTCGGTAAACCCTAAGGTTATCTCTATTGGTTAATGAAGGTAGAATGTCTACCGAGTGAAGTTTAGTATTCACCAAGTTATAACCGAGTTGCTACCGAGTTGTAACCGAGCTATAACAGAATGCATTAAATGTTTGCATGCATTATTTAATGAAGGAAGCTATTGAGCTGGAACTGATTAAATGATTGGTGAGTCGTGGATGAAGTTTGTTAATGAATCTAAGGCAATGAAAAGTCGGCATGAAGATCTACATCGCAGATTGAACCGCAATACCCTGGCACAAGTTCCAAGGCAGGGTAAAACATTTTTTAGATCAAAAGATGCATTGAACCTAGACAAGATTGAAGATCTGATGGCTATGATTGATCATGGGAAATGTGATCAAAGGGATTAAGCGGTTACCTAATTGTTTATAAATAGGAAACTATTGATAAACAATGTATGCGGGCAAGTGTATGCATAGGGATGCTACATAGTGATTACCGAGCACAGAAGCTTGAAGACCTATTTGAATAACAGAGTATAGATGCCCAGCAGATAGACAAGATTAGTTCTATGTCTAGATTGTATTGAACAAATAGGAATCTGCTTTAGCATTTTAGATTGAAGTTGTAGATAGAGTTTTATTACTGTTATTTTGTGAAAGTGACAGAAAATCTCTTAACTGAGTGGACTTAACAGTCTTATTTGTAAAACCCTCTAGCAAGGTGACATTCTGATTGAGTGTTTGAAATCCTTTAACAAGGTCACTTCTAACAAGGTGAAGATCCTAACAGATCTATGGGAAATCCCTTAACCGGGTCACATCTAGCAATGTGTTTGTAATCTTTAACAGGATTTGCTTTTAACCGAGCATACTCTAGAAGAGTATATTTCTTAGTGGGTCCAAAATCCCACAATGGTTTTTCCCTATTTTGGTTTCCACATTAAATCTGGTGTTATGAGGTTTATGATGTTCATATTCTTTTGAGTTTGCATGTTTAAACAATTTTGGTTATATTACTGATATATATGTTACCGAGGTTGAATCTGATGTTTTTATGGATGATTAAGTTTGTATGATTCACCCCTCCCCCCTCTCATCTTATTGGCTATTGGATATGTACTTATATTAAGTATCAGAACTATCATGTATTTAGTCCTTGAATGCATCACCAAATTCTTTAATATTTTAATTTCATTTGTATTGTCACAAATAATAATAATTGCCTCATCAAACATCACCTTAATATCTTTGAGAGTTTTCTCCATCCACATTACTTGATTTCAACAGGATGTTGTCGCAATACATTTTGCTTCTATAGATAATGACCTCGAATCCTACTTCTTGTTCAACCAAGAGACTAATGTATCTCCCAATAAAAATGCACCACCACTTGCACTTCTTTTGTCATCAACACATCCAGCCTAATCAGCATCTATGTAAGCTTTCAAAGAGAAACCATCATTTTTCTTATACCACAAACCAAAATCCGGAGTCTCTTTCAAGTATCTGAAAATCCATTTTACTATTGTATCATGAGATTGCTTAGGATTAGCTTGATATCTGACAACCAAACAAATTTCATGCATAATATCCAATCTTGAAGCAGTCAAATATAATAATTCACTAACCATAGATCTATAAAATTTATGATCCACATCCAAAGATTCATCATATTTTCTTCAAATATAACTAGTGATCATGGAAGTTCCAACTGGCATCCTCCATACCAAACTTCTTCAACATCTCCTTGATATACTTAGTCCAAGAAATGAAAATACAATTTTCTAACTATGTTACTTGAAGACCAGGAAAAAATGACAACTCACCAATCATAGACATCTCAAATACCTTCTACAAACCTCTTACAAATATCATCATCTCCACCAAAAATGATATCATCAATATATACAACTACTATCAATTGTTTGTCACTTTCAACTTTGGAATAAAGATTACTATCTACGGTACCTTTCTTGAAGTTTTGTTGTAGCAAATAATTGCCCAACCTTCCATACCAATCTCTAAGAGCTTGCACTTGAGTCCATAAAGTGCCTTCTTGAGTCTACAAACTATATTCAAATCTTCGGACAACTAAAACCCATCTGGTTGTTCAATGCAAACCACTTCTTCAATTTATCTATTCAAGAATGTTGATTTTATCATATCAAAAAATCCTAATATTGTTTAAAGTATATCCCTAAAATCAAATTCTAGGAGGTAAAAATAGGTAGTTTCATAAAAAAATATAAAAAGAATATATTTGCATGGAATAACCATTAATTAATTAAATGAAACCATAAAACATTATTTATTGTTCAAAATGTTTCTTAAGAAATTTATGTGAGGATTACTGCACTTAGTAGCTCTACAAAAAAAAATTGAACAAATTAGTAGCTCTACAAAAAAAATTGAACAAATTTGATGTCTAGTGTATAATTGATTTTTCAACTCTTTTTGATGAATGCCTACAATGTACTTATTGTCTTGTACATTTAAGAGATTATAAATATTTTGTGGGTTAATCTCATGTAGCATACAATTGATATCATGCCATATAGAAGTGACCTCTAAGACCTTTAGTCCTAGGTTAGTAATCTATAGACTTTTAGCACCTGGTCTTTTATGATCTCTAATATCTAAAATTATATAATTATAAAATGTCCTAGGAAAGTTTTTCAATTGTGAGGTTCATGTTCTCCTTAATAAAATACATGATATATCAAATTTATGACCTATATTTTTAATAGTTGAAGATAACACTCTTAATGATAGAAGCATCCAACGTGCACAGACATTTTGATTCTAAAATAGAAATATTAGTTTTAGGTGCCAAATGTAAATATTTTTGTAATGATTTCTCCTTATAATTATTTGATGATTGAATTGTGCAAATAAATGAATTGAAACATCATCATAATTAAAAAATTTCACAAACTTATACCAAGTTAGCTATCAAAGACTAGTATAAAATAGTAAGAACTGGTAATTTAAAGTTTCAAATTCTGGAAATTTGAAAATAAATTTTATATGACATTAGATCAACCTATAATAGGGGTCCAAATTTTTTTGGATTATGAATGAATATATGAAAGTGCAAACTAATACCGAGAAAAAAGATAAAATAAAATAATTGTAAATATGATTAAGATAATATGTAATGTAGACAAATATATAAAAGAGAATAAATTAGACTGAACAAATGAATAAAAAAATTAAAATCAATTAAAAATATATTGTTTTTCATAATATAATTCTTTATTTTTTTTTATATTATGAGATAATCTGGTGACCTAGTCTAGCGACTCAACCACACTAGATGAGGTGAGAATACCTTGATGGATGACTGGGCGGGCTCAAACAACCCAACCAATGAGAGTTGAACCTTGGACCTACATAAGAAGAACCCAAAACCTTGGTACAAACTTACCAACCATTAAACTGTAAACTGAAGCCCCACAGTATAATTCTATTAAATTAAACTTAAAATTAAATAAAAATTTACATGTCACCATTAAATATATTTGTTCTTACTTGTAAATTTTATATCAATACCTAAAACATTAAAACTACTTATTTATAACCATTAAAATTGAAGCATGGGGCCATGACAAAAAGAAATGACAAAGAACTATCACAATTTTCTAAAGAAGCTTTGCAAACCTTTCATTGTTAGCTTTCCATATTTATTTAATGGCAACCATAACAAGTGTCATTCAATGTGAATTGCCTGTACCACACAAGATTTACAAGAAAACAAGAAGCATCTCATATAATGATTAATCTCATCCCTTTTATTTTGTTTTTGTTGATGGCCAAAAATTCTTATGACATAAAGCTCTAAAAGCTTCTCCCATCTTCCTAAAATTGGGCAAGATATCACTTAAAAGTACAAAACTATATTCATACCAAAACAAATAATAAGTTAATAATAATCTTTTGTCCTATGATGATAAACCATTCAAAATTAATTGTGTGTCTTAAATTTTTGGTGGCCCCTCCATGATTGGTCGTTAGTGTAAGTTGAAATTTTAAATAGAAAAAGTTACAAATGTAGAGGTGGGTACTAAATGATGATTTAAAGCCAAAATGTGTACCCATCTTGTCACTTATATTTCTCCACTAACATGGATTATCAGACAAAAATCATTACTTATATAATTATGCTTCATTGAAAAGGAAAATTTAAGTGTATACCAACAAACAACTTTTACATGTTATCATTATTAAGAAATTTGGGCACAAAAGCCAAGCAACCATCATTTTGGACTTCATTATATTTATAATAATAGGAAAAAATATAATCCAATGTTCCTAATTTTATATTATTTTAAGCTAAAGTTGTAGAATTACACAATCTTTTATGGTGACATGTTTCTAAATCAACCTTTATGGAATGATTTAATAAATAGAATCTTTTTCCTTTCGTTGGAGAAAAATGGGTTATGTAGATCACCTTCTATATAAGGTGAAGGATATATATATATATATATATATATATATATATATATATATTAGAGTTCATGATTGCTAATTTCCTCTTTTTTAGTTAAATGTATAAAATATTAATCTAGATCTAGATTTTAATTTAATATACATGGTTTTTCTTTCTAGAAATAATAGGCTTGTTTTTATATGAATGTGAATGATTTGTTGGGTTATTTAATTATTATTGGTTGAGACATTAATAATTATTAATGTATTAATTTTATTTTCAATAATATTTTATTGATTTGTAGATTTTTATTTAAGAAAGAAAATATTAAGTTAATAATAATAAGAAAAGTTATAAAAATTTATATTAAAAAATGAATATGAGAATGTCAATACACGTAATAAAATCTATTAATAAATAAACATTGATATTATTTGTTCATTACAATTATTAATAAATAATCATTTAGTCACAAACATTATAGCAACCACAATGTACTCCACTTGTTACATCAATTATCACCACTCTAATATTTGCGTTGATGCTATTGGTAATTTATTTATCACTATATGCTTGGGTTGAGTGTTATTGCCATTGAAAACAATTTCATGATATTGTGAGTGATTTATTTCATACCCATCAAGGGGTAGAAAGGTGAGTGTGGTCACCTTTTAGCACCCCTTTGGAATGGTATTTAAGAAATGTTTAACCACCAAACCTCTATAAATGTATATAACTGCAAAATTTTCACATTTGTATGCATAATCAAAAAATTCTTAGAGAGCCAACCATACTCATGTGATGAATCCAAACCATCACCATTAGCAACCTCTAATTTCAATTTAAGTTTTAAAACAACATCAACTCATTTAATTTTTATTGTTAATTAGCCTAAACCAAACTAAAAACCAAATTTTGACACACTAAGATAGAAAGGATAACTAACTCCAAATTATTAAGTAATTCTCCATGATCAGTTCATGTAATATCAATAATCCACTATACTTCACAACCTCAAGACCATATTTTTTTAATCAAATTAAATAAGATAAAATCAAGGAAGTAGAAGATCATTCTTGACTTATGATCTAAAATCTTATCACAGAACTATGAATCATGTCCTTTGAAAGTATAGTTAACTAGAAGCCATCAAATGATTTATTCAAAATCAACACCACAAAAAGCCACCACTCATCAATTGAAGCTACAAATGAGAAATATAATATGATAGACCCCAAACAATAGGAAAAAAATGTTTCACAAGCCAAGAATCCTATGCAAGCATAACGCTTGTCACTTAAAGAAATCAAACCAGAATAAGTTTCTCGACACAACTTGATAAGCTTGTATTGATGGAAAAAAATTTAATGAGATTTGTGAATTTGTGTAGCTAGGTGAGGATGCGAAGGCGATGGAGAGATGTAGTGTGTTGGAAATTTGGAGGAATTCATTATGTGTTTTGCATTGATGTTTTGTCATTGATGTCAACACTAGTTGCTTTGGTTGTTTACTGGTATCCTTTTGGTCCTGGTAGGATGTTTGGTAAGATCATGTTCATCCGGTATACTCCAGTATGTTTTGGCTTATGGAATTGGCTTAGACCTGCTATTCATGCTATTCATATATATGTTCAGTTAGTTGGTATTGATTTGGTGATCAGATGTTATCTTATATGGTGGTAAGCCTGGTTTATTGATCCAATGAGGATTTCACAGACAAAGCTTTGTTGAAGATCTTTTGATATTATGCATAAGTGGTGTTGGTGCATCTTCTAGAAGGGATTTAGGATGTTGATGGTGATGGTGATGGTGATCATGTTTGAGCCTTGACTGTTTGGCATCATTTCTTTAGTGTGTGTGGACCTAAATTGGGTCCAGTGTTATCTAGGTTATGGATCGACTTAATGTAACGTGTTGTTAGAACTTCTCGATGTGTTTCTGGGATGACTTATGGGTTGGACGATATTTGTTTGGTCTCAGGACGACATGTTTTATAATTATGTAATAGGTTTTATTATCTGGGTGGCCGACCTAATTGTTTAAGGTCTAGGGTTTGTATATATATGTGTATGAACTCATTGTAGATCATGGTATGAAAGAGAATAATGTAATAATCATTCATGCAGAGGATTTGGTCTATCATAGGTGATCGAGTTGGGTTTATGCAAGACATTTAAGACCTCCGATATTGAGATTAACTATAATTGTACTTAGGCATAGGAGATGCTATTATTGTAGTTCATTCTTCCTTCCAGATTGTAATCTAGATTTCTTATGTAGTCAATGAGACTCCTTTTGTAATGAGCAATGTGCTCTAGGCTATTAGCCTTCTTGCAAGTGCAGGCCCCTCAATTTGTAATCACATACTTACTACAGAAGTATTATCTGACTATGGGTAGGCTTCCCACCATGGTTTTTCCCTTTACTGGGTTTTCCATGTACAAATCTTGGTGTTAAGTGGATGGTAACTATTCTCTAATTGTTGCTTGTGCTTATTTGGTATATCTGCTATTTCGGTAATTGGTTTATGTATTCCTGTATTGATCTTATGTGTTCCGTTAATAAAATTTTTAATTCTTAAGGTTTTGGTAATCTTGTGACAACTGATTCACCCTCCCCCCTCTCAGTTGTCCTTCAATTATCTGAACTGGCTAACAATTGGTATCAGAGCTCTAGTCCTCTCTATAGAAGCTTAACCGCTTGAGGAAGATCCTATGGAATCTAATAGTTCAAGTTCATCTAGTTCATCTGCAGCTATCTTCCAGAGAGAAATTCCTAGGATTGCTAGAACAAATTACAGAGTATGGAAGGTTCAGATGGAGACTCATCTGAGATGTCTTGGTAAGGAAATCTAGGAGATCACTGAGAATGGTGTAACTCCTTTTAATCTAGCATCTGGTAATCCTCCTCCAGAAAAATTGGATAAGGAGCTTGAGAATGATTGTAGAGATAGAGAATCCCTCTTGTGTGCACTTTTTGATCAACAAAAAATGGGATTGACTGACAAATCGACAACAAAAGTTATATGGGACAAGTTGGAGACTCTAAATGAAGGTGACCCTACTATTAATATTGCTAAAATTGATGGTTACTGGATGAGATATGAAAATTTGAAGATGGAAGAAGATGAAAGGATTACTGCATTTATGGAAAGGGTAAATGAAATTTTCATGGGAATTCAATATTGTGGTGGATCTCTGAGTGAAGATGAAATAGTTTCTAAAGTTCTGAGAGCTTTACCATTGGCTTATAAGATGAAGGCTACTACAATTAATGAATTGAGAACAATGGCTAATACTTCTGTCAATAGGGATTCCTTGGTTGGGAAATTATCTACTTTTGAGCTTGAAGAATTTGGACCTTCTAGAGCTGTGAATTTTGAACCTACTTTTCATGCATTTACATCATCAATAGGCAAAGAAGATTGGAAAGATTTTTATGTAAAGGAATTGGATGATATGAAGAGGGAAGATGAATAATTTGAGCAACTTGAAGCCCTATTTTCTAGAAGAGTACCTAAATGACTGGTAGGAAGTAAGTATGAAGGAAAATCACCCTTTAAATGTTTTGCATGTAATAAGATAGGCCATTTTGCATCTAGATGTCCTGAAAGGAATTCAAGATTTGAAGAAAGAGCTAGAAGATCTTTTAAGCCTAACCCCGAATATGAGAACAAGCATAAGTACAGGAGAAACAAAGATAAATCATATTACTTTGTTGATGAGGAAGGTGTGATTGATTCTAATTATGAACCCAATACAAGACTCTACTAGTGGTTCCGACAATGGAAAGGAATGGGTGTTCCTGGCTATCAAGGAAGATGGTCTGATACTGGAAGAGAATCTACTTGAAGAAAATGCCCTTGCTGCTAAAATTGAAGATAAGGATGAATTGGTAATAGATAGCGGATGTTCACATCATATGACTGGAGATAAAAAGGAAGTTTCTCTCCTTGCAAGAATTTGATGGCAGTCTGGTTAGATTTAAAGATGACAAAGAATGCATGATCAAAGGAAGAGGAACCATATCATTAGATGGTAAGCATAATACTGATAATGTTTATAATGTTGAAGGTTTAAGGCATAATCTTTTGAGTGTAGGACAGTTGGTGGATAAGGGATTTCAATTAAAATTCAGGGATGGAAAATGCAAGATCATTAATAGATCTGGGTTGGAGATTACTATCGGTACTCAGACAAAAGGTAATATATTTCATTTGAATTCTGGTGATAAGACATGTTTGATTGCACAAATTGATGAGAGTTGGCTTTGGCATAAAAGGTTATGCCATGTGAATTTTGATTGCACGGTAAAGATCAATTCAACTAAGGCAGTTAGAGATATACCTAAGATTGTGAAGCCCTATAATTCGGTGTGTAAAGAATGTCAAATGGGAAAATAGGTCAGAACCTCTTTTAAGAGTATAAAAGACAAATCTAATGATGTTATTGATCTTATTCATACTGATTTGTGTGGTCCTTCTAGAATCAAAAGTTTTCAAGGTGATAGATATTTTATGCTTAAGGTTAGATCATGGTGGAGAATTCACATCGAGTGAGTTTAATAAATTTTCTGAGAAGCATGGCACAAGGAAATAATTTTCTGCTCCCCGGACACCTCAGCGGGATGGAGTTGTGGAAAGAAAGAACTGAACTATCTTGGATGCTAATAGAACCATGACGATGGAAGCTAATCTAACAGTGAGCACAACATTTTATACATTCAACAGAGTTCATATCAAAGGAGAAACATATAAGACACCTTATGAGTTATGGTTTGGAAATACACCTATAGTTAAGTACTTCAAAATCTTTGGTTATTCTAATGAACGAAAAAACATATAGATGTTATAATAAAAGATTGCAGAGAATTGTGGAGAGCGCTAATGTCAAGGTGGATGAGAAGAATAGAAGTCAAATCAGAATTTGTGAGCAAGAACCAGTAGTGGAAATGATCATAACTGAATCGGTAACACCTTTACCGAAATAGAATTTTGAACCAGTTACTCTGGTAGTATCAGAAAATTCAACGGTAACTAAAGATCAGGGAAGAGGAACAGAGAGTCAGAAGACTCCTAGGTATGTAAAGTTGAATCATTTAGAAGATCAGATCATTGGAGATAAGAACAAAGGAGTGATGACAAGAAGAAGATTGGCAGCTGATGAGGTATGTTTAATCTCTCAAGTTGAACCGGTATCAGTGACTGAAGTATGAAAAGTTGAATGTTGGATGAAAGCTATGGAAGAAGAATTAGATCAAATAGAAAGAATAACACATGGATTTCAGTTCCTCGACCTAAAAATAAGAATGTTATTGGAACTAAGTGGGTTTTTAGGAATAAATTAAATGAAGTTGGACAAGTTGTGAGGAATAAAGATAGATTGGTTTGTAAAGGATATTCTCAAAAGGAAGGAATTGATTATGGTGAAACCTTTGCACCTGTAGCTAGGATTGAAGTTGTAAGATTATTTTTTGCCTATGTTGCACATAAAAACTACAAGGTTTATCAGATGGATGTTAAGTGTTCTTTTCTGAATGGGGATCTTGATGAGGAAGTTTATATTGAGCAACATGACATCTTTTCACTTTCAGATGATAAAAACATGGTTTGTAGGTTAAAGAAAGCCTTATATGGATTGAAACAGGCACCTAGAGCTTGGTATGAAAGGTTGGATAAATATATTTTAAAACTTAGTTTCACTAAAGGTAATGCTGATAGTAATCTATATTATAGACTCACCGATGATGAAATACTGATTATTGAGGTCTTTGTTGATGACATCATATTTGGAGGTGAAGATAAGTTGTGCATGGAATTTTCTAACAATATGGAGAATGAATTTGAGATGTCTATGATTGGGGAAATGAAATTTTTCTTAGGTTTGCAGATTACTCAGACTAATAAAGGTATTTTCATCTATCAAACTAAGTATGCTAGACAGTTGTTGATGAAATTTGGTATGGAAAATTCTAAACCGATTTGTACTGCTATGGTTACAAGTGAGAAATTGACAAAGAAAGATGAATCAGCACCGGTAAATCCTACAAGATACAAGTCTATGATTGGAGGTTTACTATATTTGACTTAGACTAAATCGGATATAATGAATGTAGTTTGCATTGCATCAAGATATCAAAGTGATCCTAGAGAAAATCATGAGAGTGCGGTGAAAAGGATTTTTAGGTACTTACAACGAACATTTGAATATGGTTTGTGGTATCCTAAAGATGATGACTTTACTTTATGTGCATATACAGATGCAGATTGGGTAGGTGATGTTGATGAATGGAAAAGCACTTCTAGTGGGGCCTTCTTTCTTGGAAAGAAACTTATTTCATGGATCAACGAGAACTGATCATGTACTTCCTTATCTACTATTGAAGTTGAGTATGTTGTTGCTTCTACTAACTATACACAAGTTCTATGGATGAATAAAATGTTAAAGGGTATAAAAGTGCATTTGCAATGAGCCGGTAGTTATTCACTGTGATAACTCTGATGCTATAGACATATCAAAGAATCTGAGATTCCACTCTAAGACAAAGCACATATCTATCAAGTATAACTTTTTGAAGGAATAGGTGGAAGAAAATGAAGTCAGATTGGTTTATGTGAACACTAAAGAGCAGATTGCAAACATCTTCACTAAACCTTTGCCTAAAGAATCATTTGAGTACCTGAGAGACAGATTAGGGGTTTCTGCCTCTCTAGCAAAAAATTGATTGATGTTATTTGACATCAGTCCGGTATGCATTATCAGAGCTATTATTCATTCTGGATAGATGTGGTGATGCTACTACTCAAGGGGGGTAGTTAGTCTTGTGATTCAGTGATTTATGATTTTGCTTTGATATTTATGTCAAATCTTTGGCATTAATGTCAAAGGGGGAGAGATATTCATGTGAAAAACTTAAGGAGTTATATAAATTAGGGGGGGGGATTTGTAGAACTTAACTATGATATCATCTATAGGGAGAGTATGGATCAGAACTTCATTGCTATATTCTTGTGTGGGAGATTTGTTTGGCATTTCTTGGCACTTGGATATTTTTCACATCTAGTGTTGTCATCAATGCCAAAGGGGAAGATTGTTGGAAATTTGGAGGAATTGATTATGTGTTACATTGTTTTTTTTTCATTGATGCCTGATGCAGGAGCATCCCCAGTTGATGAGAAAGCTTGCATCAACCAAAAACATTTCCTTTCTTGTTTAGTTCCTTGTGCAATTTTTTGTATTCTTACTAGTATGTACTAGTAGTTGCTTGTTCTTTGTGGCAGATCTTGATGGAAATTTCCTGATGGTTTCATGTGGTTGATTCCATATTTATAGTTCATTTGGGTTCTTCTCCAGTCAGTTACCTCTTCCGGTTGGTTGTTTCTGGGTTTTCGGGATAGTTCTTGTGCTTACCAGTTGATTTTCCTTCATTACCGGTGTGATTCTTAGTGTATGGATCCATATTTGGTCTTGTCTGATGTTCCTTGGCATGTGGTCAACCTTCTTTCTGATCCACATCACTTGGTTGTTATTTTCTGGAAAGATTTCTTGAATCTTAGGGCTGACCTAATTACAAATTTCATTTTCCTGCATTGGTGAATGTAATCTTTTGAGGTCAACCCGGATATGTTTTGGTGGGTATAAATATGATGTTATGTAATCATTTGTAAAGGCATGGGAACTAGAAATTAGAATAAGGATTGAGATTCACATGTTGTGATCTGATTGATATTGGGAGTCCTAGTTGGGTTGTTTCTGGCTTATAGTTTGCATGTAACTGGTTAACTACTGGATGTTCTTAGATGATAATCTGATGGTCATCAAATGAATACTAGAAGTTCTATGGCTTGAATATAATCTGTTTATATGAATTTTTTATGTTTTCTTACTACTTTCATTGTGTATCTTTTACTGCATAAGCTGGTTGACTCTTTTGAGGGTTATCACTGGTTATGGACTAGCTGGTGGAAGAATCATCTGAGGCATTCCTTGAGGTGGACAGATCACCAATTGGAGGCAAGCTGCATGGGTGTTCAATAGATCACTGAGTTGAAGCAGTTCACCGGAGTGGAAGGAGAGATGCTATCAAGGAGAACAAACCCCAAGAGGGTAGAACAAATGATGGAAGACTTCAAGAATGAAGTGAGGAATGAAATTCAGAATGCTTTGGCTAGTTTACGAAGAAACCCAGACTCTGAGGATGAGTATGAGGAAGTCGGTGAAGAGCTTGAGGAAGTTGAAGGACTGGAAGATGAGAGAGAGGAAAGATTCCTAAGAGTGGTGGTGCAAGCAAGTAAAGTTTCTTAAAGGTGAGGTTTCTAAATTTTCCAAAACGCTAAACCTGGAGGATCTAATAGATTGGATTGGAGAGTTGGAGGACTACTTTGAGTTTGAGGATGTCAAGGACCTGTAGAGAATCTAGTTGGCATAGACCAAGTTGAAAGGGTGTGCTACCTTGTGGTCGAAAGAGTTGCAGAATGACAGAGTGGAGAATGGTGAATTGAAGATCACCCAGTGGAGACAGATGGTTACAATATTGAAGGCCAAGTTCATACCAGAAGACTATGAACTGATGTTGTTCAAGAAGTTACAGAACTTGTAACAGAGAAACGTGACTATGAAGGATTACACTAAGGAATTCTACAAGGTGGTAATCAGATCTGGACATAGAGAGATGGACAGAGAAAAGGTGGTAAGGTACATCAATGGACTTGATTTTAACATTCAAGATGAGATGAGTATGTTGAATGTTTCAACAATTGAAGAAGCTTACCAGTATTCCTTGAAGGCTAAGGATAAGGTGAGAAAAAGACAACCGAATAGGGGAAATGATAAATTAAAGATAAATGATAGTATGAAGAAACCGACTGAAGAAGAGGATGTAGAACCTAAGTGGAGTAAAAAAATGGAACAGAAGACACCAAGAAAAGGTAGTAGTAGTACCGGTAGAGAATTTCTTAGTAAATGTTTCAAGTGTGGAGAAATCAGACATAGATCCTATGAATGTAAGAAATGAATGGCAAGAAGTTGTGTGGCAAGTGAAGAACTAGATGGTACCAGATCTCACTATGCACTGGAGCAAGGAGAATCCCTTATGCTCAGAAGAAAGGATACTGGATCTACTCAGAGGAAGATTCTTTTCTGGACTGTAAAATTAGGTGCTAAGTGTTGCAAGGTCATTGCAGATAGTGGAAGTAGAGAAGCTTGGGTTGAAGAGGCCTGAGCATCCTTTTCCTTATAAGGTAAGTTGGTTACAAGATGATCAGAAGGTAGAGATAAAGGAGTAGTGTTGGGTAAGTTTCAATATTGGGCCTTTCAGAGATGAAGTTTTATGTGATATTGTGTCAATGAATGTTTGTCATATCTTGTTAAAAAAACCTTGGCAGTATGATAGAGGAGATATTTATGATTGTATAAGGAACCTAGTTACTATTGAAAATGATGGGAAGAAGTTCACATTGATTTCTTTGAAGGAGAAAGAGAATGAGGTGAAGAATCTGAGTCCTAAGAAAATTTGCAGAAAACTGGTGGTAGAGGTTATACCAGAAGTTTGACAGAACCGGTTGCATAGGTTATACTAGAGGTTTTGAAGAAAGATCTGATAGAACCAGTTGCAGAGATTATACCAAAAGGTGACATGAATTGGCAGAAGGATTTGAGAGATGAGCCTGATGGACAGATGGAACTGATCGACATAGAGCTCATGGTGACAAACTAGATGAACTCTTGTGGTAGAAGAAATCCTAAGTTGCAGAAGAAAGAAGGCATTACATAGGGAGAATGTGCATATCTAAAGTAAAGAAAGAAAAGCAAAGGGATTCAAAGGTTAGAGAAGCTGGTTGAGGCACTGGGAGAGATAGAGGAAAGATTGGCAGATAAAGAAGATGTTTGGATCAAAAATGAGCATGGGATCTTCATCTTGAATCCTTTTAGATGTTCATGAGTTTCCTCTCATGGAACATCCTTTTCTACCTAGGTTGTTTGATGCAGGAGCATCCTCGGTTGATGAGAAATCTTGCATCAACCAAAAACATTTCCTTTCTTGTTTAGTTCTTTGTGTAGTTTTTTTTATTCTTACTGATATGTACCAGTAGTTGCTTGTTCTTCATGGTAGATCTTGTTGACAATTTCCTGGTAGTTTTATGTGGTTGATTCTAGATTTCTAGATCATTTGGGTTCTTGTTTGGTCAGTTATCACTTCCGGTTGGTTGTTTATGGGTTTATGGGATAGTTCTTGTGCTTACCGGTTGGTTTTCCTTCATTATCAGTGTGATTCTTGGCGTATGGATCCATCTTGGGTCTGGTCCGATGTTCCTTTGCATGTGGTTGACCTTCCTACTAATCCACATCACTTGGTTGTTATTTTCCAGAAAGATTTATTGAATCTTAGGGCTGACCTAATTACACATTTCATTTTCCTGCATTGGTGAATGTAATCTTTTGAGGCTAACCCATATATGTTCCAGTGGGTATAAATATGATGTTATGTAATCATTTGTAAAGGCAGAAGAATTAGAACTTAGAATAAGGATGGATATTCACATTTTGTGATCTCATTGATCTTGGGATTCCCAGCTGGGTTGTTTTTGGCTTGTAGCCCACATGTAACCAGTTAACTACTGAATGTTCTTTGATGATAATCTGATGATCACCGGATGATTGTTAGAAATTATATGGCTTGAATAATGATCTATTTATATGAATTTGTTGTGTTTTCTTACTTCTTTCATTGTGTCTCTCTTTCTACATAAGTCAGTTGACTCTTTTAAGGGTTTTCACCGGTAATGGCTGCATCAATGTCAACACTAGTTGCTTTGGTTGTTTACCAGTATCCTTTTGGTTCCGGTAGGATGTTTGGTTTTTGGTTTGTAAGATCATGTTGATCCGATATACTCTGGTATGTTTTGACTTATGTAATTGGATTAGATCTTCTATTCATGCTATTTAGATATATATTTAGTTAGTTGGTATTGATTTGGTGATCAGATGCTATCTTATATGCTAGTAAGCCTAGTTTATTGATTTGGTGAGGCTTTCACCGGAAGAGATTTTTTGAAGATCTTTTGATATTATGCATAAGCGATGTTGGTTCAATTTATAGAAGGGATTCAAGATGGTGATGGCGATCATGTTCAAGCCTTAACTGATTAGGATCATTGCTTTAGTGTGTGTGGACCTAAATTGGGTCCAGTGCTATCTAGGTTATGGATCGGCTTAATGTAACATGTTATTGGAACTTCTCGATTTGTTTCCGAGATGACTTATGGGTTGGATGATATTATGTAATAGGTGATCATGTTTCATCTCAGGACGACATGTTTTATAATTATGTAATAGGTTTTATTATCTAGGTGGCCAACCTAATTGTTTAAGGTCTAGGGTTTGTATATATATATCTATGATCTCATTGTACATCATGGTATGCAAGAGAATAATGTAATAATCATTCATGCAAAGGATTTGGTCGATCATAGGTGATCAGGTTGGGTTTATGCAAGAGGTTTAAGACCTTTGGTATTGAGCTTAACTAGAACTGTACTCAGGCATAGGAGATGTTATTATTGCAGTTCATTCTTCCTTCCCGATTGTAGTCTAAATTTCTTATGTAGTCAATGAGAGTCCTTTTGTAATGAGCTGTGTGCTCTAGGCTGTTGGTCTTCCTACAAATGCAGGCCCCTCAATTTTTAATCACATACTTATTGCAGAATTATTATCTGACTGTGGGTAGGATTCCCATCGTGGTTTTCCCCTTTACCGAGTTTTCCACATACAAATCTTGGTGTCATGTGGATGGTAACTAGTCTCTAATTGTTGCTTGTGCTTAATTGGTATATCTTCTATTTTGGTAATTGTTTTGTGTATTCTAGTATTGGTCTTATGTGTTCTAGTAATAAAGTTTTAAATGCTTAAGGTTTCAGTAATCTAGTGACAACTGATTCAGCCTCCCCCCTCTCAGTTGTCCTATGGTTATTTGAAATTTCTAACATAGTGTCCCTCCTTGACACACTTTCCTTTTATGCATTTGATAGACACTTTTGGACTTGTCTAGACTCTTTTATGTTGAGATACTCTATGGTGAATTTGATACACTATGCTTCTATGTTGGATGATGATATATTCAAGACTAAGTTGATGTTAGGATTGAGTTTGGTTATTTATGTTATTTATTATCATATCACGTGGCATATTTACTCATCATGATGTTTTTCCATGTGATAACCCATATTTTATGTCTAATTAGATGTGAAGATGTTATTAAAATTTTTATGTCTTTAGATGTTGTCTTCTTACTATGGATGTGAAAAGGGACATTGTCACATCACTCATTTATGAGTGAGGAGTGATGTTTTGATTCTCTTTCACCTATTTGTTTACTTTATGTTTATATATAGGTTGTATACATATGTTTGGTGTTATGAAGGATGTAGGTACTAGGCATCGACTCCACCTGGTCTTATGAGTTTGAGAATGCCTCTAATCCCAATGGAAGTTGATCAAAGATGACATAAGTTCCTATCACACTCGAAACCTAGTCGGTGTCTAGTCAGTTCAAGTGTTTAAGCTTAAGTCACCTTGTTAGGTGTCAAGTGGTATTTTATTATATCCTTGTGTTAGATAGATTCTTTAATGTTGAGGTGATTAATTAATTAATTATAATGCATAGTTATTTGTATAATTAATAATTTTATTTGTTTCCTTTTCTTTCATACGGGTAAAAGCAGAAAGTTGTGTCACACTTTTATAAAGGAAATGGCCAATGCGATTCAACTTTTTAGATTGAATCAATAGAAAGTGAAATATATGTTTTGAATTTTGAAATGATGTAAACTAATAAAATGTTCATTTTTTTGTGTATTTTATGTTTGTAATTTAAAAAAAATAAAAATTATTTGAATATACTTTCTTATAAAGTAAACACTATAATTTAGTTGTTGATAAGATGCTGAAATTGAAGTTACATAAGGCGTCACACTTTATATATAGTAAATTTTACCTTTTTCTTCAATTTTTTTGTGTATATTGATAAATTGAAACTTAAGTGGAAAAAAATATTTTTAACTATTTTGTATGTATATATATTTTTCAATAAATTTGAAAAGTTGTGTATTGAAATATAACTCTTTTCACTTGCCATCACTTTTTTTCTTAATTATTTATCCAAATTACAAAAGAATTATGTCATCTTGACATAGACTCTTTTCTCTAGTGCATTTATTTTTTATCAAAATTTAAAAATAAATTTTAGTATTTTTCTTTTAAAATATAATCAACCTTATATTTTAGTGTCGATGACCTACTTTCAATAAATATAAAATATAAAATACAAAATCTAATTAGAATATTAAGAGATGTATTTTTTTGGAAAATTCACTAATAGATCTATAAAAGGGTATTTTTACATTTCAAAAGAAATATTATTTATAAGAGTAGGAGTTGTTGAAACATCAATTTTTTCAATAAAAAAAAAATGTTATTAGACCCATAGTGGTATTAAATAGACATTTAGTAGATAATTCCTATTGGAAAATTTGTGGCCCATATATAATATAGATATAATAAATCTCTATAGACCATATGTTTGACTAAAATTAATTTTTAGTTAGAATTACTTAAATTCACTTTTGCTGATAAGTTGGCCTGAAACGTGACACAGTTTTGTGTTTTTACCCATACAGATGTGAAGTGATTTTTGGGTTTGCATGGGAGATTGCTATTTTTGTTCTTCTATTTTTTAGGAAAGGGATGGTATTTCATTTTTGAAGATTGTTTACTTCTAGGAAAACATTTTGAATTTTAAAGTTTTTGGTTTCTCTGGTTTTCCAAAATGGGAGATGGTTTTTGGTTTCTCTAGTTTTCGAAAATGGGAGATGGTGGATTGATGAGTTGAAGGTTTGCAAATTTGGATTTGAAGATTGTTTCTTCTGGATTTCTTTATGTTTTCTATGTGTGTTTGAGCATGGTTGAAGGAGCTTCTTGGAGTTCTTCATTGTTGTGTTTGTGTTGGGGAAAGTTGGTTATTGTGTGTTGCTCGTTGTGTGAAGATTTGATCTTGTGGATACATTCGTCTTTCAAGTTTTTGATTCATATTCTTCTTTATTTCAGGTTGGTGGATCCCTCAATCCTCTTTTGTTGTGAACTTTTGCTTCAAAATGAGAAAATATTGTATATTGTGTGTTTGCATTTTTCCTTTGAAGTTCTAGAAAAAAATTATGGTTATTGTTTTGTTTATTTGGATATAAAATATTTTCATATTACTTGAGATTGTTTGTTGATTATAATTTTGTGGATTAAGTTTTGGTCATAGATTTTGTTGAATATGTTTTTAGATATGAAAATGTCATCCTTGCTTTAGGGTAAGATTCATTTTTTATATCCAGAGTCATTATGGAATTTGTTAGTGAATTTTAAGTCTTTTCGTGTAGTATTTTACTTTGTCACATATGTGCCAAAACAATTAGCATATTCGCTAAAAGAAGTCAAGTATGCACTACAATATTTAGTATATGTGTAACTTTATGTTTTGTATGCATTGTTCTATGTCGTGAATGTGCCAATAAAATTTGCAAAGGTGCTAAAATAATTTGTAATTGTGCAAAAAGAATTAGCAAAATTTTGTAGTTTTTCATTTCTAGCCTAGTTTTGGAATCTGTGACTGTTGGGAAATTGGTGTCTCAACCTTGCATTTTCATGATGTTACTATTTATATTAATTTTTCATTTGAGCACAAAATGGTGCAAAATTCTCCCTGAAGCTTCAAAATGGATAGATAAGAATGCCAGTAAATTTTCAACGCAAGATCATAGCTAGTTTTGAAGATATTAATGTTTTTTTATTTTTGGAGGGTGTGATGAAAGGTTTAACTTTAACTTTGAGGATTTTATAACCTCCTAAATACCCTAAAAATTGATTTTAACTAGTGTAATGGGTTATGAGGTGATAGATTACTTTATGAGCTTTTCGGCATATCAAACAGTTCATCAATCGGACACCCGCTTCACAAGTTATGGCCTTTGAAAGTTTGGACTCCTAAAATAGGAAATATAAATTGCATTGGACACATAAATGAGTTGTAAAAGGGAGGAACACAAGTTGAAGTGTGTTTTGACATGTCATATGGTATCTAGAGTGGAGATAAGGTTGGATCTACTTTATTGGGTGGTTTTAGCCCATGGTTTTTTGATACCGTTTGACAGTTTCTTGTATTGTATCTCCTATATAAGAGGTGGATGAGATAGAGGTTGTGTATAAGATTTTTATGGCTATTGAGTTACTTTGAGTCTCTAATTAGTGGTACTCATTTGAAGAGAATTATTTGCAAGTATATTGTAATCTGTTATTGATTGCTAAATAATATATTGAGCTGCTTTTGGAGTGTAGAGTTTTTCTCTCGAAAGGGTTTTCCCCACATAAATCACTGTATTTTTGTGTTTTTGATTAGGGGAAAAATAGGTTTTGAGGGGACCCAAAACCCCATACAACAGGTTTTGGAGGGACCTGAAACCCAATAGATTTTACCAAGATCTAGAACCCAAAAAAGTAGGCTGCTAAAAGAAATAAACTATGAAAAACTGCAGCCAAAATCTAGTAAAGATGACTAAAACCAGCAACAGCCAGCATAGTCACGCCACACCCAACAAAGCTACAGCTCCAGACTATAGCATGAAACAATAATAATCGAGGGTATACCAAGCACCCTCAGCCAACTATCAAGGTTTTGAAAGGTACCCCTAACCTTCAATAACAACACCAGATTACAGCAGATATTCATACAATTTGAATCTGGCCAGTAGGAGTTTTGGAAGGCTCCCTCAACCTTCAAAATGGGTTTTAAAATGAAACCCAAAACTAGCAACCAGGGGTTTTTCTAGGCACCCTCAACCTTAAATGAAGAGCTCAGAACTCCAAACACAGGATTTTTCCCAAACCAAAGACAGCAGAAAGATAGACTATGCCCTTTAAAACTATTAGCAACTGTCCTGCCTATAGGATAAACCAAGAACCCACAACTAGAAAAAGGGGGAACAAAGACCCCAAAAACTAGAAGGAAGGAGGCCAAACCAAGAAACAACAAAAAGGAACCAGTCCAGGAGACAAGCTGGGAGTCTGGAAAAAATAACTTCCAGCCCCACCCAAGGAGACTCCCAAGAGAGAAGAAACCGACATCCATAGCCAGCAGCAAGAGGAGCACCAAAAGTTGAAAATCCCCAACATTCCATCTCTCCACCTCAATAGGAAAGAGATCCACCTCTACAGGACAAAGAATGAAGTAGAAAGACAACAACCAGTACTCTCCAGCAGCAAGCAAAAACCAGCCCTTTCCCCTCCACCAAATATCCACCTCCATAGGAAATATGGTCACCTCTAACAGATAAGGAGCGGAAGACAGAAAGAGCCAAGAAACCCCTCTCAAAGGTTCACACCAAAGACAACTCTGCAAGAGGAGCACCAAAATTTTAAAATCCCCAACATTCCATCTCTCCACCTCAATAGGAAAGAGCTCCACCTCTACAGGATGAAGAATGAAGAAGAAAGACAACAACGACCCCTTTCCCCTCCACCAAATATCCACCTCCATAGGAAATATGGTCACTTATAACAGACAAGGTAGGGAAGAGGGCAAGAGCCAAGAAACCCCTCTCAAAGGTTCACACCAAAGCCAACTCTCCACATCCATAGGAGGGTAGCCTAATAAAGAAGAACTGAAAAAGGAAGCTCCTTTGAAGAACTAGAGCGCCAAAGGCCAGAACAACAACAAATCCTCAGCACAAAAGAGAGGAGAGAACACATAGAGCCTCTCCACAAGAGATCCGCTAGGGTCCCAGATCCGCCCAAACACCATCAAGATAACACCCCCCACCAAAGAAAAAGAAGAAAAAAGGCCAATGATAGGAACCACCGCACACCCCTGATGACCAGAAATAGAGGCCACAAAAAACCCTTGCCAAAATGCCTCCATTGCTGATACAGCGTCCACTCCTTCCTTGGTGCCAAACTCCTCCACCCACCATTCCAGCAAAGAAGAGCCATGAAGAGCCCTATCAGACGGCTTAGAAGGTGAAAGGAGGAGAGAGATGAGATCATCCTCATCCACAACATCGTCTTCCCCATCTTCTACAACTCCTACATAGGAAACCCCTCCTGCTCCTGCTCTCCATGGTAACCAGAGGATATTATGCTATGGTATGCATGATATTATGTTTATTTTTGTTAAGTTTCAGTAATTGTTGTAATGAATTGTAAAAAAAATTGCATTACCCTCCTCTCAAGGTTAGTGTAGGAAGTTATTTCTCTACTTAATTTACTTACAAGTGGTATTTCGTTTCAGTTGTGGGTGTTAGACAGCTCAGATAACCAGAGGACAACAGAGAGAGGGGCAGGGGTGAATCAGTTGTCACTGGATTATAGAACTTTAACCATTCAAATCCTTATTATAGGAACCCATAAACTTAATATCAGAATGCATAAACCAAATATCAGAATGACTAATAAAGGATTTAAACATAAACATAAATAATAGAACAGTTACTATCCATCCATAACACATGACACCAATATTTGTATGTAAAAAACCTGGTAAAGGGAAAAACCACTGTGGGAAGCCTACCCACAGTTAGATAATACTTCTGCAGTAAGTATGTGATTACAATATAAGGGGCATGTGCCAACAACCTAGAGCGCACTGCTCATCACAAAAAGGAGCCTCATTGACTACATAAACATCAGACTGTTGGCATGTGTGCAGAGTACGTTGACATGATGATATTGTATGTTGTCATTGATGTCAATATGATGAAGAGTGAACCAATATATTCAATATGATGAAAAAGTGAAGCGGTATGTTTGTCCAAGTGAACCGGTATGTTGAAATGTGAACTGGTATATGCGAAAAAGTGAAGCGATATGTTTGTCCAAGTGAACTGGTATGTTGGAATGTGAACCAGTATATGGAATATTTTGTATCAAGGTTTCATATGGTATGACTACTGGTTGATAGTCTTAGCTTCAGGGTTTTCGATTGAAGTGTTCTATGCCTGTGTGATTCAACCGATGACATCATGTGATGACTTAGCATTGTAATGAAGAACAAATTGTGCTTCCACGTTAGCCTTGTGCGCGTGAAGGATCTTGCATGAAGGAGATTGATCCTATCTACCTCAGGAATGTGTGAAGTCTCTGTAAATAGTGGAGAACGCATGATGGGTTATCAGCCTCCAAGAAGCGGTGAAGAAAAAATGTTGGAGAATGTCTTGAGATCTGTTCAAGACTGTTGTAATCAATGCAATATGATCAACGGTTAGGATTGAACCGACTGAATTGCTTAACCTAAATTTTTAGGGTTTAGGGTTTATGCTACTGACCTATCTGTTTCCTATAAGGTTGATGTTGTTTTTCATGTTGAGGTTGTTGGCAAATATTGTGTGTGTATCTAAGTGCAAAGATACGTGATTCTTGCCAGACCAGATAAGAGAATAGACACCTGTAGAGTGTGAGTGCAGAAGGAAGGGACTAAAGTGGATCTGCATTGGCATTGAGTGTTGTTACCAGATCATTGTAATACCTACTGACCTCTAACCACTTCAACTATTGGAAAATCCCTTAACAGGGTAGCCTTAACTGGCTTGCTGTAAATTGTTTAACAGAGTGACTCAAAATTATTGAGTTCTTAAAATCCTCTAGCAAGGTAACCATTAACAGGGTTTAACCCTTAACCGGGTATTTAGCCATCCCTTAACCAGGTGATCCCTAGCAGGATCGGTTCCTAATAGAACCTATTGTAATAGTCTTTAACCGGACTAGGCTCCTAACAGAGCAGACTTCAAAAGGGTTCAAAGAATAGCTTGTGGGTATTCATCCCCACTGTGGTTTTTCCTAGTTGTGTTTCCACGTGAAAAATATGTGTGTCATGTGTGATGCCTTTTCATGTGATGCTTTGTTATTTTTTGTCAAGGGGCAAATCATGTTGAACTAGCAAGTTATTATATTTCTTATGGTAGAGTACTTGTTTATGTGTAAGGGTGAAGTGGAAATGAGATGTTAGATTGTGTGGAAAGCTAAGAGTTACTAGTTTATGTCTTTCACATTCCTACTATGTTTAACTGGTAGTAATGATGAAGAGGGAAGGTCCCAAGTTCAACAGAGACAACTTTAAAATATGGAAGGATAGAATGAAGATATACATCAGAAGCATGGGTGCTCAACATTGGAGCTATGTTGAGAATGCTTATGTTATCCCTACCGGTACTCTCATCGATGATCAAAAGAGAGAGATTCAGGATAATGGGCAAGTCATGGAAGCCCTAATTAGTAGTTTATCTGACATTGAGTTTATTGATGTTCAGGACAAAGAGAATCCCAAAGAAGTATGGGATGCCCTTGAGAATATCTATGGCGGTGATGAGCATGTGAAACAAGCTAAGGAAGAAAGCCTTAGGGGAAAGTTTGAAGACATGTAGATGGTTGAAGGAGAGACCATTCAACAATATGGAATAAGAATCAAAACTGTTGTTGGAGATATCAAGAGTGTAGGTGGTAAAATGGAAGATTTCACTATTGTTAGCAAAGTTTTGAGATCCTTATTACTGGTGTATGCAATAAGGGTTGCTACTATTCAGGAGTTGAGGTCTATAGACAAGACAAAGGTATCCCTAGACTCCATCATTGCAAAGTTAACAACTTATGAGCTAAATAATTATGATGGCAGTATTCAGAAGACTAAATCAACCTTCAGAGCATCTGCTACACCATCTAGAAAAGGCAAAGAAGCTAGTACCAGTGGTGAACCAAGACAAAGTAGAGAAATGGATGATGAGGAGATCTTGATGGAATTTGAAGCTCTTCTTGCCAAGATACTTCCCAAGGGAACTGGTAAATACAGAGAAAAGCTTCCTTTGAAATGCTTTTCTTGTAACTGAATAGGACACATTGCTGCAAACTGTCATAATGGTGACAACAAGGATAAACCAGAGAGGTTCAAGAAGTTCAAAGGAGGAAATTGGAGAAACTATTTTGTAGCAGTTGATGAAGGTGTCACTAATGAGGAATCGGAAGATGAAGAAAATGAAGATATTGTGTTTGTAGTTGTCAAGGAAGATGTGTCAGACAAGAAGGATCTTGTCTCCCGCTTTGATAATTCCAATGAGTGGATTATTGATAGTGGTTGTTCTCACCATATGACTGGTGACCGGAGTAAGTTTCTACCTCTGGAAGAGTATGATGGTGGTGTGGTTCATTTTGGTAATGATGCACCATGTATGTTAAAAGGTAGAGGGTCCATCTCTCTGAATGGAAGAAGCAGTGTTGACAATGTGTATTGGGTAGAAGGTCTCAAGCACAACCTTTTGAGTGTTTCTCAACTGAACGATAATGGACTCACCCTGGAACTCAAAAATGGAGTGTGCAAAATCAAAGGAAAGAATGGTGAATTGATGGCTATTGGTATGTAGACCAAAGGTAACCTATTTCAGCTAAATGCTAATATCAGTACATGTCTTATGGCTAAGTTAGAGGATAGCTGGATATGGAATAGGAGACTCTACCATGTAAACTTTGACAATATTGTGAAGGACAATAAGATCAAGGAAGTTAGAGGATTGCCTATGCTGAGCAAACTGGAAAATCCTTTATGCAGAGAGTGTCAACTAGGGAAAATGCCTTCCTCAACCTTCAAAGGTAAACCTTTCACTGCAGACAATTTATTTGATCTTGTGCATACTGATTTGTGTGGTCCTATGAAAAATAGGAGTGTGTAGGGAGATAGGTATTTTATGATTCTTACTGACGATTTCTCAAGGATGATGTGGGTCACATTCTTGAAGGACAAATTTGAAGCTTTTGGAAAGTTTAAAGCCTTCAGAGAACTTGTAGAAAAAGAAAGCGGTGAGAGGATTAAGTGCTTAAGAACTGATCAAGGAGGAGAATTCACTTCTTAACTTCTAATGAATTCAACAAATACTGTGAAGAGAATGGCATCAAGAGGCAACTATCTTCCCCTCAGACTCCACAACAGAATGGCCTAGCATAAAGAAACAACTGGACTGTGGTTGAAGCAGCTAGAACTATGTTGATCCAAGGAAAGGTTGCTCACACCTTTTGGAGAGAAGTGGTGAGCACTGCAGTCTACACAATGAACAGGGTACTCATCAAAAAGGGTAAGGATAAAACACCTTATGAGTATTGGATGGGTAAGACACCAGTGGTAAGCTACTTCAGAGTGTTTGGTAGTAGATGTTATATCAAGAGGAGTGAACATCAGAGAAAGTTTGATGCTAAATGTGATGAGGGAATATTCCTAGGGTATTCCACAAAGAGCAAAGCTCTCAAATGTTTCAACAATAGGACTCAGAGAATTGTTGAAAGCATCAATGTTAGAGTTGATGAAACCTCTGAGAAATCTGAGGAAATCAGTAGTGAGCAAGTAGGAGATGAACCAGTAGTAACCTTCTGAGAACCAGTTGCAAAATAGCCAAGCACCAGTAACGGTGCTCCTACACTGGTGGATGCTGATGCTGATGAAGATGAGGATGAAGAAGAAAAGCAAGAGGAAACAACTAAGATCATTCCTAGGTATGTAAAGTTGAATCTTGATCCAAAGAAGATCATAGGAGACAAGGATGCAAGAATTCTTACAAGAAGAAAGATCAGAGAAAACTGTTGCATGATCTCTAAATTTGAGCCTAAAACATTCAGAGAAGCACATAAAGATGAAGACTGGATCAAGGCAATGGAAGAGGAACTTGACCGGATAGAAAAGAATGGTACATGGTCTTTGGTACCCAGACCAGCATAAAAATGTCATTGGCACCAAATGGGTTTTCAGAAATAAGTTGAATGAAGATGGCTCAGTGGTTAGAAAAAAATCCATATTGGTGTGTAAAGGATATGCCTAAGAAGAAGGAGAAGACTATGGAGAAACCTTTGCTCTAGTAGCCAGAATGGAAGGAATTCATATGCTTCTTGCATATGCAGCATTCAAGGGATTCAAAGTATATCAAATGGATGTAAAGTCTGCATTCCTAAATGGACTACTAGAAGAGGAGGTGTATATAGAGCAACCAGATGGGTTTGCCCTATCAGAAGATAGTGACATGGTGTGTAGGCTACATAAGGCCTTGTATGGACTAAAACAGGAACCTAGAGCATGGTATGATTGCTTGCACTCCCATCTTGTGAAGATTGGATTTGAGAGAACAAGTGAGAATAGTAATATCTACCTGAAGTCAGAAGGAGATCAGATTCTGATCTGTGACATTTTTTTTGATGACATAATCTTTGGAGGAGATGACAAGATGATTCATGATTTTGCAGATGAGATGAAAAAGGAGTTTGAGATGTCACTTATAGGGGAGATTAATTTCTTCATTGGACTATAGATTCAACAAATGAAAGATGGAATCTTTATCACTCAGTCCAAATATGTCAAAGAGGTGTTGAAGACCTTTGGCATGGAAGACAGCAAACCGATTGGTACACCGATGGTGACCAGTTGTAAATTATCCAAAGAGGATGACTCAGGGTTGGTAAATGAGAAGGAATACTGATCAATGATTGGTAAATTGCACTATGTAGTACATAGCAGACCGGACATTGCACATGCAGTGGGCATTGCTGCACAGTTCCAAAAAAGCCCAAGAGAATCCCACTTGGTAGCAGTCAAGCGAATTCTGAGATATCTGAAGGGAACCATTGACTATGGATTATGGTATCTATACAGTAATGATTTCAACCTGAAAGTGTTTACATATGCTGACTGGGCTAGTAATGTGGACGATCGAAAGAGCACAACTGGTGGTGCATTCTTTCTTGGTGAAAGACTAGTCTCATGGATGAGTAAGAAACAGAGTTGTATCTCTCAGTCTACAATAGAAGCGGAGTATGTTGCAACATTTATGAACTGCACCCAGACAATTTGAATGAAGCATGTATTAAATGGCTTCAAAGTTCCTGTATCTGAACTGGTAAGTATATCTTGTGACATCACAAGTGCGATTAATATCTCTAAGAATCTGGTTTTACATTCTAGAACCAAGCACTTTGAGCCTAAGTATCATTTCTTAAGGGAAAAGGTTCAGAACAAAGAAGTTGTACTAGAACATGTTTCTAGTATGGAGCAGTTAGCAGACATATTCACCAAGTTTCTACCAAAGGCTACCTTTACCTATTTGAGAGGTCAACTAGGGGTGCTGCCCCTTCAAGAGGTGAACTAAAGGTGTGTGCTTCACATTAGTCAGGACTTACATTGATATATTTTTCTCAGGATTGGTGTGTTGAAGGATGCTACTCCTTAGGAGGAGGAGCATAGTAGAACATAGATGCTTATGCCTTCACTTTGGCATTGTTGTCAAAGGGGGAGAAGATGTGAAGTGGAGAAGATATCTGTAGTATTGGGGGAGAAGATGTGAAGCTTAGAGATATCTTTGTATATTGCCATCAATGCCAAAGGGGGAGATTGTTGGCATGTGTGCAAAGTATGTTGACATGATGATATTGTATGTTGTCATTGATGTCAATATGATAAAGAGTGAACCAGTATATTCAATATGATGAAAAAATGAAGTGGTATGTTTGTCCAAGTGAACCGGTATGTTGAAATGTGAACTGGTATATGTGAAAAAGTGAAGCGGCATCTTTGTCCAAGTGAACTAGTATGTTGGAATGTGAACCAGTATATGGAATGTTTTGTATCAAGGTTTCATATGGTATGACTACCGGTTGGTAGTCTTAGCTTCAGGGTTTCTGATTGAAGTGTTCTATGCCTATGTGATTCAACCGATGACATCGTGTGATGAGTTAGCATTCTAATGAAGAACAGATTGTGTTGCCACATTAGACTTGTGTGCGTGAAGGATCTTGCATGAAGGATATTGATCCTATCTACCTCGGGAATGTGTGAAGTCTCTGTAAATAGTGGAGAATGCGTGATGGGTTATCAGCCTCCAAGAAGCTATGAAGAACGAATGTTGGAGAACGTCTTAAGATCTGTTCAAGACTATTGTAATCAATGCAATATGATCAACGGTTAGGATTGAACTGACTGAATTGCTTAACCTAAATGTTTAGGGTTTAGGGTTTATGCTACCGACTTATCTGTTTCCTATAAGGTCGATGTTTTTTTCATGTTGAGGTTGTTGGAAAATGTTGTGTGTGTATCTAAGTGCAAAGATATGTGATTCTTGCCAGGCCAGATAAGAGAATAGATACCTGCATAGTGTGAGTGCAGAAGGAAGGAACTAAAGTAGATCTGCATTGGCATTAAGTGTTGTTACCAGATCATTGTAATACCTGTTGACCTCTAACCACTTCAATAGTTGGAAAATCCCTTAATAGGGTAGTTTTAACCGGCTTGCTATAAATCCTTTAATAGGGTAACTCAAAATTATTGAGTTATTAAAATCTTCTAACAAGGTAACCTTTAACAGGGTTTAACCCTTAACCAAGTATTTAGCCATCCCTTAATTGGGTGATCCCTAGCAGGATCGGTTCCTAACATAACCTATTGTAATAGTCTTTAACCGGACTAGGCTCCTAACAGAGTGGACTTCAAAAGGGTTCAAAGAATAGCTTGTGGGTATTCATCCCCACCGTGGTTTTTCCTAGTTGGGTTTCCACGTGAAAAATATGTGTGTCATGTGTGATGCCTTTTCATGTGATGCTTTGTTATTTTCTGTCAAGGGGCAAATCATGTTGAACTAGCAAGTTATTATATTTCTAATGGTAGAGTACTTGTTTATGTGTAAGGGTGAAGTGGAAATGAGATGTTAGATTGTGTAGAAAGCTAAGAGTTACCAGTTTATGTCTTTCACATTCCTACTGTGTTTAACTAGTAGTAATCTAGTTTAGACCAGTGTTTTTTGCTTGCCAGTAAAGTGTAGTGTTTTCAGTCAAACCGGTTCAAGGAAAAGTTTTTGTCTGTATTGATTCAACCCCACCTCTCAGTACCAGTTTGGTACTAACTATTCATCATTAATTCATCACGGACTACAATCCAAAAAGAAGAGTGAACTACAAGTATAGAATCTCCTATGCCTAAGTATAGTTCCAATTAAGCTCAATACCAAAGGCCTTAAACCTCTATTATAAACCATAACCTTTTCCTATCAACCCATGATCTACAAAGAGATCTTACATCATATGTATACCAACCTGAGACCTAAACAATTAGGTCAGCCACCTAAAAGATAATACAATAAATTCATAACATAAACCCATAATCCAATGATTAACCAAGTCATCTTAGGCCGAAAACAATGTAAACCAATCACTAAATCCCACTGATAATGCATTAGGAACATCCTCCAACACATTACAGAAACTGGTCCATAACCTAGATAACACCAAACCCAAAATAGGTCGCCATAAACTAAATCCAACAACACTGATGAACTAGAACATGAACAAGATAACCAACATCATCCTGAAAGCCATCTAGAAGCCACACCAAAACCACTTATTACGGGCATCAGAAGATCTTAAATAAAGCTCTACCGATAAAACCCTTATCAGTGACAAAAGGCTTACTAGAACAAAGGATAGCTCCCGAGTCATCAAATCCCAAACCAACTGATTGTGATACACATCTGAATAGCATGAATTATAGATCCAAACCAATTCCACAAACCAAAGCATATTGGATCCTACCAGATCAATAACATAATCAACCACTCTACGAGAACCAATCGGAAACCGACAAACAACCAAAATAGCTGGTGTTGTCATCAATGACAAAACATCAATGCAATACATATCAATTATTCCAAATTTCCAACAATCTCCCCTTTTGGCATTGATGGCAACACTACATGTGAAAAAACATCCAAGTGCCAAGAAATTCCAAATAGGTCTCCCCCAATGGAAGACAACCAACAATCTCCCACAAAATGATATAGCAATGAAGTTTTGAACAAAACTCACTTATGACTGATATTTTGTTAAGCTCTATTTTTCACATATATCTCTCCCCCTTTGACATCAATGCCAAAGATCTGACATAAAACATCAAAGAAAAATCGTAAATCCTCTGAAATATACAATTGACTACTCCCCCTAAGTAGTAGCACCACCACATCAATCTAGAATGAGTAATAACTCTAATAATGTACACCAAGCTAATGCCAATCAACATCACTTAGGTCTCTACCGGAGGGGCAAAAACCCCCAATCTATCTCTGAAGTAATCAAATGATTCTTTAGGAAAAGGTTCAATTAAAATGTCTGCAATCTTCTCTTTAGTGTTCACATAAACCAGTCTAACTTCTTTTGCTTCCACTTTCTCCTTCAAAAAGTTATACTTGATAGATATGTGATTTGTCTTAGAATGAAATACCAAATTCTTTGATATATCAATAGTAGCAAAGTTATCATAGTGAATAACTATCGGTTCATTACAATACACCTTTATATCCTTCAACATTTGCTTCATCCATAGAACTTGTGTATAGTGTATAGTTAGTAGCAGCAACAACATACTCAGCTTCAACAGTAGATAAATAAGTGCATGATTGCTTCTTGTTGATCCATGAAACAAGTTTCTTTCCAAGAAATAAATCTCCACCAGATGTTCTCTTCTGGTCATCAACATCTCCAACCCAATCTACATCTGTATATGCACATAATGTAAAGTCGTCATTTTTAGGGTACCACAAACCATATTCAGTTGTTCCATGCAAATACCTAAAAATCCTTTTCACCGCACTCTCATGATTTTCTCTAGGATCACTCTGATATCTTGATACAATAAAAATTGCATTCATTATATCCAGTTTAGTCCAAGTCAGATATAACAAACCACCAATCATAGATTTGTACCTAGTAAGATTTACTGATGTAGATGCATCTTTCTTTTTTAATTTCTCACTTGTAACCATAGGAGTACTAACCAGTTTACAAATTTTCATACCAAATTTATTCAACGACTCTCTAGCATACTTAGTTTGACAGATGACAATACCTTTATCAGTTTGAGTAATCTGTAAACCTAAGAAAAATCTCATCTCTCCAATCATAGACATCTCAAATTCATTCTTCATATTGTTAGAGAATTCCATACACAACTTATCTTCACCTCCAAAAATGATATCATCAACAAAGACCTCAATAATCAATATGTCATCATCAGTGATCTTATAATATAAATTATTGCCAGCATTACCTTTAGTGAAATCAAGCTTCAAAAAATATTTATTCAGTCTTGCATACCAAGCTCTATGGGCTTGTTTCAATCCATATAAAGCTTTCCTTAACCTACAAACCATGTTTTTGTCATCTAAAAGTGAAAATCCATCATGTTGCTCAATATAAACTTCCTCTTCAAGATATCCATTCATAAATGCACACTTAACATCCATCTGATAAACCTTGTAATTCTTATGAGCAGCATACACAAGAAATAATCTCATAGCTTCAATCCTAGCTACTAGTGCAAAGGTTTCACCATAATCAATTCCTTTCTTCTTAGAATATCCTTTACAAACCAATCTAGTTTTATTCCTCACAATTTGTCCATCGTCATTAAATTTATTCCTGAAAAACCCATTTAGTTCCAATAAAATTCTTATTAATAGGCCAGGGAACTAAAGTCCATGTGTTATTATTTTCTATCTAATCTAATTCTTCTTCCATAGCTTTCACCCAATATTCATCTTTACAATATTAAATTACTGATGCTAGTTCAACTTGAGAAATAAAAAATGCCTCATCAGCTACCAACCTTCTTCTTATCATCACTCCTTTTCTTTTGTCTCGAATAATTCAACCTTACATACCTAGCAGTCTTCTAATTTTCTGTTCCTCTATCTTGATCTTTATTTACTTTTAAATTTTTTGATACTGCTGGAGAAACTGGTTCAACATTTTCTTCCGGTATAGGTGCTACCAGTTCAATTATGATCATTTCCACTGCTGGTT
The DNA here is from genome assembly GCF_030272615.1 of Cryptomeria japonica. NCBI lineage: Eukaryota > Viridiplantae > Streptophyta > Pinopsida > Cupressales > Cupressaceae > Cryptomeria > Cryptomeria japonica. The sequence continues at coordinate 216,743,003 of NC_081405.1, read as the reverse complement.
CTCTCTCATAAGTTTTGATTTGACTTTTGTTCTGCTCATCCACTTTGACATTTGTGCTCTCCACAATTCTCTGCAAGCTTTTTTTATAACATCTATATGCTTTGCTTTCATTAGAATAACCAAGAAATATTCCTTCATCGCATCTAGGATCAAAATTTCCAATGGAATCATCTCTTTTGATATAGCATTTACTACCAAAGATTCTAAAATACTTAACTGTCGGTGTATGACCAAACCATAACTCAGAAGGTGTCTTATCGGTATCTCCTTTGATATGAACTTTGTTGAATATGTATACTGCCGCACTTACAACTTCTCTCCAGTAGATATGAGGCAAATTAGCTTCCATCATCATGGTTCTAGCTGCATACAAGATAGTTGTGTTATTCGTTTCCACAACTCCATTCTATTGAGGTGTCCGAGGTGCAGACAATTGTCTTCTTGTCCCATTCTTCTCACAGTAATTGTTAAATTCACCGGATGTGAATTTTACACCTTGATCTAACCTTAAACATTTAATCTTCAATCCTATCTCTATCTCAACTTTAGCTTTAAATATTTTAAAATTTGTAAATTCTTTAGACTTCTCCCTTAGTAAAGTTACCCACATCATTCTAGAATAATCATCATTGATTAGCATGAAATATCTATCACCCTGAAAAACTTTTGATTCTAGCATGACCACACAAATCAGTATGAATAAGATCAAAAACATCATTATATTTGTCTTGTATTCTCTTAAAAGAAATCCTAACTTGCTTTCCCATTTGACATTTCTTACATACTGGATTATAGGGCTTTACAATCTTAGGTATATCTCTAGCTACCTTATTAGAACTAATCTTCACAATGCAATCAAAATTCACATGACACAAACTCTTGTGCCATAGGCAACTCTCATGAATTTGTGCAATCAAATATGTCTTCTCATTGAAGTTCAAATGAAAGATATTACCATTAGTTTGTGTACCAATTGCAATTTCCAAACTAGATCTGTTGATAATCTTACATTTTTCATCCTTGAACTATAACTAAAATTCCTTATCCACCAATTGTCCTACACTCAAAATATTATTCCTTAAACCTTCAACATAATAAGCATTATTAGTGTTATTCTTATCTTCCAATGATATTGTTCCTTTTCCCTTGATCATGCATGCTTTGTTATCTCCAAATCTAACTAGATCACCATCAAATTATTGCATAGATAAGAACTTCCTTTTATCTCCAGTCATATGATGTGAACATCCACTATCAATTACCCATTCGTCCATGCCTTCAATTTTACCAGCAAGGGCCTTCTCTTCAAGTACCAAATCATCTTCTTTGATATCCAAAAATACCCATTCCTTTCCATTGTCGGATCCACTAGCTGAATCTTATGTCTATTCATCATTGGAATCAGTCAAACCTTCCCCATCCGCATAAAAGCATGATTTGTCTTTTTTCTTCCTATATTTATGCTTGTTCAGATAATCATGGTTAGGTCTAAAAGATCTTCTATCTCTTTCTTAAAATCTTGAATTCCTTTCAGGACATCTAGATGCAAAATGACCTATCTTATTACATGCAAAGCATTTAAAAGGTGATTTTCCTTCATACTTACTTCTCATCGGTCCTTTAGGTACTCTTCTAGAAAATAAGGCTTCAAGTTGCTCAAACTTTTGATCTTCTTTCTTCATATCCTCTATTCCTTCACATATAAATATTTCCATTCACTCTTGTCAGTAGATGATGTAGATGCATGAAAAGCAAGTTCAAATTTAATAGCTCCAAAAGGTCCAAATTCCTCATGCTCAAAAATAGATAATTTCCCAACTAGGGTATCCCTATTAACATAAGACTTGTCCATAGTTCTAAGCTCATTAAAGTGGCCTTCATCTTATAAGCTGGTGGAAAATCTCACGGTACTTTAGAAACTATTTCATTTTCACTCAGAGATCCACGACAACATTGAATTCCCAAAACAATCTCATTCACTCTCTCCATAAAGCAGTAATCCTTTCATCTTCTTCCATCTTCATATTTTCATACCTTACCTAGTAACCATCAAGTTTAGCAATTTTTATAGTAGGTTCACCTTCATTCAGAGTCTCCAATTTGTCCCATATAGTCTTTGTGGTTGATTTGTCAATTAGTCCCATAATTTATTGATCAGAAGATGCACACAAAAGGGCTTCTCTAACTCTACAATCATTCTCAAGCTCTTTATCCAGACTAGTTGGAGGAGGATTGCTAGATGCTAGATTAAATGATATAACACCATTCTTAGTGATCTCCCAAATCTTCTTTCCAAGATATCTTAGATGAGTCTCCATCTGAATCTTCCATACCCTGTAATTTGTTCCATCAAGCCTAGGAATTTCTCTCCGGAAAATAGCAACATATGAACTAGATGCCATAGGATCTTCCTAAAGTGGTTAGGTTTTTGTAGAGAGGACCAAGCTCTGATACCGATTGTTAGACAACTCAAATAACCAGAGGACAATTGAGAGGGGGGGTGAATTAGTTGTCACCAGATTATATAACTTTAAGAATTCAAATCTTTATTACTTGAACACATAAACTTAATATCAAAATGCATAAACCAAATACCAGAATGACTGATAAATAATTTAAATATAAATATAAATCATAGAATAGTTACCATCCATCCATAACACATGACAACAAGATTTGTACATGGAAAACGTGGTAAAGAGAAAAACCACAGTGGGAAGCCTACCCACAATCAGATAATACTTTTGCAGTAAGTATGTGATTACAATATGAGGGGCATGTACATGCAGGAAGGCCAACAGCCTAGAGCGCAATGCTCATCACAAAAAGAAGCCTCATTGACTACATAAACATTGGACTACAATCCAGAAAGAAGAGTGAACTACAAGTATAGCATATCCTATGCCTGAGTACAATTTCGATTAAGATCAATACCAGAGGCCTTAAACCTCTCTTACAAACCCAATTCAATCACCTATGATTGAACAAACCTTTTGCATATGATTACAACATTATTTGCACACATATCATCCCATAACCTTTTCCTATCAACCCATGATCTACAAAGAGATCTTACATCATATTTATACCAACTAGGGACCTAAACAATTAGGTCGGCCACTTAAAAGGTAATAAAATAAATTCATAATATAAACCCATAATCCAATGATTAACCAAGTTTTCTTAGGCCAAAAAAAATATAAACCAATCATTAAATCCCTTCGATAACACATCATGAAAATCCTCCAACACGTTAGAGAAATTGGTCCATAACTTAGATAACACTGAACCCAAAATAGGTCACCATAAACCAAATCCAACACCACCGATGAAATGGAAAATGAACAAGATAACCAAAAGTATCCTGAAAGCCATCTAGAAGCTGCACCAAAACCACTTATCACGTGCATCAGAAGATCTTCAACAAATCTCTGCCGATAAAACTCTTACCAGTGATAAAAGGCTTACTAGAACAAATGATAGCTCCCTAGTCATCAAATCCTGAACCAACTGATCATGATACACATGTAAATAGCATGAATGACAGATCCAAACCAGTTCCAAAAACCAAAGCATACCAAATCCTATAAGATCAATAACATAATCAACCACTCTACTGTAACCAATCAGAAACTAGTAAACAACCAAAACAATTGGTGTTGCCATCAATGACAAAACATCAATGCAACACATAATCAATTCCTCCAAATTGCCAAGAGTGGGTTGTTGGGTTTTTTGAACTAATGTATTTTTGAGTGGGAGCTTTTACAAAAGACAATTTTTGATCTTGTTTTAGGAATTTTAGATGGCAAGTTCATCAAGGAGAATAAAGGTTGAAAAAATTAATGGAAGTAATTTTGAGATGTGGAACCTAAAGATGAAAGATATGCTAATAGATTGGGATATGTGGGATTTTGTTGATGTGAATGTCTCATGACCCTCAGATCCTACCATGACTACTCAATATGATGTTATGGACCATAAATCCAAGGGTCTAATTAGACTATGCTTGGAAAACTCTATTTTGATCAATATCCATGAAGAGAACTCTTCAAAGAAGCTATGGTCTAAGCTTGGTGAAATGTATCAAGAGAAATCTCTATTGAATCAAATTTTCTTGAGAAAGAAATTGTATTCGTTGAGAATGGAAGATAGTGGATGAGTTACAGACCACCTAGAAGCATTTAATATGTTGGTGTCTCAATTAATATTTGTTGGCGTTAGGATGGAAAAAGAGGAGAAATTCCATATCTTGCTTTGTTCTTTGCCTAATTTGCGGGATTCTCTTCTTATGGCTATCGGTAGAACTTATGTTATTTTGAAATCTAAATATGTGGTGGGTTCCTTACTTGATGAAGAGATATAAAGGAAAGCATCCATCAATTAGAAGGAATCCCTAATTGTTTGTGGAAGACCTAACAAAAAAGGCAAGAAGAATGAGAATCACAATAAGTCCAAATCCAGAGGGAGATCAAAATCTCCTAGAAAGTCCAAAGTCATTTGCTAGAATTATAGTAATTTAGGTCACATCTGTAAGGACTACAAAGAAGAAAAGAAGAAGAAAAATAAGTTTGATTATGATTCTAAGTCCAAGAAGGAAGATGGTGATGCATTCATTGCATCTTTGGCTACACATACAAGTAATGATGCATAGTTAATTGACTCAAGTGCATCTTTTCATATGACTTCCAATAGAGATTGGTTTTCTAAATATGAAAAATTTAATGGAGGTAAGGTTTACTTGGGTGATGATTCACATTCAGATATTGTTGGTCGTGGTAAAGTTAGGATCAGGTTTCCTGATGGTAGAATAAAAAGGATTAGTGGTGCGTTGCATATCCTTGAATTAAAATAAAATTTATTATCTATGAGCAAACTAATAGATGCGGATGTGTAGGTAGTCTTTCTTGATGTAGGATGTAAGATGATTAAGGGTTCTATGGTGATTGTTAGAGGTGTCAAGCTCAGTACTTTGTATAAGCTAGAGGCATACACTATTGAGTTTAATAGCACTTCTGTAAAAAGTAAATATGTGGATACTTCACCAAAATATTTGAGGGTTTCACCTTCAATAGATGGACATGGCTTTTGGGTACCCAAGGGTTCTTTTACCTCTAAAGAAAAGTTACTTGCAAAGAAGACTATGCTATGGTACCAAATACTTGGCCACATTGGAGAAAAGGGTCTAAGGACCTTGAAAAATAAAAACCTCATCGAAGGTTTGAATGATTGTAATCTTGACTTTGATTTTTGTGAGCACTGCATTTATGGAAAACAAAACTACGTTCAATTTTACTCGAGTTCTCATAAATCTTGTGGTGTTTTGGATCTTATTCATTATGATGTGTTTGGTCCTGTAGATGTTCCTTCTATTGAAAAATCTACATATTATGTTTCATTTATTGATGATTTTAGTATGACATGGATATACTTTCTAAAGAGTAAATTTGAAGTTTTCAATCATTTTAAAGAATTTAAAGCAATGGTTGAGTTGAAAAATAGAAAGAAACTGATAATGGCGGTGAAGTTTGCTCTAATGATTTTGATAGATTATGTAAAGATTGTGGCACTAACAAATGTCGTGCCTATGAAGTGTGGTACCTATAGCTGCAACACAAACACTCAATAGATCATTACAAGCATGGTTAGAAAATAAAAAGAAAATGAAAGATAAACCATGACAAAGCGACCTATCACCTCCACAGAGATGCAATTATGGATTTGGTCTCAGATCTGAATAAGAAATCCCAGTGACTTGACTACACTTTGACGGAGGATTTGAAATGATGATGAGATGCAAGCTAGATGAGACAGATTATGCTAGATTGATCCAAGAGTCTAATTAAGCTAATGATATGCATGATTAAGCTATGATGATGATGAAATTAAGATAGAAAAGAGATTGATTAAGCTACATGATTCAACAATTATGCTAGAAAATGATCAAATTATACTAGATCTAAGATGCAATTTCTTATAATAACAATTCTCAAATGATATACTAGAATGGATATGCCTATAGTAACAATGCCTAAATTGATATGAGATGGGATCCTTTGTGCTCCAAAATGGGGGATATTTATAGGATTTCCAAGGCCAGGGGTGAGGTGGCAGGAATCAACAGACAAGATTGAGTCTAAAGATAGCAAGGGTGAATTGGAGGAGGTTCGAGAAGAGGTTAGAGGAAGGGAAACTTGTCATCTTTGTGGTGACAAGTGTCAAGGAACCTTGCTCATAAGAGGGAAAGTGTCCAAGAGAGGAGACATGTGGGAAAAGTGTCATGTGTCTCAAGGGGAGAATATCCACACCATAGGAGGTTAGGATGTGCAAGATAGGATAGGGTTAGTTAAACCCAAGGTTAGATGGAAAGGGTTAGGATAAAGGGATGGTTAGGTTAGGTGGTTAGAAGTTAGGAGTCATGTGAGAAATTTTAATTTAAAAATTCAAATAACAGGAAAAGACTAATTAATTTTCAACAACTCATAAATTTATTTGTTTTAATTAATTAGGGGATTAGAAGAAATGAATTAAATGGGGGAAGGATCAATTAATTTGGATTAATTAATTAGAGGGGACTATTGAAATGAACCTATTAAATAAATCCTTAGATTTATTAATAAGTAGATGAATGGAAGAATTTAATCAAATTGCTAATAATTCAATTAAATTAGGAAGGGGGATTAAATAAATAATTGCTTATTCAATTAATTATCTTCGGGCCATTTTTAGGTGTATACATTTTGCCCCTCTTTGAAGCGAGGTGTAATGACACGTTGATTCAAAGAATAATGTCATTTTGATGATGATATTGGTTCAATAGGATGCCCCAGACATTGATTGATAAATTGTGGTACGATGATGCCCCCTCGGGAGATCAATTGAGATAATTGACTTTTGGAGTGTTTGGATTTTTGCGAAATTGATGTCCCAATTAGAAATGATTCAAGTTCCGCAACATTGATTGATGAAAGGGTGAGTTCTTTGATTATGATGAAGCAGTTCCCGAAGTGATGATTGATAAAGCTTGATTGATTAGATTGATAAGATTGAGATTTAGTTTGGTTTTAGGAATGACACTTCCTGTATAAGACAAATATGATCAAAGCGTCTGGTTTCATGAATGATATATCCTGTATAAGACTTGATCAGAATGTGTGGTTCCAAGAAAGATACATCCCATGTAAGACATGATAGAATAGATTAGATGCGATCGATTGATAGAATTGATAAGGTTTATTGGCTAAAGAACTAACATTTTATTGATATCAGGTTACAAGAAGATTCACATAAGCTGATGTTGGTTCTATTGAGGGGGTAACATAAGATTTGCGCTGGGTCGACAATATCTAGAGAGAGATGAGTCATCATTTTGATTGCGTATACACTTTTGATGATATATTGATGATTCCTCTAATAGATTTAACCTTGGAGAAGCTGAGCTTGTGGGTTCCCATGCAAGAATGAAATGCAAGCTAAATGCAAATGCAAATGAAATGAAATGCAAAGCTACGATCAAACCAGTCACTAGGTTATTGTGTTTTGTCATCATTGAGTTTTTTAAAATGTGGGAAGTGAGTGCAAGCATCGATGGCATAATTAAACCATGACGACCTGAGTACTACTTTCCTGGATTTTGATATTGCAAGTTAGCACAAGCATCAAGGTATAATTGAACCAAGATGACCTGAGTGTTTCCTGCATAAAACAAGCAATATTAACCATTTCTATATGCAAATAGGAAATGTCTTTGATGATACTCCAATGATCATGTCCTACGACAAATTTGCACATATTAATGATTAATTTACAAACAACAGATAAAAAAAATATCATGTTCCTTCCTTGTTCCTCTAGTCAGAGACATCATGGAGTCACTCAAAAATCATTATAGCGAAAATCAAGATAGAAAAGTTGAACCAAAGTGTTAAAAGCATTATCCAAAAGATATCATCCATTAAAAAGTGTGTGATGTGCTTAGACTGACATGTGATAGTTTGATGGTTAACAATTTGATCTTGTGTTCAATGATGGATGTGTCTCAGTTTTCGCTTGACAAGAGTTGCCTAACTATTGTTCTTCCTATTTAATGAAGCTCAAAATGATTGAAAATTTCACCCTCAGCTAGGTGCAGGATTTTTCCCCAAGTCTAGAAACAAAGTCATTATGATATACCCAATGATCCAAACCATGGTGAGAAATCAGCTGCAATGCCTGCATATGTACAAAGGCTTATTATGGATATGAATAACATAGATGGAAAATAAATGCAAGTGGAAGGATGCATGAACTAATAGATGGAAGAGCTAGTGGACAGATAGCGCTTGTTTGCCAGGTTTTCACCATCTGTTTTTATTGCACTTTTTCTCATATTTGATTTTTTTGGTTTTATTTTTTATTGTTTTTGCTGTTTTTGTATTTTTTGATTTTCCATTGTTTTTGAATTTTTCTGCTTTTTCACTATTTTTGGATTTTGTTTTGCTTTTTCACTGTTTTTGGATTTTTTGCTTTTTCACTATTTTTGGATTTTTTTCTTTTTCAAACATAAAACTTCTTTAGATGCATGTTATTGATGGGTTCCTTGAGCTAATCCCTATCCTGTGTTGATAGTTGATATGCTTCTGACCCAAATATTGTTGTGACTACAAATGGTCCTAACCAGCTTGGTTCAAACTTCCCTTTCTTTTCTCGATCTGCTTGGTTGCATGGATTTTCTTTTAGTACTAGTTCCCCAACTTGAAATGCTCTTGGTTTGACCTTGTGATTTTAACTATGACATATTCTTTGTTGATATACCTTTAAACGATCAAAGGCATTTTGTCTTCATTTGTGGATCAATTCTAACTCTTGCAATCTAGATACTTGTTCTTCTTCATCTGGGATAATGCCTTTTAATGATACTCACAGAGAAGGTATCTCTACTTTGATTTGTAGTATTGCTTATGATCCATAGACAATAGAGAAAGGTGTGACACTTGTTGCTGTGCAAATATTGGTATGGTAGGCCCACAGAGCAGGGTTCAATTGAATATGCCAATCTCTTCCAGCATCACTCACGATCTTTTGAGGATTTTCATAATGGTTTTGTTTGATGCCTATGCTTGCCCATTCCCTTGTGGATAGTAGGGTGTTGAAAATTTGTGTTGGATCTTGAATTTGTCACATAGCTCTTTGACATCCCAATTCTTGAACTGTCACCCATTATCAGTGAGAATGGTCATGGGTATTCCATAGCGACAGATGATGTAGTTCAAGAAAAATGGAGCAATTTGTTTTCCTGTGATATTGATGAGTTACTACCTCAATCCATTTTGTGAAATATTATGTAGCTACAAGGATGAATTTGTGACTATTGGATGAAGAAGGATTTATCTTTCCTAATAGATCAAGACCCATTGGTAGAAAGGCCAAGATGTTGCCAAAGCATGAAGTTCCTGTGCTTGTGCATGAATCAAATTCCCATGGATCTGACATTGTTTGCATATTTTAGCTATCTAAAAAAGAATCTTGTTCCATAGTTGGACAATAATAGCCCAAGTGTATGAGTTTTTTCAAAAGGGTAAGACCACTTGAATGAGTGCCACAAATGTCATTATGGACTTCATTTAAGGCCTTCTTAGATTCTTCCTATTCGAGACATCTTAAAAGAGTACTGTCTAGACCTCATTTAAAAAGGGTATCCGTGATGAGAGTATAATGGGAGGATTGGAGAATAAAGTTTCTCTTTTGGTTCTTTGATAGGTCAGGAGAGAGGATATTATCTTTCAAGTATGTGTAAGTTTGGCCATAGCAGGAGGAATCATGCCCAATAAGGTGACCAATGGTTTCGGAATCAGGACAATTATGAGCAGGGTAAAACAACTCTTCCACCAGGAATTCATAATGCTCTTGATTTTCCTATGTCTGAAGGAGAGAAGCAAGTGTTTCCATGGCATCTACTATTTTTTTGTCATTCCTTGGAATCTACTAAAAAGTTATTTCTACAAAATGCTTCTTGAAATCATCTAAAATCTTTTTATAAGGTATGAGTTTGTCATCCTTTGTTTGGTAATCATCATTAATTTGAATGATGATAAGCTGAGAATCTCCAAAGACTTGGAGTTGTGTAATATTCCATTTTGTAGCCATTTTGATACCTGTAACCAAAGCTTCATATTCTGTTGTATTGTTGGTGCATGGAAAACTTAATTTTTATGTTTTTGGAATTGTATGACCTTGTGGTGTGATGAATAGAATGCATGCTCCTGATCCATGTTGTGTATATGAACCATCAAAGTATAATTGCCATGTTTTAGTGGTGACTGTTAGGATATCAGCATCAGGAAACTCAATCTGTAAAGGATGATCATCTTGAAGTGGTTCCTCTGCTAGTTGGTCTACAATTAATTGCCCTTTTATAGCTTTTCTATCAACATACTCTATCAAACTCACTTAAAATCATGATCCATTTTGCTAGTCTTCCTATTAATGTTGCCTTGCTAAGAAAATACTTCAATGGATCGATTTTAGAAATCAACTTGATGGAGTGAGATAGTAGATAGTGTCTTAATTTTTGAGAAGAAAAAACTATCACCAAGCATGCTTTTTCTATTGGTGAATAGTTGATCTCATATCCTACAAATGTTCTGTTGTAGTAAATGGCTCATTATTTTCCTTCATCATCTTGTTGTGCAAGCATAACTCCTAATGATACGGTGGTGGTTGATACATAGAGTAACAATGGCTTTCCTAGAATTGGTGACATTAGGACAGGTGGTTGCATGAGATAGGCCTTGATCTTATTGAATGCATCCTCACATTGATGGTCCCACTTGAAAGTAACATTTTTATGCAATAGATGAGTAAATGGTTGGCATTTATCTTCTAGTTGAGCAACAAATCTTCTGATTGACTAGAGTCTTCCTTGGAGTGATCTTAGTCGACTAATATTCTGGGGAGATACAATTTCCATGATTGCTTTGACCTTAGCTGGATATACTTCAATACCTCTAGCTGAAACAATGTATCCCAATAGCTTGCCTGACACCAAAGGCACATTTCTTGGGATTGAGCCATAGCTTATACTTTTTTAACCTGTCAAAGATATTTTATAGTATTCCTATATGGTCTTCTCTATGTTGGTATTTTGGATATGTTGATATGGTTTTGTCATTGATGTCAACACCTATTAACACTTATCTCTGGTACTTTGGAGAATTGCCAATGATCACCAGCAAGCAAGTGACTTATGCATAGTCACTAATATCTAGTTCACCGGTAGGATATAATGTTCACCGGCACTTGGAATAACATGGAAAATACTTGGTTATGTTGAAGACACTATTTGGACACTTTGTCTTAGAGATTTGTTCATTGCTATATTCATATTTGTATATTTGTTCTTACCACCAAATAGGTCCAGAATAAGCACTGACAGGCTTATCTATTCCAGATCAGCACGACACGCTTTGAAGATGATTTATCAATGTTGTAAATGCATTAAGCCGACATGTTGAATCAGATATTGTATCGGTTATTGATTTACTTGTAATTATTTTATTGTAATATCTTTTATAGTAGACCTAATAAAATTGGTCTTAGGTTATGGTATGTATGTAAGATCTTATTTGTAAGATCGGTATGTGATTGGGAAAAGGAATTGTAAGAAGGTATATGCGAGAATAAGCAGAGCTATACACGCAGACATCATTTGAAGGTGAAGCAAGGTTTTTGTAAAGGCATATCAAAACTACACCGATACTGGATCCAGCATATGAAGATGCTATTTTGAGTAGTACATCAATATTGAATTTAACCATCCAATTGTCAATGTGACTCCTATTTGTGATTGAGTAGTGAGCTCTAGGCGCTTGGCCTTTCTGCATGTGCAGACCTCATTTGTATACACATACTATCTACAATAGTATCATCTAATTGTGGGTAAGGTTTCCCACCATGGTTTTTCCCCTTCCATGGTTTCCACGTACAAATATTGGTGTCATGTGTTCTGGATGTTATTATCTTTTTGTTTCATGCATTAATCTTTACCAGTACTGCAATTAACTGATAAACTATCTACCGACATAAATTTTGGTTTACCAGTATCAAGCATTAAGTTTAGTTAAGTTGTTTTTGGTTTGAATTTATTTGACAACTGATTCACCCCCCCCCCTCTCAGTTGTCTCTGGGACCTAACAATTGGTATCAGAGCTTAGTCCTCTTTTTGCAGAAGTTTACCAACTTGAGGAGATCTAATGTCTACTAACTATTTCAGGAAGGACAGTCTTAAACTTGATGGAACCAACTATGGCATATGGAAGATCAGGATGGAGACACATCTAAATTGCATTCGAAAGGACATCTGGGAAGTTACAAAGAATGGCTATACTGCTCCTACTCCCGGTCAGCCTAATCCACCTACCTTAGGAAAAGAGGAGGAAAATGATTGCAAAGCAAGGGAAGCACTTTTGAGTGTATTATCAGATCAAAAAATCATGGGATTATCAGATAGGTCTATTGCTAAAGCTATTTGGGATCATTTGGAAACCTTGAATGAAGGAGATTCCATAGTCAAAATGGCAAAACTTGAAAGCTTTCGGGCCAGGTATGAAAATCTGAAAATGGAAGAAGATGAAAGGATTTCTTCTTTTATGGAAAGAGTTAATGAAATTGTTTTGGGTATTAAATGTTGTGGAGGAACCTTAAGTGAAGATGAAATTATTTAAAAAATTTTAAGAGGATTTCCACTAGCATATAAAATGAAAGTTACTGCTATAAATGAGTTAAGAACTATGCCTAATACATCAGTAACTAGGGACACATTGATTGGAAAACTTTCAGTTTTTGAAATTGAGGAATTTGGTCTTGTTGCTACTATAAAGATAGATTTATCTTTTAAGGCATCAACATCATCTGCACCATCATTTGACAAATCTGATTGGAAAGCCTTTTATGCAAGAGAAATTGAGGAAAGTAGGAGAGGAAATGAGGAACTTGAAGCACTATTTGCAAGGAAAATGCCTAAAGGTCTAGTTGGAAGTAAGTATGAAGGTAAAGCACCCTTTAAATGTTTTAACTATAATAAGATTGGTCATATGGCTTCAAGATGCCCTGTTAGACATGCTAGACTAAGAGAAGAAGCTAGAAGAACATACAAGCCTAACCCTGAATATCAGAGATACAAATTTAAGAAGAATATAGATAAATCTTGTTATCTTGCTGATGAAGGAGTCACTGATGATTCTGATGAGGATCTGATAGACAATGGATGGTTTTTTGTTGCTATAACAAAAGATCAACCGACACCTACTGTTCAACCAATAGAGCGGGCCCTGGTAGCTAAAATTGAAGTTAAGGATGAATGGACATTGATTCAGGATGTTCACATCATATGACTGGTGATAAAAGAAAATTCTTGAACTTTTAGGAGTATAATGGAGGTCTAGTAAGATTTGGAGATGATAAAGCTTGTTTGATCAAAGGAAAAGGTACTATATCTCTTGATGGTAAGTATAATATTGACAATGTTTACTATTTAGAAGGTTTAAAGCATAATCTTTTGAGTGTTGGTCAATTAGTTGAAAAAGGATTTCAGTTACAATTCAAGAATGGAAAATGCAAAATTATGAACAGAACTGGTTTGGAAATTACAACTGGTAATCAAACTAGAGGTAATATCTTTCATTTGAATAACAATGGAAAGACATGCTTGATTGCACATATTGATGAAAGTTGGCTATGGCATAAGAGACTTTGTCATGTAAATTTTGATTGCATGGTAAAAATCAGTACTACTAAGGTAGCTAGAGACTTACCTAAGATTGTTAAACCTCACAATCTAGGATGTAAGGAATGTCAATTTGGAAAACAAGTTAGAGCATCTTTTAAAATTATTCCAAAAAAATCCAATAATGCTCTTGACTTAATTCACACTGATTTATGTGGTCCAGCTAGAACTAAAATTTTACAAGGTGATAGATATTTAATGATAATCATTGATGACTATTCTAGAATGTGTTGGGTTACTTTTCTCAAAGAAAAATCAGAAGCACTTCAGAAATTCAAACTATTCAAGGCAATGGTAGAAAATGAAACCGGAAAGAAAATCAAAAGTCTGAGATCAGATCATGGAGGTGAATTCACATCTAAGGAATTTAATGCATTATGTGAAGTAAATGGAATCAGAAGACAGTTATCAACACCTCGGACACCACATCAAAATGGAGTTGTAGAAAGGAAGAATAGAACTATCTTGGATGTAGCTAGAAGTATGTTATCAGAAGCAAATCTACCACATGTATATTGGAGAGAGGTAGTAAGCACAACAATCTATATATTCAAAAAAGTTCACATCAAAGGTGAAACCGGTAAGACCCCTCATGAACTATGGTTTGGTATTACTCCTACTCTTAAATATTTTAGAATATTTTGAAGTAAATGCTATATTAGAAGAGATGAGTATATTGGCAAATTTGATCCTAGAAGTGATGAAGAAATATTTCTTGGTTATTCATCTAAGAGCAAGGCATATAGATGTTTTAACAAAAGATTGCAAATAATTGTTGAGGGTACAAATGTGAAGATTGATGAACAGTTTAGAGGAACTTCAAGGTATATAGACTCTGAATGAGCAATAGAGATACTGACAAAAGAACCTATATTGAACCCACCAGTATAGAATGAAGATCCAATTACGTCGGTATCATCTAAAAATTCTACTATAACTGAGGAATGGTAGCAAACGAAGACACCCCGGTATGTAAGATTGAACCACTCTGAAAATCAGATAATTGGGAACAAGTATCAAGGAGTTATGACAAGAGGAAGACTGGCAAATGAAGAGGTATGTCTTATTTCTCAAATTGAACCATTATTAGTTAATGAGGCATGTGAAGATAAGCACTGGATTAAAGCTATGGAAGAGGAACTAGAATAGATTGAGAAGAATAACACATGGACATTAGTTCCCTGACCTAAAGACAAAAATGTGATTGGAACAAAATGGGTATTTAGAAACAAACTTAATGAAGATGGGAAGGTAATAAAAAATAAAGCAAGACTAGTGTGTAAGGGATATTCTTAGAAAGAAGGAATTGATTATAATGAAACATTTGCATGGGTAGCTAGAATTGAGGCAGTCAGATTATTGTTGGCTTTTGCAGCACACAAGAACTACAAAGTATATCAAATGGATATTAAATGTGCATTTTTTAATGGGTATCTTGAAAAAGAAGTTTACATTGAGCAACCTGATGGATTTTCTTTAACAGATAACAAAGATATGGTTTGCAAGTTAAGGAAATCTTTGTATGGGTTGAAACAAGCTCTAAGAGCTTGGTATGCTAGATTGGATAAATATCTTTTGAAGATTGGATTTTCAAAAGGTAATGCTGACAACAACTTATACTATAGTGTGACTAATGATGACATCTTGGTTATACAAGTTTTTGTTGATGATATAATCTTTGGAGGAGAAGATGGATTATGTAAAGACTTTTCTATTGAAATGCAGCTAGAATTTGAAATGTCTATGATTGGAGAGATAAAATTATTTTTAGGATTACAGATTTCACAAACTGATAAAGCTATATTCTTGAGTCAATCCAAGTACTTGAAGGAGTTACTATAGAAATTTGGGATGGATAACTCTAAACCAGTAAGCACACCTATGACTACAAATGACAAATTATAACTAAGGGATGAATCTACACCTATTAATTTGACTAGGTACAAATCTATGATAGGAGGTTTATTGTATTTGACACAAACAAGACCTAATATTATGAATGCAGTATGTATTTTTTCAAGATTTCAGAGTAATCCTAGAGAAAATCATGAATCAACAATAAAAAGGATTTTCTGGTACTTACAAGGCACTACAAATCTTCGTTTATGGTATTCTAGAGATGAAAACTTTGAATTATGTGCATACACAGATGCAAATTGGGTAGGAGATGTGGATGACAGAAAAAGCACCACCGGCGGAGCATTTTTTATTGGAAGCAAATTAATTTCTTGGTTGAGTAAGAAACAAAGTTGCACATCTTTATCAATAGTAGAATCAGAATATGTTGCAGTAGCAACTAACTATACACAGGTATTATGGCTTAAGCAAATCTTGAAGGACATAAAGGTAAAATGCAAGGAACCTATAACTATCTTTTGTGATAACACTGTAGCAATTGATATATCTAAGAATCCGATACTACATTCTAAAACCAAACATGTTTCTATCAAATTGAATTTTTTGAAAGAGAATGTTGAAGCAAAAGAAGTTAAACTAGTTTATGTGAATACTAAAGAGTAGATTGCAGATATTTTCACCAAGCCTTTGCCTAAGGAGACTTTTGAATATCTCAAAGATCAGCTTGGAGTCATACCCCCACTGGTAGAGACTTAGATAGTTGATTTTTTTCATCAACCTACAGAATTAACAAAAAATCCTTTTATTCCAGCTTTGATGAGGAGAGCTACTTCTTAGGGGGAGTAGTTGGTATACTGAATTGGTTGGTATTTTGTATTTGAACCTGGCTTTTATATTGACTTTGACATTTGATGTCAAAGGGGGAGAGATTGATATGGAAAAACACAAGGAAAACAAATGTTACTCTCAGGGGGAGAGATTGTTACATTGAGAGAGATTGATTACTCTTTGTATCTGAATTTTGATTTCTAGTTATGATCTCTTTTGGGAGATTGTTGGTTTTTGGTATTTGGCATTTCTATTTTGGCACTTTGATGGTTTTTCCATCTTGTGTTGCCATCAATGCAAAAGAGGGAGATTGTTTTTATTTTGGTTATGTTGATATGGTTTTGTCATTGATGTCAACACCTATTAACACTTATCAACTCTGGCACTTTGGAGAATTGGTAATGTTCACCGGCAAGCGACTTATGCACAGTCACTGTTATATGGTACACCGACAGGATGTATTGTTCACCAACACTTAGAATGACATGGAAAACACTTGGTTATGTTGAAGACGTCGTTTGGACACTTTGTCTTAGAGATTTGTTCATTGGTATTATTTCGTATTTGCATATTTGTTGTTATCGGCAAATAGGTTCTGAATAAGCACCGACAGGCTTATCCATTCCAGATCAGCACGACACGCTTTGGAGATAATTTTTTTGTTATTGTAAATGCATTAAGCCGATATGTTGAATATGATACTGCATCGGTTATTGAATTACTTGTAATTATTTTATTGTAATATCTTTTAGAGTCGACCTACTAAAATTGGTCTTAGGCTATGGTATATATGTAAGATCTTATTTGTAAGATCAATATGCGATTCAGAAGAGGAATTGTAAGAATGTATATGTGAGATTAAGCAGAGCTATACATGTAGACATCATTTGAAGGTGAAGCAAGGTCTTTGTGAAGGCAATCAGAACTACACCTGTACTGAATCCAGCATATGAAGATGCTATTTTGAGCAGTAAATCATTATTAGATTTAACCATCCAATTATAGTCAGTGTGACTCCTATTTGTGTTTGAGCAGTGAGCTCTAGGCGCTTGGCCTTTCTGTATGTGGAGACCCCATTTCTATACACATACTATTTGCAGTAGTATCATTTGATTGTGGGTAAGGTTTCCTATCATGGCTTTTCCCCTTACAAGCTTTCCACGTACAAATATCGATGTTATGTGTTGTGGATGTTATTGTCTTTCTATTTCATGCATTAATCTTTACCAATATTGTAATTAACTGATAAACTGTCTACCTGCATAAAGTTTGGTTTATCGGTATTAAGCGTTAAGGTTGGTTAAGTTGTTTTTGTTTTGAATTTATTAGACAACTGATTCACTCCCCCCCCCAGGACCTAACCGCTGGGACCATGTGTAGGGACCAAGATGGCCCCTCTTGGTCCTCCAAGATTTTCGATCATTGAAAAGGATTTTTCCATCTCTGTGTCTGAAGCTTATCTCGGGAGTTACAACTATGCATCTATTTTTTGCACACAAAAGGAAAGGGAAATGTTCTCGGAATAGGGGCTTGCCTTGAGGTCAAACCCCAGCTTTGGAATTAACCATGTGGTTGAAATAATATAATTAAAATAACTAAAAGTAGAAATCCTCCTCTTTGAGGGGATGTTAAATTAACTGAAATTGAAATGCTTATACCTCTATGTGATTTTTTTCTTGCCTCCACATGGAATTAGGACTTCATGAATTAGAATGATGATCTCCTCTTCAATTCTTGAAATCTTGACTCTATTGTTGCTCCAAAGCATGAAGGAAGACTAAAAATGCTCAATTTCTTTAGAATGCTTGAATGCTTGATCTCTTGTGTATGCGTGTTTGTGGATACTTGATGGATGGCTCTCCAAATTAGAGGGGAAATTGTTAGGTCCCAGAGACAACTGAGAGGGGGGGGGTGAATTAGTTGTCTAATAAATTCAAACTAAAAACTTATTAACCAACTTAATGCTTAATACCAGTAAACCAATTAAGTATGCCGGTAGATAGTGTTAATAGTAAATTGCCATACCGGTAAGAATTAATGCATGAAACATAAACACAAAGTCATCCACAACACATGACACCAATATTTGTACGTGGAAACCTTGTAAGGGGAAAAACCACAGTGGGAAACCTTACCCACAATCAGATGATACTACTGCAGATAGTAAGTGTACAAAGAGGGGTCTGTACTTGCAGAAAGGCCAATAGCCTAGAGCTCACTACTCAATCACAAACGGGAATCACACTGACTATAGTTGGATGGTTAAATCCAATAAGAATGTATTGTACAAAATCACATCTTCATATGCTGAATTCAGTACGGGTGTAATGCTGATATGCTTCTACAAAAACCTAACTTCACCTTCAGATGATGTCTTCGTGTATACCTCTACTTGATCTTGCATATACCTTCACTCAAATATTTTTCACACACCACACTTGATCTTACAAATAAGATCTTACATTTATACCATACCCTGAGACCAATTTTAGTAGGTCGGCTCTACAAGATATTACAATAAAACATTTTACAAATAATATAATATCTGATGCAATAACTGATAAAACATGTCGGCTTAGAGCATTTATAACAATAATAAATCTTCTCCATAGCGTGCCATGCTGATCTAGAAAAAATAAACATGCCGGTGTAACCCTAGATAACCTGGACCTATTTGCCGGTAAAGGCAGATATGCAAATAAGAATATATCAATGATTAGTACTTCAAAATAAAGTGTCCACATGATGTCTTCAACATTATCAAGTGTCTTCCATGTCATTCTAGGTACCGGTGAACATTATATCCTGCCGGTTGATCATATACCAGTAACTATTGCACAGATTATTGCTTGCCGATGAATGTTGCTGGATCTCCAAAGTAGGTGTATTTAGTAGGTGTTGACATCAATGACAAAACTATACCAAAATACCAACAATCTCCCCCTTTGGCATTGATGGCAACACAAGATGGAAAAACCATCAAAGTGCCAAAACAGAAATGCCAAATACAAAAGCCAACAATCTTCATTTCTCCCCCTAGGAGTAACAATACCAATCTTTTAAAAAACTTTCCCTTAAAATCTCTTTTTCTTTCCAAAAGGATAATGTGTTTTTCCATAGATATCTCTCCTTCTTTGACATCAAATGCCAAATTCACAAAAGGTCAAGTTCATACAAAATACCAACCAATTCAATATACCAACTACTCCCCCTGAGAAGTAGCTTCCTCATCAAATACTGGAATAAAATATTTGTCCATTTAATTATGTCGGTGGATGACAATCATCAAATGTCTAAGTCACTACCGGTGAAGGTATGACTCCGAGCTGATCTCTGAGATACTTAAAAGTTTCCTTAGGCAAGGGTTTTGTGAAAATATCTGCAAGCTGTTCTTTAGTATTCACATAAACCAATTTTATCTCTTTTTCTTCAACTTTTTCCCTTAGAAAATTCAGTTTGATAGAAACATGTTTTGTTTTAGAATGTAATACCGGATTTTTAGATATATCAATTGCTGCAGTGTTATCATAGTATATAGTAATAGGTTCCTTGCATTTTACCTTTATGTCTTTCAACATTTGTTTAAGCCAAAGTGTCTGTGTACAGTTTGTTGCTACTGCAACATATTATGATTCTGCTGTTGATAAAGATGTACAACTCTGTTTCTTACTCAACTAAGAAACTAATCTTTTTCCAAGAAAGTATGCTCCTCCAGTGGTGCTTTTTCTATCATCCACATCTCCTGCCCAATTTGCATCTGTATATGCACATAGATCAAAATTTTCATCTTTAGGATACCATAATCCAAGATTTGTTGTGCCTTGTAAGTACTAGAAAATCCTTTTCATTGCTAATTCATGATTTTCCTTAGGATTACTCTGAAATCTAGAAACTATACATACTGCATTCATAATATTAGGTCTAGTTTGTGTCAAATACAGTAAACCTCCTATCATAGATTTGTATCTAGTTGGATTAACAAGTGTAGATTCATCCCTTTGAGATAATTTGTCATTTGCAGTCATAGGTGTGCTTACCGGTTTAGAGTTCTCCATCCCAAATTTCTTAAGTAGTTCTTTCAAGTACTTAGATTGACTCAAAAATATACCTTTATCAGTCTATAAAATCTGCAATCCTAAAAAGAATTTTATTTCTCCAATAATAGACATTTCAAATTCTTGCTGCATTTCAAGAGAAAATTCTTTGCATAATTCATCTTCTCCTCCAAAGATTATATCATCAACAAATACTTCAATAATCAAGATGTCATCATTAGTTACTTTGTAATATAAATTGCTATCTACATTTCCTTTAGTAAAACCAATCTTTAAAAGATGCTTATCCAATCTTGCATACCAAGCTCTTAGGGCTTGTTTTAATCCATACAAAGCTTTTCTTAATCTGCAAACCATATCATTGTCATCTGTTAAAGAAAATCCATCAGGTTGTTCAATATAGACTTCCTCTTCAAGATCTCCATTCAAAAATGCACATTTAATATTCATTTGATAAACTTTGTAATCCTTGTGAGCTGCAAAAGCCAAGAATAATCTAACTACCTCAATTTTGGCTACCAGTGCAAAGGTTTCATTGTAATCAACTCCTTCCTTTTGAGAATATCCCTTACACACTAGTCTTGGTTTATTTCTAACAACCTTACCATCTTCATTAATTTTTTTTCTAAATACCCATTTGGTTCCAATTACATTTTTATTTTTAGGTCGGGGAACTAATGTCCAAGTACTATTTTTCTCAATTTGCCCTAATTCTTCTTCCATAGCTTTGATCCAAAATTTATCTTCACATGCCTCATTGATAGTTAATGGTTTAATTTGAGAAATAAGACATACCTCTTCATTTTCCAATCTTCCTCTTGTCATAACTCCTTTAAATTTGCTTCCAATTATCTGATCTTTAGAATGATTCAGTCTTACATACCGGGGTGTCTTAGTTTGTTGTTGTTCTTCAATTACTGTGGAATCCTCTGATGATACCGGAGTAACTAGATCATCATGATGTACCGGTGGATTTATTGTAGGTTCATTTGTCATAATTTTTGTTTCCGATTCAAAGTCTATATATCTTGAAGTTCCTCTGAATTGTTCATCAATCTTTACATTTGTACTCTCAACAATTTTTTGTAATCTTTTATTAAAACATCTATATTCCTTGCTCTTAGATGAATAACCAAGAAATATTCCTTCATCACTTCTAGGATCAAACTTGCCAATATACTCATCTCTTCTAATATAACATTTACCTCCAAAAATTCTGAAGTACTTAAGAGTAGGAATATTACCAAACCATAGTTCATGAGGGGTCTTGCCGGTTTCACCTTTGATGTGAACTTTGTTGAATGTATAGACAGCAATGCTTGCTGCCTCTCTCCAGTACACATGTGGTAGATTTTCTTCTGATAACATACTTCTTGTTGCATCCAAGATAGTTCTGCTTTTCCTTTCAACAACTCCATTCTGTTGTGGTGTCGGAGGTGCTGATAACTGTCTTTTGATTCCATTCACTTCATAGAATGTATTAAAATCTTTAGATGTGAATTCTCCTCCTTGATTTGATCTTAAACATTTGATTTTCTTACCGATTTCATTTTCAACCATTGCTTTGAATAGTTTGAACTTTCCAAGTGCTTCTGATTTTTCTCTGAGAAAAGTAACCCAACACATTCTAGAATAATCATCAATAATTAGCATGAAATATCTATCACCTTGTAAGCTTTTAGTTCTAGCTGGACCACATAAATCAGTGTGAATTAAATCAAGAGCATTATTGGATTTTTCTGGAATACTTTTGAAACTAGCTCTAACTTGTTTTCCAAATTGACATTCCTTGCAAATTGTATTCTGAGGTTTCATAATTTTAGGTAGATCTCTAACTGCCTTAGAAGTACTGATTCTTACCATGCAATCAAAATTTACATGACATAGTCTTTTATGCCATAACGAACTTTCATCTATATGTGCAATTAAGCATGCCTTTTCACTATTATTCAAATGAAAGATATTACCTCTAGTCTGATTACCGGTTGCAATTTCCAAACCAGTTCTATTCATGATTTTGCATTTTCCATTTTTAAATTGTAACTGAAAACCTTTCTCAACTAATTGACCAACACTTAAAAGATTATGTTTTAATCCTTCAACATAGACATTGTCAGTGTTATGTTTACCATCAAGAGATATTGAACCCTTACCTTTGATTGAACAGGCTTTGTCATCTCCAAATCTTACTAAACCTCCATTGTAGTCTTGAAAGTTCAAGAATTTACCTTTGTCTCAAGTCATGTGATGTGAGCATCCTGAGTCAATAATCCATCCATCCTTTGACTCAACTTTAGCTGCTAGGGCTTGTTCTATCGGTTGAGCAATAGGTGCCGATTGATCTTCTGTTATATTAAAAAAGACCCATCCATTGTCTACCGGATCCTCATCAGAATCATCAGTCACACCTTCATCAGCAATGTAGGAAGATTTATCTTTGTTCTTCTTAAATCTATATCTCTGATATTCAGGATTAGGCTTGTATGTTCTTCTAGCTTCTTCTCTTAGTCTAGCATGTCTATCAGGGCATCTTGAAGCCATATGAACAATCTTATTGCAGTTAAAACATTTAAAGGGTGCTTTACCTTCATACTTACTTCCAATTGGACCTTTTGGCATTTTTCTTGCAAATAGTGCTTCATGTTCTTCAAGCTCTTCATTCTCCTTCCTAGTTTCTTCAAGTTCTTTTGCATAAAAGGCTCTCCAATCTGATTTGTCAAAAGATGGAGTAGATGATGTTGATTCTTTGAAGGCCAAATCAGTCTTTATAGTAGCAACAGGACCAAATTCCTCAATTTCAAAAGCTAAAAGTTTTCCAATCAATGTATCCCTAGTTACTGATGTATTAGACATTGTTCTCAACTCATTTATAGTAGTAACCTTCATTTTATATGCTAGTGGCAAACCTCTTAAGATTTTTGAAACAATCTCATCCTCACTCAGGGTTCCTCCACAACATTTGATACCCAAAACAATTTCATTTACTCTTTCCATGAAAGCAAAAATCCTTTCATCTTCTTCCATTTTCAGATGTTCATACTTGACTTCGAAGCTTTCAAGTTTTGCAATTTTGACTGTGGAGTCTCCTTCATTCAGTTTTTCCAAATGATCCCAAATAGCTTTAGCAATAGACCTATCTAATAATCCCATGATTTGTTGATCTGATAATGCACTCAAGAGTGCTTCTCTTGCTTTGCAATCATTTTCTTCATCTTTAGCTAAAGTAGTTGGAGCAGTCTGACCAACTACAGCAGTAGTATAACCATTCTTAGTAACTTCCTAGATGTCTTTACCGATGCAATTCAGATGTGTCTCCATTCTGATCTTCCATATCCCATAGTTGGTTCCATCAAGTTTAGGACTATCCTTTCTGAAATAATTGGTAGACATTGGATCTCCTCAAGTTGTTAAACTTCTGCAAAAAGAGGACTAGGCTCTGATACCAATTGTTAGGTCCTAGAGACAACTAAGAGGGGGGGGGGTGAATCAGTTGTCTAATAAATTCAAACCAAAAACTTATTAACCAACTTAATGCTTAATACCAGTAAACTAGTTAAGTATGTTGGTAGACAGTGTTAATAGTAAATTGCCATACCGGTAAGAATTAATGCATGAAACATAAACACAAAGTCATCCACAACACATGACACCAATATTTGTACGTGGAAACCCTGTAAGGGGAAAAACCATGGTGGGAAACCTTACCCACAATCAAATGATACTACTGCAGATAGTAAGTGTACAAAGAGGGGTCTAAACATGCAGAAAGGCCAATAGCCTAGAGCTCATTTCTCAATCACAAATGGGAGTCACACTGACTACAGTTGGATGGTTAAATCCAATAAGAATGTACTATACAAAATCGCATCTTCATATGCTGAATTCAGTACCAGTGTAATGTTGATATGCTTCTACAAAAACCTAACTTCGCCTTTAGATGATGTCTTCGTGTATACCTCTGCTTGATCTCACATATACCTTCACTCAAATCTTTTTCACACACCACACTTGATCTTACAAATAAGATCTTACATTTATACCATACCCTAAAACCAATTTTAGTAGGTTGGCTCTACAAGATATTACAATAAAACATTTTACAAATAATATAATATCCGATGCAATAACTGATAAAACATGTCAGCTTAGAGCATTTATAACAATAATAAATCATCTCCATAGCGTGCCATGCTGATCTGGAAAAAATAAACCTGTCGGTGTAACCCTAGATAACCTGGACCTATTTGTGAGTAAAGGCAGATATGCAAATAAGAATATATCAATGATTAGTACTTCAAAATAAAGTGTCCACATGATGTCTTTGACATTATCAAGTGTCTTCCATGTCATTCCAGGTACCAGTGAACATTATATCCTGTCGGTTGATCATATACCAGTAACTATTGCATAGATTATTGCTTGCTGGTGAATGTTGTTGGATCCCCAAAGTAGGTGTATTTAGTAGGTGTTGACATCAATGACAAAACCATACCAAAATACCAACAAAAATCCTCTTTTTATACTTATCCGAAGAGAAAATGAATTAATTTTTTGACATGAGCTGACATGGAGGGGTTTTTCCCGCTCAAATTTGAGATAGGCTAGGTTGTCCAAAATAGGTCCCCATTAGAGAGGAATAGGGTGCCACGACCTGGTCTTGACCTATTTTGGGGTAGGATCAAGGTGGCAATGAGGTATTGTTTTGAGTTACATGATATTTATGACTTATATGAGCATAATCAGGTCTGTGATCGGGCCAAGGGATGCAAACACTAAGGTGGAGACCCAAATGTGATCAAAAATTGAAAGGGGTGCAATTCTTCGATGCTATAGTTGATGTAGTTTCATGTGAAGTCTCTTGTCCTTGTAATTGTATCTTATATTAGAAGATTTATAGAGGAATACATGCATATTTGCAGGTTATAAGTTGTGCCAATTATAAAATCAGTACACAATGAAGATCTAGTTCCACTGATATCATCTAAAAATTCCACTGTAACTGAGGAACAACAACAAATGAAGACACCCTGGTATGTAAGACTGAATGACTCTGAAAATCAAATAATTGGGAACAAGTATCAAGGAGTTATGACAAGAGGAAGACTGACAAATGAAGAGGTATGTCTTATTTCTCAAATTGAACCATCATCAATTAATGAGGCATGTGAGGATAAGCACTGGATTAAAGCTATGGAAGAGGAACTAGAAGAAATTGAGAAGAACAACACATGGACATTAGTTCCCCGGCCTAAAGACAAAAATGTGATTGGAACAAAATGGGTATTCAAAAACAAACTTAATGAAGATGGTAAGGTAATCAGAAATAAAGAAAGACTAGTGTGTAAGGTATATTCTCAGAAAGAAGGAATTGATTATAATGAAACCTTTGTATCGGTAGGTAGAATTGAGGCAGTCAGATTATTGTTGGCTTTTACAGCACACAAGAACTACAAAGTATATCAAATGGATATTAAATGTGCATTTTTTAATGGGGATCTTGAAGAAGAAGTTTACATTGAGCAACCTGATGGATTTTATTTAACAGATAACAAAGATATGGTTTGCAAGTTAAGGAAATCTTTGTATGGGTTGAAACAAGCTTCAAGAGCTTGGTATGCTAGATTGGATAAATATCTTTTGAAGATTGGATTTTCTAAAGGTAATGCTGATAGCAACTTATACTATAGTGTGACTAATGATGACATCTTGGTTATACAAGTTTTTGTTGATGATATAATCTTTGGAGGAGAAGATGGATTATGTAAAGACTTTTCTATTGAAATGCAACAAGAATTTGAAATGTCTATGATTGGAGAGATAAAATTCTTTTTAGGATTGCAGATTTCATAGACTGATAAAGCTATATTCTTGAGTCAATCCAAGTACTTGAAGGAGTTACTAAAGAAATTTGGGATGGAGAACTCTAAACCGGTAAGCACACCTATGACTAAAAATGACAAATTATCACTAAGGGATGAATCTACACCTATTAATCCGACTAGGTACAAATCTATGATATGAGGCCTACTATATTTGACACAAACAAGACTTGATATTATGAATGCAGTATGTATTGTTTCAATATTTCAAAGTAATCTAAGAGAAAATCATGAATCAATAGTAAAAAGGATTTTTCGGTAGTTACAAGGCACTACAAATCTTGGTTTATGGTATCCTAGAGATGAAAAATTTGAATTATGTGCATAAATAGATGCAAATTAGGCAAGAGATGTGGATGACAGAAAAAACACCACCAACAAAGCATTTTTTCTTGGAAGTAAATTAATTTCTTGGTTGAGTAAGAAAAAAAGTTGCACATCTTTATCAACAGTAAAATTAGAATATGTTGCAGCAGCAACTAACTGCACACAAGTATTATGGCTTAAGCAAATGTTGAAGGACATAAAGATTAAATGCAAGGAACCTATAACTATCTATTGTGATAACACTGCAGCAATTGATATATCTAAGAATCCAGTACTACATTCTAAAACTAAACATGTTTCTATCAAACTTAATTTTATGAAAGAGAATGTTGAAGCAAATGAAGTAAAATTGGTTTATGTGAATACTAAAGAGCAGATTGCAAATATTTTCACTAAGCCTTTGCCAAAGGAGACTTTTGAATATCTCAGAGATCAGCTTGGGGTCATACCTGCTACCGATAGAGACTTAGACAGTTGATGTTTTCAACATAACCAAGTGTTTTCCATGTTATTCCAAGTGCCGGTGAATATTATATCCTGTCGGTGAACCAGATACCGGTGACTATGCATAAGTCACTTGCTTGCCGATGATCATTGCCAATTCTCCAAAGTACCAAAGTTGATAAGTGTTAATAGGTCTTGACATCATTGACAAAACCATATCAACATATCCAAAATACTAACAATCTCCCCCTTTGGCATTGATGGCAACACAAGATGGAAAAACCATCAAAGTGCCAAAATAGAAATGCCAAATACCAAAAACCAATAATCTCCCAAAAGAGATCATAACCAAAAATCAATATTCAGATACAGAGAGTAATCAATCTCTCCCCCTAAGAGTAACATGTGTTTTCCTTGTTTTTTTCCATATCAATCTCTCCCCCTTTGACATCAAATGCCAAAATTACTACAAAACTAAGTTCAAATACAAAATACCAACCAATTCAATATACCAACTACTCCCCCTAAGAAGTAGCTCACATCATCAAAGCCAAAGTAAAAGATTTCTCTGTTAATTCTATCAGTTGATGACAACATCTTTTGGACACATTTTCTTGGAGATTTTTTCATTGGTATATTTGTATTTGCATATTTGTTGTTACCAGCAAATAGGTCCAGAATAAGCACTGGCAGGCTTATCTATTCGAGATCAGCAAGACACACTTTGAAGATGATTTATCAATGTTGTAAATGCATTAAGACGACATGTTGAATCAGATATTGCATCGATTATTGATTTACTTTTAATTATTTTATTGTAATATCTTTTAGAGCTGACCTACTAAAATTGGTCTTAGGTTATGGTATATATGTAAGATCTTATTTGTAAGATCAGTATGCGATTGGGAAAAGGAATTGTAAGAAGGTATATGCGAGAATAAGCAGACCTATACATGTAGATGTCATTTGAAGGTGAAGAAAGGTTTTTGTAAAGGCATATCAGAACTACACCGGTACTAAATCTAGCATATGAAGATGCTATTTTGAGTAGTACATCAATATTTTATTTAACCATCCAATTGTAGTCAGTGTGACTCCTATTTGTGATTGAGCAGTGAACTCTAGGTGCTTGGCCTTTCTACATGTGCAGATCCCATTTGTATACACATACTATCTGCAGTAGTATCATTTGATTGTGGGTAAGGTTTCCCACTGTGGTTTTTCCCTTTACAGGGTTTCTACGTACAAATATTGGTGTTATGTGTTGTGGATGTTATTATCTTTTTGTTTCATGCATTAATCTTTACCGGTACTACAACTAACTGATAAACTATCTACCGACATAAAATTTGGTTTACCAATATCAAGCATTAAGTTTAGTTAAGTTGTTTTTGATTTGAATTTATTTGACAACTGATTCACCCCCACCCCCTCTCAGTTGTCTCTGGGACCTAACACTCTATTGTATGATTTGTCCAATATGTCATCCACATAATCTTCCATGAATGTATGAAATCATTCATGAAATATCATTGTCATAGTTCTCTGATATGTAGAACCTGCAATCTTTAGTCCAAAGGGCATGACGTTCCTGTAAAAAGTACCCCATGGACATGTGAAAGTTGTCTTTTCTTGATCTTTAGGTGTTATTTTAATCTGATTGTATCCGAAGGAACCATCCATTAGAGAAAACATGGAGTGTCCATCAGTTAAATCTACAATGATGTCAATTTTAGACAAAAGAAAGCAATCCTTTGGACATGCATTATTAAGATCTCTAAAGTTCATGCATATTCTAATACTTTTATCTAGTTTGGGAATAGGAATGATGTTTGATACCCATTGAGGATATGCTACAGGTCTAATGAATCCGACATCCATTAATTTCTTTAGTTCTGCTTTGACTAGAAGAGCAATATAAAATGCATCTTCCTTAATTTTTGTTTAACTAGTTTGGCTCCTAGACTGACATTTAAGTGATGCATAATAAGCTTTGGATCCAACCCTGGCTTGTCTACATATGACTAGGTGAAATTGGTTTTCCATCTTTTGAAGAATTCCATATATTGTTGTATTTCTTGCTCTGACAGAGAAGTCGTTGGATGGAGAATCTTTGGTTACTCTGTTGTCCCAATGTTAACTGCCTTTGTTGGTTCGATCAAAATGGATGACCTTTCTTGATAGTGTGCAGGTAAAGTGTCAAATCTCCCATCTTCCAGCACCTTGAGGAGGTTTTCACCGTTAGATGTGTCCTTTCTTTTTACTTTTGCGACTGGGAGATTTGGCACCCACTTGACTAGAAGATCCATTGTTGAAATTCCTGGTGAAAGTTGTTGCGGGTTCAATTGCATTAAGATATATAGATATGGCATGGTCAATAGGAAAGGTATCAATGTAGTATGTCTTTCATTTTTCCAATCAATAAGTTCAGGGTGGATTAGAGGTAAGGGGTCATCAGGTTGAGATGTTTCAAGGGTATCAAGGTTTATAATAGATGTGTGGAAGTTTTCGATATGTATGTCAATGTCTAGAATAATACTCTCATCAGAATGACCTCCCATAAGGAGCTCCTGATTGTCCTTGATTAATTCCAAGTTAGTCAAATTTGATTCTAATTCAAGTGGGCTAGTTCCTAATGTTTACCTACATACGTGTGAATTACATCGACTCCTACATCTTCTTCAAATAAATTTTCTTCAGCTGATTCTTTAGAGTGATAGGATTCCCATTCCCATTCATTAGAATATGTCTCACTTACAGCTTGCAATCTACAGATTTGTTTATATAGTGTTTGAGTTATTTCTTCTTCTTTTTGTGCTATATATTTTCTTCTTTCATATTCATCTTCTTCTAGACCGAGATTGAGTTCTGTCAACCTTTCTATGAGTTCTCCTTGATTAGTACTAGGTTCATTCTTGTTTTGATTGAGAATTAATGCTGCTTGGGAGGTTATTTTAGTTTTTTTTTCCTACTGATTTGATGCTTTCTTCTTTTTCCATTTCATGTTTTCTTGTGCTTGTTTCTTGGTTGATGCTTCTTTCCTTTCAATTGCAAGTTGTTCTTGTCTATTTTCATATTCTTCTTCTTGTTGGCTAGACAATGTGTCTTCTGGTAGAGTAACTTGTCCATACCCTAAGCCTCCTTTGTCTATAGCCTACAAAGTGTGAGGTTGGATAGGTTTTCAGATACCTTCCTTTCTTTTTCCTATAGGACTTGTTCTAGTGTATCCCATTTTTTGAAGAATGTTAAATCCTTTTCCATACTTTTCAGTGGGTATTTTGACATTTTTGATCTTTTGTTGGACTTCTTCATCCTTGTATAGCCATTGTAGTACATCTTTATCTTTTGTTTCCTCTAATAAGGTCCCAGCACTAACAAATGCTCCATCAAATATTGGAAGATGTTTCACAATTGGTTATTGTTTAGAGTTTAATGGTTTTCCATGGGACTTAGGAGAAAGTGGTATTGTGATATTAAATATTCTTTGTTCCATCGATCTCTTAGCTGCATTTGTGTTTCCACACTTGACAAAATTGAGGCAAATGAATTCTCTTTATTTTGTGTGTTTGAAGATGATGCCTCCCTATTATGAGGAACAATGACCTCTTGAGCTAGTTTGAGATTACTGCAGTACTTAAATGGATTTGAATCTGTTGAGATTGCAATTTCCTTCCCATTGTAGGGAAATTTTAGGCACTGATGATATGTGGATGGAACAACTTGTATGTCATGTATCTAGGGTCTTCCCAAGAGTATTTTGTATGATAAGTCGAAGTTTAGAACTTGGCATGTTGTGTCTTTCTACAAAGGTCCCACTCTGATGGGTAATATCACAATTCTTTTAGAGGAATTCTCTTCTTCATCATATGCTTTGATGGTGATCTTTTTTTAGGGATCAACTGCATCTTCTGAATAACCTAGAGCATGGACAAGACTCAAAGAGAAAATGTTTAAGCCAACTCCTCCATCTATTAGGACATATTTAACTCGTGTCTTATGAATGAGGACTTCGATATGCAAGGGAGCATTATGGGGATGTTGCAAGGACATGTCATCTTCTTTGGTGAATGATAAGTAGTGAGGGGTTGTGAGGTGTCCCACCATGGTTTGGAATTGATCTATATTAAGATCTTTAGACACTGTTGTATCTACTAATGCTCATTCAAGAATTTCTTTGTGTGCTGGTGAAAGATTTAAAAGTTCTAAGATGGATATTTGTGCAGGTGTTTTTTGTAATTGATCCACTAAATTATATTGTTTTGTAGTGCATGGCATATTAGTGGTAGGACCCGGCAAAACAACTTTAGCTTTGCTTCTTGTGATAGCATGAGCAGGTTCTTGATGTTTCTTTTCTTAAACTATAATCACATTTACAACATTATCACATGTATGAGTGTAGTTTACCTTTGCTTTACCATTACCATTATGTGTTGCTGATGATTCACCCTTCTCATAGTTTGGAAGTTGAATTTTAAAATCTGTATGAGATTTGTTTGTCATACGTCCATCCACATTTATTACTCCATTATCAATCGAATCTTGGATGACATGTTTTAACCGCTGACAATTATTTGTGTGATGTCCCTTGTTTTGATGGAAATCGCAATAATGGTTATCATTCCACCAAGAGGGTTTCAATTGAGGTTCGTAGTTCCTTGCTTCTAGCAAAGTAATCAATTTCTTTGCGAGAAGTGTCTTTAGTGCTGACCCAAGTGGTTCACCAATGTTTGTAAATTTCCTTCGAAAGAAATTGTTGAAAGTTGATTTTTGGTGATTGTTGTTTTGTTGAGATACTGCCCAGTGAGTGGCTAAATTGAAAACTGGTTGTTTTGGTTTCACATTGTTGTTATCCACTATTCCATCGTTGATGACATTTCAATTTCTATTCCAAAATTTAGGCTTCTCATTGGTATTGTTGCTAACATTTTTGTTGGGAGGATTAACGCCTTCTTTGTATAGCATAAACTCACCCTTCTTTACCATAGCTTCTTCCATTTTGATAACATTATCAATCATCTTTTCAAAATTTTGATGACATTGGATTTTGAGATGATAGCTCATTTGTCCATTTAGGCTGCCAATGAATATGTCTGTTTTCTCATATTTCGGCACCATTCGAGGATATCGTGAAGCTAACCGTCTCCATCTTTGTAGAAACGTCATGAAAGGTTCTCCACTCTTTTGTTTAGTATTACATAAGTTGAGCATTGTTACCTCATGTTGAATGTTATAAGAGTATTGTGAAAAAAATTTATCCACCAATTTTGTGAATGATCTAATTCTAGGTGGAAGTTTGGAGAACCATTCCATAGCTAGTCCACTTAAGCTCTTTGGAAATAATCTCATCAGGTATGTATCCTCATGTGCAAACTCCATGCTCATTGTGCAAAATTCTCGTATATGATCCTGTGGATTAGTGCTTCCATTATATTTATCTTATTGAGGAGCTTCACAACATGTAGGAAATGGTATCATGTTTAGATTTCTGTCGAATGGGTAAGGACAAATTTCTTGGAGCGAGTATCTTCTAATAGTTCCTCTATGCATATCTTGAATTTGTGTTTGCAGCATTTGTATTTGTTGTGTAAGAGTTGTGATAGGATTATCACCATGATTTGTCCTTGTATAACCATGAGTGTATGTTGTAGTATGATCTTGATCTCTTCTTGTATCATCTTGACTCCTTCTTGTGTCCTCATTAGATTTGACATGGTTGAGAATTTCTATGTCAACCTTTTTGGGAATGGAAGTTTCCTCATTAGTTATTGTGTTATCAGGAATTGATGTGTCATCATTTTTTAGACCAAAAATATCCTCATGTCATTTATTATCATGGGAAGAGTCACTTCTCTTTTGTGCTAATTTGCTCACATCAAAATCTTGGGGGAGTGTAGCACCAGATTTAGCTAGCATTAGGAAGTATTTCTCTTTTTCTCCCTCTAATATTTTCGCCATAAATTTATAGAATTTTGAATCTTGCTTGATTTCTTTGAGATGTTGTTCTATTATTTCCCCTTCTTGTTGTATTTCATTTTCAGGTTCCATGTTTCTATAATATTCAGTTATTTCAAATGTTTTGATTTCCGTTTTTACAATCTTTCGTCTCTGCGCTCTAGTTAAAATGGGCATACACATGTGTTGGATACTATGCAAGGATTTGATTGTCTATGTTTTGATAAGTGTTCAACTTTCAATGTAAATGTGATAGAGTGATATGACATGAAGAGATAATTCATGTGTTTAAAAGTTTTCAAGTCTTTCGATCTTCAGTTTTGGAGTCCAACGATGATGATTTTGATCAAAACCAAGTCCAATAGGAATGATATATACTACGATGTGGGACAAGGTTATACTAACCAAACATTGAAGCTTCATGATAGAGGATGATAGATCCTAATGAGAAACTATGTTTTGAGTGATCAGTTTATCAAAGAGGGTGATAATGCACTTTGAGATGTTTAGATCTTGAACTTGTTGAAGGTGACTACTTGAAAATCTTTATAATGTCTAGATCTAGAATCCAATTTGATAGAAGACAACTTGACCAAGTGAACCAAGAAGACAATCTAAGCATAAAATGACAGATAGGATCAAGTGTTTATGCTCATTGTAAATTGACCAAGAAAAACTGACAGATCTGAAAAAGACACGCAATAAGATAGCTCTAGATAGACAGAGACAAATTCATATGATAGTTTAGATAGCCTCGGATGACAATTTAGACACAACCATACGATAAACTAGAAATCTCGCATGACAAAGGCATAAACTCGTACAAGCTTTCTCACAGAACCAGACAAAAAAAGATGACAGAAAATCCTCTGTTAAACTAACTCGTACGATAATTATCACTAGACCAGACAATAAACTAGATTTCTCATAAGACAAACTAGAAATCTCATACGAATTAGGACAAAACAGATACAAAATTTTGTTTGGACAAATTTTTGATCAATGAAGTTTGATGTTTTGCTTCTGTTTTCCATTTTTTTTAGATGTCTGATTTTCTGTTTTAGGAATGAAAACACAACAAACACGTGATATGATAAGTGACCTCAAGCACAACATGCTAAATCTTAAGGAAGTTGTCTAAGAGAGAAAACCTTTTCTTGCAAACTTAGGTACACACCCAATAGCTAATCAAAATACGGTCATTGAGTCTCACGCAATGGATTCACAATGTCATATTAGCTGACTCCAAATGCTAATGGGAGCATGATATGGTAAGTGTCTTGGGAGAGTTACTATCTCTCTTGCACAAATATAATCCCCCTTTCGGAGGTGAATTGGGTAGCTTCTATGTTAGGGTTTGTAGTAAGGGTTTCCGTTTGAAATTACCCCTTGCAATCGTGGAAGAGCAATTGAGGCCTATAGCCCAACAAGGTACCAAAACAAGAAGTAGTCACACAAGCGTGATTGAGACCTTGAGGCCCTACTAAATGTACGATATGAGAGATCTCAAAAGAGAAAACTCAAATAATCCCATCCTCCAAGACTTTAATCCCTAGAGACCTATTTTTTAGAGTGAGTTAGAAAGCTTAGGTCTAGTCGTACTCACTTGGGTTGTTCTCACAGGGTGATTACTTTTTCCCACTGTGACAGGCCCACTAAAGGTAATAAAATCTCAAACATATAAGTGCTTCAAGGGTTGGGATTTTTGATTGTCCAAATGGACAAGAGCATACTCTCCTAACTTTTAGACAACTTCTCAAACATAGAAAACAAGATGTTCATTTACCATTAGCAAAAATAAGTGTGCCTAGAGAACTTAAAGAAGACACAAAGTTTGGTTGAGTTCTCTTAAGCAATCTGCAAAATACATATGTTAGTAGTCATTTTGTTTTTATGAAATGAATCTTTGACAAGCATAATCTTCGACAAACACAAACACAAAAACTCAATAGATCATTACAAGAATGGTTAGCAAATTAAAATCAAATGAAAGATAAACCATGACAAAGCGACCTATCACCTCCTCAGAGATGCGAGTATGGATTTTCTCTCAGATTAAGCAATATTAGTGACTTGACTACACCTAGACGGAGCATTTGAAATGATGATATGCAAGCTAGATGAGATTGATTATGCTAGATTGGTCCAAGAGTCTAATTAAGCTAATGATATGCATGATTAAGCTATGATGATGATGTAATTAATATAGAAAAGAGATTGATTAAGCTACATGATTCAATAATTATGCTAGAAAATGATCAAATTATACTAGATCTAAGATGAAATTGCCTATAATAGCAATGCTCAAAAGATATACTAGAATGGATATACCTATGGTAACAATTCCTAAATTGATATGAGATGGGATCCTTTGTGCTCCAAAATGGGGGATATTTATAGGATTTCCAAGGCTAGGGGTGAGGTTGCAGGAATCAATGGTCAACAAAAGACAACTTTGTATTCTCCATAGTAGAATGGAGTTGTAGAAGAATGAACATGACACTGATGGAAAAGGATAGGAGTATGTTGAGTGGTTCTGGTCTAGAACAAATATTTTGGGCTAAAGTTGTTTCCACTGCTTGCTACCTGATTAATAGGTCTCCTACATCAACTCTTGTTGATAAAATGTCTATGGAGGCATGGTCAGGTCATAGGCATTCATTGATACATCTTAGATTTTTTGGTTGTGAGGCATATGCACATGTACCAAAGGAGAAGTGAACAAATTTGGAGAACAAGGTTGTGAAATGCATCTTCATCGGTTGCAGTTATGGTGTGAAAGGATACAAGCTTTAGGATCCTATTGCACAAAAGGTAATTCATAGTAGAAGTGTTATTTTAAGAGAAATTAAGTCTCCTTTTGTTACATTGCAACCATAAAAGACTAAATAGTAAGATGTAATTCAATTCCCTTCTATGCCTGAAAGAGTTGAAAGGAGACCACTCGATAGGCAATAAGTTGAGGAGATCTCATCTAGATCTGAATCTTCAAAAGAGGAGGAAGAACCTACAACTCAGCTTCTTCAAAGGTTTACAAGACATAGACAACCACTTGAAAGGTATTCACCTGATGATTGGAGATATATTTTTTCTTTGAATACTAATGTGGATGAAACTAGATCTATAGAAGATGCATTTGGTATGAATGATGCAGAATCTTGGAAGATTGCTACAAAAGAAGAAATGGTAGGTTTGAAAAAATAATGATACATGGGATCTTGTACCATTGCTTGAAGGATGGACACCTATTGGTTGTAAATAGGTGTTCAAGAAAAAGATTGATTCAAATGGAAGCATTGGGAAGTATAAAGAAAGGTTGGTTGTGAAAGGCTACTCTCAAGTTGAGGGTGTTGATTATGGTGAGATCTTAACTCCTCTTGAAAAAATGACATCCATTAGATTTTTTCTTTCTATTGTTGCTTCTTATGATTTATAGGTTGAGCAAATGGATATGAAAACTACTTTCCTTCATGGTGATTTGGAGGAGGATATTTATATGACACAACTAGAGCACTATGTGATGAAATGTAAAAGTAATTTGGTTTGTAAATTGAAGAAATCTTTGTATGGGCTCAAACAAAGTCCTAGGATATGGTACTATAAATTTGATACATATGTGTTGAGTTTGGTATTTGAACATTCTAAATCAAATCAATGTGTTTATTATAAATTTGATAGTGATCATTTCCTATACATTGCTTTATATGTTGACTATATGTTATTCATTGGTAAAGGGAAAGGTATGGTTTCAGAACTAAAGTCTAAGATCACTGCTAAATTTGAAATAAAAGATCTTGGTGTAGAAAAACACATTCTTTGGATGAAAATAAGAAGAGATAGAGTGATGAGAAATCAATGGCTAGACTAGAGTAAGTATGTGAATTCAGTTTTATGGAGGTTCAACATGCAACACTGTAGACCATTATGTGTTCCCTTCATAGTTGAAATTAAAATTATCCATTTTAGATTTTCCCACATCTCCATCAGAGATGGAAGACATGAGCAAAGTGCCTTACCAGAGTGCAGTTGGAAGTTTGATGTATGTTATGGTCTCTACTAGACTAGACATTGCCCAAGCAGTGGAAGTTCTTTCCAGATATATTTTTAATCTTGGTAGAGTTCATTGGGATGCAATCAAATGAATCTGCAGATATTTGAAGGTTACCTCAGAGTATTCTTTGTGTTATCATGGTAATTTGGTTGGAGACATGATTTCCCTTTATATTCATGGATATGTGGATTCATACTAGGTAGGTGATATTGATAACAGAAGATCCACCAATGCTTATATGTTTACTTTATTTGGTGGTGCAATTAGTTGGATGAGTAAGAGATAGTTTGTGGTTTCTTTGTCCACTGTGGAAGCAAAGTATATGGTAGCTACTCATGCTTGTACAGAAGCCATTGGTCTTAAGAGACTATGTTCAGATATTGGAATAAAACAAGGTGCAATGATAGTTTATTATGACAGTCAAAGTACAATCTACCTAGCTAAGAACCCAACATTTTATGCTCAAACCAAACACATTGATGTTCAGTATCATTTTTTCAAAGATATGGTCGAAGATGGCAGGGTGAAGTTGGTTAAGGTAGAGACTCTGATGAATGTTGCAGATTCTTTAACTAAGGCTATGAGCACATAGAAGTTTAGATGGTGTTCAAAGTCTATGGGTCTCATGTCCCCTAGAAATTAATTTATCATGTTGATACTCCCTTTGATCTTCCAAGGTGTTTGACAAGTGGGATAATGTTGGGAAAATGCTGTCTCAACCTTACATTTACATGAGGTTACTATTTATAGTAAGTTTTCATTTGAGCACGAAATGTTGTGAAATTATTCTCGAAGCTTCGGATTTGCTAGATAAGCATGTTGATAAATTTTTCATCGCAATATCATAGCTATTTTTGAAAATTATATTAAAGTTTCCATTTTTGGAGGGTGCAATGAAAGGTTTAAATATAATTTTGAGGACTTTAGACCCTCCAAAATACCCTAAAAAGTGGGTGTAACTGGCATAGAAGGTTATGAGGTGATAGAGAACTTCGCAAGCTTTCCAACACATCAAACAGTTTGTCACTCGGACACCCAATTCATAAGTTATGGCCTCCAGAAGTTTGGACTCTTGAAATAGGAAATATTAATTGCATCGAACATGTAAATGAGTTGTAAAAGGGAG
This sequence comes from Cryptomeria japonica, assembly GCF_030272615.1. Lineage (NCBI taxonomy): Eukaryota > Viridiplantae > Streptophyta > Pinopsida > Cupressales > Cupressaceae > Cryptomeria > Cryptomeria japonica. The sequence continues at coordinate 216,704,722 of NC_081405.1, read as the reverse complement.
GAACACATATTGATAAGGTCGACTCTACTTTATTGGGTGGTTTTAGACCTGGTTTTATAATACTGTTTGATGGTTTCTTGTATTGTATCTCCTATATATGAGGTGTGTGAGATAGAGGTTTTGTGTAGGAGTCTTGTGTCTATTGAGTTATCTCTGAGTCACTGACTAGTGGTACTCCAGTGAAGAGATTACTCTATAAGTATATTGTAATCTATTATTGATTGCTGAATAATATATTGAGTTGGTTTTATAGTGTGGGGTTTTAATCCCGAAAGGTTTTTCCCCACATAAATCAATGTGTTGTTTTGTTGTGATATACATGATATTATGTTTATTTTTGTTAAGTTTTAATAATTGTTGTAACGATTTGTAAAAGTTTTTGCGTTACTCTCCTCTCAAGGTTAGTATAGGAAGTTGTTCCACTACTTAAATTCCTTACAATGATAGATTGAATCAAACCAGAGGCTTGTTTAGATTCTTTTGACTTTCTATTATGTCTCCTTTCAGTGGTTAAATTATTTGATTGTGATAAATTTATGTAATTTCCTCTCTCTTTAAGAGTTTGTTCACTAAGGCTTGATAGTTTAACATTTCTGATTATGTTTGAGATGAACTAGAATTGAAATGTGAATTAGATTTAATGTTAATGTGCTTCATATTTTCATTATGGATCCTATGTGATATTATATCTTGTGTATTTCATGAGTTCTTTATATTTATATTTAATCCCTAGGTTTTATGAGCATAGTAGGAGGAGTGGCTTCCAAGTGGGTGTCGAGGTCCCTAAGTGGCTTCCAAGAGATCTCATTGGAAGTTGTTCTAATCAAGTGACAATCCTAATGAATTACTCTAAGGGTTGGGTATTTTTCACATTAACAAGATAATCATGATGCCCCACTCATGACCTTGAGTGCTAGTTCAGGCTCAAGATAAGTTTGGGAAGGTCTTGTTGGCATGACTGTACTTGTTTGTCTTCATGAAAGGTTGAGTTGGTTTCGTATGGGTGTCACTTGGGAGTTAGGGTCTAGTGAGAGACTATCAAAATAACCCTTTATGATGGCATGTGATGACACTTTCCACTATGTGTTTCCTAGAACCTTAGCCTTTATGTTTTGTGTAAGGGCCTCTGGTAAGTCTTTGCATTGTGGTAAAACCTATGAATTATGTTGCTAGCCTTAAGTTTATTACTATATTGTCTATGTTCTATGTTCCTTAGAGGTTAGGTGTCACCATAGGTCTAGAGTGTGTAGGGGACCTTATATCATTCTTTGGAGCATAGGGGGTGGACCTTTTTGGTTCCACATGGTTAGGTGGTTTGATTCCTTCTTCCATTGGGATTTCTCATTGGTTGTTCGTGTACGTGAATGATGCTTCTTCATCTACTTGGTTCTCGTGCTATGGATTCTTGGAGTAGATGTGATTTATTCTCTATGTTTATGATATACTATTATAATATGTAATTTAGTTATTATGCATGTGATTAGTGTATCATGATCTTCTATATGTAATGGATAATGCAAACTGTAATGTATACCTTGGAATGTAATGATGAATTATGTGATTTTTTTTTATAGAAATGTTACTAGATATATTTTAGGGATGTATGAATTATCTTTCATCTTAGGATTATTAATTTAGGAACATTTGATATTGGGGTACTAAATGTTGGCATTGTGTTGTCATTGATGTCAATTGGTATGGGATGACCACCGGTAGAAGAGATGTATGTGCAACACTATTATGAAGGAGTACAGGATGCGATATCATGGATATCACCTTATATTGCAGAACACGGGTAAGGTAAGGAAGATGACCTTAGAAGTCACCAGTACACAAGTTAGTGCCTGACTTGTGTGATGAGATAGAGAGGTGTGTGAGCGGGTGTTTGTGATGAAGAAGAAGAATATTACCTCAATTACATCAACATTGGAGGAAAAGAATGAATAGGTCATAGCTATGCTATTAGGTTTCTAAACAATAGGACTCCCATCAGATGAAGATGTAGTCATCATGAGAAGTAATGACTGACAGTGAATGTGCTCACATCAGATCACATGTGCCTATTTGAAGAGCCTCTACACAAACAGGGAAGTCAGATGAAGAGCATTGCAAGATGTAAAAGACAAGGTGTTACTCCATTGGTAAGTGGAGCTTATCTCCTACTATGCATTACACACATCATAGTTTGGTGAGATAAGGAAGAAGAGGTGAAGGCAATTTGAGTTACCAGTACCGATGAAGAGTGATGAGTTTGTCATGCCTGAAGACTAGTTTAGGTGTTCCACTAGCAATATAGCAAAGGGAAGACATGAGGAGGTAACTGGTAGAATGTGAGATATCGGTAGGGATAGTAAACCGATAGAAAAGAGGAATCGGTAGAAGTGTTTGGTCGGTGATCCCACCTAGACTAACCTGATGAGACAAGCTAGAAGATAGTCAACAACGATGCCACATGGAGTTAGAGTGGTGGGCTTGCATGCAACAGTAGATAGAATGTACACCGCTGGAGTTGTTGTAGGGTTGGTCGACATTAAAAGAGATTGCAAAGCTCAAGGTGAAGGTGCAAAAGTGTGTGGCTTGAGATTAAATGGACAAGAGAGGATCAAGGGTAGACTGATCGAGAAGCTTGAAGTAGTTGAAGCAACCCATCATGACATTAATGGTGATTGACTAAGAAGTATGTTGACAGATCATTTACAGGTTGCTGGAGAAGGAAGGCATGTTTTAGAAGGTGCATTAATGGCGAAGTTGTGCAAATGAATGTCAAAGTGATCAGATCAAGAAAGAAGTGATTAGATTTGGTTTGCCTTGAGGATGGTGAGGAAACCCTAACCACCTAGATTTTGAATTGAGCGTTGGTAGGAAAACTTGGATATAGTATGAAGGCCAAAAGAGATTGTTTACAGCTACTAAAGAGAAGAATATTGTGCTATTGTGAAGTATGATACTTCTGCAAGTATAAGATAAAATCAGCCAAGTGTTTAACGAGTATCTAAGAAGTGAGTCAGAGTAAGGGAGAACCTAGTTGAAGTGTTCAACCGGTAGGAGAGAAGAACTGGTAGTGTTCATACCGGTAGAGCAGAAGTGAAGGAAGTTACAGAGGAGATAGACAAAGAACCGACAGAGTGTAATACCAGTGAAGAGTAGAGAAGCAAGGAGAAGATTCAGTGAGAGACAAAGAACCGGTAGAGTGTAATATCAGTGAAGAGTAGAGAAGCAAGGAGAAGATTCAATGAGAGCAGAACAAAAGAAAGGTAAATTGGTAGGGTTTATCGGTAGAGAAGAAGAAGGTGAAGAGTAGCAAGAGAAGTGAGTCGGTATAGCAGAGAAGGTATCTCATCGATAGAGTAAGATATATGATAAGGTTACAAGATTCACTTGTAGCAAGATAACTACTTATGTATTTAATGTTTATTTTATGAACATTGAGTTGTAGCTCAGTGCAGAGGTTGTAGCTCCTTGGGTTAGTGCCCTAAAGATAGGGGTTGGTGCCCTAAACTTTGTAAGTGTGTTTTCATTGTGAGGCAGGATTGCAGGAGTAGACTCCACCAGCATTTCTCCCCGAGGTTTTTCCCATCTTTGGTTTTCCTTGTATATGTTGGTGTTATGTGATGTCCCCTTGTGAGTGTTTTCATTTGACTTAGTCTCCTCTCTAACCGGTAATTTTGTTCATAGGTAGATCTAATAACTGGCGTGCTCACATAGGATTTCTAAAGGGAAAAGATTTGATAACCACTGATTCACCCCATCCCCTTCTCAGTGGTGCATTGTGTCTAACACTAAAATGGACTTAATGTGTTAGAAGTGATATATGTGTCATAAATCATTATTAATGTTCTATGGTTTTAAATAAATTTATTTGTATGTTTTATGTGATGAAATAAACACTAGTTTAAGTAGGGGAAAATCATGAATCATTACTAATTAATTTTGCACGTGTTCACTTATGTTATGTCTAAGTAAAGTCATTAAGTTGCCCTAGGGAATTAAATTCAAATGCTTAAATAATTTTCAATTGTGTGCTTCAGATTATGTAATCGTAATAATTTAATGTATGTATTTAATCTAAGCTTTATGTGTTGTTGTAACTTTAAAAAAAAATTATTTCTTTATAGTTTTCTAGTTAGATAGTTAGTTTATCTAGGGTTTTCTTGGCAAGCATTACATTTGGTATCAGAGCCCTTTTCATACATTGGGTGCTGTAGATTCATATGAGCCCATTGTGCATGCTAGAGTGATTTGGCTTAAACCTTTGAGGTCATCTTTTCAAGATTTACCCCTTATAGTAGTTTGACCTGTATTTTATCTTATAGTTGTTTTGTGCCTTGTCTAGATAAGATGCCTCCTAGGGGTAGAGGTCATGGGCAAGGTAACCTTATGGGTACTCAACATAACCCTTGTCCAAATATTTTTGAAGAGGCTCACCATGAGGACTAGTAGCATGATCATCATGAGGAGGAAGCTCAAGGTGAGAACCAGTTAGGTGATGATGGAGTCCCTCAATTGGTTAATGTTCTTCAGGAACTTCTTGCTCATTTGGGACCAATGTAAGAGGATAGTAAATACAGAGAGTCTCATCATTCTGAGCATCAGGATAGAGTTGTGTATCATGAGAGAGAGAGAGAAAGAGAGAGAGAGAGAGAGAGAGAGAGAGAGAGAGAGATCACCCTGGAGGAGTGACATTGCAGTTCTAGATTAGGATGTGATTCTAACAGGATATATAAGGGACCTTCTTAGGTCTCAACCTCCTACGTTTGATGGATCTACTAGTGGGATAGAGATAGAGATGTGTCTTTTTGATTTGGGTATGTGTTTTTCTATGCATTCATATAGCAGTAACACCAAGGCTAGGTGTTTCATCATGCATCTTTGTGGGTTTGCTTCTACTTGGTAGCATCTAGAGGAGAAGAAACTCCATCTGGATATTGTATTAGTTTCATGGGAGATTTTCCTAGAGAGGTTTCATGCTCGCTTCATGTAAAATAATTGTAGATAGAGGAAGGCAAATGAGCTCCTTGACCTGCACTAGATGGATATGTCAGTTGAGCAGTATGAGCACAAGTTCTTTGAACTTAAGTAATATGTAGGGATAGTAGATGATGAGGCCATACTTGTGCAGCACTTTGTCGGGGTCCTTAATGCTCATATCAATGAAGGAGTTAGGGTTTTTTAACCCGTCTATGGATGTAGTCATGGAGAAGGCTAGATTAGTTGGGGATAATTTGTCTATGGCTCTAGGTGGACCGTTAGGAGTGTAGATGGCTAGTGCTCCAGCTTCAGGTTCTGGTGCAAGGGGGACTTAGTCATAGGCAGCAGGTTCTACTAGGAATCACCCTCCATTTTTTAAGGATGGATATAATTTTAGGGTTATAACTATGCTCATGGTGGTGGTGGTTCTCAAGAAGAGAGGGATTATAGCTAATAGTGTACCAGGTGCTTTCATACTACCTAGCTATTGCAGATTTCTTAGCAAAACTTTAGTAGAGTAATCCTCCAGTAGTCTAGTGCACCCTTGATAGGTAGAGGTTTCAGTAGGGGATATTGATTCACCTATGGGTAGTAGGGACATATTGCAATACATTTCCCTTAGATATAAGCATAGATGTTTAGACAAAGACAGACTACTTTGAAGCCTACTATGGGAGATGTAGGGAGATCCCATCAAGTCTTTGTGGTAGTTGATAACCATCATGTTGATCACTAGAGTATAGTTGTTGATACTACACGTGGGATAGGTTGTATATTTCTTTCTCTATCATATTTTATTCTAGAGCTTTAGATTCCTTTTATAATGGTGTAAAATTAGGGTTTCTATAATTAGACATATGAAAACCACTCAATTTCACTTAGGGACCATTACATTAAAAGAGGAGTGAACCTAATAAATCTATCCACAAACTAGCAAGGATGGGGGTGAGAATTCTTATTGGATACACTTTTCTAGGGGGTATCCTCTTTTAAATTGAATTGTGAAAATGTTGACATTAAGGTAAATGTGTTGGAATTAAAGTAAAAACATGTGAATAGTGAGCTAAAATCATTAGATCAAGCCACACACTTTGATATAAGGAATGTAAGTGTATTTGCATCTGTTCTTGGAAGGAGATCCTAAAATGTCAGGACCAGTATTGCCCATTGCACCGGTCATCCACACTTTTCTCCATCCAAAGGAGAATATGTTCGTCACTATAAAAAACTCAATTCTGAACATCGTAACTTTGTACATATTCATGTGAACACTAGAGAAGGGAAATAGGCTGGGAATAAGGGTTTTCCTTAGGTCAAACCCCGGTTTTGAAATTAACCATGGAATAGAAATGAAATATAAGTGAATTGCATTAATGGAAATGTTCTCCTTTTGAGGGAGATATTGAATAATGACTAAAACACTAATAATATACCTTTTAATGTATTTTTGTTTGTCTCCAGATGAAATTAGGGTTTCATGAAGTCTTCATAAATATAGAACATGAATGACAACTCCAATGCTTGAATCTTGACCTTACATCTCCTTCAATGCTTGAAAGAAGATTGATTGCTTTCTCACTTGAATGATTGCTTGAATATGATTTCCGGATTCAAATTGTATCTCAAAATGATAGGGGTAGACCTCCTTTTATACTTTCCTATCAAAAAACAACTTAATTTTTTGACATGAGAAAACACAAGATCTAGGTCCTTGCCAAAATTATGTGACTATTAAGGGACACAAAAATGGGCCCTAAATGGGAGGACTAGGGCATTGGGCTCTCTAGTCCCTAAGGACCGGGGTGCCAACACCCTAGTCTTGACCAATGAGGAACCAAGAAACAAGGTGGAAATGAAGTGCAAGGTAAAAGTAATAAAGAGTTTGTTGTGAGCACAATTAGGGATCCAATCAGGCCTCAAGATAGGAATGCCAAGGCGAGGGCCCAAATGAGAAAAAAATGGTAAGGGAATAAAATTTAGGATGCTACATTTAGCCCCCACTTTTGTAGGAGTATTTTGAATAAGCATACTCTCGATAAAGTACAAAGATTCACAATAAAAACTTTTATCAGGATATCAAAGAGACAAGACACACTAAGCCCCCAACGGACTTTAGGATCTTACTACTTCAACATAAACATAAAAGGGGCATCATAAGATAAAGACAAAGAGAACCATTACTACCAACCTAGTAAAGTTCACTTACTATGAGTCATGAAAAGAAAAATACCAAAATTACGAAGAAAAAGACTAAGTTTGCAAAGTAACTTGAGTATTGAGATATGTAAAAGAGTGAACCATTGAGTAAAGTGTATGCCCCCATGTTAAAGTGATTGTTTATGCCTCTTTGGGAGAAATGGCTTTAAGGTAGCATGCATCCTAAACACACGAACATTACTACAATGATATTCCCCTAAGAAGTACACATCAAAGGATAATTATCACAAAATATAAAGGATATAAGGGTTCTACTTAACTCTAGGGTTAGTATGCTCTTATGATAAATAATGTATATCATGTATATATTTGCATTGAATTTTTGTCATCCCCCAAAGAAAGTAGAACCACAATGGAAGAAGGGAACATGTTCCTTTTGAGTCAACATGGGAGAGACCAAAAGAGATCTCAATGCTTTGCATCATCCTCAAGTAGACAACACTAGGGGAAACAAATAGAAGAATTGAGAAAAAAATAGAAGAAGATTATGAACAAGCAAGAGAGGAGAGTGAATCTACACCATGAATGAATCTAATCAAGAAAATCATCTGCCTCCCAATATTACTCAAGATTGTTTTGGGAAGGTGGAAAAGATGCAAGAGGATAAAATTTGAGCATGGTAAATGGAGCTATCACAAGTTCCAAACAAGGACCATGCTCTAATAATGAGTAACTTTGTCTGTTACTAGGAGCTAGGATTAATGCTTTTGAAAATTGTTTAGATAAATCATTGTCAACATCAACATATTCATATTCATCACTTGAATCATTAGCATCAACATTCTTAGCATGAACATCATATTCATCGATATATTCATCAAGATTAATAAAATAAGGATCTTTAATAGGAATACAACATAAACTAGTATTTTTCTTAAGTATTTTTAATCTTGAAGATTTAGGTTGAACTTCCTCCCTAGGGTTAGGCGAAGGCTAGAAAAATGGGATCATATCAACATTTGCTGTCTTTGAGGAGGAAATGGGTTGAGAATCAAGTTCATGAGCCTTAGCATGACATCTTTGTTGGTGTTCTCTCGCACAACATGGTTTCTTTTAGTTTTATCCAAGGGTTGTGAAGGTTTAGGATCAATGGACATAGGCTTATTCTCTTCTTTTAAAGGAGGGGGAATGGGAGAAGGTCTACTAGGTTGACAAATAGGATATGCCAGGTACTTTCCTTTGTAAGATGTAGGAAGAGGACCCATATCATATAGAGGAAGAATAGAAGGTGTAGGAGGGAGACCAGGTCCATCATGAGGAGGAGGAATAGGTCTAGGATATCTAGTATTACTCAAGGATAAGATCATCTCAGTTTTCCACTTTGATAAGATTTAAAAACAACATCACTTTTAGGTTTAAGAGGTTCAAATTGTTTACACCAAAAGTAATCAAGATTACCACCCCCATGCCTCACTGTGGATTGGTACATGTTGTATACACATAAAAATGGCTATGAGAAATTAAATAAATATTTAATATTTATTTAATAATTATTATTCTATTAAATAGTTAATTTGAAAAGATTAATTTATTTAATTCATTTCATGTCCTTCTATTAATCAATTTAATTGAAATATTTTATTAATTAGTTCATTTACCCTTTTACTCTAATTAATTAATTAAATATCTAATATTTAATGGTTATTCCTCTATCCTATAGTCTCAATTATTAAATGATTTCTAAATTATTTAATTTCATTTCCAACTCATCCTTCCATATCCACTTCATCTTTCCTTTGCCAACTCATCCATCATGTGGCTAAATTAATTCAACAAAATTAAAATAAATAAAACATTTATTAGCCACTTATCTCCAACTTCCAAAATAAATGAAATATTGTGTACATACACATATTTCCTAACCTTCTTCTATATTGTCTCCAACATCCCTATATCTTAGGAAGGACTTGAGTCCACTTGTCCTCTCATGCCTAAATATTCTCCAGCCATCCCTAGATTCCCTCAGTCAGCAACCCAGTCAAGGTGAGATAAGTGAAACTTGTCTTCTCCTTCCCCCTTTCTCTCAACCTTCACCTTTTCTCACAACCAACCAAATTTGTAGATCTGATCATGACTGTTGATCCAGGGCACATCATCTTATCCTCTCAAAAGTCTATAAAAGTAGAAGTTTTAGTTGAGAAAGAGTTAGTCTTCAAGTGGGTTTTCAAGTTAACAATTTGAGTAAACTTATGCATCAGTGAGTTTTAATCTTGAAGAAATTAGCAATTTAGCTTAATCATTTAGCATAATCATTTATCTTTAAGTCATTTGCATTGCATATCATAGTATCAGTTAACTATCAGTTATCAGTCCATTCTTCATATGCCATCTTGGAAGCTACCAATGCTTATCTGAAAGCAAATCATCTGCAACTAGGAACAGTGGAGTTAGGACACAATGAGACTTAAATCATGAAGGTAAAAATAAACTTTTTATTTTAATATTCATTTCATGTAGCTTCATTGGTTGAGTTTGGATTTCTTGTAGCATTTTATTTGTATTTTCTGAAACTAACATGTTGCAGGTAGTATTCTGGAGATGAAATTCAAGTCAACACATTTTGGCACCCACCGTGGGGTTGGAGCCTCGCACATATCATTCTAATATCTTGTCTAGTTCTTGTAAACATAAGTTTAATGCATTTGTAATCGAGATTCATGCCTATGTGAGTTCTAACAATGCTTTTGTTTAATAGATTAACACTTTTGTCTTGTAGGTTAGCACATTTGGCATTTAGGTTATTGTTTTTGTCGGCTGTGTGGGAGAAAAAGTGACACTAAGCAAACATGCCCTAATCTCACTTTCAACCACACACTTGTGGAATACGAAAGAGCCTAGAGGTATCACACAATTGGCTACTTCTTCTTGTGGAAGAGAGAGCCACGGGCTACCTATTAGGATTTCTATTCCTTTGTTGCAATTGAAAGATGAAATGATGCAAGTTCAATCCCTAACCCCAAAGTGCAAGTATGAACTAATAACAAGATTGCAGAATTGAAATTAAACAATGGAAAGCTGTAAACACAAGGACAAGACAAGAATGTAAATGCATACCCGGAGTTAAAATTTGACTGAAAATGTTCGGGACGGGGGCGCGGGCGCCACTGTCCTGATTCTGCCCCTAAAACTGCTCCGAAAACTGCTGTTTTGCAAAGTTGTCAAAAATGCTGAAAACTGCTGTCAGAAGGACCAAGGCGCCCAGCGCCCCTGTCCCAGGGACTAGGGTGCCCAGCACCCCTGTCCTGGCAGGACCAGGGTGCCCAGCGCCCCTGTCCTGGCAGGACCAGGGTGCCCCATGCCCCTGTCCTGGTCTTTTGCTCTGAGATTTGGTGTGAAGTTCGGTCTCTGTCTGCTTCTTCCGGATCTGTAACTTGCGGCATCGTCCAAATTTTGAAACCTGCACTTATATCTGAAAAGGTGTGGTGGACAGCTATATAGGGTTTTTCCTTAGTCAAACCCCCGCTTCGGTGATTTCCACCTCCATGAATAGCCAAGTTGTATTGTAAAATGTATTGTGTGTGCAGACCTAGTGTGTGTGCAAGGTCCTTAAATGCAAGAAAGCAAACTAGAGCAACCTAGAAAGTAAACCCTAATTGCTTGTAAATGATAATGTAAATGCTCTAAATCAAGATGCAAAGTGATCTAAAGCATGAATAAAGGATATATTGAAGCTTATGCAAAGACATGAAAACAACATGAAATCATACCCAACCCTCAAGGGGGGAGTACAAGCCAATCTTCAGTCGGTAATCTCCTATTGTTCTTCAATGTCTCCCAAGCCCTAAATGAATGAAATTGATGAGTGCTTGATGGATGGATGTTGAATGTTATTGAAGTCTTCAAAGATCTGCTCTTTCGTTGCATAGAAGGTCCTTGAAACCAAAATTCGGATCCCTTCAAGTGAAGAAAGAGAGCTCTTATATATGAAACCCTAGGTCTTAATTTCAACTTTTGGTCGGCCTAGAGATTGAATATCCCGCCAATTTCTTGGGGTTAAGCTTTATTTTATGATTGGATCGCGCTCCTAAAATTTCGGGAAAAATGTCCGGGACCATGTGCACGTCGGGCGCCATGGTCCTCTCCGGGCGCCATGGTCCCGACAACTTTTCACCAAATTTTTAGGGCCATCGGATATGATGATTTTAGAGAGAATCCCGAAGTTATAGGTGATTTCGAGATGTTTTGACCCCCGAAATCAAGCCCCCAAGTTCAAAATAGGACCTAATTAGGGTTTTTGATTAAATGATGTATTGGAGGAATAAAATGAAAGGGGCACACTTTTGATGAAAGGGCCCAACTTTATGATGTGGAAGATGATGAAATAAGACCTTAGACCTAATTAATTTAATTAATTAAGTGCTAAAGGGGAAATGCAATGCAAAATGCAAAATGCGCCAAGGCGGGTGCTAAACTAGGTGTGAAATTGTACCACTTTAGCAAGTGCGTACAATTTATGACGCTACATTTAGCCCCCACTTTAGCGGTCATATGAACACTATGTGCATATGCAAGCTAAAGTATAGAAAAGTAAACATTATTTGAAAAAGGATATATCCATAAGTCTGTCGAACGAAGCCCCCAGTGGTATCTGCAGTACACAGTTAGGAACCGCACCCTACAAAACACACGTTAGATCACAAAATCACCTAATGCTTACTAAGGAAGGTGATGAAAATTTGAGGGTAGCTATATGCCCCCCCTTGTTTCGGCTTGCTAATTTTAGTGAGTTGAAATAGGGTATCATGTTTACCACTTCGAATTGTTAAAGAATATTGATGACAAATGCTCACAAGAAGATTTGGTATGAGATCAAAAACTAATGGAGAATCATTTGGTACGAAAGAGGACTAAATCTCAATTCCAACACAACAAAGAGTGTGAGGATTTGAGAGTTCTCTAACACAAGATGAAGGATGTAAATGGAAACAAAATGCAAAGAGAAGAAAGAAAGGAAAAAAGCATGAAAACACACATTGGTGATCCATGAGAAGAATACTGAGAGAGAAAACATGGACTTCTCGCCCCTAGATCTTGTCTAGGTGATCCATGGGAAAAAGGACATGGAAAACTAGCCCCTAGAGTCTGTCTAGGTGATCCATGTAAGGGAGGAGAGTGAGAAAGTCTAGCCTTATGCCGCTAGTTCCACTCAACCTCATGCATGTGTGTGTAAGTGAGGTTAGAAGCACCTCATAGGAGTCTATGCCTGAGTATGATACAACCTGTATATGTATAGTACAAAAGCATGACATCTCGCTCTAAGAGTCTGTGCTCTGGTTCCGAGAATAATCACCTTGCATAAAATAAAAATGGAGACATCTCGCTCTAAGAGTCTGTGCTCTGGTTCCGAGAATGACCCATTGCTCAAAAAGTGTAATGTTTATGTCATAAGAAAAATAGAACAAGGATACCTACCTTTATCACAAAAGAAGATACCCCAAAAATGCAACAATGTCATAGATCCAAGCAAGAGAGTTTTACACTCTTTAAGCAAGGATAAGATAGTTGAGAAGGGATATCCTGTAGTATGTGTAAAGGAGATCCTTAGAGGAGAAGAGATCTTTGTACAAAAGACACCTATCCCTGAGAGAAATTGTCTTAGACAAATATAACATCTTCTAGAATAAGACAAAGAAGAGAATAAGAATGCAATACTTCCTTCTTTTGCGAAGTGAAAGTGATTCTTAATGAAGGATGATGCTCTTTTTAACCCAATTAGGAGAGTGAATTCGTTATGGATGTATTTTACCAAGTGCAAAAGAGGTCATAGTCAAGGACTTACACCTCTTGTAAGGGAGAATCCTTTGAACAAACAACAACAAATGCATACAAGGCATAACATCAAGTAATAAAGTCCACACCATCCACAAAATAGGAAAAAGTGGATCCTTAGATAAAAATAAGGAAAGATCATTGCCTCCCAAGGATAAGGACAATGAGAAGGACTTACACAATCTTCTAGGGAGAGATTTGGACATAAGCAAAAGAAGAGATGTATGAAATCACTCTTGTCCCCATAGGAACAAGAAAACTAGGCTATTATGTTTCTTCAAAAAATATGATTGCACTTGAAATTGTACCATCATGAATGACAATGAGCCCCCAGTAAATGAGCTACCAATGTCACATAATGATGAGCAACATAATAGCCATTAATGTTATTTAAAGACATGATAGACTAAATGAGGTATTTGAATATGACATGTTAAATGCTCAACTATAAGTGAGATCAAAAACATGTATAAAATGATAAAAATTGAAGAAGAAAAGTCACATGAAATCTTAGAAGAGGGATGAGTGTAATTTATTAGAGCCTTATCCCTAGAGGAAAGGACTTTATGATGAATAGGAGATAAAGATTCATAAGTGGATTTAGAAATTTGAGGGGATTCATAAAGAGATTTGTTCATTGCCAAGATTTCCTTATGAGGGGAATGAGAGTTGATAGAAGTAGAAGATGATTTAGTTGAACTGAGATCATCATCACTACTAAATATAGCATTTACATTGAGAGATGGTCTTTTAGATGCTTTGGTACGTTTGCAGGGATTATAGCCGAGTCCAAAGGCATAATTGTGAAAATTAGTCTCTAGAGGAACTTTTATCCCTTGTTCATGAGCCCCACAACCATTTCCATGATACCCATTCTTAGCAAAAATGCGAAAACCATGACCATAACGATCAGCCATTTCAGGAAGAGAAGGTGGTTTTTCATAAGACAAAGAATCAAACTCTTCATAGTTAGAGGTGTGAGGAGAAGAAGTTTGAGAAGCGGCCACAAAATTATTGCTCATAGGTTCAGGTAAGATTGATTGATTTTTAGTTTCTTCCTTCTTTTTAACTTTAAGCTCTCTAGGAGGAACCCTATACTCACCTACAAAGGTGGGATTACAATCAAGAGATCCCCAGTCGTCTTCTACGAGAACCTTCTCAGGATCAAAAGCCTTTTCATGTGTAGATTCAAGTTGAGAAGAATCTTCTTCAGGAACTTCAAACTCATCCAAAGAATTTTGATTATCAGAGGGTGATGATTCATCCATAGGTATCTTGTTTAACGAGTCATCACTAGAAGAGGAAGGCTTAGAAGAACTCCCTTTGGAAGTAGATGTTTGCAAACAAGTTTGAAAATTAGTATCACCTATCAAGGTATATGTCTTATTATTATAAATAAATTTAACTTGTCTATGCAATGTAGAGGGGACAGCTTGCATACTGTGAATCCAAGGCCTCCCTAATAACAAGTTGTATGTTAGATTTCCTGACATAACATGGATAGGAGTAAGCAAAGTAACCGGTCCCACTGTGACGGGTAAGGTGATAATACCTAATGAAGACTTAGCCACATTATCAAAGCCTCGAATGGGATGAGAGTCAGGCTCAATAAGGGATGTATCCACATTCATCTTATGCAATAGATTAATGCTACACACATTAAGGCCAGAACCATTATCTACCAGTGTTCGTCTTATAGCAGTGTCATTTATGATAACCACAATCATCAAGGGATCATATTGATGTTGAATTTCACTAGTAGGCAACTCATCTTGAGTAAACACAATTTGAGCTTTAGGATTCATCACAGAGTTAACCAAAGACACTATATTACTAGATGTATTAGGTGGAGGAACATTCAAATCTTTCAAGGCATCTTGTAACATTCCATGATGAGCGGAAGAAGTTTGGATCAAATCCCAAAGGGATATCTTAGCAGGGGTAGCTTTAAGTTGTTCTATGAGATCATATTCCTTACCAAGAACTTGTGAAATCCATGGAGCTTGCGGAAGAATTGGTTGGGAAGGAGGAAGTGAAGTTGGGATAACTAGAGGAGGATTAGGTTGCCTATTGTTTCTAGTATTATAAGTATGGGCAACTGCATGATAACTCTCTCTATTCATTTGCTTAGCATACTCATAAGGGCTCTTAGTAGAATAACCTCCTTGCATAGTAATAATAGGTTTCTTAGGAGTGCAAAAAGAATCATTAGCATAACCACCTTGAACCACTAAGATAGGCTTATTTAAAGGTTGAGAATTTTGAGAAGGACAAGCACCTTGGACAGTGAAGAGAGGTTTGTTAGGTGTCCCATTCACATGTATCAAATTGATTGAGGATGGTTTAGAGGAATGAACAAAAGTGTTGGAAGGATTATTGATAGTCTTCTCTTGCACTAAAATCTTATCACGGATCAAATCAATTTTAGGAGAGAGATAAGGGATAGGCATTGATGTTCTAGTAGGAAGAGTAATACTAGGAAAGGTCATATCATCCTTTATCATCATAGGATCTACATGGGGAATAAACTCTCTAGGAGAAGGATCAACACTACTCTCTAAAGTCTCACTTTTGAGAGGGAGATCTTTGAAAGAAATGTTAACCATCTTGCTTTGAACTAGGGTTTCCTTATGAGTAGAACCAAGTTGAGGAGAGGGAGATGCTTTATTTTTAGAGGGAGAATAATTGAGATTCAAGGAAGGAGAGAAACTATCAAGGGAGTTTCCAATCTTGATTTCATCCCCTTTGGCTAGGGGTAGAGAATAATCTATACCTTCTTCTAATGGTTCATCCCAAATAGTGAGGTTGTTGAAAGGAATGTTTGAAGTGTTGTCAATTTCGGGAGAGGAGATAACATTGTTTATTAATTATGCATCCTTAGGAGGGAGAGCATCAATAGATGTGTTAAACTCATCCTCTTTCCTCAAAATATGTTCAATAGGGGAGAGAGAATTAAGGAAATTGCTTATTATTTCATCTTCTTTCTCTAAGGGATGCTTATGGGTAAGACCAACTTTAGGAGAAGGGTAAGCATTTACCATTAATTCATCATCTATAGTGGGAATTTTGTTGGAAAAGGAAAGGCCATCACTAGGAAATGTAGGGATAATGTCATCTTCTTGCACAAAAGGATCCTCATGAAGGGAGTGTTTTTTAGGGGACACAAAGGCATCAAGGGCATCATTCAACAAAGCATGATCATATCTATTAAAAGGTTTATCTTTTGATTCAAAAGGAGATATCTCTTCATAGAGGGGATCATTGAAAACAACCATGTTACTAGATTTAGTGGAAGAGCTGATAGGAATGTACCCTTGAGAGGAATCATTCAACTTATCTTTCTCATCACAACGAAATGGCATAGTAACAATGTTTATGAGTTTTTGGTAAAATGAAGGTTTGGTATATTTAGGTTTCAAAAATGCATCTAAAGCTTCATCTAACTCATAATCATCACAAATATGAACATCTTGCAAATAAAAATCTGACATTTTGAAATTGCATAAAATTTTAAACACACAATGGAAAGAAACACACTTTTTTTTTTCTTCTTTTTAATGAAAATGAAATGAAAACACACTAAATCTAGATCTAGATCTAACAAATGCAATGCAAGAGGAAGCAATGATAGATTCACATCAGGTTCACCAAAATGTGTGGGAGAAAAAGTGACACTAAGCAAACATGCCCTAATCTCACTTTCAACCACACACTTGTGGAATACGAAAGAGCCTAGAGGTATCACACAATTGGCCACTTCTTCTTGTGGAAGAGAGAGCCATGGGCTACCTATTAGGATTTCTATTCCTTTGTTGCAATTGAAAGATGAAATGATGCAAGTTCAATCCCTAACCCCAAAGTGCAAGTATGAACTAATAACAAGATTGCAGAATTGAACTTAAACAATGGAAAGCTGTAAACACAAGGACAAGACAAGAATGTAAATGCGTACACAGAGTTAAAATCTGACTGAAAAATGTTCGGGACAGGGGCGCGGGCGCCACTGTCCTGATTCTGCCCCTAAAACTGCTCCGGAAACTGTTGTTTTGCAAAGTTGTCAAAAATGCTGAAAACTATTGTCAGAAGGACCAGGGCACCTAGCGTCCCTGTCCCAGGGACCAGGGTGCCCAGCGCCCCTGTCCTAGCAGGACCAGGGTGCCCCACACCCCTATCCTGGTCTCTTGCTCTAAGATTTGGTGTGAAGTTCGGTCTCCGTCTGCTTCTTCCGGATCTGTAACTTGCGGCGTCGTCCGAATTCTGAAACCTGCACTTATATCTGAAAAGGTGTGGTGGGCAGCTATATAGGGTTTTGCCTTAGTCAAACCCCTGCTTCGGTGATTTCCACCTCCATGAATAGCCAAGTTGTATTGTAAAATGTATTGTGTGTGCAAGGTCCTTAAATGCAAGAAAGCAAACTAGAGCAACCTAGAAAGTAAACCCTAATTGCTTGTAAATGATAATGTAAATGCTCTAAATCAAGATGCAAAGTGATCTAAAGCATGAATAAAGGATATATTGAAGCTTATGCAAAGACATGAAAACAACATGAAATCATACCCAACCCTCAAGGGGGGAGTACAAGCCAATCTTCAGTCGGTAATCTCCTATTGTTCTTCAATGTCTCCCAAGCCCTAAATGAATGAAATTGATGAATGCTTGATGGATGGATGTTGAATTTTATTGAAGTCTTCAAAGATCTTCTCTTTCGCTGCATAGAAGGTCCTTGAAACCAAAATTCGGATCCCTTCAAGTGAAGAAAGAGAGCTCTTATATATGAAACCCTAGGTCTTAATTTCAACTTTTGGTCGGCCTAGAGATTGAATATCCCACCAATTTCTTGGGGTTAAGATTTATTTTATGATTGGATCGCGCTCCTAAAATTTTGGGGAAAATGTCTGGGATCATGTGGACGCCGGGCGCCATGGTCCTCTTCGGGCGCCATGGTCCTGACAACTTTTCACCAAATTTTCAGAGCCGTCAGATATGATGATTTTAGAGAGAATCCCAAAGTTACAGGTGATTTCGAGATGTTTTGACCCCCGAAATCAAGCCCCCAAGTTCAAAATAGGACCTAATTAGGGTTTTTATTAAATGATGTATTGGAGGAATAAAATGAAAGGGGCACACTTTTGATGAAAGGGCCCAACTTTATGATGTGGAAGATGATGAAATAAGACCTTAGACCTAATTAATTTAATTAATTAAGTGCTAAAGGGGAAATGCAATGCAAAATGCAAAATGCGCCAAGGCAGGTGCTAAACTAGGTGTGAAATTGTACCACTTTAGCAAGTGCGTACAATTTACGACGCTACATCGGCAAATCAACACATTTGATACTTAGATTAGCACTTTTGTCTCTTAGATTAATGCACTTGTCATTTTAGTTACCGCTTTTGTCGGTGAATTTTTTCTTTTTAGTTCATAGAGCAGTTCTTTTGTATCATGGGTTCACACTTTTGTCATCTAGGTTAGCACTTTTTAGGTGGAAGACAACGCATTTGCTAGGATAGCGCTGTTATTTGTAACTAACAAACCTTTTTTGCAGGTCCAAATGTCCAAGAACTAAAAATTTCAAACTACTAACATATCTATGTGCAGAATTGTTTTTAAGAAAATTTCATGCATTTCCTCACATAGTTAATTGAAAGTTTTATTTTGGAAAGTAACACATCATATCTTGCTCATCTAGCTTAACTAAGGGATAAATCTACAACATGCAACTTGCATTTTGAGTGACTTCTTTAAAGTAATTGCACATAGATTGTAGAGGGTTAAAATAAACTTGCGTTTTGTATGCTTGATGAAGTACTAAGTAAGTATGCTCTCACCCTCATATGGTGATCAGAAAACTAGACCTACTCTCTTTTATGTGTAACCTTTAGAGGGCCTACCTTCCCGAGCTGCCTTGAGGGGGCCAGTGAGAGGGGAATGACTCAAAGTGGAAATAGGCTAATACCGAGTCCTTCTGATCCACTCTAAATAAATCATGTTTGTGACGAAAGTCACAAGCAACATGTGCTGATAAGTTCATACCAACACTATGTTTCCCCATAAACCCTATTGAGCGTAACCTCTATAGGCTGGAAACCTTATGTATTTATAGAGTTGAAAGTGCCACATGTATGGCCACATGACCAAAAGCCTTTACTAAAAACCACTTGTACTAGTTGCCAAAATCCTTCTAGTTATTGGCGCAAGAAGTCAGACCACTGAAGCGGCTCACACACATTCAGTTCTTATTAGAGATATAAAGCTTGCCATGGGGTTTTTTCATGGAAACTGGTGCTTGGCTTCCCTAGAGAAGTGAGTGTCAAGGGTGGAGCCATTGGGGTCAAGCATCTAAATATCTACTTTGAATAGCCTTGGGGGAAACCCGATGTGAGATTCAACAATTATTGTCTCAGCTTGCCATAGGAATTGTACTTGCTTGTGCATTTTTTTTTCAAACATTGTGTCTTCTATGTCTATAACATGCTCATAATGGTCAAAAATTGAAGAAAATCATCATCAAAAAATGAGAAAAAATCCAACAACTTGTGGGAAATTTTTTAAAAAAATCTTTGAAACATAGTCAGAGCAGCGCTTTCAAGCAACAAAATAGCACATTAGCACTTTTGACCATAAATTTAGAACAAATGTTTTCGCACATCTGAGATAAAGCATATCAAACCAAACTTTTAAAGTCAATATCAAAACACTTCTTGAGTAGATTTGTCTTTAAACTATCACACATCATCAAACTAGTTCGATAACTGGGTTACCAATCCAACAGGCTATTTGCAAAAAGGTTTCCATAAGCATAAAACATTCAACAAGCTAGTGATCCAAACATCTTAAGTGCAAAAATTAACATCATTATCAGTTTCTCATCAGGATATATCAAATTCTCTATCCTGAAACTTGATCAATCCACCTTTTGTTCATTATCTTGGATATATCTTTCCTATTTTGAGCCTTGGCTATATCAAAATCAAAATTGCACTCACATTGGAATCAAGCAAAATTGTAAACTATCATATGCTTTTATGAATTTTAAGTATCACCTTAAGAAAAGAAAGCCCAATTATAAAGCTACTCAAAAAAGGATAAGATTCTTGTATATCAATCGCAAGATCTTGTTAAAACATAAGACATTCCACCGTTTTCATCCTATTTACGTGGCTGCAAGACACAATTTGATGGAGAAATTTTGCAAGGATGTACTTTTCAATAAAGAGACGCTTTATCACAATAAACTAACAATAGTGGTAAAATCAACAAAGCATACCTTCCTAAACCAATAATAACCTATTGAGTTGTTTTTAGAAGGTCAAAACTTCAAAAATTTCGAAACAATCACATCCCAGTTTGGACTAGAGCTCAATACGAACAACTCAAAAAACAACAAAACAAATGAAAGAAGAAGATAATTCAAGATTCCAAACTTTTGGGTACATGGTTGTTGATGAAGAAGTGGTCAATAACATCATTAGAGACCTTGAGCAAGATTTCAAATCTGATATACTAATGGAAAAATTATTTGCCAAGCAAAAAGAAAAATATCTTTTGATGTTGGCAAAATTAGGAGCTAAATTGCAACAAGACTTTAACATAGAAGGCTTGAAACAAGATGCAGAGACAAGTAACACTCAAAACATAGATGATCCAAATAACAAAGATATAAACAAAGAAATCCATGAAGAAACAAGGGGAGATAGAACAAGAAAAGATCATGATGACACAAGAAGAGAGCATAGTGATAGAATAACTTATGAAGAGACAAGGAGAAATTGTATGGATGATTCGTTGTTAAATCTCACTCATCAAATGCAAACTCTACAACAAAAAATACAAGATATGCAGAATGGAGCAAGTTCCAAGAAGTATTCATTGGAGGATATCTGCCCGTATCCTTTTGACAAAAGTTTGAATATGATAGCATTTCCATAGCATTGTGAAATCCCTAAATATGATGAATACGATGGGAAATCAGATCCTCAAGATAACACTAGGGAATTTTGTACTGAGTATGGAATTTCACATGATGAAACTTACCTAATGCATCTATTCCCTAGGAGTTTAAATGGACAATCAATGGAATGGTTCTCAAGATTACCATCTGGAATCAAATCTTTTGAAGAACTCGTGAATGGGTTTATTTCACAATACTCCTACAATGTATGAAATGAGATAACAATGTTGGATTTATGCAATGTAAAGAAAAAGAATGGTGAATCTTTCATGATCTTCTTGTAGCGATGGAAATGGATGTTTAATAGATATCCAAAAGATGTACCTGATCAAGAAAAAATGGACATATTCATTGATAATCTTATTAGTGAAGTGAGTTATCATCTAAAAATATAATGTCCTCCTTTTGCCAAGATGATTGAGAATGTTCTAAAAATAGAAGATGCAATGGTAAAGAAAGGAGAAATAAATCTTTACAATAACAACCACAACCACAACAACAACAACAACAACAATGACAAACCCAAGTTGTGGTCAAAGAATAGGAATGTCATCAATGGAGGAAATGATGACAGTAATGTTACGAAACAAAAACCAATCTTTTATCTACCGAGTCAAATACCAAGCAATAACAATCAAGAAAACAATAAATCCAAGTCTTTATTCTCCAATCCTCACAGGAAATTCACAAACATTGGAGAACCCTTGGAATCAGCTTTGAAAAGTCTTATTGCGAAAAAATTGATTATTTTACTAGAAGTAAGAAGTTATGAACCACAAGTCAAGCCTAATTGGTGGAACGACAATCATTTTTTCAATTACCATTGAAATAATGGACACCAAACTAATGATTGTCAAAGATTGAAGTACCTTATCCAAGATTTAATCGATAATGGAACTATCACAGTGGATAGTCATAAGAAAAATGAATCACATCTAGCCTTTAAAAATCTGCTTCCAAACTATAAAAAAGGTGAACAATCTAAATCAAAATATGACAAAGGAAAAGTCAAATTTAACTACACTTATACATATGGTGATGTGGTAAATGTCATCATCGTTAAAGATATGATACCTTCAAAACCAATCAACGTCATTACAAGAAGAAAAGTGAAGGTCATATTTCCAAGTATAACAAATGAATCAACATCCACTTCACAACAATATAACTTAGTGGAACAATTGCAAAGAATACCTACTCAAATATCAATTTTGGAACTTCTCAAAGTTTCACCTATGCATAAGGAAATTTTGGTAAAAAATCTAACAGAAACAACAGTTTCAAAAGACCTAGATGTAGATGAGTTCCAAAACATGGTGGGACACCTTATAGCCCCTCATTTCTTATCATTTTCTAAAAATGATGACGCGTCCTTGAAAAATCCTCATAATGCTCCCATACATGTTGAAGTCACCATTAATAAAAATTGTGTCAAATGTGTACTCATAGATTGTGGAGCTGGCTTAAAAATTTGTGCATTAAGTTTAATAAAGGCTTTGGGATATTTAGAAAATGCAGTAGATCCAGAGAAGAAAATAACCATTAAGGATTATGATGAAGAAGAGCGTTCTTCTAAAGGAACTATGGTGTTACCAATCAAAATAGGACATGTGGAAATAAATACATTATGTAAATTTTTAGATTTGAATCTCTCTTATAACATTCTTTTGGGAAGGCCATGGATTCACAACATGAAAGAAGTTCCTTCTACATATCACCAATGTGTAAATTTTCCTCATGAGGGACAATAGGTCACTATAATTGGAGACCTCGACCAATATTGCAATAATCTGAAGACAACACAAGATACAAGAGTTCCACATAACAAAGAATCAGTATATCCTACCAAAGAAATTCAAGAAAAGTTATGGGAAACCTTTGAGAAAAAGCTCAAATTAAATGATGAAGGAATGGGAAAATATTCTTTGCATAATTTTCCACTTTCACCTAAATCATATGGAAAGCCTACACATGTTCAACCACAGATCTCAAAAAAATCAAAAGAAATGTTTAATGGAGCATTTGTTAGAGCTAGAACACTTCTAAAATAAATTGAAGACAAGGACATTCTTGGTTGGTTGTACAAAGATGAAAATGAAACTATAGCAACAACTGCAGAAGTCAATATTCCCATAGAGAAATATGGCAATGGTTATAAGATCATGCAAAAAATGTGATATGAAGGAAAAACACCAATTGGTAAGTGACAACAAGGTATTTAGGAACCTATTTGTCCTTACTCTCAATCTAAAGAAGATAAATCAGGACTTGGATATCCAAAATCAAATCAAAAGCAACATAATTATCAACAGCCAAAGTGGAGAAAGAAAGAAGTCCCTAAAGAAGAACAATGCAAGAAAAGCTACATCAAGTAGTAGGAATAGTAGTCAATAAGAAAAAATAAGAAGAATAGGAGAAATAGGAGAAAGAACTTACAATCAACAGAGAAGAAGAATCTTGTAAACAAGTTAAAGGAATACGAGCAAATGCTAAATCTAAAAAAGATATTCCAAAAGTAGTAAAAGCATAGATATCCAAAATCAGAGAACTATTTGCACCATACAATATTCATGTATGGTACACTGGTGTAATCCTATAAAATGGTTCAAAGATAGATTCAAATGATTATGAATGGGGTCCAGATGTATCATGTAGTGTATCAATTGAAGAAAAGAATGAAGAGAAAACAGTTATCACAAATGAAGACTTGTCTTTTACAAAACAAAGGATATAATTAGAAAGAAGACAAGAAGAACTCAAAATCTAGAGAAAAGAGGCATATACAAGACAACAAAAGAAAGAGGATTAAAAAGATCAAGAAGTAAAACCACAAGAATCATAAATAGTTATTGATCAAACATCAAGAAATATCATATTTATATCAAATTATGAGAAAGATGTACCAAGGTATGGAAGAACCATGGAAGAACTAAGAGATAGTCAAGCAGGATTGACTATTAGTCCAAAAGAAGTTGATTTCGAGAAAAGACAAAAAATCGCACAAGAATCCTCTATATCATATGCACAAGTATGTCAACTTAAAAATACAAATAAATCTATTGAAATTTAATCAAGAAGGAACTTGCAGTGTTAAAGATGTGTGTGTTGATATAATCCATTTGTTTAAGGGACAACCATCAGATGAAGAGTCACTTGAGTGTGAACTACAAAATACCAATACTGATTTTGTTAGAACTTATTGGAGAACACTTGAGAGAGACTATCCTCAAGAATGTTCTATCTATGACATTACCTACTCTACACCAAATTATGACTATTATGTCACAAACCTTGAAGCACCTAACAATGACGATGACTATGACTTATCCCTTCTTCATCTAAAACTAATTGATTGGGATAACCTAGAAAACCCTGAATTGGATGTATTCTCCAATGACCATGACTTAGCTATGTATCTTAATGATGTCAAACCCATTACACCTAAGATATCTTCCATCATGGAATCAAGTAACGTTTCTTGTAGTTAGGAGAATGCCAAACTTTCTAGTTGCAAAATTGAAATAACAAGGAAAAAGACCTAGTATTGAAAACCATTTCATTGCAACACTAGATCAATCAAAAGGAAAAATAAAGGACGTATCTAATGGTGAAAACCTCTTTGAGGCACCAGAAGATGGAAATTTTGACATCCTCCCTACATATTTTCAAGAGAGATCTGCTACTATAATAGAACCAACAGAAGCAATAAACATTGGCACACTAAAGGATCCCAAGATACTTCATTTTGTTGCATCATTATCAGATAAAGAGATGAAAGAATACATAGAAGGCTTTAGACAAAGACAAATAAATTTTGCTTGGTCCTATGCAAGCATGCCAGGACTTAATCCAAATCTTATCATGCATCATCTAAATGTGGATCTTAAAGCAAAACCAGTTAAACGAAAGCTAAGGAAAATGCATCCAGACATCGCTCTTCTTGTAAAATATGAGCTAAAAAACTATTAGATGTGGGTTTCATAAGACCTATTGCCTATCCGAAATGGGTTTCAAGCATTGTGCTATTGTTAAAGCCAGATAAAAGCATAAGAGTTTGCACCAATTTTAGAGATCTGAATAAGGCATGTCCCAAAGATGATTTCTCACTACCAAACATTGATATAATTGTGGACTTATCAAAAGGACATGAGATTTTTTCATTAATGGATGGATTCTCAGGATACAATCAAATAAGAATCACCCCTAAAGGTCAATAAAATACAACATTCACCTGTGCATGGGGTACTTACTGCTGGTATGTTATGCCATTTGGGCTTAAGAATGCATAAGCAACTTATCAAAGAGCTATGACAACAATTTTTCATGATACGATGCATACATCTATGGAAGATTATGTAGATGATATACCTGCAAAATCTCATACAAGAAAAGAACATTTGAACATCTTGGGAAAAATCTTTGATAGACTTGAAAGATATCAATTAAGATTAAATCCAAAGAAATGTGCATTTGGAGTAACCTCTAGAAAAATTCTTGGGTACATTATATCAGCTCGTGGAGTTGAAGTAGATCTAGAAAAAGTCAAAGCTATCATGGAAATGGAGTCACTTAGGAACATAAGTTAGTTGTGTTCTTTACAAGGAAGATTGCAATCAATCAGAAGATTTGTCTCTCAATTAGCAGATAGATGTCATCCATTCACTCATATTTTACACAAGAATGTTTCATTCAAATGGGATCAGAAGTGTGAAGAGGCTTTTATACAAATCAAAGAATATCTCATGAATCCTCTTGTGCTTGTATCACCAATCAAAGGGAAACCATTGTTAATTTACATCTCAGCAACAAATTTATCACTAGGAGCTCTCTTAGCACAACATGATGAAGAAGGAAAAGAAAGAGAAGTATATTAGATCAGTAGAACACTTGTCAGCTATGAATTAAATTATACATCAATAGAGAAGACATGTCTAGTAGTTGTCTTTTCAAATCAGAAGATGCAAAATTATATGCTGGCTCATTCTATGAAACTGATAGCAAAAATAGATCCACTAAAGTATTTGTTGAACAAGTCAACTTTGACAGGCAGACTGGCAAAATGGGTTATGGTACTAAGTGAGTTTGATATAGAATATGTTGATCGAAAAGCTATCAAAGGACATGTCATTGTTGATAAATTAGCTGAAGAACGTTTACAAGATGGAATACCATTGCACATTGAATTTCCTAATGCAGATATTCTGACAATAAGTACAAAATTTTGGGAGTTGTACTTTGATGGTTATTATACACAATATAGATCAAGCATGGGAATTTTGTTCATCACACCTCAAGGACACACAATTCCAAAATCATATAGACCACGGTTTCCATGCACAAACAATACTGCAGAATATGAAGCATTGACTATTGGGATCAAAATGGCTATTGAATGGAATATAAAGGAATTACATGTCTATGGTGATTCACAGTTTATCATCAACCAAATAAATGATGATTATCAAACTGAGAATGACAAGCTCATGCCCTACAAACAGTTGGTAGAAGAGTTTAAAGAACACTTTGCAGAAGTATCATTCACTCAGATCCCAAGAAATGAGAATAAAGCAGTAGATGCAATGGTTGCAATAGAATCTCTCTTGCAGAATCAGGAGAATCAACATTGTTATGAATTCTTGGTGGAAGATATCTTAACCCCTACAATTCAATCTGAGCATACCTACATGATTTTCCATATATCAGGAGCTAGTCAATCCTTATATGGCCAAACTTATCAATGCTTAAAAGAGAATATCCTTGGACTCCTAACCTATCTCGCAATTAGAGAAGAAATTTTATTCGTCAATCATCCCGCTATACTATTATTGTTGATACCTTATATAGGCGAGGTCTAGATAGCACTTTATTGAGATGTCTCGAACAAAAAGAATCTGAGAAAGTTCTTAATGATGTTCACATAGGTATTTGTGGAACACACTCAAGTGGATTAAAACTGGCTAATAAAATTCTTCGTATGGGTTCCTATTGGCCTACTATGGAGAGAGATTCATTCACATATGCTAAAAAATGCAAACAATGTCAGATCCATGGTAATCTCATCCATGCACCAGCATAAGAATTTCATCCTATGGCAGGATCATGGCCATTTTCTGAATGGGGTATTGATTTGGTAGGTAAGATAAATCA
Organism: Cryptomeria japonica; assembly: GCF_030272615.1. Lineage (NCBI taxonomy): Eukaryota > Viridiplantae > Streptophyta > Pinopsida > Cupressales > Cupressaceae > Cryptomeria > Cryptomeria japonica. The sequence goes on along the minus strand of NC_081405.1, from coordinate 216,677,670 downwards.
TTCATCCTCTAATGGACATAAGTTCATTCTGACTACTACTAAATATTTCACTAAGTGGATTGAAGCAGTACCTTTGACAAAAGTGATAGGAAAACAAATATCATCATTCTTCTTGAATTATATAATCTGTCGCTATGGAGTTCCTATGACCATTATCACTGATATTGGATGACCATTTAAGAATCAAGATGTGAAGGAACTATGTGAGTGATTCCATATCCAACATAGGTTTTCTACTCCATATTATCTACAAGGAAATGGTCAAGTTGAGACATCAAACAAGACTATCTTGAAAATCTTGAAGAAAACAGTTAATGAAAATGGAAAAGACTAGCACATTCAACTAAATCCTTCTCTTTGGGGATATCGAACCAACATCTGCACACCAATGGGGGAAACTCCTTATTGCTTAGTCTATGGATTAGAATCCATATTACCAATAGAAGTAGAGATACCTTCTCTACGAGTTTCCTTGAAAGGTCTTATACCAGAAGAAGAAGAACGGGTCTCTAGACTTCAAGAACTTGAGTTGATTTAGGAACATCGCCAAAATGCAATAGATCATTTGAAGGTATATCAATAGAGAATGAAAAGAATTTATAATCACAGAGTCAAGCCACACATTTTTTCAGATTGGAGATATAGTTCAAAGGGAGAATCCGAGAAATCAGCAAGCCCGAGAAAATAAGGGTAAATTTGAACAAAATTGGTTAGGTCCTTTTGTCATAGTAGCAACATATGGCTCTGGATCATACAAGTTATCTACTCCTGAAGATGATTGGTTCGATGAACCTATCAATTCTATCCATCTCAAGAAATTCTATGCTTGAGATGTAAAGTCCTAAATAAAAATAAAATCAATAAAAATAATGTCTTGGAAAAAATCAATAAAAAACATATTAAGTCCTAAAAAAATCAATAAAAAGCATATAAAGTCCTGAAGAAATTAGTAAAAATCATAAAAGCATAAAATCCCTTAAAAAGCATAAAACGGTGAAAATGGAGAGAAAAAAAAATGCAATAAATTTAGACAGTGAAAACCTAGTAAACTGACGCTATCTAAAAAGTGAGTTCTTCCATCTATGAGATTGCTTTGCGCACCTATCCACACCATCCTATCACATCTATCACTTCCATCTATCTTAGCTCATCCATTACTCTGAACCATTTAGCAGAAAATATGCAGCTTACCAACAATTATCAATCTTTGACATACTTATCGTAGTCACTGTCTTAGATTTTGTCAAAATCAATCATATCTGCATTATATCCCACCATGGTTTGGATCTTGATCATTCTTCATACATTCATAATAAAGTTTTTTTTCATTGGGGGCAACATCCTAATTCCTATTGCTAAGGTGATTTTTTTTAATCTTTGAAAATCCAAAACATTCAGAAAACTTAGAAAAATCAAAAACACCTAGGGTATGGAAACAAATAACAAGGCAACAAATGAAGATCAAGGCATTTTATGACAACTGAATCATGAAACTCGAGAAACAAACAATCAACCAAGAAGTAATGAAAGATTATAAATGATCATTCATCAAGATGATTATATCAATTAATGACCATAAGAACACGCGAATGACATACAAGATTCAATTTTTATATCTTGATTTTATTGCTAGTCATGTACTCTATGCGACTCAAGGATGTTCATGAATAGAGAAGCTATGATGGGGCATGATTATTTTCTTTTGATTGTTGTCTGTAGTTTATCTCTTATTAAGGTATGTACTTGTCTAAGGATATGATCAACAAAAGATCAAGGAGGATGTTTTGAGTCATGCATGAAAGGAGATAATCCTTGTTTGTTCTACAAGAAATACTCAGGTAAGCTTGGTTCATTATATCAAGTTGCTTGTATAAACTTGCTATATCAAAATCCATGTAAGAAATACTCAAGTTAGCTTGGATCTTTATGTCAAGTTTCTTGTATTTTCTTACAAAATTTTAAAGCTCAATGATGAATTCAAGCACTATTACAAGACATCATTTGAAGAATGGAAGTATCATTTTAGTTAGATCATTTTTTAGATTACCTCATTATTCATCTGCATTATAAGCATTCATTTTCAGTTGCATTATAAGCATATCATTTCATTTAGAGATCAATGGTCATAAATAAAGATGGAGTATACTTGGACAAACAAAAACAATTTGCATTTGATCATTGTAGGTGCATTCATCTTTAGAATCATTTCAACCATCTTTCATTTTATTTTAGTTACATTCAATCATTGCATTAGTTTGCATTCCATTAATTGCATTTCATGATCATGTATATATAATCATTATTATTTGCATTAGGATCATTATCTTTGTAGTCATTTCTATCCATTAAGATCATTTAGTTGCATCTTTGCACTTAGATTCATAATCATTATAAGCATTACATATAAACATCCATAAGTTACACTTCATAATCATTATTTGCATTAAAAATCATCTAACTTGAAATCAAAAACATTTTATGTCGATCATTTTCATTTCAAAATCATTATATACTAATAACAAATATACAAAAATCATCATTCATTTGCATTCCCATATAGATCATTGTATTTGCATCATTTAAGTAAAGTACATCATTTAAAGTTAGTAATCATTCTCATTTGCATCCAGGGTCATCAAAATCAAAAAATTAATTTCATTTTGCATTCCATCATCATTGCATCATATAGAACATCATCATCATGAAAAGAAAAGAAAAGATCATTATAACATCATCCATGTAATCAATGCATATAGATCATCATCATATAGAGTAACATGCATAATAAACCAAAGATCATCATATAGAGTCCATGTCTGCATATAGATCATCATAAAATAATAAAAAGTCCAAGTATATAGTGATATCAGATAAAAAATACTAATGCCTCATCAATATAAATCAAGTCAAGGTTGTCCTGTGCCACTACCACCTGACTCTGTCTGCCTCTATGGTTGTGGGTGAGAAGATCCTCCAGATGTCTATCTCACATGATCACCACTCCTCTGAGGAGGTCCCATGACTTCACCACTGCTAGTATCCATCCTCACAGTGGTATGATAGCTACTTTCCCTCTGGCTCTTTGTGACTAAATCCTCATATAATCATCGCTAGTGTGTTGTCTCCTTCCCAGCCTGAACTAGTGCTCTAATGGTATCACCTGAGAGAGTGCCCGATCCAACCTGCTCAGTGTGATCAAGAAGAAGCTGAGTATCCTATTGTCTCCTACTAGCCATGTCTCTCTTTGTCATGAGTGTTTGTACTTGTTCTCTAAGATGATCTATTTATGCTCCAAGACTCTCCAAGGTATCCTTCTCTAGCACATCATACTGAGGAACATGAACCCGAATCCCCTCATCTCCACCTCCCTATCCACCTATTGGAATCTCATCCTGAGTAGCTCTCAGAACCCATTGTCTAATGAGAGGAACATGATCCTCTGAATCCTCCTCCTCTCCACCATGAGCTGAAATAAACCTAGGGTTTTGCTGAATCTGACCAAAATCAATTCATCTCCCATAACCCCCATCCAGTCCAGTAATCATGCCTCCTCTTGTAGAGGGTAATCCTCTCACTAATCTCATACCTACCCTGCTAGTGTCCCTCCCAATTTGTCCTGTATCTCTCCCACCCATGGGAAATGGTCTCCCAATCCTGCCAACCGGTCCAGAAGGTCCTCCACGGACTCTCAATTGACCTCCTCTCTGTCTGGGTCTCCTACCACCTCTGCCTCCATATCCTCCCTCATCTCCATCACCTTCGGCCTCTTGAGAAACTCTAATCTTTCATCTTCATCTCCATCTCTATCTTCATCTCCGTCTCCTAATGATGGGATCATCTGAATCATCCTCCTCATCTCCTAAGCTGGGAGGAGGGTCTGCTAGATTGGTAATATGAGGAAAAGGGTGTGCAAGCATGTACTAAGCATAATCAACAGTCACCCCAAGATCTAGAATGTATAATCTCAAATCATAAGCCACACTAGGAGTAGCCCGAAACTCTATGCATGCTATCTCAAAAGACAACAACGGTCCCCAATCTCACCTATCCTTGTACCATCATGCATATGCTGAATGATACCAAACTGTCTCAAAATGTGACTAATCAATTGTCGCTCAATAATGTATGGAGTACAATCAATGAGATATCTACCCTACATAATATATGGTAATGTTTGTGCATCATCCATCCATGACTCACAATCAATATAAGGTCTCCAAATAACATTATCCAATGAATCTAGAACCCAACACCAATACTCCATCTTACCTAGATTATGATGAGTAAGGATACCTACATATAAATAAACATATGGTTGCCTCTCACCATGAACTCTATGATGGATATGCCGAGTAATAGCAATGTGCTCCTAGCATCAGATCTATAAAAGTGTGCATCCTGTAGATAGACTAGCACTCTCATAAAAAATAACCTGATGAAGATCATGATACAAATGAGCGAGCATACAAACACCCCGTGCATATTGAGTCTGATGTTACATCATGCTTTGAAGAATCTCACCCCAACCAATAGAAAAACCTTGAGATCTCTTGTCTGGACAGATGAATCCCTCAATCAAACTTGCAAGAATCATGGGGAGAGTCTCATAATACATGATCATATCCTCCCATCAGATCTCTCCTCTGGAAATGCTCTCATCACCAAATACGGCTCTGTAAGACTTTGTCCCTCCACGATCCTGAAAATCATACTGGACTAACTCACCAATCACGGGGATGTAGAGAATCCTGTAGACATCCTCGAGTGTCACACTAATCTCACTAATGGGTAGGTGGAAAGTGTTATGCTCGCTATGCCATCTCTCTGCTAAGACAGTCAACAATCCCCTATTATGGGTAATATCAGGCATATATAAAAAAAGAGCATAATCCACTGGCATCTATGTATCTAACCTCAGCCTATGTAAGCTCTGGCACTAAGTGGCGCATGTCTGGGAATTTATGCCGACATAGGAGAACATTGAGTTTCTCCTGTTTAACAAGAGAATTTGATCTCTATCAATCATCAATCATCTATCTATCAAATCAAAGAGATCGCTAATCTATCACATCAACAATTGGTACATCTTTTCAAATTAAGCAAATCAGGTTATCAAATCAAACTAAACCTATCAATCATGGTTTTCTATCAATCAATGAGTTCAATCAAACTCTGCTATGCTCTTCATCAAAAACTGAATCGGTTTCTTAGAGGTAATCTATCAATCTATCAATCTACTATTTAAATTAAATCAAATCAATTCTTTATCCTATCAATCCACCTTATCAAAATTTCTATCAATCAAGACATCAATCAAATACCTATCCATCAAATTTGAGCAACAAAATGCCTAAATCAAATCATCAAAATGAATTTTAACATGGACAAAATCAGACAAATTCATTTGCAACAAAAGCGCTAACCTTTTTTAAAAAAGCATTATTCTATTAAACACGGGCTCTGAACCAACTAAAAGCACTAACCTTTTAAACAAATGTGCTACCTAATACGTCAAAGCACTAAATCAATCAAAAGAGTTAACCTTTTTCACATTTGCATGAACACATGAAACAAAAGCGCGAATTCTACAAAAGCGCTAACATAACAAGCAAAGGCGTGAACAAAATATTCATATGTGCTAACTTTATGAAAGTGCTAACATACAAAACAAAAGCGCAAACCAAAAAATTGAAAGTGCTAACATGCAACATCGAAAATCAAAAAATTCAAAAACAACCTAAAACATGCCAAAAAGCAAGGAAATTTGTATGACAAGTTGACAACAAGCTTGGAATAAGGTACATACCAGATAACCATAGTCAGGAGGTCGTTGATATCATCGAATGCGCTCAAATCGATTGTTCTCAAATGGAATCACCATTTTTCCACCTCACCAAGACAATTATTTTCACTCCACAAGCTGACAAGCATGCGAATGCGATTAAACTTAACTTTGGTTAATTTTATATTTAAAATTTGGACAGGTAATTAATGCTTTTGAATGGGGCAATTTTATTTATTTTTCACAAATGAATTTAATTGAAGGACCTTTTCAATTATCATGAGATCAATCGCTTATCCAAAATTTTCAACAATCTCATGATCAATCTCCTGAGGGGGCACACAATCAAGATTTTTATCTCCATCAGGCGCATTATCGAGACATGATTTAGTCTTTGAAACAATGTTGTCTTGACATCATTTCAAAGAGGGGCAAAATGTATACACATAAAAATGGCTATAAGTAATTAAATAAATATTTTATATTTATTTAATAATTATTCTTCTATTAAATAGTTAATTTGAAAGATTAATTTATTTAATTCATTTCATGTCCTTCTATTAATTAATATAATTGAAATATTTTATTAATTAGTTCATTTATCCTTTTCCTCTAGTTAATTAATTAAATATTTAATATTTAATTATTCCTTCTAATCAATTAAATATCTAATATTTAATGGTTATTCCTCTATCTTATAGTCTCAAATATTAAATGATTTCTAAATTATTTAATTTCATTTCCAACTCATCCTTCCATCTCCACTTCATCTTTCCTTTGCCAACACATCCATCATGTGGCTAAACTAATTCAACAAAATTAAAATAAAGAAGACATTTATTAGCCACTTATCTCCAACTTCCAAAATAAATGAAATATTGTGTACGTGCACATATTTCCTAACCTTCTTCTATATTATCTCCAACATCCCTATATCTTAGGAAGGACTTGAGTACACTTGTCCTCTTGTGCCTAAATCTTCTCCAACCATCCCTAGATTCCCTCAATCAGCAACCCAGTCAAAGTGAGATGAATGACACTTGTCTTCTCCTTCCCCCTTTCTCTCAATCTTCACCTTTTCTCATAGCCATCCAAATTTTTAGATCTGATCATGACCGTTGATCCAAGACACATCATCTTATCCTCTCAAAAGTCTATAAAAGTAGGAGTTTTATTTGAGAAAGAGTTATTCTTCAAGTGAGTTTCAAGTTAACAATTTGAGTAAACTTATGCATCTATGAGTTTTAATCTTGAAGCAATTAGTAATTTAGCTTAATCATTTAGCATAATCATTTAGCTTTAAATCATTTGCATTGCATATCATAGTATCAATTAACTATCAATTATCAGTTCATTCTTCATATGCCATCTTGGAAGCTACCAGTGCTTGTCTGAGAGAAAATCATCTGCAAACAAGAACATTGGAGTTAGGACACAATGAGACTTAAATCATGAAGGTAAAAATAAACTTTTTATTTTAATATTCATTTCATGTAGTTTCATTGGTTGAGCTTGGATTTCCTATAGTATTTTCTTTGTATTTTGTGAAACTAACATGTTGCAAGTAGTATTCTAAAGATGAAATTCAAGTCGACACACATGCTATGATTAATCATTATGATTCTATCAATATGAGGGAATTTTAAATACTTATGAATGGTAGAAGGGATCACTTTCATAGATGAGAGCTAAGGATGTCCCAACTTCACATGAAATTGATCTGGTGTATGAATGAGAAAAAATGATATCTAAGAACTTAGTACCAACCTCAATGAGAAGAGTAATAGAAGCAATAGCGGGACGAGAGAAACCATCAAAGATATTAACCTCCACATCAAATTTATCATATGTTACTTGATGAAATTATAAAGTATAAAGGTATTCTTCAGTTATGACATTTACCATACATACTAGATCAATGAGCACCCCTCATGAGAGTATGTCTTTGATGTTTGTAGTGAGATATAGTGGGCTATCAGGTACTTCAATAGTCTCACTACGATAAAAGGTAATGCATAAGTTCTTAGGAGGTACAGGTTTATCAATAAGATTCATCACATTATTAAAATCAAGGCCAAGGTCATTGGGAGAAAATGCAAGATTCTCACACTCAATGACATTAGTAGAATGGGAAGGCAAAGGATTAGTAAAGATTTGGAGGAGCTACAAATTTATTTCCCTTGTCATTCACACTAGCTCCAGATATGGTATTGTTATCAATAAGGTCTTGAATTATACTCCTTAAGGAATAACACTTTTCAATGTGATGACCAAGTTGATGATGATGATGGAAAAAAGTTTTGGAATCTTGATAAGGTGGAAAAGATTTGGATGTGTCAATTGGTTCGATGGGAGGAAGTTTGAACACATTTTTCTTTAATAATTGTGTCATAATGCTATGCAAAGATTTAGAAAGAGGAGTAAATTATCTCCTAAAATACTTAGATAAAGAATGCAAACCATTGTGCAACTACTACTTGGGTATTGATGTTGTCATTGAACTTGATGAATCCCTTATTCAATTTAAACTTCACAAAAGGTTGTTGATAACTTTCAATCTTAGCAACCAGAACCATTGAAGGAGATTTTTCAAATTCACTCAATTGAATTTGATAGTTATGAAGCACTACATACAACTACGCAAAGGAAGTGACCTCAGAAAAGAGAAGCTTATCCCTAACGTCTTTTTGTAAATTTGAAATAAAAATTATTTGGACATCTTGATAAAGCATAGGATAAGAAATTTGAGAATACAAATGTTTATATATACCAATAAAATCAATCACTTTTTCTTTAACACCTTGCTTATAATGAATCAAATTAGTCAAAGTAATAGTAGGACCAAAATTATTGTGAAATTGTTGAATGAAAGCATTAGCCAGGTTTTGAAATGATGTAATAGAATAAGGAGGAAAAGAACAATACCATTGTAAATCTTTTTACCTAAATGTTCTAGTAAACAATTTAGCCAAACATCTTTGATCATGACAAAAATCACTACACAAAGTTTGAAATATTTTCTCATGAGTCAAGGGATCCCATTTTCCATTATAAAGCTCCAATTGAGGGACTTCCACAAGTTTAGGGGGGACAGTACGAATAATATCATTAGATAATAGGCTCACTACATCAAATGTGGGCACATTAAACTTTTATTGGTTCATGCAAACTATTTGTTGTTGTAAGGATGACACTGTTTGAGCTAAGTTGTTAATGGTTGCTTCGGTGGATGGATTGAAATTAGACATGTTGGATTGGGATGGAGGAGTAATATTATTGTATTAAAGAGGAGGTTGAGAATAAGGTGGAACACTATGGTACGTAGGTATGGGAGATGATTGGGTCGCAAATTGAAGACTCACAAAGGGAGGTATGAAAAAAATTTGATTAGCAATGTTTCCCCCTTGACTAACATGTGTAGGATTGAATTTTTGTGTGGAAGTAGCCATGATAGTGGATGTGAAAGTAGGCATACTAGGCATAGATGTAGCCATAGGAATAGAATGATCTACTTGACTAGGAGCTTGAGTATAACTAAGGAATTCAGCACAACTTTTCATAGGCATAATATTAGTGTCAACAATATGAACAAGGAAACACAACAAATCAATGTCAATTTTATCACTTTGAAATATTATTTTTAATCCTTCAATCAATGAGATAGCCTCACTTTTGTGGTATTGTTGACTCATCCATTATTGAATATTTTTAAATTAAATGTTAGTCTTCTCCAATTGGTCAATGGAAAGCCTAGTTAGTGATTCACCCTCATCATGAGAATTATGTAAAGAGTGAAGATAATGTCAGGTCCCCTTTTCAAAACAATTCAAATTAATAACTTTTCCTATCGCGGTGAGGTGTTTTAAATAAATTTTTGGGAAAAGTGTCTAATTTTTGGCAACCAATGGGATGAGAGGAATTAAATATCATTGAAAATATAATTATTCTACCCTCTTGGTCGTGAGTTAGGGTTATGCACTCTTTTTAGAGGGTTTGGAAACATTTTGGGCTCATTCTTGGACTTGATTTTTGCTCATTGCTTTGTTGTTCTTCAGAGGCCGCTAAACATGTGGAGAAGAAGAGCCAAAGATGGGAGTTTTCAGGTTTCCAAGAAGGCTAAGGATAGGAGTTTGAGGCTCTTCCATGTGCAAGCTCATGCAGAGTTTGCCTTTGTGCCAAACAGTGCAGATTTGTGTCTGTTTTGGGTGTGTTCGCAAGTGTGTTTCAGCAAGGGTTTGTGTTTTCAGTTAAGTTTTATGTATCAGTTTGGTTTTCTATTGTATTGTAGCTATTTTTCTATTAAAATAGAGTGGAATAAGTGTGTTGGGTCATCATTCTTTTTCTGTGTGAGTTTGATAGTGATTTTGGTGTTTCCGAGCTATTTTTGTGTTGTTTTGGAGCCCATTGAGCTTTGTATTGAACTCCATTTTTGGAGATATTTTGTAAAACTCTTTTGCAGATCTGAAAGTGTCATTTTATAGGCCATTATTCTGCTGAAATTTTTCTGGAAATGTTTATTCTCAGATTTATGAAGAATATCTAAAGTTGTGTTACTTTTGGCATTGTTTCGGGTATACCCGATTTGGTGGTTTCCAAAGAAATCTTTATTTGGTGGAAATTTTGTTGTATTGCATTAAAAATAAAAATGAATATCAAATCTGATGTAAAACATAGTAAGAGGACATTACAGTGGTATCAGAGCCAATATCTTGCCAGCTTGAGGGTTTATACCATTTTGCATGCAACCAAGTGAACGAGAAAAAAGGTATTTGCAGCGACAGAAGAACAAGGAGGTTTTGTACAAATCTTTGGTTGAGGATAAAAATATAAAATCTAAAGAAAAGGTAATAATGGCTGACCTAGAGGAGATGCATAAACAATTTTTCTTAGAACTCCAGAATAACCAAAAGAAAATTGCAGATAGTTTGGCTGAGACTAGAGAAGCCCTACGGTTATTGACAGGAAAACTTCAAGAAGTAGGGTCTACTAATGAGAGAGGAAGCACTTCAGAGGGGCCAAAAGGCTTGAAACCTACATCCTCTAAATTAGAAAAAAGTAATTCTTACCTACAGATGAGACACTAGTATCAAATGCAACTATTAATCCTATGGAAGAGGTTATCAGAAATCTGGTTGCATTGAGGGCCACTTATAATGGCTTGGATGATGACTTTAAGGGTTCAGGTCCTTTCAAAGAATATGTGGGCATGATGAATACTTTGCTGCCCAAGAAAGAGTATAGGAGAGAGAAGGACATAAGTGGAACTCAAAAATAAAATAAGCAAATTCGCAGACCCTACCTTTGATGGAACAAGCAAAATTTCTGCTAGAGCATGGTTACAAAAGTTACAAACCTTCTTCACTCTTAATCCTATGAAGGAGCATGATGTTGTTCAGTTTGCAACACTACACTTGGAAGATGTAGCTTATGATTGGTGGTATCATGGAATGATTACTCAAGGCCATGGTCAGGTAACTATTTTTGATGAGTTTAGTCAAAGAGTGATAGATAGATTTGATCTTAAGGACGAGGAAGAGTATTTTAAAGAATTGTCAAAATTGAGACAAACCAAATCAGTTAATGAGTATGTAGAAGAATTTCAAAAGGTGGCTGTTATGGTACCTGATATATCTAAAAAGAGAATCATTTATCTTTTCCTTGATGGTCTTGAAGATCCAATTAAGGGCTTGGTTAAGGCTTTCTCACCCTCAACTTTACAGGAAGCTATCAAAAGAAGTTTTCAGCTTGAAACTTCCATGACTAAGAAACCGGTGACAAATCAAAAGCCTCCGAATCTTTGGCAACATAAGGGAAATTTTCAGAAAAATAATTTTCCACCACCACCATCAAAGAATGTGACAAATATAGCAAACAAGAAGGTAGATGAAGAGACTAAGAGTGAACTTCGAAGGAAAAAGCTTTGTTTCACCTGTAGGGAGCCATGGATTCCAGGACATAGGTGTTTGGGAAAAGGTCAAGTGCACTATATTGAGGTTGCTTTAGAATCTGATTCAGATGAGCATGAGGAATTTCATGACACTAAGGAAGAAGAAGAAGAAGAGAAAGACAAAGAAATCAGCAAGGGTGGCACTTTGGCAGCATTATCAGGAGTCCCAAGATATCATCCTTTCCGCATCCGAGGGGTATTAGTAGGGCAAAGGATGACAGTCCTTCTAGATAGTGGGGCAACTCACAATTTTATAGATGAGGGGTTTATCATAAAAAGAGGACTTAAAGTAGAAGATTTTGAAGGGTTCAATGTCACTGTAGCTGATGGATTCACTATGCCTTGCACATGTGTAGTAAAGCAACTCAAAATGACTTTGGGAGACTATGAGCTTTGTGATGACTTCTATGTTGTTGGAATTGGGGAAACAAATACTGTATTGGGTGTTCAATGGTTACACTCTATTGGGGGCTATTACATGAACCATCAAACAATGGAGTTCAAGTTCCATTCCAATGGGAAATAAGTCCTATTAAGGGGCTTATCAAATGGAGCACCCAGGGTGGTCACTGCAAAGAGGATGGAGAGGACATTTCAAAGAGGACAAGTAGCATGGGCAGCAAGAATCATAATCCATCCCATGAGCTCTTCCAAGGGACAAGGTAATTTCCATTTTGAAATTCAGAAAATTCTTGATAAGCATAGTCTAGTTTTCAATGATTTGCCCCTAGGATTACCACCAGATAGGAGATTTGAGCATGTTATAGAATTAGAACAAGGTGCAAAACCTGTTATAACTACTCCATACCGCAATCCAAGGGGTTATAAAGAGGAAATAGAAAAGACTATTAAGGAACTCTTGGACATGGGATTCATAAGGCCTAGCTCTAGCCCATTTGCATCTTCTGTGGTACTTGTAAAAAAAAAAAATGGTACAATGAGAATGTGCATAGATTATGGGGCCCTAAACAAGAAGACCATAAAAAATAGGTATCCCATACCTCGTATAGATGAGCTCATTGATGAGTTACATGGTGCATTATACTTTTCAAAAATTCACTTGAGATCAGGTTACCATCAGATTCGCATGAGGAAGGAAGATGTGGAAAAGATTGATTTTAGATGTCACTATGGGCACTTTGAATTTCTTTTTATGCCCTTTGGTCTTACTAATGCACCAGCAACATTCCAATCTTGTATGAATAAGGTATTCAACAAGCATCTTCGAAAATTTCTTTTGGTGTTCTTTGATGATATTTTGATTTATAGTAAAACATGGAAAGAGCATTTAGAGCATATAGATACTATTTTGGGCATCTTGGAGCAGCAATCCTTCTATGCTAAATTATCCAAATGTGAGTTTGGTTTGACTGAGATTCTATACTTGGGACATGTTATAAGCTACAAGGGAGTACAAGTTGATCAACAAAAGATTCAAGCAATTTTGGATTGGCCACCACCCACCAGTCTTACACAGTTGAGGGGGTTCTTTGGGTTGTGTAGCTACTATAGAAGGTTTGTCAAAGGATTTTCTCAGCTTGCTACCCCTTTGACTGACTTGACTAAGAAAGGAGCCTTTGCATGGACAGAAATGACAGAAAAAATATTTGATAAACTTAAGGAGGTGATGAGTTCATGCCCCGTACTTGCAATTCCAGATTTCTCCTTACCTTTTGTTGTTGAATGTGATGCTTCTAGAGAAGGTATAGGAACTATTCTAACTCAAAAGGGACATCCAATAGCATTTGAGAGTAGAAAATTGAATCAACTAGAAAGAGGGTATTCCATCTATGACAAGGAAATGCTAGCTATCATGCATGCACTTGACAAATTCAAACAATATTTGGTATGTGGGAGATTTGTTGTGAAGATAGATCATATTAGCCTCAAGTTCTTTTTAAACCAAAGGGATTTGAATGACTGTCAACAAAAATGGGTGAGTAAATTGCAAGCCTATGATTTTGAGATTGAGTATGTAAAAGGAAAGAAAAATGTAGTTGTTGATGCTCTTTCAAGGAGGCCCACTCTATGTTCTTTAACATCTATTTCTGCTGATTGGAAGGTTTCCATAATTTCAGACTATGCTAAAGATTCATTTTCCACTAATATATTGCATGAGTTAGTGGATGATAATAGTGTAGCTAGGAAGTGTGGAAATCATCAAAGCAAATAGGAAATTGGTCTAGCTCAATCACGAAAACTAAAATGCAATGACAACAATCCTAATTACACTCAATGAAAACATGAAAACAAGACATTCAAGATTGAAAACTAAGAAAACCAAATGCAGATGTCTCCTTCATGTGGCTCCATTGTCCTTCTTTCTCCTTCAAATAGCTTTGTTTGTGGATCTCACCTACTACTGCATGAGCATGATATGAAAGCAAGTAGACAAGATGATAGCACAAGAATACTCGAAGCGTGATTGATTCGACCAGGGATCAGGGGCCTTGATTGAAGAAATTCATCCAATTTATAGACAAATTGGAGAAAAGACAAGATTAGCATGAAATTGATATTAGAGGCAATTGATTTCAAAAATGGCACAATTGAGTGGAAAGAAGAAGGTTATGACACCTTCTATGTCATGAATTATAACATATTGCCAATGCAAAGGTTAGAGGACTAGAAGCTTATGACATCTTGCTATGCCAAAAGTATGACGCATGAGAAATTCATGCTTCCACCGAAGCACAAAAATAGGGAGAGACTAGAGAGAAATTGATTAGGTGGAAATTGAATTTAGCAAATTAGAAAATGAGATGGAAATTAGGAATTAGGAAAATTAGAAATGAGGTGGAAATTAGGAATTAGGAAAATTAGAAATGAGGTGGAAATTAGGAATTAGGAAAATTAGAAATGATGAAATTAGAAAATTAGAAATTAGATAAAATTAAGAAAATTAGAAAATGAGGAAATTAGGAATTAAGTGAATTAATTAACAATTTTTCATTCATCAATTAATTCACACAAAGAGAGGGAATTAATTAGCCAGTTAAATAAATATTTAATTGTGACAAGAATACTTAGGATAAATAAATAAATTATTTATCCTAAAGAGAAAATGGAGAGAAAAATGACAAACAAGGTTAAATGAATAAATCATGAAACCCTAGAAGATAAGTTAGAAATGCAAGGATGACAATTAGGTCTTGATGTAAGATTGATTTGATGTTGATTCGAACATGATTTTGAATTGATAAAAGACCAATGCTAATAAGTGATTTGATTGACAAATGCGCCAATTGACGAGGAACAATGACAAATTGATCCAAATTGACATGATTGAGAAGGACGACGATCGATGAGAAATTGATTGCAAAATGACAAGATTGAAAATGACAATGATTGATGACAGATCAATCGCAAAATGACGAGATTGAAAATGACAACGATTAATGACAAATCGATCGCAAAATGATAAGATTGAAAATGACAACAATCGATGACAAATCGATCGCAAGTCGACAAGATTGAAAAGAGGACAATGATCGATGACAAATCAATTGCAAAATGACAAGATTGATAAGAGGACAAAACCCTAATTAGGATTGATGATGTCCAAAATGATGACTAATGAACACGCACATTGATGCGACAGAATAAGATTGACCAAAATCATGACTGAAGATTGTTGTCGACAAGACCAAATTCGAGAGCGAGACAAATGAAGAATACAGAAGAAGGACTCGATGCTCACAAATGATAAAGACCAAGTATGCAACATAGAAGAAATGTTAATGCGATGCAAAAACCCTAAAATAAGGCAATGCGCAAATGTTAAAGTATGACTCCGCAAGTATTGACCAGTTTTAGAGGTCTACATTTTGCCCCTCTTTGAGACAATGCGATATTAAGCATTGTTTCAAAGAACAATAATGAAAATGCCCCAGACATTGACAATGACATATGCATGCCCCTTCGAGGAATTGGCCGAAAACATCCAGAAAAGAGGCCAATTGATCAATAAGAATGATAGAACATGATAGGAGCAAACAGACTGAAAATCAGAGATCGGATATATGAATGACAAGAAATTGAAGGTGCAAAATACCATGACCGACATGAGATGGAGAGAGTGCATGTCCATCTATGCACTGACAAAGATCTATAAATGAGATAAAGAGAGTGAAAATTGCTCATTTGCACTAGCCAAAGAGGAGGATTTGTTGCGCTGGAAACAGACACTTGCAGAGAGATGGCAAACATTCCAATGGAAAATCACCTCAGAGAATGTGTATACACCTACAGACAATCGGATGATGTGGGAGCAGTGGTATGTATCTCAAAAACCCATATTGTCAATTTTATGAATTTTGATCGCTTGCGAGACATTGCGGGGCCCACAGGGAATGCAGAAACTGACTTCTGCGCCTGTGTGAGCACATCCTGTGCTTGTGTAGGGTAACCTATGCTTGTGTAGGGTACATAGGCATAGGTTGTTGCTACACAGGTGTAGGACTTAGCACACAAGCGCAATTGTGCATGGGGAACCCTAATTTGGCCAAAAACAGCATGTGGATGATCCGAAAAGGGGGGATAAGAATAGGATAGGTCAAAATAGATGAAAAACACCCTGATTTGGACATGAAACAAGGAAATGCAGCCCATAGGAGAAAACCATAAAACTGACAAAATGTACCCCAATTGTGATGCAGAGTCGATAGTATCCATTGATCATGCAAGAGAACCAACCAGATTGCTTCATGTTATGACATAGACTCAAAAGCACAGACAAAGATACATTAGTAGGACTTGGGATATACTATATCACATTCATGCCCGAGATTAGGGCAAACACAGGACTACTAACCGCATTGGCAGAGTGATGGCATTCGGAGACCTCCTCCTTCCATCTAGCGACTGGAGAGGCAATTGTGACACTAGAGGATGTATGGCATATCCTCTGCATTCCGATTCATGGGGAGATGATAGAGTATGACCCAATGACAGGGAGAGACGCTTTGTGCAGATTATTTGAATGCGATGCAGATGATCTAGATATCGTAGAGAGGGAGATTGGCTGGGAGACAATGGCATCAGAGTATGATCGACGATATGTGGTGATAGCAGTGGTTATAGCATGCCTACTAGCAGGGGACAGACGAGGACATGGATTCCCTATTGGATGGGGAAGAGTGTTAGAGTGGATGGTGATAGAGGGGACTATGTACACATGGGGACCATGTGTACTGGCTATGCTATATTTTCAATTGCATCAGATAGCATATCAGGGAGTGCAGACTTTGAGTTGTGGAGTCACACTGCTACAGGTATGGGCATTTGAGCACATAGCCATTTGTTGACTGATTTTAGAGAGATAGGTAGTACCACACCAACCATATGTGTACTATTATAGGGGAGAATTGAGATAGGGTCCTTTTGGATACATATTGTACTGGCGACATGAGCTAGACAGGTTGAGAGAGTTCACATGGAGGCCATATCTTGATTGCCCTGGATGGTCAGATGATAGTGATGAGCTACCATATTGTAGATAGGAGAGATACCTGATTGGGCGACCATTGAACCGCCAAAGGGTGATTGAGATGTACCTACCGGAGAGAGTCAGATGACAGTTTGGAGAGAGGTAGGATATACCTAGAGGGTCTGCACACTTTGCCCGATCTCACAGAGAGACGAGTCAGTGGGGGAGAATGATTCAGCCACACATAGCATATGTTGACTTCACATAGCTATAGCAGAGATAGTGGGATTGGAGATCTGATGTGGTGGACACCAAGATGACAGAGGAGTATGAGCGATGGTTTGCACAACGACGGCCAGTGCCATTGACAGATCCTGATATTCCGGTACCGAGGAGACATGAGGACTTCCCACTTGCTGGAGAGGAGGGAGATGATGAGGATGAGGATGAGGGGGACAATGAGGATGGAGATGATGAGAGGGATGATGATTATGAGCCAGACTCAGCCGATCAGGAGTCATTGCAAGATATACCCATAGAGCCAGAGACAGCTAGGATAGAGGAGATGGAGATGTGCAGGGCTACCATAGCGAGTCAGCATGATCACATTGTGAAATTAGAGAGACAGAATGCCATTTTGAGGATAGAGCAGGATCAGTTCAGAGCGGAGATAGCCAAACTTACAGCAGCTCGAGATACAGCGATAGCCCAAACACAGCGAGAAGAACAGAGAGTCACTAAGTATATTGGGTCGATTCGAGATGCCAGTGCATGGGAGATGGCACAGATGTTGGTAGAGACTGGAGAGGAGATACGCCATTGGAGGACACTATATGAGAGTGTAGTTCCACCAGAGTAGAGAGTAGCTTCATATCAGGCATGATCGAGGATAGAGAGCAGGGCATGCTCTCAGAGGTCAGTGAGCAGCATGGGGGTGAGTGGACCTATGAGACCACCACAGCCAAGACCTTGGATAGGAGGGACATCATCCTTGAGACATGGCAGGGATGAGGAGGATAGAGAGAGCACCCAGTGATAGAGGCATGTGCTCCTTAGGACCAGAGGCATATGTAGTTTGACATTTTGTAGTTAGCCTATGGGCCATACTTACGACAGACAGTCCAATTTTGTACTCCGATATTATTTTGATATATGATATGATATGCATCGATATGATGGGATGCAATGTGTTATGACTTACGTTTATTTTCCATGTATGGATGGTGTATGCACTGTTTATGTATTATTGTGGAACATGTATGGATATATTTTTTTTATGTGTTTTTGATGCATTTAAAATATGAAATGGATAAAATGCTTGATATGATGCTCGATGTGATGTTTGATATAATGCAAATGTACTAACCAATGAATGCAGGATGCAGCATATGTGTTTGGGGAAATTGGAGCACTAGACCAAACTGACTATCCAAACTGATAGAAGAAATGTCAGTAAGAAGAAATGAGACAGAGGACAGTTAGAGACAAAGAAAAATTTGCTTTCACTAATGCACTTTGTAGGTGAGAACCTTTATTTAATGTAGCAAAATGGATGCATAGCATCATGGCATTGAAGGCCAGAGCTGAAATGCAACCCTTTTTTTGCAAAAGATAGACACATTGCAAACAAACAACAATCACAACAAAAAAGAAAGGGACCATGAACCATCCTGGTCACTCTAAATCACTCAGTGACATCATCGAGCAACATAGGAACATGATCAAAGATAAATCAATAAATGATAAGATTTGCTAATTCCAACAAGTCAAACAAACATCTTGATCTTTATTGTCAAAAGTTGAAAGCGTTGATAGGACAATCATGTTGTCTAGTTTCAAGACATGCGGTACCCCGTCTACGATAGGACACAATCTGGTTTCGAGCATACCACACCCTATATAAGACCCATGATAGTAGTGACAAGGACAAATCATATTGATGCTGACGTTCGATTGAGAAGACAATTGTGATCAGTTTGAATGTCTGGTTTGATTGAGAAAGTTTATCTATGAATGCGTGATTTTAGTTAAAGCACAATGTTGGATTGATTGTCGTTGGATGTATGCTCAGCGATCTATCTATGCACAAAGGGGATATTTATTGACAAAATGCAAAATGCCAAAGGAATTGTTTTTGGAATTTGAATGTTTTGAAAAAAAATATGTTCATTTTTTCAGGATATTATTTGATTTTTTCGGATTATTTCAGGACATTATTCAAATTTTATGATTTTTTTTAGGAAATTTTTTGATTTTTTTTTTTTTTTTTTTTTCAGGACATTTTTCAATTTTTATGATTTTTTCAGGACATTTTGCAATTTTTATGATTTTGCCCCCAGTGTCTAGCAAGGCAAGGAATATGATAGGTGGATAAATAGGCTTGCTAAAATGTTGGTGGATAGAGGGAAGACAAAGGCCTTTTATCATGGAGACAATGCGGATGCAATTTTCAAGGGCTATTGCGTGATGGGACAAGAGACTGGATATGACAATGTAAAGTAGTGACATGGCATGAGGGACATGTCAAGAGGTTTTTGAAACCATGTTAAAATTTTGCATCCTTATTACAGACCAAGATCAAGGGACAGAAAAGGTGTATGGATAGTGATAAGATATGGATAGGATAAGCAAGACCAAGAATGGATAAGGGACATGGACTAAAGGTCAGGATTGGCGAAGGGATAGTGATAGAAAGTTGCAATAAGCTAGGGAATATGGATGAAAGGTTATAATAAGAAAATGGATAAAGACCAAAAGCTATGATGGACTAAAAGCTACAAACAAGATGCATGATGCTCATGATGATCCTCAGCCTTGTCAAGATCAAAGGTGGAAAGAGAAAACTAGACATGAGGGACAATAGGATATGAAGGGTAATGATAGGGGTTCAATAGGATAATGGAACAATGAAGGACAAAAGGATATGATAGGATAAAACCTGCCCCCAAGTATGGTATGCAAGAAGTTCATATATTACGCATGATGCCTATTTGCCAGGTTTTCATCATGGTACTTGTCCAAGGCACCTGTTTGCTAGGTTTTCACCAATGGACGAATTATTTTTTCTTTATTTTTTTCTTTTGTCTTTTTTTTTCACTTTTTTTTGTATTTTGACTTTTTCAATAGAAGTTGGACACATGATAGGGGATGGAAGAAGGACTCAAACATCTTTTTGTTTGGATAGTAGCCTTGAAAAAAATGGACCATGACCTTTAAAAGTATGCTCAAAGATGTTGGTAGGATAAGGACATGGAAAATGAGATGGAACTAGGGCAAGGATTTATGCAAAGGATTGGATCAAAGGGATCGAAGGATGGAAAATATTCATTGGATAATGGATAGGATATTGGAATAATTGTGCTTTATTGGATGGAAATGAAGGCAAGATCAACATTGGCACACACCTTGAGGGGTGATGGACTGATGGAGGAAAAATGTATTTTGGATATTGATATTTTGACGAAGGAAAGGCTATGGATTTTGGGACATAAGGGCCCAAAATGGATAAAGAAGGTGATGGAGGACTAGACTTGGAATGTTTGGATGGAAGAATAGCAATTGTAGATGCCAATTTTGATGTTTCTTTAGGGTTTTGTGCTTCAAGGAGCCGCTTAGGGATCCACATTGTTTTTTATTTTTCATGCTTTTGTGGTTCCTTGGAGTGCATTGCTTGCACAAGGGATTTAGGAACCCATATAGATTTTAACTTTTGTTTTTGATTTTTCTCAGTGGGCCTTTGTGGCCTTTTGGGTATTTCTTTTTCTTTATAGATCATATTGTTCTTTGTTTTGACATGTTGATTATATTGGACATGTTGATCCTTGAATACATGTGGATTGCTAGACTTATGATGTTTATACTTCGCATCCAAATTGCTTGGAGGGGGAAAGGAATGCATGCATGGATATGAATGAAATGGACTTCTTTTGGATAGATTAAATTTACTCAAGGATGTATGCCTTTGCTAACCTTGCATAGAGGATGAAGGGATATAAGGACCTAAGATGGATGGAAGGTATGATGGGGAAGGTGTATGTTTTGATTTTGATGGATGGATACCAATGTCTTGAGAGTGAGTTGTGTAGACATGACCCTTAAGATTTTCTTTGATATGGAGGGGTTCTTTCTCATGAAGGTCTACTCCTTTGCCTTTATGAATATCTTGACTTGTAGGATACTCTTTTCTTTGAGAAGAAGACGCAAGTCCATTTTGAGGTGGATATGATATGATGGAAATAATGAGATCTTGAAGTGGATCAGATTGCACCAAAGTGGAAGAACCCATTATGCATGTCGAGGGTTCATGAACATCTTGCACTGACACATTAGAATCATGAGGGGGATTAGGATCGTGAGGGGGACTAGGATTGTGTAGTGGACATGGTTCAATGACAGGCTCTTCAAGAGATTGAATGGGAGAAATAATGGGATCATCAAAAGAAATGTGATCTTGGAGTGTATATGGAGCATTAAGACAAGGAGATGGAGGAACAAAAAGGATCTTGTGGAGGATTTAAAGGAATAATTTGATCTTGACAAGGAGGGAGATCATTGGAATCCTATTTAATGTTGCTTTGCTCTGGACTTTTAATGGGATCATCATAAAGGATGGAAGGGATATCTTGATCTTGCTCGGGGAATGGAGTGTCAATGGGATTTGAAAGGACATTGTTTTCATGAAATGGAAGGGGATCGTTTGGGATTGGATGGACTGGGATATCTTGATCTTGCTCAGGGAATGGTGTGTCAATAGGGCTTTGGATAGGATGGACAAGAATAGGGGAATCATCATGAGTGTCTGGGAAGATGGGGTCCTAGTCAACAATTGGATGGGATGATAAGGTTTCAAGATCTTGATCTTTATTTATTTTAACACGCGTTTCTTTATGCTCTAAATTATACTCTTGACATGGGGTTAGACTTTGGATATGCATGGGGGATTCTGACAAGGAATCAATGGTTTGGCATGAAGGAAATGCACTTTGAACATTTGTGATGGATTCTGGCAAGGAATCAATGCTTGAACATGAGGAAGAGGGACTTCGAATGGGGTCCTCTAAAATAGGTAATGGCAATAAAGTGCATGGTGGCATTGGGTCTTGTATTTCTGAAACATGACAAGGATGTGCATCATGAATTGGATTATCGTGGCAATCAATTATGGATAGCCCTTGGGTAATTTCATCCTTGGGTGTATTGTTTGATGAGGACAATATAGAAGGTTCTTGTGAAACTTCTAAAGGTGTAGGGATAGATGCCACTGGAGAGTCAATTTGTTTGTAGGGGGATGAGGCATTGCTAGACATAATTGTATTATCATGATCTTCCTCAAAGAACTCACTTGGTAGTTTCCTTAAGATCATTGCAATAAAGCCACCTTTCTTTCGAGGTTTTGACATAGTTGTATCTAGAATTTGAACTTGTTTGGAAAGAATTTGGTCTTGGTTTGATGTCATGTTTTGACATTGGACTTGATGTTGATCAAATTGGTTTGACATGTTTGAAACTTGGGTTGGTGTGTGCTGCAAGTTTTGTTTTTGAATGTTTGGTTGTGGTTGTTGACATTGATATGTTGATTGAACTTGTTGATATTCCACCATTGGTTGAACTATTTGTTGACATTGTATAGTTGGTTGGACATATTGTTGAAATTGGACCATTAGTTGTGTTGGTTGTATATGTTGAACAATTGGTTGAACCATTGGTTGTATTGGTTGAAAATCTGATTGATAGTAAACACCTTCATGTTCTTGTTGTGGAGGCACATAATGTTGAAATTGATGTTGTCTCCTTTCTTGAAATTGTTTCATCATCTCTATTTGGGAGAGGAGAGCTAGTATGTCTGATCGTTCAAGAAGAGATCTTACATCAATTGGCTCAATCTTTGGATTTCGACCTGGAAATTTTCAAAACATTTTGGACATTTGTGATCTATTCTTCTCAATGTTTTTCACTCTTTGTTCCAAAATCTCATTTTCTTGAGCTAGTTTCTCCTCTAGTTTTTGTATTTGGACATTTACATCATCATGATAAGTTTGATCCAAGTTCTGAGACATGTAGAGATTGGATTGACATGATTGATTGTTCAAATGTGATGACATGGCTTTTTAAGAAGGTTGAGACCTCATTTCAACAAACATGTCACTATGCAATGCAACTATTGGGATTGACAAATGCAACCTAAAGGATGACAATGCAACTTAATGTTTTTGTTGTTTTTCAAGATTTTGACAAACTCATGAATGCAATTCTAAAAATGAGACCCTTAGGAAATTGAAATGATGTTTAGACCTCAAAGGATAAAAGGACCAAGTCACAAAAGGACAAAATGACAATGTCTCCCCTATATGCTTGGATACTAAGCTAGGTTTGACCAAATGACATTGATGACAAAAAGACAAAATTTTGATAAGGTCTAGACTTACTAACAATGACCTAGGGTTTATCAAAGATTTGGATTACTCAAGTATGACAAAACCTAGTTTTGACACTAGATGCAAAGGGACAATTACTATGCAAATGACCCTAATATGATATGATAATGACCTAGGCTTAATGAAGGGACCTAGGGTATGCAAATGCAAATGTATGACAATGTCAACCTAAGTTTGAATTATGAAATGGTATTACTCTAATGCAAGAGGACACATGCAAAATGGATGACCCTTATTGATATACAAAGGAGTATGACCTAGGTGAAACTTAACCTTGGTACTTGACAATGAATTTTGTAAAATGCAAACCTAAGATGAACCTAAACCTAAGTGACATGAATGTTGAGACAAGATTTTGAAAAATGTTTGACAACCATGTTTGAAAGTGTTTTGAACTTTGTTGGATGAAATGTTCTTGTGTTTAACCTTGTTTTGAATCAATTTATCTTGTTTTTGAAATGAGACACAACTCAACTTTTGACAAGTAAAGAAGACAAGATATTTTAACTTAGACTCAAGACAATCATGCTCATTCACACATTTCTTATGGATGGCAAGGGCAGTAGGTACTTGAGAGGTAGACTCATTATGAGATTCAAGGAGAATACATAGATGCTTGACCCCACGACACTCACTTCTCAGGGCAGCCAAGCATCAGTCCCCATGGAAATCTCCCCATGGCGAACTTAGTATCTCTTCCAAGTATCCGAACTTGTCCTTCTCAAGCAACTAGAAGGATTTTTGGCCTCTAAATACAAGGTGTTTAGTCAAGATTTTTGTTAAGCGTTACTCCTTGGTGTCACACAAGTGTGATTGAGACATTAAGCCCACAAAGATACCAAACAAATGTAGTCGCACAAGCATGATTTAGACCATGAGGCCCTACCTAGATGTTGATATGAGAATGAGTTCAAGGGTCATCACTTCCCAAGTAACTGCAATTCCCACATAACCCTTCCTTCAAAGCTTTCGCTCATCAGGTATTTATTTATAGTGAGTTAGAATGCCAAGGTATTCTAGCCATACTTAGTTTGGGTCATTCCCTTCTCATGATTGTTACTTGCTTGCAAAAGAAATGGTTGGGAAGGCAAGCCCTCTAAAGGTAACACACAATCAAAACATGAGAATGGTATCGAAGATCTGGATTTCTGATCACCCTAAGAAGGATGAGAGCATACTCTCCTACTCCAATGTCAAACTCAACAATCAAAGAAAATATACATTCATTCCATCCTATTTAGAAATCATACTAGGTGCCTAAATATGAATTACAAACACAAAGTTTGGTTGTAATCCAAGGCAACCTGCAAAACCACCAAGTTAGAGGTTTGATATGTGTGATCTTTGACTATCGAATCTGCATAAAATTCATTTGTGGTTTCATCTTTGTCTTTGCCATGCATAATGCCAAGGTGTTGCACAAAGAATCAGTACCATAAAACCAAAAAGCAGAAATAGAATGCAAAACAAATCAATTTGCAAGTAAAAACACTACTTTTTTTACCTCTGTTTCTGGCCTTACACATGCGCAGAAGTCTTGACACAGGCGTAGAACGATGCAACATAGGTGCAGAATGATGTAACACAGGCGCAGATCCCTTTGACACAGGTGTAGAAGTCTTTCACATAGGTGCATAATGCTTGACATAGGTGCAGATTGCTCCTACACAGGCGCAGAAGTGCCCAGAAAGGCCTGCATTACCCTGTTTCTTGGGTTTTTCACCTGCAAATCATCTCAAAAGCACTCAAAAGCATGGTTAGGGGGTTAGTTCACGTCGGGTTCACCAATTAATGTATCTAGGAAGTGTGGAAATCATCAAAGCAAATAGGAAATTGGTCTAGCTCAATCACGAAAACTAAAATGCAGTGACAACAATCCTAATTACACTCAATGAAAACATGAAAACAAGACATTCAAGATTGAAAACTAAGCAAACTAAATGCAGATGTCTCCTTCATGTGGCTCCATTGTCCTTCTTTCTCCTTCAAATAGATTTTTTTGTGGATCTTACCCACTAGTGCATGAGCATGATATGAAAGCAAGTAGACAAGACGATAGTGCAAGAATACTCGAAGCATGATTGATTCAACCAGGGATCAGGGGCCTTGATTGAAGAAATTCATCCAATTTATAGAAAAATTGGAGAAAAGACAAGATTAGCATGAAATTGATATTAGAGGCAATTGATTTCAAAAATGGCACAATTGAGTGGAAAGAAGAAGGTTATGACACTTTCTATGTCATGAATTATGACATATTGCCAATGCAAAGGCTAGAGGACTAGAAGCTTATGACATCTTGTTATGCCAAAAGTATGATGCATGAGAAATTCATGCTTCCACTGAAGCACAAAAATAGAGAGAGACTAGAGAGAAATTGATTAGGTGGAAATTGAATTTAGCAAATTAGAAAATGAGATGGAAATTAGGAATTAGGAAAATTAGAAATGAGGTGGAAATTAGGAATTAGGAAAATTAGAAACGAGGTGGAAATTAGGAATTAGGAAAATTAGAAATGATGAAATTAGAAAATTAGAAATTAGATAAAATTAAGAAAATTAGAAAATGAGGAAATTAGGAATTAAGTGAATTAATTAACAATTTTTCATTCATCAATTAGTTCACACAAAGAGAGGGAGTTAATTAGCCAATTAAATAAATATTTAATTGTGACAAGAATACTTAGGATAAATAAATAAATTATTTATCCTAAAAAGAAAATGG
Organism: Cryptomeria japonica; assembly: GCF_030272615.1. NCBI lineage: Eukaryota > Viridiplantae > Streptophyta > Pinopsida > Cupressales > Cupressaceae > Cryptomeria > Cryptomeria japonica. The sequence goes on along the minus strand of NC_081405.1, from coordinate 216,651,355 downwards.
AGAGAAAAATGGCAAACAAGGTTAAATGAATAAATCATGAAACCCTGGAAGATAAATTAGAAATGCAAGGATGACAATTAGGTCTTGATGTAAGATTGATTTAATGTCGATTCGATCATGATTTTGAATTGATAAAAGACCAATGCTGATAAGTGATTTGATTGACAAATGCGCCAATTGATGAGGAACAATGACAAATTGATCCAAATTGACATGATTGAGAAGGACGATGATCGATGACAAATTGATCACAAAATGACAAGATTGAAAATGACAACGATTGATGACAGATCAATCGCAAAATGATGAGATTGAAAATGACAATGATTAATGATAAATCGATCACAAAATGATAAGATTGAAAATGACAAAAATTGATGACAAATCGATCGCAAGTCGACAAGATTGAAAAGAGGACAACGATCGATGACAAATCAATCGCAAAATGACAAGATTGATAAGAGGACAAAGCCCTAATTAGGATTGACGATGTCCAAAATGATGACTAATGAACATGCATATTGATGTGACAGAATAAGATTGACCAAAATCATGACTAAAGATTGTTGTCGACAAGACCAAATTTGAGAGCGAGACAAATGAAGAATACAGAGGAAGGACTCGATGCTCGCAAATGATAAAGACCAAGTACGCAACAGAGAAGAAATGTTAATGCAACGCAAAAACCCTAAAATAAGGCAATGCGCAAATGTTAAAGTATGACTCCGCAAGCGTTGACTAGTTTTAGATGTCTACAAATAGATACAAAGTTATTGATGAGCTAATCTATTACAAGAATAGGATATTTTTGGTTCCAGGATCAAAGATTAAGGAAAAGATATTGAGGGCCTTTCATGACACACCATTGGCTGGTCATCAAGGATATTTCAAAACATATAGGCAGATCCGAGAGCATTTTGTGAGGAAGGGTATGAAGGAGGATGTTCTCAAACACATTAAGAAATGCATGGTATGCCAACAAAACAATAGTGAGCAGATTTTTCCAGCTGGGTTATTGCAACCACTTCCCATTCCTGAACAAAAATGGGAAAGTATTTCCATGGACTTCATTACTGGTTTGCCTAAGGCTCAAGGTAAGGATTGCATATACATGGTAGTAGATAGGCTAACCAAGTATACACATTTATTTCCTATTGCATCTTATTTCAAGGCATCACAAGTGGCAGAATTGTTCTTCAAAGAAATTTTCAGATTACATGGCTTGCCTAAGAAACATTGTCAGTGATAAAGATAGTATATTTCTCAGCTCTTTTTGGAAGGCACTCTTTCATTTGACAGGGATAGAACTCACTCCTAGTACCATCTATCATCCTCAAACAGATGGACAAATAGAAATAGTTAATAAATGGATAGAGGGATACTTGAGGAACTATGTTTCAAATCAACAGTATGCTTGGGTAAAATGGTTGCATCTAGGGGAGTATTGTTACAATCCCTCTCATCATATGTCTATTGGTATGCTTCCTTTGCATGCTCTCTATGGTTATGATTCCCTTTCCTTTGTTGATCTATTACTTTCAGATAGTAGAGTACCCGCAGCACATGATTTTATTGAGCAAAGCCAAATCATACTCAGGTCTCTCAAGGATAATCTACAACATGCACAAAATTAGCAAAAATTGTATGTAGGTAGAAAGAGAATAGAAAGATTTTTTGAGGTAGGATAATTGGTATTTGTTAGGTTGCATCCATATAAGCAAAGTACCTTGAAGAGGAGTGGGGTAGAGAAGCTCAAGCCAAGGTTTTATGAGCCCTATAAGATCATCAGAAAGATAGGAGAGGTAGCTTATGAATTGGAGCTTCCACCTAATAGAAAAATACATAATGTTTTTCATTTTTCTTACTTAAAGAAGTTTATTGGATAGAAAGTCATGGTATCTACAAAGTTACCACCTCTTGATGATGAAGGGAAATTAATTTTAATACCAAAGGAGGTGTTGGATACAAGGGAAAGAAGATTGAGAAATAGAAACATCACAGAGCATCTAGTCAAATGGAAGGGATTACCATTAGAGGATGCAACTTGGGAAGGAGTAGAGATTCTGAACATCCCAACCTTCATTGCTTGAGGACAAGCAATATTTGGGAGGGAGGACTTGTCATGTCCCCTTTTCAAAACAATTCAAATTAATAACTTTTCCTATGGCGGTGAGGTGTTTTAAATAAATTTTTGGGAAAAGTATCTATTTTTTGGCAACCAATGGGATGAGAGGAATTAAATATCATTGAAAATATAATTATTCTACCCTCTTGGTTGTGAGTTAGGGTTATGCACTCTTTTTAGAGGGTTTGGAAACATTTTGGGCTCATTCTTGGACTTGATTTTTGCTCATTGCTTTGTTGTTCTTCAGAGGCTGATAAACCTGTGTAGAAGGAGACCCAAAGATGGGAGTTTTTAGGTTTCCAGGAAGGTTGAGGATGGTATTTTGAGGCTCTTCCATGTGCAAGCTCATGCAGAGTTTGCCTTTGTGCCAAATAGTGCAGATTTGTGTGTGTTTGCAAGTGTGTTTCAACAAGGGTTTGTGTTTTCAGTTAAGTTTTATGTATTAGTTTGGTTTGTTGTTGTATTGAAGCCTTTTTTCTATTAAAATAGAGTGGAATAAGTTTTTTGGGTCGTTATTCTTTTTCTGTGTGAGTTTGATAGTGATTTTGGTGTTTCCGGGCTATTTTTGTGTTGTTTTGGAGCCCGTTGAGCTTTGTATTGAGCTCCATTTTTGGAGATATTTTGTAAAACTCTTTTACAGATTTGGAAGTGTCATTTTATAGGCCATTATGCTGCCAAAATTTTTCTGGAAATTTTTATTCTCATATTTATGAAGAATATCTAAAGTTGTGTTACTTTTGGCATTGTTTCGGGTATACCCGATTTGGCGGTTTTCAAAGAAATCTTTATTTGGTGGAAATTTTGTTGTATTGCATTAAAAATAAAAAGGAATATCAAATCTGAAGTAAAAAATAGTAAGAGGAAATTACAGATAAATAAAATCAATTGTTAGATTAGAAGAACAACCCACATTCTCATGAAACAATTAATCCAAATTAGGCTCCATATCCTTAGTAATTAAACCTTGGGAAGCCTTAATTCTACAACTTATTCTCCAATGAATATTATTAGTAGGACTAACGGTAGTAAAAGTCATGCACAAAGGAGGGAAATTTGAATTTGAATTTGAAAATTATGATCAAGTAATACAAAACATTAAAATAATAAATTTGGTACGTGAATTTGAAAGATAAATGCATCTAGTTCATAGCATAACATAAAGATTGGATCCAATTTTTTTTTTTAAATGTCACCCACAAGTAAATTTTAGAATTATAAATTAGGGTTTTTGTGAATTCAACCACTAAATTTTAGAATTATAAATTAGGGTTTTTGTGAATTCAACCACTAAATTTATGTAATTCAATTTGAAATTAGATCTATGAGTGTAAAATTGATTTTAAAATGAAATAAATAATCAGATCTGAAATAATTGATACAAATTAGACAACTCACAAGCTCAATTTTAGATTTTCAAAATTAGGGTTTTTTATAAATTTAACCTTTAATTTTTTTAAATTCGTTTGAAAATTAAATTTGCAAAATGTAAATTTGAATTTGAAACGCATAAACACTCATATCTAAGAACATAAATCAGAAAATAAAGTGTAAGATGTCTAGTTCACTAAAATCTAATGGTATAAAATTAGGGTTTTTACAATTAGACATATGAAAATCACTAAATTTCACTTAGGGACCATTACATTAAAAGAGGATTGAACCCAATAGATCTAGCTACAAACAAACAAGGATAGGGCTGAGAATTCTTATTGGGTTCACTTTTCTAGGGGGGTTATCCTCTTTTAAATTGAATTGGGAAAATGTTGAAATTAGGGTAGATGTGTTGTAATTGAAGTAAATACACATGAACAGTAAGCTAAAATTGTTGGATCGAGCCACAAACATGGATCTAAGGAATGTAAGTTCATTCAAACCTGTTCCTAGAAGGAGCTCTTAAAATTTTGGGATGAGAATGCCCATCACATCAGTCCTTCACACTTTTCTTTGTCCAAAGGGGAATTTGTTCATCACTATAAATAAAGTCAATTTTGAAGATTGTAGCTCCATGCCTATTCTTTTGCACACTAGACAAGGGAAATAGGTTGGGAATAAGGGTTTTCCCTAGGTCAAACATTGGTTTTGGAATTAACCATGAAATAGAAATGAAATGTAATTGAATTGAAATAATTGAAATGTTATCCATTTGAGAGAGATGTTGAATAATGATTGAAACACTAATGATATACCTTTTAATGGAGTTTTATTTGTCTCCACAAGGAATTAGGTTTTCTTGAAGTCTTCATAAACATACAACACTAATGCCAACTCCAATACTTGAATTTTGACCTTACTTCTACTCCGATGCTTGAAAGAAGATTGATTGCTCGCTCACTTGAATGATTGATTGAATATGATTGTCGGATTTGAATTGTATATCAAAATGAGAGGGGTAGACCTCCTTTTATACTTGCCTATCAAAAAATAACTTAATTTTTTGACATGAGCCGACACAAGATCTAGGTCCTCGCCAGAATGATGTGACTATTAAGGGGCCCAAAAATGGGCCCTAATTGGGAGGACCAAGGCATTGGGTGCTCTAGTCCCTAAGGACTAGGGCATCAACCCCCTAGTCCTGAGCAATCAAGAACCAAGATCCAAGAGGGAAATGAAGTGCAAGGTAAAAATAATGAATAATTTGCATGGTGTGAGTAGAATCGGGGCTCCAATAAGGCCTTGGGACAAGAATGCCAAGGTGAGTGCCCAAATGAGGACAAAATTGTAAGGGAGTACAATTTAGGACACTACACCTTTATATCTCCTTCTTTAGTGGAGCGATGTGGGCCCTCGATGGAAAAGTAAGCTAATAAGTAGCATGTTGAGTTAGCTACCAGTTCCAAGGTAGTTGTGGGTTCTTTTGTGCATGATTGAATGTTGGGTCTAGGGGTCTTCACCACCACTATTGATCTTTGTGTTATTTCATTGGGGTTTGGATAGCCCTAAAAATGATTGCATGAGACTTTTCATTTTTGATCTTAAAGTATTGATCATTCTGGTTTTATTGTGTGCTTTGTCAAAGTTCAAGGTTTAGGATCTAGGTTTTGTGAATATGCGACTATGTTTTAAAAAAAGAAAAAAACCCAAACCTTGTTATATTTTGTCATTACCTTTTCCCACTTAGGCTAAGGGTTGGTTACCGTTGGTGGGGCCATTTTATTTTCTAAGTGCTAAGTTATGTTCGACTGATCTATCGAATGATTTTCCTAGGTTGCATGAAATATTTCCCTGTAGTCGGTCTCATTTTAATATTTTTGCCCACACCCACCAAATTATCCTAAGTCTAGAAATTTTAATTCTTTGACCGGTTGATAAAGGCAGGACAAATCTAATGGTTTGCACTTCCCCATGGTTGAAAGTGCAGGGAAGATAAAGACCACAACATCACGAGATGATGCTACGTGCCTTTGGGGGAGAGAGGCAAGCTGGCAGTCTAACTTTTGAAAACCTCATGTTACCGGTTCTTAGGAGGTAAAGACCAGTTTATAGATGGCCTTATAAATTAGCACATTTTACAAATGGGTGGTGATGTTATGTTCTGGGTGAAATGTGCCCAATTTTTAAATGTGAAAAGGTTAGTATGCACTGTGTTGAAATGGTAAAGTATGAACATATCTGATGGCCCTTGTATCCCTGGGATAGAAGTTGCAAGAAGGTTATTGACTATGGCATCATGAGATGATGCCACATGTCTCAGGCTAACCAAGAAGACTGACGGTGGGGTTGCTTACAATGTTGGGTTAAGAGATGACATGGCATTGATTTGTCACCATTTTTATGGGTCCTCAAGCACTAATGGAAGGTAAATTGCCACATCGATCATCAATGATCATTTGATCTGCCAGGATGGGTAGGATTTGCAGCTAAGTTTCAAACTGATTTTTTAAAAGGTTCATTAAAGATATTAGTTGTAGCCCACGCGGGAAAGATAAGATGAGTAGGATGCAGACTTGTTGACTCAGAGTAGATAACGACAAGTTAGGAGACTTAGATTCTAACTCATTCAAGAAGGATTATTTTGAAAAATTTTATTGAGTCAAAATTGATTAGACAAGGCAAGGATGATATCCCAGAGGTGTGAAAGGATTGGAATAAGCTTCAAGTGTAGATATGATGGATCACGGGTTCCCTGATGAATTCAGAGATCACCTATTGATATGGATTCTAAAGAAGAAAATGTACACTCAATAAGGATTAAGATCAGGACAAATTCATTCATGCAAGGGGAACTTATGAAGGTGGCAATGGATTGATAGCCTAGAGATGATAGTGACCTGGGTTGTAGGCATGATTGTTGGAATCCATAGCTAGCAGGATGAGTAGAAAATATCAGGATGATGATTCTTTACATGAATTAGCACTACCAATTTGAGTTGAATTCCGATTATAAATTTACTAAAATGGTGATAAATGGGTAGAAAAGGGTACAAACTTCTTCATTTTCTGAGAGAGTTTTTCCATCAATAAAGAAGATGGTGTTTGAACGAGATTATGCATGGAGTCATTGCATGTTTTTTGACACTGGATGGATGTTTTTTCTCTCGTATGAGCTTTCTCATTGTCATAGGGGTTGTGAAAATTTGGAGGATTGTCAAAGGGGGTGTGAAAGCCTTTTCTTATAAAAAAAATCCACCCATGACATATCCTTTGTTCTTACTCTACCAATTGTTGGCAAAGTGTTTGAGGAAGGAGCTCGCAGGGAACTAAAGGAAGGATTTGTTCGAGTAAGGAGTGGAATCCAGTCATCTCTGCAATGACATGGAAGTTGCAATGCCTTCTCAACATATTATGTTTACCCTCAAGCTCTTCTTTCCACTTCCTCTGATTCAGGGCATAAAGGTTGGAGATCTTCCTCTAATTCGGGGGTGATTTTACTTCTTGTCAGGATCTGTTTTCCTTTTCAAGAAGGGAAACACTGTGTACAATAGACTGAGTATCTCAGGGTCCATCCAAAGGTGTCAGGGTGATATTGACATGGCTCAAGTGTTTTTTTCTTCTACTGCTAATCAGTTAAATATTTTGGTTCTACCTCATGACAGGTACCAGCGTATGGATAAAGAATATTTTTGTAACAGAATTGCGTACAACCTCATTGTCTTGGTCTTTTGGTGACATGTGTCTCTAGGCCTAAAGATTTTTGTTCCCTTGTTTTCTATAAAAGGGAAATCAAGGCCATAAGTTAGGGTTCCAAAAATTTTGAGGAGGGTCTCTTTAGGTAGGTCTAGTCTACAGGATTAGGTTCCAATAGTTTTTGGGAAGTCATGGGAAAATAGGAGGAATTGTAATGTCATTTTTGCAGAGCAAAAACAATGAAATAGTTGCCAGTTTCATACTTCAAGTGGGTTATTATGTAAATGAAATGTTGTTTGTTGTCTGATAGAAAATAGCTTATGAGATTAATATAGATATATTCTCAAATCTTTACTCTCTTGTGTACAATTTTCTTTTCTTTTGAGTTAATGGGATCAAGGGTTTCATTTACTTATTGCATTGTTATTGTTGGCATTCTACACTCTAATGAGAATAGTTGATGTTGTCATTGATGGAAACCAACTAGAAACCAATCGATAATAGGTTTCTACTTAACCATCATCACATATATCATACACCGGCATTCAGGTTACATCGGCAACAAAGCATACCGACACTCAGGCCGACATGGGATGAACTTTTGTTTATTGTAATATAATTATCTTTTGTAAGCCAACATGGTATATTGTAAAGACTCATATATGTATGAGATCTTATAGATCATTTTGACATAGATAGATAGTAGAAGAAAGATAGGAATTTATGGTAGAAGATATTTGTTTTAGTGGCAGCAAAGGTTTTTGGTTAAGGTATCTATCTGAGCTTAAACCGGTACTGTACCTAGCATTAGAGATGTTGTTTCGAGCAGTACATTGTATTGGATTTAATTATCCATTTTGTAGTCAGTGAGACTCTTCATTGAGCAATGAGCTCTAGGCTATTGGCCTCCCTACATGTGCAGGCCCCTTTATTGTAAGTAGTATTTATTCATTGGTCAGTGAGTAAATATTGTGGGTCACAAATACCGCTGAGGTTTTTCTCACACTAGGTTTTCTCATTAAAATATCTTTTGTTATGGTGTGTTTCTATGTTGTCTTTGTTATTTCTATTTACTACATTTATTCTTATTTACCGGTACACTGTTTTGGGTTGCAAAGTTATAAATAAGTTTAAATATTCAACAAATTGGTTAGACATTGATTCACACCCCCCCCTCTTAGTATCTATGGGACTGTCATTGAATCTAACAATTGGTATCAGAGCTTGGTCCTCTATTGGCAAAAGCCTAATAGTTTGAGGAAGATTCTAAAACTGGTATAGATGGAAACTTAAGAAAATAGTTGGAAGGAGCTCTTGAAGATTTTGATGCAGAAAAATTGAAGAATATCAAACTTGAAGATGAAATGAGGACTGCTAAGGAAGTCATTAAATGACCTCAGGAAAATCTAGTTATAGCACAAAATAAGAGAAAGGAACTTCATGAGAAGATGCAGAATGATGATGATGAAAAGGAAACTGTTAGAGACATTGCAAATAAGTTAAGGCAAGAGAACACTAATATGAAGAATGAAATGCAAGATATGACTATGAGGTTAGGTAAGGATATTGAAGATAGGAAGAAGAATGGAGAAGACTTGACTAGGAGACTTAACGATGTAGGAAATGAAAATCTAAGACTTGGTCATGAAAATGATATGCTAAGGATAGATTTGATTCACATGCAACATGATAAGGAGGAGCTTACAAGACAAGTTGGAATTCTAGAAAATGAGTTGGTCACTACAAATGAACACAAAGAAAAATTCAAGAAAAGTTCAGAAAGGCTTGATGACATGCTAAAAAGACAAAAACCTGATGGAGATACAAATGGACTTGGATTTGAACATGGAGAAAGTTTTGATCCTGCAATAATGAAGATCACAACAAATCGATAAGATAACCTAATTCTTATAAATTTAATGGGAAATCTTTTCATTGCAATAAATATGGTCATAGAGAAAATCAGTGTAGATTTAGAAATAATCATAATACAAACTCACGCACCAGTCAATGTTCCAAATGCAACAAAGTTGTTCATAATTCAGAAAATTGTAGAATGAATGTGAAATGCTATGTTTGTGGTAGGTTTGGGCATTTATCTAATCAGTGCAGATCACAAACCAGTCAAGGATATGGAAAGGCTATTCAGAGGAATAATGTAACTTGTTATGCATCTAACAAGATTGGACATATTGCCAAATTTTGTAGAAGCAAGACTATATCGGCAAATAAGAAAGGATCTAGTTTGAAGGGCAAAGAAAAGGTAGATGAATTAAAGCAAGAATTTTCAAAATAATGGATTAAGAAGAGTGATCAGAAAATTGATGAATCTATCTCTACACCAGTAGAATAGAGTAACCCTCCACCGCTAGGAGATTCTTCATCCAATTGAGGAATAATCCTTAGGGATTATTTCAGCAAGTTGAAAATCATGCATTCTACCCTTGGTTGATGGTGAGAAGATACATTTCTTCTTTACTAGTAGATGTGTTCATTTTTCACTTAACCAACGAGCATTTAATGTAGTTTTCAAGAACCTTTTTGGCTATAAAGCACTGAAAATCCCTCATTTTGACCAACCAAGCATTCAACCAATCAGAGAGCACGAAACTGAGCTATGGCATTCTAAGGAAGAGCTGCGAAGTGATTTTCAGGCATTCAAAGAACTTCAGTTAATAGGTATTTATCAAAATGGCAACCTCATTTTTTGGTCCTGAGTTTATTGCAAAACCTATCATTGTTGAAAACGTCAAATGCCCTAGACCCGTGTTTAAGATTATCCCTGAGATTGCAAAGCAGGATGATTCTGTCAAAGCTTTTTCAAAAGTTTCGAAGGGTTTAGAATTTGCTAAAGACCCTAGAATCTACATAAATTGCAACATAGAAAACCTAGGGATTGAGGATTTGAAGAAAATATTTAATGAGGTTACTACCAATGAACAAGGTGCAATTAAACTTGAACCTAAGATTGTGGAAGACTTAGGTTTTGTAGAAATTCTGAATATTCCTAAATTTCCAAAGGAAGTTGTAAGACTTGTATTAAGAAAGGTCCATGGAGAGTTCATATGGTTAGAATCTATTTGCAAGATAACCAAGGAAGCAATTAAAGCAGTCACTGGTTTACTTTCAACTGGTAGTAGGCCTGATAAAACCAATAAAATACCTAACAAGGGAGTTATGGAGTTAACCAGAGCCACATCTGATAGCAGTTCACTTAGAGTCAATGATGTTAAGGATACAAATGTGAGATATATTAGTATGATACTTGGATATAAAGAAACACATGCCAATAGACTAAATTCAGTTTCTAGCCTTTGTATTCATAGTTAATATGAGATGGTGAACAATAATACTAAGATAGATGTTTGTGAATGGCTTAAGGATGACATGATTGACAATTCGAAGAAGATTAAGTGAGATAAGAAAGGTACTTTCCATTTTGGGAACCTTCTAGTATGCTTGATGCTATATTTTACCAAAGAGATACCCGACATAGGTCACAAGGATTTTGGTTATGACATCCCAGTAGGAAAACAAATATAGGAAGCTTTCACCGGTATGGGCACTAACTATGATAAGAACATTGCAGATTACTTCAAAACATTTCAAACTAAGATGAGAGCAAGAGAGAGATTACCACAGAGCATAGTTGATAAGTATGACAAGTAGATCTATTTTGTCATTAAGCGAGATGAGACTTGGATGGAGGCAGTAAGCCCTAGAACTATTTGGGTTACTGAGATGGGTTATGAGGTAGACCTACCTATTTTGGAAACATATACAAAATCTCTACTTGATGCACCTAAGGAGCGATCCGAAGGAATATTTTGTAATGCAAAAACCATTACAAGTAATGTATCTATGCAAAAAGAAAGGAAGAAAATAGACAAATTTATCAGAGATTCCTCTAAGAAGGCCAGTGAAATAAAGGAAAATGTCATGAACATCAATGGTATATCAGCTAGTGAGCTTAAAGGACTGCAACCAGAGGCACATGTTTCACTAGTTGTAACATCTTCTGATACTGACAGTAGCAAGGCTGTTGAGTTGAAGAGAGTGGAAAGGAAAAATAAAACCCCACCAATACCATCTCCTTCACCTAAAAAAACAAGGACACTAAGGAAAAAGCAATAGGAATTTAGGGAACCATAGAAGAAGCTTACACCAAAGAAGAAACAGACACCGGTTACCCCTACACTGGATGATCTACTAAATGAGATTACACAGGAAGGTAATCTGGTAAATGTAAACAAATGGTATAATTCTTTTAAGGATTCTGACAAATAAACCATTGAAGAAATAATTATCCTACATTTTGATATATACAAGAAAGTTTTGATAGAAGTAATTGATGATTTACCTAATGATTTATACTTGAGATTAGAAGCTAAAAGGATATCTGTGATGGAACTAGACAATAAGTTGAAAGTTGAAGAACTCTTGGCTCTACATCTAGTAAATTCTAGAGAAGAGATACATGAGATTATATTTGAAGCTAACCAGTCAGTATTTGTTAGTGGACACCGGCAAGTAAGCCTGAGGGCTGGAAGGGTTAAGGAAATTGCAGATGAGACTACAGATAAATGGGACATATTTTTTGTTGAGAAGGAAAAGCAAGAGGAAAGAAATAGACCGAAAGTAGAAAAGGCATTCAAGGTATATCAGAACGACAAGGGAAAAGGTAAAATAGGTGGTGTACCTTCTATAAAAGTAACAGATAACATCCCTCCACTGGCTCAGGACATCCCTCCTTTAACCTCAACATCACCGATTCATACAGCTAATCCACTGGATATGACTATTGAAGGTATAACTCATTATGATACTAACCTGGAGTCAAAAATACTCTTTACCATGAATGTCGATACATAGAATATAAACATTGTGGTGGATAAAGAGACTACAGAAGTTAAGGCAGATGATCTCAAAGATAGTAAGATCTCAGAGAATCTAGCACAAACTATTGACTTTAGGAAACTGAGATACCGGATCAAGCAGAGCAACCGGAGAAACCAACAGAGGATAATAGATCTAACTTGAGGAAAATAGAATCAAAGAAACTGGCAGTTGTACCGACTGAGAAACAATCTGAGCCAGAGGTTCATGTTGAGTCTGGGAAATCGGCACTTGTAGAGGTGCTTAATCAAACTGAGAAACCATTAAAGGTAGAGGTATAGACACAGACAGATCCACCAAAAGAAAATATAAGTAAAGTGGATGCATCTGATGGAAATAAAGAGGATGTAGTGAAGGTAATTTGTCAAACATATGTTGAGAAGAAACCCACAATAGAACTGAGCACATCTACAGGTGAATTGAGACCCACTAACATCACAGAGGTTCTATTGGATTATATTAAAAGGATAATTGATTGCAATGCCTTAGCATTTAAATCAATTGATAACACCTTACCTATCCTAAAGATGATTGCCCCAAATTATAAGATAGATCACATTAATGATTCTTTAGGTAAATTGGACACATTGTCCAAATTCATTGTTGACAATGTAATAACCATAGATAAGGTGAATGAGGATACCATTAAGGATAGAGTTGACAAAGATAAAAATGCATTCTTTGAGAACACCATAAAGAAATGTATCGATCACTTGAACACATTTTTACTGGTACTTAATTCTATATAAGGAGTTATATAGAGAAGCATGTAAACCTCACTGTTTGATAGAGGACATTGATGAGGAGATTAAAAATACACAAAAGGAAATTGATGACATTGCGGATAATATAATAGGTTCATCTGGACTTATATCATTTTTTGAGCAGGAAATGGTGGTTTTTGAGGAGTTGGAGAAACTTGAGAAAGAGAAGGCAAGGATAAGGTCCAATGCCTGGGAACTCAAAAGTAAACTTGGTCCAAAATTGGACAATCTTATTACTCCGAGAGTTGAATTATCTAAGGCAAAAATACAAAGAGAGTGATCACCAGAGCAACAAATGCACTATCTCACTGGTATGATCCAGCATACTGAGGCAACTCTAACTGACAACAAGAAGTTTATGCAGAGTTTGAATCTAGTTTTGGCAAACATTTTTCAAATAGTAACCAATTGGTTACAGACCTTGAGGTAGAATTTTTGTACTCTTTTGATTGTTTATGACATCCTTTTTCATTGATGTCAAAGGGAGAGTAGTGGAGAGAGAAATGCATGTACAAAGGAGATCACTTGCTCAGGGGGAGCACATCTTTTTGGATTTTTCTCATGAGTGTTGCCATCAATGCCAAAGGGGGAGATTGTTGGCATTCTACACTCTAATGAGAATAGTTGATGTTGTCATTGATGGAAACCAACTGGAAACCAACCGGCAATAGGTTTTTACATAATCGGTATCACATATATCATACACTGGCAGACACTGGCACCGACAGGCGCTTACATCGGCATTCAGATTACATCGAAAACAAAGCATACTAACACTCAGGCCGACATGGGATGAACTTTTGTTTATTGTAATATAATTATCTTTTATAAGCCAACATGGTATATTGTAAAGACTCATATATGTATGAGATCTTATAGATCATTTTGACATAGATAGATAGTAGAAGAAAAATAGGAATTTATGGTAGAAGATTAGTGGTAGTGAAGGTTTTTGGTTAAGGTATCTATCTGAGCTTAAACCGGTACTGAACCTGGCATTAGAGATGCTATTTTGAGAAGTACATTGTATTGGATTTAATTATCCATTTTGTAGTCATTGAGACTCTTCATTGAGCAGTGAGCTCTAGGCTGTTGGCCTCCCTGCATGTGCAAGCCCCTTTATTGTAAGTAGTATTTATTCATTAGTCAGTGAGTAAATATTGTGGGTCACAAATCCCACCAAGTTTTTTCCCGCATTGGGTTTCCTCATTAAAATATCTTGTGTTATGGTGTGTTTCTATGTTGTCTCTGTTATTTTTGTTTACTGCATTTATTCTTATTTACCGGTACACTATTTTGGGTTGCAAAGTTATAAATAAGTTTAAATATTCAACAAACCGGTTAGATACTGATTCACCCCCTCCCCCACTCTCAATGTCTGTGGGACTATCATTGAATCTAACAATTGGTATCAGAGCCTGGTCCTCTATTTGAAAAAGCCTAACAACTTGAGGAAGATTTTGAAACCGGTACAAATGGAGAAGTTAAGAAAACTGTTGGAAGGAGCTCTTAAAGATTTTGATGCAAAAAATTTGAAGAATATCAAACTTGAAGATGATCTAAGGACTATTGATAAGTAGTTAGGATAAGAGATTTCAGATGGAATGACATTGTAAGGCATTACTGTTTAACATTAAATCAGCTATGAGATTAGCTTTTATCAAATTCCAGTAATATTTCAGAGACTTCGTAGCCCAATGGATAAGGGACTAGTACTTGCTAGCAGATGTCATTAGGTTTTTGGTTTCTTGTCTATTTTATTTGTTACTTGTAAAACAACTTATAAATATAAGAACATCATTGCTAAGTTTTCATATTGTCCCACTCATGTCATGCTCCAGCTTAAGGTTGAGGATCACTTAAGGATTTTCCATCCTTGAGCATTCTTCCTTTCTGTCAAGCCCTTTTATGAGATAATCTGCTTTGTTTTCAGTAAATTCCTGAGTGTGGTGCAGAGATCGGGAAGTTCACTGAAGGGATTACCCTCCCAAGTTTTGTAGAGCCCAAAGTGCAGAAGGATCTTGTATCCTTGTCGCAGTTGGTCCAAGCCTAAAGGATATTGACAACTGGAAGTGGTTTTCCATAGGTATTTGGAGGAACCAACTTGGTCTCTACCTTGAAGAAGTGTAAACCCATTTTTAGGGTCCAACAGGTCCTATGTTATTGTGCTAGGCATGGATTGACTTGAGGCACACTAGGCTAGTATAATTTTTTGTTGAAAGACGATGTAGTGTATTGGTGACTATGGAGCGAGTGTGGAGATTGTAGGTGTGCAGCGACCTATTTCTCTTTGTATGATCTCCTCTATGAAGTTGAAGCGGTTTATGCGAGAAGAGTGTCAATTGTTTGCATTGATATTGAATGACTTGCATGAGGCAAAGATTCAATATGATCCCCTTCTCCATCATCCTATCCTTCAAGATTTTTTCAGATATATCTCATTAATATTGTAGTGCCCCTCCCTTATTCATCTTTCCTTTTATGCTTCAATAGACTTGATTTGACTCTTATGTGATGTTTTTATTCATTTTTATGACTCTATCTATATGAGTAGATGCTATGGATGATGATAGACCTTTTATATTGACATATGTTATATGATGACTCTTATGGATGACTGACATATCTTGGACTATTATGATGATGGATTACTATTTGATGATCCCTATGCACTCATTTTATATGTATGGTTTATATTTGTCTATGGTGCTTTGATGGTATTTTTTGATGTACTAACCCTATCTCATGATTATATATGATACAATGATGATTATGATAAGTGCTTGGTTGTTTTGACTATCTCCTACTGTGGTTGTGATAGGGATGATGTCATACCACTCATTCATTAGCATGATATGACATTGTGATTCCCCTTCACTTGTTTGTTTATCTCATGATATGTTTTATTGTATATGTTGTTGTATGTGTATTGGTGGTGACAGGTTTGCGGGCACCAAACATTGACTCCACCTAGCTTCACAGGTTTGAGTGTGTCTTATCCCAATGGAAAGTTGTTGGAGATGGCATAAGTTTCCTTCCTTATACTCTAGGTCTTAATTGGTATCCTAGTCAGTATAGTGTTTCAGTTGACTTGTCTTGTGGCACCTTGCAACGTGTTGTTCGACCCCTGTGTTGAGTTGCCTTGTGGCATTGCGAGTGTTTTATTATATAATTAATTAATAATTGATTAATGTAGTTTATTAATGTTAACATTAATTTATTATATAGTTTGGTTATATAATTATTATTTGTTTAATTTATTATTGATATTTAATATTTATTTGTATTGTTTGATTATAGTCTTATGAGCCTTGGTTATTATTTATTTATTGATATTTATTTTGGGATTTAATGTTTAATTGGTTATTTATTTATTTATTTAATATAGTTGAGGTCTTGATATTTAATTGTGGCAATTATTTATTTATCTTTGGTTTAATTAAATTATTGGGATTTTATGTTTTTGATTTATTAATCCTCTTTTATTATTGTTTAAGTGATTAAAGTATTAAATATAATATATTATATAGTTTACCTACCCTTCTACCCTATTGGTTGATTTTGTGAGGGTAAGTAAATAATATTCTTAAATATTACTTACCTCGATTTTAACCACGGTAGGTATAATATATGATTTATAGGAATATTTTGATTGGCCAATATTTTTCTATAGTTTTGAATTGATTTTCTATTTATTGGATTTTGTTGTGCGTTGTTGGGGTTGTTGCCATCTTTGAGAATTTTGGTTTTGAAGTTTTTTGGTTTTGGTTGATCAAGCTTGGATTTGGATTTTCTGGAGTTTTGGGATTGGTTGTTGCACTTCATCGATTTTCTTGGTCATCACTTCAATTTCTTCAGGTTGGAGCTTTGCCTTCTTTCTCGAATTTTGATTTGGAAGGATTTGTATTCTTCGTGTCTTCTGAAAAGATTGTCTTTAGGGTTATTTGAATTGTTATTTGATTATATGATATTTTATATAGGTAGGGGAAAGAGATTCGTGGTTTAATTTATACATATATATATACTTGTTGAAGGAATGAATGTAGTTGTGTATTGTTGGAATAGCAAATGGATGTTTTCATTGTGCTTGTTTTCTTGTTATTTCCTTTCATTTTGGACTTTTTGAGCTCTTATTTGCCTTTCTATTTGATGTATGATTCCTCTCTCATCTTTATTTTGTCTCCTGGTGTTGTCACTTGAGTTCTAGCAAAGTCTATGTATTTCTTTGTGAAAGAGGTATTGGGGAATGATGTCAAATTCTTCTTGTATGGTCTTGTTATATTTTTTATGTATTTTTTTGGATTTATTTTGTCCTCTCCCACCTTCTAGGAGTGTTATTAGTCATTTTTGTAAGCCTATGTGCAAAAGTAGGCAGTTTCATCACTTGTTTTGTTTGTTTTTCGTATTTTTACTCTTTGTCTCATATGCATTATTCTAAACTTCATATGTGCTAAATTATGCATCATATGCACTAAATTTTGTATCATATGCACTAATCTAGACATCATATGTTCTAGTTTGGTCTTTCTATGTGCTAAAATACCTTGTTTTGTGGGTTTTGTCAATTTTGTCCAATGTGGTTGCTTTTTCAGTTTTTGGGCATTTACTAGTCTTTTTATGATTGCTTTGAGCTCCTCACAAGTTTTTATGATGTTATTTCAATCATTTCATGTTTTATTTGAGCTCAGGTAAGATAGTTTGTGCCTTACTATTGAGGGTCTTGCATATGTGTTGATTTGCTCCAGCAAGAGGATGAATGCCTTGCTATTGAGAGATGGTTTAATGAGAGATCTAGTGAGAGAATTGTTCCTCACTATTGAGGAGTTTATTGTTATGATTTTATTGGTGAAGGCTCTTTCTTTATATATTAGCTTTATAGTTCATATTGTGCTTCAGTTTGTATCAGTGATGTTGTGATTTTAGATTCATTCCATGTTGAGCCTTCATGATGTTTTTGTGGTGGTATTGTGATTTATGTTCACCCTAAGGTCTTGGTCCATGGTTAGGGGGAGTGGGATTCCATATGAGTAACTGGGGTCATGAGAATTAGATAGCTAGGTTACTCGAGGTCTAGACTGTCAAGTTATCTCATTGGGATTTTATGTTGTAATCAAGTGATAACATAATTAATTAATCATAAGTGGGCTAGGTATAGGTAAATCACCTTAATAAGATAAGAAATGAATTTTTGGCCTCAACTCATGTCCCTAGTGTGATTATGTTGATTTGGGAATGGTTGAGTAGACCTAGGTGATCTAGGTAAGCCGAACTCTCTTGATATCCTTGAAGGTTGAGATGGCTCTGAATGGGTATCAAAGATGTCGAAATAGGTTCCCATGGTGACTACATGTCATCACACTCTTTCCCTACATGTGCCCATGATCCTTATGCCTTGATTATTGGTATATCTCTTGGAGTTTATTGCGCCTTGATTTAGCCCTATATTGTGATTTGGTGTATTCATTATGTGATTGCCTTTCTATGATTGTTAGTTCTTGTCCTTTGGTTGTTAGGTGTCAGCCTAGGTCTAGAGTGTTAGTTGAAACCTTGTGTCATCGCCTAGCACGGGGGGTATTTCCTTATTGGTTCCACATGGTCAGGTGGTTTGATGCCTTCTTCCATTGGGATTTTCTTCATTGGTTGCTAGTGTGCATGGATCTAGATTCTATGTCTATTCGTAATGCTATTGGATTTATGGAGTTTATTTATATGTATTTGAGATAGCATTGTTGTATTATTGTATCATGAGGAAAATATAAATGCAAAAGAGATTATGTAGTTGCACGATGTATTCTTATGTAATAGGGTATGATGATGTAGAGACTATGATCTTGTATTGGAATAAGATGATGTATTTATTGTATGGTTTATGTTGTAAGAATGTTCATTACGTAGAAAATAGAATGAGATCTATATTGGAATAAGGTTTGAAATGGTTAGCTATGTGTATCCTTGTTGTAGAAATGGTGTTGTGAGATAATCTTGTTAAGTAAATTAGTACTTGTTGTATAGACTCTGCATATGGTTTTTGTATAACTTTACCTTGATGGAATCTATGATAATTCTTAAAGGAAATGAATTAGATATGATTTTGATAGATGGTTTAGAAGGGGATTAGGAACATTTGATTTGGGTTTTAAAATGAATCCAAGAGTTAGTGGGGTTATGTTAGGTATGCATTGAAAGTAAATGATTTCCATGTTCGGAAGGAAGTATTTGAGTAGCTACTTAAATGTAATGGATGTTAATGGTTTCATGATATGGATGTGTTTATGTGTTATTGATAGTAAGTAATGGTGTTGATATACCCTAGGGAATGAATGTCAGTGAGATGTATTTTTAATTTGATTATGTGTTATGATGTTGAGATTATGGTTATGTTAAAGATAATTATGCACTCATGATATGTTAGGTTTTATCCATATGAGTAATGGTAGATTAACATGATGCATTAGTAGATGATTTAAAAAAATTTATCTCCATTTGTTGTTAGATTAGTTATTTTCTTTAGGGTATTTTGGTGGGAATTAAGAGATTTTTAAATTGCCACCTAAGCATAACATTGATTTTCTGATTGATCTAGTTCCTAGAGCGGAGTCAATTTCTAGAGTGCCTTATTGGATGACCACTCAGGATTTGAGTGAGCTTTGGCTGTAGCTAGAGGATTTGTTGGCTAAGGAGTTTATTCATCCTAGTGTTTCTCCATTTGGAGCGTCAGTCCTATTTGTTAAGAAGAAGGATAGATCCCTTTACTTGTGTATAGACTATCAACAACTAAATAAAGTGATGGTGAAGAATCATTACCTGTTGTTGAGGATTGATGACCTTTTTTATCAGATTAAGGGTGCTAAGGTCTTTTCTAAGATAGACCTTAAGTCAGGGTAACATCAACTTTAAATTCAAGAGGAATATATTGATCGAACAACTTTGCATACTCACTATAGGCACTATGAGTTTACAGTGGTTACATTTGGGCTTACCAATGCACCCTCATTTTTCATGAGCCTAATGAATGGGGTATTCAGGACCTACCTTAATAGATTTTTCCTTGTGTTCTTAGATGACACATTGGTATGTTTGAGAACCATGGAGGAACATGAGGAGGATTTGAGACAGGTGTTGAAATGTCTCTAGTACAATCACTTGTATTCCAATTTGGCTAAGTGTGAGTTCTTCTAGACTAACGTGAAGTATCTAGGTCATATTATTTCAGGAGAGGGTATTTTTGTGGACCCCTCTAAGATTCAAGCAATTGTGGATTGGCTAGCACCTACTAATGTGATTGAGGTTTGTAGCTTCATGGGCCTTGCAAGGTACTATTGTCAGTTTTTTAAGGGGATTTTGAGGATAGCTCATCCCATTAATTCCCTTCAAAGGAAAGGGAAGAAGTTTATTTGGACTAAGTAGTGTGAGGCGGCTTTCTAGGTTCTTAAGGAGCATCTGACTAATGCACCTATCTTAGCAGTGCTAGATCCAGTAATTGATTTTCTTGTGTGTAATTGTTGGTGTAAATAAATATTCATTTTGGATATTATTACACTTTACTTAAGTTAACTTAGGATAATGCATCTCTTCATAGTTTGGATTTGAGACACTTAGGGAAGTGTGGACATAGGGATAGAGCTTGTAGGAGAAATTCCACCTTTTGTGGTCTTATTTTGCTGTTACACTCCACATTCGGTGGGTCATCCACCTCTTGTGGAATATTATATTATTTCTCCTACCTACCCCTAGTATTTCTTACCTACCCTTGTTTCTCATTGAGCCACATGTCATAATTGTGTGCTCATACATCCATATGGCCTTGCCTATATAAGCAAGCCTATATTCATTGTATTGGTTAATCTAGTTGATCATTTGCATATTCATGAGAATACAGTTTGCTCTTATCATTCTATTGTCTCTCTTTTTATGCTTTTCATTGTGCTCTTGATCTTGGAAAAATCCTACATGGTATTAGAGCCTATAGGGCTTCATTGATTAGTTTTTTGGAGATATTTTGGAGGCTTCAATTTTTGGATTTGGGGATCTTCATTTTTTGGGGGTGTCGTACAGTGATTTGGACATCACCATTGAATCCGGGAGGCCGTTTCCATGAATTTCAATTATAAAGTCGATCTATTTTGGTGAGAAATTTTTTTTGCCCATTTTGACTATTATTGTACGGATTTCGAAAAAATTTTAAATTATTTTTCGAAAAAAAAAAAAGAGAAAAGAAAAAATTTCCGAAAAAACAAAAAAATTTCGAAAAAGGCGATCAAAAATCAAAAAAAAAATATTGTTTTTTGGGGGGTCCGCAAACCCCCCCCCTCCCCCCCCGTGATCTCCGTACCTGCAGGTCTGCGTGGCCCCTACCACTGTACCTGCACCTGGTGGCACCTTTTTTCCAAGCTTCCTCCGGCACCCGGCAATTGGCCTCCATCACTGGCACCGGCCATAGTCACCGGCACCGACACCCAGTTCTCCCGGCCTCCCCCACTGCACCCGTCACCACCTCGCCCAGTAGCCCGCCCCACCGCTGCCCATGCGGGCCACCTGCCCCGCTGCCGACGCAACCCTTCCAGGCACCAACGGCTCCCCTTGGCAACCAACCTCCGTCACCAGCACCGGTGACACATGCGGCACCGGCGGCTCCTCTGGCACCGACCGCTGACTCCCACATGGACCCCGCCATGCCACCTACCACATAGAGTAGACGTAGACACAACCATGTCACCCACCACGTAGAGCTGATACAGACCGCCACATCACCTATTTTTTGCCACATCAGCCTATCCGTACAGTACGGATGCCACGTAGGGGGTGAAGTTTTTGTGACGGCTAGATAAGAATCAAATTTAAGCCTGTCATTTGCTGATGTCAGTGCCACATCAGCAGACTTTTGAAATTTTTTGACCCCCTCTTCATTGAGCTTTTCAGTTTTGCAGTTCAACTTTGAAAGCCCATATCTTGCTCATTTTTGCTCCTTTTTTGACGCAATTTTTTTTGAAATGGGCTAAAATTTCATGATCTTCGCAGTGGTGTGGTTATTTTCTAATTTTGGTGCACAAGTTTTTCTTAATTTTTGGATTCTCTCAACTGTACCTATCCAATCTTCAATTTTGCAACTTCAAAGGCCTTGTTTGAGCTCATATGACCTCCTTTTTAGGTGCCATTTTTTTTGAAAGTGCATGTTTTTTTTGTCTACTTTCATAATCTATGATCAGATTTTAGAGATTTTGAGTGGAAGTTGTACTTTCAGATATTGGTCTTATTTGGCCTATTAGGTACTTGTAAAGTGCTTGGATCTTAGTTTAGATCTCTTGCATTATTAGTTTGAGTCTCTTTTGGCCTTATTGAGGTAGTTGTAAAATTGAAATCAAAAGCCCACTTTGCCATTTTTTGCAAGTGGCCCATTGTATACACACTAATTATAAAGTGCCAAATCATCACTTTTGGGGGGGTTCTTTGATTGAGTGAATTTGGGGGGGTGTCTTGTGTGATTGTGCCTCTCTTTGTGCTCTTTCATTTTTTGTTGCAATGAGTCCTCATAAATTTCCACCTTTAACTCCACATAATTATGCATCATGGAAAATTAAAGTGTGGAGTAAATTAATGGAAAAGGGTCTCACAGATTACATAGATGGAACAATAGCAGCACCACCTGATCCTAAGGCTGATCCTAATGCTCAATTAGAATGGATCACTAAGAATTGCATGGCTCTTGGAACTTTGTGCAAGTATGTATCAGATGACCTCATCTTTCATATTGAAAAGTGTACCACAATCAAAGATGCTTGGGATATGTTTCAGAAATTGTATGGTCAAGTTGATGAAATCAAAGGTTATAAGATTGACAATGAGCTCACCAACTTGGATCCCAAGAGTTTTGATACAATCCAAGATTATGTCACCAAAGCAAATGAGCTAAGAGAAAATCTTAAGGATTGTGGAATTGACAAAAAGGATGCTCAGTTGATATTCAACTTGTTGGACAAGCTTGCACCAGAATATGCAGCATTTGTGTCTAGCTTCCAAACTCATCATTTGATAGTGGGGAGTTCCTATGTTATGCATTCATTTGATGCTTTCATAGAAATGTTGATATTGGAACAATCTAAGTTGTTGAACATGGGACTTCTCAAGTCTTCAAAGTCCAAGTCTTTGGTGCCTAATCAAGGGAATCAAGGAAGTCAAGGCAAAGATTCCAACAAGAAGAAGAAGCACTCTAAGTCTAAGCCACAATAGGAAAAAGGACAATCAGCCTCTCCATCACAAGGCAATTTTTCATCCTCTTCCAAGAAGGGGACACCACCTAAGAAGGATAAACCAACTTGTGCATATTGCAAGAAGTATGGTCATGATGAGCATCGATGCCATGCAAAGAAAGTTGATGAGTTAACTAATCTTCTTAAGAAAAACAACATCAACTTGCCATCTGCCTATACAAAGAAGGATTCATCTCCTTCCTCTTCCTCACATTCTAAGGGAAAAGGGCAAGCATTTGTGGCTACAACAGGTTCTTCACAGCAATGGATACTTGGCTCAGGTGCCTCATATCACATGGGTTCTACAAAGGAGCAGTTTTCTTCATTGGAGCCATCTAAGGTACCTCGCATTTACATAGGTGATGATACACAAGTAGAGGTTGAAGGGAAAGGTTCAGTTGACATGGATGATGGAACATTTGAGAATGTTCTCTATGTTCCTAACTTGTCTACTAACCTTCTCTCTATCTACCAAATCACTCACTATGGGAATGGGAAAAAGGTTGAGTTTACACCAGATTCAGTTGTGGTAAAGGAACTTGATGATGATGCCTTGGTAGCAGTGGGACAAGTCAAGGATTTATTCATTCTCCCACTTTGTGCCAAGTTCACCTTCTAGGGCCTTGCTTACTCATTCAAATTCAGAAAGTAAGCTATGGCATGAGTGGTTTGGTCACCTCAACTACCGCTATCTTCAGCAGCTCAGCACTAAAGACATGGTCATAGGTTTACCTTGAATCGATTTTTCAGAGGGTGTATGTTCAGGTTGTTCCATGGGAAAGCATTCCAAGGAGAAGTTTGATAAGGGGAAAGCTTGGAGAGCTTTGGAAGTTCTTCAACTTGTTCACAGCAATGTAGCAGGTCCATTTCTAGCACCTTCATTTAGCAAGGCCCGCTATGTCCTCACCTTCATTGATGACTACTCCCACTTCACTTGGGTCTACTTCCTTATTCATAAGAGTGAAGTATTTGACATATTTCAGGACTTCAAGACTCGTGTGGAGAAGCAATCCGGGAAAGTGGTCAAGATTCTTCGTACAGATAATGGAAGGGAATATGTGAACAAGAGGCTTGAGGATTTTTGTATACTTGAGGGAATTGATCTTCAGCATTCTGTTGCATACACTCCACAATAGAATGTAGTTGTAGAATGCAAGAATAGAACTCTCAAAGAAATGGCTAGTTATATGATACATGCACATTCTCTTGATCCTACCTTTTGAGCAGAGGCTATTAGTTGTGCCACACACATCTAGAATCGGGTTCCTCACAAAGCTTTGCAAGGTGTTACTCCTTTTGAGGCTTGGGCTGGTTGGAAACTGATTGTGAGACATTTGAGAGTCTTTGGGTGTCCAGCATGGGCTCGCATACCTCCATAGAAATGCAAGGCATTGGAACCTCAAAGTCGGCCTTGCATATTTGTTGGATATCCTGAGGTTGTTAAGGCATATAGATTGATGGATCCTGAGACACATGAGGTGTTCATTGAGAGGAGTGTTCACTTTGAGGAAAGCTCTCCTAGCTTAGCCTCTCTACCTCCTCCACCTTCCTACATTGTGGATAGTGATGCTAGTGATTCAGATGATGAGACTCCTTCAACTTCGACTTGCAGGGTTGCACCTCTGCAGGTTCCACTTGCAATTGAGGAGCCTCATTCTCCACCTCCACCTAGACCTCATTGGGCTTGACAAACACTTGAGTCTATGGGTTCTCTTGTTGGGGATCCTTTAGATACACGGAGAACTCGATCACAACATCAGGATCTACCACATGCATTCATTGCTACCACTTCCAATCCACAGACATCTAGGGAAGCATCAGGGGTTCCTGAGTGGGACCAAGCTATGGAGGAAGAGTAAAGTTCCTTGATGAGGAACAAAACATGGGATTTAGTCCATCTCCCTAAGGAGAGAAAGATGGTTTGATGTAAGTGGATCTATCAGAACAAGTTTGCAGCAGATGGTAGTGTGGATAAGTATAAGGCTCGGCTTGTTGCGAAAGGTTTCTCTCAAGTTGCAGGTGTTGACTATACTAAGACCTTTGCACCCGTAGCCAAGATGAACTCCATTCATTTGAAACTTGCTATTGCTGCAGCTCATGGTTGGGCTATACATCAGATGGATGTGAAGAGTGCTTTTCTTCATGGTGATCTTGATGAGGAGATTTATATGGAGCAGCCACAGGGTTTCATCCAGGATACTTCCTTGGTTTGCAAACTATGGAAATCTCTCTATGGCCTTAAGCAGGCCCCCAAGGCTTGGTATGCCTAGATGGATTCCTTTCTTCTCGCTGAAGGGTTCACCAGGTGTCATTCTGATCCAAATGTCTACATTTTGCGACATGATGACTCTCACTTGATACTTGTGCTCTATGTTGATGACTTGATCATTACAGGGAGTACTACATCCATCATTAGCAGCGTCAAATTTGCTTTGCATGACGGATTTGCTATGACTGACTTGGGTCTTTTGCACTACTTTCTCGGTACAGAGATTTCACAGTCACCTTCCAGGATTACACTCTCGCAGCCCAAGTATGCTCTTGATCTACTTGCACGCTTTCATATGGCTGATTGTAAGCCTACCCTGACTCCCTTTCTTTCAGGAGTCAAGCTTGAGGCTCAGTGTTCTTCTCCACCAATTGATGCCACTTTGTATCGTCAGCTTGTGGGTAGTCTCATCTACTTGACCTATACACACCTTGATATTTCATTTGCAGTTGGCATTATTTCCTGCTTCATGCAGGAACCACATGAGCTTCATTAGAAAGCCACCAAATGCATCCTTCATTACATCCAGGGTACACATCACTATGGGATTCACTATGTAGTAGGCACAGGACTTTGCTTGGTTGGTTACACAGACTCTGATTGGGTTGGCGATCTTGATGATCGTAAGTCTACTTCTGGTTATAGTTTTCACCTTGGTTCGGGCCCCATTTGTTGGCAGAGCAAGAAGCAACATGCTATTGCTCTCTCTTTGACTGAGGCTGAGTATCGAGGCACTGTTAATGCAGTGACTGAGACCATTTGGCTCCAGCAGATTCTCACAGAGTTTGGATTCACCACTCCATGGCCGACAGTTCTACATTGCGACAATCAGAGTGCTATTGCAATCTCGAAGAACCCGGTCTAGCACCAGCGGACCAAACACATCGAGATTCATATGCACTATATCTAAGAGCTCATTCAGGAGCAGGTCATTGATTTGCAGTATTGTCCTATAGCGGAGAAGGTTGCTGACATATTCACCAAACCTTTCACTGAGAGCAAGTTCCAGTAGTTGCGAGCTCTCTTGGGGGTGTGGGATGTGTCATTAGGGGGGGTCAGCTGACTTCTCCTTCCTCTCTTATGGGGGGGACTTTTTCCTCTTTGAGGTTTTGTCCTTCTTCTTTGAGAGTCTTTTGTACTTTCATCTCTCTTTTGGGGGGGATTTTTTTCCCACTGGGTTTTCTCCTTTTCTCCATTTGTGAGAGATTGCTTTGCATATTTTTGCTTGCATTCACATTTTGTACATGGGTACCTATCATGGCCTCGTAGCCGGGACCCATCTTGCATTGTTGACTTGAGTCTTCATTCCCATAAGTTGCACTTAAGGGGGGGTGTTGGTGTAAATAAATATTCATTTTGGATATTATTACACTTTACTTAAGTTAACTTAGGATAATGCATCTCTTCGTAGTTTGGATTTGAGACACTTAGGGAAGTGTGCACATAGGGATAGAGTTTGTAGGAGAAATTCCACCTTTTGTGGTCTTATTTTGCTATTACACTCCACATTTGGTGGGTCATCCACCTCTTGTGGAATATTATATTATTTCTCCTACCTACCCCTAGTATTTCTTATCTACCTTTGTTTCTCATTGAGCCACATGTCATAATTGTGTGCTCGTACATCCATATGGCCTTGCCTATATAAGTAGGCCTATATTCATTGTATTGGTTAATCCAGTTGATCATTTGCATATTGATGAGAATACAGTTTGTTCTTATCATTTTGTTATCTCTCTTTTTATGATTTTCATTGTGCCCTTGATCTTGGCAAAATCCTACAGTAATAATACTTCTCTAGAGGGTTTGGGAGTAGTTCTTATGCAAGATGGATACGTGATTACCTATGAGTCTTGAAAAGTCAAGGATCATGAATTGAACTGTCTTACTCACAACTTGGCAATTGTTCATGCTTTGGTGACATGGAGATATTTTCATCTTAGGCATTAGTTCAAGTTGCATAGTGATCATCGAAGCTTGCAGTATATCTTTACATAGTCGAGCTTGAATGCTAGAGAGCAGCAATGGATGGAATTCCTCTGCAAGTATGACTTTGAGGTGAAATACATTCAGGGGAAGGAAAACATTGTGGCAAAAGCATTGAGTCGTAGGAGATATGAGTTATCAGTGATGGCTCTCAGTGTGGATTTGAGGAGGTGTATACTCAAAGCACTTCCTTTGGATGCTTGGTACTAGGAGGTGAGAGTGGATATTGACTCTAGGAGAGTTCTAGAGGGGAGATATGTAGGATATTCTTTGGATTTAGATGGTCTTCTTTACCATTTAGGTTGTATTTATGTTCCACCCTCAGAGGGGATTCACACCTTGATTAAGTGATAGAGGCACATTGTACCTTACTCAGCACATCCAGGTGTCAAAGATGCATGCGGACCTTCAACAATTGTACCATTGGTCCAGTATGAGATGAGATATAGCAGATTTTGTGTCTTGGTGTTTGGAGTGGCAGAGAGTGAAGGTTGAACAATAGCATCCCACCAGGTTGTTGTAGTCGAACTTGGTTTCGGAGTGGAAATGGGATATCATTTCAATGGACTTCATTGTTATTTTACCAGTCTTTTCTCATGAACATGATGCTATTATGGTCACTTTTGATAGGTTGACCAAGGTGGCACACTTTTTGCCAATTTTATCTTCTTATAAAAAAACAACATTGGCTTGAGTTTTCATGGAGAACATTGTGAGTTTACATGGGATTCTCCACTAGATTATATCGTATCAAGATCTTGTATTCACTTCAATGTTATGGACTTCTCTTTAGCATGCCTTAGTAGAACAGATGAACTTCAACTCAGCATATCATCCTATGACAGATGGGCAAACAGAGAGGGTCAATCATGTTCTTGAGGATATACTTTGGATGTACATCATGGACAAATAGTCATAGTGGGAGGACTATCTATATCTAGTGGAGATTGTCTATAATAATGGATTCCATAGCTCGATTGGTCTACTTGCTTTCTAAGACTTGTATGGTCAACCTTGTCATATGCCTCTAAGTTGGGATTGATTAGAGGATCAAGTTCTTTTGGGGCCAAAGATGCTTCAAGAGATGGAACAATAGGTGACTCGTATTCGAGAGAATCTGGTGGTAGCATAGGACAAGCAGAAGAAATATGTGGATGCTCACTATGTGGACCAACAATTCTTTGTGGGAGATAAGGTGTTTTTGAGAGTTCACCCACAAAAGAGCCCTATCCTCTATGGAAAAGGCTCTATGTTTTCACCTTGCTTTCTTGGTCTGTTTGAGATTTTTAAGAGGATCAATCTTGTGGCTTATTGTCTTGCCTTGCCACCCAGCTTGTCTCAGATCAATGATGTGTTCCATGTTTCATTTTTGAGGCCTTATTACCCTGATGTGAACAATGTATTTGATTTTAATGTCTTGCAAGTAGAGGATGGGCAACTTTCTTTGGATCATGTGCACATTCTGTAGCATCGAGGGATGACCCTTAGGGGTCCCAACATAGAGAAGGTAAGGATCCAATGGGACTTGAATGATGAGACTTCGATGACATGGGAGGATGCAGCATGGATGAGAGAGATATTTCCCTATTTGTTCTCAGGCTTCTAGGAGTAATCCTAGATCTAGGGGGTGAGGATGTAGTGTCCCTCCTTGACAAAATTTCTTTTTCATGCATTTGATAGACACATTTAATCTTGTCTAGACTCTTTTATGTTGAGATACTCTATGGTGACTTCGATACATTATGCTTCTACGTTGGATGATGATATATTCAAGACTATGTTGGTGTTAGGATTGAGTTTGGTTATTTGTGTGATTTATTATCATATGACTTGACTTAGATTTATTGATCATGATGTTTTTCCATGTGCTAATCCATATTTTATGTCTACATTAGATGTGAAGATTTTATTAAAAAATTTATGTCTTGTCATGTTGTCTTCTTACTGTGGATGTGAAATGGGTGATGTCACATCACTGATTTATGAGAGAGGTCTAATACATTGTGATTCTCTTTCACCTATTTCTTTACTTTATGTTTATATATAGTTTGTATACAAATGTTTGGTGTTATGCAGGATGCAGGTACTAGGCATCGACTCCAACTAGTCTCACAGGTCTGAGTGTGCCTCTAATCCCAATGGTAGTTGATCAGAGGTGGCATAAGTCCCTATCACTCTTGAAACCTAGTTGGTGTTTAATCAGTTGTAGTGTATAAGCTTAAGTCACCTTTTTAGGTGTCATGTGATATTTTATTATATCCTTGTGTTGCATAGATTCTTTAATGTTGAGGTGATTAATTAATTATTATGCATAGCCTTTTGTGTAATTAATAATTAAAATTTATCAATATATTGTGAGTTTATTATATGATATAAATGTTGTTTGCTAGTAATATGTTATTTAATTTTTTTTATTTTTGTTTATTTATGAATTTAATTATTTATTGTTAATTTCATATTTGATAGATATTTTGGAAATGTATTTAGTAATTAATATTTGTTTCCTTTTCTTTCGTGCAGATGTGAATTGATTTTTCGGTTTACCTTGGAAGTTGATATTTTTGTTCTTCAATTAAGGAAAGGGATGGTATTTGATTTTTGAATATTTCTAGTTTTAGAAAAAAAAAATTGAAGTTTGAAGTTTTTCAGAGAATTTTCATGGGAAAGGTGTTTGGTTTCTTTGGTTTTCAAAAATGGGCGATGGTGGATTGATGAGTTGAAGGTTTGTGATTTTTTATTTGAAGATTGTTTCTTCTGGATTTTTGTATAAAGTGTTTGTGTGTGTTTGAGCATGATTGAAGGAGCTTCTTGGAGTTTTTCATTATTGTGTTTGTGTTGGATAAAGTTGGTTGTTGTATGTTGCTCATTGTGTGAAGAGTTGAGAGTGAGGATACATCTTTCTTTCAAGTTTTTGATTCAAATTCTTCTTTCTTGCAAGTTGGTGGATCCCTTGATCCTCTTTTATTGTGAAATTTTGTTTTAAAATAAAAAAAGTTTGTCTATTGTGTGTTTGCATGTTACCTTTAATATTCTAGAAAAAAAATTGGTTACGGTTTTGTTTATTTGGATATAAAATGTTTTTGTATTACTTGAGATTGTTTGTTGATTATACTTTCATGGATTAAGTTTTGGTGATAGAGTCCATTGAATATGTTTGTAAATAGGAAAATACCATCTTTTCTTTCGGGTAAGAGTTAGAGTTTATACCTAGAGTCATTCTAGAATTTGTTAGTGAATTTTAAGTCTTTCTATGTTGTATTTACTCTATCACATATGTGCCAAAATATTAGCATATGCACTAAAAGAAGTCATGTATGCACAATAGTATTTAGTATATGTGCAACTCAATATTTTGTATGAGCTATTCTATGTCACGAATGTCCCAGGAAAAGTTGCAAAGGTGCTAAAATAATTTGTAAATGTGTCAGTTTAGGTTGTGAAAGTACTAAAAGAATTAGCATATCTGTTGTTCTATAGTTTTTCATTTATGGCCTAGTTTTGGAATCTATGACAAATTGGGTCAAACCAGAGGCTTGTTTAGAGTCTTTTGACTTTTTTTTATATTTCCTTTCAGTGGTTAAATTATTTGATTGTGATAAATTTATGTAATTTCATCTCTCTTTAAGTATTCGTTCACTGAGGCTTGATAGTTTAACATTTATGATTATGTTTGAGAGGAACTAGAATTGAAATGTGAATTTAGATTTAATGTTAATGTGGTTTAGATTTTCATTAAGGGACCTATGTGATGTTGTATCTTGTGTACTTCATGAGTTCTTTATATTTATATTTAATCCTTAGGTTTTAGGAGCATATTATTGCGAGTGGCTTCCAAGTGGGTGTCGAGCCCCCTAAGTGGCTGCCAATAGATCTCATTGGAAGTTGTTTTAATCAAGTGATAATCCTAATGAATTAATTTAGGGGTTGGGTAGTTTTTACATTACCAAGATAATCACGATGCCCCACTCATAGCCTTGAGTGCTAGTTCGGGCTCAACATGAGTTTGGGAAGGCCTTATTGTCATGACTGTAATTTCTTGTCTTTGTGAAAGGTTCAGTTGGTTCCGCATATGTGTTACTTGAGCTTCGAGGTATAGTGAGAGACTTCCAGGATAAACTTGTTGGCTTGATGATGATTATAATGGATGACTTCATGTGTTGTCATTGATGGCACATATACACACACATATGTTCACATTGTCTTAGTCATCTTAATTAAAACAAACCAGTATTACGCATAAGTCTTTATATTGCAAAACCAGTATTATATATATATAATTAAGTCCAAATGGTTTAGAGGGTGTCTAACTGGTATATGTAGAAAACTGATATATGCAAGAATGGCTTGACACCAGCTTTGGGATTCAACAGAGATCTTTAAAGAAGCAAATGGAGGACAATTAGTCTATGAGCTGGAAGAGGTTAACTCTTAACTGATATCGGTGTTTGAACTAGTTTCACTAATTGTTTGATGAGTTATCACTGGTCATGATAAGTTATCCCTAACCAATAGATTTGGCGGCAATATGTGATGAGTTATGTTAGATTGTCCAGATACACTGCACCTAGGAAATTGTGATATGATTCCTGAGCCGACATGAAATCTAATGTCTATATAATGACATTATGATGAACTATTTTTTATGATGCGAAATAGAAGTGTTGAGTTGTTGAAGATGTTGCGGAATATGTTGGTGATGCAGTTTTGAGTGAGCAAAGGAGGATCTATTCAAGCAAGTTGTTCTACTCTTAGATCACACCACCTATTGTTTTCTAGTCACTACAACAATGAAATCCCCTAACTAGGTAAGCTCTAAAAAGCTTCATTGTACAAATCCTCTAAAAAGGTGATCCATTAGTTTGGGTTTGAAATCCTCTACCAAGGTTACTCCTAAAAGATTACTACCTTTAACAGGGTATAGCTCCTAACAGAGCTTTGGGATCTTTAACAGGATTCACTCCTAGCAGAGTACTTTTGTAGACCTTTACCGATCAATTACCTAATACAAAAGATAGTTAACTTTTGAGTCCCATCTCACTGTGGTTTTTCCCATTTGGGTTTTCCACGTATAAACACTTGTGCTATGGTGGATGTTTTAATATCATTTTGGATTGCATGCATAGGATTAAGTAAACTGGTTAAGTGTCTTTACCAATCTATGTTTCAAGTGGTATTGTTTTTGTTGTCACTGATTCACCCCCCCTCTCAGTGATCTATAAGTCTTATCAATTCGTATCAGAACCAAACTTCCTTAAGGCTTAATCACTTGGAAGGAAACCCTAAAGACACCATGGGGGATATGAGTTACTTTGAGATGGCTAGAGTGCTTGAAGCTACCAAGGAAGAGATTGAAACCCTAAGGATAAGATTTAAAGCTTCAAAAGTCAAAAGGAGAGAGCTGACTAAACAACTATTGGAGATATCTGATAATAGTTCTTCAGATGAAGCTAAAATTGATGCATTGGTTTAAGAAGTTGAAAAATTGAATGATGAAAATCTAAATCTTAGAAGAGAGTTAGAGGCCCTAACTATCTGCATGAGCCAAGAGATTGAAGTAGGGAGGGTAGCTCAAGACCTTATCAAAGAAAGAGATCATAAGATTGCTAAGATCAAACAAGAGAATGAAACTTTGCATGAGCATTGGCATGTAGAAAGAGAAGAGAAGGAGGTTTTGTAGTTAGATCTTGAAATGACAACATCTCTAAGAGAGACTCTTACAAAACACAATGAAGATCTTACTAGAGGGCTCACTGAGGCTAATGTAAACCTGGAAAAGTTCAATAAGAGTTCTTCTATGCTAGATGAGCAGATCCAATCTTAGAGGATGAGAGGTGACACACCTAGACTAGGTTTTAATACATCTGAAAAAAGGAGAATCTTCTGGTAAAAAGAGAAACATACACAAAGGTAAAACTGCTCCTAAGGCTAACAAGCCTACCAGTAAGAAATTTTTTAAACCTATTTGCTTTGCCTATCATAAACCTGGACATACTGCAAATATGTGTAGAAGCAGACCTAATGAGAATACAAGCTATAATGCAAATGTTAGGTATGTATTTAGGAGATTTCAAGGTCACTGTTTTACATGCAACATGTATGGACATAGATCAGTTGAATGCAAATATGGAGAAAACAATCTGGCACCGCACATGAATCCAAGTCCTAATGGTGAATGGAGGAGAACCTATGACAACCGGGGAAACATGAACTGGCAGAAACCCTATGTCAATCAGTTTAGTCCATTTAAAATGGAAAAGGTAACTAATATTGTTTGCACCATTTGTAATAATTATGGTCATGTGGCTATGAACTCAGAAGGAGAGCTAGAAGAGGTAATGCAGGACCTTGGAAATCATCTAGAATGGCTTGCTATCATTGTCACAAACTGGGACACATGGAAAAGTTCTATAGAACCAGGAAGAACAAGCTGGTTAACCACTCTGAAGATCAGAAAGGTAAGTAGAAGGTCAATGTAGATGAAACCAGAGAGGAGATGAAAAAATATAGAAAAAGAAGAGTGAGGACAAGCCTAAAGAAGAATCTATTCCTTCACCTAGTGTGGAGAATCCTACACCGGAGAACTAAGCCTTACAACAGGCCTAAGGGGAGCACAGTGGTAAATTTACTTTCGGACCCCTTGAAGAATGTGTGGTAAGAGAGTTTGCATTTTGAGTTATCTTGTGAGAACTCTTGATATCTTTGTCTATTGGTTTTTCAAAAGATTATCAACCGGTTATATACGTGTCAGTATTGGGAAGTTTTATTAAGTGGTATATTAGGGTTTGCTACCCTATTGGCCAAACAATTAATGCAGTCGGTAAAAGTTTATAAAAGTGATTTTTACTATGTTATTTTTACCCTAATTGCATTTGAAAGAGAGTTCTTGAGCACCTGCAGAGCGATAAAGAGATTTGCTAGCTGATTGTAGACGAATTTGAGTTGCGGATTGAAAGATTCAATCAGATTTGAAGATTTGCAAAGGTGAAATGGGTGTACATTCGAGAGATCAACCAGAAACCTCACCAGCATGAGGGAATTAAGGTATTATTTTGTTAATCTCTCTAAAATCGATTTTATCCAGAATGGCATCATCGTCTAAGCAAGTAGAGAGACTTATGATCACTACTAAACCTATAGAGTCTATGGAAACAAACAAAATAGTGTCATATAATGCTTTGTCTCAAGTTCCTAATGGTGTTATGATAAAAGGTGATTTATCCAGTTACATTGATTGTAAAATTGAATATTTAGGATCAATATCAATTTACTCTCAAATGAAATCTTTGTGTGATAAAAGTGGAAAAATCAAACCCGAGTACATTAGGGTTTATGAAAAGGGCTTTCACAATGCGACGTATTTTCTTGAAGATTTTGAACAAGAACATGTTAGGATAATACTTGGTCATGTGCATGGTGAAAATATGTATCTTGAAAGGTCACAAGCAATCACAAAGGAAGCAATCCATGCAGTGGCTAGTTTTTGGCAAGCCGATGAAGTTCCTAAGCTGAGGAAGTTTTCAAAAGAAATAGTGGTAACACTAACTCAGACTACCTCTGATGGTCGTGCATTTTTAGTTAACAACATTAAGGACCCAACAGTTAGATTGACTACTAAGGTTATTGGGTACATGATATTTTATTCTAGCAGAATGAACAGTGTACCATCTGTAGATGTTCATGCAACTTACAAAATGATTGTTGAGAATGTAGATAATGACCTATGTGAGGCTATAAGGAGTTAATTAATGTTGAACCTGCAATGAATTAAGAAAGACAGTAGTCAAAAGTTCAAATTTGGTCAATTATTGATTGGTCTATTATTTTATTTTCAGTATTTCCTACTGAGAATTGGTGACATTCAATGATCAAAGGACCTATCGATAATTGCTCAAATCAAGAACAACATTAAGGATGTAAATAACACATTCTTTGCTGCAATGAATATATATTTTAATGAATTCCAAAAGAAGATGAGCATGAGGGTGAGGCTACCTGAAGATGTGGTGAAAAAATTTGCAAAAAACATATGTTTCACAATCACCATAGATATTTTTCATATGGAGGTCGTAGAACCCAGGAAGGATGAAATGGATGAAATGAGTTATCAATTCAATTATGACTTATTAATCGGATATGACAACAACCTTTTGGCATCTCCCAAGGATAAGAGAAAGAAAATATTGGGAACATACAAGGAAAGAAGTGCACCTACTGAACCCAGTCCTACCAAAGAGAAGAAGAAGAAGAAGAAAGTTGAACAAGCACCTCCAGTGACCACTGGTACAAGGGTGACAAGAAATGTCCAAGTCAAAAAGGAACCAGTACCTAAAGTATATGCTAAGAAGTAGACTGCAATGAAGAAAAGAGGAAGGCAACTTATTCTTCAAGCAAAATCTGATGATACTGACACTGAAGAGGAAACAAAGAAAATGAAAGCAACTGGTAAGAAAGCCAAACCAGTAGAAGAAACCTCACAGTAGGGTATTCCTATTAATGTTTTATCTTACAAACCTATGACTGATTTTGAGACGACTGTAAAAACATTAGGTTGGAATAGGTTTGAAAATGTGAGAATGTTTTGATTCATTTGATGATGATCACAAGGAACAAATTGTTCAAAAGGTAATCAGCTACTTATGTCAATACAATCAATTACCTCAAGATCTTAAAAATGATATTTCTGATTCTTTGTATTATATTCTTGTAAATAAGTGGAAAGTGTCAGTTGATTAAGATCAAGAAATAATTGATAGTATTTTCATTCAGTATTTTCCTGAATTGTCTAGAGATTAATTATTAACATTTCTTGATAAATTCAAAGGACAGTTT
The DNA here is from genome assembly GCF_030272615.1 of Cryptomeria japonica. NCBI lineage: Eukaryota > Viridiplantae > Streptophyta > Pinopsida > Cupressales > Cupressaceae > Cryptomeria > Cryptomeria japonica. Next base: position 216,615,175 of record NC_081405.1, on the reverse strand, counting down.
AATTCTAAGGCAAGAAGATTGATGTTAATGAATGAAAAGGTGCAATCAATTGAAGTGGAAACTCATGAGATAGCTAGAAATATTCAAAGGATGCATGAGCAGATAAAGTCTCATAAAACTAATGAAACAAAGACTAGAGAACAACCAGAGTTAGATGAAGAAGAAATTGTTGCACCAGTCCACCGGCAAAAGAACACCAAGTGGAAAATCAATTGCCACTGGTTACATTGGTTATTCAAGAGAAACAAACAAAGGTAGAACAAGAGAAAGAGAAACCTGAGAAAGAGGTTGAAGTGAAGGCATCTGAATATAAAAAGGAGACAGAGAAAGAGAAAATAGAGGAGAAGATACCAACTAAAAAGGTAATAGCAATGGTTAAGAAGCAAATTGATGATAAGGATGAATCAATAGGAATCAAAGGGCCTATAGATGTAGATAATATGAGTGCATCTAAACTCATGGAGATTGCAATAGTGATGCAATCTAGAACTCAGAAGAAAAGATTGAAAGAGTAGAGGAAGGAAGCAGAAATAATTCAAACTGTCATTGAGATTCTGTCTAGTCTTCTACCAGAGACTGACATTGGAAACTTTTCAACTCATATTGGCAAGCTTAATCCATTGGTTGTTGATGCTTCTAACCAACTGAAGCCCCTTGAAGAAGTTTCTTTGACTTTAGATGTGAAGAATTACAGATAGAAGAGAGGACAGAAAATAATGAAAGATATTGATACAGGGAAGATTGCTTTATCCCTAAATAAAGATATTTTGAGGACTGATATTGAAATAGGAGGAAGGGTACTACCCTATACATCTAATGTTTCAATCTTCTACACTGATTTTATTAAGAGGAGAGAAGAGACAGAATAGGAACTGAAAAGGGTATGTAATGCCTACATACCTTTACAGGATCCAGCCTTAGCTTTTGGCAAATCGGTTGATGATATGCAAAATCGGTTAGATGTCTATGATTTTGAATAGGCTAAGAGACTTTGATCCTTAAAAGAGATAAAGAACTAGTTAAGACCCAAAGTGGACATCTTACAATGGGTGTACAAGGATGCAGAAGCAATTTTGGCTACTCAAGAAATGAGCACAGTGGATGCAATGGAAGAATTCACTTCACAGGTTATGACAACCATTGAGATCACTGAAACCTTATTGGAAATATGGGAAAATGATTTTTCTCAGATGAAGATCACTTTCAGTGACATTTTCTTGAAAATTAGAGTGAACACTCCTTGATAAAGACTCTTACATTTCTGTATATGTAAATTTTCTATGCAAATTTTGATATAATATATATGTATTTTACTTTTTAGTTTGGCATTATTGTCAAAGGGGGAGTAGAAATATGTATGTGTTGTGAAAATTTTGTATGTACTATTAAGGGGGAGTAGAAATATGTTTGTATAATTTTTATAAGCACACTTAGTTGTTAAATTATAAAATTTTCTAAGTACTGCCATCAATACCAAAGGGGGAGATTGTTGGCTTGATGATGATTGTAATGGATGACTTCATGTGTTGTCGTTGATGGCACATATACACACATATATGTTCACATTATCTTAATCATCTTAGTTAAAACAAACTGGTATTACTCCTAAGTCTTTGTATTGTAAAATCGGTATTATATGTATAATTACGTCCAAATGGTTTAGAGGGTGTCTAACCAGTGTATGTAGACAATTGGTATATGCAAGAATGGCTTGAAACCAACTTTGAGATTCAATAGAGATCTTCAAAGAAGAAAATGGAGCACAATTGGTCTATGAGATGGAAGAGGTTAACTCTTAACCGGTATCAGTGTTCCAACCAGTTTCACTAATTGTGTGATGAGTTATCATCGATCATGATAAGTTATCCCTAACCGACAGATTTGGCGGCAATCTGTCATGAGTTATGTTAGATTGTCCAAATACACTACACCTAGGAAATTGTGATATGATTCCTGAGCTGACATGAAATCTAATGTCTATATAATGACATTATGATGAAATATTTTTATGATTCAAAATAGAAGTGTTGAGTTGTTGAAGGCATTGCAGAATATGTTGGTGATGCAATTTTGAGTGAGAAGAAGAGGATCTATTCAAGAAAGTTGTGCTACTTCTAGATCACACCACTTGTTGTTTTCTAATCACTACAACAGTCAAATCCTTTAAATGGGTAAGCTCTAACAAGCTTCAATGTACAAATCCTCTAACAAGGTGATCCATTAGTTTGGGTTTGAAATCCTCTACTGAGGTTACTCCTAATAGGTTACTACCTTTAACAGGGTATAGCTCCTAATAGAGCTTTCGGATATTTAATAGGATTTTCTCTTAGTGGAGCACTTTTGTAGACCTTTACTAGTTAGTTACCTATTACTGCAAATAGTTAACTAGTGAGTCCCATCTCACCATGTTTTTTCTCATTTGGATTTTTCTTGTATAAACACTTGTGTTATGGTGGATGCTTTAATATCATTTTGGATTGCATGCATAGTATTAAGTAAACTGGTTAAGTATCTTTACCAGACTATGTTTCAAGTGGTATTTTTTTTGTTGTCACTGATTCACCCCCCACCCCCCTCTCAGTGCTTTATAAGTCTATCGAACCCTTGATGATGGCATGTGATGACACTTTCCCCTATGTGTGTCTTAGGACCTTATCCTTTATGTTTTGTGGAAGCATCTAGTTACATTGTGGTTAAGCCTATGACTTATGTTGCTAGCCTTCAATTTATTTATATCTTGTCTATGTTTTATGTTCCTTGGAGGTTAGGTGTTAACCTAGTTCTAGAGTGTGTGTGGGGCCTTATTTCAATCTCTAGAGCATGAAGGGTATACCTTTTGGTTCCAAATGGTTAGGTGATTTAATGCCTTGTTTCATTGGGCTTTCTCATTGGTTGCTCATGAATGTGAAGGATACTTCTTTGTCTTCTTAGTTCTCATACTATGGATTCTTGGAGTAGATGTGATTGATTATTTATGTTCATAAAATATCATTGTAATATGCAATTTATATATTATTCATGTGATTAGTTTATCATGATCTTCTATATGTAATGGATAATGAAAACTATAATGTATACCTTGTATGAGACGCAATATAGACTCTAAAGACGAATCATGTGATTTATTCTATATAGAAATGGTACTGTCTATATTTTTGGAATGTATGATTTATCTTGCATCTTAGGATTATTAATTTAGGAAAATTTGATATTGGTGTATCAAAATGGACTTAATGTGCTAGAAGTGTTAGATGTGTCATAAATCATGATTAATGTTCTATGGTTTTAAATAAATATTTTCCTGTATTTTATGTGATGAAATGAACATTAGTTTAAGTAAGAGAAAAATCATGAATCATTGCTACTTAATGTTGCACATGTGTTCACTTATGTCATATTTAAGTAAAGTCATTAAGTTACCCTAGAGAATGAAATTTAAATACTTAATTTATTTTCGCTTGTGCACTTAAGATTATGTAATTGTAATAATTTAATGGATGTATTTAATCTAAGCTTTATGTGTCATTGTAACCTTTGTTTTGTTTTTGAATTACCTCAAAGTTTTCTAGTTAGATGGTTAATTTGTGAAGCAGTCACCGGTTAGGAGGGACCTCAAAGAGATCAACTCGGACTGGTCAGCAAGAGTAAACACAACGGAAACAAAAAGATGTGATGGAGGCAATGCAGAACAAATTGTTTTATAACATGAATACTGATTACAACCAACCAGTAACAACTAGGTTACGTCACAATCAGGACCTTTGATCTTAATATCTATCTATTATGCTCTGTCTAACTACTTGATTAAATTCTAATGCTCAATTACAATTATTTATACGATCCAAGGGGATTCGGTCAGCCCAAAAGGGGATCAAAACTCAAAGAACAAGACCTAACATGCAAAATGAACAACGTCGGCCTCCGCCAAAGAAATTCCTCCAAAAAATCCAAAGGATGAAGTGTAGATCATGGGAAAGGGTCAACCACATGCCAAGGAACATTGCAATCAATGCTCAGGTCTCTACGAGCTACAAAAGGGGTCTGGTAGATCACAACTACAAATAGGTCTAGGCAATCGGTAACAAGAAATTGTCAAGGAAATCGATAGCGAGAACTTGCAAGAAAAAGATCCAAATACTCTACAGTTTGGGAATAAGGAAGATGATCAAGTATTCAACTATAATCCAACTCCATAGGATCCAATGAGCCAAATCTGGGACACACAAAAATAAATCCAGAAACTGCAAACAGAAAGGAAATATTTTGGGTTGATGCAAGATTGCTATGAATCGGGGATGCTCCTGCATCAGACATCTGGGGTTATTGAAAAAGTGAGTCTCTCACTTTTCCAAGGTTAGAGGAAAACTAAGGTGGTCTACCTCTACCTGAGAAATCCAAGATGAATCTACAACTGGTCTATCCTTCAACTTCACAAGATACTCTTTATACTGACTACTCGGGGTACTTCACCCAATCCTACTGTCCATAATGTCTTCAATCTGATTCGGTTCCTTCCAGGGCACCTGTTTCTCCAAATTTGTAATATTTTCCTCACTAAATTTTGCTTCATGATACCCATGGAGATCTGCAATGTTAAACACAGGTGAAATACTCAAACTATCCAGTAACTCTACTTCATATGCATTCCTAGAATTGAACTTCCTCAAAATCCTGCCAAGTCCAAAAATTTTCATCTGCAATTTGTTATAAGTTCCAACTGGGAATATTTCATTTCTCAGATATACCATGACTTCATCACCAACTTCAAATTCCTTATGTCTCCTCTTCTCATCTTCCATCTCCTTATACTTGTTGTTCATTTCCTCCAAATGCTACCTAACCCGAATATACAAGGCTGACATGTGATCTGCAAAGTCTTTTGCTTCTGAAATTCTCTAGTCTTCATAGCTAATATCTCTTAATTTTGATATACCTCTAGGATGCACTTCGATAACAATCTCAAAAGGTTTTCTTCTGGTACTCCTATTTAGTGAATTGTTGTAGGAAAACTCTGCTTGTGCAAGGATCAAATCCCAACTTCCATTTTTATCTTCAACTAAACATCTCAACAAATTTCCCAAGCTACGGTTAACTACTTATGTTTGTCCATCAGTCTATGGATGAAAAGTATAACTGAACTTCAAATTTGTCTTCATCTTCTTCTAAAGTGTTCTCCAAAAATAGCCAACAAACTTAGTGTCTCTATCTACAACTATGCTCTTAGCTAATCCACGCAATCTCACTACTTCCTTGAAAAATAGGTTTGTTACATGTAATGCATCTGATGTCTTCTTACAAGGTATGAAATAAGTCATCTTAGAGAATTTATCAACTACCACAAATATAGAGTCATTCCCTCTCGGTGTTTTAGGCAATCCAAGTATTAAATCCATACTTATATCCTCCCAAGGTCTTATCGGTATTGTCAAAGGTTTATACAATCCCACATTTTGACTACTACCCTTTGCAACTTGACAAACTCTACAAATTTGCACATATTTATTAACATCCTTATGAATTTGGGGCCAAAAGTATTTCTCACTCACCAATGCTACTATTTTGTCAATACCAAAATGTTTGGCTGATCCTCCACTATGTTTCTCCTTAATCAAATTCTCCCTCATAGAACTCTTAGGTATTCACAACTGAACTCCTCTGAATAACATCCCATCCTGAATGAAGTAATCCAACCAATTTCTTCTATCTACCATCATCGATTCTCTATATGCTCTCCAAGGTTCTGCAAAATCCAGGTCATCATCATACAAAGTCTTCAATTCTTCAAATACTAATACTATCACTCATCTTTGTCAGCAAATTCCTTCTCCTACTCAATGCATCAACAACTTTGTTAGATTTCCAGCTTCTATGCTTCAACACAAAGGTGTAACTCTGCAAAAACTCTACCCATCTCATATGTCTCTAATTCAACTTAATCTGTTTGTTCAAATACTACAAATCTTGATGATCTGTATACAACACAAACTCCTTAGACAATAGGTAATGTCTCCACTTCTTCAAGGCTTGAACTATGGCATAAAACTCGTGATCATACACTGAATATCTCCTCTAGGCATCATTCAATTTCTCACTAAAATAAGATACTGCTCTCCCTTCCTGACTCAAGATTGCTCCTATTGTTGTTCCACTTGCATCACAATCCACTTGAAATACTTTATTGAAATCTGGTAAAGCTAACACAGGCTACTCAATCACATTCTGCTTCAATAGTTCAAAAATTTTGTTTGCTCTAGTGGTCCACTAGAATTCCTTCTTATCTCCCCTCATGGTCTTAGTCATAGGGTTACAAATTGAACTGAAATTTATGATTAACTTCTAGTGGAAACTAGCCAATCCATGAAATGATCTTAACCTCTCCAATGCTTTCCGGTGTAGGCCACTCAACAATTGCTTTTACTTTCTCAGGGTCCATCTTCAAACCATCCTCAGATATCACAAATCCATGTTGACATTGTGTTGTTATTAATGTCAACTAGTATGGGAGATTAATGAGCACTATCATCATTGATACATACCAGAAGTGATGTCTTTGATGTCACCTAGCTTTGCAGGTCACCGGTAAGGAAGAGAGTTTCATCCAGCACATTGGAGTCAATGGTACACAAGTTAGTGTTGACTTGTGTTGAATACATGGACAGGAGACCAGTATGATATAACAATTGGTAAATGATGACATTAGTAAGAGAGCAAGATATTGAGATGTTAATTGTGATGAAGAGGCCGAATGTTACAAAAAACACATCAACACTAGAGGTGAAGTATGTTCAGGCCACTTGTATGATGTTGGATGTTTGGTTGTGAAATAGTAGGACTCCCACTAGATAAAGATGCAATAACCAATTGAAGAAGATATCACAGGGTGAAGAGAAGTCTAACAGTGAGTGTGCCCAATCGGATTATATGTGCCTATTTGAAGATATGCATGCTCAAATAGGGAATCCATATTGGTGCAATGCTAGATGCAGATGACAAGGATCCACTCCTACCAGTAAGTGAATATTTGTTGGCATCCAATAACATTGAGAGGGGGGATGAATCAGTGTTATACCAGAATGATCAATTTTAACCTTATTAAAACATGTATACACCAACCAGTATACCGGTACGTACAAAATTGAAAGAAGTAAAGCAACCAATAAGCCAATCACATAAATGATAACCATAACACACAAAATTATACGTGGAAAACCTCAAAGAGGAGAAACCACGGTGGGATTTGTGACCCACAATATCAATTCACTAGCCATATGAAGAGATATTACAAAATATAGGGGCCTACACTTGCAAGAAGGCTTACAGCCTAGAGAACATTGCTCAATCACAAAAGGAGCCTCACTTGCTATATATAAATCCAGACTACAATCCAGAGAATTGTTAAACTACAAAAGATAGCATCTCCTATGCTTGAATACAGTTTTGGTTAAGCTTTGTCAGTTCTGGTCTGAAACCCTTAACCCTTTACTAGAATAACCCTTACATAAATATCTTCACATACATAATCTCTCTATTATATTTTGCATCTCCTTCCTAATACATATTCACATTATATCACATCCACATGTATCCCAATTCAATATCAAAATAAGCTAATCCAACTGACCTATATATCCTATACAACTTATCATGCCTTATGTCAGCTTACAAAGATAATTACAATATCAATATACATGTTGGCTAGATAGCATAAATACATGAATATCAAAAACAATTGTCGATTCTGGATCTAAGAGATGTTGGCCTCCAATACCGATAACCTTATTCTAAACCTTGTCAGCCTGCATTGTCGGTAACATGAGAATTCCTTCTATCCTGTCGGTGTCGATGTAGTGTCTGTGAAGTGCCTGTCGGTACATAAGTGAACCAAAACATGAAGCCAGAACAAGATACCATGTTGCCATCAATGACAACATAGTGAAACCAACCAATTGAGTGTGAATTTCCAACAATCTCTCCCTTTGGTATTGATGGCAATACTCATGTGAAAAATGGTCAAGGTTTCATCTACCGGTTTCATCCTACCTGCTCCCCCTAAGCTGAATATTCTTCAATACAAAATACTCCATACTTCCATAATTTTCTATCTATATACTCCCCCTAATATATAAAGCTCCCTTTTTCTTTTTCACATCTATATCACTCCCCCTTTGACATCAATGCCATCAAAATTTCCAAAAAGAATGCCAAAGATCTAAAACTGTACAATGAGTATCCCAAAAATATCTTACCAGAGCTTAACAAATTTAAAAATTTTCGGATATGCCTTCTCCAATAACTCAAGATAAGTATCCCAACCAGATTTGAAAGTGCTAGAAATAGATACAAGTCCATTTAGCATATGGGCAAAGGACTCTTTCTCTTTTAGCTCTATCAGTGTGGGCTTTCCAACCAGATCTATACACTCCTTATGTACACCGAGTGAATCCAACCGAGGACTCACCAAACCTCTCAGACTTTTGGCTCTTCTTATAATTTTGTCTTTTTTTTTCTCAAGAGTAGAAATTTGAGCTTCCAAAACCAAAATTTGACCATCAATGGATGTAGTCAATGAAGTCAACCCATCAAAAGAATTAGCTATGCTTGCAATTTTCTCCTAAAATTCCTTAATCTTCTTATCCACATTAATTGTAAGTATATATGTGTTACAACATACCCTGTAAATATTTGTACACTGCTTTAAAGAATTGTCTTTTAATTTCAACTTTTCATCATTTTTCTTCCTCTCAGACTTGATCATCTAATCAAATGTAGCTCTTTTATCCTGAGTGAACCTCTCTAGTGCTTGCCAGTTTGAAATTTCTTGCAAGGATTGGAAATCCTTTGAAATGTGCTAAGTAATTGTCTTCAACTTGGTAGATGGGCTCGCTTCCCTATCAATCTTGCACTTTGGGACTAGTATGTGTAAACAACGATTGAATGATCAATAATCCCTTTGTCCATAGATCCCTCCATCAATTTTTGTGCAGCCATCATCATGAGTTCAGTAGGACTCATCTTGGTTATGTTTTTATTTACAACCTATGAGGTGTCAATTGACAATAATGATGGACCTAACATAGGTTCCCTGTCAAATTCCCCTTTCTTTTCCTCTAATGATTTTATCCTTTATAGCTTCCTCACTTGCACGGGTGGCTTTGTCACTTGGTGCAGTCTCTATAACTCTCGGTTCCTCTGTAGGAACTGTAACCTCAACCTATACATTTGTATCTGGAGGACAATTATCCTCAACATTAGTATCCTGTACATTATCAACTTTCATACTCTTTGTATTTGCCAGTATCTTAACATTTTCTTGTACCTTTTTATCTACCGGGGGCTTAATTTCCACTATATTAATGTTTTTCAAAATTGAGGGTGAAGTAACCATAATACCCTTTCCATTTCCCTCAACTAGGATGTCTGCAGTATTTGTTTTAGATTCTGGTGAAGTAAAGAAACCTCGGTTATCTTTAAAGAACTTATACCATGCCTCATGGGTCTCCTTTATTATCTCATTTGCCCTTCCTAGCATCAGACTGGTTATTCTATGTTTGTTTCTGAAGACTTTTTTATCTACCACCTCAAGTGTCCTATCCATTTCTTCTGGAGTAATAGAAACACAAACAGATAACAACTCTTGAATTTTTATGTTCTTGTCTTCTTGCATTGTTGATAGTTTCCTAGCATCTAACATATCATACAATTATTCCAGTATTTGATCTTCAATTTCTATCAAGGCTTTCTTATAAATATCCAAATATAACAATACTCCTTCCTTTGTCTATCTTTGTTCATCATTCTCTAAACGATCATATTAAAATTTTACATTCTTTAACATGTCATCCTTACATATTTCATCTACTAACTCTACACAAGTTTTTCATGGAATGATGGTTACATTACCAGATTGAATTGTTGTATCAATGTCATTCTTCTTCTTCCTTTTTGTAGTACCAGATGGAGCTAAAGGTGTTACTTTTGGTGCTTTATTCTGTGTCGGTAACTTGAATGTAACTTTCCTAAATGGTTGCTTTTTAGCCTCTACCTTGGTTTCCTCTATTTTCTTCCTTATATTCCTTTTGAAAGCCAGGGGTGTGTCATCCTCAGATGTAGACTCAGTTGTAATAGACTCAATGAGCACTTCCAGTTCTTTCCTCTTCTGCCTTTCTTTGGGACAACATCAATCAATGCTTTTACATCCTGTGAAACACTCTCAACAAACTTGCTTGCCATTCCTTCCTGCTTCTCTCTTTTCTTCCAGTTGAACTCTGTTTCAACCTCTTGTGTTTTCTGCTTTGTAGTACCATAGGGCTTCTCAGCTTCATAAATAGGTGCATCAATCAACATCTTTACATAAGCATCAAGGATCTCTAAATCAACTTCATATCCCATTTCCTCAATCAATATCTTCTAGGGTTTGACTGTTTCCATGAGTATTTCATCATTCTTCACCATGAAGCATATGTCAGTTTAGTATTTCTCAACAATATGCTTAGGAACCCTTTCCCTAGATTTCATAGACTTTTGGAATCCCTTAAAATATCCCCATACTTTGTCATCCCTCTGACTACCTAATGTATAAATTGATTGTTTCAATTGCCTCCCTACCGGGACGTCAAATGCCCATTGCCTTTTCCCAAAACTGGGAGTGTCATTTATGAAAAATAATATTAAGAAAACTATTAAGTTGCCATACCAAAAAGCCCCTTTCTTTTCAACTTTAATCTTTCCTAGGTTTATTAATAATTCATCTCACATCTGACCACATAGATCCAATCTTAATTCCTCTATCATAATCTTATAAGATGCAAAAATCCAAGAGCTAGAAACAGAATTCTGTTAGTTTGACTGAGTTACCTTATAACCGATGATCATGCTACCTAATCTACTGTGTGTGTCGGTAATAGTGCTGATTCTCATAGATCTCCTGTCTGATGTTGCATTGGTGATTTTGTTGACATAATCATTAGAGACCTTCTTATCTAGACGTTGCCCAACCTGTGGCAAACTAGTGATTGCCCTGATGGCTTCCTTGGTGATCTTGTAAGGTCTATCCAAGAAGATAAATTCTCCATGTACTCTACTTAAAACATACTTAACTATTTCATCTTTGAATTCCAGAATGTCCAAAATGTTAGTAAACCCTAAGTCTTCAATATGCTTGTATGCAAGTTTGATCTTTCCAAAATCTCCCATAAGCTCGCTCATGTACATGCTCTTTATTTTAGATGTCCCCAAATCCTCAATGTGAAAGTGTATGTATGCCCTAACATCTTTCACATACACAACTCCCTCTAGAACATAGGAAAATTCTCCAACCGAATCTTCTAGGGTAGCCACATGTGGATACCGCTTGAAAATTGGCCTAGGATGGTCCTTGATCTCAACACCAGTCGGGTTTGCAACAAAGATAGTAATAGATGATGATCTCTAGTGTAGAAGCACCTCTTCAACAAGAAAATCATGGATCTAATGATGAATATTAGGATCCTTGAGTCGTTGTGAATGTCTTTTGTTTGTGAACTTTTCATGTATTCAATAAGGACCCCACCATGTAAACCATTGTCACAAATTAGGCAACCTGATAAGCCAATTTGGACAATTTGGTGAATAAGGGTTAGATTAATGTTTATTTTTATGTTTGATGGGATTTTAGGGTGTGTAGGTGATGTTTGGTTGAGTCAATTTGTGTGGATCCCAAATTGGTGTGAGTTGACAACTTTGTCAAAAAGTGCAACTTTTGCAAGCAAAAGTGCAACTTTTCCACCTTTGGTTATTGTAAGCCTCTCAATGGCTCTAACCTCTTCAAAATTTGGTTGGAAAATATTGGGGAAGTATATAATCCTCTTGGACATGATTCCCAAGGTTAGAGTTACTATGGATTGAAAGTTGAAGGCAATAAAACACTAAAAATTGAGTTTTTCCCAGAAATTCTGAGTTTGCAGGGGTTGTACGTCCTTGTATGGATTGAATTTGACAAAATAAATCATGGAAAAGATGGAGGGCTTAATCACCTTTTTTTTTGGTTGTGGTATAAGGATTTTATGTTTTGTGAGTAGGGAGAACCCTTCAATTTGCTGACTGTAACCAATAAAGTAAGGGTTTGGCTAGGGTTTTGACCAAAAATGGTCATATCTTGAATTCCTTCCATCTAGAATTTTCTTCCTTTGGCGGAGTGTAGGATTGGTCAATGCATTCTAGTATTTTCATGGTTTTTTGCAGGGAAGGCTTGGTTGTGAGGAGAATAAGATAAATCTAGGTAGGCATCTCCATGTGACTACCTTAAACTAAATTAGTACAGTCACCCTAAAATATTATATCAGTGGATTCCAGATGTGCAACCTTGGAATTAGATATTATTTACCATCCTCTACATTCTCATGAGTTTTTTTTATATTTGGGAATCTAGAAATGGGTGTTGCTTTGTAAATTAGGCCTAATCGCCCTAATTAGGTCTCTAGGCTTCTAAGGGATTCAGACCCTTAGAGTGCAGATATTGCCAAACCATTTTGGGGATGAACGTAACTCCTAAAAGGGTATCTAGAATAATAAACCATTTGTTAGGGTGTGTGCAATATTTTGGAGTTAAGGGCAAAAAAGTCGCTAAATAGGGCTACTAGCCAGAAGGGTAGGTTTCCAAAGGAAGTATAAGGCATTGAAGACAAAAGATAAAACTAATGTTTGGAACAGTCCTTAGGAGTCATGTATTGACCAATTCCAAAACCCTAAAGAACAAGACTCATGGTGAGGCAAGTTGGGAATGTTGAGACCTTTTACTCATCTTGAGTAGGAGCTAGTCTAGAGTATTTTGTATAGTTCAAACATAAAGGTGTCAAGTCCTTCTTGGTAGGATCCTTATTGTCATTTGAAGGATCAAAAACTAAGTCATTTGGGTTTTTCCTTTGGTGTATGAAGGGCTCTGCATCAATCTTGCTTCCATGATTAAATATAAATACATGTTAATCACTTCCGATGAAACCCTAACAAACTCTTTCAGTTGTCAATGAAATCTCTCAAGAAGATATTAGATCGCACTGAATCACCTTTGATCGCTCTTAATCACTCTTAATCACATTGAATTGCTTTTGAATGCAAGAAGATCAAAAATTAAGTGAATTCAACTTTTATCCTCCAATAAAAACCCTAATCTTTCATTGACATCAATGACTTACAGTGAAAGATACCAGATCTCAAACAAAACATATCCATGTCACATATGTTGGCATTGACAAAATTGGTTAATCCAAAGAACTGGTATATGAGCTAATATTTGTCATGGATGTCTAACAGTGACCAGCGGAGTGGTATCGATGGAGTGGTGTATCTTAGTAGTAAAAGTGTTGACTTGTAAACACATGGAAACAACATAAGAGACATATGACCAAAGTTTCAATCAGCTCAAGGGAAAAAAGACTAAGATAATCGGTCTGTCACTCAAGAAGATCAGTGTTGAGGTCAGATCTTTTGGTTGGTCATTCTGATGATGATGAAGTTGCAAAAGGTGACTTAGGCAAGAAGGCTTCAGATTGTATGCAAATTGAAACCTCACTGGAAAACGGGAAAAGAGACTTGATGTAAGCCCAGCAAACCGGGAATCAAAGGTTGAACCAGTAATTAAGAGCATAGTGGTATACCGGTACACTAGTGAGGCAGAAGGAAGATAGATGATCACCATAAATCTCAGAGTAGTGATTGGTTATTCAATTGTGGTGACCAAAGGTGAGTTGGTAAGCTTGTGTCTATGCCAAACTAAAGGTTGGTGAAGTCAACTTCAATCATCATGCAATTAAGCCATGATTACTTGCGGATTTTCTGGTTTGCATTTATAAGACTGAACCTAATCTAGAAGTAACTATTTTGGGGGGATGTGGTGGCAGAATTCGTTGAGTAGTTGGTGGAATTGTTGCATGGCATGCAGAGAAAGAGCAAGAATATTTGAATGCAAAAAAAAGTGATACAAATTTAAAGAATGCTATCAGAGAAAGATACAAAAGTGGTGACTCTACTGGGGAGAGTCACAATAAGGATCCAGAAGCAGATTTGTGTTTAAATTTATAAAGAAAATCATTGTGTGTTTGTGGATTAGATTGGTGCATTAGTGAATATAGAACTGGTGCTTGGAGGTCTCTATCTAGAAGTTCCCTCTATTTTCCTTTGATATATGATTTTGGTCTGAAGATTTCTGACATTTTTTCAAAGATTTTTTTCATAATTCCCATAGTCTTGTGAATGGTGACTCTATTATCTTGGAACCAGTCCTTGTGAAGTACAAAAAGAAAGGAAGACAAGCATAATGCAAGGAGGAAAAAACACCAAATCATTCATGAAGAAGCACCCTCGTGAAACTTTGCAAGAAGGTTTTCCAGAATAGTCACGAAGAGGTCAGAAGAGATCAGTGCTCCACAAACCATCAAATGCTACTTGGGTGCAAAAGAATAACAATACTGGTAAGATACCTGATCGACCTATTTATGCAGAGTCTAATTCTTCTTCCAAAGAATCTTAACATGATATATTAGGTTTCCATTCTATATTTTTTGGAAATATAGATAATGCTCATGTTGTAAATCAAGATATATCTCATGTTAGTGTGTCTACAAGAGATAGGACTAGTTCAAATGCAATCAGACATTCTATTCCTAGGACAATTGATGGAAACATCGGCTTGATTGATGTAGATCAAGTCAATTTATCTAACTCTGGGGAGAATTTCCCTGATGAAGATGAAGTGTCACAAGAAATAGAAAATTTAAATAGAAGAGTTCATCACTTAATCTCCTTAAGAGCCCAAAAGGAAGCGAATAAGGAGAAGGAGGTTAAAGCAAAATTAATGGAAAGAGATAGGCTTCTTAGACAGATAGCTGATCTTGAAGTATTGGCCAAAGAAAAAGAAAAGAGTGATGAGGAAGGCCCTGTGATCAAAGAAATTTTGATCCCCAAGGCTAAGCCAGCATATAGGTCAGTAGTCTAGCCAAACAAGGAAATGCTCGGTGATTCACAGCCTCCTAGGAATAATATAGATAAAGGAAAGAAGAAATGGGTGGATGATGGAACTGGATCTAAAAACACTGAAAACATTTCTCATAGGCTATCAGCACATGAGAGAGAAATGGAAAGAATGAGGAAGGAAACTGAGGATCTCCAAATGGAACTAGAGAAAGCTGAATTGGAAGCAGCTAATCAGGAAGTGAAAAGAAAAATTTACTACTTAAAATCTCCTCCTATCATTTTCCCATCAGAGGATCTTAGTAAGCCTGATCCTCAACAAATTTCCCTTTCCCCGGTTAAGATTCAACCTACTGTGCCTGCTAATACGACATCAGTGAGTCAAACCCCTGTGATCAATCAGCATGGCCAAGTATCTCACTCCCTAATTCCAAAAGTCAGAATGCACATGGGAAATAATAATGTTGCTCCCCCTTTTCAAAAAAGACCTATCAATTTAGAACAGTATAGGCAGTTGTTCTTTGATGGGATCTCGGGATATCCCAACCATGTTCCTACTGAGTTAAGGGACAGGCTCCACAAGTTTGCTGGAAATAATGCAATTAGTGCTAAGGAACATTTTAAATCTTTTGGTGACCTAATAAATGACTATGAGATAGTGGATGAAGATGTTATAATGAAACTATTTGTTCAATCCCTGGTTGATGATGCAAGAGATTGGTATAGAGGCCTTCCAGTTAATAGCATAGGGTCATGGGAGGATTTTAAGAATTGTTTTCAAGACCAATACGGTGATAAAACAAATGTGAGCTTCATGCTCAATGAATTTAACAATATCAAAAAGTCTGATAATGAAATGGTCACCGACTTCAATGCTAGATTTCAAAAGGCCATGCATAGATTATATCAGGTGATGAGGTTAGATGATAATATGTGTTTGAATACCTATTATAATGCATCTGATTCTAAGATGGCCTATATCTTGAGGGATAAAAATCCACAACCTAAGGGATGCATTAAGGATTGCCATTAATGTGGAGAGTAATAGAAAAGCATCTGGGAAGTTAGGAAGGAGAACATATGGTAGGTTATGGCAAGAAACAAAATAGCAACCTAGCAAAGCTGCAAAGGAGGAAGACAAGATAGAGAAGCTGGTCATTGCTATGAAGGATCTGACTACCAAGGTAAACAAAAATGATAAACCTCATTACAACTAGCAAGATAGACCCCCTAGATTGCATGACATGCCTTATAATACCAACTGGAAAGATGGTAAACCCCAGAATGAGAAGCCTAAAATTGCCCAAAATCAAGACACTCCAGATCCCTTAAAAGGGAAAAATGTCCATAATATAGAAAATACTCCCTAGTGTATTGCTTGTGATGGACCATATTCTCCTCATCAATGTTCAGTAGCTCAAGCTCTTGAAGAATCCATGAGACAAGAAGCTGAGCCTGACATTAACATGTTTGAGACTATTATAGAAAGTGATGAGGAATCTATACAAAGTGAATACAGTGATGTGCTAGATAATGAAAGGTGTGTTCAAGGACAACTAACCTTGGATTGGCATCCTACATTGAATGTGGTAACAATTGAGGATGAAGAAGTTCATCTTACAGGGCCTAGTGAGGAAGAAGTTAAGAGTCTCACCAAAGCTACTATTGCTAAAGAAAAACACAGTTATAAATTAAGGAGCACCAAGAAGGACACTGATCAGGGTGAACCTGGTTCCATGTTCATAAAAGAGATTACCCAAAAGGGGGCAACAAGTAGTGCTACTACTGTCCCTAAAATTGGTCAGGAAAAGAAGGAATAGGTTAAAGATGTGCCCAAGAGTACAGATGATAAAAATACCAGTGATATACAAGGAGTTGCCACAACAAAAAGGGAAAGTTAGCTCAAGGTAGAAAGAGTTAGAGCTAATACTGATTTAAGCAGTAGTTCCACATTTGACATGGCTCAAGCTCTTACAGTCCCATTAGTAGAATTACTGAAAATTAAAGAACATAGGGATGCAGCTTTGTCTTTGTTTTCTAATATATCTAACAGTGACACAGTCCTACCCACTGGTTCAGCTAAAAATGGAAAGGATCAGGAATTCCAAACCCTAGAGGTTTATGTTGGAACCACTATCACTCAAGAGCCTTCACAAGTAGATCATTTCTATGTTACCTTGGTAGTAAACAATTGGTTGATAAAAAACTGCATGATAGATTCAGGAGCTACTGCTAATGTGATGCCCTATGGTGTCATGAAAGAATTAGGACTGTCAGTGACCACTATTTATGGAAAGTGTTATGTTATGGATAATAGGGAGGTACCTGTGATAGGTAAAATGAGAAATGTTGAAGTAAAAATAGCAGCATTCCCTGAGGCAACTTATAAAATGGATGTTATTGTTACTGACACTAAACCCCATTATGGTATGTTGTTGTCCAGGCAGTGGGCAGCAATAGTAGGAGGAAATGTCCAACTGGATTTATCTTATGCCACCATTCCAATAAATGGGAATCGGGTCAAGTTGTATAGATAACCACATGCTCCCAAAGTAATTGAGAGTGTAGATCCTAATATGCTCAATTGTATGACTGATGTGGATCTTGATAATTTCAAATTACAACCAATTTTACCCCAGTTGAAGAATACTGACCCCATTGTGGTCGAATTAGAATCACAACAATATGGTTTATGGCAGATGTATTTTTATGGAGCTTGTTCCAAAGAAGGATCTAGAGCAGGGGTTCTTTTTGTATCCCCATCAGATATAACTTTCAAGTATTCTTTCTTATTTTCTTTCCAATGCACAAATAATACTACAGAGTATGAAGCCCTGTTATTGGGACTTGAGGTTGCAAAAAGGCATGGAATCCAACTATTGAAAGTGTTGGGGGATTCATAATTGGTTGTATCCTAGCTAAGATCCAAATATGCATCCAAAAATGATAGATTAAAGAGATATAAACATGCCATTCGGGATGTTATTGAGCATTTTGATGCATTTTCTATTAATTGGATAGAGCAGGCAAAGAATATTATGGTAGATTTCCTAGCTAATATTGCCTTGAAAAATGATGATGCAAAACTAACCGGCATCTCCACTGTGGAGATAAAATCTAGGCCTGCCATCCCTGATAATGTGTATAATTGGCAAGTTTTTGCTGATGATGAATTATTCTTAGGCTCATCTAGTGTGTTGATGATTATGATGGACAGAAGATTGATTGCAATGCACTGGTGGAGGTGGATGACAACAAGGAAACAGTGTTTGGAAATGACTTGGTTCAGTTGGAAACAAATGAGATACCTAAAGGGTTAGTAGAGCTAGAGAGCATGTTCAATTATAATGATAGTCACTTACATCAGCAGTCTACCACTAAGTTGGAAGAATTGGAGGAGGTAAACCTGGGGACTGAGTCATCCCCTAAGTTAGTATACATTGGAAAGAAATTACCCCCTCATGTCAGAATTAATATTATTAATTTATTAAAAAGATATAAGCATGTTTTTTCTTGGTCTTATGAAGACCTAAAGGCGTATAGACAAGACCTTTTTCAGCATGAAGTTCCTTTACTTCCAGATGCTAAGCCTTTCAGACAGAAGCAGAGACCTATTAATCCCTTATTAGAAACCAAGATGCAGCAAGAGTTGACTAAGTTAAGAGAAGGGGGGATTATCACACCTATAAGGCATTCTTCATGGGTCTCCAATATGGTCCTAGTAAGAAAGAAAAATGGGGACATTAGATTGTGTGTGGATTTTAGAAATTTGAATGTTGCTTCTTTGAAAGATAAATACTCTTCTCCAAATATGGAAGCCATGCTGTAGAGAGTAACAGGTTGTGATCTTTTGTCCATGATGGATGGTTTTTCAAGATACAATCAAGTGTCAGTGAGAGAATTTGAATAGTTTAAAACTGCTTTCACTACTCCATGGGGAACATATGTCTATGTGAGAATGCCATTCGGATTGAAAATTGTTGGAGCTACATTCCAGAGAGCCATGGACGTAGCCTTCAAAGAATTCATTAATATCATCATGGTAGTTTATCAAGATGATCTAACCTATTTCTCCAAAAGGGCTGATGATCACTGTGGACATTTGGAAAAGGTTTTCAACAAAGCTTTGGAATTTGGTGTGTCTTTAAATCCCAAGAAATGTCATTTTGGGGTCACTGAAGGAAAATTATTAGGACACATTGTGTCCAAGAAGGGGGTAAGAATAGACCATGAAAGAATTGAAGCAATAAACAAAGTATCTGAACCGAAGAACGTTAAAGGTATTCAATCCTTTTTAGGCAAAGTAAATTTTGTTAGAAGATTCATTGCAAACTTTGCAGAGATAGTGAAACCCATTGTCAAGTTACTCAAGAAGGATACCAAATTTTGTTGGGATCAAGAAGCCTCAAAGGCTTTTGCTGAAATTAAACAGGCCATTTAGGAAGCACCAGTGCTAAAGTCTCCTGATTACAGTAAGCCCCTTTCTCTGTTCTCTTTTGCTTCATACCATATACTAGCTACAGTATTGTTACAAAAGGATAATGAGGGATATGAACATCCAATAGCTTTCTATAGCAAGTCTTTGCAAGTAGCAGAATTAAAGTATGAAACCATGGAGAAATGGGCTTATGCTTTAGTTAAAGTTTTCAAAGCTTTTAGGCCATACCTTGTGAATGCAAAAATTACTGCTTATGTCCCACATGCTACAGTTAAAGATATTATGTCCCAGTCTGAGGTTACAGGAAAAAGGTGCAGATGGATCAATAGAATCCAAGAATTTGACTTGGAAATAAAGATCACCAAATTGGTGAGAGGCCTAGGTCTGGCCAAGCTCATGACTAAATCAAATCTTCTGAATGTTGAAGTAAATAATGTTGAAATCAAAAGTACTTCAATCACTAGTATTGAAAGGCAACCTTGGTATTCAGAGATAGTGTGATTTTTGAAAAATGCTACATTTTCAGAAGGAATGACACATAATCAGAGAAGGACTCTGAAATTGAAGTCTCAGAAATATGTTCTCATTCAAGGTGACTTGTTTTGGAGAAATAGAGATGGAGGGTTACTCATGTGTTAAGATGAATTCCAAGCAAAGAAAATGCTAATTGAAATGCATGATGGAATGTGCGAAGGTCATTATTCTGCTAAGACAACTGCTAGGAAGATAGTCCGAGCTGGGTATTATTGGCCTACCTTATTCAAGGATGCTCATGAATATGTCAGGAAATGTGACCCATGTCAAAGGTTTTCATCCAAATTAAAATATGAAGGAGCTCTACCCTTGAACCCAGTTACAGTGGAAGCACCTTTTGTCCAATGGGGGATAGACTTCATTAGAGAGATCATTGAGAGATCAGCAAGAGGTCATAGATGGATCATAGTAGCCATTGATTATTTTACTAAATGGATTGAAGCCATTCCCACCAGAAGAGCTACAAGTAAAATTGTTATCAATTTCTTGATGGATTGTATCATAACTAGATTTGGAGTTCCTGTGAAATTAGTAATGGACAATGCTATGAGTTTCAGGTCAGAAGAGTTTGTCATTTTTGTACTAGTCATGGGATACTTATGTCTTACTCTTCACCTTATCATCCTCAAGGAAATGGGCAAGCACAATCTAGCAAAAAAAGCCTTGAATATTATTAAGAAAATCTTAGAAGAAAACAAGAGGTCATGGGATCAAAAGTTGAAACTAGCTTTGTGGGCAGACAGGATCACTGTCAAGAAAGCCATTGGGATGTCACCATTTGAATTGGTGTATGGTACACAAGCCAGAGTTCTTGTAAACAATCTTCTTCTAGTATACAGGTTCTTGCAAGCTGAGGATATGGATTTATCAGAGCCTATGGAGGACCGAATGATCCAGATGGTCGGAATGGAAGAGATCAGAGCTCTAGCTCATAAGAGAAATCTGAAGATCCAAATGCAGTCCAAGTACCTTTTTGATAAAAGGACATCATTAAGGAAGTTTCAAATTGATGATATTGTTCTTCAGTGGAATGCAGGAGGATAGGACAAGGGAAAGCACAAGAAATTTGAATCATTATGGATTGGCCCTTTTGTGGTCTGTGATCTAAATGGAAAGGATTCTTATTTTGTGAAAAATAGGAATGATGAAGTACAGGAATTTCCAGTGCATGGACAATTCCTAAAACATTATTTCTCTTGAAGTCCATGCACAGTAGGTCCTTTGTTTGTATATATTTTGTTTGTTTCCTGTTGTTTTGTTTGGGTCTATGTTTTGGTCTGTTCTCTAGAGTTTTCTGAGTTTCTTGTGTTGACCTTGTGATCAACCATCCCCAGTCAGAGCCACTATTATCATTGTTTAAGAAATGGGTTTTCTTTTCCCATAATTGGCTAAGTTTTTGAAATGTTGAGTCAAGCACGCTATTAACTTCTTTAAATTTGTGTTAAGTCTTTAAGGGTTTATAATTTTTGGTTTTGAATCGCTCAAATGTCTGATTAAAACCCTCTGGTTTCTATTCCTGTGTTGCTTTATGTCTCTTTCCTTCTAATGGTGTCGGGCCCAGTAAATGTCATGCAACTCTCAGATGGATCTATGGCTTTCGCCATTTCATTAGGCGAAGTTGCGAATGTTTTAAGTTTTGTAAAATGGTGAAAGGAAAAGCATGTTCAATGGTGTGCATTTGGTCTGGTTTAACGAGTTTCCATCTCCTTCAAGATCTAATGGCTGGCATTGATTCATAGCCAAAACTAGCAAGCAAGTTACCTTTCGTGAAATGGTGAAAAGGTTTGGCGGGACCCGATAGTGAAGACTTTTCAAACAGCTAAAAGGTAATCAAGTTCAAGAAAGATCGACAGTTCCCATTGTTTCGTGGCTGATAGGTGCTCACATGTTATGCCTTGCGAAACAGCAAAACGTTTTTGGCTCGGGTGAAATAGGTTTATAAAGAGGCTAATAGATGTGCAGGTTCCCAGAAATCCAACAGTTAGCACAGTTTCACATAGGAGAGATGCTTGAAAGATAGCTTTCGCAAAACAATGAAATGACATGGCATTCTAGGCAAGCAGTCCAGTTGGTTGAGATAGCGAGTAAGATGATGCCATGTGGCAGAAAGTCAAAGTAGTTGGCATGTTGGGTCTAAGGATTAAAAGGTGGGTCCAAGAGGATGAGTCATATCATGGGGTGTGAAGTGACTGGGCAGATCCATGTGGCAAGGATGAAGTGGAATTCAGTATTTTCTCTCAGCAAATAAAATGTTGACATGTCAGTTCCAGAATGATTAGACACCAGGTGGATAGAGCTAAGTCAGAGGGCCCACATCTGCCGAACCTTAGTAGGTTGTTAAGCATCGAGCAAGTCAGTTCTGTTCCAGTGGTCTGCGTGAGTTCACAAAGGTAAAGTGCTCATGCTTTAAAGCCTGCAAAATAGAAAAAGGTTTTTGGGGCCCGAAGAATAGGTAAAGCATGAAGGTAAAAGGGGATCAACTCCAAAAAGATCCAAGGGATCATGTTGTTTCATGGCTGTGAGTTAACCAAACGTTAAGGCCTGCGAAATGGTGAAAGAGAAAAGAAAGTTCTTCCCGACGTAAAGCTCGATGGTGACGTGTCGATTGACATGCGATTTCAAAAGGGATTGAAGGCACCAAGGTGTAACCGATGGTTAGAAGGGAAATACGACATGTGGCTGACTCTGAACTAAACTTGAAGAGTTTTCCAAGGCTAATGGTTGAGTGCCACATGGTATTTGGTAACTAGTGGAAGAGTGGGGTAAGTGAAGCAAGCATGAAGGTCTCGCTTAAAGGATGGTCATTTCAGGATTGATCCAATGCTCCATGTTGTTTCATGGCCCAAAGTTGAAAGTGGGTTAAGCTATGCGAAATAGCAAAAAACCATTAGCCATCAAGATGAGGCATGGTTAGTGAAAAGTTGATGGTCCCAGTAAGAGTTAAAGGCTGGGCGGTTAGAGTCCCATCTAGCGCCTGATGTGGCTTTGCAAAAGAAAAGTGCTCGGGAGATAAAGCCCGCGAAATGGTGAAAAGGAAGAGATGTTAAGGCAATGTAAAAACTAATCAAGTTCAATTTGATCAGACGGCTGGCATGATTTCGCTAAGCAAAATTGCTAAGATGTTATGCTCTGCAAAATCGTGAAAGAGAGAAAAGGAAAATGCGCAGGCATGTTGTGACCCTTTGGAGTGAAATTTTTGAATTCTTCTATGAATTCAATTCTGAAGGGATGGTCGAAGCATGTGTTATCAATGTAGCAGTTAAGAGCCCAACTACCGTATATGATCTCGTATCAATTGAATGAAGGTATCATTCTAAACAATAGTTGTAGAGAAGTAGTTGCAGAGCTAATTTCTTCAGTTGTAGAGCTAATTTCTTCAGTCACAAAGAAAGTTTCTTTGAGCAAAAAATAGGTTCTCTTATACTCTTGTTTGGCATTCACTTAACAGTGTGTTTAAATTGAGGTCTTGATTTGTCACTGAATAGTTGGGGTAATAGTTAGATTGCTTGCATAATTTTTTAAAGATGGAACCTAAGAGAGAATTCTCAAGAAAGGTTAATTACCAGGAGAGGGCTATCTATGATGACTTCCTTGAACAGTTGACATTGTCAACTAATGTGGCTGCAAAGATAAAAGAACTTGTGCCAAGAGCTCCTCGCCTAAAAATAGGAGAGGGACTATATGATAAGGGTAACTGGCTAAGAGACCCTCAAATTGGGTTGTCTAGGTTGGGATTGTTTAAAGTTGGATTTGGCATGAGAAACTCCTCAGCCCCACAAACACTATCTAGGAGTTGGACGTAGGAAAATTGGTAGTCCCTGGAGTATTCATGGATGTGGATCTCCTAACCCAGATTGCACACAACTATGACCCAATTACAAGAAGTGTCAAAGATATCAGTGGGAAAACCCTCATTGAAATAAATAATGAGGAATTCAGAAGTGCTTTTGGGCTTAGTGAATTCACCAATTTCCTAGAGCCTATTAATTTTAAATCACTAGCTCAGGTAAATAATGTGCAGAGGAACCAGCTTAGAAATGGGCCTCTCAAAGAATTTTTTGTGAAGATAGGTGGGTTGATAGTTGTAGGACCCAATACTAAAGAGCCCTTCTCATTAAATCTATTCACCCTTAGGGCCAAGGGATTATACTGGTCACTCTGCCAAATCATAGGAGAAGATGTTGAGGCAAATATGCCCACCCATTACATGCTGATGGTTGCTCAGATTTTGAATCCTTCTCTTGCAGTGACCTTTGATTATGCTTATTTTATCACTGATGCTATCCATGAAGGATTGATAGGAATAAATAATGGGAAGGTAGATAGGCCTTTTGGATGGTATTCCCTCCTTATGCATTTATTTTTATTCAAGGGTGGTGACTATTTTGCAAGTGGGATGGATCTTGTAAAAGAAAAGAATGGAGAAAAGATGCCAGTGCAGTTATGGAGTACAGTGCTGTCATGGGACAGAGAAGATGCAAGATTTCTAAAGTTTGATAAATGTTTTGCATCCAAGATTAGGACTCTTATCTATTTAGAGAATCCAAGAGTCCCTAAGGTTCTTTTGGAATTCATTTGGCCAAAAGAGTTCACAAAGAATATAAAAATTGTTCACAATTGGGGTGATATTTACTTATACCCTATCTCCATAGTTTTCAGAGTATATGGTTTCATAGGCACTCCATTTTTGTTACCCTATCAGGTCCCTCTTAAAGTGGGAATTGTAGAGATCCTCAGGTAGATTGGTGGTGTGTAGGAGGCAGAGGTAAAGGGACCATTTTCCCTACAGTTACCATAGCACATTAATTTGTGATAGTTAAAGGAGGTTGGAAGTGTTTTGGAGATTTCCTTCAACCAAATCAATTATCAACTGCAGTCTCCTAGTGTGCTATCCCTGAAGACTTCTTCAATGGCATGTTTAGAAAGAGGGCAATATGCAGAGGTAAACCCCACCAATTCTAGTTTCCTGAAGACCTCATTAGGAATGAGTTTGATCTAGATGAGCAAGAGTTGAGGAAGGAAAAGTGGGTGGCTTATAAAAAGGCCTTAGATTTTGTGCATCAATTTGATACCAGCTATGACCCATTGTCTAGCTTCCACCCTTTTGAGGAGAAGATAAAGTTCCTAATTCTTTGTTTTGAGGATGTGATGCAGACTTTGAAAGAAAAGAGAGAGGTTGTAATTAAAAACAACCCTGAGAAAGCAAGACTGGTTCTAAGTAGGTCTGCATCCACTGGAGCAATCCCTCCTGGTGACTACATGTTGCATAAGAAGTCTAATTATAGTGTGTTGATGCCTACAATAGGGGAGCCCTCTACTTCAAAGGGGAAGAGGAAGATATAGGATGTCATTAACATTCAAGATAACCCAAAGAAACAAAGGGTGGGAAAATAAATACAATCTGATGAACCTTTGTACTCTCCATCTCAATCCCCTATCCATATAGGAGATGAACAGGCAGTAGCTGAGCAACTGTTACAGTTAGGCAGCCTTGGAGAGATAGCATATACATACGATGAAGTGGAAGAGGGAATGCCAAAAGAGCCCCCTACTGCTAAAATGAACATCACTGCTAATGAGTTCAAAGGCCTGGAGTGGGATCCTGAGATCAAACAAGCTAGTGAAGATTTCTTGGCTGATAATAACTTTGTCACATCAAGAGCTTTCATGCAGTTTGTGTGGAAGCAGAACATTGATAAGTTTAATGCTACATGTGAAAAGAGGAAAAGTGAGCAGCCTCACAGAGATCCAGCTATGGTGGAGGAGGAAATAAAGCAAGAAATAACTGATGAGTTTAAGACCATCACTCCTGAGCAGGGAAGAGACATGGTGGCACAGGCTGGGGTACTTATTCTCCCTGAGTGGGACATAGCAGATGCCTTGGTATTAGAGGCAGTAAGAAAAGAGACCAAACCTATGGAGGGGGTCACTTTCAGCAAAGACAATGTTGCATTGGTCATGTGGTCTCTTAAAAGAGATGAGAATAAGAGAAATAAGAACACCCCAGGGTCAAGTTACCTTGGTGGAATGATAGTAAAAAGAGTTCAAAGCACTGGGGTAGTGGAAGCTTCTAGCACTGTACTAGAAACTACAAAGTTTAGTGTTGTAGTGGCAGAAAGGGAGGCCAAGGAAAAGGCAGATCTCCAGGTTAAGCTGGAGACAGTTTTAAAAGCCTATAATAGTGCCAAGGAAGAGGTAAGGGGTAAAGACAACATCATTGCCAAGCTACAAAGCCAGTTGGCAGGATAGTACCATCAAGGTGAGTCTTCAACACTGATGATCTTCTCTTCTCCTGCAAGACCTCCACCTACCAGCCCCATCATTGAGCTCCCACCATCTCCAACACCTTCTGGCTCTCAATTGGTTGAGATTACTCCTCAGGAGTTGGAGGATTTAAAATAGGCTCAAGCCTTGTATGCAAAGAAATATGAAGAAAGAGTAAGGGCTACAATTTTAATTTTTGCTGACACCATGGGGGGCTCATTATTGTATAACAACATGAGCAAGATTCTAGATATGTGGAATGAACTTAATGGAGATAAGGTCATTTTAATGCCTATTTTTGACAAGTGGAAGCCTAGAGAGCAGGATTTGGAGCTTATTTGTGTATCCTATGATGAAGTAGGAGTTGATCCTATTATCAAATCCACTTGTGATACCACAAAGGACCTAGTAAAATTAGCAAAAGGAATAGATAATGCAGATAGGAAGATCAATTTGTACAAGAAAGAGTACACTGATCAAGTGTTTGAATTAATTCCAGGGGGTTTTGCTAGCCCAGTTCAATTGAAGGAAAAACAAGTATGGCTTAAGGAATTAGAAGCCAAATTGTCAGTTAGAGTAAAAGGAATTATTAACTCAGAAAATGCTTCCTTTTTTGTCATAACAATTGAGGAGATACAGAGAATCAAATCTCATTATGGTTTTCTCAATTCAGAGGTTAACAAAATGAGAAATTCCTGGAAAAGGTTAGCCAAGGCAAAAGCAAAAGTGATTAACTTCGCATGGCTAGCTGATGATGTATACAATGAGTGGACAATAAAATATGCCATATAGGATGTGGAGCTGTTAGAAGAGGTTGCAACTAGATAACAAGTAGAAGAAGCTGCGGAGGTTGAAAAGGACTTGTAACCACATTTGTAAAAGATTTTGTAAATTCTTCTTGAGAAGAAATGATTGTAAAAACTCTCCTAGGAAAGTTTGAAGCTTTGTATACATCCATATTGTTATAAATGGATACCAGGACTAGTAGAAAAATGATCACAAAGAATTGTAAGAAAATGCTCCAAAAATTTATGTGAGCTTTTCCAAGTTTTTAATGGAGAATATTCGAAGGTTTCTCTTAATACTTTTTTGAAGAAAATATCAATATACAGACCATTGGTTTTGAGTTAAAACTTTGTGTTGTCTTCAAATGTGTTTGCAAGTGTTTACTGTTTCATTCTAAATAATCCAGGGTTATTTCGTTTGAATAGGGGTTGTAAGGCAACTTTCAGTAGATATGTTTCTTATCTTTTCTCTTCAGGAGGGGAATTAAACATGCAAGAATCACTTCTACTAGTAAATTCCTTGTGAGATATTTTGAATCTTGATGAGCATAGTTTAATTTGGTATGAATAAATTCTTATGTGTGTCAGGCATATATAGGGATCTACAGAAGCCACACTAATGGGATATGTATAGATATTTGATTGTGGGAGTATTGTTTGAACTTAGATGACTCTGTGACCTTGGATAAGGCACTGGTATAGATCGAGGTTGTCTATTACATATTTTGTAGGTCAATACTGAATATGAGTACAATTTTCATTCCTTTGTTTCAGTTAGTTTTAAGGTGATTAGATCCACTGGTTTTCTGGACTGGTTTGCTATGGATTTATCTTTTAAAAGTGTAAATTTAGTTCACAAAGGTATACCCGCCTGGACTTTGAGTAGGTCTGAAGTGTAGAAGGTTAAATCAAACCTTGTCATATGTTGTCATGGAAGTTTCCTTCTCTTTAATATCCCTTCTACACACAGAGTTATCATATCATTATAAGGATGTTGAAGTGAATCATATTTTGAAGACAATAAGTTGGTAAGCTTGTGTCTATGCCAAACTAAAGGTTGGTGAAGTCAACTTCAATCATCATGCAATTAAGCCATGATTACTTGCAGATTTTCTGGTTTGCATTTATAAGACTGAACCCAATCTAGAAGTAACTATTTTGGGGGGATGCGGTGGCAGAATTCGTTGAGTAGTTGGCGGAATTGTTGCATGGCATGCAAAGAAAGAGAAAGAATATTTCAATTCTAAACCTACCAAAATTTTTGATTGCATTTATTAAGAAACACCTGAAGGTGATGGAAAAGAATGTATAAATTATTTTGAGTTCATTCAAAATATTTTTTATCATAAAATTTGCAGTACAAATTATGTACAAGGTGATCCAAAAAGTGCAAAGTAGAGTTTGAGGAAGTGTTACAAGATTTACCAGAGCAGAGAGTGTATAAGGTAGACCAGTAGAGTGCAGAGCCGAGGATAAGAGGACCAATAGAGTGCAAAGTTGAGGGTAAGGAGACCGATAGAGTGCAGAGCTGAATGTATAAGCAGAAAACTAGTGTTGTTTAGAGAAGAGACAACCGGTGTGGATAGAGTATGATTTACATCATCATCTGATCAAACTATCAGTAGCTACTTCAACAGATCATCCTTTTGTTTCTTTCTAACCATTGCAACTTAAATCCCTTAACCAGGTGGACTTTAATAGGTCCCTTTGTAAAATCCCTTAGTCAGGTTACATCTTAATTGATGTTCCTAATTCCTTTAACCAAGCTACCTTTAATAGAGTAAAGGCACTAATAGGCTTTAAACAACATCCCTTAATCGGGTGGCACCTAATAGTGTCTTTATAATATCCTAATAGGGATGGCTCCTCACCGGGCGTACTCTAGAAGAGTACAAATTTTTTGACTTCCTACTCACACTGTGGTTTTCTCCCATTTGGGTTTCCATGAGACAAATCTTGGTGTCATTGTATATCTTTTCATGCATCCATATTCTCCTACAATAATTATGTATATTGATGAATATTAAGTTAGTGTAGATTTGAGTAAAAACTTTTAAATTGATAAAGTGTTGATTCACCCCTCCCCTCTCAGCACCGGTTGGGACTAAAAATTGTTATCAGAGCATAGATCCTTAGATTTAGAAGAAACTTAACAGCTTAAGGAAAGATCCAAGATGATGTGAAAGGAGGGTCTTAAGTTATCTAAGGAGAATTACACCTTATGGTGTGGCAGAATGAATCTTTATCTAAGAACCCGAGGAGAACATTACTAGAATCATGTAATCACAGAGTACCATGAACCTTCAAGGGTTCTCACTCCAAATCAGATCAAGGAAAGGCAAGACAATACTGATGCTATGGATCTGATTGCTAGCACTCTTTTTGATAATGAGTATGTTGAGGTTCAATATTTGAAAACATCTTTTTGGATGTGGAATAAGTTGAAGAATAAGTTGAAGATAGTTTATGGAGGAGATCCTCATGTTCAAAAGGCTAAAGTGGACAGCTTGAGAGGAAAATTTGATGAGATGAGGATGCAAGAAGGAGAGAATATAGAACAATATAGTAAAAGGATAAAGGATGTAGTAAATTCCATCAGAAGTGTTAGAGGAAAGCTTGAAGAAGATGATGTGGTTAGAAAAATCTTGAGGATCTTGCTATCACAATATGCCATAAGAGTTTATGCAATTCAGGAACTCAAATCCTTGGGAACAGTTAATGTTTTGCTTGATTCACTAATTGGAAAGTTGACTGCCTTCGAACTAAGAAACTATGATAATAGTGTACCAAAGATTGATGTTGTCTTCAAAGCTTCCATGATGCATGCACCAACAAGGAGAAGAAAACAAACTAGAAGTAGTTATGCTATAAGAACCGGTCATTCTCATGAAAATGACAACCTATTATCTGAAGAATAGGAACAAGATGAGATTGAAGCTCTATTGGCAAGAAGACTGCCAAGAGGAAAAGGTAAGTATAAAGGTAAACTTCCCTTGAAGTGCTTCTCCTATAATAAAATAGGTCATATTGCATCCAGATGTCTTGACAATGATAGGAAGGATAACTTTAGAAGCTACAAGGACAAGAACAAGAAGGAGTGATATCTTGTAGAAGAAGGAGTTACTGATGAAGAATCAGAAGGATCTGAAGGAGATGGAATTGGATTTGTGGTAGTAAAGGAAGATAACACAAAGGAAGGTGATATGGTACTGATCTCTAGTTCAAACCAGTGTGGAGACTGGGTAATTGATAGTGGTTTCACTCACCACATGACCGGTGACAGAAACAAATTTCTTAGCATGGAGGATTGCAATGGAGGAATGGTGAGATTCAGAAATGATGCACCTTGTGCAATAATAGGTAAGGGATCCATAGCCCTAAATGATAAAACAAATTGTGAAGATTTTTATTGGGTACAAGGGCTAAAATATAGTATGTTAAGTTTTGCAAAACTTACCAATAAGGGTTACCAGTTAGAATTCAATGAAGGAATATGCAAAATAAATGACAAATCGGGAAGTGTTATTGCTACTGGTAAATAGTCTAGAGGCAATCCGTTTCACCTAGACACCACCATAGGTAGTTGTCTAATCGAAAAGGTAGAAGACAATTGGTTGTGGGACAAAATAATATGTCATGTTACCATTGATAGCATAGTAAAATTTAGTGAGACTAAGTTTGTCAGAGGTATGCCTAATATTGTCAAACCTGAAAATGATATGTGTAAAGAATGTCAACTAGGAAAGTTGACTGGGTCTAGTTTCAATAGAAAATCTTTCTTATCTAAAAATGTGTTGGACTTAGTTCATACAGAACTGTGTGGTCCTATGAGAACCAAGAGTTTCTATGGAGAATGGTATTTCATGTTGTTTGTGGATGACTTCTCAAGAATGATGTGGTCTATATTCTTGAAAGAAAAATCTGAAGCCTTTCACATGCTTAAAGTCTTCAAGGCTCGAGTAGAGAGAGGAACCGGTAAGAATCTAAAATGCCTGAGATCAGATAGAGGAGGATAGTTCACCTCTCAATAATTTATAAAGTACTATGAAGAATGGGGGATTATGAGATAGATGTCTGCACCCAGAACACCTTAATAGAATGGGGTTACTGAAAGAAGGAACAGAACTTTTATTGACTATGCGAGGACTCTGATGATACAGAAGGATATTCCACATATCTTATAGAGAGAAGCAGTGAGTACTCTTGTGTACACCTTGAATCGGATATAGGTAAAGAAAGGGACAAATAAAACTCCCTATGAATTGTGGTGTGGATACTCACCTAATGTCTGTTGTTTCAAAGTATTTGGAAGCAGGTGCTATATCAAGAGAGATGAGTATTCTGGAAAATTTGATCCCAAGAGTGATGAATGAACCTTCTTAGGTTACTCCACAAATATTAAAGCATACTAGTGTTTGAATAAAAAGACCGGTAAGATTGTGGAAAGTGCAAATGTCAGAGTAGATGAGTTCTCTGAGAAAAATGAACATGACAACAAGAGTGAACTAGAGGATTATGAATAATTTGAGTACACTGCACCGGTCGAATCTATTGAAGAGAATCTTGTTATAATGGAAAATGAAGAAGCTTGTGAAGTAGAACCTGCATGACTGGTAGAAGAAGCTCCAATAAATGAACTAGTGCTAGAAAAGTATGTCAGAAACAATCACTCTGCTAAAAATATCATTGGTGACAAAGATGCAGGAGTACTGACTAGAAGAAGAGAAACAAAGAATGCCTGTCTACTCTCCATAATTGAGCCCAAAATAGAAAATGAGGATCTAAAAGATGATGACTGGATCAAAGCCATGGAGGAGGAACTGGAGAAGATTGAGAAAAATGAAACTTGGACTCTAGTGCCCAGACAGGAAAACACAAATGTAATAGGAACCAAACGGGTGTTTAGAAACAAAATGGATGAAACCGGTGAAGTGGTAATAAATAAAGAAAGATTAGTTTGCAAAGGCTATGCTCAAGAAGAAGGTTTGGACTATGGAGAAACCTTTTCATTGGTGTCCAATCTAGAAGGGGTCATAATTTTGCTGGTCTATGTTGCTTACAAAAATTTTGAAGTTTACCAAATGGATGTCAAATCGGCATTCTTGAACGGTGTTTTAGAGGAAGAAGTATACATAGAGCAACCAGAAGGGTTTGCATCTGAAGATGGAAGAAATATGGTATGTAGGTTGTAGAAGGCTCTATATGGGCTAAAACAAGCACCAAGAGCTTTCTATGAGAGGTTGCACTCATATCTATTAAGCATAGGGTTCAAGAGAATCAGTGATAGCAGTAACCTGTATCTGAAGACTGGAGAAGAAAGAAAACATCTAATTGCTTTGTAGATGACATCATTTTTGGAGGAGATGATGAAATGAGAAGAGGTTTTGTAGAACAAATGAAGGAAGAATTTGAGATGTCCATGATCAATGAGATAAAAAAATTCATCGGCCTACAAGTCTCACAGCCAAAGAATGGCATATTCATCAGCCAAACTTACATAAGGGAAATTTTGAAGACTTTTGGAATGGAAGATTGCAAACCTGTTGGAAATCCAATGGTTACAGGTTGCAATCTCTCCAAAAATGATGAGGCTCATGAAGTGAATGAGACACTTTACCGATCCATTATCATTAAGTTGCAGTATGTAGTACACAGTAGACCGGACATAGCACAAGTTGTTGGCTTGGTTGCCATATTTTCTGCAAATCTGAAAGAGACTCACATTGTGGCAGTCAAGAGAATATTTAGATACCTAAAGGGGACTCATGAGTATGGTCTCTAGTATCCACATAAGGGAAAATTCAACTTAAGTGTCTTCACTGATTCAGATTGGGAAGGGACCATTTATGACAAAAGAGCACTAGTTGAGGTGCATTTTTTCTTGGAGATAGGATTGTGTCAAGGACAAGCAAGAAACAAAACTGCATCTCTCAATCCACAATTGAGGTAGAGTATGTGGATATTGCAATCAACTACACACAGATAGTATGGATCAAGAAATTATTGGAAGGTATCCAAGAAAAGGTGATTGGACCAGTAGTGGTTCACTATGACAACATCAATCGCATCAACATATCCAAGAATCCGGTGATGCATTCCAAGACAAAGCATATAGCTATCAAATATCACTATCTCAGGGAATAGGTTCAAGAAAACAAAGTGGGGTTGGATTATATACCAACAAAAGAGAAGGTGGTTGATATCTTCACCAAGTTTCTACAGAAGGATACCTTTGAATACCTCAGAGGTAAGCTAGGGGTGATGTTCCTACCTACAGTAAAGTAGGTAAAATGGGCTCTATATCAATCTGGCATGATTTCCTTATGAAAAATCTCTAAGAATAGATTGATAAGTGTGGACTGCTCTGATTAGGGGGAGCAGTCTTGATTAGTGTAATGAAATACATCTTTGGCATTGTTGTCAAAGGGGGAGATATAATTATAGTGTTTGACCATTGGTAAGTAGTGATTGAGTTGAAGTTCCTGAAATAGAGTATTATGAGTGTTAGGGGGAGATTTTCATTACTCAAAGAAGAAGTTGTGAGTGGTACAAAAACAAAGAAAGAAATGAAGAAAGTACATTCAACTAATAAGACAGATTCTGAAGTATTGCCATCAATGCCAAAGGGGCAAATTCTTGGCATTAACAAAACTGGTTAATCTAGAGAACTGGTATATGAGCTAAGATTTGTCATTGATGTCTAACACTAACTGGTGGAGTGGTATCAGTGGAGTGGTGTATCTCAATAGTAAACGTGCTGACTTATATACACATGGAAACAACATAAGAGATAGATGACCAAAGTTTCAATCAGCTCAAGGGAAGATAGACTAAGCTAACTAGTCTGTCACTCAAGAAGATCGGTGTTGAGATTAGATCTTCTAGTTGGTCATTATAATGATGATGAAGTCACAAAAGGTGACCTAGGCAAGAAGGTTTAAGGTTGTATGCAAACTGAAACCTCATTGGCAAACAAGAAAAGAGACTTGATGTAAGTACCGCAAACTAGCAATCAAGGGTTGAACTAGTAATGAAGAGCATAGTGGTATACCAGTACATTGGTGAGGCAAAAGGAAGATAGGTGATCACCATAAATCTTAGAGTGGTGATTGGTTATTCAGTTGCGGTGGCCAAAGGTGAGTTGGTGAGCTTCTGTCTATACCAAACTAAAGGTTGGTGCAATCAACTTCAGTCATCATTCAATTAAGCCATGATTACTTGCACATTTTTTGGTTCACAGTTATAAGACTAAACCCGATCCAGAAGTTACTATTTTTGGGGGATGTGGTGGCAGAATTGGTTGAGTAGTTGGCAGAATTGTTGTATGGTGTGTAGAGAAAGAGCGGGAAGATTTGAATTCTAAATCTACAAAAATCTATGATTGCATTGATTAAGGAAACACTTGAAGGTGATGGAAAAGAATTTATAAAGTATTTTGAGTTCATTCAAAATATTCTTGATCGCAAAATTTGCAAAGTACAGATCATGTGCAAGGAGATCCAAAAAGTGTAGAGTAGAGTGTGAGAAAATGCTAAAAGATTTAGCAGAGAAGAAAGTGTATGAGGTAGATTGGCAGAGTGCAAAGTTGAGGATAAGAGGACAAACGGAGTGCAGAGCCGAGGGTAAGGAGACCAGTAGAGTGCAAAGCCAAGGATAAGAGGACTGGTAGAGTGCAGAGCCAAGGGTAAGGAGAGTGCAGAGCCAAAGGTATAAGCACCAAACTGGTGTTGAATAGAGAAGACACAACTGGTGTGGATAGAGTATGATTTACATCATGATCTGATCAAGCTATCAGTAGCTACTTCAGCAGATCATCCTTTTGCTACTTTCTAACCATTGCAACTTAAATCCCTTAACCGAGTGGACTTTAATCCCTTTGTAAAATCCCTTAACCAGGTGACATCTTAATTTATGTTCCTAAGTCCTTTAACCAAGCTACCTTTAATAGGGTAAAGGCACTAACAGGACTTAAACAAAATCCCTTAACCAGGTGGCAACTAACAGTGTCTTTGTAATCTCCTAACAGGGATGGCTCCTCACCGGGCATACTCCAGAAGAGTACAAATTTTGTGAGTTCCTACTCACACCATGGTTTTCTCCCATTTGGGTTTCCATGAGATAAATCTTGGTGCCACTATATATCTTTTCATGCATGCATATTCTTTGCAGTAGTTATGTATATTGATGAATATTAAGTTAGTGCAGATTTGAGTTAAAAGTTTTAAGTGTGAAAATTTGATAAAGTGTTGATTCACCCCTCCCCTCTCAGCACCATTTGGGGCTAATAGGATAAGAATCTCCAATGTTTGGAACATCTTCCAGAACCTCTTCTCGGGGCATATGTAGCATCTTCATTAATTTTTCCTACCCCTAAGGCATCTACCTCAGTTACCAGATGAGCTTCTTGTCAGTATAGGAGCAACCTCTTTTTCCGGATAAGTAACCAATGCATTCCCATTTGCTAATTAATCTTTGGTCTTCATGACCCATCTCTGGGTATGATCTTGTCAGATTTCACTAACCTTTTCTCTCCCTTTCTTGTTTGATCCTCCATTACCAACTGGTGGATTTTTGCTTCTACAAAATTTAGCAATATATACAACCTCATTACATGCATAACATGTAACATTGTTCTTTTGAATTGCTTTGCTAAAACCGGTATAATTGCTTGACCTACACTAATTAGCCATATGTCCAAATTTTCCACATGCATAGCATTTAACATTCATTCTACAATCTTTTGTCTTATGACCATACTTATTATATTTAGAACATTGACCGGGAGTAGAATCAGGGTTTTGATTTGCTCTATTTCTATATTGCCTAGCCATTTCACCAAATCTATTTCAAATAAAACATCTACCATTAAATTTATAAGCATTAAACTACCTTGCCAGTGCCTTATATTTTTTATCTTCATTAGCAGTACCAAAACTCCATCCTTGCTCAAATCCAATTCCACTGGAATCTCCATTCTTCCTTTGTCTCTCCAATAATGCATCTAGTTGTTTTAAACTAATCTTGAGTTTTTCTTTATACTCTCTTGCAGTAGTTAGATCATCTCTCAGAATTATCATTTGTCTCTCAAGCTTTTGTTCATTACTTTGGGATTGTACTAAATCAGTTCTTAACATATCATTTTCATGAACCAACCTACCACATTCTTCAAATTTGTTCTTCAGGGATACAACAATATTTTCTTCCTTCTTCTTCTGGTCCTCAATCTCCTTAGACATTCTCATAGTTATAGCTTACATTTCAATTTTCATGACCATGTTCTCTTGACTCAGTTTCTGACACTATTCCTTAAGTGCATATTTCTCTTCATCATCCTGATTTTGCAAAAGTTCCTTTCTCCTAGCTTGAATAGATGACATCCTCTAGTGTAGGATGAGAATTAATTCTTTAGAAGAATTTAATTCATCTTGTAGCTTTAAGTTCTTCAACCTTTCAGCATCATAATCTTCAAGTGCCATCTCAAGTTGCTTTTCCAAACCCATATCCATGGATTCTGAGTTTAGGATCCTTCTCAAGCTGTTAAACTTCCTCCAAGGCACAAGGCTCCGATACTAATTGTTGGAATCCAATAACACTGAGAGGGGGGGTCAATCAGTGTTATACAAGAATGATCAATTTTAGCCTTATTAAAACATGCATACACCAACCATTTTACCGGTACATACAGAATTGAAAGAAGTAAAGGAACTAATAAGACAATCACATAAATGAGAACCATAACACATAATTATATGTGGAAAACCTCGAAGAGGAAAAAACTATGTTAGGATTTGTGACCCATGATATCAATTCACTGGTCATATCAAGAGATATTACAAAATATAGGGGCCTACACTTGTAGGAAAGCTTATAGCCTAGATCACACTGCTCAATCACAAAAGTAGTCTCACTGACTACATATAAATCTAGACTACAATCTGGAGAAGTGTTTAACTGCAAAAGATAGTGATGCTCTGCAAAAAGGATTAGAAAATCTGTTTGATGACAACACACACAAGAGCACAAGAAACAAACATTAGTGTTAGCAACAAAAGATTATCCTAAACAGGCATATCAAGAGAGATATTAAGCATGAAATAGAAAGCATATAAACATAAAATGAAATAGCTAATCAAGATGCTCATAGTTGCTCCTCCCTTGTTCCTCTCCTCTCCAAGTCCCAAATGAGTGTAGCTCTCAGCAGCTTTTTGCACTATGGATGCTTATGGAGGATTGAGATTTAATACTAAGCTTCAAACATGAAATGAAAAGCTAAATACTATGCTAGAGTAGATAGTGATGCTATGAAAAAGCTCTATGCTAATGCCAGTATAACAACAATACTCTAAAATGCTTCTCCTTTTGCTTGAGGAGAAGGGTTCTATTTATAGAAGAAATAGGGAAATGAAGGGTTAAGATTGAGCAATCTTAACAAGGGTTAGGATTGAAAGTTGGGGATCCATGTGCACAATTGGCACCAATAAAATGGTGACAAGTTTCAACATAGGATTGGGTTGAGAGAAGAGGTTGGAGGCATTAAAGGCCTGAGAAGACCTCATGGTTATCTAGAAGGTAAGGGTCAAGTCTAAATTAAGATTACCCATTGGATTAAGAGTTAATCCAAGGATAAACCTTTGTGCAAATGATTAAGAGATAATCATGGTCAAAGCATTAAAGGCTTGATGAGACCTTTGGGTTGGGTAGAGGTTGAGTCAAAACAAATGTTTTAACCATGTGGGGGTTGAATTAACCATTAATGGTTATTGGAGACTTTGGGGATTAAGTGGTTGAAGGTTGGAAGCTTTCAAAGGTTATCCAAGACTTTGAGGGTTAATTTGTTGAACACACAAAGCATTAATTGCTTTTCAAAGACTTTGGAGTCTTTGAGAAGTGACTCCAATTTGCTTAGGAATGTGACAATATTTAGGGGATGGATTAGGCTAATTAGGAAGGGTTTAGAAGAATCTAGAAGGGGTTTAGGCATGCAAGTGGATTTTGTAGGAAAATGCAAGTGGGAGAAATTTTGGTATTTTCAATTAAAATAAAATCATTTATTTCAATTAAATGGTGTAATTTGCATTTGGATAAATATTCAAATAAATATTAATTTATTTAAATGAGAAAAATGAAGATAAAGCATTTAAAATGCTTGAAGACTTTGAGGGAAACCATTAAAGGCTTGAAGACTTTAAGGAAAACCATTAAAGTCTTAAGAAGACTATAGAAGGAAGCCATCAAGTTTGAAGACTTTAAAGCCATCAAGTTTGACTACTTTAAGGGAAACCATTAAAGGTTTCAAGTGGGTGAGGATAAATAGGATTTTAAATAAATAATTTATTTAAAATAGTTGTGCAACTTGCTTTTGTAGGAAAATACAAGTGGGTGGAGGATAAAGGTGATTTAAATAAATTATTTATTTAAAATAATTGTGCAACTTGCTTTTGTAGGAAAATACAAGTGGGTGGAGGATAAAGGTGATTTAAATAAATTATTTATTTAAAATAATTGTGCAACTTGCATTTGTAGGAAAATGCAAGTGGGTGGAGGATAAAGGTGATTTAAATAAATGATTTATTTATTTAAATGTGAGAGGTGGGATTTTGGGGGTTTTAAATAAATATTAATTTATTTAAATGTGAGAGAAGATTTAATTAAATAAATATGATTTATTTATTTAATTAATGGTCTGAATTTGGTTAAGTGAATTAAATCAAATAAATTGAATAATTTATTTAATTAATAGGAGAATAGGGTTAAGATGAATTAATTAAATATTAATTTAATTAATTATTAATTGATGGTTAAATAATCAAATAAATACTAAGTATTCATTTAATTAAGTGGACAAATTTATGTGACTACAGATAGCATCTCCTATGCCTAAATACGGTTCTGGTTAACCTCTGTCAGTTTTGGTCTGAAACCCTAAACCCTTTACTAGAATAACCCTTACATAAATATCCTCACATACATGATCTCTCTGATATATTTCGCATCTCCTTCCTAATACATATTCGCATTATATCACATCCACATGTATCCCAATTCAATATCAAAATGATCTAATCCAACTAACCTATATACCCTATACAACTTATCATGCCTTATGTTGGCTTACAAAGATAATTAAAATATCAATATACATGTCAGCTAGATAACATAAATACATGAATATCAAAAACAATTGCTGATGTCGGATCCAAGAGATGTCGGCCTCCAATATCGATAACCTTATTCTAAACCTTGTTGGCCTACATTGCCCATAACTTGAGAATTCCTTCTATCCTATCGGTGCTGGTGCTGGTGTCAGTGTAGTGTCTATGAATTGTCTGTCAGTACACAAGTGAACCAAAACAAGAAGCCAGAACAAGATACCATGTTTCCATCAATGACAACACAGTGAAACCAACCAATTGAGTGTCAATTGCCAACAAGCTTATCTCCTATTATGCATGTAATCATAGTTCTCCAAGATAAGATAGATGATTTAAAGGCAAGTGTTTGAAGGCTCACACCGTATCAAATAGTAAATCACTAAGTTTCGTTATGTGTATGTGATAAATGATATGCACCGGATCAGTCGGGTAAACATGATGAATTGTCGGTACAGAGATTGAAAGATATCTTTGTCACTTTGACAAGCCAGTTGATAGGTGAACTATTTTATTGATGAAGAAAGCAAATTGGAATAGCTACAAATAGAGAATGTTTTTAAACTGAAGATGAAGTTTGGTACCACCAGTGTGCATGGTATCTTATCAGTATACATGTAGAAGATACTACCGGCATAGATGTCAACCGGTAAGCTAATAGTGTACAGATGCATAAGCCTCCCATCTGTTGAAGATGTGCATGAGAAAGGTTGGCAAGAGTGTTGACTAGTTTAGGTGTTCCACCAGAAGAGAAGCAAAGTGAAAGGGAGAAGACAAATCGATTAGGGTATACCGACGGGCTCTGTGAATCGGTAGATGAACCCGGTTGTGTGGTTGGTTGGTGATCTTGTCTGGACCGACACATAAGACTTAGTAGAGGTGGATGTTGACTATGATGACACGTAGGAGATAAGTGTCATGCATGCATAGGTCATCAAATAATTATCAGTGAGGTTGGTGGTGACTAGTAAACATTAATGTCGATAGCGTGTTTCACAAGTCGAATGTAGAAGAGTGTGGCTCAAGATGGATCAGAGGACAGAAATATGATTGAGTGGCTTCATGATCGAATTCGAGTGTCCAAGTGTTGATCAGGGTAGGTGAAGCTATCTACATGATCACTTCATAGGTGTTTGACAAGTATAGACCAAAAGAGGTGTCATGTTTTCCAAATATGGCAAACATGTTTTGGATGCAATAGGATTAGTGGAGTTTCATTGATCCATTGCAGGTGGTCAATTCCTAGAAGGAGAGCTGTTTGGATTTGGTTTCCCTTAGGGTTGATGAAGAAACTCTAGCGTGTCAAAAATTTGAATGTCATTTTGGCAGAAAGGCATAGTATAAACATGCAGATCGAAGACCAGATATGTTGTTGTTGCATGAGAGAGTGAGGCTAGTGAAGAGAGCCAATCAATCAAGTGTCCAACATCAATTAGAGAGGAGACTAATTTTGTGTCAGAGAGAGAGAGAGAACCAGTTTGAAGAGTTCAACTAGAAAAAGTGAGGCAACCGGTGGACTGTCATTAAGTCTAATAGAGGTGTGCACTGATGGTGACTAAACCAGCAAAGAAGAGCCACAGAAGATTGTAGAGAAGATTGCAATGAAGAACTGGTAAGCTGAGAACTGGTAGTAATTAGGTAGTAGACATTTGATTGAGTGAAGAAGACCATGGTGGCCAACAACAGTGTGTTAGAGAGAAAAGGGAACTGACAGAGAGCAGTATATCAGAAAAGAAGAAGAAGAGGTTGAAGCGATAAGGTTGCAGTAGTGAGAAGGTGATCAAAGAACTGGCAAAGAATTGGAGAGAGGAGAATCGGTGGAGAGACTTGGATAAGAGTTACAAAACTCTTTTGTAACAAGGAGATTACTTTTGTATTTATGATATGATCTTGTAATCACTGAGTTGGATTTTGGTGTAGGGGTTGGTGCTCCTTGGGTTGGTGCCCTAAAATTAGCGGTTGGTTCTCCTTGGGTTGGTGCCCTAAATATTATAATGAAGGTTTTCATTGTGAAAAGATTGGAGCAGCAGTCTCCAGCAGCATTTCTCACCGAGGTTTTTCCCATCTTGGGTTTTCCTCGTACATCTGGTGTTATGAGATGTCCCTTTTATGTGTGGTTTCATTTGTGTTATCTTTCCATCTAACTGGTATGTCTACTTTATGTTAGATTTGTTAACCAGTATACACACATAGGAGAGAAAAGGGAAATGTTTTGGAAATCACTAATTCACCCCCCTCTTAATAACATCTAGTGTTCAACAATCCCAAATAGACTAACTCATCATTCATGAAAGTACACTTCTTAATATTTATTAGAAACTTTTCTTCTCTCAACCTCTGCAGAACTTGTCTCAAATGCAATATATGCTCCTCTTTTGTCTCACTGAAAATTAGAATGTCATCCAAATATACAATAACAAATTTACCCAATAATTTCTTCAATACCTCATTCATCAGCCTCATGAAAGTACTCAGTGCATTAGTTAACCCAAAAGGTACCAACCATTCATGTAATCCTTCATTTGTCTTGAATGTTGTCTTCCACTCATCTCCTTCTCTAATACTAATCTGATGATATCCACTCTTCAAATCTATCTTTGTAAAGTATTTGGTTCCACTTAAACAGTCCATTATGTCATCCATTCTAGGCAAAGGAAATCGGTATTTCACTATGATCTTATGTATTGCTCTGGAATCAGGACACATTCTCCACTCTCCATTATTCTTAGGTGCTAATATTGTTGGTACTGCACAAGGGCTTAGACTTTATCTGATCAAACCTTTCTTCAACAACTCCTACACTTTTCTATTCAGTTCTTAATTCTCTATCAGTGTCATCTGATGTGCAGCTTTGTTAGGCTAACTAGCTCCGAGAACCAGGTCCATGCAATGACTGATACTTCTCACTAGTGGAAATCCACCAAGTACATTATCTAAAATGATGTCTTCATATTTTGTCAGCAAATCTTTTATCTGTTCCGGTTGTTCCTCTTCATGCTCCAGATTCTTGATCTTCCTAGGAATTAAGGCAAAAAACACATTATCATGTCTCAATCCATCCAAGAATTTCCTTCCATCTACTAAACAGATTCTAGCATTCGTACAGACCTCATTCTTTAAAGATCCCTCCAAGGGAAACAGCATTTTCTTCATCCCATTGGCCACAATAGTGTATGTATTCTTCCTTCCGTCATGTACTATCTATCTATCAAACTGCCAAGGTCTACCCAACAAAAGATGACAAATATCCATAGGCATAATATCACACAAGACTTCATCATGATAATTCCCAATTTTCAATTTCACCAAACATTTCTCACTTACTAACAACTTATGTTTATCCTAAATCCATTCTATCTTATAAGGTTTTGGGTGTTTCAATCTATCCAAATTCAACTTATTCACCATCTCTTTTGAAACAAAATTGTCTGAACTACCACTATCAATAACAACTTTACAACACTTATTGGATACCTTACATCTGGTCTTGAACAAATTCTTCCTCTACAAGGGCTCTTCATCTCTCCTGGTATGACACAAAACTCCTCTCATCATCAACAGCTCTCCATCTTCTGATTTATTATCTGATCTGGTGGGGTTTTATTCCACCACTGCTACTCTTTCGGTATTCTTTGTCTTATTACACTCAAAAGCATAATGTCCTTCTCCCCCACACTTATAGAAAGTTCCTCTAAATGTTCTCTTGTCTTGTCTTACAAAATTCTCATTCTGGTAGCCATCTGCTTCTCTCCTCCAGTACAAATTTTTATCATCTTTCCAATATAAATTACCTTCTTTGTTAACTTCCTTGTCCTTGTTCTAATCTGTACAGGTTCCTCTACCTCTGCTATATCTTCTTCCTCCATGAAATCTTCCTCTGGTAAACCTTCCACCTTTTCCTCTCTGCCTCTACTCATGTCTTTTGTTTAGTTTATCTTCTTCCTTTCTAGGGCATACTGGTAAGCCTCTTCAGCACTATAATTTGATTAAACTAAGTTCATCTTGTATAGACACTCACAATCCATTCAAATATCTTGCAAATTGTTCAACTTCATCATCAACATGTCTAGATCTGATATTCAACTTATAAAATGATTTGATGTATTCCTTCACACTAGATTCCTTCTATCTCAAATTCTACAACTTTTGAAACAAATTCACTTGATAATCAGCTGACATAAATTTTGATTTCAACTTAGCAATCATCCAATCCCATGTCTTGATCTTCTCTTTACCTCTTCTCTATCTATCAACCTACAAATGCTCCCACCAAAGAGTTGCATGACCTTTTAACCAAGTATAGGCATAGTTCACCTTCCTTTCTTCTACAATGTTTTCAGAATCAAAATATTTCTCCATCTACAAGATCCAATCCATTAATCCATCCAAATCCAACTTTCCATCATATTCTGGTGGGGTAAAATGAGGCTTATTATTAGCCCCTCAAAAACCTTTCCTCATCTAGATCAACCACCGATGGGTTTACTTGTTCTATCAAGGCTTCTTCTCCTTCATATTCACTTACATATTCAATGTGTCGGGCTCTTCTCTAGGTTGTCTCCATGGTTTCCAACCGGGCTGCTATCTCTTGCAACATTTTCATCACAGTAGGATCTACATTCCCACACATTCCACCATTCCTAGTTCCTCTTTGTTCCATTGTTTACACCAGTCCTCTATAGTTATAGGTCAGATTCATAGTCCTCCACCCTACAACAAAAATCTTAGGACATGCAACCTCCGGAATGAAATATCGCTATGATACCACTTGAAGTAGTCACTAGTTAGGAGGGACCTCAAAGAGATCAATCCAAATTGGTCAGCAAGAGTAAACACAATGAAAACACAAAGATATGATGGAGGTAATGTATAAAATATTTTTTTATAACATGAAAACTGATTACAACCAACCGGTAACAACTGGGTTACAAAAACCGGCCACGGGCCTACTGAAACATGCTCAAAATATAGAATAGGTCACAACCGAGACCTTAAATCTTAAGATCTATCTTCTACGCTTAGTAAAACTACTTTATTACATTCTAATTCTCAATTACAATGACTTATATGATCCAAGGGGATCCAATCTACCCAAAAAGGGATCAAAACCCGAAGAACAAGACCTAACATACAAAACCAACAAGGTTAGCCTCTGCCAAAGAAATTCCTCTGGAAAATTCAAAGGATAATGTGTAGATCATTGGAAAAGGTTGGCCACACACCAAGGAACATCAAAATCAATGCTTAGGGATCTGCAAGCTATGAAAGGGGTCAGGTAGATCACAAATGCAAATAGGATTATGCAACTGGTAACAAGAAATTGTCAAGGAAACCGATAGTGAGAACTTGCCAAAAAATTATCCAAATACACCACGGTTTGGGAATAAGGAAGATGATCAAGTCTTCAAGTAGAATCCAACTCCATAGGATCCGGTGAGACAAATCCAAGATACACAGAAAGAAATGTAGAAAGTGCAAGAAGAAAACAAAATAGAAAGGAAAATATTTTTGGTTGATGCA
Source organism: Cryptomeria japonica (assembly GCF_030272615.1). Classification (NCBI taxonomy): domain Eukaryota; kingdom Viridiplantae; phylum Streptophyta; class Pinopsida; order Cupressales; family Cupressaceae; genus Cryptomeria; species Cryptomeria japonica. The sequence goes on along the minus strand of NC_081405.1, from coordinate 216,570,542 downwards.
AGATTGCTATGAACTAGGGATTCTCTTGCATCAATTTGTACAGGGTTTTCTTGGTGAGCATTACAAGAGGCATCAATGCTTAGATGTTTTTGGGCATGGATGTGAATTGGTTCAGATGCAAAGGAGTAACACAAAGGAATGACACAATAGCAACCAAAGATGGTATTTAGACTTAGTGATGAAGGTGAGGTCCTCTCCTCAAGCAAAATCTCAAGTGCCTCGTCAACGTTCCAATCTGCTTATGGCTTTGGCAGATGGCAAGCTCTAGCCCTCTCCTTCTTTGATTCCTTAGTCAATATTTCCTCATTTGTTTCCTTTCTTTGTTGTTGGATGTAAAACTCAAAGAAACCCCTACCATGAGTGCAATGAATTTTGAAAATCTCAAATTGTTGTTGCTAGCCCTAATCTGCATCTCAATCTTCCTAGGGTGGGATTAGACGCTCCCAATTTTCAAGATTTAGCCTTCATTTCATTTTTGAAAGGCTTGCAAGTGTACAATCTTGGAGACTTACAAGTCATTTTGGAGGAAACACTTATTGATTTTCATGTACAAAATTCATGTGTTTATGAAGTTGTTGCAGATGTGGGGAAGAGATCCCTCCTCATCATATACATGAGAAAAAGGTTGTCAATTGACCAATTCACTAATTGGCTGAGGTTTTCATGGAGCAGTGTGTCCACCCTAGAAATTAAAATTATGGTTTTTTCTCCTCATATTCATTTCTATGGAAGACTAAAATTATGTGGTGCAAAATGGTCCCTAGTTTTATGGCTAGTTGAGCCTTTTTGTTTTTCCTTAGACTCATTTTTTTATCTTGATATTGCAAAAATCACTTCTATCCTCATATGGATCAGATTATATAATCCCCCTATGATCATGTGTGATCCTGGGATCATCAATAGTATGATTGACCAAATTGGTTCTTTTATGAATTTGGATGTTGATTGTGGGGCTTCCCATTGCAAATATGCTAGAGTTTGCACTGACATTGACATCTTAAATCTGATGCATCATTCTATTGTGATTCATTCTTCTCATGGAACTTGGACTCAATTTTTAAAATATGAAGGACTTCATTTTAGATTATTTTATCTCAACTTGCTCGATCACAATATTAGTAGGTGGTCCTCTCCTATCCAATTTGTCACAATAAAATTCAGCCTAAAAAATGGGTTAGGAATGTAGGCACCCCATATAAGGATTTTATCTAGTACAATCAAGGTAAATTATTTTCCCCCATTCAAAGCCTAATTCTAGTTGTGTGGATCCTCTTATAGTTTATTGTCAACCATAGTGTTCCCCCACTCTTAGCCCAAGGGTGACATATTGAATTCTATAGTTCCTTTATCCTCTCATCCTAATGATGATTTCCTTGGTATTTCTCAAAAGGGTGAGGTTATTGGAGACTACTTTTATTCTAAAGGCACATACCCTTTTATGAAGGATCTTCATGAGGATCATGCAGATTTCAAAGATGATTTGATTGAAGAACACAAATGGACACTGAGGGGGGTGAATCAGAGTATTATAAAAACTATTAATCTATGTGTGCAAATAGTAAAACTGAAACTCAAATAAGAACACACACAGACAAATAAACCAAACCACAACACAAGATTTATGAGGAAAATTCAAAGTGGGAAAAACCTCAGTGAGAATAGTTACTGGAGTCTACTACTCCAATCTAGTCTCACAAAGAAAAAAACACGTATTACAATATTTTTAGGGAAACAACCCAAGGAGCACCAACCCCTGATAATTTTGAGCACCAACTCAAGGAGAACCTACCCCTTCTCTGAGCACCCACTTAGATAATTACAATGGATAAAAACATTACAATTTATTGCCTTGCTACAAGTGCAATTTTGTAACTCACAGATTGTCTGACTGCATACTTCTACTCGATTCTTTTCACTCTGATCTTCTTCTCTTATTCTTTGTCTTCACTCTTCTCTGATCTTTTTCTTCACTCCTCTCTAATCTTTGTCTTCACTCATCTTTGATCTTTGTTTGATTTTCTTATATTCTTTGTCTCTGCTTCACCTTGTTGAATGCTCTCTATTCTCTGCTCTTTATCTTTCTGCTTTTGCACCTTCCTTTTTGTTCACTTCACTTGGTGGCAACTCACTCTATTTTTATCAACACTTCATCTAAACAACAAGTTGATATTTTCCTATTTTCTCCTCTATGTCTATCTCCGCCAACTACCACTGTCAAATCATATTAACTACTTTTCTCTAACAACTCTACCTCAAAAATTATATTACCCTCCAAATCTATGTTTAAAAATTAATTCATTTTGTCTCTCTGAGATCTAATTTGTAGCAGATTTGGTTTTCTTTCTTGGATCAAATGTTGGCATTTGCATGAAGATTGCATTAATGATATGTTATGTTGTCATTGATGTCAATTAACTGGTAATGATATTGATGATATTGTTGTAATATTGTTTTGTAACTGGTAGGAAGAGCTAGTGAAGGAAACTATAACTAGTAGGAAGAATTTGTGGAGTGAACTAGTATTTCTCTATATTTGAGAGTTGAACTAGTAACTGGTAAACCCTACCTGTTGTTTTTAATAAACCCTAACCGATTAAGTTTGGTGAATTGGTTATATTGGTTTACAATCTGATGATGAACGGCAATGATTATGACATGTATGATTATTGTATGAAGACAATTTCAAGTGATTTTGGTGCATTGATGTAATGTTTTTTGTCTAGGAAATGAGAAAGTGTATTGCATATAATGCAAAGCACGTGATGAGTTACTTAGATGGATGAAGCAGTGATCTAGGAGCAATCGAGGTTTTCTTGATTGATGTGTAGAGATTGCTATGTAATCCAACGGTCATACTTGAACCGACATGTTTGTAATCTCTATGAGAATTAGGTTTTTGTTTTGTTACCGACCTAATTGATTTGTTTATAAGGTTGATGACTTGTTTAGTTTCAGTGTTGGCAAAGATCAGTTGAGTGTGTAGTTGTCAAACTGGATGATGTATCTATAGTTTGAGTAAAGGTAGATAGGAGCATGAAAAGGATTTGATCAAGCAAGTGTAGTGCTATTCAAATAGATCAGCAAACTCCTATTGTTTTCTAACAATTACAACAAAAATGAAATCCCCTAACTGGGTAAGCTCTAACTATTGGCATTTGCATGAAGATTGTATTGATGATATGTTATGTTGTCATTGATGTCAATTAGTTGGTAATGATATTTTTGACATTGTTATAATATTTTTACTGTACCGGTAGGAAAAATTTGTGGAGTGAATTAGTAACCGATGTAAACCTTATCTATTGATGTAACTAGTAAACCCTACCTATTGTTTTTGATAAAACCTAACCGATTAAGTTTGGTGAATTGGTTATATTGGTTTACGATCTGATGATGAGAGGTAATGATTATGAAACATATGATTATTGTATGAGGAGAATTTCAATGGATTTTGGTGAGTTGTTGTAATTGTTTTTGTCTAGGGAATGAGCAAATGTATTGCATCTAATGCAAATCACGTGATGAGTTACTAAGTTTGATGAAGCGGTGATCAACGAGCGATCAAGGTTTTCTTGATTGATGTGCAGAGATTGCTATGTAATCCAACGGTCATATTTGAACCAATTTGCTTGTAATCTCTATGAGAATTAGGTTTTTGTTGTGTTACCGACCTGATTGATTTGTTTATAAGTTCAATGAATTTGTTTAGTTTAATGAGTTGGCAAAGAGTGAGCATAGATCAGTTGAGTGTGTGGTTGCTGAAACAGGTGATGTATCTATAGTTTGAGTAAAGGAAGATAGGATCATGAAATGGATCTGATCAAGCAATTGTAGTGTTATTCAGATAGATCAAAAAACTCTTGTTGTTTTCTAACAATTGCAGTAGAATTGAAATCCCCTAACCGGGTAAGCTCTAACAAGCTTGGTATTATTCAAATCCTCTAACAAGGTGATCCATTAGATTGGATTTTCAAATCCTCTACTGAGGTTACTCCTTACAAGGTATTGCTTCTAACAAGGCATTTGTAGTCAATCCCTTAACCAGGTTATTCCTAACAGGATCAATTCTTAACAGGACTTTTTGTAAAGATTTAACTGGCTAGGCTCCTAAAAGGGGCGAACTTTAGAAGAGTTCAGATAGTTATCTTTTGAATCTCATCTCACCATGGTTTTTACCTATTTTGGTTTCCACATCAAAAATATTTGTGTCAAGTGGTGAATGTTTTTGTGGTTATGTTTTCATGGTCGATTTACTTAACTACTTATATATTTTGATGAGTCATTATAACCAGAAGCATTGAGAAATGAAGAAGTTGTTTATAGTTAATTTGTTGTAACAGTCAACTGGTTTATCTTATGAGTTTTTATCTTGATAGAGGTATTATTCTAAGTTTACTTTGAGAGAATGATTTTTGAGATTGTTGAAGTTTGTATCATTTTTTATATCTATTGATTCACCCCCCCCACCTCTTAGTAGTTGACCAGATACTTATTCTTCCATCATACCATCAATTGGTATCAGAGCATTTCAAGTCCTCTAAGGTCTACTCCTAACAGCTTGAGGTAAAGATCTTGCAGATCATGATGAAGAAGGAAGGTCTGAAGTTTAATAGAGAGAACTATAGGATATGGAGTGACAGAATGAAATTTTATATCAAGAGTCTGGGAAGCTAGTATTGGGAACATGTTGATACTAAGTATGTTGCACCTACTAGGATGTTGACTGATGATCACAAGAAAGAGAAACAAGAAAATCATCAAGCACTGCAGACTATTATCTATTCTTTGTTTGATGTAGAGTATGTAGATGTTCATGGTCTTGAAACTGCATATGACGTATGGAAAAAACTTGAAGAGATTTATAGTGGTGATGAACATGTTAAGATTTCTAAAGAAGAGAGTCTAAGAGGAAATTTTGATGACATGTAGATGGTTGAAGGTGAGAATTATCCAGCAGTATGGTCAAAGGATAAAAGAGTTAGTCGATGAAATTAAGAGTGCAGGAGGTAAAGTGGAAGATTCCACAATGATCAGTAAGGTACTAAAAACCCTGCTACCGGTCTACACTATTCGAGTCGTAACTATTCAGGAGCTGAAGTCCATTGACAAAACTAAGTTAACTCTTGACTCCATCATTGGCAAGCTTACTGCTTTTGAATAAAATGGTTATGATGGTAGTGTATAGAAATCTGAGTCTGTATTTAGAGCTTCTGTTTCTAACCCATCTGTGAGGAAAAGTAGATATGCCAGTCACAGTTATGAATCTAGATCTAGCAGAGAAGCTGATGATGAAGATAGTTTAGTTGAGCTTGAATCATTATTGGCCAGGTAGTTGCCTAGAGGTATAGGTAAATATAGAGGCAAATTACCTTTAAAATGTTTTGCATGCAACAAGATTGGACACATTTCTGCTAACTGTCCTAATGGTGATAATGAGAACAAACAAGAAAAATTCAAGAAGTATAAGGGTAAAGGCAAAAGAGATTATCTTATTGTTGTTGATGGTGGTATCACTGATGAGGAATCTGATGGTGATGCTAATGAAGACATTGTGTTTGTAGCCATTAAAGAAGATATGTCAGACTAGAAGGCATTAGTATCCAGGATGGATAACTTTGATGATTGGATCATTGATAGTGGTTGTTCACATCACATAACCAGTGATCGAAGAAAATTTCTTTCTCTAAAGGAATTTGATGGCGGAGTTGTAAGATTTGGTAATGACTCACCCTGCATGGTTAAAGATAAGGGAACTATTTCTCTTAATGGAAAGAGTAGTGCAGATGATGTCTACTGGATTGAAGGTTTAAAGCATAATCTTTTGAGTGTGGCACAACTCAATGACAGAGGATACCCATTGGAATTTAAAAATGGTATGTGCAAAACCTATGGCAATAAAGGCAAAATGGTTACAACCGGGAAGAAAACTAAAGGTAACTTGTTTCACCTTAATCCTAAAGTCAACAACTATTTAATTGCAAAGATAGATGATAGTTGGCTTTGGCATAGGAGATGTTATCATATAAACTTTGATAACATTTTGAAAGTGAGTAAGTCCAAGACAGTGAGAAGTTTGCCTCAGTTGGACAAACCGGTTAATACTCTATGTAAAGAATGTCAGTTGGGAAAGATGACATCCTCAACTTTCAAGAGAAAATCTTTTTTAGCAGAACATTTGTTAGATTTGGTTCATACAAATCTTTGTGGACCAATAAGGATATAAAGTATTCAAGGTGACAGATATTTTATGATCTTTAGTGATGATTGCTCAAGGATGATGTGGGTCACATTCTTGAAGGATAAGGTTGTAGCTTTTGGTAAGTTTAAGGAATTCAGGGCCTTAGTTGAGAAGCAGGGCGATAAGAAGATAGTGTCTGAGGACATATCAAGGTGGTAAATTTACTTCTAAGGAATTCACTAGGTATTGTGAAGAAAATTTTATCAAACAATAGCTTTTTGCATCGAGGACACCACAGCAGAATGGTATCGCAGAGAGAAAAAATTATTCATTTGTTGTAGTTGCTAGGACGAATTTGATATAAGGAGGTTTAGCAAAAAGTTTTTGGAGAGAAGTTGTTAGCACAATTGTCTACACTATGAACCAGATTCTAGTAAAAAGAGGTAAGGACAAGACTCCTTATGAGTACTAGTATGGAAGATGACCTGATGTTAGTTATTTCAAGATATTTGGTAGCAAAAGTTTTAATTAGAGAGGTGATTATATTTGCAATTTTGAGGCTAAAAGTGATGAAGGTATATTTATTGGCTATTCCACCAAGAGTAAGGCCTACAAGTGTTTTAACAACCAAACATGGAGAATTATTGAGAGTGTTGATGTCTGAGTGGATGAATATCCTAAAGTCTCAGAGGAAACTAGTTTGGATAAAAAGGATGAAGATCCTTGCATTTTGTTTTTGGAACCACAAACTGTGAAATCTGAAACCAGCAGAGCAAATACTGATGTACCAGTTCAACCGGAACAGATAAATTCAGAAGAAGATGCTGATAATGAAGAAGCTGAAACTAAAGATAATGATCATGTTATTCCAAGATATGTGAGACTAAATCACAATCCTGAACAGATTATTGGGGATAAGGATGTTGGAGTACTAACCAGAAGAAGAATCAAAGAGAATTCTTGCATGATCTCCACTTTTGAACCAAGAACTGCTAAGGAAGAATTTGGTGATAATCATTGGGTTAAAGCTATGGAGGAGGAATTAGATCAAATTGAGAAGAACAACACATGGACCCTAGCACCTCAACTAGTAAATAAAAATGTGATATGTACTAAATGGGTATTCGGCAACAAGTTGAATAAATATGGTGTTGTAGTTCATAACAAAGCTAGGCTAGTTTGCAAAGGTTATGCACAAGAGGAAGGAGAAGATTATGGTGATAATTTTACACCAGTGGCAAGACCGAAAGGTGTTAGAACTTTACTTGCATTTGCAGCACATAATAAATTCAAGGTATACCAGATGGATGTTAAGTCAACATTTTTTAATGAGATACTGGAAGAAGTATACATTGAGTAGCCAGATGGTTATGCTTTGACTAATGAGAAAGACATGGTATGCAAATTGCATAAGGCTTTATATGGATTAAAGCAGGCACCAAGAGCATGGTATGAAAGGCTTCATACACATCTGATGAAGATAGGCTTTCTGAGAACCAGTGATGATAGTAACATATATCTCAAATCTAACGGAGATAAAATATTGGTCAGCGAATTTTTTTAGATGATATCATATTTGGAGGTAATGATGATATGAGAAATGGTTTTGTAGATGAAATAAAAAATGAGTTTGAAATGTCTCTAGTGGGAGAAATAAAAAATTTCATAGGCTTGCAAATACAACAAATGAAGAATGGTATTTTCATCACATAGTCTAAGTATGTGAAAGAGGTTTTGAAGACATTTGGCATGAGTGATTGTAAACCAATTGGGACACCAATGGTTATAGGTTGTAAGTTGTCTAAGGAAGATGAGTCCACATCTATTGATGAGAAGGAATATAGGTCAATGATTGGAAAATTACACTATGTCATTCACAGCAAACCGGATATAGCTCATACAACTGGCATAGTTGCTAGATTCTAGAAGAATCTTAAGGAAACACATCTGATAGCAACCAAGAGGATTTTTAGATACTTGAAAGGTACTATTGACTATGGATTATGGTATCCATATGGAGGAAATTTTGACTTGAAGGTGTACACAAATGCAGATTGGGTAGGAAATGTTGATGACTGAAAAACCACAATCGGTGGAGCATTTTTTCTTAGAGGAAGACTTGTTTCATGGAGTAGTAAGAAGCAGAGTTGTACTTCACAATCTATTGCTAAAGCTGAGTATGTTGTAGCTTACATGAATTGTACTCAGGTTATCTAGATGAGGCACATTTTGGAAGGCTTTGAGATGAATATTTCAGAACCTGTAAATATTTTATGTGATAATACAAGTGTCATAAATGTTTCCAAGAATCTTGTTTTGCACGCACAAACCAAGCATATTGAATTGAAGTATCATTTCTTAAGGGAAAAAGTACAGAGTAAAGATGTGATCTTGGAGCATGTTTCTACCAAGGAGAAGCTTGTGGGTATCTTTACTAAACCTCTACCTAAGACTACTTTTGAGTATCTTAGAAGTTAGCTAGGGGTTATACCCCTTCATGAGGTCAGTTAAGCATGATGTAGATTACATCACTCTAAGAGCTACTTGCAGAATTTTACAGAAGGACTGGTGTAGGAGTAGAGTTATTCCATGGGGGGAGCATCAAGTTGCAAGTTGTTGATGCTGCACAATGAAATTTGACATTACCTATTTTACTTTCAATTTGGGATTGTTGTCAAAGGAGGAGAAGAATTGTGTGATTATGGAGAGAAAACCAGTGACAAGCTGAAGACATGAAGAGCATGGTGAATACTTGGTAATGTAAACTAGGATTCCTATTCACAATCACAGCAGCAATCAATGGTATTGATATTTGTATTGCCATCAATGCCAAAGGGGAAGATTGTTGGCATTTGCATGAAGATTGCATTAATGATATGTTACGTTGTCATTGATGTCAATTAACTAGTAATGATATTGATGATATTGTTGTAATATTGGTTTGTAACCAGTAGGAAGAGCTTGTGAAGGAAACTATAACCAGTAGGGAGGATTTGTGGAGTGAACCGGTATTGCTATATATTGGAGAGTTGAACCGCTAACTGATAAACCCTACCTATTATTTTTTATAAACCCTAACCGATTAAGTTTGGTGAATTGTTTATATTGGTTTACAATTTGATGATGAGTGGCAATGATTATGACAAGTATGATTATTGTATGAAGATAATTTCAAGTGATTTTGGGGCATTGATGTAACTGTTTTTGTCTAGGGAATGAGCAAGTATATTGTATATAATACAAAGTGTGTGATGAGTTACTAAGATCGATGAAGCAGTGACCCAGGAGCGATCGAGGTTTTCTTGATTGATATGCAGAGATTTCTATGTAATCCAACGATTATAATTGAACCAACTTGTTTGTAATCTCTATAAGAATTAGGCTTTTTTTGTGTTACCGACCTAATTGATTTGTTTATAAGGTCGATGAGTTTTTTAGTTTCAGTGTTGGCAAAGATCAGTTGAGTGTGTAGTTGTCAAACCAGATGATGTATCTGCAAATTGAGTACAAGCAGATAGGAGCATGAAAAGGATTTGATCAAGCAAGTGTAGTACTATTCAAACAGATCAGTAAACTCATGTTGTTTTTGAACAATTACAACAGAATTGAAATCCCTTAACCAGGTAAGCTCTAATAAGCTTAGTGTTATTCAAATCCTCTAACAAGGTGATCCATTAGCTTGGATTTTCAAATCCTCTACCAAGGTTACTCCTTACAGGGTATTGCTTCTAACAAATGATTATAGTCAATCCCTTAACCAAGTGGTCCCTAACAGGATATGTTCTTAATGGGACTTTTGTAAAGTTTTAATAGGCTAGGCTCCTAACAAGGAGAACTTTTGAAGATTTTAGATAGCTATCTTGTGGGACTCATCTCACCATGGTTTTTCCCATTTGGGTTTCCATGTCAAAAATATTTGTGTCAAGTGGTGATTATTTGTGTGGTTATGTTCTTATGGTTGATTCGCTTAACTACTTAACTACTTTGATAAGTCATGATAACCGGAAGAATTAAGAAATGAAGTCTATTGACATATGAAAAGCATTTGGATGTTTATGAGTTTGAAGTTGTTTACTGTTAATTTGTTGTAATAGTCAACCAGTTTATCTTATGAGTTCTTATCTTGACAATGATATTGCATTGATAATTCTAAGTTTACTTTGAGATTGGTGAAGTTAGTATCAGTTTTTCTATATATTGATTCACCCCCCCCTCTCAGTAATTGACCAGATACTTATTCTTTCATCATACCATAATCAACCATTTGCATTAAATGATACTTCTTTGTATTTTTTAACTTTCCCTATAGTAGGTTGCTATTTTTAGCCAGCTCAATCTATCTAATAGATTTGATTTTTCTTTTATCGATCACTTTGACCCCTTCAATCATCTTCAACCAGTTCATCATTAATGCATTCTTCATCTTCTTTTGATTTATCTCGATTAGATACATAACCACCTCATTAAAATTGATCATCACCTCTATAAGCACCAACCTCCATATATCAGATTTCATTTTTGACAACTTGGAATCCACATGTCTTCATTTTCAATGTCAAAGTCTCTCAGTCAAGTCTGGTCAACTGCCACATAAGTCATCTTCCTTATCAGCATGTAAATGTGGCTATAAACTTGGTCAAAATGTTCAAATTGTTCGACAAACTAACTATTCATCATATCGACAAGTGGCCTTTGATTTGCTCCATACATGCCACTAATAGTTCTGATACTTAATATAAGTACAGATCCAATAGCCAACAAGATGAGAGGGGGGGGGGTGAATCATACAAACTTAATCATCCATAAAAACATCAAATTCAACCTCGGTAACATATATTTTAGTAATATAACCAAAATTGTTAAACATGCAAACTCAAAAGCATATAAACATCATAAACCTCATAACACCAGATTTAACATGGAAACCAAAATAGGGAAAAACCACTGTGGGATTTCGGACCCACTAAGAAATATACTCTTCTAGAGTATGCTCGGTTAAAAGAAAATCCTGTAAAAGATTACAAACATATTGCTAGATGTGACCCGGTTAAGGGATTTCCATCAGATCTATTAGGATCTTCACCTTGTTAGAAGTGACCTTGTTAAAGGATTTCAAACACTCAATCAGAATGTCACCTTGCTAGAGGGTTTTACAAATAAGATTGTTAAGTCCACTCAGTTAAGAGATTTTCTGTCACTTTCACAAAATAACAGTAGTAAAATCTATCTACAACTTCACATCTAAAATGCTAAAGCTGATTCCTATTTGTTCAATACAATCTAGACATAGAACTAATCTTCTCTATCTATTGGGCTTCTATACTATGTTATTCTAATAGGTCTTCAAGCTTTTGTGCTCGGTAATCACTATGTAGCATCCCTGTGCATACACTTGCCCGCATACATTTTTTATCAATAGTTTCCTATTTATAAACAATTAGGTAACCGCTTAAGCTCCTTGATCACATTTCCCATGAACAATCATAGCCATTAGATCTTCAATCTTGTCCAGGTTCAATGCATCTTTTGATCAAAAAATGTTTTACCCCACCTAGGAACTTGCATATATGTCTTGGAACTTGTGCCAAGGTATTGTGGTTCAATCTGAGCTATAGATCTTCATGCCGACTTTCCTTTGCCTCAGATTCGTTAACAAACTTCATCCACGGCTCACCAATCATTTAATCAATTCTAGCTCATCAGCTTCCTTCATTAAATATCGCATGTAAATATTTAATGCATTCTGTTATAGCTTGGTTACAACTCGGTGAATACTAAACTTCACTCGGTAGACATTCCACCTTCATTAACTGATAGCGATAACCTTAGGGTTTACCGACTAGGTTCCTTAGGGTTTGTTGACTAGGTTCTTTGCTTGATAACATAGTATAGTATTAACTTTTACAATTTACAACATATGTATGATGTTAAAACAATCTAAAACATCATTGTCTGACTCAGTATTAGTTGCCCATTGAATACCTTATTCATCCCCTTATTCATCATATTCTTTCCTGTGTCTTTTACCGATATCTTTATAATCTTCAAATCATACTTCTCAAAATATGGCAACATCATACTGAATTAGAAAATCAATTACTTGACATCAATGACAAAATAATAATATCAAGATAGTAAACATCCTTAATCAGTTATCTCCATAATCATCAACAACCTTCTCAATATCCTTATGAAATGCCAACAATCTTGTTATAATGCTATATTGCCAACAATCTCCCCCTTTGGCATTGATGGAAAAACCAATTGATTTGACCTTAAAAGATTCGGATTGATGTGATTCTGAAATGCTGAAATACTCTCCCCCATACATTAGACTTCTCTTGTTTCCTTTAGTTGTCTTTCCAATCTATAGTCTTCTCATTTGTCTTCTCCCCCTTTGACAATAATGCCAAAAAGTAAAGAACTAAAACATAATTTCTATCTGTATGAAGTGATTTCCTATTGTTGTATATCAATTCAATCTCGGTCAGAGCATTTTGTCTTCAATTCCTGTTCCCTGTATGAATTCCTGTAATATGTATTGTACACCTTTAGAAAACATCCTAAAGTGTATAAAATAGCATCAACTCCCAAAAAGATATTCGATAGAGTCATCGGATTGATGTGTTCACCGAACTCAGTCAGTGAATAGAAGATAGGGGTAGGACCACTAACTTACTTCTGAGATATTCAAAAGTGTAACTTGGTAGTGGCTTGGTGAAGATATCTGCTATTTGTTCCTTTGTGCTACCATACTCCAGCACAACTTTCTTCTCTTGGGGCTTCTTCTCTAAGATAATGATATTTGATAGAGATGTGCTTTGTCTTAGAGTGCATAATAGGATTCTTTGAAATATTAATGGCACTAGTATTGTCACAAAATATAGTTACTGGCTCCGTAACTTTCTCATTTATACCTTCCAACAATTGTTTGATCCATGCAATGTTGGTACAATTCAATGCTGCAGCAACGTATTCAGCTTCTGATGTTGACTGTGAAACACATCCTTGTTTCTTGTTAAGCCAACTCACTAGTCTTTCTCCTAAAAAGAAAGCTCCTCCACTTGTTCTTTTTTTGTCATCAGTGTTGCCTACCCAATCAGCATCAGTATAAACTTTTAAATCAAAATCATTGCCTTTCTGATATACTAAGCCATAATCCTTAGTGCCTTTCAAGTATCTAAAAATTCTTTTGATTGTTGTCATGTGTGTTTCCTTAGGATCTGTAGATAATCTTGCAACTATACCTACTGCATGTGTTATATCCGGTCTGTTGTGAACAACATATTGTAGCTTTCCAATCATGGTTCAGTAAATTGTCTCATCAACAGATGCAGATTCATCATTCTTTGATAATTTATAGTTGGTAGTCATAGGAGTACTTACTGGTTTTGAATCCTCCATTCCAAATTTCTTCAATATTTCCTTTATGTACTTGGATTGAGTAATGAAAATCTCATTTTTCATTTGCAGTATCTATAAACCTATAAAATACTTTATCTCACCGATTAATGACATCTCGAATTCTTTGCTCATTTCATTTCCAAAGTTCTTGCATAAAGAGTCATTTCCACAAAATATAATATCATCAACAAATGTGTCTGAGATTAGTATTCCATTTTCATCATTCTTCATGTACATGTTGTTGTTCTCACTTGTCCTTATTAAACCAATCTTAGTCAAATAAGAGTGCAATCTTTCAAACCATGCTCTAGGTGCTTGTTTCAAACCATATAAAGCTTTGTTCAATTTACATACCTGATCTTTATTATTGTCTTCAACAAATCCTTCAGGTTGTTCAATAAAAACTTCTTCTTCTAATATTCCATTCAAAAATGCAGATTTGACATCCATTTGATATACCTTGAAGTTTTTGAAAGCAGCATAGGCCAACAATGTTCTTACTCCTTCAAGTCTAGCAACAGGTGCAAAAGTTTCACCATAATCAATTCCTTCTTCTTGAGCATAACCTTTGCAAACTAGTCTTGCCTTGTTTCAAATGACCTCTCCTTTTTCATTTAGCTTGTTTTAGAAAATCCACTTTGTACCGATTACATTTTTGTCCTTTAGTCTTGGGATTAGTGTCCATGTGTGATTCTTCTTGATTTGATCAATCTCTTCTGTCATAGCATTTATCCAATCTTCATTGTTAAATGCCTCTTTCACTATTCTCAGTTCAAATTCAGATATCAAACATGTGTTTTGTCTTAGTTTGTTCCTTGTCATCACTAGATCATCCTTATCTCCTATAATCTGACTTAGTGCATGATGTCTTCTGACATACTTGGCTAATACAGACTCGGTAGGCTCTGTATGATCTTCTTCATCACTCGGTAACTGGATATTCTCTTCATTTTCTTCAACAGTCTTCTCGGTAAGACTTCTCGGTTGAACATAGACAAATTCATCATAGTCTTCTGGTTCCTTGGAATTTCCTTCATCATTTCTTTCTACAAATTCATCAATTTTCACATTTGCACTTTCTACTATTTTGTTAGATGATTTGATCAGACATTTAAATGCTTTGCTTCTAGAAGAATAACCTAGAAATGTTCCTTCTTCACTTTTCTGATCAAACTTGCCATTTCTATCATCTTTATGAACATAGCATCTACTTCCAAAGATTTTAAAATAACTTACATTAGGTTACTTATCATACCAAATTTCATATGGTGTTTTCAAAGTTCCTTTCTTCAATTGTACTTGGTTCAAGGTGTAAACTGTTGTGCTTATTGCTTCTCTCCAAAAATTTTGTGGCACCTTCTTTTCAATCATTAGTGTTCTAGCACAATCCACAATAGATCTGTTTCTTCTCTCAGCTATTCCATTTTGTTGTGGAGTTCTCGGTGCAGAGACTTGTCTTTTAATACCATGATCATTGCAAAATAAATTGAACTCATCAGATGTGAACACTCCTCCTCTATCTGATCTAAGACATTTTAGTTGTCTTCCTGTTTCATTTTCAACTCTTTCCTTGTACCATTTAAACATTTGAAAAGCTTCTGATTTTTCCTTTAAAAACATTACTGACATCATCCTTGAATAGTCATCCACAAATAATATGAAATATTTATCACCATAATAACTTTGAACTTTCATAGGACCACAAAGATCAGTGTGCACTAGATCTAAAATTCCCTTAGAAGTGTAGGACTTACTTGTAAAGCTTGATCTTGTCATCTTACCCATCTGGCATCCTTGGCACATAGCATTCTTAGGTTTTTCAAGACTCGGTAGACCACTTACTCTGTGCTTCTTACTTATTTTGATCAGATTATCAAAATTTACATGACAAAACCTTTTATGCCATAACCAGGTATCATCAATATTTGCATACAAACACTTGTTACGAGTTGAGTCAAGGTGAAATGTGTTACCTTTTGTTTGTGTCCTGGTAGCAGCTACTTTCCATTCTTGTCATGAACTTTGATGATTCCTTTTTGAAATTCTATTCGGTAACCTATGTTGTTTAGCTATGCTACACTTAACAAATTGTATTTCAAACCTTCAACACAATAAACATCATTGCATCTTGCATTATCAAGAAGCTTTATAGATCCTTTACCTCTTATCGGACATGGTGCATCATTACCAAATCTGACATAGCCTCCATCATAATCTTCTAATATAACAAACTTGTGTTTATCTCCTATCATATGATGTGAGCATCCACTATCTATAATCCAAAAATCATTAGTGTTTATGTGAGATATTAGGGCTTTTTCTTCATACCTTTCTTCATCTAATCCATCTTTGATAGCCACATAAACTACTTCCTCTATATCAGTCTTATCTAATTTATCATCATTGGATTCCTCATCAGCTAATAGGCATGTCTTTCTATCTCTTCTTCTGAAGTCTTGGTGTCCTTTGTAATGATTTTCTTTTTGTCTATCATCTTGGTAATCTCTCTTTTCAGTAGAATCTTTGTCAGGAAAGTTAGATGCCATATGTCCTATCTTATCACAATTGAAACATTTCAAAGGTAGTTTTCCTTTATACTTACCTTTGCCTCTCGGTAACCTTTTGGCTAATAGTGCTTCAAACTCTTCTTGCTTTCTGATTTCCTCATACAGTTTGTGTATTGCCTCCATGTTCTTACAAAATCTTTCACTTGCTCCACTGTGATCTCCTTCAGAGTACTTATAATTTCTTTCATTGTAATCATTAGATTCATCAAGATGAAAAGAACTAAATGCAGATTCAACTTTATTTACCGAAGATCCACTGTTATCAAAGTCACTTAACTCAAATGCATGTAGCTTACCAATAGTAGCATCTAAAGAAATTGGCATATTAGGTATAGACCTCAATTCATTGATTGCAAAGACTCGGATTGCATAAGTTGGTAGAAGGGTTCTTAACAACTTACTTGTTATATCCTTTTCTTCAATAGTTCCACCTGCTCCTTTGATTTGATTGACAATCTCCTTTAGTCTTGTACTGTACTGAGTTATGTTCTCACCTTCATTAATCCTCATAGATTCAAGTTTTCCTCTTAGACTATCTACTTTGGCTCTTTGAACATGTTCATCTCCTCCATATACTGATATGAGCTTATCCCACATTGCCTTTGCAACATTGCAGCCTTCTAGATCATTAAACTCTGAATCGGTCAATGCAGATGTTATTTCAATCATTGCTTGAATATGTTCTTGCTTTGCCTTTATCTCTTCCATAGTCAATGGATAGGTGCTCGGTGTAACAAAATGATTCTCCAAATAGTATACAGCATATTCTCCAACTCCTGATAGATGTAGCTTCATCCTTTTATGTCATGTAGAGAAACTTGACTTGTTTAGCTTCGGTGCATCCCTCTTATACATCTTTGGATCTTTAATTCAAGTGCCTTTAAACTTTCCTTCTGGAGTCGAAAGCTCTGATACCAATTGATAGTTCTGATACTTAATATAAGTATAGATCCAATAGCCAACAAGATGAGAGGGGGGGGGGTGAATCATACAAACTTAATCATCCATAAAAACATCAAATTCAACCTCTGTAACATATATTTCAGTAATATAACCAAAACTGTTAAACATGTAAACTCAAAAGCATATAAACATCATAAACCTCATAACACCAGATTTAACATGGAAACCCAAATAGGGAAAAACCACTGTGAGATTTCAGACCCACAAAGAAATATACTCTTCTAGAGTATGCTCAGTTAAAAGCAAATCCTGTTAAAGATTACAAACACATTGCTAGATGTGACCCAGTTAAGGGATTTCCCTTAGATATGTTAGGATCTTCACCTTGTTAGAAGTGACCTTGTTAAAGGATTTCAAACACTCAATCAGAATGTCACCTTGCTAGAGGGTTTTACAAATAAGACTGTTAAGTCCACTCGGTTAAGATATTTTTTGTCACTTTCACAAAATAACAGTAGTAAAATCTATCTGCAACTTCACATCTAAAATGCTAAAGTAGATTCCTAGTTGTTCAATACAATCTAGACATAGAACTAATCTTGTCTATCTGTTGGGCTTCTATACTCTGTTATTCTAATAGGTCTTCAAGCTTTCGTGCTCGGTAATCACTATGTAGCATCCTTGTGCATACACTTGCCCGCATACATTGTTTATCAATAGTTTCCTATTTATAAACAATTAGGTAACCGCTTAATCTCCTTGATCACATTTCCCATGATCAATCATAGCCATCAAATCTTCAATCTTGTCCAAGTTCAATGCATATTTCAATTTGAAAATGTTTTACCCCACCTAGGAACTTGCATATATGTCTTGGAACTTGTGCGAGGGTATTGTGGTTCAATCTGAGATGTAGATCTTCATGTCAACTTTCCTTTGCCTTAGATTCGTTAACAAACTTCATCCATGGCTCACCAATCATTTAATCAATTCTAGCTCATCAGCTTCCTTCATTAAATATCGCATGTAAATATTTAATGCATTCTGTTATAGATTGATTACAACTCGGTAACATCTCAGTGAATACTAAACTTCACTCGGTAGACATTCTGCCTTCATTAACCGATAGCGATAACCTTAGGGTTTACCGACTAGGTTCCTTAGGGTTTACCGACTAGGTTCTTTTCTTGATAACATAGTATAGTATTAACCTTTACAATTTACAACATATGTATGATGTTAAAACAATCTAAAACATCATGATCTCATCATTGTCTGACTCGATACTAGTTGCCCATTGAATACCTTATTCATCCCCTTATTCATCATATTCTTTCCTATGTCTTTTACCGACATCTTTATAATCTTCAAATCATACTTCTCAAGATATGGCAACATCATACTGAATTAGAAAATCAATTACTTGACATAAATAACAAAATAATAATATCAGGACAGTAAACATCCTTAATCAGTTATATCCATAATCATCAACAACCTTCTCAATATCCTTATGAAATACTAGCAATCTTGTTATAATGCTATATTGCCAACAGCCACGTTGTTGGGTCAAACTCGGTCAATGCCCATGTGGATAGTCAGTCTGATTCGGTAAGCACATCTCATGGTTACCCCATGCACCCATTGAGTCTCTTTGCATCCCTCTATGGATGATGTGGAATGGCAGGACATGAAAATGCCTTTTTCACATGCCCACTAAAAGACATTTTGAATACCTCTACAAGTCATGGAATAGTGGGATGCCTTCATCTTTCACCTTGTCTTCTTCTCACACACCCACTGGAATACTTTTGTCCACCCAAAGCAAGCTACGGAATAGCGAGCAGTAGAATAGATCTTCCTGCACACCCGCTAGAACACATTTTCTTTAGTTAGCCATGTTTCAGAATGGCAGGGGGCCATTAAAACCTTATCCCGCATGCTCGTTGAGTTACCATGTGTTCACCAATTCCAACTGCTGGATGGTGGGGCCCTCAATTCACTTATCCCATGTGCCCTCTAGATAACTTTAGCCTCGCCGATTACTATTGCGGGATGGAGGGAGCTACCACTTAAACCGTACACCTGCAGGATCATTTACTCCTCACTTGTTCATAGCGTGAGCTAGCAGAGGTCATATAACCTTTGTGTTATGCACACCCTAAAGCAATAACCTACATAACCAACATTTTATTCAATTATTCTGCAATCGAGTCAATAAAATTTGTGTTATGCAATTCTTCTGCACTCTGCAACTGACCTAGTTGACATCAATGACAACATTTTCCAACAATCTCCCCCTTTGGCATTGATGTCAACATGTAGAATATTTCTCCCCCTTTAACAATAATGGCAAATGGGTGTGTACTCCTTTAGAGAAAATTCATCTAATATCCAAAATAGATAGCCATTCTACACATGATACTATATAGCCAATCGAGATCCATCTCCCCTTTATACATATATCTCTACTAAAACCATTCAACCTGCATATGCATATCACTACTGGAACCATTTCACCTAGACATACCCTCTCAGAACATTGTAGATAACACTTAACTTGTATGGTATTGAATATGTCTCCCCCTCACACCTTGAATCTCATTAAGAATAACTTACTTGATAATCTTAGACTCATGTATTGTGCCTCAGATGATACACTTTATGAACTCTTTGCTACCTTCATGCTAGATGAACCATTATTACAATATATTCCCTGATAAGTCAATATATAAATATCTACTAAGAGAACCATTATTACAATATAAAAAGCAATGCCAATATTGCTTCAAAAAATATTCAAACCTCCCCTTGAAAGCAAACATGAGCTTAGTATGCTCCTCTTGACCCATTGATCACATAAAACACTTAAGTGTCGTAGGAAGGTGGGACAACTCCCATTTGTCCTTTGGTAGTGGCTTAATGAAGATATCAGCTACTTGTTCACCAGTGCACACATATTCAACTTTCACCTCTTTCTCTGCAACCTTTTCCCTGAGAAAATGATATTTGATTACAATTTGCTTTGTCCTAGAATGCATGATAGGGTTCTTTGATATACTGATTGCACTTTAATTATCACACATGATGGAAATGAGATTTGAAAATTCTACCTGAATATCTTTGAGTGTCTACTTCATCCACAGGACTTGAGAATAACATGTGGCAATTGCAATATACTCAGCTTCACCAGTTTATAATGAAATGGACTCTTGCTTCTTGATATGCCATGACACCTACCAAGGAAAAAAGCTCCACCACTAGTTCTCTTCCTGTCATCTACTTGTCCTACCCAATCAGCATCAAGATAGACTTGCAAAGTGAAATCTCCTTTCTTTGGGTACCATAAGCCATAAGCAAGAGTCCCCTGCAGATACTTGAATATCCTCCTAATTGAATTGACATGTGATTTCTCTTCTTGTAATCTTGCCACCATACACACAGATTGAACTATATCAGGCCTTGAGGTTGTGAGATACAATAGACTTCCAATCATGGATCTATATAAAATCTGATCTACACTAGGTGACTCATCATCCTTACTTAATTTGCAACCTATCACCAGGGGGGTACTAGCCAGTTTGCTATCTTCCATTTGAAATTTCTTTAGCATTTCCTTAGAATACTTGGTTTGAGAGATGAATATTCCCTTATTCTGCGATGATATTTTTAAACCAAGAAAATATGATAACTCTCCAAGCATAGACATATCAAACTCAAACTCTAGTTGGTCAGCAAATTCTTTGCATAAGGTATCCTTGGTCCCTCCAAACATGATTTCATCTACATACACTACAACTAAGATCATGTTCTCACCTTCTACCTTGATGCATAAATTGTTGCCAGCATTTCCCTTTCTGAAACCTTGCTGATGGAGATACTTGTCCAATCTTGAATACCATGCTCTAGGGGCCTATTTTAATCCATATAGTGCCTTCTTCAATCTCCAGACAAAATCATCATCTTCATGAAGTTGGAATCCTTCAAGTTGCTCTATATATACCTCTTCTTTTAGATTTACATTCAGGAAATCATATTTTGCATCCTTTTGATATACTTTGTATCCCTTGTATGCGGAAAATGCCAAAAACACTCTAATTGCTTCAAGTCTTGCAATGGGTGCAAAACTCTCTTCAAAATCTATCCCTTCAACTTGAGCATATCCCTTGCATACAAGCCTTTCCTTATTCCTTATCACTTTTCCTTTTTCATTCATCTTGTTTCTATAAACCCATTTAGTCCCAATGGCATTCTTATCAAAAGGTCTAGGAACCAATTCCAATGTTTTGTTCTTCTCAATCTACTATAGCTCTTCTTCCATGGCCTTCATCCACTTTTCACTCTTGTTGGCCTCATCATATGTCTTAGGTTCCATCTCAGTCATGAGGCAGAAGTTTACTTGCTCATTATTTCTTGCATGTCATCTTCTTGTTTACACACCTTCATTTTTGTTTCCAATTATCTGATCTTCAGGGTGGTTGTTTTGAACATATCTATTTGGATCTTTATTTGATGCCTCTTCTTGTTCACTTATAGATTAATCTTCATCTTCAACATATGGTTCTTCAATCTGATTTACTATGGTTTGTTTACCTTTATGTAGATATTCATCAATTCTCACATGTAAAGTTTCAACCACCTTCTTCAGCCTTTTGTTAAAACACTTGTAGGCCTTGCTATGAGTAGAGTAGCCTAATAAGATACCTTCATCACATCTTAATTCAAAGCTACCTAATCCAGCTTCATCTATTTTGATAAATCATTTGCTACCAAACTCCTTGAAGTACTTGACTAAGGGTTTCCTATCATACCATAACTCCTAAGGTGTCATTTTGTTGTTCACTCTTAGTTGTACTCTTTTTAAGGTGTATACAACAGTGTGGGCTATTGGTATTATGGATGTGTTGCATTGGTTTTGTCATTGATGTCAACACTTATCAACACTTATCCTTCTAGAGGTCTTTGGTAATGTTCACCGGAAAGTTCAGTGACTTATGCATAGTCACTAGTATTTGGTTCACCGGCAAGTTCAGTGACTTATGCACAATCACCAGTATTTGGTTCATCGGCAGGTTATATTGTTCATCGGCACTAAGGATGACTTGCTATCATCTGGAGATCACTTGGTTATGTTGAAGACATGGTGTGGACACTTAGTTTTGGTGATTTGGTTATTGGTCTAATCGCGTTGACATTTTTGTTGTTCACCAGCAAATTGGTCTAGGTTATGGATCGGCATGCGTTATCTATTCCAGATCAGTAGGGCACGTTATGGAGATTATTTAATAAATTGGTATTATTGTTTAGCTAACATAATGCATCACATCTTGACTTACTTGTTATAATTGATTTTATTGTAATATTCTTAATTAGCCGACCTACACATTTGATCTTAGGTTTTGGTATATATGTAAGATCTCATTTGTGAGATAATGTATGTAAAGAAGCAAGAAGGTAGAAGGAAGAAAAGGTATATGGTTATGGTATTGTAACATGGTATGTGCAAATATTTAAAATCATATGAGTAGACCATACAGAAGGAGATAATCAGAGCTTAATCAGTACTGAATCTAGCATTGGAGATGCTACTTTGAGTAGTACATTATCATTGGATTTAATCATCCAATTGTAATCAATGTGACTCCTATTTTGTGATTGAGCAGTGAGCTCTAAGCGGTTGGCCTTTCTGCATGTGCAGACCCCATTTGTATACACATACTATCGGAAATAGTATCATCTGATTGTGGGTAAGGTTTCCCACTGTGGTTTTTCCCCTTGCAGGGTTTAGATGTACAAATCTTTGTGTTATGTGTTGTGGATGTTGTTTCTCTTTCTGTTTCATGCATTAAGTTTCATCGGTATTGATATTAACTATTAATCTATTAACCGACATTAAGTTTGGTTTACCAGTATTATCTATCAAGTTTGATTAAGTTATATTTGGGTGGAAATAAATAGACAATTGATTCACCCCCCCTCTCAGTTGCCTCTGGGTCCTTACATGGACTACTTATTTCCAATATACATCAGGCATATTCACTTCATTTAACATTGTTCTTGACATTTCCTTGACTATTCTATTTTTCCTTTCCACAACACCATTGTTTTCGGGTGTCTTAGGGGTAGAATATTGTCTTCTTATTCCATGTCTCTCACAGTAGTCTTCAAAATCATTTTATGTGAACTCACCTCCATGATCTGATCTTAGATATTTTATCGTGTATCCACTTTCCTTTTCTACCATCTTTTTGAGGATTTTGAATCTTTCAAATGCCTGTGACTTGTCTTGAAGAAAGGTGACCCATGTCATTCTTGAAAAATCATCTATAAGGAACAAAAAATATTTTTCTTCATTGAGTGATATTGTCCTAGTTAGCCCACATAAATTAGTATGCACAAGTTCTGATGGCCTTGTAGCTGAGTATTCTTTAGTCTTGAAGATTACATTAGTTTCCTTTCCTCTTTGGCACTCATCATAGAAAGTGCATGCAAGTTTGATAATTTGAGGTATGTGCCTTACATATCCTTCCTTTCTCACTTTGATCAAATTGTCAAAGTTAATGTGTCCTAGCCTTCTATGACATAGTTGTTAGGATAACCGGTGAACAACTAAGAGGGAGGGGTGAATTAGTTGTTTAACAGATTATGTCAATCAAACCACTTAATAACCTTTAACCAAAGCACATAAACATTGAATAGCGGAATAGAAGAAACAGATATCGATAAGCAATAAAACTTAAGAATGAAACAGAGAATTAACACAATACAACCATACACATAACACCATGATTTGTATGTGGAAAACCCGGAAAGGGAAAAACCATGGCGGGAAGCCTACCCACAGTTAGATGATACTTCTATAGAAAGTATGTGATACAATAAGGGGTTTGCACATGTAGGAAGGCACACTTCTTAGAGCGTACTGCTTATTACAAAAGAGTTTCACTAACTATAGAGAGGTTATAACCACCTCAAGATAAATGGACAACAATCCAAAGTAATGAACTGGCAGATATAGCATCTACAATGCCTAATTACAGTCCCAGTTAAGCTCAATACCAGAGGCCTTTGACCTCTTCCTTAAACCCAATTTGATCACCTATGATCAACCAAATCTCCTTCGCATATGATATTGCATTCCACGATCATGAATATTACATTTCCATTCCCATACCATACTAATCTACAATGAGATCTTACATCATTTATACAAACCCTAAAGCCTAAACCAATTAGGTTGGACACCTAAAGATATTACAATAATATCATTACATTAATTCATATTACAATGATATGTCATGTCGTCTTAAGACCAAAACAACAATAACCAATCCATTATTCATCCTGGTAACGTGTAGAGAACACGTTAACATGATATTGGTCAATAACCTAGATAGGCACCAGACCTAATATGGGTCTACCACACCAAAGAAATTTCTTCAAATAGTTGAGACATGATTAGGGAACACCTTTTTCATCTTGAATTTCATCTACAAGCCAGACCAACACCACTTATGCATTTTGTCAAGGTTTCTTAGTGAAAGATTTGTCGGTTAAACCTTAAACCCATGTTGGTAAGAGTTTAGAAGAGTGTATGATAGCATCTAATTACCAAGTCAATACCAACTGACCAAAACATGCTCCAGAAGCATGTAACACATAAAACCAAGCATACTTCATTGATCCAAACATGTTGGAAGTGTCCAACAAATAGTCTCTTCTACCGGTAACACTAGATCTTCTACCGGTAACAAAAAACCTGTATGCCGGTAACCATCCATAATAGCTAGTGTTGACATCAATGACAAAACATCAATGCAACACATAATCAATTCATCCATATTTCCAACAATCTCCCCCTTTGGCATTGATGGCAACACTAGATGTGAAAAACATCTAAGTACCAAGAAATTCCAAACAAGACTGTTGGCATTACACACTCAGATGAGAATAGTTGATGTTGCCATTGATGGAAACCAACTGGTAACATGGTTCACAAGTTACACCAGTAATGGACATCATCTACCAGCACTGGTAGGCACTACAACGTTATACACTGGCATCCAGTCTACACCGATAGTAGATCCCACAAGAACTCTAAGCCAACATGGAAATAATATTGTTTTGTATTGTAATTATATTGTATAGCCAACATGATGTATTGTAAACACTCATATATGTGTGAGATCATGTAGGTCACTTTGATATGTAATTAGGAAATGAATGCAAGTGGTATATGAGAGTGAATAACTGTATATGCATTATGATGTAATTATTTTATGAGCTAATAAGAGCATAGCAGAGCGAAGCAAGGTTTATGGAAGAGGTATCTAACAAAGCTTAAACTGCTATTGAATCTAGTATTGCAGATGTTATTTTGAGCAGTACATTGTCATTGGATTTAACTATCCAATTGTAGTCAGTGGGACTCCATTTTTGTTGTTTTGCAGTGAGCTCTAGGTTATTGGCCTTCCTGCATGTGCAGGCCCCTATTGTATAAGTAATATTTATTCATATTGGCCAATTAGCAAATATTGTGGGTCACAAATCCCACTAAGGTTTTTTCCCTACCGAGTTTCCTCGCCAAAAATATTTGTGTTATGGTGTGCATTGATGGTTATACTTTTGTTTCTCTTTATTACATTATTACTTGTTTACCGGTATATCAATTTGGGTTATAAAGTTGCAAACAAGTTTAAATCTTTAGGTTACAAGTTAGACATTGATTCACCCCCCCCCTCTCAGTGTCTTTGGGACTGATCAAGTATCTAACAATTAGTATCAGAGCCTAGTCCTCTATTTACAGAAGCCTAATAGCTTGAGGAAGATTCTGAAACTAGTACCGACGGAAAGTTTGAGACAACTGTTGAAAGGATCTCTTGAAGATTTTGATGTAGAAAAATTAAAGAATATCAAGCTGGAAGATGAACTCAAAACTGCTTAGGAATTCATCAAAGCACCTGGTTATAGCAAAGAATAAGAGAAAAGAATTACATGTGCAATTGCAAAATCAAGATGATGAAGAAAATGAAACTCTTAGAGATATTACAGAGAAATTGAGACAAGAGAACAGTAACATGAAGAATGAGATGCGAGATTTAACCATGAGACTATGCAAAGATGTTGAAGATAGAAAGAGAAATGAGGAAGATATGGCTAGAAGACTTAATGAAAGTTCAGATGAATCTCTAAGGCTTAGTTATAAAAATGATATGCTTAAAACTGATTTGATTCACATGCAACATGACAAAGAGGAACTTATGAGACAAGTTAGCACTTTGGAAAGTGAGTTGGTCACTACAAATGAATACAAAGACAAATTCAAGAAAAGTTTAGATAATCTTGATGATATGTTGAAAAGTCAGAAACCTGATGGATAAACAATTGGACTTGGATTTGAACATGGAGAAAGTTTTGGGACTACAAACACTCATGACCACAACAAACCGGTAAGGAAACCTAATGCTTATAAATTTAATGGGAAATTTTTTAATTGCAACAAATTTGGTCATAGAGAAAATCAGTGTAGATTTAGGAATAATCAAAATACAAACCTACCCATCGGTCAATGTTCCAAATGCAATAAAAATGGTCATAACTCAAACAATTGCAGAATGAATGTGAAATGCTATGTTTGTGGTAGATTTGGACATTTATCTAATCAATACAGAACTCGAACTAGTCAAGGTTATGGAAAGGCTATTCAGAGAAACAATGTAACTTGTTATGCATGTAACAAGATTGGGAATAATGCAAATTTTTGTAGAAGTAAGACTGTACTAGCGAATAATAAAGAATCCAATAGCAAAGGCAAAGAAAAGGTGACTGAAATCAAGCAAGAATTTTCAAACAATGGATTAGGAAGAGAGATCAAAGAAGTGATGAATATGTCTCTGCACCGACAGAACAGGGTAATCCTGCACCGACAAGAGATTCTTCATCTAACTAAAGAATAATCCTTAGGGGTAAGGCAACAAATTAAAAATCATGCATTTACCCTCAGTTGATGGTAAAATGTTATATTTCTTCTTTACCGGTGGATATGTGGAATTTTCACTTCACCGGCAAAGCATTTATTGCAGTTGTAAGTTAATTTTTGGTTATAAAGGTTCGGTAACTTCTCATTTTAATTCACCAAGCATCCAAGAATTTGAAGAGAGCAAAATTGAACAAAGGCATTCTAAAGGAAAATCAACAAAGGTCTTTTCAGAGCATTCAAGGATTTCTTAGTTAAAAGGTATTTATCTTTCGCAGTGGCATCTTCATCCTTCATTCCTAAATTTGTAGCAAACCCTACCATTGTGGAGAACATAAAACAACCTAGACCTGTTTTCAAGATCATTCCTAAGATGGCAAAAATGGATGACTTTATTGGGGCATTTTCTAGAATCCTAAAGGGAGTCGCTTTTAATGAATACCCTAGGGAATACATACATTGTTACATAGAAAGTTTAGGGTCCAAAGATTTGATGAACATGTATATGAATGTAATCACTGACAAGAATGGGGTAGTGAAATCAAAACACAAGGTAGTTGAGGATTTAGGTTTCATATATATCCTCCATATGTCGTAATTCTTAGATGAAGTCGTCTGCTATGTCCTTAGCAGGGTTCACAGTGAATTTATGTGGTTGGACTCAGTATTTAAGATTAACAAGGAAGCTATTAGGGTTGTTACTGGTTTACCTTCCACCGATTCTAGACCTAACAAGAAGAAGAAAATCCCTAACAAAGAGGTTATGAGCTTAACCAGAGCTACATTAGACAACCAGTCACTTAGGGTCAATGATATAAAGGATAAAAATGTTTTTGCTAGCATAATCATTGGCTATAAAGTTGGTCATACTAATACATTAAACAATGCTAAAATTGATATTTGTGAATGGTTAAAGGATGAACTATTAGAGAATTTGCAAAAATCAAAGGTGATAAGAAAGGAACCTTCAAATTTGGAAGTTTGATCGTGTGTTTAATGCTTTACTTTTCAAAAGAGATTCTCGGTATAGGACACAAGGATTTTGCCTATGATATTTCTGTTGGAAAACAAATAAAGGAGGCAATCACCGGTATAGGATATAATGGTGATGAGTTGGTAAAAGACTATTTCAAGAATTTCCAAGCTAAAATGAGACAAAGGGAAAGGATTCCCCAAAGCATTGTGGATAAGTATGATAAACAGATATGCTTTGTAGTGAAAAGAGATGAAATTTGGATGGAGGTAGTTAGACCCAGAACTGTCTGGATTACTAAAATGGGATATGAGGTGGATTCTCATAGCTTAGATTCATATGCTAAAATACTCCTAGGTGCTCCACCAGAACCAACAGAGGAGATATTTGGTAATGTTGAAACCATTGAAAGTGGTGTTGCTATGATGAAGCAGAGGAAGAAAAGAGATAAATTTATGAAAAATGCTTCTAAGATGGTAAAGGATGTTACAGAAGGATTGATGAATCTTGGTGGTATTTCTGCTAGTGTGAATGTAAGTCAATTAGAGAAGAAACTAGTAGCTCACATTTCCCCTGTGGCTACTTCATCTAATTCTGATAGTGACAGGGCAACCGAATTCAAGAGAGTGGACAGGAAGAAAAGAAAACCCTCACCGACACCTGCTCCATCTCCCAAGAAGTAAAGGACATAGAGAAAGAAACAATAGGTTGTAAGAGAGCCCAGTGGTCTGAAGAAGAAAGTGACTCCAAAGAAGAAACCATAACCTAAGGCACCGGATACTCTTACATCGGAAGAGTTAATCAATGAAATCACCCAAGATGGTAACCTTGGTAATGTGGATAAATTTTATCATTCTTTCAAGGATTTAGATAAGGAAACCATAGAAAAAATTATTATTTTATAGGCAGACATATACAAGAAAGTTCTTATTGAAGTTGTAGATGTTTTGCCAAATGATTTGTACTTAAGGTTAGAGGCTAAGACAATGTTTGTAATGGAATTAGACAAGAGATTAAAGGTATAAGCTCTACTTGTTGTGCATCCTGTTAATTCCAAGTAGGAAATTGATGATTTAATATCAAAGGCAAATAGAACAGTTTTTTTGAGTGGTCACCGACAAGTTAGTCTTATGGCCGACATAGTTAAGGAAATTGCAGATGAGACAGCGGATAAGTGGGATATATTTTTTGTTGAAAGAGAGAAGAAAGAAGAGAAAGATAGACAAAAAATGCACAAGTCATTTACCAAAGTACATCATAAAGATAAAGGTAAAGGGAAAATTGGAAGTGTACTTGATATCACAGTCAAGGATAACCTTCCTCCACCAGCACAGGACACCCCACCAATAATTGTAGAGGCATCGACACAAACTGATAGTCAATCTAAAGAGAAGGCAGAGGAAATGACAAGAGATGACACTAATCCGAAGTCAGACATTCTTTTTACTATGAATGTGGACAATCAGGACTTTAACATTGTCATGGATAAGGAAATAGCTAAAGTTAAGAAATCAGAAACCATCCCTGATAATACTTAGCTTAACACTGAAATACCGGCAGAACCTGTAGCAGAAAAGGGACATGAACAGAGTGTAGCTGAACTGGCAGTCAGCAAGGCAGACAGTAAAAATGATAGCAAGGATGAAAATAAGGTTGAAAAAAAAAGTGAGAAGAAGAAAAGAAATAGTGAATAAAGAAGAGGTCAATGATGGAAGCAAGATAGAAAAAGTGGTTAAGGTTAATGTGCAGACATCTAGAGAAGATAAGAAACCAACTGCAGAACCTAGCACTTTGCCTAGCACTTCCACCATGGATTACAGACCTACTAATGTGACAGATGTACTTTTAGATTCCATAAAGAAGATCACTGAATGCAATGCCTTAGCATTTAAGGTCATTGATGATACTTTACCTATTTTGAATTGCACTAGATTGTAAGATAGATCATATTTCTGGATCTTTAGGTAAATTGGACACATTGTCCAAATTCATTACTTCAAATATTCTAATTGTAGATAAAATTAATGAAGAGACTGTTAAGGAAAGGGTGACTAAGGAGAAAGGTGAATTCTTTGATAAGACTATTAAGGACTTTACATAGCATATTGATTCTTTATTACCGGCACTTAATTCCACCATTTTGGAATATAAAGAATTGTATAAGGAAGCATGCAAGCCTCACCATTTAACAGAGGATATTGATGATGAGATAAGGAAAACACAAAAGGAGATTGATGATATAGAAGATAACATGATAGGTTCTTCAGAATGAACTTCAGTTTTGGACCAAGAAATGGCAGTTTTTTAAGAAAAGATTGAAAAATTAGAAAAAGAAAAAGCAAGGATAAGAATGAAGGCCTGGGGGCTGAAAAATAAAATTGGTCCTAGATTGGACAACCTTCTAACATAGCGGATTGAGATGTCTAAAGAAACCATTCAAGGAGAAAGATCACCAGAGAAACAAATGCATTATCTGACCGGGATGATCAGACAGACTGAAACCATTATTTCTGATAGCACTAAATTTATGCAGAGTCTTAATCTGATTTTAGCGGATATCTTTTAGATTGTACATAACCGGTTACAGGCTTTGAGGTAGAATTTTGAATTCTTTAATTCTTTTTTACATCCTTTGTCATTTATGTCAAAGGGGGAGTAGTGGTGTATGAGAAAAATGTACAAAAGAAGATCATTTGCTCAGGGGGAGCACACTCAGTTTTAGGAGTTCAATTTTGGATATCAGTTTTTGGATTTTTCTCATGAGTGTTGCCATCAATGCCAAAGGGGGAGATTGTTGGCATTACACACTCAGATGAGAATAGTTGATGTTGTCATTGATGGAAACCAACTGGTAACATGGTTCATAGGTTACACCGGCAACAGACATCATCTATCGGCACCGGTAGGAACTACAAGGCTATTCACCGACATCCAGTCTACACCGACAGTAGATCACACCGTCACTCTAAGCCGACATGGAAATAATATTTTTTTGTATTGTAATTATATTGTATAGCTGACATAATTTATTGTAAAGACTCATATATGTATGAGATCTTGTAGGTCATTTTAATATGTAATTAGGAAATGAATGCAAGTGGTATATGAGAGCCAATAATTGTATATGCATTATGATGTAATTATTTTATGAGCGAATAAGAGAAGAGTAGAGCGAAGAAAGGTTTATGGTAGAGGTATCTAACAGAACTTAAACCAGTACTGTCATGCCCAAACTTTTGAGCAAAAAAATGGAACAACAAAAATTTTTTTGAACAACATAAACTCGCAAAATAGTCTACATTAAAATGAAATCAGTTGATTTTTGTCTTTAACTAAGATGTAAGTAGAATTGTTCACTAATATTGGATTAACTAACTCACTCAAAAAGGTGACATTAATAATGAGGGCAAAAGAGGGTCCTCGCAATTTAATTAGATATTTTAATTTACCTAATTAAACTATCGCTAATAAAAGTCGAGGGAAAATTAAATATTTAAATTGCATCTAAATTATTCCGGGCTAATTGAATAATGATACGGATATCTTAAATCTACAATTTAATTAATTGAGTGCACACAAATTTCCTTATTTATATTTAGCCAATAAGGTTTCAAATTAAATAATGTTAATTGCCAAATAATTCTAATTTATACTATAGCCAGTTTTAATTTCCCCTGAACCTTCAAATTTCGACGATTAAATAATCTGGGCAACATTGGCCTCAAAGGTTAAAAATTCGTTTAAAATAATTTAATAATTCTTATTTACAAATTTCCCCCAAATTAAATTTAACTTGACGTCCCTATTTAATTAAATACAAAAATATCTATGAATTACCCTTATTAAAATCCTTGATAAAATTACGTCAAAAATGCGATATGAGAACTATATAAAAATTAATAAATAAAATTAAATAGGTTTTCAACTTAACCTCAAATAAGTATATTTAATTGTATATATACTTATATGTAAAAATATAGCATATATATAAATTATATACATAAAAACAATTTGGGTGACAAATTTATATTTAATCCTATTTATATATGTAAATTTGTTTAATATAATGAACCAACTATGCCCATTAAATTTTATAATGCAACTTACAAATAACCCTAAATTATAAGTTATAATTTAAAATCTTTAATTCAAATTTCCCTCTCACATTTTACATGCAAACCCTAACCTGAATATGGGCTAGGGTTGCATTTCTATTATACTTTGTTATTTAAATGCTAACCCTAACCCAAAATTGGGTTAGGGTTGCATTTTTAGCATCAAGTATTCCCCTCTTTCCTTTTTGTTTGCTTTTACCCTAACCCGAAATGGGGTTAGGGTTTATTATATTTTATTTTATTTTGAGTGTGTGTGTGTATGTTGTGTGTGTTATGCAAGTTCGAAGCCATGAGGCGGTGGCCGAAATGGGCCAAGGCGGTGACCGAATGAAGGGGCGGAGACCGAGTGGAGGTTGGATTTCACAATGTGGGGCTCCCCGGATGCCACTATGACTACCCACAGCGGTGGCTAGTGCCACCCACTATGGGCACCCACAGTGGCGGCCGATGTTGTCCACTATGCATACACATAGTGGCGGCCAGTGCCGTCCACTATGTGTAAACACAATGGCAGCCCGGGGCCATCCACTGTGTCTACCCACAATGGCGGCACCTCTCGCACCGCCCACTATGTGTAAACATAGTGGTTCGGCCTTTAGGGACGGTACTCCCCCTTTGGTTTTTGCTTATATTTTTTTTTTAGAAATATTTAAAATATAAATAAATATATATATATATATGAACAGATTTAAACATGTATTTATGTTTATATTTTTTTTGTGCATTTTTAAATATCTATATATATTTATATATATATGCATATCAATCTCTCAGGGTTAAAATCCCTTTTTTTTTTTTTTTGTCTCTTTTCCTAAAAAAGAAATTTAGACATTAATATGCAGGAATGTTAAAAAAATGTATAGGCAGCCCATAGATAGATATAATCTTGTATATTTTGTTTTTTTCTGAAATGATTTATTTAGCATAAATAGAATAACTTATACCCTCACTGTCTAAGACTAAATTTGCACATATTTTTCTTTTTTAAAATAGCAATACATTTTATGAAAGTAATGATAGCAGCAAGCAAAAATCTTTAAATAGGTTTTATTATTATTATTTTTGTTTATAGATGTAAGGAATGCATATATCTATTGCATAGTGGGATAAATGCATTTCAAATTTACTTTCTATGTCATAAAGTCATTTATAGGAAGAGAATAACTTTATCTACTTTAGCTTTTTGTTTTCTCCTTTCTTTTTTTTATATTAAGAAAATGAAAGTAGTAAATACAAATGCAGCAACATATAAATAGTACAGAAAATACTTATAACACTAACATAGAATTTTTTGCATTTCCCTTTTTTTATTCTTTATATAACTTGTAGTGATAAATAAATAACAGGTTTCAGTTTAAGACAGAATTAAATAAAAATAACAGCAGCATAATACATTACAGAATTTAATCAAATGCTTTTCTTACAAGGATGTTGAACACAAGTTGCCAACTGTTACAAATGGGTAAAATACCCAATTAGTCTCTCATTCCTAATAAATGAGGACTTAACTAAATAAACACATTTCTTTCTTTCAAATCAATACAACAATTACATTCATATTTCTTTCTACAACTAAAACAAATCAGAAACACCCTAGCTTTCTTTCCCTTTTTTTTTTATTTCCTCTTTCCAAGCAACCTGCATACAAAACATAAGGTTGTGACCATGGGATGCTCACCTCCCAGCCTAAACTTACTAGAAGCCACCCCCGAGCTTGGAGAACCAAGTTGTAGATGGGTTACACTCAAGCAAACACAAACAATCAAGGGGAAAAACACAACAAACACATTCCCATCCCAAAGCTGAAACTTCATCACATAAAGTGATGTTTTACAAGGGTGGAAGTGGACCAAGTACCTTTGAGGAGATCTACTAGATAGTAACTCACAGCCAACTCATGGCATCCAAGAACACAACAAAAATCATCTTAACCCCCATATCCCAAAGGCATACATGTCATATTTTCTCCCCTTATGACCCTCGAATGCATAAACAAAACTATGTAGCAAGGGTCACATGGACAAACCCTTGAGATCACTCTCATGATGAGAGCCTCTCACTCTAAGGATGTCAAATGCCTTCCACCCCCAAGACCATTTTGCCCTCCCAAGGGAAAGATGGTCTTGGATACTCCCAAAACACAATAAAATGCATAACAAAAATGGGAAAAGAATTCACATAAAACTTTCACAAAAACAATACAAGGAAAGATGCAATATTCACATTCAAGCATACCTACAAATAGTTTTCAAATAAACAAGTAAGAAAATGCACCTACCTTGAATCTACCAAGGGTATTCTAGGGATAGCTTGGAGAAGAGCAGCCCAATCCACAAATCTTTTCTACAACACTTAGCCCCAAAATTCCTATTCTCAAACTGGTTTTTTTCTTCCAAAATTGTCAAAATCTCCAAAGATGGAGAGTGGGTGATTAACTCACTAAGCCTCAATCTCTAGCCTAAGAAGGCTTCTCTCACTCCTTCCAACCTCTTGGGTAGAGTGAGGGACTCCCATTGGTTGGTCTTCCCTAGGTCTTACACACTCCCTAACCAAGGCACCTCAAGAAGAGGAATGAAATGGGGAAGAGGAATAACACCTACCAAGAAGGTTATCTAATCAAGGATGGCACTCCTAAAGATGAAATTCGACCATCTAGGAAAACCCACTTTTTTGGGTGGTTAAACAAGCCCTAGGGGAAAGACACATGGCCAAAATTGGCCCTCACCCATAGGTACCCCATGAGGCCTAATAAAAATGCTCCAAAATTTACTCTAGGAGTTGATTTAACCCTTTGAAAGTCCACCTAAAGTTAACCTGCGGGTCAACTCTAAGTTGACCCTCCTTATGGCTCACTATCCTAGATTTCTTGGAACCTTCAAGGATAATTTGAAAATATATCAATTAAACAAAAAGTAAATCTCTCAAAAAGGTGACATGACAATTGCCAACACATCATACAACATAGGTGTCAAGTGACACTACAAAATAATTCCACATCACAAATACACACATGGCAATTATCCCTTGAATGATTTAAACAATTTACTAAATACAATTTACACTCATGCAAACATTTTACGTTTACGAAGAAAATACGATACATATGGGTTGTTGTCTCTCCAAATAGACAACCCCTGGTTTTGCGAACGTACATAGGCCTAGTCTTGATTCTCCATAATATTTCCATGGTCACATGGATAATTTCCTGCGCATCTCAATTTAAACATTAGTACTTTCCAATAGCCTCATATAATATTAAACACATAATAAGAATACACATCAATCACTGTGTATACAATTGACATCATACAATTCAATTTTCCATATACCAAAGCAAATCCACGTAAGCAATTATCATAATCCTCATAATTTTAATCCATTCATAAGATATGCATCATATTTCTAGCATCCTAATAAAGTCTTGCAAATCAAATAATGACATACGTCATCTCAATGTTATCCTATTCTAGAATTATATAAAATTCTATACCCATAATGCATAGAAATGAAGCATCAATATACCAATGTTATCCAATTCTTGGGATCATATAAAGTTCTATATCCATAATGCATAAAAATAAAGCACCATTAATAGTTCCAACATGAAAATCACTGAAATGCTAGGATGGGTTGGGTTAGGGCCTCACAGGTACTGAATCCAGTATTGCAGATGCTATTTTGAGTAGTACATTGTCATTGGATTTAACCATCCAATTGTAGTCAGTGGCACTCCATTTTTGTTGTTGAGCAGTGAGCTCCAGGTTGTTGACCTTCCTGCATGTGCAGGCCCCTATTGTATGAGTAATATTTATTCATATTGGCCAGTGAGTAAATATTGTGGGTCACAAATCCCACCGAGATTTTTCCCCTATCAGATTTCCTTGCCAAAAATATTTGTGTTATGGTGTGCATTGATGGTTATACTTTTATTTCTCTTTATTGCATTATTAATTGTTTAACAATATATTAATTTGGGTTATAAATTTGCAAACAAGTTTAAATCTTTAGGTTACCGGTTAGACACTTATTCATCCCCCCTCTCAGAGTCTTTGGGATTGATCAATTATCTAACAAAGTCTCCCCTTGTTGAAGACAACCAACAATTTATAGAATATCAATAACTCTCCCCCTAAGAATAATATCTCTGTAAAGTTCTGAATTTAGTTTTCACCACTATATCTCCCCCTTTGACATCAATGCCATAAATCTAAAAAAATATCAAAGCAAGAATGTAACCCTCTGAATCTCAAAGCTGACTACTCCCCTCGAGTAGTAGCACCACACATCAGTGCCTAAATGAATAATATCTATAATAATGCATGTCGAACTGATGTCAAACTGCATCAATCAAGTCTCTGTCGAAGGGATAGAAACCCCTAACCTGTCTCTCAAATACTCAAATGATTCCTTAGATAGTGGTTTAGTGAATATATCTGCAATCTTCTCTTTAGTGTTCACATAAACCAATTTGACTTCCTTTTCTTCTACCTTGTCCTTAAGAAAGTTATATTTTATTGATATGTGTTTAGTCTTAGAGTGAAATAACGGATTCTTAGATATGTCAATAGCTACAAAGTTATCACAATAGATAACTACTGGTTCACTACAATTTACCTTGATATCCTTCAACATTTTCTTCATCCACAAGACTTGAGTGCAATCAATTGTTGTTACAATGTATTCATCTTCTACAGTAGACAAAGAAATGCATGACTATTTTTTGCTGATCCATGAAACCAATTTATTTCCAAGAAAGAAATCTCCACCAAAAGTTCTCTTCCTGTCATCAGTACTTCCTGCCCAATTTGAATCTGTATATGCACATAAAGTGAAGTTGTCATCTCTAGAATACCATAAGCCATATTTTGTTGTGCCATGCAAATACCGGAATATCCTCTTAACTGCATATTCATGATTTTCTTTAGGATTCCTTTGATACCTTGAAACTACATTCATAATATCTGGTCTAGTCTAAGTTAGATATAACAAGCCACCAATCATAGACTTATACCTTGTCAGATTTACCGGTGTAGATGTATCTTTGATAGATAATTTCTCACTAGCCACCATAGGAGTGCTTACCCCTTTGGAATTATCCATACCAAACTTCTTCAAAAATTCCCTCAAATACTTAGTTTGACAAATAAAAATACCTTTGTCAGTTTGAGTAATCTGCAAACCTAAGAAAAATATCATCTCACCAATCATGGACATTTCAAATTCATTCTTCATATTATTAGAGAATTCCATGCACAATTTATCTTCTCCTCCAAAAATGATATCATCAACAAATACTTCAATAATTAGAATATCATCATAAGTGATCTTATAATATAAATTACTATCAGCACTGCCTTTAGTAAAACCAAGCTTCAAAATATATTTATCCAACCTTGCATACCAAGCTCTAGGATCTTGTTTCAATCCATATAAAGCTTTCTTCAATCTGAAAACCATATCTTTATCATTTGTCAGTGAAAATCCATTAGGCTTCTCAATGTATACTTCTTCCTCAAGTTCACCATTTAAAAATGCACATCTAACATTCATTTGATAAACCTTAAAAATGCACATTTAACATTCATTTGATAAACCTTATAGTTCTTATAAGCTGCATAGGCAACAAATAGTCTAACAGCTTCAATTCTAGCTATAGCTGCAAATGTCTCACCATAATCAATTCCTTCCATTTGAGAGTATCCTTTACAAACTAGTCTAGCCTTGTTTCTTACAACTTGACCATCCTCATTTAGTTTATTCCTAAAAACCCATTTAGTTCCAATAACATTCTTATTTTTTTGGCTCGGGAACTAAAGTCCAAGTCTCATTCTTTTCTATCTGATTTAATTCATCTTCCATAGCCTTTAACCAATGTTTATCTTTATCATCTTTAATAACATATGTCAATTCAATTTGATAAATAAGACATACCTCTTCATTTGCTAGTCTTCTTCTTGTCATAACTCCCTTGTTTCTATCTTCAATGACATATGTTGATTCAATTTGATAAATAAGACATACCTCTTCATTTGCTAGTCTTCTTCTTGTCATAACTCCCTTGTTTCTATCTTTATTGATTTGATCTTTAGAATGATTTAACCTTATATACCTTGGTGTCTTCTGAACATTAGGTTCACTGCTCTGATCATCAGTCACAGTTGAATTTCTAGATTGTACTAGTGTAACTATCTCGGTTTCATGTACCGGTTGAGGCATTATCGGTTAGTTATGATCATTTCCACTGTCGATTCTCTATCATATGATATAGATTAATTTTTGTATTGCTCATCCACTTTCACATTTGCACTCTCCACAATTTTCTGCAATCTTTTGTTATAACATCTATATGCTTTGCTTTGAATTGAATAACCAAGAAATATCCCTTCATCACATCTAGGATCAAACTTCCCAATTAAATCATCCCTTTTGATGTAACATTTACTTCCAAATATTTTAAAATATTTAATAGTACGTGTGTGTCCAAACCATAATTCATAAGGGGTCTTACCAGTTTCACCTTTGATGTGAACTCTGTTGAATGTGTAGATTGTTATACTCACTGCTTCTCTCTAGTAGATGTGAGGCAATTTGGCTTCCATTATCATAGTTCTTGTTGCATCAAAAATGGTTCTGTTCTTTCTTTCCACTACTCTATTCTGTTGAGAAGTCCTAGGTGTAGTAATTGTCTCCTAATTCCATTTGTCTCACAATAACTATTAAATTCATGAGAAGTGAATTCACTGCCTTGATCTGATCTTAGACATTTGATTTTCAATCCAGCTTCTATTTCTACCTTAGCTTTAAAGATCTTGAATTTCTCAAAGGCTTCAGACTTCTCCCTAAGAAAAGTCACCCACATAATCCTAGAATAATCATCAATAATCAGCATGAAATACCTATCACCTTGAAAGCTTCTAGTCCTTGCCGGACCACATAAGTCAGTATGAATAAAATCAAGTACATCATTAGATTTATCATGTATTCTCTTAAAAGAAGTTCTAACTTTCTTTCCCAATTGACATTCCTTACAAACCGGATTATGAGGCTTCATAAACTTAGGTATATCTCTAACCACCTTAGTTGAACTAATCTTAACAATAAAATCAAAATTAACATGACACAATCTCTTATGACATAATCAACTCTCATCAATATGAGAAATTGAACATTTTTTATTACCAGTATTCAAGTGAAAGATATTACCTCCAGTTTGAGTACTGGTTGCAATCTCCAAACCAGTTTTGTTAATGATTTTGCATTTTATATCTTTAAACTGAACTTGGAAACCCTTGTCCATCAATTGACCAACACTTAAAAGATTATGCTTTAAACCTTATACATAATAGACATTATCAATATTATGATTTCCATCTAGAGAAATAATACCTTTGCCTTTGATCATACATGCTTTGTCATCTCCAAATCTGACTTGACCGCCATTGTATTCTTGCAGGGATGGAAATTTTATTTTATCTCCAGTCATATGATGTGATAATCTAATATCAATCACCCATTCATCCTTGTCTTCAACTTTTGCTTCTAGGGCCATTTCTTTATTCATGATATCCAGTTTCGGTTCATCTTCCTTTAAAGAAAAGAACACCCATTCCTTTCCATTGTCAAATCCACTAGCAGAGTCTACTATTTATTCATCCTCAGAGTCATCACTTACTCCTTTCGCATCCACTATGTATCATTCTTTACTTTTCTTGAATCTATATCTCTTCTGGGTAGTCTTAAATGATTTCTTACTCTCTCTTCAAATCTTGCATTCCTTTCAGGACATCTAGATGCAAAATGACCAATCTTATTACATGCAAAACATTTAAAAGGTGCTTTTCCTTCATACTTACTTCTTGTCAGTCCTTTAGGTACTCTTCTAGCAAATAAGGCTTCAAGTTGTTAAAATTCTTCATCCTCTTTCCTCATATCTTCCAATTCTTTTGCATATAACACTTTCCAATCACTTTGTCCAGTAGGTGATGATGCATGAAAAGAAGGTTCAGATTTTGTAGCTCCAGAAGATCCAAATTCTTCAAGCTCAAAAGCTGATAATTTCCCAATCAAAATGTCTCTATTAACTGAAGTGTTTGACATTGTTCTCAATTCATTAATTGCAGTTGCCTTCATCTTGTAAGCTAGTGGAAGGTCTCTCAAGACTTTGGAAACTATTTCATCTTCACTCAGAGATCCTCCACAACATTGAATTCCCATAACAATCTCATTTACTCTTTCCATAAATACAGCAATTCTTTTAGTATCTTACATCTTCATGTTTTTATACCTTACCTGGTATCCATCAAGTTTAGCAATTTTGACAGTAGGATCACCTTCATTCTAAATTTACAATTTATCCCTCATAACCTTTGTGGATGATTTATAAGTCAATCCCATGATTTTTCAGATCAGTAAGTGTACACAAGAGGGCTTCTCTAGATCTACAATCATTTTTAATATTCTTGTCTAGATCTGTAGGAGCAGGATTACCAGACGTCAGATCATAAGGTGTATATCCTTTCTCAGTGATATCCCAAATATCCTTTCCAAGAAATCTAAGATGAGTCTCCATTTGGATTTTCCATATCCCATAATTTGTTCCATCAAGCTTAGGGATTTTTCTTCTGAAAATAGTTGTCGGTGGATAAGTTGCCATAGGATCTACCTCAAGCGGTTAAGCTTCTATAAAAGAGGACCAAGGCTCTGATACCAATTGTTAGGATAATCGGTGAACAACTGAGGGGGGGGTGAATGCATTGTTTAACAGTATGCCAATCAAACCACTTAATAACCTTTAACCGGATTACATAAATATTGAATATCGGAATAGCAGAAACAGATACTAGTAAGAAATAAAACTTAAGAATGAAATAGAGAATTAACACAATGCAATCGTACCATATAACACCATGATTTGTACGTGGAAAACCCGGAAAGGGAAAAACCACAGTGGGAAGCCTACCCATAGTCAAATGATACTTCTACAAAAAATATGTGATATAATAAGGGGCTTGCACAAGCAGGAAGGCAAACTTCCTAGAGCGTATTGCTGATTACAAAAGAGTCTCACTGACTATAGAGAGGTTATAACCACCTCAAGATAAATGGACAACAATCCAGAATAATGAACTGCCAGAGATAACATCTACCATGCCTAATTTTAGTCCCAGTTAAGCTCAATATTGGAGGCCTTTGACCTCTTCCTTAAACCCAATTTGATCACCTATGATCGACCAAATCTCCTTCACATATGATATTTCATTCCATGACCATGAACATTACATTTACATTCCCATACCATACTAATCTACAATGAGATCTTACATCATTTATACAAACCCTAAGGCCTAAACCAATTAGGTCGGCCACCTAAAGATATTAAAATAAGATCATTATATACATCCATATTACAATGATATTTCATGTCAGATTAAGACCAAAACAACAATAACCAATCCATAAATCATCCTATTAATGTGTAGAGAACACGTTAACATGATACCGGTCCATAACCTAGATAGACACTAGACCTAATCTGGGTCCACCATGCCAAAGCAATGTCTTCAAATAGTTGAGGCACGATTGGGGATCACCTTCTGCATCTTGAATTCCATCTAGAAGCTGCACCAACACCACTTATGCATTTTGTCAAGGTTTCTCAGTGAAAGCCCTGTCGGTTAAACCTTAAACCCATGCCGATAAGGGTTTACAAGAGTGTATGATAGCATCCGATTACCAAGTCAATACCAACTGACCAAAACATTCTCCAAAAGCATGTAACACATAAAACCAAGCATATTCCATTGATCCAAACATGTCGGAAGTGTCCAACAGATAATCCCTTCTATTGGTAACACTAGATCTTCTACTGGTAACCAAAACCTATCTATCAGTAACCAACCATAACAACTAGTGTTGACATCAATGATAAAGCATCAATGCAACACATAATAAATTCATCCATATTGCCAACAATACCCAGCTCTCATCATCTTGTCCCATCATGCATTGTGGTTCAAAGCATTCTTTCAAATTGTATACATTACCATCAGTCCTCTTGCCTTCAGCAACTAACTTTTCATTTCTCTCCTTTCTGATTTCACATCCTTTTGAGTCAAATGTAAACTTGTATTCTTTGTCACACATTTGACTTATGCTCTATAGATTGTGTTTTAACCCTTCCAGATAATATACATCAAGATCTTTTAACTTGTCATCTATGCTTAGTGTACCCTTTTCTTTTATTTTGATTGATGAGTTGTCTCCAA
Source organism: Cryptomeria japonica (assembly GCF_030272615.1). Classification (NCBI taxonomy): domain Eukaryota; kingdom Viridiplantae; phylum Streptophyta; class Pinopsida; order Cupressales; family Cupressaceae; genus Cryptomeria; species Cryptomeria japonica. The sequence goes on along the minus strand of NC_081405.1, from coordinate 216,528,161 downwards.
ACCTAATTGGCCCACCATTCCAATCTTCAAGTTTAATGAAATTTTTCTTGTCACTAGTCATGTGGTTGGAGCAGCCATTGTCTATTACCCATAAGTTCTTTTTTTTTGCATGTAGGACAGTTTGGCTAATCAAACTTTTCTCATTTTTGTCTTTGTCATTTTCCATCCAAACTTGTTTTGTTTCTTTCTTCTTCTCTACTACCGCATTCTAATTTGTTTTTATCTTTGGTTCCAAGGTTGAAATTTTCTTCTTTTGTTTGGTTTTTCTAAGTTTACAATTCTCTTCTATATGACCAAGGTTTTGACAGTGATAACATTTAACATTCCTATTGAATAATGAGCTTGAGAAATTGATATGGTACTGAGACACTTTTCTCCTACACTCATAACTTCAATGACCAATACCATTGCAATTATAACAAATGATATCTACATCTCTAATAACAACAAAATTATTGCTACTTTCATAACTAGGAGAAGACCTACGCATAAGATTACAATCAGAAATTCTATGACCATAAGTATTACATTTATAGCAGTAGTCAAAGAATTGGGGTACATACCAATTATTGTTGAATGTGTTTCTCATTGGTCTCCTCGAAGAAGCATAACTAGGTCTTCTTAAATTATTCCTTGTGTCCTTGACCTTTGTGAAGCCTCCATAATCATCAATCTTTGTCTTTCCTTTAGTATCATCATGATGGTCCATTGACTGATTCCTTGCAGCAGCAACATATGTCTTCCTCTCAATGGGTTTGCTAACTATAAAAGTTTGTTTGTTTCCATTTTCACTTGATGAGGTGAAGTGTATTTCTTTAGAGGATGAGTCTTTACCTTTAGAGCATTAACCTGCATCAAATACCACACCGTTAATATCCTTGGAGTGCTTTTGTCTACTCAACATCTTATCCAGTGCATCAGTGTTGCCCTCATACTTGATTCTGACATTGAGATCATCTTTGCACTTTTCAAGCTCCTTTCTGAGATTCACAATTTTTTCCTCCATCTTTTGATACTCCTCCTTATTCTCTAAATCTAATTTAGTGACTTCATACATTCTTTTAGCTTCTTCAAATTGTGTTCTTAGATCTGAAATGTTTTTCTCAGATTCCTCAAGACATTTGTTCAATCTATCTTATTCTTCAGCAGTAGCATACTCAATCTTTTTGTATTCTTTCCTCACTATCTAGAGCTCTTCAAGTCCACTCACAAGTTCACCTTCAAATTCTACCTCATCTTCAACTTCCTTTTCCTCTTCATCAACAACATGTTCATCATGCAACTCATCTTGTGCCATAAAGAGACTGACTTCTTCTTCATCCTCACTATAGCACTCATCAGAGACACTTTCTTCATCTATGGCATCATTCTCAAATGTGTAGAGACTTCTCTTCCTTCTAAAGTTTCTTTTGCTTGGTTCATAGCATTTCTTCATCTTCTCTTTTCCAAAACCCTTTATATTTTGCTTCTCATCTTCAACCTTTTCTCTATATGGATATTTAGAGGCAAAGTGTCCTATCTTACCTCAATTGAAACACTTGAAAGGAAGCTTACCTTTTTATTTTCCTAAACCCTTTTTGAGATTCCTTGCAAATTTGGCTATAGCAACATCAGAGTCATCTTCTTCTTCATGATTAGCTTTGTATTTTCCTTTCTTTATAGTCTTGAAAGAAGGTTCTATCTTTGAGATTTCTCCACCTATTGTTCTCATCTCATAAAAATTGTAAAGAGCCAAACAATTCATCCATGGAGAAAAAATTTAGGTCTTTAGGTTCCTCTATTGCAGAGACCTTTGTGTCATACTTTGTAGTTAATGATCTCAGGACCTTCTTAACAATAACTTCATTTGAGACATCCTCTCTAAGTCCTCTTATAGTATTCACAATTTCATCTACTTTGAATGCGTTCAGCTATTTTCTCTTCTTCCTTCATCTTTAATCCTTCAAAATGACCTCTGAGATTTTGCAATTTGGCCTCCTTTACCTTGATATCTCCTTCATATATTCTTTTTATCTTGTCCCAAGTATCTTTTCCAATCGTGCAATGCATCACTTTAACAAACTCTATATCAAATAATCCACTAAGGATGGCATTCTTATCTCTAGTATTATTCTCATTTTCTCTTTTCACATCAGGATTTGTAGGGGGTGCTTGAGGAATGGTATAACCAGTTTTTACTGACATCCAAACATCAAAACCTAAGGAGGATTAATAAGTTTCCATTCTTTTTCTCTAGAGAGTATAGTTTGTGTTATCAAACATAGGTTCTTTAGAAGAGGAGGATTCATTCCTAGCCATTGTGTTCACTAACCAGAATCTACCCAAGCTAGAGAAAGCTTTTACTATAAGGGAACCTAGGGCTCTGACACCAATTGAAGAACACAAATGGACACTAAGAGGGGGGTGAATAAGTGTATTATTAAAACTTTTAATCTATGTGTGCAAATTTTAAAACTAAAACTCAAATAAGAACACACACACACACACATAAATCAAACCACAACACTAGATTTACGAGGAAAACCCAAAGTGGGAAAAACCTCAGTGAAGATAGGTGTTGGAGTCTACTGCTCCAATCCAACCTCACAAAGAAAAAACATTGATTACAATATGTTTAGTTAACCAACCCAACGAGCACCTACCCCTTCTCTAAGAAACCACTCAGAGAGTTATAATGGATAAAAAGATAACAGGTTTATTACCTTGTTACAAATGCAATATTGTAACTCACAAATTGTCTACCTTCTTGCTTCTACTTGATTCTTTGCACTATGTTCTTCTTCTCTTCTTCTTTGTCTTCACTCCTCTTTGATCTCTATCTTCACTTATCTCTGATCTTTGTCTTCACTCCTCTCTGATCTATGTCTTATCTTTGTCCTATGTTTGATTGTCTTCTATTCTTTGTCTCTACTTTACCTTGTTGAATGCTCTTTGTTCTCTATTCTTTTTCTTTTTGCTTATATACCTTTCTTTTTTATCACTTCACTTGGCAGCAACTCACTCTCTTTTTATCAACACTTCATCTAAAAAACAAGTAGAGATTTTTTATTTTCTCCTCTGTGTCTATCTCTGCCAACTACTTGTTGCATATTATAGTTGTTGGAATGTGTTGTTGTCACTGATGTCAACATATTCATGTATTACAGAGAATTGGTTTGTTGCAGAGAGTTGTTTTGGGTGATCTGTTGTAGATGTGCTTATGCAGATTAATGGGCTTTGAGATACTTATCTCTAGGTAATTCAATATGAGTTTCAGTGTTCCGAAAGGTGATTTGGTTGAGCTATGTGATCTAATGTGATGGTTGATATTTCTATTGATTCTAGATTGTATTTCTTCATAATTGATTCATTATGTTGTGCAGATTTTGGAGAGTGTTTGGGACGTTTATGTGTGTCCTTAGCTCAGATGGTTCATGATTTGGAACTTCACAAGTGTATCTTTCATTTTTTCAATTGGTGTTCTTGAGCTTCAGTGATGAAATAATGATGATTCTTGTTATTTGATTTATTGCAGTTATTGTAGTGGAATTCACCTTTCTTGCTGATGTTATTTAATCATGTTCTATGTGTTTTGGTGGTCCATGTTGATCGTGGTGCGCATTATTCAACATTTTATTCATCTGGTGGTATTCTTCATGCTATGCAATATATTGGATGGTTTAGCATGTTGTGGATGATCTTGAAAAATTATTTGGTAGTGTTGCGTGTTCAAGGATTTAATTTGGGTCCATGCTATGTCCTTTCCGACATTGTATTGGTCTAGTTATGGATTTATGTATATTGTGATGTAATTTTGTAATTAGGTCATATGTGTTGAGACGACCATAAGGTAAGGTTGATGATTTATATAAATAAGTGATGTAATCATGTAAGATGTGTGTCTATGGTTTTATCTATGATTTTTGAGAGTATTGTATGTGCGAACAAGCCAATTTATCCTTATCTAGTGGAGAAGAGTAGAGAAGTGTTGTTGTGCAGACAGTGAGCTTAACAAGAACTATGATCAGGCATTTGGAGATGCTATTCTTTCAATTCATGTAATCTAAATAGTTGTATGATCTTTGTAAGGCAGTGAGCCTTCTTAGGGTTGTTGTCCTTTTTTTTTTTGATAAGTGAGCTCTAGAAAGTGTGCCTGAATGCATGTGCATTCTCCATTGTAATAGTAACACATACTACTGTAGAGTATCATCATATTGTGGGTAGGTTCCCACTGTTGTTTTTCCCTTAACCGAGTTTTCCACATCAAAAATACATGTGCTATGTGTGTTATTGATGTGGTATTTATCTTTGCTATTGTTGTTCCTGATCAGATCTAAAGTTAAGGTCAATTTGTTTTAGTTTGGTGAAAACTGATTCACTCCCCCCCTCTTAGTTTTCCTATATTATTGCTGCCAACAATTGGTATCAGAGCTAGACCCTCTGGAAGGAGCTTGACCACTTGGGTAGATCTGGGATGGTAGTTGTTGTTTTCAAGAAGTAGAGTCTGAGATTTAATGGAAATAGTTACTCTATATAGAAGAACTAGATGGGAGTTCACTTGAATTGTCTTGGAGAATATTATTGGAAGCTCACAAAGAATGTGTACATTGTTCCTCTAAATGGTCATGTTATTGCAGCTAGGATCAAAGATGTTGAATATAACATAAGAGCTAAAGAAGTATTATTGAGTACCCTCACTGATGCTGAGATGACTAATTTGATGGGATTGCAGACTACACATGAGATTTGGGAGAAGCTAGAAACCTTATATGAAGGAGATAAACATGTGAAAGTTGCTAAGTTTTAGATCTTGAAAGAAAAGTATGAGTTGCTGAGAATGGGAGAAGATGAGAATATTTCATCCTTTATCGATAAAGTGAATGATCTTGTGCTGAAAATCAGATGTGTCAGTGGATTCCTTGAAGAAGATGAGATTGTGGCTAAAGTGTTGAGATCTTTTCCTCCTACTTATAAACATAACGTTGCTACTATTGATGAAATCTAGACTATGACAACTATGAAAGGAGATATGCTAGTTGGTAAGCTTGTTGCTTTTAACTTGGTGAATCACATGGAAAAAATAAGATTGCATTGAAAGCTACTATATCCAAGAAGCAGAAGTATGATCTGGGAGAAAGCTCGACTAGGGTTTCTAGATATGAAAGGGAAACGGGAGAGATGGAAAAACAAGAAAGATAATTGGAAGATCTTGAAGCACTTATTGCTAGAAGATTTCTTAAGGGAGTCGGTAAGTATGAAGGGAAAATACCTTTGAAATGTTTTTCATCCAATAATATAGGTCATTTTTCTTCTAGGTGTCCTAGAAGAGAAGAAAGTGTCAAAGTATGATAAGCCTTACAATCCTAATCAAATGTATAGATATTAGAAAAGGTGCTATTATGTTGTTGATGAAGGTGTAACAAATGATGAGTTTGAGAAAGGGAATTCAGAAGATGAATTTGTTTTCATTTCTATCAAGGAAGATGATCTGGTATCTGTTGATTCGACAAGTTGCATTGTTGAAGAGAAATCTTTGGCTGCTAAAATTGATGAGAAAGATGAATTGGTGATTGATAGTAGTTGTTCACATCATATGACAAGTAATAAAATTAAATTTGTGAATATGGAGAAGTATGATGGTGGTGTAGTAAGATTTGGAGACAACAAAGCTTGTGTAATCCATGGTAGAGGTTCTATTTCTCTTGATGGTAAGAATAATAATTATGATGTTTTATATGTTGAAGATTTGAAGCATAATCTTTTCAGTGATGGATAAATGGTTGATAAGGGATATGATTTACAATTCAAGAATGGGAAATGTAAGATCTTGAATAGCTTCGGTATAGAAATTGCATCAAGAACTAAGACTAAAGGTAATATCTTTCATCTGAATACTAGTGAGAAAAGGATGTGTCATGTTAATTTTGATTGCATGATTAAGATTAGTTCTACTCAAGCTATTAGAGATCTCCCTAAGATAGTGAAGCCTACTAATATGGTATGTAAAGAATGTCAATTGGGAAAGAAAACAATGTTGGTATTTTGGTATGGTTTTGTCATTGATGTCAACACCTACTGAAAACAAGCACTTTGGAGATCCAGCAACATTCACTGGCAAGCAAGTAAACTGTGCAACAGTTACTGGTATATGGTTCACCGACAGGATATAATGTTCACCGGTACTTGGAATGATATGGAAGACACTTGGTAATGTTGAAGACATCGTGTGAACACTTTGTTTTGAAGAATTGATCATTGGTATATTCATATTTGCATATTTGCTTTTACCGGCAAATAGGTCTAGGGTTATCAAGGGTTACACCGGCAGGTTTATCATTTCCAGATCAGCATGGCATGCTATGGAGATGATTTATTATTGATGTAAATGCATTAAGTCGACATGTTTAATCGGTTATTGCATCGGATATTATATTATTTGTAAAATGATTTTATTGTAATATCTTGTAGAGCCGACCTACTAAAATTGGTCCTAGGTTATGGTATAAATATAAGATCTTATTTGTAAGATCAAGTGTGGAATGCGAAAAAGATTTTTTAGTCACATAAATCTGTCCACTTAATTAAAATGAATATTTAATATTTATTTGATTATTTAACCATCAATTAATAATTAATTAAATTAATATATTTAATTAATTCATCTTAACCCTCTTCTCCTATTAATTAAATAAATTATTCAATTTATTTGATTTAATTCACTTAACCAAATTCAGACCATTAATTAAATAAATAAATCATATTTATTTAATTAAATCTTCTCTCACATTTAAATAAATTAATATTTATTTTAATTCCCCCAAAATCCCACCTCTCACATTTAAATAAATTAACATTTATTTAAATCACCTTTATCCTCCACCCACTTGTATTTTCCTACAAATGCAAGTTGCACAACTATTTTAAATAAAACATTTATTTAAATCACCTTTATCCTCTACCCACTTGCATTTTCCTACAAATGCAAGTTGCACAACTATTTTAAATAAATCATTTATTTAAATCACCTTTATCCTCCACCCACTTGCACTTTCCTACAAATGCAAGTTGCACAACTATTTTAAATAAATTATTTATTTAAAATCCTATTTATCCTCACCCACTTGAAACTTTTAATGGTTTCCCTTAAAGTCTTCAAACTTAATGGCTTCCTTCTAGAGTCTTCTCAAACCTTTAATGGTTTCCCTTAAAGTCTTCAAAACTTAATGGCTTTAAAGTCTTCAAACTTGATGGCTTCCTTCTATAGTCTTCTTAAGCCTTTAATGGTTTCCCTTAAAGTCTTCAAACTTAATGGCTTCCCTTAAAGTCTTCTTAAGACTTTAATTTCTTCCCTTAAAGTCTTCAAGCCTTTAATGGTTTCCCTCAAAGTCTTCAAGCATTTTAATGCTTTATCTTCTTTTTTCTCATTTAAATAAATTAATATTTATTTGAATATTTATCCAAATGCAAATTACACCATTTAATTGAAATAAATTATTTTATTTTAATTGAAAATACCAAAATTCCTCCCACTTGCATTTTCCTGCAAAATCCACTTGCATGCCTAAACCCCTTCTAGATTCTTCTAAACCCTTCCTAATTAACCTAATCCATCCCCTAAATATTGTCACATTCCTAAGCAAATTGGAGTCACTTCTCAAAGACTCCAAAATCTTTGTAAAGCAATTAATGATTTGTGTGTTCAACAAATTAACCTCTAAAGTCTTCCAAACCACTTATGGCTCTTACATGACCATTAATGGTTAATTCCACTTGCACCCATGGTTAAGGACTTTGACCCCTAACTTAACCCTCATGTAACACATCTGTCTCTTCAAAGCATTTATTTCTTTGACTAGGGTAACCATCATGTCCCCTCAAGCATTTAATGCTCCTTATCTCTCCTCTCAAGCCTCCTCATGGTGACACTTGTCAACATGGGATTGGGTTGAAAGTCTCACATGGATTGAATATCTTTCAATCCTAACCCTTGTTAAGATTACTCAATCTTAACCTTTCATTTCCCCATTTCTTCTATAAATAGAGCCCTTCTCCTCAAGCAAAAAGAGAAGCATTAGAGTATTGTTGTTATACTGGTATTAGCATAGAGCTTTTTCATAGCATCACTATCTACACTTTGTTGTTGCCTTGTCCCCATTTCCATGACATCAAATTTGAGTGAAGATATATGCGAGATTAAGCAGAGGTATACATCAAGACATCATTTGAAGGTGAAGCTAGGTTTTTGTATAAGCATATCAGCATTACACTGGTACTGAATCCAGCATATGAAGATGCTATTTTGTGCAGTACATTCTTATTGGATTTAACCATCCAACTGTAGTCAGTGTGACTCCCATTTTTGTGATTGAACAGTGAGCTCTAGGTTGTTGGCCTTTCTGCATGTGTAGACCCCATTTATGTACACTTACTATCTACAGTAGTATCATCTGATTATGGGTAAGGTTTCCCATCATGGTTTTTCCCCTTACAGGGTTTCCATGTACAAATATTGATGTTATGTGTTGTGGGTGACTTTATGTTTATGTTTTATGCATTAATCTTTACCGATATAGCAATTTACTGTTAACACTGTCTACCAACATACTTAACTGGTTTACCGGTATTAAGCATCAAGTTGGTTAATTGGTTTTTGGTTTGAATTTATTTGACAACTGATTCACCCCCCCCCCCTCTCAGTTGTCTCCGGCACCTAACAATTGGTATCAAAGCATAGTCCTCTTTTGTAGAAGTTTAACAACTTGAGGAGATCCAATGTCTACTAATTACTTCAGGAAGGATAGTCCTAAACTTGATAGAACCAACTATGGGATATTGAAGATCAGAATGGAGACACAACTAAATTGCACCGGTAAAGACATCTGGGAGGTTACTAAGAATGGTTATATTGTTGATGTAGCTGGTCAGACTGCTCCAACTACCTTAGCCAAAGATGAAGAAAATGATTGCAAAGCAAGAGAAGCACTCTTGAGTGCATTATCAGATCAACAAATCATGGGATTATCAGATAGGTCTGTAGAAGTTGAGAAAGCCAACTTCACAGACCCCGAAGATCACCTGCATGCAAATAACCTGTCACAGAAAGAAGAGATGGAGACAAACAAGCAAGGGTTCTCTGAAAGCTAAAAAATGTATTCATCCAAGAGAGATAAATTACAATGATGAATCCTTATAAAAGGATATTGTGCAACCCTAAAAGAAACCCTAATAGGTAGACATTTAATAATTAATATAATTATTAAATGTCACAAATGCAAACTAAAGTGAAATCTTAAGAGAGGAATAAAGGTAATTTAATCAACATGATTAAATTAAAACCTTTACTCTAACACCCCCCCTTAAGATGAGAAAAAGTGCAGTTACAAACATGTGCAAGAAAGTAAACTTGGGTCCCGGCAACAAGGCCTGATCAGGTACCCAATTACAACCAAATCTTTGTAAAGTGGAGAAATAGAGAAAACCTCATGGGAAAAACTCTACTCCAAAAAGAGATGAAAGAAATAAATGCACTAATAACAGAAGGATAGGAGGTGGATAACATGATACCCCCCATAGACAACTTCTATCATATAAGTACAGATACAATGGTCTCCATAGGAGAAAAAGAAAGAGACTAGAAGCCCCCCCCATAATGAAGAAACTCCTGTCGCACATATGGATGCCTGAGGTAGAATCCAGAAAGAGATCCTGAAGCGGCATATAATATTCCTCCCCTTGGGAAGAAATGGATCCAAAGAACGAAGATGAAGAAACCCTGTGAAGAGAGAAGAATCAATCTGTCTCAAGATGTGTGCCATAATAGGATGCTGAAGAATCCCTCTGTCTGAACTGAAACAAAAGATGTCAAATCCAAACTGAACTGAAGACTCAAAAACTGCAACCTCTGAATGCACAGATGATGGTGGGCTAACAGCTGGAATATGGCTGTCAACAAAGAGGAGCTGAAAATCCTCAAAGTAATCCTCCAAGTCTGCAATATAGGACTCTACAAACAAAGACGAAATGCCTGCAAGATAAGAATCCCAAGTAGCCATGTCTGAAAGATGTATGATGTCTTGCTTAGCTGAATCAATAGGAGCCAAAGAAGAGGCAACATCAAACTGATCAGGAACAAAAGGAGATGATGTTGATACATGTATAATCTCAGTCTGAAGAGTAGGAACTGTGAGACAATCCTCTGATTCATCGGAATATGTAAGGGTGTCTAAATATTGAAGTTCCTTTAAAGTATCATGATCAAAAGGTGTGTTATCTCTCCAACCAATGGGTACAAGACAATCTGAAGCAGGATCCTTTGGGAATGGAGAAAGACTGGGGTCTCCATAGATCTCCCAAAGACGTGTCCAAAGTGAGTGAGGACAATCAATGCCCGATATAGCCCACATAGTGTCAGAATCAACACTAGACAAAATAACTCCTACTATGTGATTTCTAATGATATCCCAAGCTATTTTTCCCTCTAAAGCTGTTGGTTCAGGTATGAGATCATACAAATAAAGCAAAATATTAAGCCACCTACAGTGTGTAAGTATGCCCTTTGCCCATGACTCATAATTACCCCATTCTAGAAATACAACTGAAGGGTGAGTAGAAAAACCCATGATAACTCTTCAAATTAACAAATCTGAGACTAAATGACTTTAATACTGATAAAGCAGATCAAATAAAGCCATCCCACGCAAACAAATCATTTCCAAGTCTGAAATGTCCAAGTAAATTAACAGATGTGTGAAAACACAAAGTACTGAATAAAATTTACCTGGTGCAGATTCTAGAAAAATACATGACAGATCTGGAAAGAGCACAGAAACCCCTTTCCAACGCCTATTCGTTTGTGAAAAACGGAGTCCGTATGCAAAAGATATGGCTCCTGGAGTGCAAAAAACTTGTTCTGACTTTGACTGGCAAAAAACACTGCAAAACTGCAAAATCAAAGAAAAAGACATCATCAATTAGATCGGTCTTGGAACCAGCTTTCCAACGCCTATTTCCATTCAAAAATCCGAGCTAAAATGCTCGAGTTATTCCCGATTTCGTGAAGGTAGGTTGAAAGGTAAAAAAAATTCACAACCCTCAGGGGCTAAGACCTTCGGCCCCTGGTCACATGACCGACCAGGGGGCTGGCGCGCTGGCGGCTGTGGTGGAGCAAGGGTGGCAGCGGCAGAATGGCAGTGTGCGAGCAGGGCACGGGCTGGGCGCAAGTGGCGCTCGGGCGGCGCGCGGGCTGCGGTCTGCGCCGGTGGCACGGCGGTGGCTGCCGGGCCGTGGTCGGTGGTTACCGCCGGCGGTGGCGGCCGGGCAGTGGCCGCTGGGCGGCACGCGGTGGCGCGTGCCTCTGCCAATGGCTGTGCCCATGAAAATTTAAAAAACAACATTTTTTAATTTTTTTTAACCTTTTTTTTTTGAAATTTCTGCCTCGAACTTCGTGCCCTGGGGCCGTACAGCCTTAGGGCATAAAAAATTTTGCCTTCTGGAGCAACTGTGTCCAAATCGGATGAATTTTATATGGAAATAGGGGTTTTTGGGCTCTACGAGTGCAACGGTGAGGTCCGTTTGGGCTCAAAGTGCACCGAAAAAAAAATACCACCCCCCCCCCCCCCCCCCCCCCCCCTATTCCAAAATAAAAAATAGAAGACAAACACAGATCTGATGCAACCAAAACCTGAAAGTCAGATCTAACCCTCGTAGCTCCAAATTCTTCAGAAGACGAACAGGAAGCAGCAGGTCTGGAGCTCTGATACCATGTAGAAGTTGAGAAAGCCAACTTCACGGACTCCGAAGATCACCTGCATGCAAATAACCTGTCACAGAAAGAAGAGATGGAGACAAACAAGCAAGGGTGCTCTGAAAGCTGAAAAATGTATTCATCCAAGAGAGATAAATTACAATGATGAATCCTTATAAAAGGATATTGTGCAACCCTAAAAGAAACCCTAATAGGTAGACATTTAATAATTAATATAATTATTAAATGTCACAAATGCAAACTAAAGTGAAATCTTAAGAGAGGAATAAAGGTAATTTAATCAACATGATTAAATTAAAACCTTTAGTCTAACAAGGTCTACTGCTAAAGCTATTTGGGATCAGGATGGAGACACATCTGAATTGCATTGGTAAAGACATCTGGGAAGTTACAAAGAATGGTTATACTGCTGTTGTAGCTGGTTAGACTGCTCCAATTACGTTAGCTAAAGATGAAGAGAAAGATTTCAAAGCAAGAGAAGCACTTTTGAGCACATTATCAGATCAACAAATCATGGGATTATCAGATAGGTCTACTGCTAAAGCTATTTGAGATCATTTGGAAACACTAAATGAAGGAGATTCCATAGTCAAGATTACAAAACTTGAAAGCTTCTAAGTCAAGTATGAACATCTGAAAATGGAAGAAGATGAAAGGATTTATGCTTTTATGGAAACTTTAAATGAAATTGTTTTGGGTATTAAATGTTGTGGAGGAACCTTGAGTGAGGATGAAATTGTTTCAAAAATCTTAAGAGGATTTCCACTAGCATACAAAATGAAGGTTACTGCTATAAATGAGTTAAGAACAATGCCTAATACATCAGTAACTAGGGATGCATTGATTGGAAAACTTTCAGCCTTTGAAATTGAGGAATTTGGTCATGTTGCTACTATAAAAACTGATTTGGCCTTTAAAGCATCAACATCATCTGCTCCATCATTTGACAAATCAAACTGGAGAGCCTTTTATGCAAGAGAACTTGAAGAAACCAGAAAGGAGAATGAAGAGCTTGAAGAACTTGAAGCACTATTTGCAAGAAAAATGCCAAAAGGTCCAGTTGGAAGTAAATATGAAGGTAAAGCACCCTTTAAATGTTTTAACTGCAATAAGATTAGTCATATGGCTTCAAGATGCCCTGATAGACATGCTAGACTAAGAGAATAAGCTAGAAGAACATACAAGCCTAATCCTGAATATCAGAGATACAGATTTAAGAAGAACAAAGACAAATCCTATTACATTGTTGATGAAGGTGTGACTGATGATTCTGATGAGGATCCAATAGACAATGGATGGGTTTTTGTTTCTATAACAGAGGATCAACTGGCACCTACTTCTCAACTGGTAGAACAAGCCCTAGCAACTAAAGTTGAAGCAAAGGATGAATGGATCATTGACTCAGGATGCTCACATCACATGACTGGAGACAAAGGTAAATTCTTGAACTTTCAGGAATTCAATGGAGGTTTAGTAAGATTTGGAGATGACAAACCTTGTTCAATCAAAGGTAAGGGTTCAATATCTCTTGATGGTAAGCATAACACTGACAATGTCTACTATGTTGAAGGATTAAAGCATAATCTTTTAAGTGTTCGTCAATTAGTTGAGAAAGGATTTCAGTTACAATTTAAAAATGGAAAATGCAAAATCATGAATAGAACTGGTTTGGAAAATGCAACCGGTAATCAGACTAGAGGTAATATCTTTCATTTGAATAACAGTGAAAAGGCATGCATAATTGCACATATAGATGAAATTTGGTTATGGCATGAGAGACTATGTCATGTAAACTTTGATTGCATGGTAAAAATCAGTACTTCTAAGGCAGTTAGAGATCTACCTAAAATTGTAAAACCTCGGAATACAATTTGTAAGGAATGTCAATTTGGAAAACAAGTTAGAGCTAGTTTCAAAAGTATTCCAGAAAAATCCAATAATGCTCTTGATTTAATTCACATTGATTTATGTGGTTCAGGTAGAACTGAAAGCTTACAAGGTGATAGATATTTCATGCTAATTACTGATGATTATTCTAGAATGTGTTGGGTTACTTTTCTCAGAGAAAAATCAGAAGCACTTGGGAAGTTCAAACTGTTCAAAGCAATGGTTGAGAATGAAACCGGTAAGAAAATCAAATGTTTAAGATCAAATCAAGGAGGAGAATTCACATCTAAGGACTTTAATACATTCTATGAAGTGAATGGAATTAGAAGATAGTTATCAGCACCCCGGACACCACAACAGAATGGAGTTGTTGAAAGGAAAAACATAACTATCTTGGATGCAGCAAGAAGTATGTTATCTGAAGCAAATCTACCACATGTGTATTGGAGAGAGGCAGTTAGCACTATTGTCTATACATTCAATAAAGTTCACATCAAAGGTGAAACCGATAAGACCCCTCATGAACTATGGTTTGGTAATACTCCTACTCTTAAGTATTTCAGAATTTTTGGAAGTAAATGTTATATTACAAGAGATGAATATATAGACAAATTTGATCCTAGAAGTGATGAAGGAATATTTCTTGGTTATTCATCTAAGAGCAAGGCATATAGATGTTTTAATAAGAGATTGCAGAAAATTGTTGAGAGTTCAAATGTAAAGATTGATGAACAATTCAAAGGAACTTCAAGGTATATAGACTCTGAACCAGCAACAGAAGTCATGACAAATGAACCTACACTGAATCCACTGGTCCAGAATGAAGATGCAGTTACCCCGGTATCATCAGAAGATTCCACAGTAATTGAAGAACAACAGCAAACGAAGACACCCCGGTATGTAAGACTGAATCATTCTGAAGATCAGATAATTGGAAACAAATTTAAAGGAGTTATGACAAGAGGAAGTTTGGAAAATGAAGAGGTATGTCTTATTTCTCAAATTGAACCATCATCTATAAATGAGGCATGTGAAGATAAATTTTGGATTAAAGCTATGGAAGAAGAATTAGGACAAATTGAGAAAAATAATACTTGGACATTAGTTCCCTGACCTAAAGATAAAAATGTAATTGGAACCAAATGGGTATTTAGAAAAAAACTTAATGAAGATGGTAAGGTTTTCAAAAATAAAGCAAGACTAGTGTGTAAGGGATATTCTCAGAAAGAAGGAGTTGATTACAATGAAACCTTTGCACCGGTAGCCAGAATTGAGGCAGTTAGATTATTATTGGCTTTTGTAGCTCACAAGGATTACAAAGTTTATCAAATGGATATTAAATGTGCATTTTTGAATGGAGATCTTGAAGAGGAAGTTTATATTGAACAACCTGATGGATTTTCTTTGACAAATAACAATGATATGGTTTGCAAGTTAAGAAAAGCTCTATATGGATTGAAACAAGCCCCAAGAGCTTGGTATGCAAGATTGGATAAGTATCTTTTAAAGATTGGTTTTACTAAAGGAAATGCAGATAGCAATTTATATTACAAAGTAACTAATGATGACATCTTGATTATTGAAGTCTTTTTTGATGATATAATCTTTGGAGGAGAAGATGGATTATGTAAGGAATTTTCTATTAAAATGCAGCAAGAATTTGAAATGTCTATAATTGGAGAAATAAAATTCTTTTTAGGATTGTAGATTTCACAGACTGATAAAGGTATATTTTTTAGTCAATCCAAGTACTTGAAAGAATTACTAAAGAAATTTGGGATGGAGAACTCTAAACCGGTAAGCACACCTATGACTACAAATGACAAATTATCTCAAAGGGATGAATCTACACCTGTTAATCCAACTAGATACAAATCTATGATATGAGGTTTACTGTATTTGACACAAACCGGACTTGATATTATGAATGCAGTATGTATTGTTTCTAGATTTCAAAGTAATCCTAGGGAAAATCATGAATCAGCAGTAAAAAGGATTTTCCGGTACTTACAAGGCACATCAAATCTTGGATTATGTTATCCTAGAGATGAAAACTTTGACCTATGTGCATACACAGATGCAAATTGGGCAGGAGATGTGGATGATAGAAAAAGAACCACTGGAAGAGCATTCTTTCTTGGAAAGAGATTAGTTTCTTGGTTGAGTAAGAAACAAAATTGTACGTCTTTATCAACAACAGAATCAAAATATGTTGCAACAGCAACTAACTGTACACAGGTACTATGGCTTAAACAAATGTTCAAAGACATAAAGGTAAAATGCAAGGAACCTATTACTATATATTGCGATAACACTGTAGCAATTGATATATCTAAGAATCCGATATTACATTTTAAAACAAAACATGTTTCTATCAAACTGAATTTTCTAAGGGAAAAAGTTGAAGAAAAAGAGATAAAACTAGTTTATGTGAATACTAAAGAACAGCTTGCAGATATTTTTGCAAAACCTTTGCCTAAGGAGACTTTTGAATATCTCAGAGATCAGCTTGGAGTCATACCACCACCGGTAGAGACTTAGACAGTTTATGATTGTCATCAACCGGTAGAATTAAAAGACAAATATTTATTCTGGTCTTTGATGAGGAAGCTACTTCTCAAGAAGAGTAGTTGGTATTTTGTATGAACTTGATTTTTGTAACTTTGGAATTTGATGTCAAAGGGGGGGAGATATTTATGGAAAAACACATTATCTTTTGAGTAGAGATTGGTATTGAAAATAAATCTTTGGATAAACACATGTTGCTCCCAGGGAGATAAATTGTTGTCTAAAGGACATTGTTGGTTTTTGGTATTTGGCATTTTTGCTTTGGCACTTTGATGGTTTTTCCATCTTGTGTTGCCATAAATGCCAAAAGGGGAGATTGTTGGTATTTTGATATGGTTTTGTCACTGATGTCAACACCTACTGAAAACAAGCACTTTGGAGATCCAGCAACATTCACCGGCAAGCAAGTAAACTATGCAACAGTTACTGGTATATGGTTCACCGGCAGGATATAATGTTCATGGTACCTGGAATGATATATTTGACTTAGACTAGACCCTATATAGATCTATGATTGGTGGACTGCTATATTTGACTTAGACTAGACCTGACATTAGGAATGTTGTATG
The DNA here is from genome assembly GCF_030272615.1 of Cryptomeria japonica. Classification (NCBI taxonomy): domain Eukaryota; kingdom Viridiplantae; phylum Streptophyta; class Pinopsida; order Cupressales; family Cupressaceae; genus Cryptomeria; species Cryptomeria japonica. The sequence continues at coordinate 216,511,394 of NC_081405.1, read as the reverse complement.
TCTTGTTGCAAGATTTCTGGTTGATCCTAAGGAAAGTCATGTTACTGTTGTGAATAGGATATTCAGATATTTGAAGGGAACAGTTGATCATGGTTTGTGGTATCTGAAGAATGATGATTTCACTTTAAATGCGTATACTGATGTTGATTGGGCAAGTGATGTTGATGATCAAAAGAGAACTATTGGTGGATCATTCTTTTTGGGGAAGAAGTTGATTTCTTGGGAAAGTAAGAAGCAAGATGGTATTTCCTTATCTACTACAAAAGCTAAATACATTGTTTCTTCTAGAAATTGTACTATTTTGGATGAAGCATATGCTAAAGGATATTAGATTTTTTTATAATGAGCCTTATGTTATTTATTGTGAAAATTCTAATGCTATCAATATTTCTAAGAATCCGGTGTTGATTTCTTGGGAAAGTAAGAAGCAAGATGCTATTTCCTTATCTACTGCAAAAGTTGAATACATTGTTGTTGCTAGAAATTGTACTCGGGTACTTTGGATGAAGCATATGCTAAAGGATATTAGATTTTTTTATAATGAGCCTTATGTTATATATTGTGACAATTCTAGTGCTATCAATATTTCTAAGAATTCGATGTTGCATTCTAAGACAAAACATATATCAATCAAGTTTCATTTCTTGAGAGAGAAGGTGAATGAGAAGGAAGTCAGATTGAAGTATGTACCTACAAAGGACTAGATTGTATATATCTTCACTAAGCCTTTTCCTGCAGATACATTTCTATATCTGAGAGAGAAGTTAGGGGTGGTTTCCCCTCCTTGTATGAACTAGATGCATTGAGTTGCATCGATCCAGTGGACTTCATAGTCTTGTTCTAATATCTGGATTGATGAGTGGATGCTACTGCTCTAAGGGAGTAGTTGTTAGATAGTTCAAATAACCAGAAGACAACTGAGAGGGGGGGTGAATCAGTTGTCATAGATTACCAGAACTATTAGCAATTTAAACTTTAATATCGAAACCCAAAATATTAATACTGGAATAGTAGTAAACCAATTAAGCATAAACAATAATCACAAAATAAATACCATCCACATGACACCAATATTTATACATAGAAAACCTGGTAAAGGGAAAAACCATGGTGGGAAGCCTACCCACTGTCAAATAATACTTTTGCAGTAAGTGTGTGAATTACAATTGAGGGGTCTACACTTAAAGGAAGGCCAATAGCCTAGAGTGTAGTGCTCATCACAAAAGGAGCCTCATTGACTACATAAAAAATCCATACTACAATCTGGAGAGGTGTTGAACTACAAAAGATACCATCTCCTATGCTTGAGTATAGTTCTGGTTAAGATCAATACCAGAGGACTAAATCCTCTTACATACACCCAATTCAATCTCCAATGATCAACCAAATCCTTTATTTGAATGATATTACATTATTCACACATTGTATTCCTTGACCATGACCTCTAACATAACCATGATGATCTACAATGAGATCTTACATTTATATATACAAACCCTCGACCATAAACAATTAGGTCGGCCACCAGATAATAAACCAATTACATAATTACAAACCATGTCGGCCTTAGACCAAACAAATAATATTCAACACATAATAGATCTCAAAAATACATCGAGAGGTCCAATCCAGACATTACATTAAATCCAATCCATAACCTATATCAACTGGGACCCAGTATAGGTCCACACACTATAGCAATGATCTCCATCCACCAAGTCTTGAACATGATCACCAACAGCATCCTGAAACTCTACTAGAAGTTGCACCAACACCACCTATGCAATTCAACAAAGATCTTCATCAAAAGCTCTATCAGTGAAACCCTCGTTGGAACCAAAAGCCAAGCTTCTAAGAAAGAAGGATAGCATCCAATCACCAGACCAAAACCAACTGACCAAATATGAGAATGAGTATCATGAAGAAGCCAATTCCATCACCAAACTATATTGGATCCTACCAGATCATGTCGGATCCAAATCAACTAGAAACCACTCAACCTACCAGGACCAGAAGGGTGTCAGTAAAGCATCCAAACAACTAGTGTTGGCATCAATGACAAAACATCAATGCAACACATAATCACTTCCACCAAATGGCCAACAGTAGTCAGTGTGTGATTCCATTGTTAATATTTTTGAATTTTTTCTAAGGGGGGAGAATAATGATTTATATGTGTCTTTGGAATTGTTGTCAAAGGGAGAGAGATGCATGTGAAAACCTGCCTTATCTATTTTATGTGGAGAGCTATGTGTGTATGATCTCAGGGGGAGATTGTTGGAGTTGATTTCTTTCTTTGCATTAATTTTGTTTCACATTCATATGTTGCCATCAATACCAAACGGGGAGATTATTGGATATTAGAGTTGTTGGAATGTATTGTTGTCATTGATGTCGACATATTCTTGTATTGTAGAGAATTGGTTTGGGTGATCTATTGTAGATGTGCTGATGTGGATTAATGGGTTTTGAGATACTTATATCTAGTTGATTCAGTGTGTGTTTCAATTTTTCCAAAGGTGATTCGGTCGAGTTATGTGATCCAATGTGATGGTTGGTTTTTCTATTGATTTTGGATTGTATTGCTTTATAATTGATTCCTTATGTTATGCATATTTTGGAGAGTGTTTGGGATGTTCATGTGTGTCCTCAGTTCAGACGGACCATGATTTGGAACTTCACAAGCATATCTTACAGTTTATCACTTGGTGTTCTTCAGCTTCAGTGTTGAAATAATGATGATTCTTGTTATTTGAGTTGTTGTGGTTATTACAGTGGAATTCACATTGCTTTTTCGTGTTCTATGATTTTTGGTGGTCTGTATTGATCATGGTGTGTGTTATTGAAGATTTTATTGGTCTGGTGGTATTATTCATGTTATGCGACATATTCGATGGTTTAGCATGTTGCGGATGACCTTGGAAAATTATTTGGTGGTGTTCTATTTTCAAGGATTTGATTTGGGTCCATGTTAGGTCCTTTCCAACATTCTAGTGGTCTGGTTATGGATTTATGTATCATGTGATATAATTTTGTAATTAAGTCTTATGTGTTGAGTCGATCTTAAGGTTAAGGTTGATTATTTGTATAAATAAGTGATGTAATAATGTAAGATGTGTGTTTTTGGTTGTATATATGATCTATGAGATTATTGTATGTATGAACAAGAAAATTTATCCTTCGGTAGTGGAGAAGAGAAAAGAAGTGTTGTTGTGCAGACAGTGAGCTTAATCGGAACTGTGATCAGGCATTTGGAGATGCTATTATTTTAGTTCATGTAATCCAGATTATTGTTTGATCTTTGTAAGGCATTGAGCCTTCCTAGGGTTGTTTCCCTTTATTATTTTTGAGAAATGAGCTCTAGGCAGTGTGCTTGAATGAATGTGCATTCCCCATTGTAATATTTACACCTACTACTACAGAGTATCATCATATTGTGGGTAGGTTCCCACTGTGGTTTTTCCCTTAACCGAGTTTTTTGCAATAAAAATACATGTGTTATGTGTGTTGTTGATGTGGTGTTTATCTTTCCTATTGTTGTTTCTGATCAGGTCTAAAGTTAAGGTTAATTTGTTTGAGTTTGGTGAAAACTGGTTCAACCCCCCCTCCTCAGTTTTCCTGCATTGTTGCTGCCAACACTACCATTATAAAATCACATTAGCTACCCTACTCTAATAGCTTTTCCTCAGAGATTTCTTTTTTCCCTCCAAATATGCATTTAAAATTAATTCATTTTGTCTCTCTGAGATCTGATTTGTAGCAAATTTGATTTTCTTTCTTGGATCGACCATCTGCATTAAATGATACTTCTTTGTATTTATGAATGTTCCTTGTACGGGGTTATTATTTTTAGCTATCTCAATTTGTCAAATAGATTTGATTGTTCTTTTGTACATCACCTTGATCTCTTCAATCATCTGCAACTAGTTTGCCAATAATGCATTCTCCATCTTCTATCGATTTGTCCCGATGATATAGATAACCACCTCGTTATAATTGATCATCACCTTTGTAAGCACTAACCTCTGTATATCAGATTTCATTTTTGACCACTTGGAATCCATGTGTCTTCATTTTTTGTGTCAAAGTCGGTTGGTCAAGTTTGGTCAACTACCACGTAAGTCATATTCATTATCAGCATGCAAATGTGGCTGCAAATTTGGTCAAAATCTTCAAATTGGTTGGTAAACTAACGATTCATCATATCGATAAGTGGCCTTTGATTTTCTTAGTACAAGCCATGTTGTTGGGTCAAACTTGGTCAATGCCCATGTGGACAATCGGTCTACTTTGATTAGCACATCTCACAATTACCTTGTGTGCCTGCTAAGTCTCTTTTCATCCCTCTTTGCATGTTGTGGAATGGTAGGATGCCAAAATGCCTTTTTTGCATGCCCACTGAATGCCATTTTGAATACCTCTTCAAGTCACAAAACAATGAGATGCCTTCATATTTCACCTTGTATTCTTCCCATGCGCCTGCTGGAATCCTTTTGGCCAGCCAAAGCAAGTTGTGGAATAGCGGGTAGTAGAATAGGTCTTCCTGCGTTCCCACTAGAAAACATTTTCTTCAATTAAACCTATCACAGAATGGTGAGGGCCCACTATTTCCTTAACTCAGTGCCCACTAAGTTACCATGTGTTCATCAATTCCAACCATGGGATGGTGGGTCCCTCAATTCTCTTATCCCTTGTGCCCATTGGATAACTTTAGCCTCATAGATTACTGCTATGGGATGGTGGGAGCCACCACTTATACCACGCATCTACAGGATTATTTACTCCTCACTTGTTCATATCGCGGGTTGGAAGGGGTCGCATAATCTTCGTGTTATGCAAACCCTAAAGCTATAACCTTCATAACCATCATGTTATGTAATTCTTTTGCAATTCAGTCGATAACCTTTGTGCTATGCAATTCTTTTGTACTCTGCAACTAACCTAGTTGACATCAATGACAACATTTGCCAACATTTATTGTTCCTATCAAGAAATGTACCATATCCCTAACAATCGATGTCATCTCTAAACCAAATCTCCCAACCAAATGGAGGAAAGGGTGCAAATATGAAGCAAAAAATCTTTGTATTGAAGGTTGTGAACTAGTTTGTCATGGATCCTAGTGGACAACAAATTCCCTCCTCACTAGGAGCATGAATAAATGGATGGAAAGAAAGGATAGATGATTTTATCTGCTTGGGAGATGTCCTAGTTGGGATATCAATAGATCTGCTCATGTGTATTTTAGCTAGTTTTTGATCTTTCCTTTGACCTCTCAATCCTCCCTTTATGATTTTTTATTAGATCTTTATTCTTTGTTCTTCCCATTTGTGGCTCTAAAGAATTCTCTATTTTTATTTGTTCTATATTGGGAGTGGGCCCTAATCCCACAATTTATAGATAAAATAAATTATATTGATGACCCAAAAGGATATGATTACAATGAATGAATTAATCCTTATGAAATGATGAATGAAACCCTAGATGAAAAACCCTAATGCTAGATTAAATTATCTAGCACCAAATGTCATAATCATAATGAATAAGACAAATTAAGCTATTATTAGCCTAATTTAATTAAAGAAACAAGCACCTAGCTTTAACTTAAGTGAATCAAATAAATAAAGCACCTAATTAATTAAATATCTAGGTAATTGTCCTAATTAATCCAACACCCACTCAAGATTAACTTAGGGATAAACTGAAGAGCTAATATAAATTCAAAGATACAAACATGAATGGGTCCTGTTTATGGTGAAAATGGATAACAAATAACAACAATATTGAAAGACTAAAATGGATTCAACCACTAAACCCTAGCCTAACAATGAACAAAGATCCACCATAACATATGAAGATTACCTAAGACAATGCAAATAACTCAAAATCACAAAGATTATACCATCACATGTCCAATAGGGTTTTGATCTCCATTCTTCCTATCTCCATTGATCTTGTTTGATATGCTTGCTCTCAGATTTTTATATGCACAAGAGCTCAATAAAGAACGGAATGTGGTTGCAAGTGGAATTGTAGTGTAGCCAAGTTGCATGAAAGATCATTAGCATGTGTTATTAGGAATGAATGATTAGGCTGAGTGATTAGGGTTTGACAATGAAGAAAGCATCTCCTTAAATAGAAGACACAATGAGAAATGGAGGGTTAAGATTGAGAGGTGTAAAAAGAGAGGTCGGCTAGGATTAGAGGGTAGGTAGAGGAAATAATAAAATAATGAAAGGGGTAGGTAGTGTAGGAAATAAGAGATGAATGACATGTGTCATGTGTAGAAAAAGATAATGAATTAATTAAATAAATAAAGATCTATTTAATTAATAGAAGAAGTAGGACAATTAAATAAATAAAATATTTATTTAATTTAGGAAAGGGATAATTTAAATAAATAAATGTATTTATTTAAATGAGAAATAAGGCTAGAAGAGGATAAATGAATTAATTAAATAAATAAAAATTTATTTAATTAATAGAAGAATTAGGCTTAGATAATTAAATAAATAAAATATTTATTTAATTAGACATGACAATTTTGAGTGTCTACATTTTGCCCCTCTTTGAGACAATGCGGCTTGTCGCGTTGTTTCAAAGAAGATAAGATGAACTGATACAGAGTTGCCCCAAGATGGGAATTATATGCCCCCTCGAGAGATTGGATGAAAATGTCTGAAAAGATTGCAGACAATCTCTCGATAAGAAAGATGGGATAGAATGGACTGATCAGATAAAGTGACAAAGTCATGGGATAAGGAAGACTGACTCGGGAAATGAAGGCGAGGGCTAGGGTAGGCTATAAGATAGGCCACGGGCAAAAGACATCCTCATTGTCATCCACACCCTTAGAAGATCATAGTGCAGAACGAGAAAAGAGCAGCAGCAGTCAGCAGCGATGGCATCCATTCATAGATTCGACCGTGTTCGCCGATTCCAGCGACCAGCCGATGCAGGAGAGCCGGTAAGTACCCGAAAACCTCCTCGTACTTTCACGCATTTTGAGTTTTTTCATAAATGCATGTTTAGTAGCAATAAATGCGCTAGGAATAGGATAGTTTAAATATGCAAAAACACGCAACCGCGTCTATGTCAGTGCCAGGCGCGTCTGTGTCGGGCAGGCGCGTCTGTGTCGGGTCCAGGCGCGTCTGTGCCTGGAACCACGTTTGTGCTGAATGCGAACGCGTTTGTGAAATGTAGAAGCGTCTGTGCTTTGTAGGAGCGTTTATGTCATGCAGGGATGTCTGTGTTCCCTGGTCGCGTTTGTGCATGGCATAGGCATGTTTGTGTTCAGAAAACGCGTCTGTGTTGTAGAAGCGCGTTTGTGCAGTATATAAGCGTGTTTAGGTGTTAAAAGCGCGTTTGTGTGTTAAAAGTGCGTTTGTGTGTCAAAATGCATGGTTTTAGTCTTTTAGGTCAAACCGGCAGTTCTGTGATGAACATACGCTGTCGATTGGATAAGCTGCTGAGAGGATACACTCAAGCAGGTCCTCTAGGAAGAGTAGAATAGATCAAGGCACTTTGTGATGAACAGGGAGCACCAAGATAGGCAGCACTTTGTGATGAACAGGGAGTGCGAATGTGAGTGACACTTTGTGATGAACAGGGAATGTCACACATGTAGTACTTTGTGATGAACAGGGAGCACTACTAGGGTAGATAGCAACACTTTGTGATGAACAGTGAGTGTCACTAGGAGAGATAACCAGATGCATTTAGGTAGCAAGTAGCATTTTGTGATAAACAGTGAATGCCACGATAACTGACAAAATTGATTGTGTGACTGCAGGAGTATTTGCCGATGTTGGAGTCACGGGAGAGATTCCCGTCGACTCAGAGACTGCGACCAGAGTTGTCGATTCAGGACAGGATATCCATTGAGGAGATGGGTCTGACACATGTGCTATTTGTGCCTGAGTTTCGGGCAAACATGGGGTTGCTGACTGCGTTAGCTGAGAGATGGCACTCAGAGACTTGTAGTTTGCATTTGCCGATGGGTGAGATGACAGTCACCTTGGAGGATGTATATAGGATTCTGCATATCCCTATTGATGGAGAGTTGATTCCCTATGACCGTGACGGTGACAGGGAGGCATTGAGACGGGTCTTCCAGGATCCCGGGTTGGAGATGCGAGCAGGTCATGTAGCTTGGGATACCATGACTGCCACAGGTTTAGCATTGCCGGCAGTTATTGGGGGAGCCATCAGTGGGTATTTGTGTCCAGACAGGGCCACACGAGGATTGGCAGTGGGCTGGGGAGGGGCATTGGAGACACTGATGACAGAGCACACTAGGTATGCATGGGGGCCATGTGTCCTGACACATTTATATTATGAGCTGCATCAGTTTGTATACCACGGATCAGTGGGTTTGGGTTGCGGCGTGACTCTCTTGCAGGTGTGGGCTTATGAGCACCTTCCCATCACACGACCCATTCATTTCAAAGGCAGAGGACAGGGACAGAGCTTCGTGCACTTGTACGACATGATTACTTCCCAGCCTCAGATTGGTAGATTGGAGCATTGGAGGCGCGTCATAGATGACATAGACATGGTCATCTGGAGGCCGTACCTGGGGTGCAAGGAGTGGGATGACGACGCATTGGAGCTACCATATGTTTTCAGGAGCAGGTATCTGATGGGGCGGACGCCCTATATTTTGGAGAGGCAGCTTGTTGATAGGGTGTGCAGGCAGTTTGGGCGGATCCAGCGGATGCCATGGGGCTCGGGCATGTATGCCCGTACGGTCAGAGATCAGGTGCAGTTTGGGCCGCTATTATCATATGATCAGGCGGTGACACAGCTAGCAGAGATGATGCCGATGCCCTGGGACATGTGGCCAGAGGTAGATGATGCAGGGATGGACGCAGAGTACTCTGCGTATTGGGCAGAGCATCCGTTTCCCAGGTTGACAGATCCGGCAGAGCCACTGGAGGGAGAGGGTGGAGGAGATGATGATGATGGTGGAGGGGATGGAGGCAGGGGCCGATGGAGGCGGAGGGGAGTGGTGGGAGAGAGGCGAGTAGCACCTCGGAGGGAGGGAGGATAGGAGAGAGCAGCTCCGGTGGTGAGGGGTCGGGGTGGACTGCCCCTACAGGTGCCAAAATGTTTATGGTGAAAATGGATAACAAATAACAACAATATTGAAAGACTAAAATGGATTCAACCACTAAACCCTAGCCTAACAATGAACAAAGATCCACCATAACATATGAAGATTACCTAAGACAATGCAAATAACTCAAAATCACAAAGATTATACCATCACATGTCCAATAGGGTTTTGATCTCCATTCTTCCTATCTCCATTGATCTTGTTTGATATGCTTGCTCTCAGATTTTTATATGCACAAGAGTTCAATAAAGAACGGAATGTGGTTGCAAGTGGAATTGTAGTGTAGCCAAGTTGCATGAAAGATCATTAGCATGTGTTATTAGGAATGAATGATTAGGCTGAGTGATTAGGGTTTGACAATGAAGAAAGCATCTCCTTAAATGGAAGACACAATGAGAAATGGAGGGTTAAGATTGAGAGGTGTAAAAAGAGAGGTCGGCTAGGATTAGAGGGTAGGTAGAGGAAATAATAAAATAATGAAAGGGGTAGGTAGTGTAGGAAATAAGAGATGAATGACATGTGTCATGTGTAGAAAAAGATAATGAATTAATTAAATAAATAAAGATCTATTTAATTAATAGAAGAAGTAGGACAATTAAATAAATAAAATATTTATTTAATTTAGGAAAGGGATAATTTAAATAAATAAATGTATTTATTTAAATGAGAAATAAGGCTAGAAGAGGATAAATGAATTAATTAAATAAATAAAAATTTATTTAATTAATAGAAGAATTAGGCTTAGATAATTAAATAAATAAAATATTTATTTAATTAGACATGACAATTTTGAGTGTCTACAGGTCCTAACAACAAAGGCTTGATTAGGTACCAATGTACAAACCAGTTCAACTCTCGCAAATACAAAAAAATAGAAAACCTAGTGAGACAAAACTCCTCTCCAAAAGATTAAAAAAGAAATGAAAAAGAGTGCATGTGATTAAAAATGAAAGACTCCAAATGTCTGCCAAGTACTAAATTGGTCACAAAAGTACAATCAATATTCCCCATGGAAGAGAAAGGAAGAGATGATGTATCCCCCATGATAAAGAGGCACGGATGCCAAAGATGAAGGGTCAAGAATGAATGGTGATGAAGACCCAAGAGTAGAAAAACATGTTCCTCCCCTTGGGAAGAAACAAATCCAATTGCCAAGGTAGAAGAAAATCAATGAAAGGAGATCAAAGAAATAGTCTCATGATGTCTACCATGGAAAACTACCGAATTGCCCACATATCTGAATTAAAAGATGCCAAATCAACTAAAGAAAATCCAAATAACTATGAAGATACCTAATGAACAACCTTTGAAGGCACTAAAGATGGGATGGTAGGAATTATTGTGCTTCCATCAAGGAGGAATGGAATCTCCTCAATCATGTCCCCAATGTCTAGAGTGTGTGATATATCAAAAAACCCTTCAATATTTGGTAATTACTCATCCCATAAATTAGAAACTGGAAGGGAACTATCAACTTGCTAAACTAAACTAATCTTTGAAGAACCATGAGGTGGAGGAGGAGACTCAACACAAGTATCAAGATCCAAGGTTGATTATTGAAGCACACATAGGTTCAAGTGACCAAACCAATCCTCAAATACTTGAGCCAATTTAGATGTATGAGAGTTAGGACCAATCAATGGAACTGCATGCTCGATGGGAGAAAAATGTAAGAAATCATATAACCATGATGCAAATGATCAACACTACCAACTTTAATGATCTCTCTATTATGTAGGTCTCTAACAATCACTAAATCGGGTTAAAATCTATTGTCTTGCCCTATCCATTGTGTCTAATCTAATAGATAGAAAGGAGATTGGATGACAAAGAAGGAACATAGTACATCATTAAATGTGTCATCATCAACCTCAATAGAACCCTGTTGAACCTATAGTAGGAATGAGAGGAGGGTGAATCAATCTATAACTTCAAAACATATAAATTATAAATAGCATTTGATAGTTCTGATACTTAATATAAGTATAGATCCAATGGCCAACAAGATGAGAGGGGGGGTGAATCATACAAACTTAATCATCCATAAAAACATCACATTCAGCCTTGGTAACATATATATCAGTCATATAACCAAAACTGTTAAACATGCAAACTCAAAAGCATATGAATAATATAAACCTCATAACACCAGATTTAACGTGGAAACCCAAATAGGGAAAAACCACTGTGGGATTTCGGACCCACTAAGAAATATACTCTTCTAGAGTATGCTCGGTTAAAAGAAAATCCTATCAAAGATTACAAACACATTGCTAGATGTGACCCGGTTAAGGGATTTCCCTTAGATTTGTTAGGATCTTCACTTTGTTAGAAGTGACCTTGTTAAAGGATTTCAAACACTCAATCAGAATGTCACCTTGCTAGAGGATTTACATATAAGACTGTTAAGTCCACTCGGTTAAGATATTTTCTATCACTTTCACAAAATAATAGTAATAAAAATCTATCTGCAACTTCACATCTAAAATGCTAAAACAGATTCCTATTTGTTCAATACAATCTAGACATAGAACTAATCTTGTCTATCTGTTGGGCTTCTATACTCTGTTATTCTAATAGGTCTTCAAGCTTCTGTGCTCGGTAATCACTATGTAGCATCCTTGTGCATACACCTGCCCACATACATTGTTTATCATTAGTTTCCTATTTATAAACAATTAGGTAATCAATTAATCTGCTTGATCACATTTCCCATGATCAATCATAGCCATCAGATCTTCAATCTTGTCCAAGTTCAATGCATCTTTAGATCTGAAAAATGTTTTACCCTGCCTTGGAACTTGTGCCAGGGTATTGCAGTTCAATCTGAGCTGTAGATCTTCATGCTGACTTTTCCATTGCCTTAGATTCGTTAACAAACTTCTTCCACGGCTTACCAATCATTTAATCCGCTCCAGCTCATCAGCTTCCTTCATTAAATACCGCATGTAAATATTTAATGCATTTTGTTATAGCTCAGTTACAACTCGGTAACAACTCGATGAATACTAAACTCCACTCAGTAGACATTCCACCTTCATTAACCGATAGCGATAACCTTAGGGTTTACCGACTAGGTTCTTTGCTTGATAACATAGTATAGTATTAACCTTTACAATTTACAACATATGTATGATGTTAAAACAATATAAAATATCATGATCTCATCATTGTCTGACTTGGTAGTAGTTGCCCATTGAATACCTTATTCATCATATTCTTTCCTGTGTCTTTTACCGACATCTTTATAATCTTCATATCATACTTCTCAAGATATGGTAATATCATACTGAATTAGAAAATCAATTTCTTGACATCAATGACAAAATAATAATATCAAGATAGTAAAACATATTTAATCAATTATATCCATAATCATCAACAACCTTCTCAATATCCTTAAGAAATGCCAACAATCTTTCATTGTCTGTTATAATGCAATATTGCCAACAATCTCCCCCTTTGGCATTGATGGCAAAACCAATTGATTTGACCTCAATAGATTCAGATTGCTATGATTTTGAAATGCTGAAATGCTCTCCCCCATACATTAGACTTCTCCTCACTTCTTCAGTCTTCTCCCCAATCTGTAGTCTGCTCAGTTTTCTCTTAGTCTTCTCCCCTGATAGGTCTTCTCTCAGTCTTCTCCCCCTTTGACAACAATGCCAAAAGGTAGAGAATTAAAACATAATTTATTTCTACAAGAAGTGATTTCCTGCTATTGTGTATCAATTGAGTCTCGGTCAAAGCATTTGTCTTCAATTCTTGTTCCCTATAATATTCTTGTATTATTTCCTGTACACTTTTAGAAAATATCCTAAAGTGTATAACTTAGCATCAACTCCCAAAAGATATTCAATAGATTCATAGGATTGATGCTTTCACCAAACTCAGTTAGTGAGTAGAAGATAGGGGTAGGACCCCTAACTTGCTTCTGAGATATTCAAAAGTGTCCTTTGGTAGTCGCTTGGTGAAGATATCTGCTATTTGCTCCTTTGTGCTAACATATTCCAACACCACTTTCTTCTCTTGAGATTCTTCTCTTGAGATTCTTCTCTAAGATAATGATATTTGATAGATATGTGCTTTGTCTTAGAGTGCATAACAGGATTCTTTGAAATATTAATGGCACTAGTATTTTCACAGAATATAGTTACTGGCTCGGTAACTTTCTCATTTATACCTTCCAACAGTTGTTTGATCCATGCAATGTTGGTACAATTCAATGTTGCAGCAACTTATTCAACTTTTGTTGTTGATTGCGAAACACATCCTTGTTTCTTGCTAAGCCAACTCACTAGTCTTTCTCCCAAAAAGAAAGCTCCTCCACTTGTGCTTTTTTTGTCATCAATGTTGCCTGCCCAATCAGCATTAGTATAAACTTTTAAATCAAAATCATTTCCTTTCTGATATACTAAGCCATAATCCTTTGTGCCTTTCAAGTATCTAAAAATTCTTTTGATTTTTGTCATGTGTGTTTCCTTAAGATCTGCAGAGAATCTTGCAACTATACCTACTGCATGTGCTATGTCCGGTCTGCTATGAACAACATATTGTAGTTTTCCAATCATGGATCGGTAGAGTGTCTCATCAACAGATGCAGATTCATCATTCTTAGATAATTTATAGTTGGTAGTCATAGGAGTACGTACTAGTTTTGAATCATCCATTCCAAATTTCTTCAAGATTTCCTTTATGTACTTGGATTGAGTAATGAAAATCTCATTTTTCATTTGCAGTATCTGTAAACCTATAAAATACTTTATCTCACTGATTAATGACATCTCAAATTCTTTGCTCATTTCATTTCCAAATTTCTTGCATAAAGAGTCATTTCCACAAAATATAATATCATCAACAAATATGGCTGAGATTAGTATTCCATTTTCTTCATTCTTCATGTACATGTTACTATTCTCACTTGTCCTTATAAAACCAATCTTAATCAAATAAGAGTGCAATCTTTCATACCATGGTCATGGTGCTTGTTTCAAACCATATAAAGCTTTGTTCAATTTACATACCTGATCTTTATTATTTTCTTCAACAAATCCTTCAAGTTGTTCAATGAAAACTTCTTCTTCTAATATTGCATTCAGAAATGTAGATTTGACATCCATTTGATATACCTTGAATTTCTTGAAAGCAGCATAGGCCAACAATGTTCTTACTCCTTCAAGTCTAGCAACAGGTGCAAAAGTTTCACCATAATCAATTCCATCTTCTTGAGCATAACCTTTGCAAACTAATCTTGCTTTGTTTCAAATGACTTCTCCTTTTTCATTTAGCTTGTTTTTGAAAATCCACTTTGTACCGATTACATTTTTGTACTTCGGTCTTGGGATTAGTGTCCATGTGTCATTCTTCTTGATTTGATCAATCTCTTCTGCCATAGATTCAAGGATATAACAAAAGTTTGTTATATTAGAAGATTATGATGGAGGCTATGTCAGATTTGGTAATGATGCACCATGTCTGGTGAAAGGTAAAGGATCTATAAAACTTCTTGACAATGAAAAATGCAATGATGTTTATTGGGTTGAAGGTTTGAAATACAATTTGTTTAGTGTAGCACAGCTAAACAACACAGGTTACCGAATAGAATTTCAGAAAGGAATTGTCAAAGTTCATGACAAGAATGGAAAGCTAGCTGCTACCAAGACACAAACAAAAGGTAACACATTTCACCTTGACTCAACTCGTAACAAGTGTTTGTATGCAAAGATAGATGATACCTAGTTATGGCATAAAAGGTTTTGTCATGGAAATTTTGATAATCAGATCAAAATAAGCAAGAAGCACCAAGTAAGAGGTCTACCAAGTCTTGAAAAACTTGAGAATGTTGTGTGTCGAGCATGCCAGATGGGTAAGATGACAAGATCAATCTTTACAAGTAAGTCTTACACTTCTAAGGGAATTTTATATCTAGTGCACACTGATCTTTATGGTCCTATGAAAGTTCAAAGTTATTATGGTGATAAATATTTCATATTATTTGTGGATGACTATTCAAGGATGATGTCAGTAATGTTTTTAAAAGAAAAATCAGAAGCTTTTCAAATGTTTAAATGGTACTAGGCAAGAGTTGAAAATGAAAATGGAAGACAACTGAAATGTCTTAGATCAGATAGAGGAGGAGAGTTCACATCTGATGAATTCAACTTATTCTGCAATGATCATGGTATTAACAGACAAATCTCTGCACCGAGAACTCCACAGCAGAATGGAATAGCTAAGAGAAGAAATAGATCTATTGTAGATTGTGCTAGAATACTGATGATTGAAAAGAAGGTGCCACAAACATTTTGGAGAGAAGCAATAAGCACAGCAGTTTACACCCTGAACCAAGTACAATTGAAGAAAGGTACTTTGAAGACACCATATGAAATCAGGTATGATAAGAAACCTAATGCAAGTTATTTTAAAGTCTTTGGAAGTAGATGCTATGTACACAAAGATGATAGAAATGAAAAGTTTGATCAGAAGAGTGAAGAAGGAACATTTCTAGGCTATTCTTCCAAAAGCAAAGCATTTAAATGTTTGATCAAATCATCTAACAAAATAGTAGAAAGTGCAAATGTGAAAATTGATGAATTTGCAGAAAGAAATGATGAAGGAAATTCCAAGGAACCAGAAGACTATGATGAATTTGTCTATGTTCAACCAAGAAGTCTTACCGAGAAGACTGTTGAAGAAAATGAAGAGAATATCCAGTTACCAAGTGATGAAGAAGATCATACAGAGCCTACCGAGCCTGTATTAGCCAAGTATGTCAGAAGACATCATGGACCAAGTTAGATTATAGGAGATAAGAATGATCCAGTGATGACAAGAAACAAACTGAGACAGAACACGTGTTTGATATATGAATTTGAACCAAGAATAGTGAAAGAGGCATTTAACAATAAAGATTGGATAAATGCTATGATAGAAGAGATTGATCAAATCAAGAAGAATGACACATGGACACTAATCCCAAGACCGAAGTGCCATTAACATTTCAAAAAATCCTATTATGCACTCTAAGACAAAGCACATCTATATCAAATATCATTATCTTAGAGAAGAAGCTCAAGAGAAGAAAGTGGTGTTGGAGTATGTTAGCACAAAGGAACAAATAGCAGATATCTCCACCAAGCCACTACCAAGGGACACTTTTGACTCTCTCAGAAGTAAGTTAGGGTTCCTACCCCTATCTTCTACTCACTGACCGAGTTTGGTGAAAGCATCAATCCAATGAATCTATCGAATATCTTTTGGGAGTTGATGTTGATTTATACACTTTAGGATGTTTTCTAAAGGTGTACAGGAAATGTTATAGGAAATATTACAGGAAATAATACAGGGAACATGAATTGAAGATATAAATGCTCTGACCGAGACTGAATTGACACATTACAGCAGGAATTCACTTCATACAGGAATAAATTATGTTTTAGTTCTTTACTTTTTGCCATTGTTGTCAAAGGGGGAGAAGACTAATAAAAAGGGGAGAAGACTGAAGTTTGGAAAGAAGACTGAGAAAACAGGAGAAGTCTAATGTATGGGGAAGAAAGTCTAATGATAGAAAGAGAGAGTTTCAGCATTTCAGAATCACAACAATCTGAATCTTTTAAGGTCAAATCAATTGGTTTTACCATCAATACCAAAGGGGGAGATTGTTGGCAATATTGCATTATAGCAGACAATGAAAGATTGTTGGCATTTCATAAGGATATTGAGAAGGTTGTTG
Source organism: Cryptomeria japonica (assembly GCF_030272615.1). Classification (NCBI taxonomy): domain Eukaryota; kingdom Viridiplantae; phylum Streptophyta; class Pinopsida; order Cupressales; family Cupressaceae; genus Cryptomeria; species Cryptomeria japonica. Next base: position 216,494,544 of record NC_081405.1, on the reverse strand, counting down.
ATGATTATGGATATAACTGATTAGGGATGTCTACTGTCTTGATATTATTATTTTGTCATTGATGTCAAGAAATTGATTTTCTAATTCAGTATGATGTTGCCCTATCTTGAGAATTATGATTTGAAGAATATAAAGATGTCAATAAAAGGCACAGGAAAGATTATGATGAATAAGGTATTCAATGGGCAACCATTACCGAGTCAGACAATGATGAGATCGTGATGTTTAGATTGTTTTAACATCATACATATGTTGTAAATTGTAAAGGTTAATACTATACTATGTTATCTAGCAAAGAACCTAGTCGGTAAACCCTAAGGAATCTAGTCAATAAACCCTAAGGTTATTGCTATCGGTTAATGAAGGCGGAATGTCTACCGAGTGAAGTTTAGTATATATTGAGTCGTTACCGAGTTGTAATCGAGCTATAATAGAATGCATTAAATGGTTACATGCGTTATTTAATGAAGGAAGCTAATGAGCTGGAACTGATTAAATGATTGGTATGTCGTAAATATAGCTTGTTAATGAATCTATGGCAAAGGAAAGTCGGCATGAAGATCTACAGTGCAGATTGAACCGCAATACCCTAGCACAAGTTCCAAGAAATATATGCAAGTTCCTAGGCAGGGTAAAACATTTTTAGATCGAAAGATGCATTGAACCTGGACAAGATTGAAGATCTGATGGCTATGATTGATCATGGTAAATGTGATCAAGGAGATTAAGCAGTTAGCTAATTGTTTATAAATAGGGAACTGTTGATAAACAATGTATGTGGGCAAGTGTATGCATAGGGATGCTACATAGTGATTACTGAGCATAGAAGCTTGAAGACCTATTTGAATAACAGAGTTACTGAGCATTGTCTGAGTGCATATAAAAGGTGATTCCGATGAGACTCCTTATGAGCTATGGTTTGGTCATGTTCCTACAATTAGACATTTCAAAATCTTTGGAAGCAAATGTTATATCTAAAGTGATGAGGATATAGGAAAATTTGATGCAATATGTGATGAAGGAATATTTTTGGGATACTCTACTAAGAGAAAAACCTACCAGTGTTACAACAAAAGATTGAGAAAGATAGTGGAAAATGTGAATGTGAAGATTGATAAGAATCATGAGAAGCAAATCAGAGCATAAAGATATTAGTCTGATGATCAGGATGTTACTTCAAAGCAAGTGAAGACTCTAAGTATGAAGTAGAGTGATCTGGAAGAAAGTAAATTTAGGTCCTGTTGGAAGTGAAGAAGTTCAAGAGACTAAAAATTAGAACAATCAGAAGATGCCCATGTATGTAAGATTAAATCATTCAGATAATAAGATTATTGGTGATAAAATAAAGGTGTGATGACTAGGAGAAGAATTTATGTTGAAGAGAAATGTTTGATTTCCAAAATTGAGCCTAAAGATGTTGTCGAAGCTTGTGAATATGAAAATTGGGTAAAAGTTATGGAAGAAGAGTTAGATCAGATTGAGAAGAACAAAACATGGGAACTTGTTTCAAGGCCTAAGGACAAAAAAAGTAATTGTTACTAAATGGGTGTTCTAGAATAACCTGAATTAAGATGGACAAGTTGTTAGAAACAAAACAAGACTGGTATGTAAGGCATATTCACAAATGGAAGGTATTGATTTTGAGGAGAATTTTTCTCTGATAGCCAGAATTTAAGTTGTTAGATTATTTCTTACATATGTTGCTCATAATAAATTCACGGTATATCGGATGGATGTGAAGTTGGCCTTTTTGAATGTTGAATTGGAAGAGGAAGTCTACATTGAGCAACCAGATGGATTTCATTGACAGATGAGGAAGGCATGGTATGCAAATTGAAGAAAGCATTGTATGGACTTAAACAAGCCCCTAAAGCTTGGTACGCTAGATTGGACAGGTATCTGATGAAGTTGGGATTATATAAAGGTATTGTTGATAGTAATTTGTACTTCAAGATTGATAATGATAACATTTTGATTATTGAAGTCTTTGTTGATGACATTATTTTTGGAGGAGATGATGATTTGAGTAAGAAATTTACTGATGATATGAACAGACCCTATATAGATCTATGATTGGTGGACTGCTATATTTGACTTAGACTAGACCTGACATTAGGAATGTTGTATGTCTTGTTGCAAGATTTCTGGTTGATCCTAAGGAAAGTCATGTTACTGTTGTGAATAGGATATTCAGATATTTGAAGGGAACAGTTGATCATGGTTTGTGGTATCTGAAGAATGATGATTTCACTTTAAATGCGTATACTGATGTTGATTGGGCAAGTGATGTTGATGATCAAAAGAGAACTATTGGTGGATCATTCTTTTTGGGGAAGAAGTTGATTTCTTGGGAAAGTAAGAAGCAAGATGGTATTTCCTTATCTACTACAAAAGCTAAATACATTGTTTCTTCTAGAAATTGTACTATTTTGGATGAAGCATATGCTAAAGGATATTAGATTTTTTTATAATGAGCCTTATGTTATTTATTGTGAAAATTCTAATGCTATCAATATTTCTAAGAATCCGGTGTTGATTTCTTGGGAAAGTAAGAAGCAAGATGCTATTTCCTTATCTACTGCAAAAGTTGAATACATTGTTGTTGCTAGAAATTGTACTCGGGTACTTTGGATGAAGCATATGCTAAAGGATATTAGATTTTTTTATAATGAGCCTTATGTTATATATTGTGACAATTCTAGTGCTATCAATATTTCTAAGAATTCGATGTTGCATTCTAAGACAAAACATATATCAATCAAGTTTCATTTCTTGAGAGAGAAGGTGAATGAGAAGGAAGTCAGATTGAAGTATGTACCTACAAAGGACTAGATTGTATATATCTTCACTAAGCCTTTTCCTGCAGATACATTTCTATATCTGAGAGAGAAGTTAGGGGTGGTTTCCCCTCCTTGTATGAACTAGATGCATTGAGTTGCATCGATCCAGTGGACTTCATAGTCTTGTTCTAATATCTGGATTGATGAGTGGATGCTACTGCTCTAAGGGAGTAGTTGTTAGATAGTTCAAATAACCAGAAGACAACTGAGAGGGGGGGTGAATCAGTTGTCATAGATTACCAGAACTATTAGCAATTTAAACTTTAATATCGAAACCCAAAATATTAATACTGGAATAGTAGTAAACCAATTAAGCATAAACAATAATCACAAAATAAATACCATCCACATGACACCAATATTTATACATAGAAAACCTGGTAAAGGGAAAAACCATGGTGGGAAGCCTACCCACTGTCAAATAATACTTTTGCAGTAAGTGTGTGAATTACAATTGAGGGGTCTACACTTAAAGGAAGGCCAATAGCCTAGAGTGTAGTGCTCATCACAAAAGGAGCCTCATTGACTACATAAAAAATCCATACTACAATCTGGAGAGGTGTTGAACTACAAAAGATACCATCTCCTATGCTTGAGTATAGTTCTGGTTAAGATCAATACCAGAGGACTAAATCCTCTTACATACACCCAATTCAATCTCCAATGATCAACCAAATCCTTTATTTGAATGATATTACATTATTCACACATTGTATTCCTTGACCATGACCTCTAACATAACCATGATGATCTACAATGAGATCTTACATTTATATATACAAACCCTCGACCATAAACAATTAGGTCGGCCACCAGATAATAAACCAATTACATAATTACAAACCATGTCGGCCTTAGACCAAACAAATAATATTCAACACATAATAGATCTCAAAAATACATCGAGAGGTCCAATCCAGACATTACATTAAATCCAATCCATAACCTATATCAACTGGGACCCAGTATAGGTCCACACACTATAGCAATGATCTCCATCCACCAAGTCTTGAACATGATCACCAACAGCATCCTGAAACTCTACTAGAAGTTGCACCAACACCACCTATGCAATTCAACAAAGATCTTCATCAAAAGCTCTATCAGTGAAACCCTCGTTGGAACCAAAAGCCAAGCTTCTAAGAAAGAAGGATAGCATCCAATCACCAGACCAAAACCAACTGACCAAATATGAGAATGAGTATCATGAAGAAGCCAATTCCATCACCAAACTATATTGGATCCTACCAGATCATGTCGGATCCAAATCAACTAGAAACCACTCAACCTACCAGGACCAGAAGGGTGTCAGTAAAGCATCCAAACAACTAGTGTTGGCATCAATGACAAAACATCAATGCAACACATAATCACTTCCACCAAATGGCCAACAGTAGTCAGTGTGTGATTCCATTGTTAATATTTTTGAATTTTTTCTAAGGGGGGAGAATAATGATTTATATGTGTCTTTGGAATTGTTGTCAAAGGGAGAGAGATGCATGTGAAAACCTGCCTTATCTATTTTATGTGGAGAGCTATGTGTGTATGATCTCAGGGGGAGATTGTTGGAGTTGATTTCTTTCTTTGCATTAATTTTGTTTCACATTCATATGTTGCCATCAATACCAAACGGGGAGATTATTGGATATTAGAGTTGTTGGAATGTATTGTTGTCATTGATGTCGACATATTCTTGTATTGTAGAGAATTGGTTTGGGTGATCTATTGTAGATGTGCTGATGTGGATTAATGGGTTTTGAGATACTTATATCTAGTTGATTCAGTGTGTGTTTCAATTTTTCCAAAGGTGATTCGGTCGAGTTATGTGATCCAATGTGATGGTTGGTTTTTCTATTGATTTTGGATTGTATTGCTTTATAATTGATTCCTTATGTTATGCATATTTTGGAGAGTGTTTGGGATGTTCATGTGTGTCCTCAGTTCAGACGGACCATGATTTGGAACTTCACAAGCATATCTTACAGTTTATCACTTGGTGTTCTTCAGCTTCAGTGTTGAAATAATGATGATTCTTGTTATTTGAGTTGTTGTGGTTATTACAGTGGAATTCACATTGCTTTTTCGTGTTCTATGATTTTTGGTGGTCTGTATTGATCATGGTGTGTGTTATTGAAGATTTTATTGGTCTGGTGGTATTATTCATGTTATGCGACATATTCGATGGTTTAGCATGTTGCGGATGACCTTGGAAAATTATTTGGTGGTGTTCTATTTTCAAGGATTTGATTTGGGTCCATGTTAGGTCCTTTCCAACATTCTAGTGGTCTGGTTATGGATTTATGTATCATGTGATATAATTTTGTAATTAAGTCTTATGTGTTGAGTCGATCTTAAGGTTAAGGTTGATTATTTGTATAAATAAGTGATGTAATAATGTAAGATGTGTGTTTTTGGTTGTATATATGATCTATGAGATTATTGTATGTATGAACAAGAAAATTTATCCTTCGGTAGTGGAGAAGAGAAAAGAAGTGTTGTTGTGCAGACAGTGAGCTTAATCGGAACTGTGATCAGGCATTTGGAGATGCTATTATTTTAGTTCATGTAATCCAGATTATTGTTTGATCTTTGTAAGGCATTGAGCCTTCCTAGGGTTGTTTCCCTTTATTATTTTTGAGAAATGAGCTCTAGGCAGTGTGCTTGAATGAATGTGCATTCCCCATTGTAATATTTACACCTACTACTACAGAGTATCATCATATTGTGGGTAGGTTCCCACTGTGGTTTTTCCCTTAACCGAGTTTTTTGCAATAAAAATACATGTGTTATGTGTGTTGTTGATGTGGTGTTTATCTTTCCTATTGTTGTTTCTGATCAGGTCTAAAGTTAAGGTTAATTTGTTTGAGTTTGGTGAAAACTGGTTCAACCCCCCCTCCTCAGTTTTCCTGCATTGTTGCTGCCAACACTACCATTATAAAATCACATTAGCTACCCTACTCTAATAGCTTTTCCTCAGAGATTTCTTTTTTCCCTCCAAATATGCATTTAAAATTAATTCATTTTGTCTCTCTGAGATCTGATTTGTAGCAAATTTGATTTTCTTTCTTGGATCGACCATCTGCATTAAATGATACTTCTTTGTATTTATGAATGTTCCTTGTACGGGGTTATTATTTTTAGCTATCTCAATTTGTCAAATAGATTTGATTGTTCTTTTGTACATCACCTTGATCTCTTCAATCATCTGCAACTAGTTTGCCAATAATGCATTCTCCATCTTCTATCGATTTGTCCCGATGATATAGATAACCACCTCGTTATAATTGATCATCACCTTTGTAAGCACTAACCTCTGTATATCAGATTTCATTTTTGACCACTTGGAATCCATGTGTCTTCATTTTTTGTGTCAAAGTCGGTTGGTCAAGTTTGGTCAACTACCACGTAAGTCATATTCATTATCAGCATGCAAATGTGGCTGCAAATTTGGTCAAAATCTTCAAATTGGTTGGTAAACTAACGATTCATCATATCGATAAGTGGCCTTTGATTTTCTTAGTACAAGCCATGTTGTTGGGTCAAACTTGGTCAATGCCCATGTGGACAATCGGTCTACTTTGATTAGCACATCTCACAATTACCTTGTGTGCCTGCTAAGTCTCTTTTCATCCCTCTTTGCATGTTGTGGAATGGTAGGATGCCAAAATGCCTTTTTTGCATGCCCACTGAATGCCATTTTGAATACCTCTTCAAGTCACAAAACAATGAGATGCCTTCATATTTCACCTTGTATTCTTCCCATGCGCCTGCTGGAATCCTTTTGGCCAGCCAAAGCAAGTTGTGGAATAGCGGGTAGTAGAATAGGTCTTCCTGCGTTCCCACTAGAAAACATTTTCTTCAATTAAACCTATCACAGAATGGTGAGGGCCCACTATTTCCTTAACTCAGTGCCCACTAAGTTACCATGTGTTCATCAATTCCAACCATGGGATGGTGGGTCCCTCAATTCTCTTATCCCTTGTGCCCATTGGATAACTTTAGCCTCATAGATTACTGCTATGGGATGGTGGGAGCCACCACTTATACCACGCATCTACAGGATTATTTACTCCTCACTTGTTCATATCGCGGGTTGGAAGGGGTCGCATAATCTTCGTGTTATGCAAACCCTAAAGCTATAACCTTCATAACCATCATGTTATGTAATTCTTTTGCAATTCAGTCGATAACCTTTGTGCTATGCAATTCTTTTGTACTCTGCAACTAACCTAGTTGACATCAATGACAACATTTGCCAACATTTATTGTTCCTATCAAGAAATGTACCATATCCCTAACAATCGATGTCATCTCTAAACCAAATCTCCCAACCAAATGGAGGAAAGGGTGCAAATATGAAGCAAAAAATCTTTGTATTGAAGGTTGTGAACTAGTTTGTCATGGATCCTAGTGGACAACAAATTCCCTCCTCACTAGGAGCATGAATAAATGGATGGAAAGAAAGGATAGATGATTTTATCTGCTTGGGAGATGTCCTAGTTGGGATATCAATAGATCTGCTCATGTGTATTTTAGCTAGTTTTTGATCTTTCCTTTGACCTCTCAATCCTCCCTTTATGATTTTTTATTAGATCTTTATTCTTTGTTCTTCCCATTTGTGGCTCTAAAGAATTCTCTATTTTTATTTGTTCTATATTGGGAGTGGGCCCTAATCCCACAATTTATAGATAAAATAAATTATATTGATGACCCAAAAGGATATGATTACAATGAATGAATTAATCCTTATGAAATGATGAATGAAACCCTAGATGAAAAACCCTAATGCTAGATTAAATTATCTAGCACCAAATGTCATAATCATAATGAATAAGACAAATTAAGCTATTATTAGCCTAATTTAATTAAAGAAACAAGCACCTAGCTTTAACTTAAGTGAATCAAATAAATAAAGCACCTAATTAATTAAATATCTAGGTAATTGTCCTAATTAATCCAACACCCACTCAAGATTAACTTAGGGATAAACTGAAGAGCTAATATAAATTCAAAGATACAAACATGAATGGGTCCTGTTTATGGTGAAAATGGATAACAAATAACAACAATATTGAAAGACTAAAATGGATTCAACCACTAAACCCTAGCCTAACAATGAACAAAGATCCACCATAACATATGAAGATTACCTAAGACAATGCAAATAACTCAAAATCACAAAGATTATACCATCACATGTCCAATAGGGTTTTGATCTCCATTCTTCCTATCTCCATTGATCTTGTTTGATATGCTTGCTCTCAGATTTTTATATGCACAAGAGCTCAATAAAGAACGGAATGTGGTTGCAAGTGGAATTGTAGTGTAGCCAAGTTGCATGAAAGATCATTAGCATGTGTTATTAGGAATGAATGATTAGGCTGAGTGATTAGGGTTTGACAATGAAGAAAGCATCTCCTTAAATAGAAGACACAATGAGAAATGGAGGGTTAAGATTGAGAGGTGTAAAAAGAGAGGTCGGCTAGGATTAGAGGGTAGGTAGAGGAAATAATAAAATAATGAAAGGGGTAGGTAGTGTAGGAAATAAGAGATGAATGACATGTGTCATGTGTAGAAAAAGATAATGAATTAATTAAATAAATAAAGATCTATTTAATTAATAGAAGAAGTAGGACAATTAAATAAATAAAATATTTATTTAATTTAGGAAAGGGATAATTTAAATAAATAAATGTATTTATTTAAATGAGAAATAAGGCTAGAAGAGGATAAATGAATTAATTAAATAAATAAAAATTTATTTAATTAATAGAAGAATTAGGCTTAGATAATTAAATAAATAAAATATTTATTTAATTAGACATGACAATTTTGAGTGTCTACATTTTGCCCCTCTTTGAGACAATGCGGCTTGTCGCGTTGTTTCAAAGAAGATAAGATGAACTGATACAGAGTTGCCCCAAGATGGGAATTATATGCCCCCTCGAGAGATTGGATGAAAATGTCTGAAAAGATTGCAGACAATCTCTCGATAAGAAAGATGGGATAGAATGGACTGATCAGATAAAGTGACAAAGTCATGGGATAAGGAAGACTGACTCGGGAAATGAAGGCGAGGGCTAGGGTAGGCTATAAGATAGGCCACGGGCAAAAGACATCCTCATTGTCATCCACACCCTTAGAAGATCATAGTGCAGAACGAGAAAAGAGCAGCAGCAGTCAGCAGCGATGGCATCCATTCATAGATTCGACCGTGTTCGCCGATTCCAGCGACCAGCCGATGCAGGAGAGCCGGTAAGTACCCGAAAACCTCCTCGTACTTTCACGCATTTTGAGTTTTTTCATAAATGCATGTTTAGTAGCAATAAATGCGCTAGGAATAGGATAGTTTAAATATGCAAAAACACGCAACCGCGTCTATGTCAGTGCCAGGCGCGTCTGTGTCGGGCAGGCGCGTCTGTGTCGGGTCCAGGCGCGTCTGTGCCTGGAACCACGTTTGTGCTGAATGCGAACGCGTTTGTGAAATGTAGAAGCGTCTGTGCTTTGTAGGAGCGTTTATGTCATGCAGGGATGTCTGTGTTCCCTGGTCGCGTTTGTGCATGGCATAGGCATGTTTGTGTTCAGAAAACGCGTCTGTGTTGTAGAAGCGCGTTTGTGCAGTATATAAGCGTGTTTAGGTGTTAAAAGCGCGTTTGTGTGTTAAAAGTGCGTTTGTGTGTCAAAATGCATGGTTTTAGTCTTTTAGGTCAAACCGGCAGTTCTGTGATGAACATACGCTGTCGATTGGATAAGCTGCTGAGAGGATACACTCAAGCAGGTCCTCTAGGAAGAGTAGAATAGATCAAGGCACTTTGTGATGAACAGGGAGCACCAAGATAGGCAGCACTTTGTGATGAACAGGGAGTGCGAATGTGAGTGACACTTTGTGATGAACAGGGAATGTCACACATGTAGTACTTTGTGATGAACAGGGAGCACTACTAGGGTAGATAGCAACACTTTGTGATGAACAGTGAGTGTCACTAGGAGAGATAACCAGATGCATTTAGGTAGCAAGTAGCATTTTGTGATAAACAGTGAATGCCACGATAACTGACAAAATTGATTGTGTGACTGCAGGAGTATTTGCCGATGTTGGAGTCACGGGAGAGATTCCCGTCGACTCAGAGACTGCGACCAGAGTTGTCGATTCAGGACAGGATATCCATTGAGGAGATGGGTCTGACACATGTGCTATTTGTGCCTGAGTTTCGGGCAAACATGGGGTTGCTGACTGCGTTAGCTGAGAGATGGCACTCAGAGACTTGTAGTTTGCATTTGCCGATGGGTGAGATGACAGTCACCTTGGAGGATGTATATAGGATTCTGCATATCCCTATTGATGGAGAGTTGATTCCCTATGACCGTGACGGTGACAGGGAGGCATTGAGACGGGTCTTCCAGGATCCCGGGTTGGAGATGCGAGCAGGTCATGTAGCTTGGGATACCATGACTGCCACAGGTTTAGCATTGCCGGCAGTTATTGGGGGAGCCATCAGTGGGTATTTGTGTCCAGACAGGGCCACACGAGGATTGGCAGTGGGCTGGGGAGGGGCATTGGAGACACTGATGACAGAGCACACTAGGTATGCATGGGGGCCATGTGTCCTGACACATTTATATTATGAGCTGCATCAGTTTGTATACCACGGATCAGTGGGTTTGGGTTGCGGCGTGACTCTCTTGCAGGTGTGGGCTTATGAGCACCTTCCCATCACACGACCCATTCATTTCAAAGGCAGAGGACAGGGACAGAGCTTCGTGCACTTGTACGACATGATTACTTCCCAGCCTCAGATTGGTAGATTGGAGCATTGGAGGCGCGTCATAGATGACATAGACATGGTCATCTGGAGGCCGTACCTGGGGTGCAAGGAGTGGGATGACGACGCATTGGAGCTACCATATGTTTTCAGGAGCAGGTATCTGATGGGGCGGACGCCCTATATTTTGGAGAGGCAGCTTGTTGATAGGGTGTGCAGGCAGTTTGGGCGGATCCAGCGGATGCCATGGGGCTCGGGCATGTATGCCCGTACGGTCAGAGATCAGGTGCAGTTTGGGCCGCTATTATCATATGATCAGGCGGTGACACAGCTAGCAGAGATGATGCCGATGCCCTGGGACATGTGGCCAGAGGTAGATGATGCAGGGATGGACGCAGAGTACTCTGCGTATTGGGCAGAGCATCCGTTTCCCAGGTTGACAGATCCGGCAGAGCCACTGGAGGGAGAGGGTGGAGGAGATGATGATGATGGTGGAGGGGATGGAGGCAGGGGCCGATGGAGGCGGAGGGGAGTGGTGGGAGAGAGGCGAGTAGCACCTCGGAGGGAGGGAGGATAGGAGAGAGCAGCTCCGGTGGTGAGGGGTCGGGGTGGACTGCCCCTACAGGTGCCAAAATGTTTATGGTGAAAATGGATAACAAATAACAACAATATTGAAAGACTAAAATGGATTCAACCACTAAACCCTAGCCTAACAATGAACAAAGATCCACCATAACATATGAAGATTACCTAAGACAATGCAAATAACTCAAAATCACAAAGATTATACCATCACATGTCCAATAGGGTTTTGATCTCCATTCTTCCTATCTCCATTGATCTTGTTTGATATGCTTGCTCTCAGATTTTTATATGCACAAGAGTTCAATAAAGAACGGAATGTGGTTGCAAGTGGAATTGTAGTGTAGCCAAGTTGCATGAAAGATCATTAGCATGTGTTATTAGGAATGAATGATTAGGCTGAGTGATTAGGGTTTGACAATGAAGAAAGCATCTCCTTAAATGGAAGACACAATGAGAAATGGAGGGTTAAGATTGAGAGGTGTAAAAAGAGAGGTCGGCTAGGATTAGAGGGTAGGTAGAGGAAATAATAAAATAATGAAAGGGGTAGGTAGTGTAGGAAATAAGAGATGAATGACATGTGTCATGTGTAGAAAAAGATAATGAATTAATTAAATAAATAAAGATCTATTTAATTAATAGAAGAAGTAGGACAATTAAATAAATAAAATATTTATTTAATTTAGGAAAGGGATAATTTAAATAAATAAATGTATTTATTTAAATGAGAAATAAGGCTAGAAGAGGATAAATGAATTAATTAAATAAATAAAAATTTATTTAATTAATAGAAGAATTAGGCTTAGATAATTAAATAAATAAAATATTTATTTAATTAGACATGACAATTTTGAGTGTCTACAGGTCCTAACAACAAAGGCTTGATTAGGTACCAATGTACAAACCAGTTCAACTCTCGCAAATACAAAAAAATAGAAAACCTAGTGAGACAAAACTCCTCTCCAAAAGATTAAAAAAGAAATGAAAAAGAGTGCATGTGATTAAAAATGAAAGACTCCAAATGTCTGCCAAGTACTAAATTGGTCACAAAAGTACAATCAATATTCCCCATGGAAGAGAAAGGAAGAGATGATGTATCCCCCATGATAAAGAGGCACGGATGCCAAAGATGAAGGGTCAAGAATGAATGGTGATGAAGACCCAAGAGTAGAAAAACATGTTCCTCCCCTTGGGAAGAAACAAATCCAATTGCCAAGGTAGAAGAAAATCAATGAAAGGAGATCAAAGAAATAGTCTCATGATGTCTACCATGGAAAACTACCGAATTGCCCACATATCTGAATTAAAAGATGCCAAATCAACTAAAGAAAATCCAAATAACTATGAAGATACCTAATGAACAACCTTTGAAGGCACTAAAGATGGGATGGTAGGAATTATTGTGCTTCCATCAAGGAGGAATGGAATCTCCTCAATCATGTCCCCAATGTCTAGAGTGTGTGATATATCAAAAAACCCTTCAATATTTGGTAATTACTCATCCCATAAATTAGAAACTGGAAGGGAACTATCAACTTGCTAAACTAAACTAATCTTTGAAGAACCATGAGGTGGAGGAGGAGACTCAACACAAGTATCAAGATCCAAGGTTGATTATTGAAGCACACATAGGTTCAAGTGACCAAACCAATCCTCAAATACTTGAGCCAATTTAGATGTATGAGAGTTAGGACCAATCAATGGAACTGCATGCTCGATGGGAGAAAAATGTAAGAAATCATATAACCATGATGCAAATGATCAACACTACCAACTTTAATGATCTCTCTATTATGTAGGTCTCTAACAATCACTAAATCGGGTTAAAATCTATTGTCTTGCCCTATCCATTGTGTCTAATCTAATAGATAGAAAGGAGATTGGATGACAAAGAAGGAACATAGTACATCATTAAATGTGTCATCATCAACCTCAATAGAACCCTGTTGAACCTATAGTAGGAATGAGAGGAGGGTGAATCAATCTATAACTTCAAAACATATAAATTATAAATAGCATTTGATAGTTCTGATACTTAATATAAGTATAGATCCAATGGCCAACAAGATGAGAGGGGGGGTGAATCATACAAACTTAATCATCCATAAAAACATCACATTCAGCCTTGGTAACATATATATCAGTCATATAACCAAAACTGTTAAACATGCAAACTCAAAAGCATATGAATAATATAAACCTCATAACACCAGATTTAACGTGGAAACCCAAATAGGGAAAAACCACTGTGGGATTTCGGACCCACTAAGAAATATACTCTTCTAGAGTATGCTCGGTTAAAAGAAAATCCTATCAAAGATTACAAACACATTGCTAGATGTGACCCGGTTAAGGGATTTCCCTTAGATTTGTTAGGATCTTCACTTTGTTAGAAGTGACCTTGTTAAAGGATTTCAAACACTCAATCAGAATGTCACCTTGCTAGAGGATTTACATATAAGACTGTTAAGTCCACTCGGTTAAGATATTTTCTATCACTTTCACAAAATAATAGTAATAAAAATCTATCTGCAACTTCACATCTAAAATGCTAAAACAGATTCCTATTTGTTCAATACAATCTAGACATAGAACTAATCTTGTCTATCTGTTGGGCTTCTATACTCTGTTATTCTAATAGGTCTTCAAGCTTCTGTGCTCGGTAATCACTATGTAGCATCCTTGTGCATACACCTGCCCACATACATTGTTTATCATTAGTTTCCTATTTATAAACAATTAGGTAATCAATTAATCTGCTTGATCACATTTCCCATGATCAATCATAGCCATCAGATCTTCAATCTTGTCCAAGTTCAATGCATCTTTAGATCTGAAAAATGTTTTACCCTGCCTTGGAACTTGTGCCAGGGTATTGCAGTTCAATCTGAGCTGTAGATCTTCATGCTGACTTTTCCATTGCCTTAGATTCGTTAACAAACTTCTTCCACGGCTTACCAATCATTTAATCCGCTCCAGCTCATCAGCTTCCTTCATTAAATACCGCATGTAAATATTTAATGCATTTTGTTATAGCTCAGTTACAACTCGGTAACAACTCGATGAATACTAAACTCCACTCAGTAGACATTCCACCTTCATTAACCGATAGCGATAACCTTAGGGTTTACCGACTAGGTTCTTTGCTTGATAACATAGTATAGTATTAACCTTTACAATTTACAACATATGTATGATGTTAAAACAATATAAAATATCATGATCTCATCATTGTCTGACTTGGTAGTAGTTGCCCATTGAATACCTTATTCATCATATTCTTTCCTGTGTCTTTTACCGACATCTTTATAATCTTCATATCATACTTCTCAAGATATGGTAATATCATACTGAATTAGAAAATCAATTTCTTGACATCAATGACAAAATAATAATATCAAGATAGTAAAACATATTTAATCAATTATATCCATAATCATCAACAACCTTCTCAATATCCTTAAGAAATGCCAACAATCTTTCATTGTCTGTTATAATGCAATATTGCCAACAATCTCCCCCTTTGGCATTGATGGCAAAACCAATTGATTTGACCTCAATAGATTCAGATTGCTATGATTTTGAAATGCTGAAATGCTCTCCCCCATACATTAGACTTCTCCTCACTTCTTCAGTCTTCTCCCCAATCTGTAGTCTGCTCAGTTTTCTCTTAGTCTTCTCCCCTGATAGGTCTTCTCTCAGTCTTCTCCCCCTTTGACAACAATGCCAAAAGGTAGAGAATTAAAACATAATTTATTTCTACAAGAAGTGATTTCCTGCTATTGTGTATCAATTGAGTCTCGGTCAAAGCATTTGTCTTCAATTCTTGTTCCCTATAATATTCTTGTATTATTTCCTGTACACTTTTAGAAAATATCCTAAAGTGTATAACTTAGCATCAACTCCCAAAAGATATTCAATAGATTCATAGGATTGATGCTTTCACCAAACTCAGTTAGTGAGTAGAAGATAGGGGTAGGACCCCTAACTTGCTTCTGAGATATTCAAAAGTGTCCTTTGGTAGTCGCTTGGTGAAGATATCTGCTATTTGCTCCTTTGTGCTAACATATTCCAACACCACTTTCTTCTCTTGAGATTCTTCTCTTGAGATTCTTCTCTAAGATAATGATATTTGATAGATATGTGCTTTGTCTTAGAGTGCATAACAGGATTCTTTGAAATATTAATGGCACTAGTATTTTCACAGAATATAGTTACTGGCTCGGTAACTTTCTCATTTATACCTTCCAACAGTTGTTTGATCCATGCAATGTTGGTACAATTCAATGTTGCAGCAACTTATTCAACTTTTGTTGTTGATTGCGAAACACATCCTTGTTTCTTGCTAAGCCAACTCACTAGTCTTTCTCCCAAAAAGAAAGCTCCTCCACTTGTGCTTTTTTTGTCATCAATGTTGCCTGCCCAATCAGCATTAGTATAAACTTTTAAATCAAAATCATTTCCTTTCTGATATACTAAGCCATAATCCTTTGTGCCTTTCAAGTATCTAAAAATTCTTTTGATTTTTGTCATGTGTGTTTCCTTAAGATCTGCAGAGAATCTTGCAACTATACCTACTGCATGTGCTATGTCCGGTCTGCTATGAACAACATATTGTAGTTTTCCAATCATGGATCGGTAGAGTGTCTCATCAACAGATGCAGATTCATCATTCTTAGATAATTTATAGTTGGTAGTCATAGGAGTACGTACTAGTTTTGAATCATCCATTCCAAATTTCTTCAAGATTTCCTTTATGTACTTGGATTGAGTAATGAAAATCTCATTTTTCATTTGCAGTATCTGTAAACCTATAAAATACTTTATCTCACCGATTAATGACATCTCAAATTCTTTGCTCATTTCATTTCCAAATTTCTTGCATAAAGAGTCATTTCCACAAAATATAATATCATCAACAAATATGGCTGAGATTAGTATTCCATTTTCTTCATTCTTCATGTACATGTTACTATTCTCACTTGTCCTTATAAAACCAATCTTAATCAAATAAGAGTGCAATCTTTCATACCATGGTCATGGTGCTTGTTTCAAACCATATAAAGCTTTGTTCAATTTACATACCTGATCTTTATTATTTTCTTCAACAAATCCTTCAAGTTGTTCAATGAAAACTTCTTCTTCTAATATTGCATTCAGAAATGTAGATTTGACATCCATTTGATATACCTTGAATTTCTTGAAAGCAGCATAGGCCAACAATGTTCTTACTCCTTCAAGTCTAGCAACAGGTGCAAAAGTTTCACCATAATCAATTCCATCTTCTTGAGCATAACCTTTGCAAACTAATCTTGCTTTGTTTCAAATGACTTCTCCTTTTTCATTTAGCTTGTTTTTGAAAATCCACTTTGTACCGATTACATTTTTGTACTTCGGTCTTGGGATTAGTGTCCATGTGTCATTCTTCTTGATTTGATCAATCTCTTCTGCCATAGATTCAAGGATATAACAAAAGTTTGTTATATTAGAAGATTATGATGGAGGCTATGTCAGATTTGGTAATGATGCACCATGTCTGGTGAAAGGTAAAGGATCTATAAAACTTCTTGACAATGAAAAATGCAATGATGTTTATTGGGTTGAAGGTTTGAAATACAATTTGTTTAGTGTAGCACAGCTAAACAACACAGGTTACCGAATAGAATTTCAGAAAGGAATTGTCAAAGTTCATGACAAGAATGGAAAGCTAGCTGCTACCAAGACACAAACAAAAGGTAACACATTTCACCTTGACTCAACTCGTAACAAGTGTTTGTATGCAAAGATAGATGATACCTAGTTATGGCATAAAAGGTTTTGTCATGGAAATTTTGATAATCAGATCAAAATAAGCAAGAAGCACCAAGTAAGAGGTCTACCAAGTCTTGAAAAACTTGAGAATGTTGTGTGTCGAGCATGCCAGATGGGTAAGATGACAAGATCAATCTTTACAAGTAAGTCTTACACTTCTAAGGGAATTTTATATCTAGTGCACACTGATCTTTATGGTCCTATGAAAGTTCAAAGTTATTATGGTGATAAATATTTCATATTATTTGTGGATGACTATTCAAGGATGATGTCAGTAATGTTTTTAAAAGAAAAATCAGAAGCTTTTCAAATGTTTAAATGGTACTAGGCAAGAGTTGAAAATGAAAATGGAAGACAACTGAAATGTCTTAGATCAGATAGAGGAGGAGAGTTCACATCTGATGAATTCAACTTATTCTGCAATGATCATGGTATTAACAGACAAATCTCTGCACCGAGAACTCCACAGCAGAATGGAATAGCTAAGAGAAGAAATAGATCTATTGTAGATTGTGCTAGAATACTGATGATTGAAAAGAAGGTGCCACAAACATTTTGGAGAGAAGCAATAAGCACAGCAGTTTACACCCTGAACCAAGTACAATTGAAGAAAGGTACTTTGAAGACACCATATGAAATCAGGTATGATAAGAAACCTAATGCAAGTTATTTTAAAGTCTTTGGAAGTAGATGCTATGTACACAAAGATGATAGAAATGAAAAGTTTGATCAGAAGAGTGAAGAAGGAACATTTCTAGGCTATTCTTCCAAAAGCAAAGCATTTAAATGTTTGATCAAATCATCTAACAAAATAGTAGAAAGTGCAAATGTGAAAATTGATGAATTTGCAGAAAGAAATGATGAAGGAAATTCCAAGGAACCAGAAGACTATGATGAATTTGTCTATGTTCAACCAAGAAGTCTTACCGAGAAGACTGTTGAAGAAAATGAAGAGAATATCCAGTTACCAAGTGATGAAGAAGATCATACAGAGCCTACCGAGCCTGTATTAGCCAAGTATGTCAGAAGACATCATGGACCAAGTTAGATTATAGGAGATAAGAATGATCCAGTGATGACAAGAAACAAACTGAGACAGAACACGTGTTTGATATATGAATTTGAACCAAGAATAGTGAAAGAGGCATTTAACAATAAAGATTGGATAAATGCTATGATAGAAGAGATTGATCAAATCAAGAAGAATGACACATGGACACTAATCCCAAGACCGAAGTGCCATTAACATTTCAAAAAATCCTATTATGCACTCTAAGACAAAGCACATCTATATCAAATATCATTATCTTAGAGAAGAAGCTCAAGAGAAGAAAGTGGTGTTGGAGTATGTTAGCACAAAGGAACAAATAGCAGATATCTCCACCAAGCCACTACCAAGGGACACTTTTGACTCTCTCAGAAGTAAGTTAGGGTTCCTACCCCTATCTTCTACTCACTGACCGAGTTTGGTGAAAGCATCAATCCAATGAATCTATCGAATATCTTTTGGGAGTTGATGTTGATTTATACACTTTAGGATGTTTTCTAAAGGTGTACAGGAAATGTTATAGGAAATATTACAGGAAATAATACAGGGAACATGAATTGAAGATATAAATGCTCTGACCGAGACTGAATTGACACATTACAGCAGGAATTCACTTCATACAGGAATAAATTATGTTTTAGTTCTTTACTTTTTGCCATTGTTGTCAAAGGGGGAGAAGACTAATAAAAAGGGGAGAAGACTGAAGTTTGGAAAGAAGACTGAGAAAACAGGAGAAGTCTAATGTATGGGGAAGAAAGTCTAATGATAGAAAGAGAGAGTTTCAGCATTTCAGAATCACAACAATCTGAATCTTTTAAGGTCAAATCAATTGGTTTTACCATCAATACCAAAGGGGGAGATTGTTGGCAATATTGCATTATAGCAGACAATGAAAGATTGTTGGCATTTCATAAGGATATTGAGAAGGTTGTTGATGATTATGGATATAACTGATTAGGGATGTCTACTGTCTTGATATTATTATTTTGTCATTGATGTCAAGAAATTGATTTTCTAATTCAGTATGATGTTGCCCTATCTTGAGAATTATGATTTGAAGAATATAAAGATGTCAATAAAAGGCACAGGAAAGATTATGATGAATAAGGTATTCAATGGGCAACCATTACCGAGTCAGACAATGATGAGATCGTGATGTTTAGATTGTTTTAACATCATACATATGTTGTAAATTGTAAAGGTTAATACTATACTATGTTATCTAGCAAAGAACCTAGTCGGTAAACCCTAAGGAATCTAGTCAATAAACCCTAAGGTTATTGCTATCGGTTAATGAAGGCGGAATGTCTACCGAGTGAAGTTTAGTATATATTGAGTCGTTACCGAGTTGTAATCGAGCTATAATAGAATGCATTAAATGGTTACATGCGTTATTTAATGAAGGAAGCTAATGAGCTGGAACTGATTAAATGATTGGTATGTCGTAAATATAGCTTGTTAATGAATCTATGGCAAAGGAAAGTCGGCATGAAGATCTACAGTGCAGATTGAACCGCAATACCCTAGCACAAGTTCCAAGAAATATATGCAAGTTCCTAGGCAGGGTAAAACATTTTTAGATCGAAAGATGCATTGAACCTGGACAAGATTGAAGATCTGATGGCTATGATTGATCATGGTAAATGTGATCAAGGAGATTAAGCAGTTAGCTAATTGTTTATAAATAGGGAACTGTTGATAAACAATGTATGTGGGCAAGTGTATGCATAGGGATGCTACATAGTGATTACTGAGCATAGAAGCTTGAAGACCTATTTGAATAACAGAGTATAGAAGCCCAGCAGATGGACAAGATTAGTTCTATGTCTAGATTGTATTGAACAAATAAGAATCTGCTTTAGCATTTTAGATGTGAAGTTGCAGATAGATTTTTATTATTGTTATTTTGTGAAAGTGATAGAAAATCTCTTAACCAAGTGGACTTAACAGTCTTATTTGTAAAACCCTCTAGCAAGGTGACATTCTGATTGAGTGTTTGAAATCCTTTAACAAGGTCACTTCTAACAAGGTGAAGATCCTAATATACCTGAGGGAAATCCCTTAACCGGGTCACATCTAGCAATGTGTTTGTAATCTTTAACAGGATTTGCTTTTACCCGAGCATACTCTAGAAGAGTATATTTCTTAGTGGGTCTAAAATCCCATAGTGGTTTTTCCCTATTTGGGTTTCCACGTTAAATCTGGTGTTATGAGGTTTATGATGTTTCTATGCTTTTGAGTTTGCATGTTTAATAGTTTTGGTTATATTACTAAAGTATATGTTACCGAGGTTGAATCTGATGTTTTTATGGAAGATTAAGTTTGTATGATTCACCCCCCCCCCCCTCTCATCTTGTTGGCTAATGGATCTGTACTTATATTAAGTATCAGAACTATCATAAGCATTCAAAGATAGAGATATAAAATGGACATCCATTAGCAAACCAGATATCACAAATCTTCAAAGAGTCAACACAGAGATTCGTGAAGAGACAAAGATATTAATGAGTAGGCTATCAAATAGTAATAAAGTCATTACTAGAAAGACAAATTAGAGAATCCAAAGAAAGTTTGGGTATGCATAGTCATAGAGCAGCCTTAGCATATAGGATAAGGGATTTTTAAAGGTTAAAGAACAAAGAAAAGGTATACATGGGCATGTATAGTTTCCATTGTAGTGATGAGTCACAAGTAGCTGACAAATAAAGGTGTTGAAGGAACAAACTCGAACCAAAAGCTTCTATTTGCAATTAAGGGTGCAATCATAGTTTTATAAAGGAACAAAGGCATCTTCCATGCCAACATAGGAAAATAGCCATCTAAGGATCAAAGATAGATGGTTCAAAGATCTTAAGGAATTTGTTCCAAAGTATAGGTCAAACAAATGGTAGAAAGGGCAAAGTAAGAGGAAGAGTCACAAAGTCAAAATAGTCAATACATTCAGCACCATAATGTCCCACCATTGATGAGTGGTTTGAAACACTCATTGTCAAAGGCTCTATGTATTCTCTTTATTTACTCTTTTAGATTTTTGTGTATAGGTCAATGATTATTCATCAAGGTAATAGTTTCTTGTCAATATTTTGTGACCATTTCCTTTCTATCCACTATTCTATATTGAAGTATTAGAAGACAATGATATCACATTCTTAAAGGCTAAGTCAAAACATGATGAATACTAAGAGGGGGGGTGAATTAGTATGCCAAAAATCAATGCACTAAAACACTTACACAGTCTAGAGATAAACCGGTAAAGTAGTCTAACAGTTAGACTGGTTACCACACATGAGACCAAAATGTGAATAATGCATTCACCCACAAAAGCAATACAACCAAACACAAGATATTTGACGTGGAAGCCTAACTGGGAAAAACCACGGTGAGATGGAACACACAAGTCACTATCTACATAATAGAAACCAGACTGGTTAAGGTTAGACCGGTTAATGTCTTACAATGTTCTTCACCAGAACAGATCCTGTTAGGAATCTCAATCTTTGTTAGGAGATAAGTCCGATTAAAGACTACCTTGTTAGAGGATTTTAGATTCACGGGTGTGAACCACCTTGTTAGAGGATTTTACAAAGGCTTTGAGGCCTACCCGGTTAAGGGCTACAGACTTATCAAAGATGTGAGCAATCAACAAGTGTTTGATCTATCTAATAGCACAAACTACTTGATTAGATCCAGTATTGCTCACAGCTAATGCATTCCAGCATTACTTCAGTCTTCTCTCTCTCTCTCTTAGTTACAACTTGATCTTCTTAGATAAGATCATTCTTACAACAACTCAACAACCACCTTAAACCCTAGCATGACATTAACCCTTTCAGCAACAACTTAAAACCCTAGACATGATGTCCTTTTAAAGGAATCTGATTTCATGTCGATCCAATAGGATTACATTACAATTTCCTAGATTCAATGAATCTAGACATACTCAGTAACATGACAAGCACCGTCAGTGTGTCGGCACCGTCAAACAATCGCTGGATTGGTAACTCATCAAAAAATGTCGGTTAGTAACTCATCACAGAGTATTACCAATTCATACAGAATACCAGTTGTCGGTTTGACAAAAATGAAGACTGGTAAGAATGTGTTGTTCCGCTTTGCTCCCTCATACCACTTGGGATCTACGAACCGCTTGGGGTCGACATGCCGCTTCAAACCGGGAAACACATTCTGCAAAATCACCACTAGTCTAAAGACTAGAATACAACATACCAGTTGGAACAGATACCGGTTGAGCACAAGCTCATACATATAAAGGGGATCTCAATACAAGTGTGTGTCCATCAATGACAATCACAACATAAATAAACAAAAATGCCAACAATCTCCCCCTTTGGCATTGATGGCAACACTTAGGAAAATAAAATTTTGACATCTAAGTGTTTTACAACAAAAACTTGCCATTAACAAAATTGCTCCCCCTAAGCATATACACTATCCCTTAATCAACACAGTGTATAGCAATTTTGCATACAGAGCATAATCATTGAGACAATAGAGCATATAGCATATATCAAAGCATATATCAAAATGTCAAAACCAAATACTTCTCCCCCTGTGTCAGAAGATCAAAATTTTAAAACCAAAAACTAGATACTTCTCCCCCTTTGCCAACAATGACAGAGTACCGCTGAATTACCCTGTTTCCATATATATAAAAAAAAGTTTATGACAATAATGAATAATACTTGTGAAAAACTGATTTATAGTCCTACAAAAATTGTTTCATGGATAGAGACCAGGACTCAAGTAGGGAGGTTGCCACTTCCTTCTCTGTTTGCATCTGGGATGCCTGTTCCTCCATGGCATCTATTGTGCTCAGTTCCTATGTGACTGTCAGGGCATCCAAGTTCAGATAACACTTTTGAATAATTTGCAGTCATGGAAGTAAAACCAGTTGAAGCTCCTAAAAATCCCTAGACTGTGTACTGATCTCTTGCTCCATCTTGGCTGACTCGATCTGGAACCGGTGAACGGTTTTCCCATATGTTGCAAAGGAATCATATGGTGTCTTAAATGTGCCCAAGTAGGACTGTAAGTCCGTTTGAAGCTTTTTCTTCTTAGCTAGCACATCATCACAGAATAGATGAGGTTGACAGATTTTGCTGAGTAGAAAGTTTCCCTCATCCAAGGCATTCCTTATGTCCTTTTGATCTTTCAGCAGTTCATTCCTAAGCTCATTCATCTTTTTCACTAGAGCAACATTAAGAGCCTTTTGGTGCTCTTTCTTGACATTGGCCTCTAATGCTTCTTCCAGACTTTGCACCTGATCATCCCCTATAGTACATAGAAGTTTGAGTTGTGCTAGTGATGATTCAGTGTCAGGAAGATTAGTACCAGGGATTAAACCAGTAAGGGTGTCTACAACCGCCTGAATTATGTCCTGTTCCTTTTTCCTACGAATGACTTCAAGGAACTCTTGGGCAACCTTGATGCTTTGCATAAGCTCATACTCACTTGCAAATTGGAGAGCAATAGGACTCGAGATAGCAACCATTTTGGCTTGGCTCCTAGTTGCCTTAGGAGTCTCCATCTGTGTGCTCTTCATTGCTTCAGCTGTCTTGTCTACTTCTTCCTTCTTTTTCCTCTCCTTCTCTTCTTTATCTTTCTCTTCTCTCTTTTTCTTCTCTTCCTCTTCCACCTTCTTCTTGTCTTCCTCTTCTTTCTTCTTCTTCTCTGCTTCTTCCTTCTTCTTCTGTGCTTCCTCTTCCTTCTTCTTTTGTTCTTCCTCTTCCTTCTTCTTCTTATCTTCCTCTTCCTTCTTCTTCTTCTCTTCCTCTTCCTTCTTCTTCTTCTCTTCTTCTTCCTTCGTCTTCTTCTCTTCTTCTTCCTTCTTTCTCTTTTCTTCCTTATCCTCTTCTTCTTTCTTCTTCCTATCATCTTCTTGCTTCTTCTTTTCTTCATCTTTTCATTTCTCCTCTTCCTCTTTTCTCTTCTCTTCCTCTTTCTTCTTTTTCTCATCTTCATCCCTCTTCTTCTTCTTCTCTTCCTATTCCTTTGCCGCTTCTTGTGTGTCCTTAGCCTGTTGACCACCCTGTTATGCTTGTTGCCCCTATTCAGTTCCCTCAGAAGGTATGTCCTGAGTGACATCTCCTACATCTAGGGCATCAACATCGATGGTGTCGATTGGTTCTTCCACCAGGTTTCCTTCCTCATCAAAAACCTCATCCGGTTTGGAAATAACCGGTTCTTTTTCTGCTTGGAGGTTGGCCATTTGTGCTTTGTGAGCTAGAACGGCATGATTCATGTGCCGATGAGTGTCTTTTTCCACATCATCAATTCTCCACTCCAATAGCCAGTGTCTTCTTCTCCTTGTGAAGAAGAGACCTTTATTTTGATCCAATACATCAAACAATTCTGAATTTGAGAGTTTGGGAAAGTATTGTGAAAAGACTTTCTCCCTAATCTCCTATTCCTTTTCAATGGCAATGCACCATTTATTATCTAATGCTTTAAATAAAGAAGTTGGTGTCTGAGATTTAATCTCTGATGGCGATTGGTCATTCTTGCACAAATAAACAATGATTTCCTGTAGTATTTCCTCCTTCTCCTCATCACTAAAATCATCATAGTAATCTACTAAATCATGAAGTAATTTTCTCCTAATATTCTTAACTGTCCTTTGAAAATGTGTCAAAGGTTTGTATGAGGAGATGTCAATATTTACCGGTGCAGATGTTGCTGGTTCATTCTTCTTCATCTTCTTTGTTTGTCGGGCCTTCTTTGGCTTTTCATTAGACTTGGTTTCTTCAGAGTCCGGTTCATTTGTCTTAGTCTTCCTCTTTCTTTCAAAGACTTTTTCCGGTGTTACCTTCAGTTTCTTCTTTACCGGTGACCGCTTGGTCACTCTTGGAGTCGCAGTGGTAGCCGGTGCCAATGCTGCAAGCACTGCCTTGGCTTTCTTTGCTACCGGTTATTTTCCTTTCTTGACTGATGGTTCTTCAGCCAGTGTAATCCTCTCCAAGTAGGTTCCGGTCCTCTTAGCCTTTGGATCAAGAGGTGAGGCAATAAGGGTTGAGGCATACCCTTCCAGCATGGCATACATAACTTCATAGCCCATTGGCTCTACTTCCTCCATTCTAGGCTCAACAGCCTCCATTAAACATTTGTCCACCTGAATGATGAAACAGATGTCATCTTTGTATTTCTTCACTATGTCACCTAAGATTCTTACCCTCTGACTCATCTTTCTTCTAAACTCATCAAAATATTTGTTCAGTACTTTAGGGTAGCTAGTTCCAATGGCTTGAACACTTTCCTTTATCTGTTTAGTTACCGGTTGGTTGGGAGACCACTGGACATCTCCTACTCCAGGAAAGTAGCCTTGGAAATAGAAGAACAACCCTACCAGTAGTTTTCCAAACTTAAATCTCAGTGCATTATCCTATTTGATTGCCTTTAGATTCAATAGGAGTTGCCTCTGCATATCGGTGCATAAGTCAAAAGATGCATCCTCTTTTATCATCCGGTAAGCAGCATTTACTGCTGCAACAGATACAGAATTAATCCTGTTGGCTGAAAATGTTTTGTAGCCTATCACCATGCAGGCGTATTTCACCAGATCATCCTTGATAGGATTAACTATCATACCCCATGAATCACTGGTTGGACCGGTGAGCTTGGCTATTTTGGTTTTGCTCACCTTTCTCAGGGCTAGCACTTCCCTTGTGTTGCAAAAACCGGTGACTGCATGAATTTCCTGAGGCGTAATATCATGCATCCTCTCCAGGTACATCTTGTCACCATGGACTCTGCTCAAAATAATTCTGATGTGATCCTCTGTGAAATCTTCTAGAAAATATAATGCATTATGGAATTTCTTCTTCTCTAAGACACTAAACTTCGGTTTGATCTTTTTGTCCTTGCTGCAAAATAGACCTAACTGAGTGTGAATAGCTAAAGACCCTAGGTCTTCTATTTTGCAATCTATAAAATCATAAATTCCCTCTTCAACTATGACTCCAGTCAGAACTTATGATAAAGCATTATATTTGGACTTCCTCTGAATAAAACTTTCTGACTCTATGGATGTACTCAAATTGGTATGAGATGCAGAAGCCATTGTAGAGTATTTCAAGAACATGAAAAATACCTTTTCAAACGTGAATTTAGGGCTTCCTGATTCTGCTTCACTCCACTCTCCGTCGATTGCTAAATCATCGCTTTGTGTTCTCCACTACCGCTTGCAAACTAGATTTGAATCTCTTTCAAGGTTTATCAATTTCTTGAAATCTTAGCTCAAATCACCTTTTCTTCGCTCAAAAACAGATAGTGAGAAATGATTTGAAAAATGCATTTATACATGTCTCTCACCTACCGTCATTAATGCTCCCCTATTAGGGTGTAAACCCTAATTTGCCTTTTTACCATTTTCGGTCTTCTGCCAAGTGACAGGTATCACATACCGGTTAAGGTCTTTTATCGATGTAAACTGGGGGTTCAAAAGAATTTGGCTATTTACTCCCCCTAAGCCTTTGAGGCTTAGTTTGCCAGTTCCGATATTTCCACACTAGGTGCAGAAACCAGTTCCTCTTCCAACATTATTGGTTTCTTCCTCCATGTTTTGTTCATTTCTATTTGAACTGTTTCAACATCGATTTCTCCTTCCTAAGTGACCAGTATATCATCAAATATACTTTTTCTGCTTCTGCGGAATCTTGCAATGTGACCCAGTTTGTTGCAGTGATAGAAAACAAGTCCAGGTGCTCTCCAAGGTCCATTGTACATGTTTCCATTCTTCCTTCTGCATGTTGCAGCAGTGTGATCATGACCATGACAGATCACACAATTTTCTCTCCATCTGGTTGCCGCTTGATGGCCAGCGCTTCTCAACTGATGATTGAAGACATTAAACCGTTTATGGTTCTGGCTCACAAAAGGTTCAGGACTAGTTCCTTGGGTCCTTAGAGGATATCTTCCAATGTTATCCATCACAGACCTACATTCAAATGCTCTATGCCCAAACTTGTTGCATGCATAACAATGACAATTGAACTTATTGGATCTAGGTACATTGTTGATAAAATATGAAAAATTATTGTAGGCTTTGCTCCTACATACATTGGCAGTGTGTCCTTCTTTAAGACAGTTAAAGCAAACAGGTTTGAATTTTTGCTTACCTTTTACTTTGAGTGTCGATTGCTTCTTTAATGCTTTAGCATTTGTTCCTGAGGATTCTCCTTCCTCATGTCCAGAGAAACCAAGACCATTGGTATTATTTGCCAGTCTAGATGACTCAAGCTTTTGCTCTAGCTTGACAGTACTTTTGCCAAACTTAACAAGTATCTCCTTTGACTCAAAGAGTTCTTTGGAAATAGCAGTGTTTGTCTCCATTAGACTTGCATTTTCTGAGATGGCTAAGTTCAGTTCTCCTTGCATGTCTTCCTTTTCCATTCTTCTCTCATGAAGGCGAGTAGTTAGTGCACTAATCTCTTCTTTCAACTTGGAGATCTCATGATCTCTATCCTTTATCCGATCTTCAGCTTTTCTCTGGTTCTCAAGCTCTTGACTAAACCGAATAGTTAGTCCTTCCAACTCCTTTCTCAGGTTGGAGTTTGATTCATTCAACTTGTTTACTTCAGCTATCATGTCTTCCATATTATCTTCATCTTCAAAACTACTTTCAGATAGCTCCATCAGCTTTTCTGCATGTTCTCTCCTTTTTGCTTGAGATGCCTTATATTTGACCATAAGATCATCATAGGCTTGCTCAGACTTAGTGAGCCGTTGAGTAAGTTCCCTCATGGTGTATTCCCCCATATCTCTTTCCAAGTGGTTAAACTTATAGAAAGGTAGGCTCTGATACCAATTGATGAATACTAAGAGGGGGGATGAATTAGTATGCCAAAAATCAATGCACTAAAATACTTACACAGTCTAAAGATAAACCGATTAAGTAGTCTAACAGTCAGACTGGTTACCACACATGCAAACCAAAATGCGAATAATGCATTCACCCACAAAAGTAATACAACCATAACACAAGATATTTGATGTTGTAATGCCCCTACCCTAGTCAGACTTGTAAAACCCGTTTGACCTTGGTTGACTTCCTATGTGGCATTCTTGAATGATAGGTTAACCATGATGCAATGTGTAGTTTAGATAATATAAATAATTGTGCATACCTATTATTGTGCTTTTGCATCGATGCTTGTGTAAATGTAATTGTTTCCTAATTCTTGTGATAAATCTTGAGCTAACACCTTCATTGAATATGTATATGTATATGTATATGTATGCTTGCATGATTCATGGGTGCAGGAGATTGCAGGTACAACATAGCCTAGGGCGAGGTTCATCTCTTTCGGGATTTGCAAGGTTGAGTAAACCTCCTCCATTTTTAGAATTTGGATTTGGGGGTCATAAAAGTCTCGTCTTGCCTTAGCCATGGTTAGGTGAGCGTCGTGTGTGGTCCGTAGGGTTTTCTTTTCATTGGGTTGCATGTCATGTGATTGGTGGACTTCCTCAGTTTGTGTGCCTTGCGCGGGGTAAGTGGAGTTTGTTATCCTAAGTATTTAATTCAATTTAATGAGTGGATGTACGCATTAGTAATTTAGAAATTTAAAATAGGTAGTTTCTTTTATATGATTAATCGTTAATTTAAAGAGATCGCTTTAATTATAATTGTAGCAAGCTTAAAGTATTTAACTTGAATTAATGTGTTCATTTACGCAATAGTAAGTTGAGGGATTAAAATAAATAGGTTTCCTTCATGAGATTAGTCATTTATTAAAAAGAATGCTTTATTATGTGTAGCGAGTTTAATTTAATAGTTAATTTTAAAATAACGAATTCAATGAGATTATGCGTTTTAGAAAGGAAAGATTTAAAGTCATTGGGAAATAGAAATAAATTAATCATTTTCGCATTCTGGAAAAGAAAGGGTAAAATTTATTATTTAAAAGAAATTATTTTTTTTTTTACTTGTAAAGTTGATATAGTATAAAAGATTGATTTTTGGAAATTTAAATTAATTTAAATGCTTTACCCTGGTCAATAGTTTCGAAATATAATGTAGGCCTAAATTAATATTGAGAAATTAAAATTTAAAACTAAATAAGTGATAGAAGCATTTTAATTTTATTTAGAAAAGCGAGTTAGATTGATTGAGTAGTGGAAAAGAATGATTTCCATTTTCATTTTCTTTTATTTTAAAAATAAATGCTTAAATTCGAAATTGGAAATTAGGTCAAAAAGAGGGGTTTCTCATTTAACCTATTTTTGAAATATTTTGGGGGTTCTTTTTCTTTGGGTTATCTTTTTGGAAGGGAGATTGGGGGATTTTGGGAGAAAATGGAGTTTTGCTTTGAGTTGCAGGTGGAGCTCTCCTTCAAAGTCTTGCCTGGAATGCGATATGAGGTAGGATTCCAGCCTACCCTTTTATTTATTTGTTGAATCAAAAAAAAAAATTGGTGTTTGAATGTTCTCCACGAAATGCTGGAAAAAAAGAAATGATAATACCCATGAATGTTTTTTTAAAGATTTAGTTTCAGTTTTTTTTGAAAGCTTGGTTGTTCTTGGATTCAAGATTTGTCATGGTTTCTTGGACATCTTGAAAGGAGAAAATCTTCCCCATTCTATTGCTTAAACATTCTGAAAAAAAAAAGGGATAAGAATAAAAAAATAAAAATATTAAATAAATGGCTATGGTTGTGACTGTATATGGTTTTTTTTTCAGTATCCTTATTCAAAAAAAATTGTCTTAGTTTTAAACTATGAATCTTCCAAAAATATAAAAATATATATATATATATATATTTATATAAAAACAAAAAAAAATGTTTTAGCGGCTAGGGTTGGAGGGTGGAGGAGCCGAGGGCTCTACCCGCACCCTCCTCCCCATAGGCCGTAGGGACCTGCAGCCACTAAGTGGCCCGCAGGGATCCTTGCGTTCACTGTGGCCGCAGGGAAACCCTATGTCCACAGTGGCCGCAGGGGGAGTCCCTGTGCCACAGTTTGGCAGCGAGGGAGCTGTGGGGTTCCCGCCTCTTCCGTGTTGGAAGGTGGGCCTTGCAGTGCCCCCTCCTTTTTTTATTTTAGTTTTTTTTTTAGTTTAATTTTTTTTTATTATTTAAAAAAATAAAATAAAACATAATAATACAATAAAATGAAAAAATTTGATTTTAATGACAGTGTTTTTTTTTTAAATATAGTTTTTAGTTAATAGTTAATTTGTTTTATTAATGCATATATTTAATGTGAAGGTTGATATATGTGTTAATAAATAATTAATTTGAAATTTGAACGTTATTAAACAATACTATTAATAATTATATTTTTTTTTAAGGAAATTGATATATGTTTATATACTGAATAGTATTTAATAACTAGAGATTTTTAAATAATATAGTATTCAAGAAACACATAGTGATTCGATCTGATCATTCTGAGAACTTAGAAATAGAAATCTAAAATGTATAGGTATTTTAAGTTTGTCATGGAAATTCCGAAAGCTCAAATGACATGCTAAAAAAAAAAAGATCATCGGAAATTTAATAATGTGTCGATTGGAAGTTTGGAAGAAAATGATACCTTCTTTTAGTAAAATAAATAGTTTAGTTATTTCTTCCCCGATGATGTGAAATAGATAATGGAAAAGATGGCAAGTTTATTTTATGTTTTCGCTTGTGTGAAATACTAGCAAGGCTTTGATAGGTTTGTTTGGACCCTATCATCTGGTTACTTGTGTTGGTCATAGCCAGTTACGTCCCTAGTCAGAGTATCATCAGTCAATAGAACTTGTAATTGCTTTGATGTGTTCAGTTGGATCCGCTTCAAAAGGGATCATTATGTAAATTCTGACTAAGGTGTCTATAGTATATTGGTTGTGTTTGCCTAAGTGGCAAAGATGTAAAAGACTTATAAATTATGTATTCCTAACAATATTAATACCAAAGGGGTCTTGCAGTTGATCAAACCCAGAGATGTAGCCCTCTAGGGGTGAACTCCGAGATCAGACCCATGTTATGCGATGCCTTGTTTCTTTACTTCATACTTTGAGTTATCATGTATGGTTGTTATCTTGTATAAGTGTATGATGGGAATTTAATGAAGCTAAATTTAGACATCTTGATAAATGTAGTAATCAGGTTCATAAGACATTGTAAATTATGATTATGGAAAAGTATTTGGTTTATGTTAATTAAAAGAAGTAATAGTGAAAATAATATCGCTAGGTTACCATTATTGTATTAGCTTGATATAAGTTGGTAAATTGAACGAATGGGAATGGGAAACAAAGTTAGAATTAATGTCATAATTTCTAGATTAAAATTTAAAGGATGAACCTCATATAGGTATTTAAGTTTTTATCTTAGTTAATGAGCATCGTCATGTTAGTTATATCGCACTATATTAGATGAATTTATTTAGTTATTTATGTTTTAATCTTAACAAATAATCTTTACCAGATTAATTTTATAAATGGGTGCACTCAACTAGCTTTCCATGATTATAACCCTAATAAATTAATTTCTTATGATTGCTAAAATTGGACTGAAAAGGGAAGGATTCATATAGTTGTTTATATCTTAATCTTAGTAAATGTATCTCTTCATATTATCTACATTTTAACTAAAGAGAGTGACATACATTAAGTTAGTTATATTGTAATCCTAATGGATGAACGTCACTATGAACTTATATTTTAATCCGGCAATAATGAATATCATCTTGCTAACTATATTTTAAGTAAAGGAATGAACTAATGTGTACCTAACACATTTTCACCTTAATGAATTGAGCTCCATCTATTAGCATTTTATAAACTTCAATGAAAGAACTCTATGGATACTTACATTATATCCTCCATAAAAGAACTACGACTCATTAGTTGGTTATGCTTGAATTCAAATGAAGGAACCTCACTTTATTAATGGTAGTTTAATCCTTAATGAATGAATCTCATCTTATTTACCATGCTTTTAATTATAAAGGATTGATATCAATTGTGGGTGGATACCTTAAACCCGAATGAATGAACTTCGCGATATTAATCGCATTGAACCTTATGGGAGGCCTCTTAAATTAATTATGTTTTAAAGTGCATTGAGTAAATAACCTCGCGATGGCCTCCTATCCACCCAAAATAAATGAACACTTCCTAAAATTCTAAGACATCAATTCATTGAACATACATACAACCATGTCTTATGCATTATCTCGTAAATAAAGATATCCAGCTTATTGGATCAATTAACGTGAGTTGAGTTAGGTGTAAGGTTACGTAATCACGTTGGGAAACTCCTTAGGTTCATTTAGCCTTCCGCTGTGCTATCTAAGTTTTAGATAACTCCAAATTATCTCAATGTTGTAACTAATCAGTAATACTCTTAACTATTATTATAAAAAAAAATATTTACACTCTATTTGAGTGTTTCTAACTTAAACCCTTAGGGGTTTCCTGGTAGGGCATTATAGATGTGGAAACCCAACTAGGAAAAACCATGGTGAGATGGAACTCACAAGTCACTATCTGCAGAATAGAAACCAGACCGGTTAAGGTCTTACAATGTTCTTCACCAGAACAGATCCTGTTAGGAATCTCAATCTCTGTTAGGAGATAAGTTCGATTAAAGACTACCTTGTTAGAGGATTTTAGATTCACAGGTGTGAACCACCTTGTTAGAGGATTTTACAAAGGCTTTGAGGCCTACCCAGTTAAGGGCTACAGACTTGTCAAAGATGTGAGTAATCAACAAGTGTTTGATCTATCTAATAGCACAAACTGCTTGATTAGATCCAGTATTGCTCACAGCTAATGCATTCCAGCATTACTTCAGTCTTCTCTCTCTCTCTCTCTCTGTTACAACTTGATCTTCTTAGATAAGATCATTCTTACAACAACTCAACAACCACCTTAAACCCTAGCATGACATTAACCCTTTCGGCAACAACTTAAAACCCTAGACATGATGTCCTTTTAAAGGAATCTGATTTCATGTCGATCCAATAGGATTACATTACAATTTCCTAGGTTCAATGAATCTAGACATACTCAGTAACATGACACAAAAAGCACCGTCAGTGTGTCGACACCGTCAAACAATCGGTAGATTGGTAACTCATCACAAAATGTCGGTTGGTAACTCATCATAGAGTATTACCAGTTCATACAGAATACCAATTGTCGGTTTGACAAAAATGAATACTGGTAAGAATGTGTTGTGCCGCTTTGCTCCCTCATACCGCTTGGGATCTATGAACCACTTGGGGTTGACATGCTTCTTCAGACCAGGAAACACATTCTGCAAAATCACCCCTAGTCTAAAGACTAGAATACAACATACCAGTTGGAACAAATACCTGTTGAGCACAAGCTCATACATATAAAGGGGATCTCAATACAAGTGTGTGTCCATCAATGACAATCACAACATAAATAAACAAAAATGCCAACAAAACAGTGAGTAAGAGATGCCACAGTACTGTCATAATCATTCCAAGGTCTATCCACAAAAGAAACAATCCCAAGCAAGATACAGAGCACTAAGATTAACAGCCTTCTAGACATAGAAAGAAAATAGTGACCTAATGACAGAATTTGGTCAATAAGAGGAATGAGCATATGGACACAACCAGAGCAGCAATATGATTACAGAGAAAAATTAGAATGTCCAATGCAAATGTCAATAGTAGTAACAACAGTCTTGAGGGGTGTCATGAATCATGGTGACAAGATAAAGACCTAAGAGAAAGTAAGGCATGTTACAATCCAAAATTTAGAAGATGGTATCTTTCTCACCTATATCGTTGCTCTTCATAGTTAGTGTATAATGAGCCCTATGGGCCTAGAGGTCAACATTTGAAATCCTAAGTCTGAGACCATTTTATCATACAGGGAAATAGTTATTAGCCTTAGAATGGATCCCTTCACCAGACCCATGGAATCAATGCATAAAAAGTAAAAAGTATTAATGGAGATAATGATATGTCATAGTGAAAAGAATGAAGAAGCCTTGTGATAGAAAATAGGCTCGTAAACAAAGAGCATATCTAGAGGGATTGGAGAAAACCAAAATGATAGAGCAAGGGAAAATGATTTCATACAAATAACCATCATTCATATTCACAGTCAAATGTATTAAAGAATGCAGTTACAAAGCCACAAATTTTTTGTTACTAAGATCACTATGAGCAGTACAGAATGCAAGGCTAATAAACAATAAAAGGAAAGGATAAATGACAATGAAAGAAACAATAGCCTCCAGTTGACAAGATATAGAGAAAGAACATTATTACAATGATATGAATCACAATCATTATTCAAGATCTACACAATCCACAAGTTCAATTTTAAAATTAGAAACTAGGGTTTTTTTATTTAACCACTTAATTTTTAAAATTTTGTTGAAAATTGAACATGTAAATGAAAACTTGAATTATAAAATTGAGTGTTCTCGGATCTGAAACAATTAATCCAATTTAGACAAATCACAAGTTCAATTTTGAATCTAAAAATTAGGATTTTTGTGAATTTAACCTCTAATTTTTTTTAAATTGCAAGGAAATGAAACTTGTAATTGAAAATTTGAATGGTAAATTGCATAACACTCAAATCTGAAAATGAACATTAGAAGTAAGGATAAGACAGATTGGGTTCACCAAAATATAAAGGGGGAAAAATTAGGTGACTTAGCAATTTGCAACATAGAAGGAGAAATCACCTAATCACCTATTTTCTCTTGGATGGGGAGATGCCTTTACATTCAAAAGAGGGGGAAAATCCACTAGAATCAGTCACTAATTAGAATAGGATTGAATACTAAGTAGATTGATTGAAATGAAGTGTGTTTGACCCTCTTTTGTAAGAAGACTAGTTGAATTAAGACTAAGTGCTAGAAATGAGGACAAATATGAGAAAATAGTGTTGTAAATTTGGGATTGTGTCATGCACCTATATTTGAGGAGTATGAGATGATTCAGAGTTTCTTTAAGAAAACTACCAAAAGTAGTTGGGACCATGTGTAGGGACCAAGACGGCCCCTCTTGGTCCTCCGAGATTTCCGATTGTCAAAAAGGGTTATTCCATCTCTGTGTCTGAAGCTTATTCCGGGAGTTAGAACTACGCACCTATTTTTTTGCACACAAAAGGAAAGGAAAATGTTTTGGGAATAAGGGCTTGCCTTGAGGTCAAACCCTAGTTTTGGAATTAACCATGTGGTTGAAATAATGTAATTAAAATGACTAAAAGTAGAAATCCTCCTCTTTGAGGGGATGTTAAATTAACTGAAATTGAAATACTTATACCTCCGTGTGATTTTTTTCTTGCCTCCACATGGAATTAGGACTTCATGAATTAGGATGATGATCTCCTCTTCAACACTTGAAATCTTGACTCTATTGCTGCTCCAAAGCTTGAAGGAAGACTAAAAATGCTCAATTTCTCTAGAATGCTTGAATGCTTGATCTCTTGTGTATGCATGTTTGTGGATGCTTGATGGATGGCTCTCCAAATGAGAGGGGAAATCATCTTTATATACTTATCCAAAGAGAAACTGAATTAATTTTTTCACATGAGCTGACATGGAGGGGTTTTTCCCACTCAAATTTGAGATAGGCCAAGAGGTCCGAAATAGGTCCCCATTAGGGAGGAGTAGGGTGCCACGACCTAGTCTTGACCTATTTTGGGGTAGGAACAAGGTGGAAATGAGGTGTTATTTTGAGTTACATGATATTTATGACTTATATGAGCATAATCAAGTCTCTGATCATGCCAAGGGGTGCAAACACTAAGGTGGAGACCCAAATACTATCAAAAATTGAAAGGGGTGCAATTTTTTGATGCTGCAGTTTATGTAGTTTCATGTGTTGTCTCTTGTCCTTGTAATTGTATCTCATATTAGAAGCTTTATATAGGAATACATGCATATTTGCAAGTTATAAGTTGTGCCAATTTTAAAATCAATCTTACATTGTGAGAAAGGATCTTTCTCCTATTAGGATTATGATTATTTAACCTTCTTTATAAATTGTTGATGCAAAGATTATGAATCACTAATTTGTGTAGGTTTTATTATGTGTAAGTTACTTGTGTAAGCCTCAAATCATCATTTGGTGCATCACCTTAGGTTTTGTTGAACACAAGATGTCACTGAGAGGGGGAGTGAATCAGTGATTTCCAAACTTTAACCTTTTAATCCTAAGTGTGTGTATACCTGTTAGTAGATCTAACACAAAGAAAACATATCAGTGAGATAGGAGGATGACACAAATGAAAACACACACAAAAGGAACATCACATAACATTGGATGTATGAGGAAAACCCAACATGGGAAAACCTAGATAAGAAGTGTTGCTGGAGTCTACTACTCCAATCCAGCCTCACAGTAAAACAATGGTTACAACATTTAGGGCTACAACCCAAGGAGCACCACCCCTACTTTAGGGAACCAACCCAAGGAGCACCAACCCCTGATCTAGGGTACCAACCCAAGGAGAACCAACCCCTTCACCGAGCACCAACTCAATGATTACAATGTCATATAACAATATAAAGGTAATACCCTTGTTACAAATGAGCTTTGTAACTCTCACAATTGTCTCTCCACTAGTTCACCTCTATTCAGTTCTCTGTCAGTTCTCTACTTACCTTCTCTCTATTGCAACCTTACCGGTTCATCCTTTGCTTCTTCTCTGTCAATACTCTGCTTTTGGATCACTATTGGTTCTTAGCTTTCCGATTATTCCACTTGTCAGTTTCAACCTTTCTCTAATCTTCTTTGCTTCTTCTCTATAGGTTCACTCTTCTCTTAATCATTTGTGCACTACAGCTACCCTCTTACCAGTTTAGTCACCACTGGTTTACACCATTGTCAGGCTCAATGACAGTCTAATGGTTCTTTTCTCTTCTCAGTTGAACTCTTCTAGCCAGTTCTCTCTCAACCACTCAGTCACCTCTATGATTTTTTTATGGACTCTCTGACTAGTTAACACTTTGATTGGACTCACTTCACTAGCGTCACTCTCTCATGTAGCAGCAGTAGATATGGTCTTCAATCTACATATTTATAATATGCATTCTCACCAAAATGACATTCAAACTTCTGGTGTGCAAAGGTTCAATCATAAACCACGAGGCATATCAAATCCAATCAGATATCCTACTAGAGATCGACCACTTGCAACGGATCACTTAACTTTTCCAATCCTTATTGCGTCCAGAACATGTTTGCAATATTTAGCAAACATGACATGCACTTGTCCACCATAATGAATGATTTTGTGCTCCCCCTTCACCAAATCCGATCAGCACCAGCTCAACCAGCATCAATCAGTACACCACTCAGATCTTCACCATTCGGTCTGCATCAAGCTAAAAACCCCTTCAACACACCTATGATTTATGGGGTCGATCATAAATGCAGACTCAGATAGCAACTACATGGATGACACCTGTGTCCTATGTGTCATCAATGTCGGCATCCATCTCTACTAAGTCATTTGTGTCGGTTCAAACAAGATCACTGACCAACCACACAATCGGTGCATACCTACCAGTTCTACCCTAACCAATCTGCCTTCAAGCTTTCACATTGTTGTTTTTTCAGTGGAACACCTTTGCCCAATCACTTCACTTGCCAAACCATAGCAGCATATATTTATCAAATAATATCTCCACTTATGACTTGGCTAGCTTTACTAGTGGACATCTAACTCCATCTATATTCCGGTAACATCCTTGTCTGCAGCTTCTCAACCTTGCCTTCATCTTCATCAGTCGGGACATCATCTCAACCGGTTTGTCAAAATGAGAGTTATAATGCATTCCATGTATGTTGGGAGATAAGCTTAGTATAATCACTTATTAGGGGAACTGGATCCTTGACAAACTCTTTGTCAGTCATATCCTCAACCTATGATATCATCTTCATCTGGTGGGAGTCCTTCTAATTGACATCCAACTACATATCGGCTTTGCACTTCTGCATTATCTCACCCTACATTCTAACTAGTCACATGCTTGCCGGTTGGCAACCATACACTGTCAACATATCACTTATCGGTTGTTATACCATACCGGTCTCTAGTCCTTATATCTTGAACATAATTCAACACTAACTTGTGTACTAGTGACTCAAATGATCACAGTGCAGGTTCACATTCTCTTCCTTACCAGTGACAAGCTATACTGGTAGGCCACTATATTAGTTGACATTAATGACACCATTTTCAGTTGACATAAATGATAGTTATACCAACAATCTCTCATACCTATTGACATGGTATACCGATTGACATCAATGGAAACACAATACCAACAATCTCCCCCTTTGTCATTGATGTCAACACATGTAATATCTGGCATACTACAAATATTCTCTCCCCCTTTGACAAAAATGGCAAAGGGCACTGACAGAGTGTCTCTCTCCCTTTTCTCTACAGGTTGTTTCTCCCTCTTTTGACCATTATACTCTTCATCCTCTCAACCAGAAATACTTGAGATGAAGGGCCCAGATACCAACTGACACCAATTGCTCAACTACCAAATTTATATACAAACCAGATACCAATTGCATATACAAGTCTGATACCAATTATAGAAACATGTGTCAGTGAATTCCACTTACCTACTGGTCAGACTGCATCATCTCCCCTTTCGATATGCAAACAATCATTCTAACCCTAATTTGTTGATACCAAGTGTTGAGGCTGACACTAATACAAATTTGATCTCACTTGTGTATCCATGGATACCAAATGTATGTTCTCCTCCTGTGTAGGTAACTCTCTCGGTGGTTCGATTATGATTTCAATAAAGTACAAATTGAATAGACATTGAAGTACCTCACAAACACAGACTAATGAGCACATCCCAAAATCTCAATCATTCTGGTACAGCCATAGACACTTTCTCTCCCCCTGTGTTCAAGCATGTCTGATACCAATCATAAAATATGGCTATGAATTCCCCCTGATCCATAGATCTCAGGTGATCTTTGTCTGTCAATTCCTAAACCTGTTTTCCAATCTGCACCTTATATCGGTTGAGCTATGCATATGTGATCAACTTATGATCTTCCAGCTCAATGACATCCATCATAGCTTATGATATGATCTTATATGAACGCAATGCCATATAACATCACAATCATGCCAAATATCACACGGGTTAGCCCAACAAGATGCATGCATACATGATCAACTATCGGGCCATCATATGTCATTCAGATCTTTTCCAATATCACTTGAGACATAATCACTTCAATCCACGTTACTGAAGTTATTGCAATAATCTCGGAACTCTTTGACTTACATAACCTACAATACTGGTCAATATCCATACCGGTTAACATACTGCACATACCGGATCAACATCTCCACCAGTGCACCTTCCTCTATCCTTTGTCTTCTTGTGTCAAGTGCCTCTAATTCCCATGGCAATTTCAACCATCCACTAACACATGCGCAGTAGTCCATCTTTCATCTATAGATGTGTAGCCAAGGCAGCAACTAGATACACTTCCATTTCATCTTCTTTCTTTATACTCGCAATAGCTAACCCTTTCATCCATCCATTTCCACTAAGGGGGTGAATAATATGGTCAATGTGTTATTCCCCCTGATTCCAGCATCTCCTTTAAGCCTTAGGATATATCACCTGTGCATTGAATGCACAATTTCAATCCATGGTTCTATTCTCCTCCTTCCATGCATGCTTGGTCTCATTCCTCTTCCCATTTGCAGTCTTTGGAGCGGGTCTTACCTTCTTCTTCTCATTGGTCCTTAATTCAACAACATTGTTGTAGTAGCAGACCGTGTTCATGCCAAACACATGATTGGAGGACCTTCTATCAAACTAGTTAGAACACCTTCTTCTAGTCATGCTATTGTAACCAACGACCAATGTCGGTTTATTCCTTGATCCTGTAGGGGCATTTCTCCTTTGGTTCCATGCAGGTCTTTGATGCTCATATGCTCTATACCCACTTTCATACTAAGCATGACTGTTATATCGACTATCATGTGACTGAAATATCATCTTCCTACAATCATGACTTATGTGGCCAAAGCCATTACATCTTTGACAGACAACATTGTTATTTCTAGGAAAGGCATTTTGTCTATTCCTAGACCTCTTTTTTCTTTCATCTTCCCTATGGCCATAATCTTTAAAATCAAAATAATAAATGGAGAAAGGGGGCTCATAACTCACAAATTGTTTTACCATGCAAGTGGAGATCTTATCGGTTTGTCTTCTCCATTTTTGTTTCTCCGGGTGTGGAACCTGGATTGTCCACTCTCTGCAGTTCTTCCATCTGATCCCTTCTCCCATACTTGTTGTGTCTTGTGGGCAACAACATTTCTTTGTCTTCTACCAGTTGGAAGTCTTCTAGGTTGTCTTATTCTCAAGTTCTTGCTTCCGGTGAAGCTTCCTTCTCTCATCTTTCCTTTTCCTTTTAGGTCAGCATGGTTTTTCCTTGCAGCACCGATCTTCTTCCTCATATCTTCATGGGTTGTGGTTAGATCAACCTTCTTCTTGGGATTATTCCAGATAGTGAATGTATGTCCTTTGTTATCTCCATTAGAGGAGATAAACTGAATGTCCTTGTAGGAGACATTCTTGTTGGTGGAGAGTTCACTGGTACCACATCCTAATCCTTCGGTATCCTTGGAGTGCTTTCGCTTCTTCAACATCTTGTCTAAGGCATCACTATTGCCATCAAACCAGATCTTTACCTTGAGTTCACCCTGACATTTCTAAAGGTCTTTTCATAGATTCTCCATTTCTCCTTCTAGCTGTTGATACTCTTTATCCTTTGCCTCTAGCTCAGACTCTAGATCTTTGCACCTGCACACCTTGATATGAAATTTTGAGTTTAAATCTACACTCACCCTTTTGCATCATCCACTTGTGATGTCAGATTTGCAACAGTTGACTCTGACTCTTGAAGGCATTTGATAAACTGGTTTCATTCCACAACCGCAACATTCTTGAACAACTTGTATTCATTCCTCACTCTACGGAGTTCATCAAGTGCACTTACAAGTTCTCCTTCAAGATCAACTTCTACTTCATCTTCTTCATCATCTTCACTATCACTGCCAAACACATCTTGATGCTAGGAATGATCTTCATGATAACTCTCAAATGTGTGCCTCTCATCTTTTGTCTCTTGATCCATGAAGAGGTGAGTCTCCTCTTCATCATTGTTGCTTCTACTTCTAACTAATATATCTTCATCTGCAGACCCATGTGACATATTTCTCTTCTTTCTCTCAGAAAACCAGTTCTACAGTTGAAGGCTCATTTCCATAGAGCTTCTTTAGTCAGTCCCACAAGATCTTTGTTGATCTACATTTGTCCACCTGTGAAGAAACATCACTAGATAGCCCACTGAGTATAGTACTCATAGCTTCAGCATTGCATTCATTTCTTCTTTCTGCTTCAAAACCAGTGGGAGGACTGACCTATCTAGAGGGACCATTTACAAACGACATCCAAACATCATACCCTAGGGAGGACGAGTAGACTTCCATCCTACAACTCCAAACATAATAGTTT
The DNA here is from genome assembly GCF_030272615.1 of Cryptomeria japonica. NCBI lineage: Eukaryota > Viridiplantae > Streptophyta > Pinopsida > Cupressales > Cupressaceae > Cryptomeria > Cryptomeria japonica. The sequence continues at coordinate 216,452,978 of NC_081405.1, read as the reverse complement.
GACCCATCAAACACCAAAGTAGGGGTTGACACAAAATAGACCATTGTGTTCACACAAAAACCAGAATCTACCCAAGCTGGAGAAAGCTTATCAACTAGGAACCTAGGCTCTGATACTAATTTTTGAACACTGGATGTCACTGAGAGGGGAGGGTGAATCAGTGATTTCCAAACTTTAACATTTTAATCCTAAGTGTGTGTATATCGATTAGCAGATCTAACACAAAGAAAACATACCAGTGAGATATGAGGATGACACAAATGCAACCACACACAAAAGAAACATCACATAACACTGGATGTACAAGAGAAACCCAGCATGGGAAAAACCTTGATGAGAAATATTGTTGGAGTCTATTGCTCCAATCTAGCCTCACAGTAAAACAATGGTTACAACATTTAGGGCTACAACCCAAGGAGCACCACCCCTGCTTTAGGGCACCAACCCCTGCACTGAGCTCCAACTCAATTATTACAATGTCATATAACAATATAAAGGTAATACCATTTTTATAAATGAGCTTCATAACTCTCACACATGTCTCTCCACCGGTTCACCTCTATTAAGTTCTCTATCAGTTCTCTGCTCAACTTCTCTTTGTTGCAACATTACTGATTCCACCTCTGCTTCTTCTCTATCGGTACTCTACTCTTTGATCACTACCGGTTCTCATCTTGCCGGTTATTCCACTTGTCATTTCAAACCTTACTCTGATCTTCTTTATTTCTTCTCTACAAGTTCACTCTTCTCTGATTCCTATGCACACTACAACTACCTTCTTACCAGTTCAATCACCATTGGTTCACACCACTGTCAGTCTCAATGACAGTTTGTCAATTCTCTACTCTTGTTGGTTGAACTCTTCTAACTGGTTCTCTCTCAACCACTCAATCACCTCTGTGGTTTTTTGATGGACTCTCTAACTAGTTAACACTCTGATTGGACTCACTTCATCGACATCTCTCTCTCATGTAGCAGCAGCAGATCTGGTCTTCGATCTGCATATTTATAATATTCATTCCCGCCAAAATGACATTCAAACTTATGGCACACAAAGGTCCCTTCATCAACCATGAGGCATATCAAATCCAATCAGATCTCCTTCCGGAGATCGACCACCTGCAATAGATCACTTAACTCCTCCAATCCCGCTATATCCATATGACATTTGCAATATTTAGCGAACACGGCATGCACTTGTCCACCATGATGAATGAGCTTGTGGTCCCCTTTCACAAAATCTAATCAGCACCTGCTCAACCTGCATTGATCAGTGCACCACTCAGATCTTCGCCATTAGGTCTGCATCAAGCCGCAAACCACTACAACACAGTCATGATTTTTGGGGTCGACCATAAATCTCGACTCAGTCAAAAACTACCTCACCGACTCACACTTCACTGAACATAGCATGCATGACACCTGTGTCCTACGTGTCATCAATGTCAGTGTCCATCTCTACTAATTTATCTATGTTGGTTCAGAAAAGATCTCCAACCAACCACACAACTAGTGCATACCTACCGGTTCTCTAACCCTGTCGTTTCTACCCTAACCGGTATGCCTTCAAGCTTGCACATTGCTATTCTGCTAGTGGAACACCTTTGCCCGGTCACTTCACTTGCCAAAACATAGCAGCACATCTTTATCAGACAAGAGCTCTTCACTTGTAACTAGGTTATCTTTACCGGTGGACATCTAACTTCATCTACATTCCAATAAAATCCTTGTCTGCAACTGCTCAACCTTACCTTCATCTTCATCAACCTGAACATCATCTCAACTGGTTTGTCAAAATGATAGACTTATCCTTCTTTATTCTTCCTTCTATGTCCCGGTGGCATAACATACCAACACTTGTTCATCCGGTGCACATCTTTGATTTCATGCACGTGAGGCATCCTTGTGTTTCATCAGTTCATCTGGTGTAAGCCTTCAATCTCCTACCTTTAACTTCTTGACAAACCTATATCAAAGAGTTATAATGCATTCCTTGTATGTTGGGAGATAAGCTCAGTATAATAACTTATCGGGGGAAGTGGATCCTTGTCACACTCTCTGTCAGTCATATCCTCAACTTGTGATATCATCTTCATCCAGTGGGAGTCCTGCTGATTGACATCCAACTGCATACCGGCTCTGCACTTCTGCATTAGCTCACCCTGCATTCTAACTAGTCACATGCTTGTCAGTTGGCAACCATACACTGCCAACATATCACTTACTAGTTGTTATACCATACCAGTCTCCAATCCTTATGTCTTCAACACAAGTTAACACTAACTTGTGTACCAGTGACTCCATATGATCACAATGCAGGTTGACATTCTCTTCCTTACCAAAGACAAGCTATATTGGTATCCCACTATATTAGTTGACATCAATGACACCATTTTTGGATGACATCAATGATAGCTATACCAACAATCTCTCATACTGGTTGCCATGCTATACCGGTTGACATCAATGACAACACAATGCCAACATGTTTAGAGTTTTAGTTTCATGTTCTCCTGCATACCCTTTCCTCTGCAAAAGATTAGTTTAAAGTTAGTTTAGCTATTAGTTTAGCTAAAGAATCCATAGGAACCAGCTTTCTCTAGAGGTCCATTCTCATTTCAGGTTACCCACAACCTAAGAATGTTCCCATGTATCACAAGGTTGCTAAGTTGATAGCTTAGAAAAGGGTGCAAGATTTAGTGGTAATAGTACTTTTGTACCATTTTTCCCTATTTTAAAAAAATTTGCAAATTATTTTTAAAAAACTTTTGAAAGTGATTTAAAAATTGCAACCTTTTTTGTTTTTAAACCAAATTGACCTGATTTTAAATAAAAAAATTGATTAAAATGCAGCTTTATGCAGGCACATGTACGGATCTGTACTTGCACAAAAAAATATTTCCTCCAAAAACTCAACTAAAATTTTTGATCTCATATTTCAACATTTCAATAGGTGATCTTAGGGTTTTGGGGTATTCTAAGCATTGATGGCCATGTTTATTTCACTCCAAAGTGCCTAATTTTTTTACTGACACCTAGATTTTTCCATAATTTTTGTGCTCGCGACAAAATTGACCCAAAATAAAAATTGTACTCAGTGACAAAATTGGCCCAAAAATTTAGCTACTCAAATTTTGATGAAATGACAGTTGATCTATAGGTTTTGGGACTTTGTGAATGCAATGGCAACCAATGTTTGAGACCAATATGCATAGAAAAAACTCTAAAGATTGGATCTCTCAAGAATATGGACAAAAACTTAGCAAATCTAATCTAATACCATGTAAGATAAAATTTTGATCTCTTATACCATGTTGAATTTGATGATTGAACTTCACAAGCCAAGAATCCCCAACAAGTACAACACCTATCACATAGAGAAATCAAGCAACAATAATTTGCTCAAAACAACCTTATAATTCTATATTGATTGCACAAAATAATATGACTACAATGAATGAATGAATTATTACAAAGTGCCCAAGTTTGGAGGTATGTGAGAAGGGTTAGAATAATTATGTAGAAGTGTTTATTGCATGCTTATAGATGGTTAACAAATGTGCTAAATGGATTTGAGCAGCCCTCTCCTTTGGGTTTGTCTAGAAAAAATTTCAAACTTGTATTTTTCTATATATTGTGTGTATTTGGTGTGGGTTTGAGAGAGGAGTGAGGAAAATATTTGTTTGTAGGGTTATGCTATTTGATTTCTTCTAGAAGAGAAATATGTAGACTTCATGTAAAGCCTTAGAGATTGCAAGTGGATTGTAATAGTTTGTTGCAAATTAATACATTGGTTGATGCTTTGGAGTGAGGTTTTTTTACATAAAAGGGTTTTTTTCTTCTATTTTTATTTTATGTTCTTGAAGTGTTGATTTACATGTCATTATTCTATCAAAAATTGTTTAGATATATTAACTACATTATCTCTTCTTTAAGGATTAATGGATGAGAAATTAACTATGCATGTTTCCACTTTAATGGCTTAGTAGTATGTGCTTGTATCAAGTTATTGAAATTATATTTTTTTTTTTAAACATAGGATACTGGAGGTCCATACTAAGTATTGGAGATCTTTCTATATTTTCCTTTCCCTTTTGGTTTCATCCTCAAGTATATTTTATATCAGTTCCTGCATTAGGATTATCCTAGAGGATTACTTGGAAATCTTATCACTTGGGAATGTGTTGTTTTGATCAAGTCACTTCATTTTAGCTCCAAATCATTTATCAATCTCATATTTCTTCAATCAGATACTAAGGTTTCTCTATAGAAGGTTTTCCAATGTTCCTTGGAAGAAATAGACAATAATTATGTTGCTTCAGTGGATTTTATTGTTTCTAGGCTTCAAAATATTGTCTTTGTTGTTATAATTAAGGTTTTAGAGTTTAATCTAGAGTGCTTCTAGTGTTTCTATGCAATGAATTATCTCATTGTGGGGGGGAGAATCTATTGGTGCCCAAAACCACAGATTGGAAAACCTAAAGATTTGCCAAATCCTCAAGCAGTCCAATCAACCTTGGCCAACGAACAGGGATAGTCAAATACTAAATCCCTCTGCACTTTAGGCTCCACTGAACCTAGGTGGGTATACCTCCCCCTCTCAAGCACAAGAAGAGTTATTTAAAGTAGATTTAAACTTTGCTAAGACAGTTCTTTGCAATAATGGCAATAATTTACTGCTACTATTGAGTGCTTTTATTTGAATGCTTTTGAAATTGAAAACTGAATGTAAAGATAACTGTGTATAAAGATTGTTGTATTTTGGAAATAAAATGTTTTCAGGACATACAAGAAATATGCAATAGATTAGTTCAAAAGGATTTATAAGAATGTTTCTCTCTCAAAGACCTTATGTGTATCAAATCAGAATCTCAGAGAATGAATAATAGACTAGTGCCTCTATCAAGGAATATATATGATACTTTGTGGACAAATAACTTTATCAACTCAGGAGACAATGTTAATCATCACTATAAAGGTTCAATATGTGTCACATAAACAATAAGAACCCAATCTCACATTTAATGTAACAGCATGTGATTCGCATTATAGCAAATCCTTAAACAGATTTATCAAGAAGACAAAGAATATTTCATCAACACAGAAGTATACACTATATTTGAAGTAGAAACAACGAACCTTGTATATTAATCTTTGAGAAATGACAGCACACAAAAGCTACACTTGGAGATACTTCATTACAATTTGCTTGCACAAAATGATACTTCTTCTTCCTACAGACTTCTCTAATACATATAGCCTATAACTCTTACAAGCAGTGATAGATTGTACCCTCTCATACAAAAAATGACTCCATATAAATATGTGAGCCAATAGACACGAATGAAAGGACACACCCTTTCATTTACAGAAGGAAGCTACATACAATTTTTTTCCAAAGGACACACCCTTCGGTTTACAGATATAATTTAAAAGGAAAACCCTAAAACACCATACTAAATAATGCTTTAATAATATATCCTTTATCCTCCACTTTGATAATATTTCTGGGCAAATATTCATCATCTCCTCAATATCTCCTGCACAATAAGGTGAACCAATCAAATCCCTTTGATTTGACCATTAACTATATCTTACCTTTGATTAGGTAATAATCCTTTATGTAAAATACTTGTTTTAGAATAATTCACTTAAATCAAAATATTTTACACTTGTAAATATTAAAAATAATTTGCCCTAATAATAGTTCTCATTAAATAACACAAGGTAAAAGATTTTATATAGAAAATAAAAGCATATACTTCCCTGTGTAAAAATGATATTCATGGAAAAACTTCTATACCTTCTCACCTTTTAGGGCAATCTAAAATAGGTTGGAAATATTTTATCACATGGACATACCCTTGCAAAAATATGCATATGAAAGGATTGCATTATAACATTAGTTTTCATCTTTAATAAATGCAATTTCATCACTTTGTTTGTGGTAAAAGTACATTTTCTCAAAATAATAATAATTCCACTTTTATGCTTAAAAGCATTATAATTATTTGCTATATTTATAAGAGAAAAGAAAATATCATTCATCAAATGTAATTCATTATTTTCACACTATGTCAAAAAGCATTTGTAAATGGACTATTCCTAATGAATTATTCTATTCATTGATCTATGGCAAGTATATTTATAAGAGAAAATAAAACATCATTCATCAAATGTAATTCATTATTTTCACTATGTGTCAAAAAGCATTTGTAAATGGAATATTCTACTTTCAAAATAATTCAATGTGGAAAATATATAATCTTTAAAATAATAATTTTCACTTTTCAATAGTATTTACATGAGTGGTAAAAAAAATCGTTAAGATAATAAAATACTATATTGAATTCTTTAGGTAAGAAAATACTTCATGTGCATGCAAACCTAAGAAATATTATTTGTTGTCACACTATCCTACACAAAAATGATAAAATTAGAAATTAGGCAAATATTTATTAAAGGAATTTCTCCAAGATATATCTCCATTACTCTATCGGGGTAGCACATTTTTAATTATGTCGATCCCCAATGACTTGCTTATTTCTCTAGAATCATAAAACCATTAATAAAAATAATTTACCCTAAGAAATGTATTTTACCAAAACTCAACCTTAGGGCAAAGCTATTTTTATTGCAATAAAACCCTCACAAAATTCTCCTAATATTTAGGAGATTTTCAAGAATGATCTATAAAATGGAAATCACCTAAAATAAATAAAATTTCAAGATCAAGAAGTCCCTATAATAATGCCTTTGGAGAAAAAATCATAATTACTTTACCTTATGAGATAAAAAAACCTTTTACCTCCCTTAAAATACTTTAAAACTTTTATTTAAAAGATTCAAAGTATGCTCTTCATAATGTGCCCTTAAATCATTTATTTAAATGATTTAAATATATGTGTAAATTAGAGTATTTATATATTGCTTTTGAAAATAAACTCTTTATTTCCTTCAACCGACTACATAGTGTTTGATCATTTCATTTGATCAAACATAAAATCTTTTATTTCCTGCACATCACACGAGGTCAAAGTTTGTGTTAGTTTTTAAAACATCATATAGTTTCATAACACAAATAATTCAAATGCTATAATATTAACTGGAGGATAAAAAATAATATTTTTAAACTTAAACACTCTTCAATTAATATAATTAAGACTGATTGTAAAAAATAATGTGATGGAATTCAATCAATGTAATGTCCCTGTAGGAGAAAACCGCTCAATGTCTGGATAGCATGATTTTGAGAAAAATTCAACATTGCAAATAGTAAATTGCATTTGGATTTATTCAAAATACATAGTGAATATTAAAATTCAAATACTTGAATATAAACAAATTTAAAAGGCATCATACTTTTAGACAAAAGAATTAGGGCTTGAGAGCACGTACCTCAAGATTCAAATTTCTGCAATACATACTTACCTCAAGTTTTGATTGCATAATAGGTTCCTAAGGGTTAATCATAGGTGATACACACAATCGCATGGAAAGTTTTGCCTTCTGACTAAATATGGAACTCTAAAATTTGAAAATTTTAGGGTTCCAGCAGAATCTATAGTCTCTCTTTTTTGCTTCCCATGGGAGGGGAATTCATTGTAATTTTGTAATGGATGTAATCCTTGGGAGATATCTTTGAGTTCTCTATGTTTCATCACTTGCTTATATTTTTTCTCTTTCAAAGAGGAGTTTTGTCCCAATGGATTTTCTCCTTTACTCTATTTGTAAGAAATATGATAGTAAACGAGTATATTGTTGGTATTTTGGTATGGTTTTGTGATTGATGTCAACACCTACTGAATACACCTACTTTGGAGATCCAGCAACATTCACTAGCAAGTAGAAATCTATGCAACAGTTACTGGTATATGATTCACCGGCAGGATATATTGTTCATCGGTACCTAGAATGACATGGAAGACACTTGGTAATGTCGAAGACATCATGTGGACACTTTATTTTGAAGTAATAATCATTGGTATATTCATATTTGCATATTTTCTTTTACCGGCAAATAGGTCCAGGTTATCTAGGGTTACACTGGCAGGTTTATCTTTTCCAGGTCAGCATGGCACGCTATGGAGATAATTTATTATTGTTCTAAATGCATTAAGCTGACATGTTTAATCGGTTATTGCATCGGATATTATATTATTTGTAAAAAGAATTTATTGTAATATCTTGTAGAGCCGACCTACTAAAATTGGTCTTAGGGTATGGTATAAATATAAGATCTTATTTGTAAGATCAAGGGTGGAATGCAAAAAAAAAAAGAATTAAGTGAAGGTATATGCGAGATCAAGCAAACGCATACACGAAGACATCATTTGAAGGTGAAGTTAGGTTTTTGTAGAAGCATATCAGCATTACACCGATACTGAATCCAGCATATGAAGATGCTATTTTGTGTAGTACATTCTTATTGGATTTAAACATCCAACTGTAGTCAGTGTGACTCCCATTTGTGATTGAGCAATGAGCTCTAGGCTGTTGGCCTTTCTGCATGTGCAGACCCCTTTTGTACACTTACTATCTGTAGTAGTATACTCTGATTGTGGGTAAGGTTTCCCACCGTGGTTTTTCCCCTTACAGGGTTTCCACGTACAAATATTGGGGTCATGTGTTGTGGATGACTTTATGTTTATGTTTCATGCATTAATCCTTACCGGTATAGCGATTTACTGTTAATACTATCTACCGGAATACCTAACTGGTTTACCGGTATTAAACATTAAGTTGGTTAATTAGTTTTTGGTTTGAATTTCTTAGACAACTGATTCACCCCCCCCCCCCCTCTCAGTTGTCTCCGGGACCTAACAATTGGTATCAAAGCCTAGTCCTCTTTTTACAGAAATTTAACAACTTGAGGAGATCCAATGTCTACTAATTATTTCAGGAAGGATAGTCCTAAACTTGATGGAACCAAATATGGGATATGGAAGATCAGAATGGACACACAACTAAATTGCACCGGTAAAGACATCTGGGAGGTTACTAAGAATGGTTATATTGTTGATGTAGCTGGTCAGACTGCTCCAACTACCTTAGCCAAAGATGAAGAAAATGATTGCAAAGCAAGAGAAGCACTCTTGAGTGCATTATCAGATCAACAAATCATGGGATTATCAGATAGGTCTATTGCTAAAGCTATTTGGGATCATTTGGAAACACTGAATGAAGGAGACTCCATAGTCAAAATTGCAAAACTTGAAAGCTTCTGAGTTAGGTATGAACATCTGAAAATGGAAGAAGATGAAAGGATTTCTGCTTTTATGGAAACTTTAAATGAAATTGTTTTGGGTATCAAATGTTGTGGAGGAACCTTGAGTGAGGATGAGATTGTTTCAAAATCCTTATGAGGTTTGCCACCGGCATATAAAATGAAGGTTACTGCTATAAATGAGTTGAGAACAATGCCTAGTACATCAGTAACTAGGGATACATTGATTGGAAAACTTTCAGCTTTTGAAATTGAGGAGTTTGGTCTTGTTGCTACTATAAAGACTGATTAGGCCTTCAAAGCATCAACATCATCTGCTCCATCATTTGACAAATCAAACTGGAGAGCCTTTTATGCAAGAGAACTTGAAGAAACCAGAAAAGAGAATGAAGAGCTTGAAGAACTTGAAGCACTATTTGCAAGGAAAATGCCAAAAGGTCCAATTGGTAGTAAGTATGAAGGTAAAGCACCCTTTAAATGTTTTAACTACAATAAGATTGGTCATATGGCTTCAAGATGCCCTGATAGACATGCTAGACTAAGAGAAGAAGCTAGAAGAACATACAAGCCTAATCCTGAATATCAGAGATACAGATTTAAGAAGAACAAAAGATAAATCTTGTTAAATTGCTAATGAAGGTGTGACTGATGATTATGATGAGGATCCAGCAGACAATGGATGGGTTTTTGTTGCTATAACTGAAGATCAACCAGCACCTATTGCTCAACCGATAGAACAAGCCCTAGCAGCTAAAGTTGAATCAAAGGATAAATGGATTATTGACTCAGGATGCTCACATCATAAGACTGGAGACAAAGGTAAATTCTTGAACTTTCAAGAATACAATGGAAGTTTAGTAAGATTTGGAGATAACAAAGCCTATTCAATCGAAGGTAAGGGTTCAATATCTCTTGATGGTAAACATAACACTAACAATGTCTACTATGTTGAAGGATTAAAGCATAATCTTTTAAGTGTGGGTCAATTAGTTGAGAAGGGTTTTCAGTTACAATTTAAAAATGGAAAATGCAAAATCATCAATAGAACTGGTTTGGAAATTGCAACCACTAATCAGACTAGAGGTAATATCTTTCATTTGAATAATAGTGAAAAGGCATGCTTAATTGCACATATAGATGAAAGTTGGTTATGGCATAAGAGACTATGTCATGTAAATTTTGATTGTATGGTAAAAATTAGTACTTCTAAGGATGTTAGAGATCTACCTAAAATTGTGAAACCTCAGAACACAATTTGCAAGGAATGTCAATTTGGAAAACAAGTTAGAGCTAGTTTCAAAAGTATTCTAGAAAAATCCAATAATGCTCTTGATTTAATTCACACTGATTTATGTGGTCCAGCTAGAAATAAAAGCTTACAAGGTGATAGATATTTCATGGTAATTATTGATGATTATTCTAGAACGTGTTGGGTTACTTTTCTTAGAGAAAAATCAGAAGCACTTGGGAAGTTCAAACTATTCAAAGCAATGGTTGAAAATGAAACCGGTAAGAAAATCAAATGTTTAAGATTAGATCAAGGAGGAGAATTCACATCTAAGGATTTTAATACATTATGTGAAGTGAATGGAATCAAAAGATAGTTATCAGCACCTCGGACACCACAGCAGAATGGAGTTGTTGAAAGGAAAAACTATCTTGGATGCAGCAAGAAGTATGTTATCAGAAGCAAATCTACCACATGTGTACTGGAGAGAGGCAGTAAGCACTGTTGTCTATACATTCAACAAAGTTCACATCAAAGGTGAAACCGGTAAGACCCCTCATGAACTATGGTTTGGTAATATTCCTACTCTTAAGTATTTTAGAATTTTTGGAAGTAAATGTTATATTAGAAGAGATGAGTATCTTGGCAAATTTGATCCTAGGAGTGATGAAGGAATATTTCTTGGTTATTCATCTAAGAGCAAGGCATATAGATGTTTTAATAAAAGATTGCAGAAAAATTGTTGAGAGTACAAATGTAAAGATTGATGAACAATTCAGAGGAACTTCAAGGTATATAGACTCTGAACCAGCAATAGAAGTCATGACAAATGAACCTACACTAAATCCACTGGTCCAGAATGAAGATCCAGTTACCCCAGTATCATCAGAAGATTCCACAGTAATTGAAGAACAACAGCAAACTAAGACACCCCGGTATGTAAGACTGAATCATTCTGAAGATCAGATAATTGGAAACAAATTTAAAGGAGTTATGACAAGAGGAAGTTTGGAAAATGAAGAGGTATGTCTTATTTCTCAAATTGAACCATCATCTATAAATGAGGCATGTGAAGATAAATTTTGGATTAAAGCTATGGAAGAAGAATTAGGACAAATTGAGAAAAATAATACTTGGACATTAGTTCCCTGACCTAAAGATAAAAATGTAATTGGAACCAAATGGGTATTTAGAAAAAAACTTAATGAAGATGGTAAGGTTTTCAAAAATAAAGAAAGACTAGTGTGTAAGGGATATTCTCAGAAAGAAGGAGTTGATTACAATGAAACCTTTGCACCGGTAGCCAGAATTGAGGCAGTTAGATTATTATTGGCTTTTGTAGCTCACAAGGATTACAAAGTTTATCAAATGGATATTAAATGTGCATTTTTGAATGGAGATCTTGAAGAGGAAGTTTATATTGAACAACCTGATGGATTTTCTTTGACAGATAACAATGATATGGTTTGCAGGTTAAGAAAAGCTCTGTATGGATTGAAACAAGCCCCAAGAGCTTGGTATGCAAGATTGGATAAGTATCTTTTAAAGATTGGTTTTACTAAAGGAAATGCAGATAGCAATTTATATTACAAAGTAACTAATGATGACATCTTGATTATTGAAGTATTTGTTGATGATATAATCTTTGGAGGAGAAGATGGATTATGTAAAGAATTTTCTCTTGAAATGCAGCAAGAATCTAAAATGTCTATGATTGGAGAAATAAAATTCTTTTTAGGATTGCAGATTTTATAGACTGATAAAGGTATATTTTTGAGTCAATCTAAGTACTTGAAAGAACTACTTAAGAAATTTGGGATGGAAAACTCTAAACTGGTAAGCACAACTATGACTAAAAATGACAAATTATCTCAAAGGGATGAATCTACACCTGTTAATCCAACTAGATACAAATCTATGATAGGAGGTTTACTGTATTTGACACAAACCAGGCTTGATATTATGAATCCAGTATGTATTGTTTCTAGATTTCAGAGTAATCCTAGGGAAAAACATGAATCAGCAGTGAAAAGGGTTTTTCGATACTTACAAGGCACAACAAATCTTGGATTATGGTATCCTAAAGATGAAAATTTTGATCTATGTGCATATACAGATGCAAATTGGGCAGGAGATGTGGATGATAGAAAAAGCACCACTGGAGGAGCATTCTTTCTTGGAAAGAGATTAGTTTCTTGGTTGAGTAAGAAACAGAGTTGTACATCTTTATCAACAGCAGAATCAGAATATGTTGCAGCAGCAACAAACTGTACACAGGTACTTTGGCTTAAGCAAATGTTGAAAGACATAAAGGTAAAATGCAAGGAACCTATTACTATATACTGTGATAACACTGCAGCAATTGATATATCTAAAAATCTGGTATTACATTCTAAAACAAAACATGTTTCTATCAAACTGAATTTTCTAAGGGAAAAAGTTGAAGAAAAAGAGATAAAACTGGTTTATGTGAATACTAAAGAACAACTTGTAGATATTTTTACAAAACCTTTGCCTAAGGAAACTTTTGAGTATCTCAGAGATCATCTTGGAGTCATACCACCACCGGTAGAGACATAGATAGTTGATGATTGTCATCAACCAGCAGAATTAAATGGACAAACCTTTTATTCCAATATTTGATGAGGAAGCTACTTCTCAGGGGGAGTAGTTGGTATATTGAATTGGTTGGTATTTTGTATGAACTTGATTTTTTGTGACTTTGGCATTTGATGTCAAAGGGGGAGAGATATCTATGGAAAAACACATTATCTTTTTTATAAGAAAAAGAGGTTTTAGGAGAGAGATTTTGAAAAACACATGAAAGATTGGTATTGTTACTCCCAAGGGGAGAAATAGAGATTGTTGGTTTTTGTATTTGGCATTTCTGTTTTGGCACTGTGATGGTTTTTCCATCTTGTGTTGCCATCAATGCCAAAGGGGGAGATTGTTGGTATTTTGGTATGGTTTTGTCATTGATGTCAACACCTACTGAATACACCTACTTTGGAGATCCATCAACATTCACCGGCAAGCAGTAATCTGTGCAACAGTTGCTGGTATATGATTTGAACACCGGTAGGATATATTGTTCACCGGTACCTGGAATGACATTGAAGACACTTGGTAATGTCGAAGACATTGTGTGGACACTTTATTTTGAAGTAATAATCATTGGTATATTCATATTTGCATATTTGCTTTTACCGGCAAATAGGTCTAGGTTATCTAGGGTTACACCGGTAGGTTTATCTTTTCCAGATCAGCATGGTACACTATGGAGATGATTTATTATTGTTGTAAATGCATTAAGCGGACATGTTTAATCAGTTATCGCATTGGATATTATATTATTTTTAAAATGTTTTTATTGTAATATCTTGTACAGCCGACCTACTAAAATTGGTCTTAGGGTATGGTATAAATATAAGATCTTATTTGTAAGATCAAGGGTGGAATGCGAAATAAAAAAAGAATTAATTGAAGGTATATGCGAGATCAAGCAGAGGCATACACGAAGACATCATTTGAAGGTGAAGTTAGGTTTTTGTAGAAGCATATCAGCATTACACAGGTACTGAATTTAGTATATGAAGATGCTATTTTGTGCAGTACTGTAAAGCGAAAAAATCGAACCCTAGTTGTTCTCCCTCCCCAACTCCAAGGAGAGAGAAGGGAGAGTCACTAGGGTTGATGGTTTTCACTTAGGAGAGACTTTACATTCAAAAGAGGGGTTGAAACCCACAAGATCCAATCCCACACAATGCAGGATTGGATTCTAAATGAGTTTCAAGGGTTAAGACATCAAGGATACCCTCTTTTGTAAAGAATGTAGATAGAATGATTGAACTAGGAATGCATGTAAAGTAGGAAAGATTTGCTTATAAATAGAGATAGGGATACGGGATGAAGCTGCGGACCTGGAATTAGCAATAAAATGTCGAGATGATGTTGTTCTGCAAATTTGAGCGAAAGTTGACGGGACGATGGCGCCCAGAGTGCACACGGTCCTCCAAAAAATCCGCAAAACGAAGGGGGATCTGTTCGTCTCTACACAAGGATTCCAGATCTTCAATTATAGCCGTGTACCTGCAACCTACACACATAAAAGAGAGGATGATTGGGGGGTTAGGGATTAGGGGTTTGCCTTTAGGTCAAACCCCAGTTTTGGAATTAACCAAGAAATGAGAATGTTGTAAATGTAAATGTTTGTAATGTAAACAAGTACTGATACCTTGTTGTAAGAATGTTTGTATTCTTACATGCGAAGGTGTAATGTATGTGGTATGTTGTATGTTTTATGTGATCTCCTCTTCAATGGTTGAATCCTTGTCTTGAATGCAACACCTAGCCTTGAATGGAGACTTAGAATTCTCAATTGCTTGAAGGAATGCTTGAATGTTTGAATGTTTGAATATCGCTTCCGCCTTTCGCACACATATGTTTTTCCTCCCTCTTTTGGAAGAGGAAATTTAGTTTATATACTTGTCAATTAGGGTTGAGAAACTAATTTTCCCGACCTTAGGCCAACCTAGAAACAATATTTTCCAATTTGCAAACTTCAAGACCCGATGCCCAAAAGGAGACCGGGCCCAAAACAGGGCCAGGGACCAGGGCGCTGGGCACCATGGTCCTGGTGGACCAGGGCGCTGCGCGCCATGGTCCCACCTCCCGGGATAGTAGGGTGAAAGGAGGGATCAGGCCAAGGTGCACAAAGATGCAGTTTTTGGTGTCATAAACAGGTTTCGGGGTCTCCATTCAGGTTCAACGTTGCGCCGCCATCGTGAAGACCCAAATGCAGTCGAAATTGCAAGTGTCACAATTTTAGGATGCTACATTTAGCCCCCACTTTAGTTGGAGTATAAGCGTACGCTCATACTTCCGGTAAAGTATAAGGAAACAACATTGAAAGACTTTTACCACGTCAAGGAGGCAAGATACCCTGAGCCCCCAGTGGACTAAGGATCTTATGACTTCGATTGACAAAGTAAAAGGGAAGATCACGAGGGAGAACCATGACTATCAGTAGTAAGGTTCCCTCACTATGAGTCATGCAAGAAAGATATCAAAAATTTTCAAGGCAAAGCTAAATTTGTCAAGAAATTTTCAAGTATCTTGGAGAGATACGAATGGGGTGTATGCCCCCCTACATTAAAGTGATCGCACATGACTCATCGGGAGTGATTGCTTTAAGGTAGTGATACATATAAGAAATGAGAAGGGAAAGGAGCATGTTATCACAAGGATTTAGCCCCCAAGTGTGAGATAAGCCCAAGGATAATAGACACAAAACACAAAGTACGAGGTGACTTTGCTTTCCTCGAGGTCAGTATGCTGTATGATAATTCATGTATATCATACGTATGTATGCATAATTGTTCTTCATTCCCCAATCAAGGAAGGTCACCTAGAAGAAGGGAACACATGTGTCTTTTGAGTCAACATGAGAGAGACCAAAAGAGATCTCAATGCTTTGCATCGTTCTCAAGTAGGCAACACTAAGGACAACAAATAGAAGAATGAGAATAACACATACAAGGAGTAACAAAAGAGGTCAAGAGAGGAGGAGAGAGTCTGCTATGTTAATGAAACTAGTCTAGCACGTCATCCACCCCCCGATCTTGTTGATCAATATTTCGGGAAGGCAGGAAACACGCTAGAGGAGGAACATCCAACACAGCAGATGGAGCTATCACAAGATCCAAACAAGGGCTATGTTCATGTTCCAAGCCACGTTGTTCTTGTCTAGGAGCTAGGATAAGTGCTTTAGAAAATTTGTTAGATAAATGGTTATCAACATCAACATATTCATATTCACTATCAGAATGAACAGGAGTAACATTTTCATCATGAATAACATTTTCATCTATATCATCATCAAGATTTATAAAAATAGGATCTTTAACTTGCACGGGATCAAGACCATCATGAATCTTATGTTTAGGAGATTTTGGCTCAATTTTCAGCTGAGGAGAAAATGGAATAATACTAGCTGAAGGTGTTTTTGGGGATTGCAAAGTTTGAGAAGCAACTACCTGAGCTCTAAGACGACACTTTCGTCGGCGTTCACGTGCAAAATGATTTCATCGAGTCTTAGTAGGAAGTTGAGAAGATTGAGGAGGAGGAATGTTCTCATCCTTATCACTTGGGTGTTTAGGTTGTGGTCTCTTAGGTTGAATAATAGGAGAAGAGGAAGGTCTCTTCTCTCCATAAGAGGGAGGAGGAGGAACTGCTCCATATAAAGGAGGAATATTTGGTTTAGGAAGGATACCAAGTCCATCATGATGAGGAGGTATAGGTCTACTTTTAGGAAGTTTATTAGTCATAGGCATAGTCACATTCATAGGGATGGGTTGGGAATCTTCTTGAGGAAAGACATTAGTTTTATCTTTCAAAGGAAGAACTTCCTTCTCAAGAACGATAGGAATATCAAGTTTGGGTGTTCTAGGTTCACTTAGAGATAGGATCATATATTTTTTCCACTTTTGATAAGATTTGAAAAGATGATCACTCTGCGGTGGAAGAGATTGGAATTGTTTAGGCCAAAAATAATCAATAGGAACACTAGAAGTTCTTTCAGCTGGTTTAAAAAGACTATGATTGACAGTAACAACTTCACCATTATGGGGAAATTTCAAACACTTGTGAATAGGAGAAGCAATATCTTTCATGGAATATAGCCAAGGATAGCCTAGCTTCACACGAAATTGTTCGGACGATGGAATAATAGCAAAGCTCACATCAAGGGATTTGTTATGAACCTAAATAGGTAATGTAATAGAACCAATTGCAGGAGAAGAAAATGCATCAAATAATTTCACAACCACATTTGTTTCATCATAGATCACTTGATTCAATTGCAAAGTAAAAATAAATTCTTCAGTAATGACATTAATCATACAAGAAGTATCAATAAGCACTCCACGGCAAGGTGTATTCTTGACTTTTGCAACTATATATAAAGGACCATCAGGTGCCCTGATAGTTTCACTAGAATCAAATGTGATGGAAGATTCTTTAGGGATTTTCTATTGTTCCACAAAGTTAATCACATTCAGAGTCATAGACACAAGATTATCAGGTGAGAAAGAGGAATCATTAGTATCAATCACATTAGAGGTATGAGAAGGTAATGGATCAGTAAAAATCTGAAGATTTTGGTTAGGAGGAGCTATAGATGTGTTGCCTTTATCATTCACACCAGAAACAGAGATAGTATTATTATCAATCAAATCTTGAATTTTACCCTTTAAAGCAAAACATTTTTCAGTATCATGCCCAGGATGACGATGAAATTGACAAAAAGATTTGTTATCAAAATAGGGTGAATTAATCTTTGTAGGATCTATTTGCTTTATAGGAGGGAGAGTAAGCACATTTTGTTCCAATAACTTATTCATAATACTATGCAATGATTCATTCAAAGGAGTAAACTTTCTTTCTTTCTTGAAAAACTTAGAAATAGGAGGCACACCTGATGCTGCATTCACATTGTTGTTGATGATGTTTTCATTGAACTTAATGGACTCTCTATTCGGTTTAAACTTCCCAAATGGTTGTTGACTACTATAACCCTTATCACTCAGAGCCATAGGATTTGCTTGTTCCATTTGACTCACAGTCAGTTGATAATTGTGAAGAGTTGCGCACAACTGTTGGAAAGAAGTAAACTCAGAAAACAGAAGTTTTTCTCTAATATCTTTTTGTAAATTAGAAATAAAGATTCTTTGAATATCATTGTCAGGTACTGGAAGAGAAATTTGAGCATACAAATTCTTATATCTACCAATGAAATCAGTCACTTTTTCTTTAACACCTTGTTTACAATGCATTAAATCAATCAGAGTAACTTTAGGACTTATATTGTTTTGAAATTGTTGAATAAAAGCATTGGCAAGTTGTTCGAAAGAAGTAATAGAATAAGAATGCAATGAGCAATACCATTGTAGGGCTTTATCTCTTAATGTTCTAGTAAACAGTTTTGCAAGCAACCTTTGGTCATAAGCAAAATCAATACATATTGTTTGAAAGGTCTTAACATGTGTTAGAGGATCACCCTTACCATTATAAAGTTCCAAATGTGGGATTTCAACATGTTTAGGGGAGATAGCTCAAACAATGTCAAGAGAAAGTGGGCTCGCAACATCAAATGTGGGCACACTAAACTTAGATTGATTCATAGAGGTAATTTGTTGTTGTAAAGAAGAGACAGTTTGTGCAAGATTGTTAATGGTCACTTCAGTCGAAGAGTTCATATTAGACGTGTTAGATTGTGATGGAGGTATTATGTTATTGAAAGAAGGTATTGATTGAGAGTAAGGTGGTGGGACACTATGATAGTTAGTCATAGGAGATGATTGGAAAGGAGGAACACTACAAGGAGGAATGGAATGGTTAAATGAATTGCCCCCTTGCGTCATGTTTATTTGTGGAGATATAATAGGAACACTCATTGAAGGAATGAATGAAGAAGATGGATTGAATGAAGGAAGAGGGTTGATTGAAGAAGAAGGATTGCCCCCATGACTGGTGATCATAGGTGAAATGTCTTGTATTGAAGGAGTCATTATGTTTGATGTAAAAGTAGGTATACTAGCAATAGGAGTTGTCAAAGGAATAGAATGATTAACTTGAGTAGGAGGTTGTGTATAACCTAAAGTTTTGGCACAACTCTTCATAGGCATCACATTCGAATCCACAATGTGTGCAATACCACGCAAAATATCAATTCCATTCTTATCACTTTGAACCATACGTTTTAGACCCTCAATTAATGAAAGAGCTTCACTATCAGGGTATTCTTGAGACATCCATTGTCGAAAATCATCAAATTGGTTATCCAATTTTGAAAGTTGTTCTACAGAAACCTCATGGAGAGCTTCTTCATCATTAAGAGGATTAGAGGAATTACCCATTTCCTCGTTAAAAAGGCCATTCAAATTAGGTTCCATCTCCTCAGTAATTAAACCTTGGAAGGACTTAATTCTAAGGCTTCGTCTAACGGGAATAGTGTAAGTAGGGCTTATTGTTGTAAAACTCATACACTAAAGAGAGAGAGAAGATTTTGAATTTTATAGGTAGCAAATTTCAATAAAATCAGCCAATCTCCTAGATTTAAGCTGTTAAATACAATCAGGACAATCTCCCGAAATTTCGAAAAAAATGTCAGGGACCGTGGCGAACGAAGTGCACACAGTCCTCGCAACTTTTTTCAAAATTTTCAGGGATGAAAGTTATGATGATTTTAAAGCTAATCTGAAAAAATTGAGTGATTTTAAGATCTGTAGATAGGCCAAATTAAAGTTGCAATCTCAAAATTGAACCCTACCAAGATTGTTGAAAAATGCAAAATTTGAATTTCGAAAAAAGGAGAGGGAATACTAAAAGCAATGCAAGCTTTGAAATTTAAAAGTTGACTCGATTTCATGCAAAATTCAAATTTGAAAGCGGAAATCAAGGTTGCCGCAATTAAACACTTAATTTCAAAAGTCACAAACTGCAAAAACTTGAATAAAGCACTGAAATTTCGAATGAATGCTAACACACTTTTCAGATTTAGGCTAGTAAGAAACACAATTTTAACACAAATTTCAATTTCAACAATTTTTGAATGATTATAAGCCTTTATCCAAGCAATCACTAGACCAACTTTGACTTTAATTCTGAAAGTGTTAGAATTGATAAAATCAGCCAAAATTCTAGATTTTAGCAAAAAAATACAGTAAGTTCTAGCTCCTAAAATTTCGGAAAAAATGTCGGGGACGATGGCGCTCGGAGTGCACATGGTCCTCGCAACTTTTTTCCAAATTTTCAGGGATGAAAGATATTGTGATTTTGTTGCGGAATCCAAAGTTACAGCCGATTTGGAGGTGTTTTGATCAGTGAAATTATCAGTCAAAGGTTGAATCAAGAAGGTTTTAAAAATTAGGGTTTTGACACTTAACCACTTAATTTTCAGAATTAAAGCACAAATATGAATTGACAATTTGCAATAGAAGGGTAGATCTGAAACAAGCATTAACAATTAAACATTTCACAAGCTTAATTACTAAAAAGAAAATTTTAGGGTTTTTATGCAATTAACCTCTAAAATTTGCAAAAGATCAAACATGGAAAATGTAATTAAGGAAGCAAATTTTTTAGATCTAACCATGAATAATCAGAATTAGGATGTTCACGTCGCTTTCACCAAAATGTAAAGCGGAAAAATTGAACCCTAGTTGTTCTCCCTCCCCAACTCCAAGGAGAGAGAAGGGAGAGTCACTAGGGTTGATGGTTTTCACTTAGGAGAGACTCTACATTCAAAAGAGGGGTTGAAACCCACAAGATCCAATCCCACACAATGCAGGAATGGATTCTAAATGAGTTTCAAGGGTTAAGACATCAAGGATACCCTCTTTTGTAAAGAATGTAGATAGAATGATTGAACTAGGAATGCATGTAAAGTAGGAAAGATTTGCTTATAAATAGAGATAGGGATACGGGATGAAGCTGCGGACCTGGAATTAGCAATAAAATGTCGAGATGATGTTGTTCTGCAAATTTGAGCGAAAGTTGACGGGACGATGGCGCCCAGAGTGCACACGGTCCTCCAAAAAATCCGCAAAACGAAGGGGGATCTGTTCGTCTCTACACAAGGATTCCAGATCTTCAATTATAGCCGTGTACCTGCAACCTACACACATAAAAGAGAGGATGATTGGGGGGTTAGGGATTAGGGGTTTGCCTTTAGGTCAAACCCCAGTTTTGGAATTAACCAAGAAATGAGAATGTTGTAAATGTAAATGTTTGTAATGTAAACAAGTACTGATACCTTGTTGTAAGAATGTTTGTATTCTTACATGCGAAGGTGTAATGTATGTGGTATGTTGTATGTTTTATGTGATCTCCTCTTCAATGGTTGAATCCTTGTCTTGAATGCAACACCTAGCCTTGAATGGAGACTTAGAATGCTCAATTGCTTGAAGGAATGCTTGAATGTTTGAATGTTTGAATATCGCTTCCGCCTTTTGCGCACATATGTTTTTCCTCCCTCTTTTGGAAGAGGAAATGTAGTTTATATACTTGTCAATTAGGGTTGAGAGACTGATTTTCCTGACCTTAGGCCGACCTAGAAACAATATTTTCCAATTTGCAAACTTCAAGACTCGATGCCCAAAAGGAGACCGGGCCCAAAATAGGGCCAGGGACCAGGGCGCTAGGCACCATGGTCCTGGGGGACCAGGGCGCTGGGCGCCATGGTCCCACCTCCCGGGACAGCAGGGTGCAAGGAGGGATCAGGCCAAGGTGCACAAAGATGCAGTTTTTGGTGTCGTAAATAGGTTTCGGGGTCTCCATTCAGGTTCAACGTTGCACCGCCATTGTGAAGACCCAAATGCAGTCGAAATTGCAAGTGTCACAATTTTAGGATGCTACAAGTACATTCTTATTGGATTTAACCATCCAACTGTAGTCAATGTGACTCCCATTTGTGATTGAGCAGTGAGCTCTAGGCTATTGGCCTTTCTGCATGTGCAGACCCCTTTTGTACACTTACTATCTACAGTAGTATCATCTTATTGTGGGTAAGGTTTCCCACTATGGTTTTTCCCCTTACAGGGTTTCCACATACAAATATTGGTGTCATGTGTTGTGGATGACTTTATGTTTATGTTTCATGCATTAATCCTTACTGGTATAGCGATTTACTGTTAATACTGTCTACGGCATACTTAACTGGTTTACCAGTATTAAGTATTAAGTTGGTTAATTAGTTTTTGGTTTGAATTTATTAGACAACTGATTCACCCCCCCCCCTCTCAGTTGTCTCATGGACCTAACATATATAACATGGCCTAGTAGCTGGGACCCATAATCATATTCTTGTTTTGCATCATTTTCATGATAGCCTACTACTTCCTATGTTGCACTTAAGGTTGGGTGATGGTGCGAATATGATATTTTACCTAACTAGTTCATCAATAGGTCCTATTCACATACTTAAGTTTACTTAGGTCCTAGAGAATCTTTCTAGAAGATGTTGCTTGTCATAAGATCTTATCTTTTGACATTTAAATATAGTTGCCTAGGTAATTTAGAAAATTGTTACTTTAGTTATCTTATAACATAGGATTAAGGTACATGTCATAATCTTTGTTAATACTTTGATCTCTCAACCTTGTCTCTAGAAGCAAGGCATCTTATTTACATTTCATATTAAATCAATCATTCAAGCATCCATAATAAATCAAGATATTCTTACTATTTTCTCTCTTATTCAAGATTTTATTTTTCAAGTGATCCTAGGTTGTGATAAATTCACATTCAACTTCCACAAGGAGGATATTCACAAGATGACTTTTTATGTCACTATGGGAACTATGTGTTTCTAGTCATGTCATTAGGGTTTATTATATATGAATTCTATTTTTTGTAGACAACTAGAAAAGTTTGTCCCTGTCTTCTTTAATGATATTTTTATCTATAGAATTATGTGAGATGAGCACACATGACATATTGATGAAGTGTTGGGAATTTTGGAAGTATGAACAATATTTGCCAAGGAATCAAAGTGTGACTTCACTATGATAGATATATTATATTTAGGTCACATCATCAATGCAAAGTGAGTGCAGGTAGACATAAAGAAGACCAAAGCAATTCAGGACTAACCTCCTCAAGGACATTGCAATAGCTTTGAGGGTTCTTCAACCATTGCAACTACTATAGGCATTTTGTTAGTGAGTTCTCTCAACTAGTTGGGCTCTTAACTAGCCTAATTAAGAAGGGAGATTTTGTATGGATTGAGAATGCACAATGAGCATTTGATAGACTAAAAGAGGTAACGATATTCATCCTTTCACACTAGAATATGATGCACCAAGACAAGGAATTGGGGTTATGCTCATGCATTAAAATTACCCAATTTCTATAGAGAGAATAAATATAGATATAAAAATATGGTTCTCTATCTATGATATGGAAATGTTGGTCATCATGCATGCATTAGTCAAATTCAAGCAATACTTGGTAGCTGACCAATTCATGGTCAAAACTAATCACAATAGTTTGAGATGTTTTTTATGTTGTGTTTGATTTCAATATTCAGTGTGTCAAGTGGATGAAGAATGTTGTTATCGTTAGGATAACTGGTGAACATCTAAGAGGGGGGGGTGAATCAGTTGTTGACAGATTATATCAATTAAACCACTTAATAACCTTTAACCGAATCACATAAACATTAAGTACCGGAATAGCATAACCAAATACCGGTAAGTAATAAAACTTAAGAATGAAATAGATAATCAATACAATGCAACCATACCACATAACAACATGATTTGTACGTGGAAAACTTGGAAAGGGAAAAACCACGGCGGGAAGCCTACCCACAGACAGATGATACTTCTGTAGAAAGTATGTGATGCAATGAGGGGCCTGCACATGCAAGAAGGCACGTTGCCTAGACTATACTGCTCATTAAAAAAGAGTCTCACTGACTACAAAGAGGTTATAACCACCTCAAGATAAATGGACAACAATCTAGAATAATGAACTGCCAGAGATAGCATCTACCATGCCTGATTACAGTCTTGGTTAAGCTCAATTCTGAGCCTTTGACCTCTTCCTTAATCCCAATTCGATCACCTATGGTCAACCAAATCTCCTTCACATATGATATTACATTCCACGACCATGAACATATCTTCTACAATGAGATCTTACATCAATTTATACCAACCCTAAGGCCTAAACCAATTAGGTCGGCCACCTAAAAGATATTACAATAATATCATTACATACATCCATATTACAATGATATTGCATGTCGTCTTAAGACCAAAACAATAATAACCAATCCATAAGTCAACCCGGTAACATGTAGAGAACACGTTAACATGATACCGGTCCATAACCTAGATAGGCATTGGACCTAATCTGGGTCCACCACGCCAAAGCAATGTCTTCAATCAGTTGAGGCATGATCAAAGAACATCTTCAACATCATGAAATCCATCTAGAAGTCGTACCAACACCACTTATTCATTCTACCAAGATTTCTCAATGAAAGCTCTATCGGTTAAACCTTAAACCCATGTCGGTAAGGGTTTACAAGAGTGCATGATAGCATCTGATTACCAAATCAGTACCAATTGACCAAAACATGCTCTAGAAGCATGTAACACATAAATTCAAACATACTCCATTGATCCAAATATGTCGAAAGTGTCCAACAGATAGTCCTTTCTGCCAGGAACATTAGATCTTCTACCAATAACCAGAACCTGTCTATCGGTAACCAACCATAATAGCTAGTGTTGACATCAATGACAAAACATCAACACAACACATAATCAATTCATCCATAATTCCAACAATCTCCCCCTTTGGCATTGATGGCAACACTAGATGTGAAAAACATCTAAGTACCAAAAAATGCCAAACAAGTCTCCCCCTATGGAAGACAACCAAAATCTCCTGAATATCAATAACTCTTCCCCTATGAATAATATCTCTATAAAATTCTAAATTTATTTTTCACATCACTATCTCTCCCCCTTTGACATCAATGCCAGAAATATGACACAAATATCAAACCAGGAATGTAAACCTCTGAATCTCAAAGATGACTACTCCCCATGAATAGTAGCACCACTCATCAGTGTCGAAATGAATAATATCTCTGATAATGCATGTTGGACTGATAACAAACTGCATCAATCAAGTCTTTGTCGGAGGGGCAGAAACCCCTAACCTATCTCTCAAATACTCAAACGATTCCTTAGACAGCGATTTAGTGAATATATCTGCAATCTTCTCTTTAGTGTTCACATAAACCAATTTGACTTCCTTTCTTTCTACCTTGTCCTTCCGAAAGTTATACTTTATTTATAAATGCTTATTTTTAGAGTGAAATACCGGATTCTTAGACATGTCAATAGCTGCAGAGTTATCATAGTAGATAACTACTGGTTCACTACAATTTACCTTGATACCCTTCAACATTTGCTTCATCCACAAGACTTGAGTGCAATTAGTTGTTGCTACAACATATTCAGCTTCTGTAGTAGATAAAGAAATGCATGACTATTTTTTACTGATCCATGAAACCAATTTCTTTCCCAGAAAGAATTCTCCACCAGAAGTGCTCTTCCTATCATCAATATCTCCTGCCCAATCTCAATCAGTATATGCACATAAAGTGAAATCATCATCTCTAGAATACCATAAGACAAATTTTGTTGTTCCTTGCAAATAACAAAATATCCTCTTTATTGCACATTCATGATTTTCTTTAGGATTACTTTGATATCTTGAAACAATACTTGTTGCATTCATAATATCTGGTCTAGTCTGAGTTGGATATAACAAGCCACCAATCATAGTCTTATACCTTGTGTGATTTATCGGTGTAGATGTATCCTTGATAGATAGTTTCTCACTTGTCACCATAGGAGTATTACCGGTTTGGAATTATTCATACCAAACTTCTTCAACAATTCCCTCAGATACTTAGTTTGACAAATAAAAATGCCTTTGTTAGTTTGAGTAATCTGCAAACCTAAGAAAAAATTCATCTCACCAATCATGGACATTTCAAATTCATTCTTCATATTATTAGAAAATTCCATGCACAATTTATCTTCTCCTCCAAAAATGATATCATCAACAAATACTTCAATAATCAGAATATCATCATCAGTGATCTTATAATATAAATTACTATCAGCACTTCCTTTAGTAAAACCAAACTTCAAAATATATTTATCCAACCATGCATACCAAGCTCTAGGAGCTTGTTTCAATCCATATAAAGCTTTCTTAAATCTACAAACCATATCTTTATCATCTGTCCATGAAAATCCATCAAGTTGCTCAATGTATACTTCTTCCTCAAGTTCACCATTCAGAAATACACATTTAACATCCATTTGATAGACCTTATAGTTCTTATAAGCTACATAGGCAAGAAATAGTCTAACAGCTTCAATTCTAGCTAGAGGTGCAAATGTCTCACCATAATCAATTCCTTCCATTTGAAAATATCTTTTACAAACCAATCTACCTTTGTTTCTTACAACTTGACCATCCTCATTCAGTTTATTCCTAAAAACCCATTTAGTTCCAATAACATTCTTATTTTTAGGACGAGGAACTAAAGTCCAAGTCTCATTCTTCTCTATTTGATCTAATTCATCTTCCATAGCCTTTAACCAATGTTTATCTTTACAAGCTTCTGTAACAGATGTCGATTCAATTTGAGAAATAAGACATACCTCTTCATTTGTCAGTCTTCTTGTTGTCATAACTCCCTCGTTCCTATCTCCAATGATTTGATCTTCAGAATGATTTAATCTTACATACCTTGGTGTCTTCTTAACTTCAGCTTCACTGCTCTGATCATCAGTCACAGCTGAATTTTTTTATTGTACTGGTGTAACTATCTCAGTTTCTTGTACCGATTGAGGCATTGTCGGTTCAGTTATGATCATTTCCACTGTCAGTTCCCTGTCATATGATATAGATTGGTTTCTATATTTCTCATCCACTTTCACATTAGCGCTCTCCATAATTTTTTGTAATCTTTTGTTATAAGTTCTATATGCTTTGCTTTGAATTGAATAACCAACAAATATCCCTTCATCACATCTAGGATCAAACTTCCCAATTGAATCATCCCTTTTGATATAGCATTTACTTCCAAAAATTCTGAAATATTTAACAGTAGGTGTATGTCCAAACCATAATTCATAAGGGGTCTTACCGGTTTCACCTTTGATGTGAACTCTATTGAATGTGTAGACTATTGTACTCACTGCTTCTCTCCAGTAGATGTGAGGCAATTTGGCTTCCATCATCATAGTTCTTGTTGCATCCAAAAAGGTTTTATTTTTCCTTTCCACTACATTTTTTTGAGGAGTCCTAGGTGCAGATAATTGTCTCCTAATTCCATTTGTCTCACAATTACTATTAAATTCATGAGATGTGAACTCATCGCCTTGATCTGATCTTAGACATTTGATTTTCAATCTAGTTTCTGTTTCAACCTTTGCTTTAAAGATCTTGATTTTCTCAAAGGCTTCAGACTTCTCCCTAAGAAAATTCACCCACATCATTCTAGAATAGTCATCGATAATTAGCATGAAATACCTATCACCTTGAAAGATATTAGCCCTTGCTGGACCAAAAAGATCAGTGTGAATCAAATCAAGTACATCATTAGATTTATCATGTACGCTCTTAAAAGAAGTTCTAACTTGCTTTCTCAATTGACATTCCTTACATACCGGATTATGAGGCTTCATAATCTTAGGTATATCTCTAACTGCCTTTGTTGAACTGATCTTAATAACAATACAATTTAAATTAACATGACACAACCTTGTATGCCATAGCCAACTCTCATCAATATGAGCAATCAAACATGTCTTATTACTAGTATTCAAGTGAAAGATATTACCTCCAGTTTGAGTACCAATTGCAATCTCCAAACTAGTTTTGTTAATGATTTTGCATTTTCTATCTTTAAACTGAAGTTTGAAACCCTTGTCCACCAATTGACCAACACTTAAGAGATTATGCTTTAAACCTTCTACATAATAGACATTATCAGTACTATGCTTGCCATCTAGAGAAATAATACATCTACCTTTGATCATACATGCTTTGTCATCTCCAAATCTGACTTGACTGCCATTGTATTCTTGCAGGGACAGAAATTTTCTTTTATCTCCAGTCATATGATGTGAGCATCCACTATCAATACCCATTCATCCTTATCTTCAACTTTTGCTGCCAGGGCCTTTTCTTCATTCTTGATAGCTGGTTCTAGTTCATCTTCCTTTAAATCATAGAACACCCATTCCTTTCCATTGTCGGATCCACAAGTAGAGTTTGTTTCTGGTTCATCCTCAGAGTCATCACTTACTCCTTCCTCATCTACTATGTAGCACTATTTTATATTCTTGAATCTATATCTGTTCTGATTAGGCTTAAATGTTTTCTTAACTCTTTCTTCAAATCTTGCATTCCTTTTAGGACATCTAGATGCAAAATGACTAATCTTATTACATGCAAAAAATTTAAAAGGTGCTTTTCCTTCATACTTACTTCCTATCAGTCCTTTAGGTACTCTTCTAGAAAATAAGGCTTCAAGTTGCTCAAATTCTTCATCTTCTTTCCTCATGTCTTCCGGTTCTTTTGCATATAAGGCTTTCCAATCACTTTTTCTGGTAGATGATGATGATGCATGAAAAGCAGGTTCAGACTTTACAGCTCCAAAAGATCCAAATTCTTCAAGCTCATAAGTAGATAATTTCCCAATCAAAATGTCTCTGTTAACTGAAGTGTTGTCATTGTTCTCAGCTCATTAATTGTAGTTGCCTTCATCTTGTAAGTCGGTGGAAGGGCTCTCAAGACTTTTGAAACTATTTCATCTTCACTCAGAGATCCTCCACAATATTGAATTCCCATAACAATCTCATTTACTCTTTCCATAAACAGAGCAATTCTTTCATTATCTTCCATCTTCAAGTTTTCATACCTTACCCGGTAACCATCAAATTTAGCAATTTTGACAGTATGATCACCTTCATCCAGAGTTTGCAATTTATCCCACATAACCTTTGTCGATGATTTATCAGTCAATCCCATGATTTGTTTATTAGTAAGTGCACACAAGAGGGCTTCTCTAGCTCTACAATCATTTTCAATATTCTTGTCCAAGTCTGCAGAAGCAGGATTGTCAGATGTCGAATCATAAGGTGTGTATCCTTTCTCAGTGATCTCCCAAATATCCTTGCCAAGACATCTAATATGAGTCTTCATTCGAATTTTCCATATCCCATAATTTGTTCCATCAAGCTTAGGGATTTCTCTTCTAAAAATAGTTGCCAGTGGGTTAGAAGTGTTAACTGCCATAGGATCTACCTCAAGCAGTTAATCTAATGCAAAAGAGGACCAAAGCTCTTATACCAATTGTTAGGATAACCAATGAACAACTGAGAGAGGGGTGTGAATTAGTTGTTGACAGATTATATCAATTAAACCACTTAATAACCTTTAACCGGATTACGTAAACATTAAGTACCGGAATAGCAGAACTAGATACCAGCAAGCAATAAAACTTAAGAATGAAACAGATAATCAACACAATGCAACCATACCACATAACACCATGACTTGTATGTGGAAAACCTGGAAAGGGAAAAACCACGGTGGGAAGCCTCCCTACAGAAAGTATGTGATACAAGCAGGGGCCTGCACATGCAGGAAGGCACACTGCCTAGAGTGTACTGCTCATTACAAAAGAGTCTCACTGACTATAGAGAGGTTATAACCCCCTCAAGATAAATGGACAACAATCCAAAATAATGGACTGCCAGAGATAGCATCTACCATGCCTGATTATAGTCTCGATTAAGCTCAATATTGGAGGCCTCTGACCTCTTCCTTAATCTGAATTCAATCACCTATGATCGACCAAATCTCCTTCGCATATGATATTACATTCCATGACCATGAACATATCTTCTACAATGAGATCTTACATCAATTTAT
Source organism: Cryptomeria japonica (assembly GCF_030272615.1). Taxonomy (NCBI): domain Eukaryota; kingdom Viridiplantae; phylum Streptophyta; class Pinopsida; order Cupressales; family Cupressaceae; genus Cryptomeria; species Cryptomeria japonica. The sequence goes on along the minus strand of NC_081405.1, from coordinate 216,422,985 downwards.
AACAACCCTAAGGCCTAAACCAATTAGGTCGGTCACCTAAAAGATATTACAATAAGATCATTACATACATCCATATTACAATGATATGCCATGTCGGCTTAAGACCAAAACAATAATAACCAATCCATAAATCATCCCTGTACCGTGTAGAGAACTCGTTAACATGATACCGATCCATAACCTAGGTAGGCACCGGACCTAATATGGGTCCACCATGCTAGAGAAATGTCTTCAATCATTTGAGGCATGATCAAAGAACATCTTCAGCATCCTTAAATCCATCTAGAAGTCACACCAACACCACTTATGCATTCTGCCAAGATTTATCAGTGAAAAATCTGTTGGTTAAACCTTAAACCCATGCTAGTAAGGGTTTACAAGAGTGTATGATAGCATCTGATTACTAAATCAATACCAACTAACCAAAACATTCTCCAGAAGCATGTAACACATAAAGTCAAACATACTCCATTGATCCAAACATGCCAGAAGTGTCCAACATATAGTCCTTTCTGCCGATATCACTAGATCTTCTATTGGTAACCAAAACTTGTCTGTCGGTAACCAAAACCTATCTATCGATAACCAACCATAGCAGCTACTGTTGACATCAATGCAACACATAATCAATTCATCCGTAATGCCAAGAGTTGTTGATGTGTTGTCCAGAAGGATAAATATATATTTCTTGTCTCGTATCTCCATCAATTGGAAGAACAAAATCATAACACGATATATCAAAAACACATCAATAGTCGATGTGTTGGAAGGAATTTGTCAGACGACAAGTACTTATTTTCTACAAGAAAAGAGTCTACTTGATGTCGAAATCAAGTATGCATCGAATGGCTTTTTGGGAAATTTATGCTACTCCCTTGGTGATCCATCCTAGGTATTTAAATACCTACAAATAAGTCATGAGAAGGTTCATACGGAAGGGACTTAAGGATGATGTCCTCACCCTTATCAAAGAATGCATCATTTGTCAAAAGAATAAAATTGAGTAAACATTTCTAGTTAGTCTTTTGCAACCCTTACCTATCCTAGAATAGAAATTGGAAATTTTATCAATGCTTTTTTTCATCATAACAATTCCTAAAGTCCAAGGTAAGGACTATATATATGTTGTTGTGGGCAAACTAACAAAGTATGCACATTTCTTTGTCATCTCTTCAAATTTAAAGGTGTCGTGAGTGGTTGATATGTTTTTCATTGAATTGATGAGACTCCATCGACTAGCCAAGAGAATGATGAATGATAGATATAGTCACTTCATGAGTTTGTTTTGGTAAGAGCTCTTCCTTTTGGTAAGAATTGAGTTCACCCTTGGCACTAAGTACCACCCACAAATATATGGCTGAAATAAAATTGTGCACAAATGAGTGGAAGGTTATTTGAAAAATTATGTTGATGATCAAAAGAAGAGTTACATTAAGTGGCTCTAATTGGGGAGCACGATTACAAACAACTCTTGCCACATGTCAATCTAGATGGCATTGTTCATGGCCTTGTATAGATGAATCTTGAAGCTTCATTGATCTCATTTTGATTAATAGTAGGGTATCAAGAGAAAGTGATGTGATCAGATTGATCCAATATATTCTATAGTTGCTCAAGAATAAGCTCCAACAAGCTCAAAAAAATAGATATGTATGTAGACCATCATAACAACAAGAAAAATTTTGAGATTGAAAACATGGTTTTTGTAAAATTACAGTCATACAAGCAATCTTCCTTATTGAAAAATGGATCAAAAATCTCAAATCATATGTCTACGGGCCTTACAAAATTCTAAGGAGCATTAGTGAAATGACCTATGGGTGAACCCACAATAGTGGGTTACACTATTTTGCCAACTTTGACACTGCAATATTCATTTTTAGAAAAAACCTCACATTCAAACACCTATTACTGCTAAACCATAAGGAATTTCTAGATGATGTGTGTATATGGTGAAAATGGAAACAACAATGTTGAAAGACTAAATGAATTCAACCACAAAACCCTAGCCTAACAACAACAAAGATCCACCATAACATATGAAGATTACCTAAGACAATGCAAATCAAATGATATCACAAAGATTATACCATCACATGTCCAATAGGGTTTGAATCTCCATTCTTCCTATCTCCATCAATCTTTCTTGATATATTTGCTCTCAGATTTTATGTGCACAAGAGCTCAACAAAGAACGAAAAGGTGGTTGCAAGTAAGATCGCATATGAAAAGCGTAGTGTAGTCGAGCGCATAATTGAATTAGCCAGGGTCTAATAATGAAGGAAGCATCTCCTTATATAAAAGACACCATAAGAAATGGAGGGATAAGATTGAGAGGTGTAAAAGAGGTTGGCTATGATTAGAGGGTAGGTAAAGAAAATAATAAAATAATGAAAGGGGTAGGTAGTGTACGAATTAAGAGATGAATGACATGTGTCATGGGTGGAAAAGGTTAATGAATTAATTAAATAAATAAAGATTTATTTAATTAATAGAAGAAGTGGGATCAATTAAACAAATAAAATATTTATTTAATTTAGGAAAAGGATAATTTAAATAAATAAATGTATTTATTTAAATGAGAAATAAGGCTAGAAGAGGATAAATGAATTAATTAAATAAATAAATATTTATTTAATTAATAGAAGAATTAGGCAAAAGATAATTAAATAAATAAAATATTTATTTAATTAGACATGACAATTTTAGGTGTCTACATTTTGCCCCTCTTTGAGACAATGCAGCTTGTCGTGTTGTTTCAAAGAAGATAAGATGAACTGATACAAAGTTGCCCCGAGATGGGAATGATATGCCCCCTCGAGAGATTGGATGAAAATGTCTGAAAAGATCGCAGACAATCTCTTGATAAGAAAGAAAGGCTAGAATGGACTGACAAGAATAGGATAGAGTGACAGAGTCACGGGATAAAGAAGACTGACTCGGGAGACGAGGGCTAGGGCTAGGGCTAGGGCAGTCTATAAGATAGACTACAAGGGAAATACATCCTCATTGTCATCCACACATCCAAGAGATCATAGTGCAGAGCGAGATAGAGCAGCAGCAGTCAGCAGCGATGGCATTGGTTCATAGATTCAATTGCGTTTGTTGATATCAGAGGCTAGCAGATGCAGGAGAGCCGGTAAGTGCTGCAAAACCTCCTTGTACTTTGTTGTAATAAATGTTGTCATAAATGCATCATAGGTAGCGCAATAAATGCATGTTTGAATAATGTCCAAAAAATGTCAAAACGTCGAGGCACGTCTGTGCTGGTGCCAGGTGCGTCTATGTTGGCTAGGCGCGTCTGTGTTTGTGCCAGGCATGTCTATGCTAGAAAAAGCGTCTGTGTCAAATGCGAGCATGTCTGCATTGTTCAGGCGCGTTTGTGAAATGTGGGCACGTTTGTGCAAGACAGGCACGTCTGTGCAAAGCATAGGCATGTCTGTTTATCTTAGGTGCATCTGTGCAGAGCAAGCGCGTTTGTGCAGTCTTTAAGTGCGTTTATGTCATGAAGGCGTGTTTATGTCTTCAAGGTCAAATCAACAGTTATGTGATGAACATACGCTGTCGATTGGATAAGTTGCTGAGAGGATACACTCAAGCAGGTCCTCTAGGGAAGACTAGGATAGCAAATAGGGCTAGGATTGACAATTTTGTGATAGAACATACGTTGCCAATTAGGAAACTACTCAAGAGGATTCACTCAAGTAGAGGCCCTAGGATAGGATAGATCAAGGCACTTTGTGATGAATAGTGAGTACCAAGACATAGTACTTTGTGATGAACAGGGAGTACTAAAATATGAGCAGCACTTTGTGATGAACAGTGAGTACAAATGTGAGCAGCACTTTGTGATGAACATGGAGTGCAAAACATGTAGTACTTTGTGATGAACAGGGAGCACCACTAGGATAATCAGCAACACTTTGTGATGAACAGTGAGTGTCACTAGGATAGATAGCAACGCTTTGTGATGAACAATGAGTGTTACTAGGATAGAAGCAACACTTTGTGATGAACAGTGAGTGTCACTAGGATAGAGTATCATAAGCACTTAAGATAAAAAGCAGCATTTTGTGATGAACAGGGAATGCCACTATGACTAACATGATTGATTTGCTTGACTGCAGGAGTATCTGCCTATGCTGGAGTTGCGAGAGAGATTTCCATCGACTCAGAGATTGCGACTAGAGTTGACATTTGAGGACAGGGCTGCCATTGAGGGTATGGGTTTGCGATATATTATGTATGTGCCTGAGTTTCGGGAAAACATGGGGTTGCTGACTACGCTAGCTGAGAGATGGCACTCAGAGACATGCACTTTCCATTTGTCGATGGGTGAGATGATAGTCACCTTGGAGGATGTTTACAGGATTCTGCGGGTACCGATCCATGGGGAGCTGAGTCCTTATGATCGAGAGGGAGATAGGGAGGCTCTGAGACGAGTGTTTCGGGATCCTGGACTAGAGATGAGAGTTGGACATATGGCATGGGACATGATGATAGTGATAGGACTGGCACTACCAGCAGTGCTAGGAGGAGTGATCAATGGGTTCCTGTGTCCAGACAGGGTGACACAAGGGTTGGCTGTGGGCTGAGGGAGCACCTTGGAGACACTAGTTACACAGCACACCAGATATACCTTGGGACCGTGTGTGCTGGCACACTTGTATTATGAGCTACATCAATTTGTGTATCGCGGATCCATAGGATTGGGCTGCGGAGTGACATTGCTGTAGGTATGGGCCTATGAGCATCTACCGGCTACCCGACTGATACACTTCAGGGGCAAGGTCCATGGACGCAGTTTTGTTCATCTGTATGATATGATTACATCCCAGCCATGGATTGGCAGGTTGGAGCATTGGCGTCAAGTCCTGGATGAGATCAACACTGTGATATGGAGGTTGTACCTTGGGTGCGAGCAGTGGGAGGAGGATGCAGTGGATCTACCTTATTCTTTCTAGAGCAGATATCTGATTGGGCGGATGCCCTATGTATTGGAGAGACAGCTGATTGATAGGGTATGCAGGCAGTTTGACCGTATTTAGTGGATGCCACGAGGTTCCAGGATGTATGCTCGGACAGTCAGAGATCAGGCAAACTTTGGGCCATTATTGTTGTATGATCAAGCCGTGACGTAGCTAGTAGAGATGGTGTTGATGCCATGGGATATGTCGCTAGAGATTGAGGATGCAGGCATGGATGCAGAGTACATGACATATTGGGCTGAGCATCCCTTTCCACGACTGACTAACCTAGGGGAGGCGATAGATGGAGATGGTGGGGGGGATGGAGATGATGATGGAGATGGTGGGGGGAGAGGCCAACGGAGGAGGCGGGGTGCTATTGGAGAGAGGAGGGTGGCTCCACGGAGAGAGGGTGGGGAGGAGAGACAGGCTTAGGTGGTGAGAGGTTGCGGTGGATTGCCACTACAGGTGCCAGCAACACAAGGTCCTAGACAGGTGCAGGGACAGGGGCAGAGGTAGGTACAGGTACAGGCACAGGCACCAGTACAGGGGGAGCCACAGGAAGAGGCACAGGGGGCCGAGGAGGAGGAGGATGAGCTGCTTGAGCTAAGGGAGATCTACCAAGGACAGGCAGATGAGATTCAGGACTTGGAGAGGGAGACGGCTAGGCTCAGGAGGAGACTAAGGGAGACAGAGCCTGAGTGAGATCAGGCTATCCAGCGCTATACAGAGGTTGAGATAGCGCTGAGGGCTGAGAGGCAGGCGGTAGAGGATACAGGGGCTGGATATGCCTATGTTCTATGGGCAGGGGAGGAGATAGGTTACTAGCAAGACCTATATTATGGGGCAGTGCCACCAGAGCAGCGGGCAAGGAGATTCCACTGATCATCGCGGACAGCGACAGCTATGGGAGGGAGCCAGAGGAGACAGGCATCCAGCGGTGGGGTTATGGGTCCTCCACCACCACCAGATAGAGGGGACAGAAGGGATGATCCTGGGGCGGGTCTGTCTAGGGCTCAGACTCCGTCAAGGCCAAGCGGTTCCAAGGGAGGGAGTTCATCATAGCCGTAGAGGGCTCCCTATGTATCAGTGTGTTGTACCATTTTGTATTATGATGTAGACACCTTCGGGTGATTTTGTAGCCATATGATTTTGACATCATTGTATCATGACACTTTATATATATATATATATATATATATATATATATATATAAGATGATTCATCTTTGCAGTAGCTATATGCATGCATACCTACGTGATGAGATGTTTCATGATGTATGTTTTTATGTGATGGTTCCGACATGGATGCAAATATATACATGATGAAATGCATTATTTTTGTTCTTTTATGTTTTTAATATGTTATGCATATGCAAATGTGAATGTATAAAATGTTAATGAATATGATAATGCAAATGATTATTTACATGATGAGAATATAAAATGTGCTAGCATGTGTTGTGTGCAGGATGTGATGCAATTGTGATATCTATATGTATGTATGAAATGCTTAATATGTGGCAATGCAGGTGCAACTACATGAAATGCAAATGTTTTTTTGGTGTGTCATTATACTCAGTCATGTGATAATGGGCTACACGGACTCAAGAAGGATGATGGAGGTCAATCCAGAAAGGGGGATGGAAGATAGAAGATATGAAAGTGAAAGAGCTTCTTGTGTGTTATCATCATTGAGCTTTATTATGGCAAGTAGGTTATGACAATCGAGGCATATGTTCGACCCAGAAAGTCATTGTACCTGTTTGCATGGAGATAAGATAGTCTCAAACAAGGAATGCCCCAGTTCACACTAGACTCTCAGTGTCCTCATATCCTTGGACAAGTCATAGCATTACTAAGAGACAATTCACAGACAACAAATAAAAATAGGTGACGATACCCCATCCTCGCCTTTCTAGTCAAAGACATCCTGGAGATAGAATCTCTAGTCAAAGACATCCCGAAAAAGCTAAAAGACATGTCACCAAAAGATAAAAATCAAAATAAAACTAAGACTCGACACCAACATCCATTGTAGACCTCAAGTTTAGTGTCTCTTGTCACTTGTATAAGTCTTATTTGATTTTGGTCACGATGTTTACTTTCACAAAAAGGATAGATCGCACTGAACCATATGTTGTCTGAGTCTGTTGAAAGATTTGATTTGTTGAAGCCCATAGTTGCTGCTATGTCTCATCTAAAACTGACTGAATCCATGAAACTGATACTTTATTGCGGAGAAAGCAAAAATTTATTGCAAATTGGCGATGCAAATGTTGCTTTATTGCGGATTGTGCATGAATAGACTGAAGAAAACTGGAAGAAACTGTACTCCTCAAAACATGTGATGCTCTCAATTCCACACCCATCACTAGACATAGGATTTGCCTTAGCCACAGATAGGAGCGGATTTATTATGGATGGAAAGAGGGGGAAAAGGAGGTTTATTATGAATGGCTAACCAATCTTGGGTAGATCAATAGCAAGCCATGATGGGAATGGGTAAGTTTTATTATGGACGAATAGGTTGTGAGTGTGTGCAAGGTGAAAGATGAAATAGAATCCTGAAGGAGGGAGGAGCATTGTCTCTGCACATGGCACCGGTGACCCAGTTTTCACCATGGTACTTGCCCAAGGTGCCACCGAAGTGATTTTCACCATTGGACGAAATGTTTTTCTTTACTTTTTTTATTTTTTCAATTTTTTTTGTGTCACAAGGCGCCTGTTTGCCAGGTTTTCACCAAGTAACGATTTTTTTTATTTTATGATTTTTTTTTTGTCTTTTTGAATTTTTTTATTTTTTTTGTATTTTTGAATTAGGATATTCCGAAGAGCTATGTGTAAAACCTGCGAAGGTGCATGTTGTTGATAGGATCCTCTAAATGTTCACCCTATGTGGTTAAGAGCTGATATGCCCCAGATCCATATGTTGCTGTAATGATGTAAGGACCAAGCCAATTTGGTTCAAACTTGCCCTTCCTCTCTCTGTCTTGCTAATTTTTGGGGTTTTCTCTGAGAACCAAATCACCTACCTCAAATGTGCAAGGCTTGACTTTGTGATTGTAGCTACGACTCATTCATTGTTGATAAGCCTTGAGATGATTAAAAGCAGTTTGTCTTCATTCATCCAATAGTTCAAGTTCTTGTAAGCGAGAAACCCTATAGTCTTCATCACTGATAATGTTTTGCAAAGAGACTCGTAAAGAGGGTAGCTCGACCTCAATAGGAAAGATAGCTTCAGTGCCATAAACAAGTGAATAAGGTGTAGCTCCTGTAGGTGTGCGGACACTTGTGTGGTAGGCCCAAAGTGCAGGATTAAGTTGGATATGCCAATTACGGCCAGTGTCTTCGACTATCTTTTTTAAGATTTTAAGGATTGTTCTATTAGATGCCTCAGCTTGACCGTTACCTTGGGGGTAATATGGTGTGGAGAAATGATGGGAAATATGGAAGCGGTCACAGAGTTCACGAACATCCTGATTTTTGAAGGGACGCCCGTTATCGGTGATAATGGAAACAAGAATACCGTATCGACAAATGATATAGTTGAGAATGAATGTAGCAATTTGTTTTCCAGTGACTTGCATGAGAGGCATGGCTTCGATCCATTTTGTAAAATACTCTGTGGCAGTGATAATGAATTTATGACCGTTGGAGGATGGAGGGTGAATCTTGCCTATGAGATCGAGTCCCCACTGACAAAAGGGCCAAGGAGTCGCAATTGGTTGAAGTTCTTGTGTTGGCGCATGGATGAGGTCTCCATGAAGTTGGCATTGCTTACATTTCCTGACAAACTGATATGAGTCTTTTTCCATATTGGGCCAGTAATATCCAGTCCTGATGAGTTTCTTGGCTAAGGTAGGACCACTTGAATGTGGACCACATATCCCTTCATGTACTTCCCATAACACAATATGAGCTTCATCGCTTTCCAAACATCTAAGAAGAGTGCCATATAAACCTCGACGGTATAGGACATTGGCTAAAATGACGTATCGAGAAGATTGGCGAATGAAAGTGAGATGTTGGTTATTGGATAGATCAAAAGGTAGGATATTGTCGCGAAGGTATGTGAAAATGGAACCATATAACTGGGACTCAGGACCAACAACACATATCATCTCAATAGGAGTGATTTCATATGAGGGAACCAAAAGGTTATCCACCAAGAACTCATAGCGGGTCTCATTCGGAGGTAGATCGATCAGTGAAGCAATTGTAGCCATGGCATCTGCAGCTCGATTCTGCTCTCTTGGTATCTGCTCAAAGTCTATCTTTGTGAAATGTTGTTTCAGGTCATCCACCATTCTTTTGTAAGGCATTAATTTCTCATCCTTTGTTTGGTAACCATCAGTTGCTTGACGGATTACAAGTTGAGAGTCCCTAAAAACATGAAGTTCCTGGATCTTCCACTGAACTACAATCCGTAATCCAGTTGTTAATTCCTCATATTCTGCTATGTTATTAGTGCAAGGAAATGATAATTGATATGATTTTGGTATAGAATCCCCTTGAGCATTTATAAAGAGGATGTCAGCTCCTGCCCCATGTTGTGTGTATGAGCCGTCAAAGTATAGTTGCCATGGCTTTGCATGTGACACTGTTAAAATGGATTCATCTGGAAATTCAGAAATTAGAGGAACATCATCTATCATGGGAGCATTTGCTAACTGATCTGCGATAGCTTGTCCTTTTATTGCTTTTATGTCCACATACTTGATGTCAAATTCACTCAGGAGCATCACCCATTTGGCTAGTCGCCCAGTAAGCATTGCTTTATTGAGAAGGTATTTCAATGGATCGATCCTTGCAACCAACTTAGTTTTATGAGTTAGCATGTAATGTCATAATTTCTGTGAAGTAAAGACCACAGTGAGACATGCATGCTCAATTGGTGTGTAATTTAGCTCATATCCCACCAATGTGCCACTGATGTAGTATACTGCCTTTTCTTTACCCTCAGCAACTTGTTGTGCTAAGAGTGCCCCCAGTGCTGTTAAAGTAGCTGATATGTATAGTAATAAAGGCTGATCTGGAACTAGTGGCATCAAAACTGGCAGATTTAGAAGATAATCTTTGAGTATCTGGAAAGCCTGTTGACAGTTATCATCCCATTTGAATTTGATGTTTTTATGTAGCAAGTGCTGAAAGGGATTACATTTGTCTGCAAGTTGTGCTATGAATCTTCATATGGATTGAAGTCTCCCTTGCAAAGATCGAAGCTGACTGATGTTTCGTGGTGGTTGCATCTCTAGGATGGCCTTGACTTTTGCTAGATCGGCTTCAATTCCTCTTTTTGATACAATGAATCCCAGAAGCTTCCCGGAGGTTACTCCAAAGACACATTTCTTGGGGTTTAATCTTACCTTATATTTTTCCAACCAATCAAAGACAATTGAAAGTATGTCCAAATGTGTATCTCTGTTTATTGATTTACCCAAGAGGTCATCAACATAATCTTCCACAGTTACATGCATGAGATCATGAAAGATAGTAGTCATGGCTCTTTGATATGTAGCGCCTGCATTTTTTAGCCCAAAGGGCATGACATTCCAACAGAAAGTTCCACAAGGACAAGTGAATGTTGTTTTGTGCTGGTCTTCGGATGCAATTTTTATTTGATTGTAACCAGAGAATCCATCCATCAAGGATAACATCGCATGACCTATTGTGAGATCGACAATCAAGTCAATATTTGGTAATAGAAAATCATCCTTAGGACAAGCTTTGTTGATGTCTCTGAAATTTGTACATATTCTGATGCTACGGTCTGGTTTACTGACAGGCACTAAGTTGGAGATCCATTCAAGATAATCAATTGGGCATATGAATCCGACATCCAATAATTTCTCAAGTTCTGCTTTGACTAGTAATGCCACTTGTGGATGCATCTTTCTTAATTTTGGTTTCACTGGTTTTGCCCCTGATTTAACTGTCAAGTGGTGCATTACCAAATCCCGATCCAATCCAGGCATATCAACGTATGACCATGCAAAGTTGATTTGTCATTCCATGAAGAAACTTATGAATTTTGACCTTTCTGACTCTGTCAAAAATTGAGCCAAGAATATGTTGTGTGGAACTTCTTCGGTGCCAATATTTGTTTTGATACTCTCCTCTACCAACATGGATGACTTTTCCTCATATGATGCTGGGAGAATGTCGAGCCTTCCATCTTCGGGTGCCTCAGAGAGGTTTTCGCCCTCAGATACGTCCTTTCTTTTTACTTTTTTTGGGTCAGACAGTGCCACAGTGTGGTTTTCACCATAAGACCCTTGGTTTGTTTTTATTTTTATATTTTTGCGACTGGAAGGTCCGACACCCTCACCAAAATATGCCACGCTATTGAGTTCTATAGTGTATCCTGCTTTATGGTCCCCAGGGGGAATATCCTCTTGTATGCCAAGATAGTCAATAAGGGCTTCATCATTTTGGAATGTGTCAAACTGTGTAGGTCCTTCATGGTCCCAGTCAATAAGTTGGTGGTGAACAAGGGGAAGGCCTTTGATGTCTTCAAAGTTAGTGGGGTTAAGAGTGAAGATGCAGTTATATTCAAGTATGTCGAGGTAGTTATCAAGGTCATCATTGGCACTCTCCTCATCAGTCTCGATCGTGAACAAATCCAAATTATCATCACTAGTAGCACATTCCGGGATAGGTGTTTTCATTCTATGTGATTTCAACCCAGGACCTAGGGGCAAAGATTGTATGGGATCCTCTGGGGTTGTTTCTTGACCAACTTTGAATTTCCTATTAAATTCCTCTTCTTCTGTTGGTTCACTTGGTTCTTTGAATGTCTCGGTGAGCTCATAGTCACTAGAGGATTTGTCTGAACCCCATTCCCATTCATTGGAGTTTGTGGAATAGCAATTCTCTTGTTGAATTTTGGCAACTTTGATTTGTAATGCTTCTTCTGTTCTTTGAGTGTGGACCTTGGAAGTCACGAAACCAAGTCCCTTTGAGTATTCCTTTTTGAATGTCAATTCAGGTTGTAAAGGTTCAATGATGCCTTCCTTTCTTAACCCAAGAGGGCTTTTGCCATCATACCCAAGTTCTTGTAGAATCTTGAACCCTTTGCCATACTTCTTACATGGTATACTGATGTTATCTTGTGTATCATGTTCAAGATCTTTGTAAAGCATTTTGTATAACTCTTCCTCTTCCAGTTCACCCCATCTTTGAAAGATAGTAGGGTCCCATTTGAGTATAATGATAGATACCTGCTTATTAGGATGTAGTCTTCCATATTCTTTTGGTGAACTCATGACTTGTTGTAAGTACATGGTCTGATTCAAAGTGTATTCACCCATGCCCTCATCCTGGAATTTGCCCTTAAGTTCACCTTGTTTCGATGTCGAAGGTTTTAATGACTCAGGATCAATGTATGCAGAAGAAGGAACAGCTTCGCGATTATTGGGAATGATGGTCTTAGTTTTTGGTCTCAAGTTATTGCAATATATGAATGGATTAGGATCTCCATTAACTGTTATTTCAACTCCATTGTGAGGAAACTTGATGCATTGGTGATATGTAGATGGGACCGCCCTCATTTCATGAATCCAAGGACATCCTAGCAATATGTTGTATGTGAGATCAAGATCTAGTACTTGACAAACCACATCCTTTGTAACTGGCCCAACTCTGAGAGGTAAGGTGACTCTGCCCTTGGATGAATGCTCTTCATCATCATATACTTTGATGGTAATTTTGTTTGTAGAATTCACAGCTTTGTCGGAATATCCCAATTGTTTAATAGTGCTCGATGTACAAATGTTTAGACCTGCTCCTCCATCTATCAGGACTCATTTGATTCTATGTTTGTGTATGAAGGCTTCAATGTGTAATGGTGCATTATGTGGTTGACTTACAGAGGCGTCATTGGCTTCTATGAATGTAAGAGAGTGTGGAATGGAAAGGCATCCCACCATGGCTTGAAACTGGTCCACGTTCAAATTAGTAGGAACGGCAGTGTCTCTCAAGATTTTGTCAAGAATGGCTTTATGTGCGGGGAATATGTGTAAGAGCTCAAGGATGGAGATATGCGCAGGTGTCTTCCCTAACTGCTCTAAAAGGTCATACTCAGGCTTGGTTGATGAGGAAGCAGCGTTTTTAGCTGGAGCACCTTGCAAAGTGAATTTACCTTGACAGGTTGTAACATGACATTCAGAGGTAGGTTCGGAAGAAGATCCAATTCCTTTTAGGACAATCTTGGGTCTTTGGGTAGAATTTTCAAGTGTTTTGTCCTTGATGATAATGGTAGAGACATAATTTTCCATCGAGATGTGATTGATAGTTGAATCATAGTTATAGGATGCTTTGGTATAGTTGGTCTGGTCATCTGTGGCTGCAGCTTTTCCCTTGTCATGCTTTGGGAATGGTTACTTAAACATCTCATGTTCTTGATTAGATGAATGCCCTTCAATCTCAATGTCACCTCTATCAATAAGATCTTGTATAATGTTCTTTAGTCGATGACAATTTCCTATTTTATGACCCTTGCTCTTATGGAATTCACAATACTCATCATCATTCCACCAATTTGGTTTGACCTTTGGTTCATATGGAGGAAAATTTGGAACTGTGGTTACTTTGTTTGCCACTAGCTTCTTGAAAACTGATTCTAGTGGTTCTCCTAATGGAGTGTACTTCCTTCGTGATCTAGAAGTTGTTTGAGTATTCACTTGATTGTTTGTAGAGCTTGATCCCGAAAAAACAATTTTGGGTCGCACTGTATTGGCATCAACACCATCATTGACTGTGTTCTTGTTTTTATTCCAAAATCTTGGCTTATCTTTTCCTTTAAAGTCATCTTTGTTTTCCTTGAATATCTTAATGACTCCTTGTTCAATTAGGACCTTTTCTGTCGCTAAGCCTTTTTCAATGACGTCCTTGAAGGTGGACAAACAAGCTTTCCTTAGATCATAGCCAATGTCTTTGTTAACATTTTGGGTGAACATCTCTACCATTTGTTTTTGTGGAATTTCACAAGAGCATCTACTGGCTAGATTCCTCCATCTTTGTAAAAATGATGCAAAAGACTCTCCCTCTTTTTGCTTGGTGTTGGACAAAGTGGTGACTGATATGTTTGTCTCTATGTTGTATGAGAAATGTTGGATAAATGTCTCTGCTAAGTCACCCCATGACTTAATACCAGGTGGAAGTTGGGAGAACCATTCCATAGCTTGATCACCTAAGCTTTGTGGGAATAATCTCATCAAATATGTCTCTTCTGCTGCTACCTCAATGCAAGTTGTGAAAAACTATCTTATGTGTGCCTTAGGATCCCCTTTTCCTCTATACTTATCAAACTTAGGTGTCACAAAATGTGTAGGAAAAGGAGGCATTGGAATGCTCTTGTCAAATGGATAAGGACATATGTCTCTCATTGTGTATGTTGGCTTTGGTGTATTTATGTCCTCCATTTTCTTTTGTAAGTCCCTGATTTGTTGCTCCAAATTGTTCTTAGGTTGAGATCGACTTCTTGGACCATACCCCATGCCTGAACCAATGTGTGGAGGAGGAGTATGTTGCATATATGGATGATATTGATCATACACATGTTCATATGGAGGAGGTCTATAATGATGTTGCGTATATGGACCACTTGGTATAGAGTCATGGTGAGGAATGGAATATCTGTTGTGTCCATGTATACCATACTCTATAGGCATGTCATGAGTTTTTTCTAGTGTGTTGCCCCCAAATTTGACGCGGGGTTTCCTTGTGTCCAAAATTTGAGCATGCCTTTGGATATCCAATTGCTTTGGTGGTTGATCCTTAGCATTGATATGTGATTGAGCATATTTTTCTGCATAAGACTTCCATAATGGTCTGCGAAGGTGAGTATCATATGCATGACCATGTGTGTATGAGACCTCTGGTTTTTGAAACAAAGATGATGGTGATTCAGGCACCATATGTGGTCCTCTATTGCCTCCACTATTAGGCCTCCTTTGATCCATGTTGGAGTGAGTTTGTTGTAAAGGTCGATTTTCCATTATTTGAGACATGTCAAAATCATGAGGTATCTTGGCTCCACTTTGTGCCATCACTTGTAGGAAGTATTGTCTATCTCTCCTCATTATTTCCTCAACCAATCGATTAAAATGAGGATTCATAATGGTGTCTTCCACTTCTGCTAAATGTACAGAAAAGTTGTCCATATTGTCATTGTGTGTATCATTGTTGTTTGTAGTGTCCATGTGCTCAACATTTGGAATTTTTCTATAGGCATCCATGTCAGGTAATGTAGTATGATGAGAATTGAAAAAGATATCATTGTCATACTCATAGGAGCTCATGTTTGCGGACTCTTGAGCCTCTTTAGTTTCTCTCCTAGATTTTTGGGAACGGGTTTCAACCATGAACTAGGTATTGACCAAGATGTATGAGACTAGATGAAAATGGAAAAGAGTATGGAAGACCAAGAGTTGGATGGAATGTATATGAATCTAAGGTTTACTTGCAATGTCCAAAGTGTAAGACTAAGTATGTATGTAGTAGAGTAGGTGTGACTTCCAAAGAGAGGATAGTTTCTCTTGATGAGGTAAGTTGACCTTGACTCTAAGTAAGACCAAATGAGACCCAAAGGTGATAGACCTTGATGAGGGACCACTTAGCAAAATGTTGTTGTATGTAGTGTGTTGACAAAGTAAGATGAGGACAAGCAAGTGACCTTTTGACTCAAGTTTAGACAAATGTGAATGTAATGTAAGGTGTAAAGCAATGATGGAATTTGTGATACCCAAAGACAGGTTGAATGTTAGATGAAAACCTGAAGAGATAACCTAGGAAGCTCAAGAATTCTGAAACTGACTGTGTTTGTTTGCTGGATTGTAAAAGTTTTTCAATTCTAAACACAGACATGCCTGTATACTGCACAAACGCGATTTTCTGACACAGGCGTGGTTCTGTTTAACACAAGCGCGAGTCTGAGATTTTTTAAGTGCAATGTTGATTCTGAGAACACAGATGCGTTTCTGCCCTTCACAGACGCGGTTATACGACACGGACGCTATTATGTCAAACACAAACGCGTTTCTGTAAAATTTGTGCAATTTTTCCCAATCTGTGAAGTTGCTTTGTTGTGACCAAATCTGAATGTTTGACTATTTTTTTCATGACAAGAGGACACAGTGTTGATGAGGACTCAATGTTTGCAAGTTTTAGACTCAAAAATGACTCAAAGAAAGTGTGATGTCTGATGTAAAATTGTTTTGCATACACTTGAAGACACAAAAGACACAATGTTTTGATGTTTGGTCTTGAATGTTTGATTGTTCAAAATAAGTCAAGCACAATTCTTATGGCTGGCCAAGACAATAGTTGTTGATCCCACATGGAGTTTCCCCTGAGGCTACGCTATTTAGAGCGGATACTTAGATGCTTGACCCCACTGGCTCCACCCTCGGCACTCACTTCTCGGGGCAGCCAAGCATCAATCCCCACAAAAATTCCTTGTGGCGAACTTTGTATCTCTACTAAAAACCATATGTGTGTGGGCCTCTACCAGAGGTCCAACCTCCTGCCTCAACAACTAGAAGGATTTTGGCTTCTAAAACAAAAAGGTGCTAGTAAGGGCATCCGCTCGTGTGGCCATACATGCGGCACTTTCAGCTCTGTAAATACAGAAAGCTCCCAGTCGGTAGGGGTTACGCCCTACAAATGATCAAATAAATTTGATTAAATGGGTTTATGGGGAGACATAGTGTCGGTATGAACTAATCAGCACACGTTATTCATAGTTTTCACCATGAATACAGTTATTTATAGTGGTTTGGAAGAAGATGGCTTTTCTTTTTCTACCACTTGAGTCATTCTCTCTTCACTAGTAGTCCTAATGACCACCCGGGGAGACAGACCCTCTAAAGATTAAACAAAAAGAGCCTATTGCTCAAGACACAAAAGACAATGATTCAATTTTAGTGCACCAATTGAAGTGTTTGCTAGTCTATGAAAACAAGGCACACAATAAAGATCAAAAACCCTTGCCAAGGTCCTACAACAAAGATTTGTTAGTAGTTTGGATTGTTTCAAATGATCACCCCTTCCTGCAAGCACACAAGTTAGGTAAATTTTAGATCCAAAAGACTTTGTGAAAATAGGGGCCTTCGACTAAACGATTTTGCTTTCAAGACAAGCTACACCAATTTCGTTAGCTAGATCTGAAAATGTTAGCTCAAAATAAACCAGATCTAAAAAACCGAATGACTAAAAACTGAATCAATGAAAACCCCCAAAAACAAAATCAATGTGCACAGACACGGGTATCATAAACACAAACACGGCTTCTGAACGCAGACGTGCTTCTGTGAAACACAGACGTGGCTCCGGAATGTAGATGCGGCTTCTGGACACAGATGCGCCTGAAAACCCCACAGACGCGACTAGGGAACATAGACGCAATTTCCGGAATCTGCAAAAAAAATAAAACTGTCGAGGGTGTGGACGCGATCCTAGATGTCACAGATGCGGCTAAAAACCAAAAACGCGATCCGAAAGTACGCAAACGCGAAAATACCAAAATATTGTCGAAAATGTCAGATCTGCAACTTCAAAACACAAAATCTGCAACAAAGATGTTAAATGCAAAAGGGACAAGAGTCCCACCGAGCATGCCAAAATGTATATGGTGAAAATAGAAACAACAATGTTGAAAGACTAAATGAATTCAACCACAAAACCCTAGCCTAACAACAACAAAGATCCACCATAACATATGAAGATTACCTAAGACAATGCAAATCAAATGAAATCACAAAGATTATACCATCACATGTCCAATAGGGTTTGAATTTCCATTCTTCCTATCTCCATTGATCTTGCTTGATATATTTGCTCTCAGATTTTATGTGCACAAGAGCTCAACAAAGAATGGAAATGTGGTTGCAAGTAGGATCGCATATGAAAAGCGTAGTGTAGTCAAGCACATAATTGAATTAGCCAGGGTTTGATAATGAAGGAAGCATCTCCTTATATAAAAGACACCATAAGAAATGGAGGGATAAGATTGAGAGGTGTAAAAGAGGTCGGCTATGATTAGAGGATAGGTAAAGAAAATAATAAAATAATGAAAGGGGTAGGTAGTGTACGAATTAAGAGATGAATGACATGTGTCATGGGTGGAAAAGGTTAATGAATTAATTAAATAAATAAAGATTTATTTAATTAATAGAAGAAGTGGGATCAATTAAATAAATAAAATATTTATTTAATTTAGGAAAAGGATAATTTAAATAAATAAATGTATTTATTTAAATGAGAAATAAGGCTAGAAGAGGATAAATGAATTAATTAAATAAATAAATATTTATTTAATTGATAGAAGAATTAGGCTAAAGATAATTAAATAAATAAAATATTTATTTAATTAGACATGACAATTTTAGGTGTCTACAATGTGAACTAGTGATTTGTGTCATTTTGTGTGTAGATTCTAAAAATATTTTTTTGAAAATTTTTGGAATCAATTTGTTTCCATTTGTCTGTCTCCCTCGAAAACTATTTTTTTACAAAAGACAACATTTTTAAAGAGTGATACTCACTTGGTCAGACATAAAAAAAAATTCTAAAATAGATATGAATGTGATTCTTTCGAATTTAGTTTTGTAACATCCATATCTAATGTTTGCAATTGGTTTCATAACCTTATCTTCAATATTTCATATTTTATTAAGTTTTGAAGTCGAGTTAACTATAATTTTGACATATGTCCATTTGGTCGTTCATAACTTGGTGTGTATGTAACGAAATTCATTTTTATTTTTGGTTGATAAGAGGACTTCAATACCTAGTGCGTAGATATTTTTCATATTTTTTTTTCACTTGTTTACTGTTTTTCCATAAGCGTTGAACTCGGAAGTTGATGTTTGGTGTGAAACCTATGTTCAGTTAACCTAAACAAAATCTTAATAAATTCAATATATATTAAAATAATAATCATTGGAAAGCTCTCTTCGAGTACTACCATCATGCGTTTGGGTTTGTCAAAATTCATCCATTTGAGCACCCAATTTGAGCTTCAAAGGCCAAAATTTTGCATAAACCATGAGAGGTTTGGGGGGAGATCTCTAACATGGAGGTTCGATAGAACATATGTTCTATCGAAAGGGGTTTGATCGAACCCCCTTTCTATCGAACCCCCTTAATATAAATTTTGTGTTGAGCGCTTTTTTGGGTTCGATCGAAAGGGAGTTTCGATCGAATGCATTTTTTGCATTTGATCAAAAGGGGGTTTTGATAGAACATGGCTAAAATTGAGTTTTGGACAAAGAAGTCAATTTCTTTCGTCCAAAAAAGTGTAACCCACTATTGTGGGTTCACCCCTATGAGTTGGAGCTGACGAAGGCAAGCAATATTGACTTTTTTTCCACATGTCTTGCCTTAAAAGACACTAGGAAAACATATAGATCACTCATATGAGTTGCCTCCAATTGATGAAGATGAAAAACTAGTTTCTATTCCTGAAGGAATAATGGATGTAAGGGAGTGGAAGCTAGGAATCAAAAGCACCAAGGAGTACTTGATTTGATGGAAAGGTCTTTTGATGGAGGATGAAATGGATGGAGACCAAAAACAATTAGAACAACCAAGCTTGCAATTTCTTGAGGACAAGTAATTTTGAGCAAGGTTGACTTGTCATGTCCCATTTCCAATCAGTCTAAGTTTGTACATATTAGGTTTATGATTGTGACTTTTTCTTTCCCTTCCTAAGTATGTTTTATCTTTCAACTTTACTCTTCCCTTCTTGACAAACTTTCCCTTACCATCATGCCCATTGCTTAGCCCTTGACACCTCATCCTATAGTATGAGGCTTTTTATATGGCTTACCCTCGATTCTTGATATTTTTGCCTATGTTTCCATTCCCCACTTAAATGCCCAACATGTGTCATATTGTTTCTAGTAGTCTATTTGAGCACCATTACTTTCAAAGTGAAATGTTTTTCACTCATGATCATTGTTCAAATTTGAAGTTGTCAATGTGTATGGAGGCCAAGCTTTTTTTTTTGTGGAGGATATTATATAGGAGCAAATATTTTCATTCAAGATCATCATCGACACTTAACCAAATTCCTTTTAAAATCCATTTTGAACACTTGCATTCGATTATGGGAATCTTGAGATGAAAACCCTAATGGTTTTGTAGGGTGACCTCACATAAAGTTTATATTTGAGCTTTAATGGATGTGAGCTCCTACAACATTGTATAAATTTGATTTTCCATTATTGTTGGCATGCATTATTGCTATTATAAAATCATTTCAATATAATCTAGTTATTATTGTAATAAGAAAAAGAGCGAAAAAAAAATTGTATTTGGTTTTCATTATAATAAGATCAGATGTCATTTTGTCATTGTTGATTGGAGTGTAATGAAATTGTTGATGTATAAATGGTGATTTAAATATGTGTTGTCTATGTTTAAAGATCGACCTGTTAATGCCCAATACAACCACTAGACTTATAGAATCCATAGGAGGCGGTTAAGCCATGTCACAAACCTGAGCACTACGTTGCACAACACAAGGAGACCAAGGGCGCACACCTTGCAAAAATCCCCCCCCCAACGCAAGCGAGGGGTTTGAACCTGTGACCAAGCTCTGATACCACTTGTTACAAGTGTGGTTGTCGTTGCACCAAAAGATCGACCTATTAATGCCCGATACAACCACTAGACTTATAGAATCCACAGGAGGCGGTTAAGCCATGTCACAAACCTAAGCTTTGTGCTGCACAACACAAGGAGACCAAGGGCGCACACCTTGCAACAGTCTAAGATCTTATTAACTAATAGTATAGGGCATGATAATGTTGGTATGCAACTAATTAAGTATTTGAGAAGGTTAAGAATTAGATTTGCATTATTATTTTGGCTTGGGACATTAAATCCTAATTGATTGTTTAGCTCAACTTTAGCATCCTAGAAGGTCTCATTAGATGGACATTCAAGTTTCTTCAACTAGGATTTTGATGTAGGCACATCCATTGGTGTAAGGGAAATCTTGCATCACCCAAAAATATTTTATTGTCCTTCTATTTTGTAGTTTTCTTTAGTTGTTTTGGAGCCCATAATGATAGTTATGAGGTGTAGGATAGTAGAAAAATTGCAACGCCTAAAAATAATCCCCTACTATTTTCCATAAGTGAACCATTCGAGCACGTACGAATATGAAAAATGGCCCCAATGAGAGAGAGATTGAAAAATATAATGATTGATGAAAGAATCATCTCAATATCATGTACCATTTGGGAGATATTAATATTTTCGTCCTAAAAGATTTCTTTTATAAAATTTCAAACTAAAATTTGAAGACCTTAGAAGCCTTAGAAAAGCTCAAAAAATGGATGAAATGGTCTTCAAATAATTTAAGCATTGCATATCTCTTTGCAAGCTTTTCAATGATATATTATACTAACAAATTAAACATCCAAGTCAAAAGTTATGGCTCCCAAAAGTTGTGCCACCAAAACTCATGTTTCGATAAAAAATCCACATGGGTGAGAAAATGACTAGACCGTTGGGTGCTAAAAAGAAGAAAAGTTAGACCCAGATTGTAGGGTTTTCTTATAGAGTTGATTTTCTTTGTAATGATTTGAGCCCATGTGGTTGTAGTATTGTAATTTTCTAAAACTGTAATTACATTTTATTGAAGAAATAGGAAGTGAGTTATTTTTCTTGTTGAATTTTTTCTACTATTATCTGGTGTTGTGCTATGTGCAAGTGTTGGGTGGAGTAGCCCTTCATCAGGTTTCAAAGGTTTTGGGATTTGCATTTTGCAAGTTGACTATAAATCTCTTCTAAAAGATAACTTGGGAGTTAAAACCCCTAAGCTTTCAAACAGTATATTGCATCCTAAATATCTACTAAAGGTTAATGCTTTCAAGTGACTAACAATTGTTGGGATTAAGGTGTCTCAACCTTTGTAAGTCCTAACATTGGTAATTGGATTTATTTATTTTATGTTTGAATTAATTTTATGAGCCTACTAGAGAATTTTCTTTGCACATGATGTTTCGTCATCTTGCAAGAGTTGGCATGTTGACTTGTCATCCTACTAGAAAGGTGACATGGAGTTTTTGTCCTCACATGAGGAAGTAGGCATCCCATTTAGAGGATCTTGGATTATTGATAAGTAGGTGCCATGTGTTATGTAATGACAAATTTATGATAGAATATATGACAAACATTATGACACACCTATTTAGGACAGCTTATGACAGATTCTATGACATTATGGACAAGTGTTAGGAAATGCTTTGTATGGAGAAGGTGGGCACCTAAGTTGGGTAATGACAGCTGTAAAAGAATCGTGTATTAATAATCTGTTATGATGGATTTCCTTACAATTGAAGTGTTGTTGGCAATTATGATTTTATGAATGGTGATTATAATAACTCTTAGGATTCGTGATTTTTCATGTTTCTTGCTAGTGTACAAGTTCTTCTAGTGTTCTTCCAATTTAGTCCACCATATTCAACTTTAGTATTACTATTTTTAAATAGCTTTCCTATTGGTCTATCTCTTTAACATAAAGGAAAACATTATTATTAATACCTGAAACTTGTACAATCTTCAAGGTAACAAATGCTTATGCCCTAGTTATGGAGTTTAGAGATTTTGTTCTCTTGCTAATTATCTATTTTTAGTCCATCTAGATTTTGTTGATTCTCTTAAACTGATGCATCGAGTTTTTTTAAAGACGGACAAACCTTATATATATATATATAGAGAGAGAGAGAGAGAGAGAAAACCCTTCAAGAGGTGAAAAGCCACTTTAATCTCTTTCACAAATACTGCATATATTGGGGTGAAAAACCCTGTTCTCATCGTATTTACCCTAGGTGATAATTTCCTTCTGAGGAGCTATTAGAAACAAAAAGAAAGAAGTTGGTTTTCAGAATTAGAAATTTACTCTAAACCGAAGGCAATTGAAATCCACCCAACAGGAAACTGAAGAGAACCTAATATCCAAAATTAGCACTCTAGATCCTTTCTAGAGTAGCTGTCCATATAATTTCATCATCTCTCTCACCTTGGCAAATATGAAAGCCTTTAAGCAAGTCCAATAAAGTGCTTAAGAGTTCAAGAACTTCGGGGTTGGAAGAGTCCAAATTAATAGGTTTCCAGGTTTTAAATGAATTCTTGATTTTATGATAGACAATCACTCTCACCCATGATAGTTTTGATAGATATACCAAGGAAGGTTCAAGGTGCCGAAGAGCCCAAGGGATTATATAGAAGCTAAACATCTTCCCAAATAGAACATCCCCGGCATTCCATTTAATTCCCTTCCATAAAAGATTTCTCTACTTAAACCAAATTAATTATGTGATAGATGTTATTCCAATAAATTGATAGGTGCATTCCAAAGAATGAATACTGTTTTTGTACCATCCCAAGGACTTTCATTTGACAGCCTCCACAGCCATCAAGCATCATTTCATAACATATATTTGCCTTATACTTCTTACATGTGACTTATATGTCGCCAATAAATGATGAAAAATAGTTAAGGATTTCAAATGGACTTTGCAAAACCAATCAATTTTCTATGAAAAAATCAATTCCTTTAATATGCCCAAGCACCGCCAATGTTGCCTAAACACGGCAAGGCAAATGAAAATTAATAGGTCTCTATCCCTTGCGACAGTGTTAATTGGTCAATGGATTTCAGCAACAGGGTTTTGCTTGTGAGAACACCTTCAGCCAGAATGGAATTTCAACTTTCAGATTCTTGATTTCAACATTCAATTAAAATTAATAACATGCAGAGCAGCCTCGGCTATGTTATTAGTAACAGTGCTGAAATTATGAATCCAAAATTGGTCTTGATGATTACATAGCGCACCTCTACTAATTGCATTACAAATTAATTATATGCATGTGTTGAATAGCCTAAGAAATTTGGGCACGAAAGGTAGAACTTGCTGGAAACACCTGCCTGGTGGTGGTATGGTCTTCTATCGAAAATTGCCTTGATGATGACAAAGCATACAAACCCCTTCAGCTTCACTTCCATAAAACGCATTATTGAGGTGCCTTGAATAGCCTATTATGAGATTAGGCAAATTGTAAAAAATTTCAAACGTAATAACTGAATGATGTGGTCGTCGGTTGAAAATTGCTTTAATGATCACAATGTCACATAGCAGCGCCCTTTTAACCTTTACCCATTGCATTAATAAATTATTGATGCATGCCTTGAATAGCTTAAGAATTTAAAAATAATGGGTAAAAATTACTAGAAATAACTGATTTGAGTATTGTATATTCTTCTATTGATTAGTTAATTATAAGAAGTAAATGAAAAGCAGCAGAGAGAAAATATCCTAGTAGTCAATATCAATGACAACTACGAACAGCTTATGCACCATGCACATCGAAATTATCTTTCTTATCTTTTAGATAAGTTCATCTCTTTTCAAGACATGTGGAATTTTATTCGATGATTGGTAGATTGTTACTTTATTTAAAGGGCATGGCTTGATTCAATCTAAAAGAAGCTCAACAATATTTTACATCAAAATATATTGCAAGATAAATTACACAACTTCTATCGTGCATCTTAAATTGAAGATTTGACCTTGACATCAATAAAACTGAATCACCAAATCAGTCTGAAGAAAATGATGTTCCTTTTTAATGGTATTAACATGTCAAACTATTGAATTTGGAAAACGTACATTCAACACCACAACTCTTCCATGCATAGTTTGAGAATCTCAACAAACTGGATTAAAGAAAATCCCCAACCTATTTAGCAAATCAAGATAGCTTACATTGTAGTAAGTGTTTAGAAGGATTCTCAACAAACTGGATTAAAGACAATCAACAATCCAATTTAACAACTAGGATGGCTTACACTGTAGTCTGTATTCTGAAATAATTTTTAAACCATAATTCAATTTATCTTGGATAATGACCAAACATGGAAATTCTCAAATATGTTGTACATAAGAATATGTAGCTTCACACTGAAAATGAAGGAAATGGGATATTATCTTGCAAAAAGTTCTGTGAAATTGTGCCGTTCATTTATTTTAGAAATTGTGTCAGTGACATAGAAACTGCTCTTGCCATCTAAGGAACAAATTCGATACCAGCAGCCCACAGAGAGAGGCCTCCTAGATCCATCAACTAAATATGATACTGACTTCTTGATGAATTGGAAAGAATGAATTGAATCACCCCTTGGGGTAAACTTAAGACCTATAGCCTATAGGTATATATAAATAAGTTTCATATTATGCCTGAATAAATTCAACTTACGAACAAGTGATCAAGTTGTACAAAAGAATCAGTTCCAAAAAATATGATACAATGTTGCCACTTCTTGAATATTTCTTCAACAAACCCTCTTAATATCTGCCCAGATAATCAGTACAATAAACCATCAGTTACAAAATTGTCTGGAAATAATATAGCAGTCATGATCACAAGTTAACTATTGTACTTCTCAAAAAGGGGATATACCACCTGAGTTTGTCCAGTCAATCGGTGGCAATGCCCATATAACAATTCTCCACATGAATGCTTTGCCTGTTCGCTAGGTTAATCTTAAATTTCTATATCAGGAAGTGGTACTTTCCAATAGTTCCATGAATTAAAAGCCTCCTGTAATATATAGTCCAAAAAAAAAACTCAGACATTTTGTTTTCCCACCATAAGATATCTAAGTATAGAGTTGATAGATTCACCTGCTCGCATGTAGACATGGGAGGAAACATGTCATCAGCAAGTTTATGCAGCGAAGTGTATGACTTTACAGCCACGGAATGATTGACAACTACCTCCCCCTGTTTTCCAAATGGCAAAATGCAGACCAGAGTTAGAGCCTCATCAGCAATACAAATGTAATTTCTCAATTCTAAATAGAAGAATCTAGACAATGGTCGAACCAACACCTATAACTTTGTAGAAAATGAATACCTTGGGATTAATAATAAATATTTTTCCCTTTGGTATTCCAACTTTCAGGTAACTAATCTCATCAGTGTCTCTATTCCCAAAACCAGCGTAGAATGGATTGCAGTCAGGCGGAAACAGTAACCGTATATCCTGCCATATAAGAATCACAAACTAAACTTAACTCTTCCAGTAAAAATTAAGTAGCTGTGGAGTGTAGAAGCTTGGCATACACACTAAAAAATATTCTTGATTCTAAGAATCCACTTGCAAAATAGGATAAGAAAATTTTGTAATAATTTGAAGTTTTTTTTTAATTTATCATAATTTATAATTTATAATGCAAACTCTTGCAATAACCTACAGAGCAGAAATTAAGGTTGGAGTAACTAGAGGAAAAAATGGAAACGAGCAGAATATTACATATAAGGATTCATGAATGACAATTAGAAGGATACTACATAAAATGATCCAGAAGACCACCTATGATACCAAGGATGGTAGTATTATATGGTATTGCTACAAGCAACAGTAGCAACTCACCATCTTATTGAAAAATGAGCAGGCATTTGTCAGTATGACGTTGAAACCATTCAGAACTAATGCTACAGATGGTATGTTAACAGATTAAAAGATTTTTCATAACATGTAATTGTTTCTATCAAGCAAAGTAAACCAATTAAGGGAAGTGCAATAGAGTTTGTGGAGAAATTCCGTGTAATGGCATTTTTGTCAAAATAAAGGTCTCTCCAGAAATTCTATTCTACTATCGAGGACTACAAAACCTTTAAAACTATATTAATGGAACAGCCAAGTTTAAGAGTTTCTTCTTATTCCTAAACTGCTTACTTCTTTCAATCAGATTCACAGACACCTGTCCTGTAGACCTACCATCCATTTTGGCTTATAGAATTGTTAGTTTCCTGTCCAAGGAAAAAAAAATGAAGTGCATTGACCCACATTGCATCAATAGATGCATCCTTTCAATCATGACATTTTATTAGAACATAGTATATATATGTGAAAAAGGGCCATGTGGGCCAACCCCTATTGTGCAACTATCAGAAACTATAGGATATGATGATCTCACGAAACATGAATAGGAAAGATGCAAAAACTACCATGGTCAATTCCTTCAAAAGAGCACATACACCTTAACTTCTTAGGTTCTAAAACTCAAATGCAGTGAATGAATATAATTCAGACTAAGATATGTTATACACACAGAAGTATGAAAAAAAAATCAGTCAAAAATTTTTAGAAATTCTGTGTCATAGAATTACCTCTTCACATAAAACACTACAGACCAGAATAGATGAACTCCTCTAAGGAGTAGGAACCTCCCTAATTTCCATCCTCTTGAAAATGTAATTATATATTGAGAATAAAATGTGGAACTCAAAAACAGTTAACTCACATAGCTTTTCAATTTCATATTTCTAATTTTGAAATTCTATATTAATATATCAAATTTCATATTTCTAATTTTGAAATTCTATATTAATATATCAACCAGGATAACTTCAGATGCCTCAAAAGTTACCTCAAGGCAAGCAATCTTGAACTCGTGAGGGGCCCTTCGTATAACTGCAAACATGAATCAAATATTAGCTTAGTGAAAAAATGATTAAGCCTTACCAAATACATATGCTATCCTTCAAAATGTGACAAAGAAATTCATGCAGTTGTTAAAATCGTTACAGCAAAATCTTTAGGGGAAAAAATTGGCTAACTACAAGTATAAGATCTTTTGAAAAAATTGGATATAAAAGGAAAAAATCAAATTTATTAAAAACATAAATAAAAGTTGAAAAAGAGACGAAAACTACTTATTTTTTAAATTTGAAGGCATTTACATAGCATAGAGATATAGAGGAAATAAAATAGAGTTTAGCTCATGAATTGTCCGAATGAAAAATTTGTCTAAAATAGCAGAATGCAGTGCAGCATGTAAGTTTTGCTAGTAAATGGTTATTTGGTGAGTTCTCTATGAAATTGATAAAGTTATTGCTGAGTTAACAATAAAACATTTCACAAAATGATATGTGAGTAAACCTTGATTCTTCTTGTATGATACAAATTGATGGTAAAATGCTACTAACAATGCTACATTCCAAATTAATATTATTAATATCAAAAGAATGCTTAATCATAGAGACTATAGTATCATAACAACCTTTGAAAACTTAGTAAGACCTCAAAACAACTAGAATAAACATGTTTGTATCCTTAAAGAATAAAAGAAAAAAAAAAAATTTATCAATGCTTAATAATAGAGACTGCAATATCATAACAAACTTTGAAACCTTTGAAAACTTAGGAAGACCTCGAAACAACTAGAATAAACATGTTTGCATCCCAAAAGAATAAAAGAAAAAAAAAATTTATCACTGAGAAATTTTCAAGTAGGAAACTTCAAATAATATATCATCCAACTTATAATCTAAACAATCAATAAAAGACAAACCATTTCTCGTAACAGGTAGAGTCAAATGGTCATGAATTATGCATTTTCAAAGATTCAAGATACAAAACCAAGTCACATTCAAAAGATTTGCTATTAAACCAAAACTACAAATTTAGTCAGACTACTAACTCATATAAAGTATAAGTAGAAGATAGACACAAAACACATTTTAGGATACATATGCATAATATCAGAATAACCATTTAAATCACAATAACCAAGATTTTGATGTCACAAAGATTGGACATCTTGGTACAATACTGGGTTACATATAAACATTAGGCTGATGTTTTCATGCAGCCAAGGGTTTTTGTACTACAACTTGAGAGAAGGATTAAATGCTATAAAGACAAAGATGACCTACACTTAACATTACCTCTTCACTTCTAGTAATGAGACTGTAAAAAACTGAAACTATAGCATTGTCATATTCATCAAGCAAACCAATGATATGATAGAGCACCTAACTTAGCATTAAATTCCAGCCATTTAGCCAGGAATATGAATTATTTCTTTCCAGAGAACTGATTTACAAGACTACCATTGTAAACACAATATTAAACCATGATAATCATAAATTACTATTAGACATAAAATATGAAGTAGACACAATGAGCTAAAATGTAACCTCAGAATATGGACCATTCACCTGTCATAACAATAGAATACTATCTCTTTAGACAAAAGCCCCAACAAAATAAAATAGATTTAACATTTTTTATCTTGTTAATTTAAATTGGAAGATCCTTTTGATACCCACATTGAAAATTTCATTTAACATTCAATGTAGATAAGAAGTAGACACAATATTAAACCAGGTCTGACAGTGTATTGACGGTATTGAAAGAAATCCTAGCATCTAAATATGAAGTAAGAATAGCAAGTCAAAATATAACCTCGGAATATAAACAATTCACCTGTCATAACAGTAAAATACTCTCTCTTTGGATGGAAATGTAATGTTGCCTTTTTGTAAATGCCATAATTTTTGCCCTAAAATCAAAAATTCCAAGTAAAACAAGAAATGGAATAGAGGAAAATTAACTTAATCATATTATATACCTAATTTATTGATGGAATTCAACCATAGGGAAGCTATAGTAAGGTGACTTGACAGGGTGCCCAAGAGATCCTCTACCCTAGGTCCAAGAGTGGATATACCATCCCTCTTGGCCTCATGTGGCCCTTTGCCATCCATATGAGGTGATGTACCTAGTGAGGTGTCCTATAACCATTTCCCCTTCATCATGCCATCCTGTTCCATTTCTTATGATTGGGCTCCTTAGCCTATTGATCAACCATGATAGATGGGTTGATGTGCATTACAATAGGGTGTCCCGAGAATCCTTCCCTACTAAACCCAACGGCAGAGCACTCCTTGCACCCCTTTGGCCTCATGGGACTATCGGTCAACCCCCATGGGGTGGTGTACTTAGAAGAGGACCTCATGGGGTGTACTTAGAAGAGGACCTCATTGTTGTTTCCTCTCCTTGTAATCCCTTAGCATCCCTATCATGGCTAATTGTAGCATTTAGACAAGTATATAAAGAATACACATGGTTGACTATATTCCATATAGTATAATATCATTTGATAGCATTCATATTATTCTTTATGTGGGTAGTTATATAGAATTACTTCATGTCACCCACCCCAAGAATTACTATCCCATACCAGATTTCTGGTGTAATGCTCAGTCACTGTATGCTCATTTATATCAAAACTGTTCTTATTTGATCCAGTTACCTACCTCTCCTTGAAAGCCAATCTCCCACATATATACCTCTTCCTTGGAAGGGAAGGGTCGCGCCTCTTTCATAATCACATCCCTGGCGTCTCTTTTGGGTGACTTTTCTAGGTGACTTTTACCTCTACTACTGCAGAATATTATTAATTTAATTGTTACTAATTTAACATGTCCCTTAAATACGATCTGCGGCTGTTTTATTTGTAATCACCCCCCCCTTGGTAAATATGGAAATCGCTACTTAGTGGATAATAACAAAATCCCTGTCCTAGAGAATCCTCCTTCTTGATCATTTACATACATGGATGCTCTGTATACACCCGCCGTGTAGGGTCAGAACACTGTCTGGAATCGATTTAAATTAAGAAAATTGTTAAGTCTTGAAACAAGACAATTTCCTCTTATTAGAGATGGAGCGAGTACGGTGGTCATCCCTACCAAAATAAAATAGATTTGACGTTTTTAATCTTGTTAATTTAATTGAAAGATCCTTGTGATGTGCACATTGAAAATTTTATTTAACAAATTATTCATATATTTGTATATCCTGGCTGAATTTTGTGTAAATATTATTTATAGGGAGTGAAGTTAAAGAATGTATTTGCACCAGTGTCACAGAAAATAATTGCCTACTTTTGACTCAAATGAACCACATCCGAACTCCCTACAATTTTGCAAATAGTTGTACCTCCTATACACCTCTCAACGAGCTCCTGCATGTAGTTGTACCCTAATAATATTGCAACTACATTATTCATAAAATATTTCACCATTTCCTAGGTTTCAAGGGTTTCACAAGTTGGCCGAAGATTGATTAAGGTTTCAGGCATGATTTGAATATGATTTTTATGTATTTAAACGTTAAAAAATTGTTGAAAATCACAGTCAATGGTTTTTTAAAAAGATGGGATTTTTTAAGCAAAAAATCGTGTGCTGACAAAATATCAGCTATAATCAAGATTTTTTGGAGATTTTTGCTTCTATGGTCAAAATGCTATGAAATTGTAATTGCACAAATAAGAATTGGTATGAATATAATATAACCGGAGACTTGTATACAAAAAATATATCATAAGCTGTATCTCACATTTGTAGTCTCCTTTTATCTTTACATTACCAGCTATTTCTCCTTCAGGTTATTTCAGCTGACTGTAGTTTTGATCCCCATTAACCTATTTTGGTCATCTCTGGACATTGATATAGTTTTCTTCCTTCTCTCTGTCTCCCAAAAGTGGGTTAAAGCATAAAACACATGTTTTAATGCAAGCATACTTGTTTCTATGATTCAAAACCTCGCACTGTAAATGTAGACAAATTTTCTGTCTTATGTAAGGAATGTTGCATGAAGGAAGCATCCAACTTTGCATACCTAGCAAAAGGAGTGCAATACATAAATGAATGCACTAGTACTGAAAGTTCAAAGACTACAAACTCTCATACACATGGCAGAAAGATAATTCCATACATCTATTATATCAAGTGCACACATTCACTGATTAAATTTGCACTGACCTCAGACCTTCCAAGTATCAAAAATGCATCAACAAATGATTGCAGCAACTTGATGATGAAAGTGAAAATAAATTTTAGATAGAATTGGTCTAAAATTTTTCCAGAATTTGTACACAAAGTAGTAATCCTTGAAGACTGTTTATAACATTAGAAAGTCCAATCAAGTATGACTTCAGCTAAAATTTTAGATTGAGCTCCATGAGACTTCAGACATGCGCAGAGCCTTCTTTTTTAGGAATATGCTATTTTCAATCATGATAGATGAGAAAGCATCCTTACAAGAGCATTTACTCAAGATCAAGGGCATGAAAGGTCATATCTTACAGCCACTAGACCTGATTTGAGCTATGCTATGAGTTTCATTTCCATATTCATGACAGCACCAAAAATAAACATTGGATTGCAGTGATGAGGGTGTTGAGATATGTGTGGGTTTATATATTCAGATTGGGAAGTTTCTATTGATGACAAAAAATCCACCTCTAGATATGTTTTCAGCCTTGACACGAGTGTAGTCGCATGGACCAACAAGAAGCAACATGTAGTAGCTCTTTTCTTGATTGATGTAGAATATTAGAGATTTGTAAAAGCAGCATGTGAGGCAATTTGGCTTAGAAGGATGCTATTTGACATGAAAATATCACAATCTAAGCCTATACCCCTGTTCTATGACAATCAAGGGATGTTCAAACTTGACAAGAATCCAGCCATCCACAAGTATACCAAACATGTCGAAATACATTGTCACTTCATCAGACAACTTGTGTAAGATGGATCATGTTGTATTGTCCAACAAAGGACCAAACTATAGACATTTTTGCCAAGTCTTTGAGTCCTAACAAATTTGTAAAATGTTGAGATAATCTTGGTGTTGTTCATAGATTGACCCTTAAGGGATGGTATTAATGTATTATTATATTGTAATGGTCAATTAGCTCTTATCTTAGGCTTTAATAGTCATTCCAACTTTTGTTGGCTTTCTTTGTTTTGTTTATTAGTTTAGTCATTCTTATCCATTTTTCTAAGTCTATTATAATCTTATATAAAAATGTTTTCGCTCCCTATTTCATTAAGATGAATGAATATCTTGGTAATCTTTCTATGCTCTATTTTCATAGTAAAGATCACTTATATAGAAATGGATTACTTAAGCAAATTGATGACAAATGAAGCATATTAAGGTTTGTTCAATATACAAAAGAGTACTGTCAAGAAATTGGCATTAGACGGTATTTTTTCATATGACAGCACTCCTTTTTCTAGAGAGTGGTCTGTTCATATGACAGATCTGTTCAAATGAACAATTTTCCACCAACCCTTCATGTTAATATGACAGCACTAGTTTAAAGCAAGCAGATTGGTCGAAAATTGTTCAATTGGGGGTTGGCTTAAGGCAGGACTCCTTTGGTTAGCAAAAAGAAATAGAACTCTAATTGTTGACAAAATGAAGATAAGGGCTCGATGTAAAATATAATGCTCAGCTGGAGAAGATGCTAAAACTCCTAAGAAATGGCTACTAGACCTTATATATAAAATTCATGAGACCTTTTAATTTATCCTGGCTCAATACCATCATCTCCCTTCAATTTAGTACTCTCTATATTTCATTTGGGGGAATTCGACCCAAAAGGAGTTTGAGTCATAACTTTCTTTGGTTGGAACATAATGCAGGGATCAATCAAGGGGCATGACTATTGGTAGGCTTCAGAACCATATTGAAGCTGCTATAGTGGGAATAATGAAGATGAATGGAAGCCCTTCTCACAGAATTGGAAAATAAACAAGCAATTTTAAAGATATCACATTTGATGGTCCCAGCCTCTGGAGGCACTGCAATTCTGCATGAAACATGTAATGTTGCCATCACATCTTCTCCAACAGATCTACAGACGTCATTGCAGTTATAGAGCCCTTATCATAAAGATGATAGTTTCTCTTGTCAAAGGATACTTTAAAGTTGAATGCTCAATGCTCTCATGTGTACTGGCACCTCTGCACATCATTTTATGACGACATGGAATTAAGATCTAAAGTTTAAACCCCAGTGGCATAGGGAAGAAAATAAAGTGGTAGACTGGCTAACCAATTAGGAAGTAGATCCTCCAGCCATTCAAGAATATAAAATTAATAAAAGCGTAATTTCAAATGAATTTTTGATGATCATCTTAAAACTTTATCTGCTATCCTAAAA
Source organism: Cryptomeria japonica (assembly GCF_030272615.1). Lineage (NCBI taxonomy): Eukaryota > Viridiplantae > Streptophyta > Pinopsida > Cupressales > Cupressaceae > Cryptomeria > Cryptomeria japonica. The sequence continues at coordinate 216,389,192 of NC_081405.1, read as the reverse complement.
AATGACTTTTATCCTAGGAACGATCAATCTTGGGAACTCCAAGGAGGTTAAGGGCCCCGTAGCCCCCAATAGTAATGTTCATTTGATTTTACTATATACTAGTTCCAGCCTTACAAACCATATTTTCTAGGTTATATATTATTAATTTTCAGTTTATTAATACCACCTTGTAGACTGAAATTGATACATTGTCATTGCAGGCCATTACCCAACCTTTTCCTCTATAATAGATTGAATATATCTCTATTTATCCGATTAATTATCCAATTTTCATCCCATTATTAATTAATAATTAATAATTAATTAATTAATATTTTATTATTTAATTAATAAAATCACTATTATCCTAATCCTATTTCTAGCCATTATATCATTAATCATCCTTCTTCTATAGTCCACCTTAGGTAAATAAATCCAAATATTTATTTACCTATCTCCCATCGTCATGCCAAAAATAAATAAATATACCTATTCATTTAATTGCCTATTTTATCCACTTTTCATTGAGTGGGCTAAAATCATTTGGTCCACTAAACCCCCACTTGCACATTCCTAACTCTCATTAATCCCCTCAAGTAATGCGCATACTCCAAAAGTATACATAGACATGGGCCTTTATACACAAGATATGGGTCCTTTGTATATATGACATGGGTCTTGGTATACATCGCATGGATCAAAGATTTACCCATACCCACAAGGTAACCCTTTCAATCCTCACCATCCACTTTTTCTAAGGGAATTCTCAACTATTGATTTCCCTTTAATTTTGGACCCCTTCATCCTCACCAAACATTGGGAAACACTTGTCCTCTCCTCATCAACACAATCCTCTAAACCAAATTGAACCCTTAATCCCTCAAGTTGATCCAAGCATCCAGTTCTTCATCCAGAAATATATAAATTCATTTTCATGATACAATCCTTATGCAATGTTATGTTGCTGGTAAGGGTTACTCACATATCATCTTGGAACACAACCACCATAGCTTGGTGCAACAAGGGTTGGTGTTGGTGAGAATATTTGTTATTTTCATCAATATTTTACTAACTCTTATGCTTAATTGGAGTGTTCCATATATTGTGAGTAGGATATGTTATAACTTAATTTAACTTGTTCTTGTATGCTTGTGTTTTATATGTACACACACCTCAATCATAGATGCTTCACATCGCATCAGCCTTTACCTACTAATACGTGTACAAAGTCTTTAGTGTTCAATAAGTCTGATGCACTCAGAAATATGTTACCTGTCCCTTTCACCATTGCATTCAGACTGAAATTTTATTCTACACACATATCAAAAGGTGATGAAGAGATACATAGGTCATTAGTAAAGTCTCTCTAGACTTGGAATACTGGTCTGGAAAGAGGTTTATTGTCATCAAAGATCTACAGGCACAACTAGGATGTTGATGCCATATTTGATTTATATGATATATATGTCAAAGTTTCTGTTTGCTTAAAATTTATTTGAAAGTAGCAAGCCACAGAGAAAAAAAAAACCTTTTTAAAAATTTCAAACGATTTGTCAAAGTTTTCAACATCATAGACAAATTTGTAGTTTTAGACTGTCCTTGGGCATTGTTTGAATACACAGATACATGACATCATCATTGTTAGATATATTTCATCAGTGTTCTCAATTTGCAGTATTCATTAATCTCCTAATTCATAAATTAATTGTATATAACTCAGTCAAACTCATCTTGAATCTTAGGCTGGTTTCTTAACATGTATAAGTAATACTAAAAGGGAAGATTAAAACAGATATGATAGGAGGGAAAGACAGAAAAATACCAGAGATGGGTACCAAATTACCTTCTCGGTATAGGGAAGGAAACAGCCCATCGGGAGATATCACAACAGGCCCATCGGGTAATGCTTTCCCGTCCTGCATCAAACATACACATCAAATATTGATACCCTGGTCCACAGGTGCATATATATCTTGAAAAAACACTTTATTAACAGATGAGGATGTCTCTAATCTCATAAGATCACATACAGGGAAACAATTCATTTGCAACGTTCATCAAATGAATATTGTTTAATATTATACAACAATATCAGTACCGAACAGAAATTAATACCTGTTTAAGATTAAGGAGAAATTGTCTTGTCAGATAGGCCTGAGCAATGGCACGGGCGCTGAGAAATAGTAGCTGATAACCATTTTCCTGCAGAGACAGTCAGTGTGAGTTCCTTCCAACATGAAATTTATTTTCATAAGCCATCAAGGAAATAGAAAGATATGAAACCAAAAAACATTAATAAACCTCAATGAACTGTTAATATCACAATTGAACAACATTCTGATGATATATTGAGCTTTTACAGAATATTGGAAGACTTACAAGTAACAACCTAAGACATCACAATTGAACTACATTTTGATAATATATTGACTTTTACAGAAAATTGGAAGACTTACCAGTAACACACTACGATGTTCTTACAATTTTTTATTCAACATTGACATATTCAAAGGGAATGTATTGCTTAACAGCAAAAAATTTAAATATAAAAACCCCTATGCCACTCTTGACCTCCTCTTCTCCAGTACTAAAATCACTCAGACAGTGAAAGACCCATTTCCTTCTGCAATCCTTGCTGCACCTTTTGTACCTTACCCTTCATATTTGATATTGATACTTTGGTACATGATTTTGATAGACGGATAGTGCTTTCATATATGTTGTATATGGATGTTTATTTTAGCTCATGAATATATGGGACTTAGAAAACAGCATTGATTCTCATTCAGCTGATTTAAGTTATATTGGATAGTTATACCTTTATGTGATTACTAACCCTAATTTCCATGTTTTTCTTTAAAGAGAATATAAATGCTAGTTTGATCTATATATGATTCAAATGGTTGATATGTTATGAAAAGATATAGTTAAATGATCAATTAAAAGTTGATATGATTGCATTATAATATTAAATTATTGTTCAAACATGCACGGTGATTTAGGAAACATTCAAAATTGCTATGGATTATTATTGCGATATGCATGAGAGTATAGGATGAGATTGAATCATGTTGATCCATGATTTTGATGCTAATTATGATGATGAGTCATGATTCATTGATTCTTGTATATGTGATTTATCTAGATTGCTTCGGCTAAATAATGCAAATTCAATCACATTGCTTTGAAAATATATGTTCTTGGTGTATTTGATGTGCACAATGAGTGTGTAGATAACCCTTCACGTACGTCAAAGACATCTTCCCATCATTTCCTTAATTTCTCATTATAAAAACCCTACATTTTGGTGAGTTCCCATATGAAAAGAATAAAAACGAATTGACATTTATGGATTTCAATATGTAATATCAAATATGTAAGTATGAACTCTTTCACTCTCATATTTGTGTGTTTAAACTTTAAAGTTAATGTTAAATTTAACCAGTGTTCTTGTTTTGAAAGTTCAATATCATGATATTTTCAGTTTTAATGTAGAAAATTTATAAATTATTAAATTATATTTAAAAATGGCATCTCCAACTACCCCCATCTCCTATTTTTCAAAAAAACACAAACTAGTACCCATACCAATCTCCTATACCAGGACCAGTATCCTAGCAACTATGCGTTATGTAGTTTTGCAACCAATACAAGATGTTATGGCAGGAAATCAATAGATTGCAATAGGCACCCAATGCCCCAACAAAGAAGAAAAATGTTGTCCATAATGATATTCCTTGTACAAGCAATTCAATTCAAAAGGTTGGTAAAGATAAAAATTTCTTGAGTAAAGTGAAAAGCCCCCTCTTGTGCCACAAGACAATGTCGGGTCTAAATAAATAAGTGTGTTGTCAAAACTGTTGTCATTTTATGACACCCTTGGTCCATCAATGAGAACCGATCAGAGATATGTTCCATGGACCAGTGCTGCCCCAGTTGATCAAGGAGAAAAGAAATGGAATTATGAAGTGTGAAGTGCTGTCTTGTCAGAAGGAAGTTCCTAAGTTCTTCTACCCCGGAACCCCCAGGTTCCCAAGTTCCTAGTTCTTCTACCCCGGAACTCCGGAACCCCCAAGTTCCTAGTTCTTCTACCCCAGAACTCTGGAACCCCCAAGTTCCCAAGTTCCTAAGTTCTTCAACCCCGGACTCCGGATGCCCCAGGTTCCCAAGTTCCTAGTTCTTCTACCCCGGAACTCCAGAACCCCGAAGTTCCCAAGTTGCTAAGTCTTCCCAACTTTGGTGACCCAAGTCTCTGAAGTTTCCCCAACTTCGGTGACATAGGTCTCCGAAGTTCCCCCAACTTCGGCGACCCAGATCTCTGAAGTCTTCCAAACTACTTCTGGCTTGCAACACTTCCAAATGGCGTGATCAACACTCAAAGCTTTAAATGCTCCAACAGCTTTGGTGACTTATGCAACTTTTTTTGTGGAGCCGCAGAGGTGCATTTAATGTTTTTGGCAGGATTTCCATCAAGGGAGGTACGGGGCCATGCTTGTTGTGGTGACTTATGTCATGTTTGCATACTCTGACTTTGGAAGGTCAGTCAATCCACCCTTCTCAGAATTGTCTTTTGTGGGTATGGCTAGGTTGCTTGCATGTACAAGTCATGTGCATGCACTTCCCTGCACTCCCAGACTGACATATAGGGGTCATGATCACTCTTGTAACCATTTTCCTATATAAAGGCTGTTAAGCCTCATTGTAAAGGGTTCTCTCCCTGTTGGCTTGAGCTATTCCATGCTCTCCCACTTCTCTTGTATTTATCTTGTATTTGTGCAACTGTAAGTTTGGCCATTGGCCTTATAATTAATTAAAATCACCATTTTTGCCTACTTTCAACTTATATATGCTGTGAATGTTTCCTTACCTTCATCATAGGTGTATGTTTTGTGGTCCTTCTCTCATATATGCTGGGTTAAATTTATTTCTGAATGTGACTTGTGGGAAACCTTCTCCCCTCTTGGCATTCTGTGAATTCTAACCTTCATACATGCATTGGGGTTACTCATACAACTGAAGTTTGTGCATCTCCTGGGTGTTTTAGTTGATTTTTTGTGTCATTTCGAGTAGGGAGAGGAACAATCTCTTCTTGGTGCATCACCTCCTTTTATTTCAAGCATTTCTCTCTTCCCTTTACCTCTGCAATTTGTTAGGATAGGCCTAGGAGTTAGTTTTGAAGTGTTGAGTTGGTTCAACACCTACACCTAGATTGAGAAGGAAGCTGGTCTTCTCCGGAGATTCAACCCCTTTGCGCAAGGTTCCACACTTAAGGGTTGTTTCCATGTTTCACAAGGTTGCTAAGTTGATAGCTCAGCAAGGGTGCAAGCTTTTGTGATAACAAAAACCTATTATTGATAGAATACCTTTGAGTCATCCTATTGTTGAATATCCACATGCTATGCAAATCTAGGAGACAATAAAACCCAACAAACATCATCTTGGTCTAGGGTATACAAGTATTATAAATTTCCACATACAAAATATTCAAAACCTATCAAATTTTTGTTTGGAGGTATCCAAAACAACAATCAGGTTGAGTTTACACTTGTTGATTAGTCACTTAAAATTGACAAATTGTCATGTCATTCAAAATCAACTTGTACTAAAACCCATCTGGTCCAAAAGAAGGCATTGTGGACGTTGAGGACATATCTCCCATGACTGTTTTGATCTCCACCAATGGCCTAAGTTTGGGGATGGTGATAGGATGGCACAAATACATATAGTACTTGAAAGTTTAGTTATAAAAAGATGCATAGGAATAAGTACAAGAATCTTAGAATTGCAAATGAAAATTAAAAAAAATATTGGGATACTAAATAAGCTACTAAACTAGTAAACAAGTAAACTAATAAAACATTAAGCAGTAAAGTTGTAAACACATTGCAAAACATTTGAATTTTGAAGTAAACATTAACAATGAAAATGTTGAATAAAAAATTTATATTATATTCAAAATTTCATAATGCTGATTACAATGACAAATCTTCAAAATAACAAAATAGCGTGAAGTGATGCCTCTATCATCCCCTAACTCCTCATCACTAGAACTATTGGACTCCACATGCTCAAGCTTCTCCAAACCAATACCAACCAGCCCTATTTGTGTAGCATCATCACCAACTTGTGCTGGCTCCTCAAGCTCTATATCCCATTGTGATGTTGGACTCTCCCTATGAGATGCAAGGTGTTATGTACAGACACAATCTTCTCCAAGTCCTAGAGGTAATCTTGTCCCTCTTAATGGAGTGGATGAAACTATAAGTAGACCAATTCCTTTCAACAACAAAAGAACTAGAAACCTAAGATAGCAAATGAATGGTTAGAGAGGTAGTCGAAGAAGTAGGCCCATGCATAGTCCACCATTAAATTGGGTTCTCTTGTGCCATAGTCTCTCTATATATCTTGGCCTCCTCAAAGTGACCCCTAAGAATGGCAAAATTTTGTCCACTCAATACAAATGATGTGAGCATTTGAAGAATCATACATCTTTTGGATAGCCTTAATGAACCCTACCTTCACCTATGAATCCTATATGGGTACTTCCCATTCAATGCATAGGCAGCCATGTGCAAGGGAGTTTGAGCTTCTCTCATCTCTAATGATTGATTGCCTGAATTTGTTCAATCACAATGTGGGATCATTCTATCACACAACAACCTTCATTTGGTCAAGCATAGATCAATGCACTCATATGGGTCTCTCCAACACTAAGTGCATTGGTATCCCCATATCTAATCACTTTAAATATTGGAGTAATGATGGAGACAATATATTTTGCATCACCCCAAAAGACATCTCCATCTCCTCACTACATCCTTCACCCTCTTCCCCTACACTATCTTAGAGTCAAGCCACCAATTTGATTCTGCTATCTTAAACATTCTTATCTCCTATATTAGCTGCCCTCTCCTATTACATTACACCCTCCTTATTGTTGAGAAAATGTCTCAGCCTTGCTATTGCTATTTTTTAATTTAATTATTAATTGGCAAATTGTAATTATCTTTTAGTTGTCATGAAAGTTGCTAAATGCAATTGTGACAACCTGTAAGATGTTTTTTTATTGTCAAAATAGTAAAAACATGAAAAAGGGGAAAGATAAATGAAAACTTGATAAGATAAGGAAGATCTTTCAAAAGGCAGATAGAATCACAAGTTGAAAGAGGAAGTTTTTTTGTGATTTGTGACTAAATTGTTTTCGAAACCATTTGTGATTTATTTATTTATTTATTTATTTCACAGGTTATTGAAGCAAAAAAGTGCTACAAGAATTCAAAGAGAGAAATGTATTGATGTAACTCATTTCAAGGATTAATACAAGTCTTGGATCTCTTTGGGTGTGAAGTTTTTTCCCGAAAGAGTTTCTCCATGTAATTATTGAGTTATGGTTTACATTTATTTTGTTATCCATTTCCATCTTTGATTTATTGCTATGTTTATTTGGTTGCATAAAATTATCAACATAATTTCACTGTAAAGTTTCATCTTGTTTTCAACATTTGGTATCAAAGCCAAGTTGGCTTGATTTGATAAGGGGGCACCTTTCTTGAAGTGTTTGATGTTGCACATGGACATGGAGATGAAACATGTAGAGATTCCATTGGAATATTCTCAAGACCACTTGATGAGTTGTATTGTAAAATCGTAATATTATGTTGTAATTATTTAATATGGTGCAAATATATTTTAAAAAGAGAATACTTAGTACCCAATATTAAATGTGGGATCAAGGGTTACGTATTGTGAGCACATGGTTTTGTGGCACATGGTTTTACTTTACCACTAGTTGTATTTGTGTGAGATTTTGTATAAAAAGCAAGCACACGTTTGGTGGTTAAGGTTGGCTGGTGGTTTGAGTTGTCATTGTATTGAATCCTTTGGAGGATTGCAATTGTGGAGCATGGCATGGGATGTGTGGATTTACGCTTGGACACATGGGAATGCATTGGAGGGCTTGATGATTCGAGGGTATTCATTGCAACTGCATAAGTGTTTTGTATTGATTTATGGCTGATTAATATGATTGAGTATGGATGTTTTTGGAGGCTATGTTTTTTCCTAGGGTATATCTTGTGTTAACTTGTGGCTTGTCTATTTGATCTTTGCATAATGGTGGTTCTATAAGCTTGTATGCATGCTTTTCTCTCATGGGTTATGTAAGAAATGGATTAAATGTAACTAGGTATTCCACATTATTTCCTAACACTTATTAATGGGATATACTTTCAAATAAGGATTGGCACCGTCACCGCATATCCAATACTCATATTTTAAATTTATGACATTCCATACAGAAGATATGCGAGGATCATGATCTAAAATTGGTTGTCTTTGCAAAGAATTAGATGTGACAAAGGCAAGGGATATACAGACGGCTAGAGATCATTCCTATGGTGTTCTTATCTACATGGGATTTAATGATTTATTAGGCAGTAGCTGTGAAAGGATGCGACCAGTGAAATCAGGTGCAGAGAATGGTGGGCTTGACCATTCTCCTTCACTGCTATTTTTTCTGCTATGAAAATATAAGTGGCTGCTTAACAGTGTTGATGAAGACTACAGCTAACCAGCACTGGTTACAAATATGATAGCATGAAAGAGTAAGCTTGTAGGCATTTGTGTTCAAAGTATATTAAAATTCTTCACACATATTGGCAGCACCAATTGTTCTGTTTAATATTAGTTGGGGATTTTCACCCTTTGTTTTTGCAATTCTAGAAACCCTAGCCCTACATTATTTTTAGCAACCAAAACAATAATGATCCAAGAAATGGATCCAAGTTACAATCAGTGGTTGGTTTGTTTACTTGGTCAGAGAGCCAGTTTAACTCCAAATGGAGATGCATTTTCACCAGTTTCAGTGGTCAGAAATTTTTTACTCACGTCAGGTGAAGACGCAGGATTATCCAAAGCATCCTAGGGAAGATGGGTAGGTTTGCAAGGCTTAGAAGATGGTGGTTTTCAATTTTTGATCAATTTGCTGCTTCCCACAGGCAGTAATTCATCATCAACTGCATTGTACACAGATTTGCCCCGATGGAAGCAGCAATTTAAACACAATCAAAACACGGGTTAGAATATTCAGGTTTTTGTAAGTTCAATTTAACCCATATGCATTGGTTGGTGTGTTTTGGCACCAAATGAATGTATAGGACGTTATATCATGCAGTTTGGAACATGATGCTATACATTGTAGGATTTAAAGGCTTTCAGAATTTATTTTGAAGCTTGGTTGGTTGATGTAAAGGCTTACTACAATGTATGTTATCTTCATAATAAAAATGAGGAGCAATTAGCTCACTCTTGCTGTACTCCTCTTTTGAGGGTTTCTCCAGGGTAAGTTCTTCTGTCTAAGTCATTATCTATCATCTTTTCTTATTTTTAATGTCATGTTACTATGCCTAAGAGATGTTAAACTACCTTCAACACATAAATGTTAAGTGAATGTACTAAAGAACACACTATAAACACAATTTAGGAGGTGTTTGTGAGAAGAAACAAGTTGAGCATCTGTTGTTGATGAGGTGTTTGAGAGCATCACACTCAATTTACTGATCAAATAGAAAGGTTGACTACAATGTGTCTACAAAAGGGCTACCAACAGGAACAATGTTACTCATGAGTTTTCTTAAGCGGTTGAGAAGTTTCTCAGACTATGGTTGTGTTTGCAACTTCGATTGCTTGTAGCCTTAATATACAGCCTTTACAGAATGGAGTTCAAGCTCTTAGGGTGGCTTCATGACCTCTAGTAATTGCATTTATCTTTGTTTCTCTGCATGTTTCATATACACTTTCCCATTGAAGAACATTTAGATGTTGTGATTAATTGAGAACCAAGGTTTTGGGGCAATCTCTGGTTCTTCATGCAACATTAGTTCCAAAACATGACACTGGATGGTTATTTTGACCTTCAGCACATGTCGATAAAACTTTATAATGCTACACTTTGGAGCAATAATGCTGTAGAGTCCAAAGTAATAAAATAGAATGATTAGTTACAGTTACTGATAAATCTATACATCTAAATCTCTCCAATTGTGCATGGATACATGAGGAAGTTACCCAAGCAAAGGCCATTCAAAGTAGATCATCCAAATATTGAATGGCTGGGCTTAGAGGTAGTTATTGGATTGTAATCATGTAACTTTCAAAAGAAACTGCAGGGAATGCAATGACATCCACTCTTGCAATTTATTCTGTAATTACCTTTAAGGACTTTTTATTTATGTTTTCTACTCTTTTTCTTTTTCGCTTGCCCTTATGTTACCAGTTAGGGTTCAGTTCTGGTGGTATGCCAATTTTTTTCCCCAGCTTCAGTATGTCTGGGTTTGATACATACATATGGACGTATGTATATATATTTATATGCATATTATGTTCATGTATATGTACAAACACATATATAATTTCCAAAAAAAATACAGAATTGAAAACACAAATGATGGTAATTAAGATAATTGATAATAATAAGTACTTGAACTTGATGAGAGATTGCCAATGTAAGAACAGAAATTTTGTGCACTAAATGATTTATTTTAATTCCTTACTTAGTAGATGTTATATTTCTTCATAGTGCATGCAGATTAATGTTGGGCAAGCTCAGAGATGTTAGACATGAAATTGCCTTCTATCCACTAAGCAACTATATAATGTTATGATTATCAGTCTCCCAACTCACCACACATATTTGGACAGTCTTATATTCAAATTAAATGAGCATAACTCCATCTTATGAATTTATTCTCAATGCGTCATGTCCATTAGAACAGGCATGGCCAAATTGATCGTTTCTTGAAGGATTCCTTTGAATGGCAACCGGAAACAGAATTGATTCCTGCCTTAATTGACTGAGTATCTGCTATACAATCCCTTGACTGGCAGCTAGATCCAGAATTGATTCCTGCCTTGATTAGCTAATTATCTCTTATACAATCTTTGGAGTTGGCATGCTATGAATATTTCCTTGAAAAAAATGAGCTCTAGTTCAAATATGACGAAATTGTGCACTTACAAGCTGAACATTACAAAACATTATAAAAATCATTTCAATTAATGGTGAAAATTTTATTTTTTATCAAGTGACTAATCTGTTCTTCTATTTTTCTTTTGAGATGTGGTCTTTTTAAATAAGGCACCTTTTTTTTAAAATTCCCTCTGGTTCGCACAGCTACTCCCAGAGGATGATCCAAGGACTGTTTTATCATCTACCAAACATTAGGATAGGATACCCGAAGGTATTCTATCCTCTCCTGAAAAATCACTACTGATTCCAAGGTCTATATGTGGGAACAAGCGACTTTAGTGGAATAGCTTCTTGGGTAGTGTATGCTGAAATTTCAAGGGGGACTTACGTTTGACAAGTATCTTGAACTGCTGGACTTAGATGGATTTAGCAATTTTAGGCTCTTCTTTTTTTGGAAATTTTCTGGGATTTAAACTTTCAAAAGAAAGGGAAAAAGAAATAGGGTTTAGGAAGGCTAATCTAATCCTACGAATTTCGGAGACGGTATCAACTAGGTGCTCTCGAGAAACCAAACCTTGCTTCGCCACACTAAGGACAACTACACAAGGCCAGTGCAATCTTCAATGGGTTGTGCTTATGATCGAGATGTTGGGATGCACAGGGGATGGGCTCAAACTAACTTTGCACGGTAGAATGGAAATCATCCATTTACCAAAAGTATGAGCGGAGATACACCATCAATTGACACTTATCAAATCCTTCATTCAAATTAACAACAATGAAAGCAAATCTAAATTAATTCTAACTAAGTGTTGAGGCAATTGAAACCATGCAAATCATTCAAATAATAGAGATTACAAAGCAGCGCACATGCAATATATTATCTGGAAATGACCTTAAGCAACAATACATCAAAAACCTCACCCTTTTCAAATGAGAGGAGGCAACCTTATATGGTTTCTCAAAAATAAACGAATGGCCGAGATCAAACAGTGATCAAGGGCCAAGATTCAAAGTCCTAAAACCTAATTAGGGTTTCCTGAAATACTATCAGTTCAAACAAATGAAAGAGTGACAAGTGGTGCAACTGCTAATTTCACTGAGGTGAGTGGCCACTTTCCTCTTTCAGAGATTCAACGTATCTGGACACAATGAGCTTGACCTCCTCCATGGTGACACTTGGCAAACCACCAATCTGGAAGTTGATGAGGTCCACATCGTCGGCGCATGCGGCAAGGGTGCCTTCCCACTCCACTGCTTGGGTGAGTAAGTTGCCATCGATGGAGAGGAAGTTTGCAATCTTTGAAAGATCGCCTTTGTCAATCATCCCTGAATCCCGGAAGAAGCTTGCCTGAATCCTGGCTCTCAAGTTCTCTGTTTGTAAATGCTTCTCCCTTAGGCTCTCCTTCTTCCAAATCTCTAACGCCACACGGAATACCTTGCCCAGGATCTCTCTAACACTTGCCTCTGTCTCAAAACACTTGGTCTCGAATTTCTTCAGAACCTCAATCCGAGTGACCAGAGTATAGTACCACGTGCCGAAGTTGTACCTGTCTCCTGTCTGTATGATGCCTGCATCCACTAAGCTCCTCTTTGATATGCCTCGGATAACCTTCAGGTGAGGGAGTATTTCATTCTGAATTTCATCCACTTCTTCCCAATTGGATGCTAGATCCTGGATACGATCAATCAACAAAGAAGTTGCCTCATGTGCCGATACTAAGTTTTCCACCAGGGTGTCAGCACGCACCGAAGCGTCTGAAATCCATTCCTTTTCTTGAGTATACGAGCCCTTCATATCATCATAGTCCTTCGTTGATCCCTGCTGAAGAGGCTGTGGTGGAGTAGCCGGGACTTCATGGTTGAGCGGACTGGTAAGATGGAGAACATACTTCTTCCACTGTTGGTTCTCTTCTTCCACTTTCTTCCTCTTTTCCTTTTCATGAGCCAGCCTCGTCTTTAGAACGTTGCAGGAGTCATCAAAATATTGGATCTCTTGGTCCTGGGTAGGCTTACCAATCTCTATGGTGGTAACCTTGTAATCATCTGTCGTGACATTGTCCCTAGTCTTCCCTTCTTTGGGCACTGCTATCTGGACTGTCCTGAATCCGGCACTGTCTCTCTGAATCAAGGAAAACTTCCTGGCTGGTTTGGGCGGTTTAACTATAGCGGGTTCATTCACCTTCTTCAGGAATGCTGCGGTGACCTCCCCGGTTGAGTGGGCCTCCTTGGGAACCTTGGCCTTTATCCTTGCTCTCAGCCTATTCGGAATGGTTGATTGTTCTACAGTGTTCCGTTCAAACTCATCATCTACCTCTCCTGGGTTCGTTGGTATGCCATCCAAGAAGATTGCAGGTGCTTCAATTTGCCCCCTGTCTGGACTTCGGAAGACCTTTTCCACCACCTCCTCAACTGGCTGGGAAAGCACTCTTACTTCATCATCAATCACACAGATGTTCATCTCTTGCTCCCCAATTGCACTCTGATCAAGTGCAATGGAAGCAGCACTTAGGATGGAGTGACTTTTGCTGGATTCTCTTCTCTCACCTACAGCCCTTTTCCCTGTGACCTTTGTGGAGCTTCCACCCAACTCCTTCCTCTTTCGAGACCCAACACTTTCTGGATTTTGAGCATCACCGGCGGAGGTACAAAGGTCGACGGACAGAGTATCATCTACTCCCATTAATTCATAAGTCAAAGTCATACCTTTGGCTTTCAACTGTTTTGTCTTTTCAGACGCCCACCACCTTGAGTACTCAACCACCGACCTCATGAGGTCTGCTAGATCCGATTTCTCTCCCTCTGTCCAATCTATTAAGACTAAGGGTTCATTCTTCATCTTTTCAAAGCCCGGCTGCTGAAGTTCTAGGCTTTCTTCTACCTGATCAGCAACTCTAAATACTTTCATTGCTCTCACCATACTCAAAGGAATTCTTGAGCAGAACCTCTTCCGGATCTCGAAACTATCGGCTGCATTAGCCCAGTAGTCTTCTAGATCCAGTCTGTGCTCAAACGTTGTTCCTTCGATCTTCTTTATCCTATGAAATGGATCGAAATCTTTTCTTGCCTTGTATTGATAGAAGGGATACCAGGCCAGTTCTTTCTCAGCGGTGGCTGCAGCCTGTGATGATGGACATGTTTCCAGCCCATTACCAATTGTAAGTGAGGACGTCCCTGCCTTCTTCTGCTTATCCCTTTGAATCACTATATACTCCTCCAATTGTCTCACAACCTCGAGCAACACCACTCAGTTGGTAGGATAAGCTGGAAGCTTGTATGGAGGCCCAAAGAATCCCTGAATTCGGAGGTAAGTGAACTTTGGATATTGGATGTACCAACACCCGAACCGACCGATGAAGTCCATAGACTCTTGAGAGAGCCTCTGGTGCAGGCCACCTTGAAGTGTCCGGGTAATGTGCATCAGGAAGGTATCATTCACCCTTTTGAAATGGAACTTCTCCTCCATGTGGAACTGGGGATAGCAATCATATAATGGAAATTGGTTCTCCTTGTTCCCAACTTCTCTACAAGTGAGACCTTTGTACCTGTAGGAGGTCCTGGCCAAAGAATAAAACAAGTAAGAACTCATGAGGAAAGTCCTATTCGCCTCTAGGTTCCTTAGCTGGCTGTCTAGGTTGTCGCTGATCATCCGGGTTCGAATGGAGCTCCCTGAGGATTTCCTATTATTCTATTAAGCAAGACAATCATGTCCCCAATGTCCTCCTTGAAGTATGCTCGCACTAGGCTCTTTCTCTGGAGTTTGGAGGCGCCCTTCCTCGGCTTGTCTAGCCAGGAATGGTTAACTATGGCATCATATTCCTCTAGGTGGTCATGGTACAGACTGTCAGCTTCGTCCTTTGTCATATATACTGCGTTGTGGTACTCGGGGATCCTGAAGGCCTCTCTAATGGCCTCATCGCTGACATTTGCCAACACTCTTCCATCAGGTGCAACAATATCCTTACTGATGGGGTTGTAGTGTTTGGCACATTTGACTACTAGTTCATTGCACTGCATGGTGGGGAGGAAGCCGGCAGCATGCACGATACCACTCTTCATCATTTTTTGTGCAATGGTGGTAGGCACAAGGTTGTCTAGACCAAACATTCGCTTCTTAAACTCCCTCAGATTGATGTGTCCGAGGTTGGTGTCGTTGATATTCTTCCACTTTGAAGTCATCCTTGACTCTGGAGGAGCATCTTTGTCTACCTGGAATTTCATAATGTATAAGGCCTGCAGGCAAACAATGGAAATTTTAAAGTTAGAAAAGGATTTGCAAAGATTTGAAAATAACGGGGCTGCGAAATGGCTAAGTGTTGGAAAATTTTCCCTTTTTTTATTCTCATACTTAGCCATAAAAATCGAATTTTCACCTTAAAACCCTCAGTCTTAAGGTTGGTTGTGGTTACCACCAAGTGTCAAAACTTTCAAAAAAAATTCATACTAAGCCAAAAAATGATTTTCTTCCTCCAAAATTTTCGAAAAAATCATTTATTAAATTCTGGAAAATATTCAGAAAATTCACAATTTTAATTTCACCTCTAACTTGGATAGAAGTAAGGCTAGAATTTTCTCCGAAATATTCAGAAAATTCAGAAAAGTTTGGATGATTCTTCCTCGTACTAGTTGCCTTTCTCCAGAAATCTGTAAACCTTTTGCCAAAAAATATTATCCAACTTCCAGCAATATCTAGAATTTTCTCCAGATGATCTTCAAACTGACATACTTTACTAAGCTCTCCTTAGTAACTTTGAACTTCTTGGTGTAATAATGAAGTTGATAATGAAGTATTTGTAGACAAGGTTAAATCTTCAAGTAGAAACCCTTAAAATCATCCAACCCATACTTCTAATTTTAACTTCATGTTTCCCAGTTTTAAGACAATATCTCAAAAAAAACATTCCATTTTGATTTAAGTTTGAAGATATTTATCGATTCTCCAATATTCCCTTTCAAAAAAACTTTCCATTTTGATTTAATATCTCAATAATCTTTCAATATTCTTTTCCTCAAAAAAAACTTTCCACTTTGGATTTATTTTGAAGATATTTAATAATCCTTAGATATTTTCTTCATT
Organism: Cryptomeria japonica; assembly: GCF_030272615.1. Lineage (NCBI taxonomy): Eukaryota > Viridiplantae > Streptophyta > Pinopsida > Cupressales > Cupressaceae > Cryptomeria > Cryptomeria japonica. The sequence continues at coordinate 216,373,170 of NC_081405.1, read as the reverse complement.
TTAGATTTAATTTCGAAATCTCTGTGGATTTTGTGACATCATGTTGACTTTGTTTGACCTTCCATGTGTAGGCGGACCTTTAATGGGTTGTTTTCATCTTGGGCAGACTTTAGGAAGGATTCCATCAAGGCGAACTTTGAAGGCTAAGGCATAGGGCGGACTTCAGGCAAGTTTCCTTCATGGCCTAGGCGGACTTTGGTGTGTTGGTTATCATGGCCTCTTCCAAATCATGGCGGACTTCAAGCAATATCTCCATGGGCGGAATTTAGAAACACCTCCTAGGGCGGACTTCAAGCAACATCCCCTAGAGCGGACTTCTAGCAAGGCTCTTCTTCCATGACTTAGCATCTTGGGCGGACTTCTAGCAAGGTTTCCACATGACTATGGCGGACTTTGGTGGCTTCTCCACCTTGGACGGACTTCTGGCGCCTCTCCTTATTGTTCTCTTTACCCTTGGCAGACTTTAAACTTGGCACCTCCTACCTTGCTCTCTTACTTTGGCGGACTTGGGAGAGGGCTCCTACATGGTCTCCTTTACCTTTGGCGGACTTGGGACTTGGCACTCATGTGACCTCCCAAAGGCATGGCGGACTTCAGGCAAGGCTCCTTCATGACCCTTCTAACCTTGGCGGACTTTGGCCTTTGCTCCTACATGACCTCCTTCTTGGTGAAAATTTGGCTAAGGCATGGGGCGGACTTTGGAGAGTGCTCCACATTGGGCGGACTTTGGTGTTAGCTCCTTCATGGCCCCCTAAGGTGTGGTGGACTTTAAGGATAGCTCCTCCATCGCTTGGGCAGACTTTAGGCATCCCTCCTCTTGCTTGGGCGGACTTTGGAAGGCTCTCCACCTTGGGCGGACTTTGAAAGGCTCCCCTCATAGCTCTCTTCAAGGCAAAATTTTGGCACGGGGCGGACTTTGGAGAGTGCTCCACCTTGGGCAGACTTTGGTGTTAGCTCCTTCATGGCCCCCTAAGGTGTGGCGGACTTTAAGGATAGCTCCTCCATCACTTGGGCGGACTTTAGGCATCCCTCCTCTTGCTTGGGCGGACTTTGGTGGTGTCCCCTACATGGCTTCCAATGCATACATGGCGGACTTTGATGGTTGCTCCATGCAAGGCGGTCTTCAAAACATCCCCTCATGGGCGGACTTTAGAGTGCTGGCCATCATGGCCTCTTCAACACATGGCGGACTTCTGGATAGCCTCATTTGTACCTGCAAAACCCTTCGTTTAGCCAGACTTAGAAGATTTTTAGAAAAATTTCAAAATTTCACAACTTAATCAAATTTAATCGGATTAACTTGAAATTTGAAATCCATGCCTAGGTGGATCATCTGAAGCAGCAAAAAGCCTAAAATCTAGGGATTTAGCTTTTTAGATCGAAACTTGGAATTTTCGAGTTCCGATCGAAGCTGGTCAGTGGTGCAAGTGTAAACCCTAGGTTTGCATCCCGAAAAAGCAAAAAGCCTAAAATCTAGGGATTTAGCTTTTTTAGGTCAAAATTTGGAATTTTCGAGTTCCAGTCGAAGCTGGTCAATGGTGCAAGTGTAAACCCTAGGTTTGCATCCCGAAAAAGCAAAAAGCCTAAAATCTAGGGATTTAGCTTTTTCAGGTCAAAACTTAGAATTTTTGAGTTCCGGTCGAGGCATGTCAGTGGTGCAAGTGTAAACCTTAGGTTTGCATCCCGAAAAAGCAAAAAGCAGACATCCCTAAAAAATAGGAAAAACTTTCTAAAAATAGCCATATCGGGGATCGGGCTAAAAATGCCAAAAACAAAACTTCCTAAAAAATAGGAAAAAGCAAAAAAGCAAACTTTCTAAAAATAGAAAGTTGTCCAAATTCGTCCAAATCGATTGCGATCTTCGTCCTTTGGCCTTTCTAAGCACTCTGGTGGTGTTCACACTCCGGAATCACATAACTTGCAAAAACTAACTTTCAATCGTCAAGGCCTAAAATGCTCTAAACTGGACAAGGCTTGGTGAAACTGCAGCAAAAGGTTACAGGACACTAACAAAACCCTAGAAAGCAGGAAAATCAGAGGGTCCCCATTTGCAATGGGGCGATGTGTGAAAAAAAGGTCACAACAGGTACTCCCTAGGTATGTCTCAGACCTACCTGGGATGTACCCCCAGTCCTTGGTATATACCAAGGGCATACCACAGCCAAAACCCATACCTGGACCCATTTGGTACAGGTATGTCCCCAGGTACGGGCATACCCTGCAATATAAGCTTGCCCTTATCTGGCCAGCATGATCCCTCATCATTGAGAGTCTATTTGTTCCACTAATCAAGAGTACAAGTATCAGTTTCAGAGTAATCTATTTACTCTCTCTTATTTCTGTGTGTGTTCCCTTCATTTTCTGATGTAAGTTCTGAGAAGCACAAATCAATTGGCACTAGAATCTAGTTAGCTTCCATCTTTCTTGACTGAGATTCTGGTGTCTGGCAATATTTTTGGTTAAGGTCTGTGATGATCAAATCTATACTGACTGCTCCTGTCTCTTCCAACAACCTCCCTGCTATATCCAGCTGTTCTCCACCCCATTTTAAACCTATAAATGTAGTCCTATGATGAAAAATGCAGTTTATTCACACTACCCTGTCATCTGACCAGGCATTCTTTGTTCAGCCTCCTCAATTTTGAGAAGGATACATTTCTAGTTTATGTCTTTTACTACCAGCAATCTCCATTTGCAGTGAGCTTGACCAAGGACCTTGTAATTCATCAGTGACTCATCCAGGTTTTTACAGCAGAAGGAGGTTTCCTTCCAGATACAATATTCCAGAACTAAGATCCTCTCCAGGAACCAGCTGCTTTAATTATGCTCAACCCATTCCTTCCAAGCATTGCATGTTTTTGTTTGTCTCTTTTCCATTCTCCAATTTGAGAGTTGATCTAAGCCAATGCCAAGATTTGTAGAAAGGAATGGGGACAAGTTTGTAATCCTTAAGGAATTTTCTTTACGATGCTGAAAAGAGTCCATCATTGTGTTGAACTATGTCACAAGGTTTGTATTCATGATCAATGAAATTTGGGAAAAGAATCATTATAAAATTCTAATAGTATATATCTAATATCTATAAATAATGCTCCCCCATTGAGGAAGATTAAAATTGAATTTTGAGGGCCTATCATGTGGTACTAGCAATTTGGGTGGTGCTGCATTCTGAGAAATGAAATAGTTTCCCTAGTTTAGGGTATCTTCTTCTAGGAGGAACAAATGACGATGCCGAATTTGGTGCTCTATTAGAAGGCCTCAAACTATGAATCAAAGGTAATGTATAAATGGTTGACATTGAAGGGGATTCACGAATATGCATTACTTCTGTTATGAAAAGAAGAGCACCCACCTGGAAACTTCAGAAATGGATAGATACAATCGTACCCATTTTGACAGATTAGAGGACTATACAATTAAACACATTTACAGGGAAGCAAATATGGCGGTGGACCTGTCATCAAAGATAGGCATGAAACAAACTGTTGAAATTGTAAAACCAGAGTGCTGCAACATGCCGCCTGTGTTGAAAGACATTCTGGATTTGGATCACGTCAATACTGCAAGCAAGCCTTCCTTTCAAGATCCATGTGGACAGGGAAATCCTGAGGAAATATTCAGTCTGGATAACAGTCCTCTCATTCAAGAATGTTGCCATCCAACAGTTTAAATTGACTACTTAGGATCATCTCCTTCCAAGGATATAATGGAGCAGACGGTTGCAATAAGGAATCACCAGTGCTGCTGTGCACGTGGAAAATTAATCCAATCAGCTAAGGAGGCTCTTTGTAATTCCTATCCAGCAACGGAGCATGTGATTGTTGCTGTTATCAGGATGGAAATTTTTGAAAATAGCCATGTACACGACAGCAAAATTCTGGGTGCCTTTGTCATGACCTTTGGGGATGTGCTACGCCAGAAGATGTTGGGGAAACTTGCTACTAAAATATACTTACAGTTGAGTTGGCACAAAGAAACGCTTGAAGCAACCTGAAACTATGACCATTTTGCTGCTGTCTACAATGTTGGAGGTGTCTTCAGTAGACTAGGAATGAACAACATTGTGGAGTTAAGTGAATGTTTTAATCTGTTCTCAGAAAGATTAGCGAAGTGTAGCATGGAGCTTTGGAGGAATTATGTTGTTATGCAACCAAGCCTCCTCTCTCCTCCACAGGTGGAACACTTAGAAGAGCTTCGAGAAGGTCTCATCTATCTTCTGAACAATATGAAATAAATTCTCCCACCAATAAAATTTTGCAGATTGGTCAATGTAGACAGTAATATCTCTTTTAGTTTTTGCTGTTTAATGAAAGGGAGCTACCCCTCTGGTGGCAACTTGCCCGAAAAAAAAAAATCTATAAATTATCTTGAAATCAAAATAAATTTAAAATTAAAAAAGAAAATAAATAATAAATAAAACGTTTAAATAAATTAATATTTGTAATAAATAAAAAAGCAAAAGATAAAATATAAATAAATGAAGCTAATTAGAAAAACTAAAAATATTGAAATGATAAGATTATCACTAAATCGAAATATACAACTAAAAGAAGAATCAATTTTAAAATGTTTTGTTTACATAGAGGATTCACAATGAATAATAACACCTTGGAAGAAGTTGAAATAAGGGACACAAAAGACAAAAGGCCCCACAGAAACTTACAAACAAGGGAGGGAAAAAAAACGCAGGGAAACAAACACTAGATGAGTTGAAACAGATTCGCGGGGAAAACAATTGCAGGAAGCAAAATGTGTAGGCAGCAGAGTGTCAAAGCCTGCCGGAAGTGATGGAAATTATTTGTTGCAGTAAATAATTAGTACACATAAAGAAAAAGGGCAAAAGAATCTGTCAAAAGAATCTGTCAAAATAAAATGTGTAGTGTTAGATGAGAACAAAATGTAGTGTGGGGAGAGATCATAAAGTGCGGTGGTGTAGGAGCCAGAAGAACAAAAATGCCCTACAACCAACTTAATTTTTCTTTTTTATTCCTTTTTTAATTTTAAAAAAAACATGGATGCCCCCAAATTCCCAAACACTTGTTGCAGAACCTTTATATTTTCATTTTCACAACTGTACAAAATCAATGGCATTTTTTAACAAATTTAAAAGGTTTTTTATAATGTTAGCCAGATTTTGAATTTCTACTATGAAATGTAGCAAACTCTGTGACATAGATGATGAATATGATTTTTGTAAAGATTCTGTTTCTTTGAAGGTCTTAGTATTTCTGTGTGTTCATGTTATTTTGTACTTGCATGCAGCCATAACATCCAGCTTTCCTTTGGTTTTTCCAGGCACAGATCCAAGAGAACTATTTATGTCTTGTAGGGTCAGAAAATTATTATTGCACTGTAAAGAATTTCATTTTGATGATTTAATACCTTGATAGCAGAAAAAAGTCGTGCCACACCAGTTTGTGTCCAGTCTTTTCCAACCAAAGGCATCACCTGCCCCAGCACATCAGATCTGCATACAAGCCACAAATACAAAATTACAAGGTATGCTCATTTTGATTGATTGTAATCGCTATTACAATTCAAAGTAAAATAGTCAAAAAACTTTACTACAAAAGGATGTTTACAACATGCGGTTTTTAAATTGTGCATATGTACTTTTTCCTTGTCATGTGCTTTGAGTAGCATTTCTCTTTAAGCTACTGATTGCAAAACCACCAATCAGTTGCAAATTTCAAAGACTAAAGTAACAAACACCTAGTAAAAAAGAGTAACATTACAATAAAGTGAAGGATACTGACAAAATCATTTGAAACCAATCCCACTAATTGTGAATCAAATTGTAGGTTATAAATATTTTTTTTCACACTAACAATCACCATAACGCTCATCAAACATACTTAAGTTATTATCAATTCATGAATGCAAGCACTGGCTGTAGAGCTCATTAGATAATAAAGGATAAGTTAATTACATATTTGCAGATATGTCAAAAGTCTTAACAAGCTACCATACAGGTAGAAAGCTAATTAAGTTTAAAGTTTCAAAAAAAATTGTGAATCTTCTTGCCAAACAAAAAATTATATTTATATAAGAGTCAAGTCAATCACACTTTTGACAAGAGGCTATAATTTCTACACTTTTGTAGGCACTAATTTGACTCCACAAAGATGGAAAGATTAATCTGAAAAACTGAAAGAAACAATTTGGTCTTTTCTAACATAGAACTTTAAGTTTCCTGAAAGAAACAATTTGGCCTTTTCTAACATAGCACTCTTATCTTTCCTATGATGCCTAAGAGAAAAAAGTGAGCAAACTAAATTTATAAAAGTCTCAACAATAACTTCCTTTGGTATTTATCATCCTCCAAGCATCCACAGTCACAAACAGGATTTTAAGAAGAGATTCGTTTATAATTATATAGTACACATTTAAAATCAAGGCCAACTCCTATGATAAAGTAAATACAATGAACCTCATTCAGCCCATTCTTAATCCTTAGGAATATCTTTACTATATAAAAATGCTAATAACTGCATCTCCATCTGCAGTATGTTCTTAATTTTGGTCTATATACAGTGATTAATCATCGTTTTTCATCCAGGAATGAGGTTTCCATGGAGTTATACTCCCATTTCTAATCTGTCTTCCTCGTCAATATCATATCCTACTTGTTTTCAATTTTAATTTAACTTTTACCATGCACTATGATTTTAGCATACACCGCCCAAGCAGCAGCAACAGGTTCTAATGGCAAAAAGATTCTTTCCCTTGTTTCACGGTCACCACAAATTCTTTATGAATGGATCCAGACCTACCACATTTATAAATTAAATTAACATCGTCCTAGGCTCCCAAATATTAGTGCTTCGCAATTTATTATAATGTTATCCTGAAACTATAAATTAAATAAACATTGCCATAGGTGTGTAAGTATGTGTGCTTTATGATTTTATTATAATGTTATATTAAAATCATAATATAACAATTTAGCAATGCCAAGGACAGCACAATATACAAAAACAGAAACTCAACATGGTATCATTTTATTTTAATTTAATATTTATTTTTTTAAATGCAAATTTATACTTGTCAAATTTAATTACGATTTTTTTTTTCAAATTTTACCTTTGTCAAATTTAATCCAAATTTTATTTATGCTGAGCTTGAACAATACAAAACTTTGTGACATATTTCCTCTATAATAGTTCAACCAGGATTCAACATCCATCCAAGATAACAATTTGATTTCACTTACTTGGTGATAGTTCCGTCAACGTCCGATATCACAATTCGAGTGTTCCATTTCCACAAATAAATCCGAGCATCAACCTGTCCAAGTTTTAGAAATAAACAACCTAATAAACTACATCAACTTTTTGCCCCAAAATCTAGACCAAAAAGTGAAATGCTGAAATGAATTCTAACCTGTTGCTTCCCCCATATAGTAGTCAAAAAAGTAAAGGTGATCATGTTCTGGCCTTCCTTAAGATTCAATGATGCTAACTGCTCTGATGTTGGAATATTTGTCTGCACCTTACGTTTCTGTGGTGGTTTACTTGAACCACTTTTTAATTCCACTTCCTTATCACAAGAACTCTGCGAGGAAATCTCTTGGTCAACCACTGACTCAACCTGGGAATCTGATCTTCCTGAGGTGCTTTTTTCAGGTGTCTTAAGCCTCCTGAATGTAAAAGGCCAAAGTCTCCAACGTCCACTGGAAGATGGAATAGTGTTTGATGCATAATCATTTACTGCTTTTGTTTCTACATGATCTACAGAAATTTCACCCTCCACTTCAGCAGGAGCTTCAAGACCCAATGCAACCATTCCAAGAATTATAGGCGCAGCTGCAGACCAAGGGTAATATCGGTTGCTAATTTTTACAACAAGCTTTTCATTTTTTATTATCTCAGCCCCTGAACTCCTAAACACCTCTCTTGATACTCGTTTAGAATCAAAAGCTTCAGCTGCAGCCTCAGCCCCCATTCCCTTGAAAAGCAAATCTCTACAAAGAGAAATTTTTACATCTACAATGAATTCAATGCCAACAAAAATTAATATAAAACATAGGTGGAAGCGAAAAGAAATCCTACGAAGCACATATTACTCAACAGAAAAGCAAAAGTGTCATTTTAAGCTTGCTATTTATTAAAATGGGTTTTGTGCCGTACCAGTACCCATATCAGGTTGCACACTTTTGTTTAAAGTATCTTTGTCATCCAAACTGAATGATTCAGAAGCTCCAGCTGTTTGATCTTTCTCCTTTTTAAGAAGATCATGCTTTGCATTCTCAAATCTTGGAGTGTAGATATCATTATTTGGAGTCCATTTGCAGAACGAAGAATTGATGTCAAGAGAATGTCTATACACCCGCTCAGTGACTGCTCTTTCCATACTGGCAGAAGGGACTCTCAAATTTGGCAGTGAACCAGATGCTTGTGCATTGCCTCCTACTTTTGCATGCTGTCCTGGAATATGGATTGGTCTAGATCTATGCATTGAGATATCAGGCATGCTGCCAACTAAGTGTTGAAAATCAGATTTACTCGAAATTTTTGATAAGTGTGAACTTTCAGCAAGCAATGCTTGAGGATTATCAAGCTGCAAGGCAGCTGAAGAAGGTTCTGTTTCACTCCCATCACTTCCTCCCATATTACAACCTTCATCTGTCTCCAAAGGAGAAGTCAAACTATATTTTTTTTCTTCTTCCCCTGTAGCAGTAGATAGCTCATTAAGAGCAAGGCAACTTTTGAAAATTTCTTCATCATTAAATGCAAACTCAATTTCACTTTCAGTTCTTGGCATTTGAAGGGTGTCTACCTTTGATTGGACACAACACTCATCGGATTCTCTGGAATGATTCTCAGTGTGAGCCTCAATTTCTGTTATATTAGCGCTGTCTGTAAGCTGCTCTATTTGTTTGCATTCTCTCTCTGAACCAAGAACAGACTCAGAAATGCCAAAGCCATATTGAGTCTGCATGATGCTCTCACCTGTACCAGTAGCTGCAACTTTCTGCCAATTATTACCAGAATTAGTGCCTTGTTTGTTCTCCAAGTCACAGTGATCTGCTCTATTTTCAGTGGAATTATTATCCAGTGTTTCTAAAGGGTTAATTTTGTTTGCAGATATATCTCTAATTAAATTTGTACTTCCTACACGCTTAAATGATGAAATAGGTGCTGTCATTACATGACCATCCACACTCATTAAGACTACTTCTGAGCTACTATCCTCAGCTTTTCCAAAGTCCAAAACATCTTCTGATTGTGATAGCTCCATATTTTCATAATCATAAGTACTGTATCTAGAAAGAACGATATCATCAGTTTGTGAGGTATTCCCTCCAGCCAGACCATGAGTGCTTGAGCTTTCCTCCATTATGAACACTGAGGTATCTTTATATGAATTCCACCCAATGTCAGAATCCCTGCCTTGGTACTCTGTTTGACTGACCGTATCTATCTTGACAAAAGTACTCTTAATATGCTGCACTGTTGAAGGTTCTAGGCGACTAGAAACATTTTGTATCTCATTTCCATTTGCAAATTCTCCTTGCAAAGAAATAGCTGATGCTTCTTGTTGGAGACTAGCATCCTCCGAAGGCAAGAGAGCCAAATTGACCCTATTGTCCAATGTAATCTCCAAATTGGGTTCTCTGGCATTATTTTCGTCCACTGGTAAAGAGTTTGAATTGTCATTCTCAAACTGCTCATCTGACAAGTTGGAACAGTGCCCAGGAAAGGAAATGAATACCTCCCCATTGTTTTGACGATTCCTTGAAATGCCATCCACATCCAATGATGCCTTAATTTTGTTCTCTTTCATTTCGTCATCTCCATAGCCACCAACGCCACTATCAACTTGCTCTTCTATGTCTACAAGAGATCTAGCAGACTTGAAGCTCTCTCTGCGGCTCCCAATGACCACATCATCTTCAACTGACGAATGTGAACTCCTGTCTTCTTCATCAGAATCCTCTTCTCTCAAGAAATATGCCTGACCATTATTAAGCAAATGCATATGAAAATCTGCATCTACGCCATTCACCGACACCGTCACAATTTTTTCGTTGAGCTTCAAAACACCCTGAAATTTACCAAACCTAACATACCAAGGCGTGCCTTTAAACGTCCCGTCTTGCTGCTGCACTACAATTATGTCTACAGCACCACCAAACGGGTGGAACGGGGCAGCTACAGAAGATATGTAATTGCTGATCCTTCCATACATCTCTACTGGTGATAGAATTTCTAAATTTCCTTAAAACTAAGATAATGACCCAGAATATCTTCTCCTGAACACATAAACCTAAAATTGAACCATCCTAGGGACAGAAACTCAACCCATTGATCACAGTTTCAAAGACAGAACCATCCAAACGGTCAGAATTCGCCCTATTTGATAAAAAAAGGACGATAATTCACTAAAACATACTAATTCAGGCCCGAATGAACGTTCTTCTAAATTTGAAACGGAGAATTCCAAGACCTGGTTGAAGAATTCGAAAAAATCCAAATCAACGTAGGATTTAGAGCTTATAAATCCCAAACCAAAGAATTTTAACAAAGACGATGGCCAAGCCAACACCACAGCCTTGTCTATCTCAACTTTCAGAAATCCAATTCTGCTTGAGCCTGCTCCTCAACTGTCGTGTCAAAACTCCTCAATAATTAGGTCTAAGAATCCCAAACCAGAACATTTAACAAAGACAATGACCCAGCCAACACCAAAGCCCTGTGTATCTCAACTTTCAGAAATCCAATTCTGCTTGAGACTGCTCAACTGCCGTGTCAAACTCCTCAACAATTAGGGCTTCGAAAATTATGGCAAAGAAATCCTCTGTAACTAGGGTTTTTTGTTTTGGAAAACAAAATTGCCTCAAACGAACTAACTCCAGCTAAACACTTCATCGGAAGTTTAAAACAGACACATTCCCGTCCCCACAAAATCTAAGCGACAAATACCAAAACCAAAACCAAATTCTTGTGTGTACCTGACATTGTTATTTGCGTGGACAAACAGGCTGCGATGAAGTGCAGAGCATGAAATGAGAATTTATAGGTCGGACTTTCATAAGGCGATTGAAAATGGCATATTCTTAAGCATGACGAAAAATATGCTGTAGAGTGCTACCTCGATAGCTCGCCTCTATTTTCCCTCAAGAATAGTTGGTGATTATCTTCCACGCAAGCTAACTTAGAAAATTCCACCAACTCCCCCGCCAGTCAGATAGCTCCTCCACGGGCTTGGCCGGTGGAAATGGGGGATTATTCAAAGGGCAGGACAAATATTTGTCGGGACTTGGAAGACTGGAACTCACACAAGTTTTTTCTTTTTCTTTTTTTTATGAAAGACAAGTTTTGTCGAAACGGCAAGTATTTGTTTATTGTAGTAGTTTCTGGGAAGCGTGAGGACTGTGCAAAGTATAGCGACCTGAATGAATAAATGGATATAGTGCACGTGTTGTGTTTTGCCTGCGTTAAATGGGGCGGCGACAAAATTGTGGCATACTGTCCGACCAATTGGAAGATAAATGAGTGGATGATGATGATGAGTCATTCCTTTAATGGGTGGAACGCGAGATTTTTGTTTCTGGGAAATTGAATGGGAGATTTGAAAGTGGAATTTTGTATTTTAATTGTGAGGAGATGATTGTTAGGGTGATGAAGGATTAGGTTGTGTATTATTAAATTTTTGGGGTTTAGTTTAAATGGGTTTGTGTGGATTGTTTTCATGTTAGAAAATTTGGTTATTCTATATTTGTTTATTAATTGTAACATGTAGTGTGTTGGGACTAGTGACGTTGGATAAGGTTTAAGGGGATAAGTTGTATATTTGGTTTTGTTTTCTAAGGTGATGTTTTAAGATGTGTCAATTTGATATTTAATTGGAGTTAGGTGTTTATATTTAAAGATAGGAATGTTGTTTATCTCTTTAGTTGTTTGTATGATTTTTTAAATATATGTTTGTAATTTTGTGTGCTTAAAGATATGATTGTTTTCATGTTTTAGAAAATTTGATTGTGTAATGGGTTTATGTGGATAGGATAAGATTTCAAGGGAGAGAAGTGTGTGTTTGGTTTGTTTTTTAAAGGTGATGTTTTAAGATATGTTCATTTGATATCTGATTAAGTTAGGTGTTTATAGTTAAAAGATGAATAGACCTTGAATATTATTTATTCGTTTATTTGTCTATACATTTTTTAAGATAATTTTATTTATTTTAAGATATGATTGTTTTCATGTTTTAGAAAATTTGATTGTTTTATGCGTTTTAAACTGTAACATGTAGTATGTCAATACATTGGGATTTTTTTACATTGTATCATGTAGATAGTCTGTTGGGACCAATGACATTGGTGCAATGCACCCTCTAGTACCACACAGATGAGGGATTGGATCTTGTGACCACTTTCCTACAATAGATTATCAATGATGTTGGCATTTTAATATATGATTGTTTTCATGTTTTTAGAAATTTTGATTGTTCTATGTTTTTCTTAAACTGTAAAATGTAGGTAGTGTGTTGGGACCATTGACAGTGCAACACACCCATGACCACCTACTTGCAACAAGATGCTTTCAACCAATTGAGCCAAGGCCTACATCCGCTTGATTGTTATGTGTTATTTTGTATATAAAATTATTTATATTTATAAATTGATAGAATTTAGATATTATTTAATCATTTATTTGTTTGTCTGTTTTTTTATATTATTCTTTTTGTGTTTTTAGTTAGATAAAAAAAATTGGTATGAATATAGTTGTCTAGTTTCAAATCTATTTCATGTTTATTTTGAGTCAAAAAATTTATTGTCATTGTGTGTTAAATTATTTATATATAAAGATTGATAGAATTTGGCTATAGTTTATATATATCTTTGTATTTTGGGGGGGATATGATTCTTTTTTATATTTTTAGTTGTTAGATAAAAAATTTGGTATAATTATAGTAATCTGATTTTAAATTTACGTCTTAATCATTTTGATTCAAAATTTTGATTATTGTATGTTGACTCTCATGTTAAACTATTTAAATTGGGATGCAAGTTGTAAGGGGGACAATTTAAACTACCCTCGGTATGTTTTAATTAAATTAGTATGTCTATTTACTTCATTTAGCATAAAGAAAGTGTAGAGGGGATTCACTACCCTCGAAGTGATAAACCTCAAGGAATAAATTTTATTTCGATGCCTCACTAAACTAGCACTCTGGTGAACCAGGAAGATACAAAGGAAATAAAAGAACACTACACTAATACAAAAATAGCATAAGCATATGAAATACTGGAAATTAATATAATCGTACAAGAGTAAGTACTTAACCAGAACATAAATTTTACCAGCAGTCTGCATAGGTCTCAGACTTAGGACACTAGCACGCCATGAAGACTTCTTTTTGCGCACTATGTTGTCGTTTTTACGAACAAATAGAGAAGAAATTGTCATAATCGCTTTGAAACTACTCCACACTTCTTGGATCTGTTTGCCACCTACACACACTTAAACGAGGGAAAAATGTTGGGGTTGTATAGAGGTTTCCCTTAGTCAAATCCTTTCTTTGGTGTTTCTACCTCTATAGATAGCCAGATAGATAGATTCAGATAAAACATAAATGATAGTGTAATAGAAACAAACCCCTCTTAATGGAAGAACACCCCTATTACAAAAGATGAAAGATACGATAGAAACAAACCCCACTTAATGGAGGAAAACCCCTATGATAAAATAAAAGATGCAATAGAAACAATCCTTGCTTAGTGGAGGAAAGCTCCTATGATATATGATAAATTATATAAAATGTACTTAGATAATAAATGTATTCTGAGCTTAGAAAGTATGACTGTATAGTGGTATAGCATATAAGAAAGAGGAAGAAGCATTACACAGCCAAGACCCCTCTCATGAGATGGTAGCATAGTTATATTACTAGTGTCACGAAGGATTGTGCACAATGGCTCAAGCTTTGATGCTTAGTGATCTTGTGCAACATGGAAACACCTTTGAGCCTATGGGTTTCTCATGATGAAGGTGATTCTCTAGATTATGGGTTGGTTCCCTTATAACACCTCCTAAAACTATTGAAACTTGCTTGGAAAAGAGGGAGAAATATTGCTTGAAATGAAACTCTATGCTACTAGGAGGCGATGCACCAATATTAGGATCTAAAAATGATAACTTGACTCACAATCTGAATTATCAAAAACTTTGATCTTCACAACTGAACCTATAGTATTTATCACATGAGCAATTTATACGAAGGCGTTGTTTTCAATAGTTTGTGTGAAGGAAACTATGTTTTACAACTCCACAATATTGATATAACAATTATGCACAACATATAACTTGTACTAAGCATACATTTTCTTACTCCACATTACTTGGAATGAACAAAGAAGCAAAGGATTAAAGACAAATCATAATAACTAACTTTAATTCGGTCAACCATAACAAAGAACAAGATGATTCAGAAAAGGAAGATTATTATTTCTTCTGATGAGGATACTGAGGTTGAAAAAACCGATAATAAGAAGGGTAAGGAGGAAGATGAAATGCTGGATGGTGATCATGGGGAGAACCTGAGCACACAGAGAATGCAAAATGAGGGTCAGGAGAACGACATGGGAAATCAAAATGACTGTCATGGTGACATTGGTAATGACAGCATCAAGGGTTTTTGTGAGGTCATTAGCAAAATGGTGAAAGAGATTAGTGACTTGAAGACTGACCTCAATGTGATAAAAAAGGCTACTATGGGCGAGAAGCCTCTCTCTGAAAACGTAAAATAATTAATGGTTTCTATTAACAAGGCTTAAGCAATTGAGGCTATGGTTATTAAAATTCTAGAAACGGAAAAGAAGGTGAAGGAGTTAGAAGGGAACAAAGATGTTAAGGGTCTGGATACTAACCTGAACAATCTGGTCAACAGAGTGGATAGGATGGAGCTTACTGTGAAGAGGATTGCCGAGCAAAACTTCTAGATCCTTAAGGCCACTATTGACCATGTTAACATCATGATTAACAAATTTGAACAGATTAAAGGCAAGGAGGATGATAAGGATCAAATGGAGAAGAAGGGTCACGAAAAAAGAACAAGGGCCAACACTCAGAAACAGGTTGATATCAAGGAAAACGAGCTGGAAGAAATGAAAAATTTTGCGATCGAAATGAAGCAAATGGTGGTTCATGCTAAATAACTTATGAGAAACATTTAGTTGTTCTTGTGATGTCTTTGTGCTTTCCTTTAGTTGTCTAGTGTTGCTTCCTTTGTCTTGTGTTCCCTTTTTGTTTTGACTGGGAACTATTCTTTATGTGGGTGATCAGGCACTGTTGTTTTATGCCTCGTTTATTCTTTATCTTTCTCCTGCTTTGTAACAAGGTTTCGGGTTCCTTTCAAAACCCTGTTTTTAATTAATCAAAACAAGATGATTCAGAAGGACAACTTGTTGCTTTTATTCAATATGAAAGGAATGCTATTACAATTGTTTCTAGAATTTAAAAATGTTGAGTTACAGTTATTTTTTCTTTAGCGTGGATGAGCTTCGAGAGCTACAATACAAGCTAAAAGAAAACAAGAACCAAGGAGGAAAGAGAGTGTTGCCCCATATTTGAAATACCCAAAATTTGAACTTCAAATTGGTCCCAATGTTGTATGAAGGCTCAATTATGTATTTCTACAAAATGAGTGAGCACGTGATCTAAGGTTGTCATTCTTAACCTACATTATCGTCAATTATAAATATGTTAGTCAAAATGTGAAAAATGGACGATTTTTGAAAATTATAATAAATTGAGGGTAATCGCTTTGTGAACATGTCCTAAGAATCATTTTGTGCCATATGACCAATTTTTGCCTAAACCCAATTCACAGTTTGCTATATTTTAAATTTTCAAATTTTGATGTTCCTTGCTCTAAAACAATTAAAATCCCTCACCCTAGGTTTCGTAATGAGGACTAAATGAGGTTATGTGCTCATTTTCCTACCTTGAAGGCATATTTCAAATTTTGGAGCATAACTCCTTACCAATTGAAAGTTGTGGTCCTTTTTCCTAAACCAAGGCATTGAAGTTTAATGGACAATATTTGAATTATTCTTTTAAAAATAATTCAAATATTTTAAATTGTTTTCAATATATTTCTCGTTTTGCCCTTTTTGAAGAGGAAGAGTAATCAAAAGTCTTTATGTAGGTTCTGATGGAATAGTTGCAACTGATCCTTTTCTTAATTCCCTTTGTTGCTCAAAAATTTCATATTTCTAACCTTGGAAGGTTAAAAATGCTAAAAAAGGAAGCAATCCTAACCTAATATGCTCAGTTGCTAAAAAATCCTAGCATTCTAACCTCTATTCGAGCATTTGAAAGAAATTTCTAAGTTATCTTCATCTATTGAGCAGAAGTAATACAAGGCTTTAATGGATGGGTTGTTGTTGTGCTAGTAAACAAGCTTGTAAAATGGAGAATCAAACATGAAATTTATAGCAAGGAATCTCTCAAAATCTTTGATTTAATGGAGCACTCTAAGATACATTCTAATATTGTAATATTTATTTAGGTTATGAGAGTTGTACACACTTCAATCACATGAATTGCAGGTGTCCATGGTTGAGCCTCATACCTATGTCGGATTTCTTGAAGACACCCTAATCTGTAGTGTAAAAAAAAATTGGCTTGGCAAATGGAGGCGACAGAATAAATTGGGAATCGATCAATAAGTCACGCCATTAGCAAGAAAGACTAAATAGCAGCTATTTATTAATTAGGCTCAGTTTAATATCAGGGGGGGCAGTAGGCTTCTTCCTCGCTAGCTCCAGGTAGCTCCTCATTGAGTTTATGATTCCTCGGGGGTTCAATAGGATGGAGTAACAAAAAGAGGAGGGGGTGTGCTTTCTAAACAATGAAGTATTCAACTAGGATGGTCCTTCCTGGATGGGAACATGTAGCTAAGCTTCTTTCTCCAACTCACAGATGAACATAATACTTCGAAGACATTGTGAAGTTTACCAACGCATGTGAACTGTTTGACAGAATGATGCAAAATGTGGTAGCATAAACACTGCATGTTCACTATTTGACTGAATGCTTCAAAGAATTGTGGGAGCATAGATACCACATGTCCACTATTTGACAAAAATCCTCGATGCACCATGAACATTAAACACTGCATGTTCACTGTTTGACAGTATGCATATATTTATTAATCGAGAACCTGGAACACCCATAGCAAAGGAAGCATCCTTAGCGGTTGGAGCTGATCTAGTAGCGAATCCTTCAACGCCAGATAAAGATCTCGATATCCCATGACAATTTATCGAGATCCATCTCCAGAGTCAGGGGCCAGGGTAAAGGTATCACCCTCGGTAGTAAGCGTAAGGGAAGGTAAGAAGGAAGCATCAGTTTCACGACCATTTACTTAGGCAAAACATGTTCTTCTTCTTGCCCTCCTATTCTGCCGAATAAGAGTAGCATCACAGTGCTCTGTAAAATGACCAGTCAATGGGTTTTAGGTCCAAATAATGAGTTAGTGTGGTTTGAACCATAAGTAGACTTCAAGAGATGTCATCTAATGATGCAATAATTGAAGGATATGCACACGATGTCTTGTTGAAAAACCTTTCAAAGTTTTCAAGCAAATACATGCAGCAGGTGTAAAGCCACATTTCACAACCTTTGTATGCACCCTCTCTGCTCGCAAACCGATATTGAAGTTTTTAAACCGGTCATGGACATCCATCAAAGCATTGAGTTATACATATTCTAGTTACCTGCGGATTGCATTGGCTTTGGTGTTTGTTAAGTCTTTCAAACAGGTTATAGGCATAAGCAAACAACAGTGAATTTTTGTTCAGTATCTATCGGAGCACCATGATGTGACATGTGTTATGTTGGCAACCGCAGTTAGTTACAAGCATACAACAAAATAGAGTCAACTTCGTGATAGTTTTTTGGTCATAATGAAGTATAAGTCTCATAGCCTCGATTATGCACCCATTCTCAAATGTACACTTCTAGACATTGGTGATACAAAATTGGGAAATGTGAATCTTCCAATTTTTTGGAAATCAATGGAAAAGAAGGACAAAACTTTGACAGCTCAGAGGTTGCTAGATAGTGGATTGGCACATGTGGCAGGGTATCCCACATCAGTCCAATGCCCATAATTAGTTTTGGAATGCATGAAAACATTTAATCCATAGACAAAAGAAATTAGGATAGCAGAAGGTAATGTGGTGGCTAAACTTGATCCAATCTCTATTGCCATAGTATTCAGATTGCCTTTCAGAGACCAATTCACAGAGGTAGACATAGAGTATGCAGATAGTTATTTTGTCAATAATGAAGCCCAGTGTTTGAAAAATATATCTAGAAAATGGTTGTCAAAACCAAGAAGAGGGAAAACACAACTTCCTAAGAGAATACACGGGTCTTTGTTGATGGAGGATATAGCGAACATGGTTATTTTCTTGAACCGAGTCACCGGAAATGAGGATTCAAATGACTTGGAGGGGTGGATGTTTTTGTTCATCAATATCATCTGTGAAGGTATACAGTTTATTAATTAGTAACAATCTTTGTGATCACCTACTCAAATTAGGAAATAAATATAATTTTTATATGACATCATATCTCTTTTATGTCATTGCTGAGATGAAGAAATGGCCAAGGTTGAATGTTGAAGGCATTATGCAACTCAGATTTATAATTATCATTCACAGTTGTAGTTGGAGGAAAGATATCATCACTTCAGGTGGGTTAATGATGCCTTTACTATGTGAACAGTAAGAGAACTACAAGGTAACATTGGACTCAGAATTTCTCCAGAAGCAGCAGCATTGGTACAGAAGTATGGTAGTTACTTCATACAGTTTTTGAAGTTCACATACATCCGAATATGAGGTTATGATGGTTTCCCTCTCATGTTGCCAAGGTTTGTTGAAGAGAAGTTGATCCTCATTGAGGTGTGCAGGCAAATTGTACAAGTCAACAAAATTTGTCAAAATAAAAGGAAAAGCATTATTTCTTTTCCCATTGGAATCGGTTATTACAGCTGTGAGAGCCACTCATATGCTCAAAGTATTGAGAGGTCTATAGTAAATATTCACTTGTATCCTTATTATATGAGGTATCCTTTTGATAGCAAAGGGTATGTTGCAGGAGAGTTGGAACTTGGTGTCGGATTTGAGCACTTTCCTACTATAGAGGATTTCTAGCAAGACTGTGAAGATGATTTTGAGGTACCAAAAAGGGATTGGATTAGGCTTACTATCAAGCAAATAGTTTATTACAAAATTGAAATAAATATGAATGGAATTGAGGATGATGAATATAATTTGATTGATTCTTTTTTATTTTAAGAGGGTTTGACTTCTTCCTCTTCCACCCATAAATTGGTCACTTTCAGAGATAAGAAGCATCTAGGAAAGATCAACCTATGTGGTTCAAAGAACACTCTAATGGGATAAAAGTAAGAGGATTGAGGATACAACAACCATACCTTCACATAAAGGTAATACTTCAAAAGATAGAAGTGGTGCACAAGGAAGTTCTTCTCTTCCAATTAATTCGCAAAGGTCAAATCTAGTTTTGAGTCTACACCAAAATAAATTCAAGGGAGGTGATGATGATGAAGATCCATAAAAAGGAAAGGATCTTTCAAAGGCATGTGAAGTTAGTTCTGTCATTAAGAAAAAGAGATCAAAGACAAAAGCAAAGATAATGAATCTTTCCTAGGAGCTAGAAGTTGAGTTAGAATGTATTTCAACTCAACATCCTCCCAGTATTGATAATTAGCAAATTCCCTTTGTCTCACCTTCTATCATTATTTCATCACCACAACATGATGATTTTTCCATTCATGAGGAAGGTGAAATGAATGATGTCCATACTGAAGTTCAATCTCCACTCTTTCCAAACAATCCAAAATCTTTAACCTCGACATTTGTGAATAATCAAGAACCATTGTCATCATCTTCATCATTTTGGTTACAACAAAGCTTACAGAATAAGAAGAGAACTATTCAATTCATATCTCCTAGTTTTAATGTGGTTGCAAATGCACTTTACAGGACAACCAAACCCAAGAAAACAAAATTTGCATCCAGATTGGGAATTAGTCCTTCATCATGAAATTTATGTGTTTAGGTAGCTCAGCGTATTGTTGAAAAAGATGTAAGTGAAGGTAGTGGGGCATATTTTAATGTGACACGGGTGGATCTAGGACGTACAACACATGAGGGAGTTGTTCAAAATTTTCAAATTTCCGCAGCTATTCTTGTTGACAAAGAAAACAAAGATAAGGAAACAAAGGATCAACTAAAGCAATAGATATAGGTTCTCTCATCCTATATCAAATCCATTGTGGATTCTTCAGATGCATAGTTGGAGTTAGCATCAACTTCGACATTAATGCATGTTGAAGGAATTATTGAAAAGAAGGTGATTGAAGATATACATAAATGCAGGAGACACAGTAAAATGTTAGAGGAATGGATTAATCAAATGAAGTCAAAGACATTAGACTTCATTGAAAAAGCCAAGGATATTCACATGAAACTTGATGTACAGGAACGGGAAATTCCTACAGAATTGAAGAATGCCAAAGAACAAGAAATGTCTTGGCAGGATACTTTGAAAGAATTCCAAAGAATAGCTAAAACATATATGGATGTACTCATTGTTGAGAAAGTCTTCTCTCGTAAAGAAAAAAAATGATCAAGTACATGGTGCAAGAGTATAAGTTGGAAATTGGAGAATATCAAGCAATGCCTGGGTGAGTATCAAAAACTCTTGGTAACTTGTAAACAAACAAAAATGAGGGTAATAGAGGACATAATGGAAATTATTGGTGATATATCAGTAAAGGAGCAATTTCAACAAATGGACAATCAAGTGCTCTTAAGCAGGTTTCATGATAGAATCAATACTGAATTAGTAGATGTGCAGGTTTCAGTTGTAGATAGAATAAAGAGACTCAGTGTTATTTCAGTTGCTTTAGATGCTTGTGACATGCCTTCATATTATCATGTTTTGATCGACATGAACAATGTGATCATTCCTAGATACAAGTTCATGGTAGATGCTCTCAAAGCATACAGGTTGTTCAAGTCTAAAACACCAGTTCAATAGGATCCAATAATCAACCAACATGCTTCTCCATGATATTGAGAATTAATATCATGCTTTCATCTTTGTATATTCTCTTTTGTTGCGTTTGATTAGTTAGTCTCAAGTATTATTTTATGTCTTATTGTATAAATTGAGATTTTCTTTCTCATGGAGTCAAAGGTTAGAAAGTTGACTTTTTCTGCACATAAATGTTTTAACTTATTAACTCATTGTAATTTACGCAAAAAAGAGTTAGTTACTAACTCAGGATTGATGTTGGTTATGAGGTAGTTACTCATGGGAGATTAATGGAAAGAGATTGTAAGAAGATTTTTTTGGACTTTGTGAGTTTTGAGACATCTAAAATTTTGGATTGTATAACTCCATCTTTTGAATACAAAGAAAATTGGAAGTGTTTCCATGATTGTTAAGTATTCATTTTCTCAATGTTATGTAAGTATCGTGTGATATTGAAATAACAAGTTTGCAAATTACTTTCCTAGTTTCATGAAGACAATGGTCATATGACATTATAGATTTCTTTGGTATCTTTGGGGTATATAGGTTTCATGCAAACTTCAATGCTTCATTTCACTACCTTCTTATGCGTGGTCAAGAGTTGATAGTGATAAGGTTAGAAATCAATGAAATTTGAATAACAATTGTATGTTTGTTGTGTAGATTTCTTCTAAGTTCATTTAAAGTTATTTTCCCCTTTTCCTTTTCAAGTTAATTTTATTCGAAAAAAAAAATACTCCTATCGTATGAGGGAGTTGCCCCTCTCAAACACACAGGAAGATCGTATCCAAAGAATGATCTATCCAACAATTGGGAACCTTTTATTTGTCACTCCTCCATTGGGCACAGAGTAGAACATTTTGAAGTGTTGGATCTATTTACCAACATATTTTTGGCGACTCTGTTGGGGACCCGAAACAAGAAGACGGTAGCCGTGATATTTTCTTTCCTTTTGCCCGCCATGAAGAAAGATGGTTCTTCTACATGAAAATGTGCTTCGTGTGTTGCAACTGAATCTTTATTGGGTTCATGCTGAACAAGAAAATATAATTTTGCAGTTGGATACATTAGCCTAGAGACATAGAAGAAGTCGAGCTGAATATGAGAGAGTGAGCTTAATCCTTGAAGAAGAAGAAATACCAGCTCGACATCCGGTGGTGGTGTTTGAAAGAGTAGTTGAAAGATTTCCTCTTGTATTCTTAGCAATAAATACAGTTGTTCAACCCAACCAACATCAAATTCAAAGACAACCCAAAAGATAAGATATTATGTTTTGTGACTAGTTATGGTCCCGACTCGTCATAATCCACCTATCTTGTAGCCAAATCTTAACCAGGTTCAAGCCAAACAAGAAGATGTAATATCACAGTTGAATAAGATTTCTTGGAAAGGTCGTAAAAGTGATCAAGAATATCAACAAGTACATAGTCTGTTGGTTGAAGAAGTAGAGTTTGGTGAGCTTCTTAGGAGGGTACGTCCTGGGCAAGAGTTGATCGTCATTGAAAGAATTGTTGTAATTCCAAGGCGCAATAGGCAAAACATTCAACATGTGCAAGATCAATAGGAGCAAGATAATCAATAAGAACACTGACAAGCAAGAGATACACTAGAGGTGATAGAAGTAAGGGTATCATTGATCCTGATTTTGCTGAGCTAGACAAGGTCAAATTTTCCACACCTTTCACAACTCATAAAAAGAAAATTACGTCCACTAGTAGACCTTCTTCAGCAAAGAAAGAAAGTATATATTCCCCATCTTTTAAAGCTTTAACCTTACTTGCTCCTCTTGTTATTAACTTTGCACAACCAATCATGCAACAAAATCCTCTGCCACTCCCATGGGGTGCAACCATAGGTCCTTTAGCTTTGGGAAATCAATTGCATGACTCACCAATGGGTTCAAGGAAGCATCTTCCTAAGTTTTCAGGAGGTGGAAAGGTTTCCGTGGAAGATCATATCAGTGATTTCTTTATTTCATGTGCGGTCCTCGGGGTTTAGTACGAGGATGTTTATGTTTGACTTTTTATTGAAACTCTAACTGATGTCACAGCTGAATGGTTTAACCAGCTCCCAACCGGTTCCATTAATAATTGAGCGACTCTGATATAAAAATGCATTACAACTTTGACACAAACATTAAAAACAAAAGGATTTTCATCCTTTATTGCATTTCAAATGAAACTAAACCCTCCTAAATCCATTTTTGGGTGTTTTGACCCAATACTCATTGTTTTGACAACTTTTGACAACATTAGGACAATTTGACAACTTTTTGCATTTTTTTGTTTCAAAAGCCATTATTGGCTTCAATAACTCATAATTGATTTTGTCTACATTTCTTAATGTTTGCAAATCCTCCTTGGCTCCTGATGGCTTCATGATTGCATTTTTTTGTCTTGGTGCACCTACACCATACTCCCCATGAATGAAAGTCTTCTTATCCCAAGAAGTCATCCATGCCCTTCCTGCATGATTACTTGTTGGCATCTAACATTTAGGAACTAAGTAGTCCCCCAAAGTGACTTGCTTCTTCCTTGAATAACCTGCATTCACACACCAATGATCAGAAAGAAAAATTGTTTGATTTGGCTGTCCTAAACCAAAGTTTCTCTTGGTTGATGTTGTTGCCACCTTTCCTCTGTCTTGAGGTATCTGCAACCCACCCAACCTGCTATCCTTTACTTAGCCAATGAGAGGACATTTGATTGTACCAACTTGTACATGATCAAGATTCCAAAGTCCTTCATGAACTGGACTGTCATCCTGCTGCAAATCTGCACTTTTCTTACCCTGCTCTTTGACTGAAAATTCATTACCAAAACACATTATAGTGTTGCCTCTTGCCTTACCCATCAATGGGCTCAATTTGTACTTCCTTCCACCTTTATTAACTACATAGGTGTTTTGATACCCATCATGTATAATCCTTCTAGAGTATTGCCAAGGTCTGCCCAAAATTAAATGACCACAACTCATATCCATTGCATTACACAAAATACTATCAGCATATTGACCAATGGAGAAATTAATGACTACCTGATCCTTTACCAACATATTCTGAGCTTCACTGTCCCATGTAGCAAAATATGGATTAGTACATGCAAGGGTTTGTAAGTTTAACTTTTTGACTACTTCATAAGCAACCAAATTGTGACAAGCCCTTGAATAAACAATCAAATTGCATACCTTGCCATGGATCTTACAATTTGTCCTGAAGATCCTTTCTTGTTGTGATGGTTGTACTTTCCCCACGAGTAACAACTTTCCTTCATCTGGTGGTATCATGATTTCTTCTTCTTGTCTTCCTTTTTGTCTTCTTATGTCAAATTAACCCTCCTTTCCTTCTTATCCTCATTCCATTTAGGACATTTGAATGATGGGTGCCCTGGTTCATTACAATTGTAGCATCTAAATGTGCCTCTTCCTTGACCAAATCCTCTTCCTCCTCTCTAATTGTATCCACTCCTTGAATCTGAAAATGACTCCTTGCCTTTGTCATCATTGCTTGGTCCTTGACCTCTTCCACCTCTTCCTCTATTTGAGTTACCTCCTCTTCCTGACCTTTCTTGTCTCCTCTTCACATTTTCTTCTGCTATAATAGCCAATTGAAAACATTCACCAATGGTCCTTGGCACTTGTAGACCAATCTCATCTTGCAAATGATACTTCAAGCCATTGGTATATCTGGCTACCTTCTCATCTTCTTCTTCATATCCTCCTCTAATACTCAATTTATGAAATTGTTTAGTATATAGGACATTACATCTATGTCTTTTTGTTTCAAATTTTGTCTCATCCTCTTCACATGTATGCTATAATCTGAAGGCAAGAATTGTTCTTTGATCAAATTCTTCATCCTTGCCCACTGTGTGATTCTTGTCAAACCCCTAGACATTCTATCATTTTGTAAACTTGTCCACCAAGTCAAAGCAGTACTTCTGAGTTTTGTTTTGCAAACCTTACCCTCTTATCATCCTCCATCTCTTCATACTCAAAGTAGTTCTCCAAGGCATCAAGCCAACCCAACACTTCCTCACTATCCATCTTTCCCTGATAGATAGGTACATCCACATGTCCTTTCCCTGCATTGTTTTGTACTGCCTTCAAAAGTCTAACCAACCTCCTCTCCTCAGGGTCCACTTCATCTTCAACCCTCCTACGCTCTGGTCTTTCTGGTTGCTCTTGTCCATCATCTCCATTTTGTTCTTCCCAATTAGGTTCTTCCCTCCTATTTTCCATTCTTTCTTTCTCGTATTGTTTTATCCTTGCTTGCATACTCTCTTTCTCTCTTCTCCATACTCTTTCCTCCCTTGCCTTGCTCTGTTCTCTTTCTCTTCTTTCCCTCTCCAAGGTTTCTTTCAACTCTTCAATTTCCTTAACCAACTGGTTCTCTGATACCACTTTGATGCAGAGTAGGTAGAGGTATGGTGGTATGAAACAATTACCAAATAGGTAATGAATACTTTGTATGATATCAAGATAAGAAATGGCAAATTTCCTTCAGCCTACAAACACCCTAAATGGCTCAAATGGACCAAATATGGACCAAAACTTCACCTAAGGAAAATGATGACTTAGAATATTTTCTTATGTCTAATATAAAAGGATTCAACTAGTTTTAGTCTTCTATTCAATACCCAAATGCTCAAACTCCAAAATTGCTCCTTCTAGGCCTAGAATCCCAACTAATGCAGCATCGAGAAACATTTGATGATAAATCCAAAAAATTACAAAACACCAGAAAAATAAAATGGATATTTGGATACCCTTTTGGATTTTCTATAACATACTTAGAGAATTTAGCAAGTTGTTTTGGAACGTATCTGTTGTTTTTAGACTGTCCTTCGTTTTCAAGCAACTAGAATGGTGGATTAACAAAGAAACTATAAAAAATATTACTGCTAGGTACTTCTAACCTCAAAAAAGTCTTAGTACATGATAAATAATTAAGGAATCCACAATCAATTTCAGTTTGTGAGGCCTCTAACCGCCAAAGCCCCAAATTTTCATCAAAAAGCCCTAAAATCAAGGGTTCTCCAGTCTCGCCCTTCCACACATTTTTGAAATCGATTGGCTATTGTTTCACCTTTAGATAACCAACATACAACTATACAAATCATAAAACATACCCCTCCAATGGGTAGATCTCTCCAACCCTCACCCTACCTAGCCTCTTCACTAGGCTTTCCAAGAAAACAATGGTGATCACCTCTCTTAAACCTTGTTATCTGCATATTTAATTGTTAGGAAATATTGTACATGTCATTTTATAGCCACTCCATGAGAATAAGAGTCATATCATTCATGGAATGACCATAATATTAAAATTTGTCAAAACTGTTAAGGAAAAAGTGACAAAATTCTGGGACAGTCAGCAATAAACCAATTTTATAATCTAGTAGTGACTTCAATCATTCAAAGAGGTATTCAATGTTTAAATAAATTCACTACAAATGTATCATATGAATTATACCAAATAAAACCCTCAAAAGTTCATAAAAAATCAGGAAATGGCTTCAAAATTTGAGTTTTATTACTCTTCCAGATGTTGTCCGTACACTAGGCCTTCACCATTTCATACAATGCATTAAAATGACTTTATAAACCTTCCTCTATGACTTTTCAACCAACTTATGGTTGGTTATATTTTTTATTTAACACAAAAACACTTAAAACTAGTTTCCCACCTAATTCTTCCTAACCGTTGCCTTTTTAAAATTTTGAATTTACACTTTGGAAAATGCATTACAACTTTGACAAAAACATTAAAAACAAAAGGATTTTCATCCTTTATTGCATTTCAAATGAAACTAAACCCTCCTAAATCCATTTTTGGGTGTTTTGACCTAATACTCATTGTTTTGACAACTTTTGACAACATCAGGACAATTTGAGAACTTTTTGCATTTTTTTGTTTCAAAAGCCATTATTGGCTTCAATAACTCATAATTGATTTTGTCTACATTTCTTAATGTTTGCAACTCCTCCTTGGCTCCTAATGGCTTCATGATTGCATTTTTTTGTCTTGGTGCACCTGCACCACATAGTCCATCTTCTCCTCCAAATATTATATCATCAACAAAAACTTCTATAACCAAGATGTCATCATTTGTCACTTTATAATATAAGTTGCTGTCAACATTTCCTATAGAAAAACCAATCTTCAAAATATACTTATCTAATCTTTCATACCAAGCTCTTGGAGCTTGCTTCAACCCATACAAAGCTTTCCTTAACCTGCAAACCATATCTTTGTTATCTGTCAAAGAAAATCCATCAGGTTGTTCAATGTAAACTTCTTCTTCAAGATCTCCATTAAAAAATGCACATTTAATATCCATTTGATATACTTTGTAGTTCTTGTGTGCTACAAAAGCTAAGAATAATCTGACTGCCTCAATTCTAGCTACCGGTGCAAAGGTCTCATTATAATCAATTCCTTCTTTCTGAGAATATCCGTTACACACTAGTCTTGCTTTATTTCTAATAACCTTACCATCTTCATTAAGTTTGTTTCTTAATACCCATTTTGTTCCAATCACATTTTTGTCTTTAGGCCGGGGAACTAATGTCCAAGTGTTATTCTTCTCAATTTGTTCTAATTCTTCTTCCATAGCTTTAATCCAGTGTTTATCTTCACATGCCTCATTAATTGATGATGGTTCAATTTCAGAAATAAGACATACCTCTTCATTTGCCAATCTTCCTCTTGTCATAACTCCTTTATACTTGTTTCCAATTATCTGATCTTCAGAGTGATTCAGTCTTACATACCGGGGTGTCTTCGTTTGTTGTTGTTCCTCAGTTACTGTGGAATTTTCAGATAATACCGGTGTAACTGGATCTTCATTCTGTATCGGTGGGTTCAATGTAGTTTCATTTGTTAGAATCTCTGCTGCCGGTTCAAAGTCTATGTACCTTGAAGTTCCTCTGAATTATTCATCAATCTTCACATTTGTACTATCAACAATTTTTTGCAATCTTTTGTTAAAACACTATATACCTTGCTCTTAGATAAATAACCAAGAAATATTCCTTCATCACTTCTAGGATCAAATTTTCCAATATACTCATCTCTTCTAATATAGCATTTACTTCCAAATATTCTGAAATATTTATGAGTAGGAGTAATACCAAACCATAGTTCATGAGGTGTCTTACCGGTTTCTCCTTTGATGTGAACTTTGTTGAATGTATAGACCACTGTACTAACTATTTCTCTCCAATACACATGTGGTAGGTTTGCTTCTGATAACATACTTCTGGCTGCATCCAAGATAGTTTTGTTTTTCCTTTCTACAACTCCATTCTGCTGTGGTGTCTGAGGTGTTGATAGCTGTCTTCTGATTCCATTCACTTCACAGAATGTATTAAATTGCTTAGATGTAAATTCTCCTCCTTGATCTGATCTCAGACATTTGATTTTATTACCAGTTTCATTCTCTACCATTGCTTTGAACAGTTTGAACTTTCCAAGTGCTTCTGATTTTTCTCTGAGAAAAGTAACCCAACACATTCTAGAGTAGTCATCAATGATTAGCATGACATATCTATCACCTTGCAAACTTTTAGTTCTAGCTGGACCACATAAATCAGTATGGATTAAGTCAAGAGCATTATTTGATTTTTCTGGAATACTTTTACAAGTAGCTCTAACTTGTTTTCCAAATTGACATTCCTTACATACTGTATTGTGAGGTTTGACAATTTTAGGTAAATTCGTAACTGCCTTAGTAGTACTGATTTTTACAATGCAATCAAAATTTACATGATAGAGTCTCTTATGCCATAGCCAACTTTCATCAATATGTGCAATCAAGCATGTCTTTTCACTATTATTCAAATGAAAGATATCACCTCTAGTTTGATTTCCGGTTGCAATTTCCAAACCAGATCTATTCATGATTTTGAATTTTCCATTTTTGAATTGTAACTGAAATCCTTTTTCAATTAATTGGCCAACACTCAAAATATCATGCTTTAAACCTTCAACATAGTAGACATTGTCAGTGTTATGCTTACCATCAAGAGATATTGTACCTTTACCTTTGATCAAACAAGCTTTATCATCTCCAAATCTCACTAAGCCTCCATTATATTCTCGAAAGTTCAAGAATTTACTTTTATCTCCAGTCATATGATGTGAGCATCCTGAATCAATGATCCATTCATCCTTTGCTTCAACTTTAGCTTCCAGGGCCTGCTCTACCGGTTGAATAGTAGGTGTCGGTTGATCTTCTGTTATAGCAACAAAAACCCTTCCATTGTCTGTCGGATCCTCATTAGAATCATCAATCACTCCTTCATCACTAAGATAACAAGATTTGTCTTTATTCTTCTTAAATTTGTATCTCTGATATTCAGGGTTAGGCTTGTATGTTCTTCTAGCTTCTTCTCTTAGTCTAGCATGTCTATCAAGGCATCTAGAAGCCATATGACCAATCTTATTACAATTAAAGCATTTAAAGGGTGCTTTACCTTCATACTTACTTCCAACTAGACCTTTAGGCATTTTCCTTGCAAATAGTGCTTCAAGTTCTTCAAGTTCTTCATTTTCTCTCCTGATTTCTTCAAGTTCTCTTGCATAAAAGGCTTTCCAATCAGATTTGTCAAATGATGGTGCAGATGATGTTGATGCCTTAAAAGCTAAATCTATCTTTATAGTATCAACAAGACCAAATTCCTCAATTTCAAAAGCTAAAAGTTTTCCGATCAATGTATCCCTAGTTACTGATATATTAGGCATTGTTCTTAACTCATTTATAGTAGTAACCTTCATTTTATATGCCAGTGGCAATCCTCTTAAAACTTTTGAAACAACTTCATCTTCACTTAAGGTTTCTCCACAACATTTAATACCCAAAACAATTTCATTAACTCTTTCCATAAAAGCAGAAATCCTTTCATCTTCTTCCATTTTCAGATTTTCATACCTGACCCAGAAGCTTTCAAGTTTTGCAATTTTGACTGTGGAATCTCTTTCATTCAGTGTTTCCAAATGATCCCAAATAGCTTTAGTAGTAGACCTATATGATATTCCTATGATTTGCTGATCTGTTAATGCACTCAAAAGTGCTTCTCTTGCTTTGCAATCACTTTCTTCATCTTTTCCCAAGGTAGGTGGATTAGGTTGACCGGGAGTAGGAGCAGTATAGCCATTCTTTTTAACTTCCCAGATGTCCTTTCCAATGTAATTTAAATGTGTCTCCATTCTGATATTCCATATGCCATAGTTGGTTCCATCAAGTTTAGGACTGTCCTTCCTGAAATAGTTAGTAGACATTGGATCTCCTCAAGCTGTTAAACTTCTGCAAAAGAGGACTAGGCTCTGATACCAATTATTAGGTCCTGGAGACAACTTAGAGGGGGGGGGGGGTGAATCAGTTGTCTAATAAATTCAAACCAAAAACAACTTAACCAACTTAATGCTTAATACCGGTAAACCATTCTTTTATATCGGTAGATAGTTTTATCAATTAATTGCAATACCGGTAAAGATTAATGCATGAAACAAAAAGATAAAGTCATCCACAACACATAACACCAATATTTGTACGTGGAAACCCTGTAAGGGAAAAAACCATGGTGGGAAACCTTACCCACAATTAGATGATACTACTGCAGATAGTAAGTGTATACAAATGGGGTCTGCACATGCAGAAAGGCCAAGTGCCTAGAGCTCACTGCTCAAACACAAAATAGGAGACACACTGACTACAATTGGATGCTTAAATCCAATAAGGATGTACTACTCAAAATAGCATCTTCATATGCTAGATTCAGTACCAGTGTAGTTCTGATATGCTTTCACAAAAACCTTGCTTCACCTTCAAATGATGTCTGCGTGTATAGCTCTTCTTATTCTCGCATATACCTTCACACAATTATTTTTTGCATTCCACATTCGATCTTACAAATAAGATCTTATATTTATATCATAACCTAGGACCAATTTTAGTAGGTCGGCTCTAAAGGATTTTATAATAAAATCAATTTACAAATAAATTAATGCCCGATGCAATAATAGATTCAACATGTCAGCTTAATGCATTTACAACAATAATAAATCATCTCCATGGCGTTCCATGCTGATTTGAAAAAGATAAACCTGTTGGTGTATAACCTGGACCTATTTACCGGTAACAACAAATATGCAAATATGAATATGCCAATAAACAAACCTTAAAGACAAAGTGTCCAAATGATGTCTTCGACATAACCAAGTGTTTTCCATGCCATTCCAAGTGTCGGTGATCATTATATCCTGCCGGTGTACCAAATATCAATGACTGTGCATGAGTCACTTGCTTGCCGGTGAATGTTGTTGATTCTCCAAACTGCCAGAGTTGATAAGGTTTAGTAGGTGTTGACATCAATGACAAAACCATACCAAAATACCAACATGCACAACCTCCTAATATAAGTTTTCAAATAAGGAGAGGACAAGTTGCTTATCTTGCGGCAACGCAAAGGTTAGCTATTGAAGTTTAAGATGACTTATTGAGTGCATGAAAATGGAATAAAGAATTGAAAAAAGGAAAAACACAACAAGCCAACCCTGCAACCATAGACCCAATGGTTCAAAAGTTAGCGAATGATTTTCTCCAGTTGAAGAAACAGTTGTCGCGAAATCCACTGCCTTTATATCAAGATATTCCCAAGAGGAATTATATTCCTTACCAACAAAATCGGCAACCGAAGCTTCCTGCTCCAACACCAAGGTTGGCTATTGAACATCCATCCACAAGTAATCACCAAACTATTGCAATGTGTGATTTTCATCTCACAACAGACCATGATGGAGCTTCATGCCCCGAGATGACTAGGTTTATGCAGATAAATCAAACCAGTGAAAAGATTGAAGAATATATTAAAGATGAAACTGATCAGTAGTTTGGTCCATCTACAATTAACTTTTTAGAATATGAGTTTGGTGAGGAAGATGAGAAAGACAGTGACATAAATAATCATTCTTGTAATGTCTTCACAAAGAATTGGCACTCGAAGCTCGAGGAAAAAGCTAAACCCGCTAAAAAGGATAAAGAAGCAGAGGATATTCCTAAGTGAATCATATCCAGGAAGCAATGCAAAGAAGAACTAGGATCGTCATGGGGAATTTCCTCTTGAAGATTATTTTGATTTTATAAAACATTGTAAAAAGACCAAAGTGCAAATTTCTCAATTTGAGTATCTCAAGAAGAACTCGCATCAGTTGAACAAATTGGTGCATTATATCAAAAAGGATCTCAAGCAATCTCATTCATATGTACATCAAGAATTGGGTGAGATCCTTGATGATAATGATCAAGAGGGGTCTATTTCAAAGGAATCATCCCTTGTAGCCACCTCCTTTTCTGATAAGCCAGATCCTTTCTATATATCTTTGTATATATCCGGTTGTAAGTTGAGCAATTGCATCATTGATTCTGGTGCATCCGGCAATGTAATTCCTTCCAAAGTTGCTCATGCATTAGGCTTGTCTTTGAACAAACCAACCGGTAAAGTGTTTTCAATGGAGTCTAAACAAGTTCCCCTTGTTGGACAGATCAAAGATGCTCAAGTTGCTTTAGTCGCTCACCCTCAAAAGAAGTTGAAACTTAATATTTTGCTTGTTGATATCCCAGCAAGTTATGGTATGCTCTTAAGTCATAGTTTTTGCAAAGACCTAGGTGGTGAAATTTAGTTAGATTGGTCACATGCCTTGATACCTCTTGGCAATAAGAAATTCATATTAGACCTTGAGCCTAAGGCAAAGTATACAGTCCTCAAGTCTAATGATCTAAGGGCAGAGATATTGTATGTTGAAATCGGTCTGGGTACTTATATGTTATCATCAAAAGAAGAGAATATTATCAAAATCCTAGTTCCTAATATATCTTCAGAACTTTGGAGAATGCAATTTGACAAAAGTTCTTCATCTTCTAGTTCAAGCGCAAGAGTGGTGTTGACTTCCCCTCTAGATGAAAAGTTTCCTAAAGCTTACAAGCTCACATTTGATACTACAAACAATACCATAGAGTATGAGGCTCTTCTCTTAGGGCTGGATTTTGCCAAGGAGAAAGGGATCAAAAAGTTGCAAGTCATGGGAGACGTTGAATTAATTGTTAACCAAGTGAAGAATAGATACCAGAGCAAGAACAAGAGGGTAAGTCATATTGAAATAAAGTGTGGGATGAGATTGAAGGTTTTGATGCTTTTTCCATACAAGCCATTCTAAGAGAGCAGAATACAAAGGCAGATTCTCTTGCCGTCTCAGCCTCTTTGTTACTTCCTCATCCCAAGTTTGATAAAGATGTTTATGTAGTAGAGATGATCTATCAACCCAATATGCTAGATAATAATTAGAATTGGCAAGTCTTTGATGATGACAAACACATAATCTCATTCTTGGAGGGAAGCAAAACTTTTTCCAATTTGTCCTTTGATGAGAATCAACATTCGACAAGTCAACATACTACTAGAAAAGAGGAAAAAGAACTTGAAATTTTGCAACTTAAAGGTAATACCATTCTTAAAGGCTTGGTTTCTCTTGAAAGACTGTTTGATAAGCATGATCAATTTGTAAAGAAGAAAGATGAACAAAAGCCCCCAAGATCTTCAGATGTTGAGAAGGTGAACATAGGTTTTGAAGATGATCCCAAAGTTGTTTTGATTGGAAAATACCTTACCCGCAAGGAGAGGAAGATATTCGTTGATTTATTGACAAGATATATTGTTGTCTTTGCCTAGTGCTATGATGATCTTAAAGAGATTATGAATGGCTAATTAAAGCATCATATTTCTCTCAAACCTAATTCAACTCCATTCAGGCAAAATCAAAGGCAATTCAATCCAAAGATAGCAGATGCTATTTTTGCAGAAGTGGATAAAATGTTGAATGCTAAAATAATTTATCCAATTCATCATTCCACATGGGTAGCAAACATAGTTCTTGTCAGAAAGAAGAATGGTGAGATCAGAATTTGTGTTGATTTTTACAACCTAAAACAAGCATCCCTCAAGGATAACTATCATCTTCCAGTTATGGATCATCTTCTTCAAACTATTTTTGGATCTGACATGATGTCCATGCTTGATGGTTTTTCTGGTTACAATCAAATCAGTGTTGATCAAGAGGATCGGCATAAGACCACCTTTACCACCCCGTGGGGAACTTTTGCTTACAATCGAATGCCTTTCGACTTGATTAACGTCGGTGCCACTTTTCAACATGCGATGGATCTCTCTTTCAGTGACTTAAGAAATAAAATTATTGTTGTCTACTTGGATGACTTGACTATCTTTTCCAAGAAATGAGAGGAGCATGCTTATCATCTGGAGTGTGTGTTGCAGCGGTGTAGGCAACAAGGAATTTCCTTGAATTCGAAGAAACCAATTTTTGGAGTGACCGAAGGAAACTTTTTGGGTCACATTGTTTCAAAGGATGGTATTCACATTGACCCTGAGCGATTCAAAGCTATTCAACAGTTGTCGTTACCTTCTAGCAAGCCTAGAGTTCGCTCCTTCTTTGGCCAAATCAATTTCATATGAAAGTTTGTCCCAGATTTTTCCGAGATTACAAAATCAATTGTCAAGATGATGAAAGGTGATGTGGTATTCAAATGGTCAGAGGAAGGAAATAGAGCATTCAATCAAATCAAGTCATCTATAACAAATGCGCCTATGTTGATGTATTCGGATCTCAACAAAGATTTTAATATTTATTGTTATGCTTCAGATTCTACATTGTCTATAATCTTTACTCAACATAATAATGATAATGTCTAAGCACCAATTGCTTTCATGAGCAGTCATTTGAAGAAGCACTAGCTGAAATATACTATGGTTGAAAAGAAAGCCTATGCAGTGGTGAAGGTTATGAAGTAGTTCTGCTTCTATGTTTTGAATTCTCACTCTAATGTATATGTTCCAGATACTTTCGTGAAGATGATCCTCACCCAACAAGAAATTAGAATGAGCAAGAGAGCTTCTTGGATCAGGAAAGTTCATGAGTATGATATTGATATCAAACCTACTAAGCTTGTTCGAGGGTGGGGGTTATGCAAGTTGATGGCCGAAAATACTTGAGAAGGAGAGGTTACTCAAGAGTCCGAATTGCCATTAGTCTTGTTCATCAGTACCATAGATGATTGGTTCTCTAACATAGCATACTTCCTCACTTATGGAGAGTGCCCAACTCACCTCACCCCCAAGGAGAAAAGGACCATCAAGTTGAATGTGACCAAATATATTATCTGGGGTGATGTCCTATACAAAAAGAGAATTGATGGTACTTTTCTAAGGTGCATGGATAAAGAATAGAGAGAGAAGCTTCTTCAGTTCTTCCATAATGAAGCATGTGGTGGACATTTCTCTTCTTCAGTGATAACATTTAAAATAATGAGAAATTGCTATTATTTGCCTGGGATGTTCAAGGACGTCGATGAGTGGGTGAAGAAATGTGATACATGCCAAAAATTCAAAGGGAAAATATAGCTTGTTACTCTACCATTGAAGCCAGTGATTATCGAAGAGCCATTCTAGCAACAAGGTTTGGATTTCATTGGTCCTATTCATCCCCATTCTAGTGCAAAACACTCACATCTTGGTAGCTACAAACTATTTCACTAAGTGGGTTGAGGTTGTTCCAGTAAAGCAAACAATGTTAGAGGTAGTTTGTGATTTTATCAAGCAAAACATCTTGGTGAGATTTGGAGTCCCGTATAAGATTGTCACTGACAATGCTACCAATTTCCCTTCTCATGAAATATCAACATTTTGTTACAAGTATGGAATAATGATCTCTCGTGCATTTGATTACTACCCTCAAGGAAATGATCAAGCTGAACTGAGCAATAAGAATATCATAACTATTCTCTGAAAGTTAGTTGATGAAAATCAGAGAACATGACATAAACATCTGTATGAGGCACTATGGGCTGATCATACCACAAAGAAAAGGGCTATCAGGTTATCTCATTTTGAAATAGTTTTTGGTATAGAGGTAAGGTTGCCTATTACTTTGGAGTTATCTTTTCTCAAATTACAAGAAGTTTTGGAGAATTAAGAATTCAAAGATGCATTAGAAAAGCAAGTGTTGTACTTGACCAAGATGGAGGAGTAGAGAGAAGCAATAATGGATAGAATCGGAGAACACCAAATGCAAGTTAAAGAATTGTTTGACAAGAAAGAAAGAGAAAGATCATTTCAGGTTGGCGATCTAGTTTTGTTATGGGATAAGTGGAGAGAGCCAAAAGGAATACATGGTAAGTTTGACTTGCTTTGGAGAGGGCCTTTCCAAATTAGAGAGGTTTGCGGTGAAAATTCATTCTACTTGGCCTATATGGATGGAACACACTTGCCCCTTCCTTATAACGGACAACATTTGAAACCTTATAATCAGTAAGGTGAATTGTCCTTCATCCATGTATATAGGTTAATAGGTGTTTGTCCTTGTCCCAGTTTTGGTTTCTTGTGGAGGTTTTATTTCCTCCATATTTTTGTCCTTCCAGTCCTTTGCATGTTTTAGTCTTTTGTTCCTCATGACTCTGTCCTAATGGATAGTGCAATAGCCTATGAAACCAAAGATTTTGCATTCATCATGCGTCCTTTGCAGTCCTTGTCCCCAATCAGAGCCAGTTGTTGCCCCATATTTGAAATACCCAAAATTTTAACTTCAAATTGTTCCCAATTTTATATAAAGGCTCAATTATGTGTCTCTGCAAAATGAGTGAGCACATGATCCAAGGTTGTCATTCTTAACCTACATTGTCATCAATCATAAATATGTTAGTCAAAATGTGAAAAATGGATGAGTTTTAAAAATTACAATAAATTGAGGGAAAACACTTTGTGAACTTGTCTTGAGCTTCATTTTGTGCCATATGACCAATTTTTGCTTGAACCCAGTTCATAGTTTGCTATATTTTAAATTTTCAAATTTTGATGTCCCTCACTCTAAACCAATTAAAATACCTCACCCTAGGTTTTGTCATCAGGACTAAATGAGGGTATGTGCTCATTTTCCTACCTTGAAGGCATATTTCAAATTTTGGAGCCTAATTCCTTACCAACTGAAAGTTGTGGTCCTTTTGCCTAAACCAAGGCATTGAAGTTTAATGGGAAATATTTGAATTATTCTTTTAAAAATAATTCAAATATTTTAAATTGTTTTCAATATGTTTTCCATTTTTCTCTTTTTGAATAGGAAGAGCAATCAAAAGTCTTTATGTAGGTTTTGATGGAATAGTTGCAAGTGATCCTTTTCTTAATGCCCTTTGTTGCTAAAAAATTTCATATTTTTAACCTTTGAAGGTTAAAAATGCTCAAAAAGTGAGCAATCCTAACCTAATATGCTCAGTAGCTCAAAAATCCTAACTTTCTAACCTCTATTCGGTCATTTGAAAGAAAGTTATGAGTTATGTTCATCCATTGAGCAGAAGTAATACATGGCTTTAATGGATGGGTTGTTGTTGTGCTGGTAAACAAGCTTGTAAAATGGAGAATCAAACACAAAATTTATAGCAAGGAATCTCTAAAAAATCTTTGATTTAATGGAGCACTCTAAGATACATTCTAATATTGTAATATTTATTTAGGTTATGAGAGTTGTACACACTTCAATCACATGAATTGTAGGTGTTCATGGTTGAGCCTCATACCTGTGTCGACTTTCTTGAAGACACCCTAATCTATAGTGTAAAAAAAATT
Organism: Cryptomeria japonica; assembly: GCF_030272615.1. Classification (NCBI taxonomy): domain Eukaryota; kingdom Viridiplantae; phylum Streptophyta; class Pinopsida; order Cupressales; family Cupressaceae; genus Cryptomeria; species Cryptomeria japonica. The sequence continues at coordinate 216,335,401 of NC_081405.1, read as the reverse complement.
GGCTTGGCAAATGGAGGCGACAAAATAAATTGGGAATCGATCAGTAATCCCCGCCATTAGAAGGAAAGACTAAATTGAAGCTATTTATTAATTGGGCTCAGTTCAATATCGAGGGGTAGTAGGCTTCTTCCTTGCTAGCTCTGGGTAGCTCCTCGTTGAGTTTATGATTCCCCAGGGGTTCAATAGGATGAAGTAACAAAAAGAGGAGGGGGTGTGCTTTCTAAACAATGAAGTATTCAACTAGGATGGTCCTTCCTGGATGGGAACATGTAGCTAAGCTTCTTTCTCCAACTCACGGTCGAATATAATGCTTCGAAGATATTGTGAAGTTTACCAATGCATGAGAACTGTTTGATAGAATGATGCAAAATGTGGTAGCATAAACATTAGATGTTCATTGGTTGACTGAATGCTTTGAAGAACTGTGGGAGCATAGATACCGTGCGTGCACTATTTAAAAAAAAGCCTCGATGCACCATGAACATTAAACACCACATGTTCACTGTTTGACATAAAGCATATAGTTTTTAATCGAGATTTTAAAGCACCCGTAGAAAAGGAAACATCCTCACCGGTTGGAGTTGATCTAGCAGCGGATCCTCCAGCACCAAATAAATATCTCGATATCCCATGACAATTTATCGAGATCCATCTTCAGATTCGAGAGCCAGGGTAAAGGTAGCACCCCTAGTAGTAAGTGTAAGGGAAGGTAAGAAGGAAGCATTAGTTTAACGACCATTTACTTAGGAAAAATGTGTTCTTCTTCCTGCCCTCCTCCTATTCTGCTGAATAGGAGAAACACCATAGTGCTCTATAAAATGACCAATTAGTGGGATTAAGATCCAAATAATGAGTTGGTGTGGTTTGACCCATAAGTAGACTTCAAGAGATTTCATCTCATGATGCAATAATTGAAGGATATGCACATGATGTCTTGTGGAAAAACCTTTCAAAGTTTCCAAGCAAATACATGTAGCAGGTGTAAAGTTGCATTCCACAACCTTTCTATGCACCCTCCCCGCTTGCAAACTGATATTGAACTTTTTAAACTAGTCATGGACATCCATCAAAGTATTGAGTTATATATATTTCAGTTACCTGAAGATTGCATTGGCTTTGGTGTTTGTTAAGTCTTTCAAACAGGTTATATGCATAAGCAAACAACAGTGAGGTTTTTCAACATCTATCAGAGCACCATGATGTGACATGTGTTATGTTGGCAACCGCAGTTAGTTACAAGCATACAACAAAATAGAGTCAAATTGGTGATATTTTTCCAGTCATAATGAATTATAAGTTTCATAGCCCCGATTATGCACCCATTCTAAAAAATGTACGCTTCCAGACATTGGTGATACAAAATTAGGAAATGTGAATGTTAGATACTTGATCAGTCCCAAAGACACTGAGAGGGGGGGGGGTGAATCAGTGTCTAACAGGTAAACCAAATATTTAAAATTGTTTGCAACTTTGTAACCCAAATTAATGTACTGGTAAATAAGCAATAAAGAAATAAAGAGAAATAAGAGAGACAACATCAATGCACACCATAACACAAAAGATATTTTGGTGAGGAAACCCGGTAGGGGAAAAGCCTCGGTGGGATTTGTGACCCACAATATTTACTCACTGGCCAATATTGTGAGAGTTGAGAAATACAACACCACACGAGCCTAAAGATCTCTGCAAGCTGAACAACTTGTTACATGGAGAAGCAAGGAAGCAAATAACAGAAAAAAAACAATACACAAAAAATATGCTCAAAAAGATGAGAGCTCAATATTCACAAAGTGTGTAATGTAATAATGATACAAGAAAAAGAAAAATAACCTCTAATAGGTCAAGAAACCCTAAAAGATTTTGCATTCATCATGCGTCCTTTGCAGTCCTTGTCCCCAATCAGAGCCAGTTGTTGCCCCATATTTGAAATACCCAAAATTTTAACTTCAAATCGTTCCCAATTTTATATAAAGGCTCAATTATGTGTCTCTGCAAAATGAGTGAGCACATGATCCAAGGTTGTCATTCTTAACCTACATTGTCATCAATCATAAATATGTTAGTCAAAATGTGAAAAATGGATGAGTTTTAAAAATTACAATAAATTGAGGGAAAACACTTTGTGAACTTGTCTTGAGCTTCATTTTGTGCCATATGACCAATTTTTGCTTGAACCCAGTTCATAGTTTGCTATATTTTAAATTTTCAAATTTTGATGTCCCTCACTCTAAACCAATTAAAATACCTCACCCTAGGTTTTGTCATCAGGACTAAATGAGGGTATGTGCTCATTTTCCTACCTTGAAGGCATATTTCAAATTTTGGAGCCTAATTCCTTACCAACTGAAAGTTGTGTTCCTTTTGCCTAAACCAAGGCATTGAAGTTTAATGGGAAATATTTGAATTATTCTTTTAAAAATAATTCAAATATTTTAAATTGTTTTCAATATGTTTTCCATTTTTCTCTTTTTGAATAGGAAGAGCAATCAAAAGTCTTTATGTAGGTTTTGATGGAATAGTTGCAAGTGATCCTTTTCTTAATGCCCTTTGTTGCTAAAAAATTTCATATTTTTAACCTTTGAAGGTTAAAAATGCTCAAAAAGTGAGCAATCCTAACCTAATATGCTCAGTAGCTCAAAAATCCTAACTTTCTAACCTCTATTCGGTCATTTGAAAGAAAGTTATGAGTTATGTTCATCCATTGAGCAGAAGTAATACATGGCTTTAATGGATGGGTTGTTGTTGTGCTGGTAAACAAGCTTGTAAAATGGAGAATCAAACACAAAATTTATAGCAAGGAATCTCTAAAAAATCTTTGATTTAATGGAGCACTCTAAGATACATTCTAATATTGTAATATTTATTTAGGTTATGAGAGTTGTACACACTTCAATCACATGAATTGTAGGTGTTCATGGTTGAGCCTCATACCTGTGTCGACTTTCTTGAAGACACCCTAATCTATAGTGTAAAAAAAATTGGCTTGGCAAATGGAGGCGACAAAATAAATTGGGAATCGATCAGTAATCCCCGCCATTAGAAGGAAAGACTAAATTGAAGCTATTTATTAATTGGGCTCAGTTCAATATCGAGGGGTAGTAGGCTTCTTCCTTGCTAGCTCTGGGTAGCTCCTCGTTGAGTTTATGATTCCCCAGGGGTTCAATAGGATGAAGTAACAAAAAGAGGAGGGGGTGTGCTTTCTAAACAATGAAGTATTCAACTAGGATGGTCCTTCCTGGATGGGAACATGTAGCTAAGCTTCTTTCTCCAACTCACGGTCGAATATAATGCTTCGAAGATATTGTGAAGTTTACCAATGCATGAGAACTGTTTGATAGAATGATGCAAAATGTGGTAGCATAAACATTAGATGTTCATTGGTTGACTGAATGCTTTGAAGAACTGTGGGAGCATAGATACCGTGCGTGCACTATTTAAAAAAAAGCCTCGATGCACCATGAACATTAAACACCACATGTTCACTGTTTGACATAAAGCATATAGTTTTTAATCGAGATTTTAAAGCACCCGTAGAAAAGGAAACATCCTCACCGGTTGGAGTTGATCTAGCAGCGGATCCTCCAGCACCAAATAAATATCTCGATATCCCATGACAATTTATCGAGATCCATCTTCAGATTCGAGAGCCAGGGTAAAGGTAGCACCCCTAGTAGTAAGTGTAAGGGAAGGTAAGAAGGAAGCATTAGTTTAACGACCATTTACTTAGGAAAAATGTGTTCTTCTTCCTGCCCTCCTCCTATTCTGCTGAATAGGAGAAACACCATAGTGCTCTATAAAATGACCAATTAGTGGGATTAAGATCCAAATAATGAGTTGGTGTGGTTTGACCCATAAGTAGACTTCAAGAGATTTCATCTCATGATGCAATAATTGAAGGATATGCACATGATGTCTTGTGGAAAAACCTTTCAAAGTTTCCAAGCAAATACATGTAGCAGGTGTAAAGTTGCATTCCACAACCTTTCTATGCACCCTCCCCGCTTGCAAACTGATATTGAACTTTTTAAACTAGTCATGGACATCCATCAAAGTATTGAGTTATATATATTTCAGTTACCTGAAGATTGCATTGGCTTTGGTGTTTGTTAAGTCTTTCAAACAGGTTATATGCATAAGCAAACAACAGTGAGGTTTTTCAACATCTATCAGAGCACCATGATGTGACATGTGTTATGTTGGCAACCGCAGTTAGTTACAAGCATACAACAAAATAGAGTCAAATTGGTGATATTTTTCCAGTCATAATGAATTATAAGTTTCATAGCCCCGATTATGCACCCATTCTAAAAAATGTACGCTTCCAGACATTGGTGATACAAAATTAGGAAATGTGAATGTTAGATACTTGATCAGTCCCAAAGACACTGAGAGGGGGGGGGTGAATCAGTGTCTAACAGGTAAACCAAATATTTAAAATTGTTTGCAACTTTGTAACCCAAATTAATGTACTGGTAAATAAGCAATAAAGAAATAAAGAGAAATAAGAGAGACAACATCAATGCACACCATAACACAAAAGATATTTTGGTGAGGAAACCCGGTAGGGGAAAAGCCTCGGTGGGATTTGTGACCCACAATATTTACTCACTGGCCAATATTGTGAGAGTTGAGAAATACAACACCACACGAGCCTAAAGATCTCTGCAAGCTGAACAACTTGTTACATGGAGAAGCAAGGAAGCAAATAACAGAAAAAAAACAATACACAAAAAATATGCTCAAAAAGATGAGAGCTCAATATTCACAAAGTGTGTAATGTAATAATGATACATGAAAAAGAAAAATAACCTCTAATAGGTCAAGAAACCCTAAAAGATTTTGCATTCATCATGCGTCCTTTGCAGTCCTTGTCCCCAATCAGAGCCAGTTGTTGCCCCATATTTGAAATACCCAAAATTTTAACTTCAAATCGTTCCCAATTTTATATAAAGGCTCAATTATGTGTCTCTGCAAAATGAGTGAGCACATGATCCAAGGTTGTCATTCTTAACCTACATTGTCATCAATCATAAATATGTTAGTCAAAATGTGAAAAATGGATGAGTTTTAAAAATTACAATAAATTGAGGGAAAACACTTTGTGAACTTGTCTTGAGCTTCATTTTGTGCCATATGACCAATTTTTGCTTGAACCCAGTTCATAGTTTGCTATATTTTAAATTTTCAAATTTTGATGTCCCTCACTCTAAACCAATTAAAATACCTCACCCTAGGTTTTGTCATCAGGACTAAATGAGGGTATGTGCTCATTTTCCTACCTTGAAGGCATATTTCAAATTTTGGAGCCTAATTCCTTACCAACTGAAAGTTGTGGTCCTTTTGCCTAAACCAAGGCATTGAAGTTTAATGGGAAATATTTGAATTATTCTTTTAAAAATAATTCAAATATTTTAAATTGTTTTCAATATGTTTTCCATTTTTCTCTTTTTGAATAGGAAGAGCAATCAAAAGTCTTTATGTAGGTTTTGATGGAATAGTTGCAAGTGATCCTTTTCTTAATGCCCTTTGTTGCTAAAAAATTTCATATTTTTAACCTTTGAAGGTTAAAAATGCTCAAAAAGTGAGCAATCCTAACCTAATATGCTCAGTAGCTCAAAAATCCTAACTTTCTAACCTCTATTCGGTCATTTGAAAGAAAGTTATGAGTTATGTTCATCCATTGAGCAGAAGTAATACATGGCTTTAATGGATGGGTTGTTGTTGTGCTGGTAAACAAGCTTGTAAAATGGAGAATCAAACACAAAATTTATAGCAAGGAATCTCTAAAAAATCTTTGATTTAATGGAGCACTCTAAGATACATTCTAATATTGTAATATTTATTTAGGTTATGAGAGTTGTACACACTTCAATCACATGAATTGTAGGTGTTCATGGTTGAGCCTCATACCTGTGTCGACTTTCTTGAAGACACCCTAATCTATAGTGTAAAAAAAATTGGCTTGGCAAATGGAGGCGACAAAATAAATTGGGAATCGATCAGTAATCCCCGCCATTAGAAGGAAAGACTAAATTGAAGCTATTTATTAATTGGGCTCAGTTCAATATCGAGGGGTAGTAGGCTTCTTCCTTGCTAGCTCTGGGTAGCTCCTCGTTGAGTTTATGATTCCCCAGGGGTTCAATAGGATGAAGTAACAAAAAGAGGAGGGGGTGTGCTTTCTAAACAATGAAGTATTCAACTAGGATGGTCCTTCCTGGATGGGAACATGTAGCTAAGCTTCTTTCTCCAACTCACGGTCGAATATAATGCTTCGAAGATATTGTGAAGTTTACCAATGCATGAGAACTGTTTGATAGAATGATGCAAAATGTGGTAGCATAAACATTAGATGTTCATTGGTTGACTGAATGCTTTGAAGAACTGTGGGAGCATAGATACCGTGCGTGCACTATTTAAAAAAAAGCCTCGATGCACCATGAACATTAAACACCACATGTTCACTGTTTGACATAAAGCATATAGTTTTTAATCGAGATTTTAAAGCACCCGTAGAAAAGGAAACATCCTCACCGGTTGGAGTTGATCTAGCAGCGGATCCTCCAGCACCAAATAAATATCTCGATATCCCATGACAATTTATCGAGATCCATCTTCAGATTCGAGAGCCAGGGTAAAGGTAGCACCCCTAGTAGTAAGTGTAAGGGAAGGTAAGAAGGAAGCATTAGTTTAACGACCATTTACTTAGGAAAAATGTGTTCTTCTTCCTGCCCTCCTCCTATTCTGCTGAATAGGAGAAACACCATAGTGCTCTATAAAATGACCAATTAGTGGGATTAAGATCCAAATAATGAGTTGGTGTGGTTTGACCCATAAGTAGACTTCAAGAGATTTCATCTCATGATGCAATAATTGAAGGATATGCACATGATGTCTTGTGGAAAAACCTTTCAAAGTTTCCAAGCAAATACATGTAGCAGGTGTAAAGTTGCATTCCACAACCTTTCTATGCACCCTCCCCGCTTGCAAACTGATATTGAACTTTTTAAACTAGTCATGGACATCCATCAAAGTATTGAGTTATATATATTTCAGTTACCTGAAGATTGCATTGGCTTTGGTGTTTGTTAAGTCTTTCAAACAGGTTATATGCATAAGCAAACAACAGTGAGGTTTTTCAACATCTATCAGAGCACCATGATGTGACATGTGTTATGTTGGCAACCGCAGTTAGTTACAAGCATACAACAAAATAGAGTCAAATTGGTGATATTTTTCCAGTCATAATGAATTATAAGTTTCATAGCCCCGATTATGCACCCATTCTAAAAAATGTACGCTTCCAGACATTGGTGATACAAAATTAGGAAATGTGAATGTTAGATACTTGATCAGTCCCAAAGACACTGAGAGGGGGGGGGGTGAATCAGTGTCTAACAGGTAAACCAAATATTTAAAATTGTTTGCAACTTTGTAACCCAAATTAATGTACTGGTAAATAAGCAATAAAGAAATAAAGAGAAATAAGAGAGACAACATCAATGCACACCATAACACAAAAGATATTTTGGTGAGGAAACCCGGTAGGGGAAAAGCCTCGGTGGGATTTGTGACCCACAATATTTACTCACTGGCCAATATTGTGAGAGTTGAGAAATACAACACCACACGAGCCTAAAGATCTCTGCAAGCTGAACAACTTGTTACATGGAGAAGCAAGGAAGCAAATAACAGAAAAAAAACAATACACAAAAAATATGCTCAAAAAGATGAGAGCTCAATATTCACAAAGTGTGTAATGTAATAATGATACAAGAAAAAGAAAAATAACCTCTAATAGGTCAAGAAACCCTAAAAGGGAAAACCTAGGCTTGCACATAATAATTAATAAAATAATTAATTATTATGCACCTAATGTTAGCTTAAGTGTAAAAAGAGATAATAGGGAACTTAAAGAATTAAACAAATATTGTTTAATTAATCAAGTAAAGACCCGATTACTCTAACACCCCCCCTTAAGCTAGACTTAGGGAGAAGCTAAAACCTAGAACAACTACTACAAGCAGGAAAGATGGGTCCCGACAACAAGGCCTGATCAAGTACCCAAATACAATGAAATCTCTATGAAATGGAGAAAAAGGAGAAAACCCGGTGGGAAAAAACTCCTCTCCAAATAGAGATAAAAGAACATGTTGAAAGAAGAAGAAGGAAGGAAGGCCTCATAAAGACCCCCCAAGGACAACTTCATTCACCCCAAGCATAGAGCGCAACTAAAGATAGCATGCCGATGCAAAAAGTTTCATGAAGATGTCTGCAACCTGCTCGGCAGTGGGAATGTACTCCAAAAGGAGAGAACCATCTTGAATCAATTGGCAGATAAAATGCATGTGAAGCTCAATGTTCTTTATTCACTAATGCTCTACCAGGTTGTAGGAAATATGAATAGCACTTTGATTATCAAACGAAAGAATAGTGGTACTATCAAGAGGAAAACCAAACTCAGTCATCAACTATTGAAGCCATAAGATCTCCTGACTGGCGAGCACGACAACTCAGTACTCAGCCTCTGTAGATGATAATGCATGAGCAGTCTGCTTCTTGCAAGACCATGTGATAGGACCAGAGCCAAGAAAGAAAACAAAGCCAAAAGTAGACTTCCGATCAGTGACATCACCGGCCCAATCTGAGTCAGTGTAGCCAACAATGTGAGGTTCCCTTGAGGTGTAATGAATGCCATGAGAACTAGAGCCCTGAATGTACCACAAAATATGTTTGGCAGCTTACCAATGACTCTCATGAGGATCATGGGAGAATCGAGAGATAAGGCCAACCACAAAGGAAAGATTAGGATGGGTGTGAGTCAAGTATAATAAACTGTCAACCAACTGCCTGTAAAGTGTAGAATCTATTGAAGGAGTGGGACAAGTAGTAATCAAAACAACCCCTGACTAAAAAGGAGTGGGAGTAGGCTTACAATAAAGTATGCCAAAGTGACGAAGCATGTCAAGAGCATACTTTTGCTGGTAAATGTAGATCCCATCAGAAGACCGAATCACGTGAAGACCAAGGAAATAGTGCAGAAGACTGAGATCTATCATCTCAAACTAGTCCATCAAGGCTCATTGAATATGCTGAATCATAGAGGATGAGCTACCTGTGATGAGGAGATCATCAACATATAGCACAAGAATCAGGATCTCACCCTCAAGAAGCTGAATATACATTGTGTGATCAGAATGACTGCGGGTGAAACCAGTGGAGAGCAAGAAAGAATCCATCTTCTCATACCAAGCCCAAGGGGCCCATTTGAGACCATACAATGAACGCTAAAGTCTGCAAACCAAAGAACTGTTCTGCACAAATCCTCAAGGCTGCTCCATATAGATTTCCTCCTGTAGGTCCCCATGCAAGAAGGCACTCTTCACATCCATCTGAAAAAACAGGCCATCCCCGAGAAGCTGCAAGAGATAGTACAAAGTGAATAGAGTTCATCTTGGTGACAGGGGAAAATGTCTCAGAGTAATAAATACTCTCAACCTGCGAGACCCTTCACAATAAGACATTCTTTGTACTTATCAATCGAACCATCAACAACATACTTAGTGCGATACAACCAGCGACACCTAACCATCTTTCTGCCCGTAGGAAGAGGACAAAGATCCCAAGTATGATTCCTCATCAAAGAAGAATACTCCTCCTCCATAGCACAATCCCACTCAAGGTGTTCTGTAGCCTCTGAAAACTTTTGAGGATTATTTGAAATGACATGACTCAAAAGACTAGAACCCACAGTATGAGAACGGGTGCGACAAGTATCAAAAGGATCACCGACCATAGAACCTATCGCCTCAACAGTAAAGCGAGCCCACTTGGGAATCTAAGGTGGAGCAGGTGGACGTGGGGATGGTGGATCATCAACACCATCATTAGAATCATCCTCAAAATAATCTTGAAGAGATGCAGTGGGAGGAGTAGGCAGAGGAGTAGACACTAGAGTCATGGTATCCACTGTGGAAAGGCGCTCAACAAACTGAACATCCCGTCAAAACATGACCTCTCTGGAATCAGGATCAAACAACCTGTATGCCTTAACATCCTCACAATAGCCAAAAAAAATGAGGGGTCAGCTCTTCCACTCCATTGCTTTCCTCTGAGCATCAGGAATAAAAGCCCATGCTTCACTGCCAAATACTTCGAAAAAAGAAACATCAAGTTTGTCATGAGACCAAGCCTCCTTAGGAGTCATATGTCGAATCACCTTGTGAGGCATCTGATTCTGAATATAGTTGGCACAATTGACTGCCTCAGCCCAAAAAAATGAATCCATGGACCTGGACTGAATCATACAATTCACCATCTCCCATAAAGTTATGTTCTTACGCTCAACGACACCATTCTGCTGAGGGGTGTAGGGGATAGTAAACTAATGTTGCAAACCATGCTCAGTGAAAACATCTCTGAAAGCCTGATTCACATACCCCCCCCATTATCTGTATGTATCCGTCGAATAGAACAATCAAACTGCTTCTCTACAAATGTCTTGAAGATTCGAAATGAATCAAAGACATCAGACTTGTACTTAAGAAAGTACACAAATGTGCGTCTGGAGAAGTCATCAATAAAAGTGAGTACATACTTGGCCCCAGAAAAAGGAGTGGGAAACGACATGAGATCACTGTGAATCAACTCCACGGGTGCCAAATCACGAGGGGCTCTTCCCTTCGGAAAGGGATCTCTGTGATGCTTGCCAAGCACACAAACATGACAAACACCATCAGTGCAGGAAATATGTGGGATCCCAAGAACAAGTGCCTATGTACTCATCCACTGAAGATATCTATAATTGACATGGCCCAAGCGCTCATGCTAAAGCTTACTCACTGAATCTGCATGTGCTATAAGAGATGAGCCTACACTTGTAGAGGGCTCAAATCCATCAAATCTATACAGATGAGATGCAATATCAACACTCCTAGTAGCTACAACCAAATCAGAGTCATGGAGGTCCCGAATAACCACATCATGTGGTGAGAACTCAACTATCTTACCAGAACTAGAATGGCAAATCTAATAAATGGATAGGAGGTTTGTTGAGATGTTAGGGACAACCAGAACATCCTGCAGAGTACCCCCATCCAAAGAGACAGAACCTGAACCCAAGATTGAAAGATGAACTGAGTCACCCACTGCAATTTGTGAAGTACCACAAGAGGCAAGAGAAGTAACCAACTGTTGAGTGTGAGTCATATGGTGAGAAGCACCAGAATATAATATCCAAGTGGACCCACAGGTTGAAGCTCGAGTAGTGAGAGTATGACCTTTCCCTATGGAAGGAGAAGACGCCTGAGGTGAGGAGATGTGATGCTGTTGCATGGCTTCCTCTAAAGCCTCTAAGCGTTTCCAACACATGGAAACCAGATGTCCTTCCTTGCCACAAAAACTGCAAGTGTCTCTCGATTTCTTCTTAGTCTTGGAGGAAGACTCACGAGACTGTGAAGATTTCCCATGTTTTAGAGGAAATGGTGGTTTAGAATCAGACTTAGGAGGTGGCTTGGAGGAATGCTCACTGCCTACACAATTCTTCTTTGGCTTCAGTTTCCTCTTTTGCTTCTCCTTAGAGGACTGAGCAACCAATGCTTTGTTCTTGGACCCTGAGAGCATATCTAGCTGAGAAAGATGAGTCTGCTCATGAGACAAACACTCACAAAAGACATCAAAGGTAGGCATGGTGAAACGAGCACCCAAGCCATCCATGGTGGAGTAGAAAGCAGAGGCAAAAAACTAAAAATGACCCTGAAGCTTCGAAAGAATCAAGTGAATGCACTCTGTGTCTGTCTTGATCTTGCCACATCCCTGAAGAATAGATCTGGTAGTCTTGAACTTGTTCAAAAAATCCTCAATGGTGGGAAAGGAATCAAGTGACAAAGAAACCAACTCTGCCTCAATCTGTAATGCCTGAATCTCATTAACCCTCCCGAAGAGAGACTGAAACTTCAACCGCATAGCGCGAGGAGTGAGCAACTCATCAAGGTGAAACGTAAGACTGTTAGAGACATGCAAAGAGAGCAAACCCATGGCCTCATCCATCTTGTTTCTGTGCTGAAGAAGCTCATAAGGATGCCACAAGAGAGGTTGAACCTCATCCAAACAAGACCACAACCCTCGTGCTTGGAGAAGCCTCGTGATGCGGGGCTTCCAGGTGTGATAGTTGTGTGATGTCAACAACTCAACTGAAGGATCTACCATGAAAACTCTACACCTAAACTTGCTTGTTGGTTTTTTTTATTATGTGATCTTTCAAAATAGACAGAAGATACAGAAGGGTTTGTTTGTTTTGAGAGTTTTGGTGTTTTGGATTTCTGATATAAATGACAGAAAGCGAGAAAAAAACACCCCCCCAACAATAGATAAATCCAAACCCTAGTACATACTGATGAGAAGGAAGTAGTGCATAAGCAAAAAAAATTCAAACTAAAATCTCATGTACTTGATGAAAAATTTGAGAAAGAAGATCACATATCTTAATAGAGCATGTTGAGAGCTTTCCAATGCCTATTCATTTTTTAAAAACGGAGTCTGTTTGCCCATTCTAGAGTCACGAAAGTGCAGAAAAGAGACCCAACTTTGACTGGAAAAAGGTACAATCAAATAGAAAAATCGAGCAAAAATTCCAACTCCATGAGGTTGAGCTTGGAACTATCTTTCTGACACCTATTCATTTTCAAAAAACGGAGTCCGTTTTCCCAAGATATGGCCAAAAAATGAACCCCCCTTAAAGAGACAAGAGGGTGGAGGTCCGGTGGCAGGGGCCTAGCAGGGGTGGTGCTCCGGGGAGGAGTGAGGAAGAGGGAGTAGTAGCGGTGTGAGGCACCAAGGTGGCAAACGGCAGGGAGAAGGGCTTCGATGGGTTGAGCGGTAGGTGGCGGCGGCGACAGGAGCAGGAGCTAGCGGCGGGGAGGGGAAGCTGGCGGGGGCCGGGGGGCGGCGAGGGTCAGCAAATAGGGTAGCGTTGGCAGGGTCGAGAGGGGGCCCACGTTGATAGGTCCGGTCGGCCGAACTGATAGTCAACGGCCGGACTGTCAGGGGTACGGAGTACCCTTCGAACCCTAGCTTCAAAAAGTTTGATTTTTTTCAAAAACTTTTTTCTTTTGCCTTTTTCCAAAAACTTTTGATTTATTTTATTTTATTTTAATTTTTTTCAAAAAATCAAAAAATCGGCCTGCATGCCATAAAAAAGCAAAAAAATTTTTTTTTGAAATTTTTTCTCGAATTGCGTGCGAGGGTCATACGGCTTGGTACTGAAGAAAAATTACTCCCAGATGCTCAAGAGTCAAAACTAGGCAAGTTTTATATGACTATAGGGGTTTTTGGGCCTTTTGAGAATGATGGTGAGGTTTTTTTAGGCTCAAAGTGCTCAGAAAAAGGCCTATCCCTAAGTGCATTAGAAAAACTTCCTGAAACCCCAGATCTGCTTCCAATGCAAAAATTCTCAGAACAAGAACATATAGCTGCATATCTGAAGCTCTGATACCATGTGAGAGTTGATGAATATAACACCATAGGAGCCTAAAGATATTTGCATGCTGAACAACCCTGTTACAAGGAGAAGCAAGGAAGCAAATAACAGAAAAAAATAATACACACAAAATATGCTCAAAAAGATGAGAGCTCAATATTCACAAAATGTGTAATGTGATAATGATACAAAAAAAAAGAAAAATAACCTCTAATAGGTCAAGAAACCCTAAAAGAGAAAACATAGGCTTGCACATAATAATTAATAAAAGAATTAATTGTTATGCACCTAATGTTAACTTAAGTGTAAAAAGAGATAATAGGGAACTTAAAGAACTAAACAAATATTGTTTAATTAATCAAGTAAAGACCCGATTAGTCTAACAAATATGAATAAATATTAATTATACAATAGGAGCCTACACATGTAGGAAGGCCAATAGCCTAGAGCTCACTGCTCAATCACAAAAAGGAGTCACACAGACTACAAAATTGGATGATTAAATCCAATGACAATGTACTGCTCAAATTAGCATCTGCAATGCTGGATTCAGTACTGGTTTAAGCTCTATCAAATACCTCTACCATAAACCTTTCTTTGCTTTGCTCTGCTCTTATTCGCTAATCAAAATTATTACATCAAAATGCATATACATATATTTGCTCTGATATTCCACTTGCATTACCTAATTACATTCCATCTAGATACTTACAAAATGACCTATAAGATCTCATACATATATGAGTCTTTACAATACATCATGTCGGCTATACAATATAATTACAATACAAAACAATATAATTTCCATGTCGGCTCAGAGTGTTGGTAGGATCCTTTGCCGGTGTAGACTGGGTGCCAGTGAGAATAATCTTTGTTGTGTCTAGCAGTGTCAGTAGATGATGTTTGTGTTGCTGGTGTAACCTGTGAACCATAATACCAGTTGGTTGCCATCAATGACAACATCAACTATTCTCATTTGAGTGTATAATGCCAACAATCTCTCCCTTTGGCATTGATGCCAACACTCATGAGAAAAATCCCAAAACTGTTATCCAAAAATGAAGTCCAAAACTGATCCAAAAATAGGAGTGCTCCCCCTGAGCAAATGATCTCTTCTGTACATTTTTCTCTACACTAATACTCCCCCTTTGACATCAATGACAAAGGATGTCAAAAAGAATCAAATAATTTAAAATTCTAACTCATAGCCTGTATCCGATTATGTACAATTTGAAAAATATCTGCCAAAATCAGATTAAGACTCTGCATGAATTTAGTGCTGCCAGAAATAGTGGTTTCAGTTTGCTGGATCATACCGGTCAGATAATGCATCTGTTGCTCCAGTGATCTTTCTCCTTGAATTTTTACTTTAGACAACTCAACCTGCTGAGTTATAAGGTTGTCCAATCTAGGACCAAGTTTTTTTTCAGCTTTCATGCCTTCATTCTTATCCTTGCCTTTTCTTTTTCTAGATTCTCAATCTTTTCCTCAAAAACTGCCATTTCTTGATAAAAAACTGAAGTAAGTTCCGAAGAACCTATCATGGTATCTGCTATATCATCAATCTCTTTTTGTGTTTTCTTTATCTCCTCATCAATGTCTTCTGTCAAATGCTGAGGCTTGCATGCTTCCTTATATAATTATTTATATTCCAAAATAATGGAATTAAGTGCCAGTAATAAAGAATCAATAGGCTTAGTACAGTCCTTGATAGTCTTATCAAAGAATTCACCTTTTTCCTTATTCGCCCTTTCCTTAATAGTCTCTTCATTAATCTTATCCATAGTTAGAATATTTGAAGCAATGAATTTGGACAATGTGTCCAATTTACCTAAAGATCCATCAATATGATCTATCTTACATTCTGGTGCAATCATTTTTAAAATAGGTAAGGTATCATCAATGGCCTTAAATGCTAAGGCATTGCAATCTGTGATCCTCTTTATGGAGTCCAAAAGTACATATGTTACATTTGTAGGTCTGTAGTCCATGGTGGAAGTGCTAGGCTCTGCAACAACTTTCTTTTCTTCAGATACTTGTCCAATTGCCTTAATCACTTCAGCTATCTTGCTTCCATCATTGACCTTTTCTTTGTCCACTATTTCTTCCTTTTGCTCATTTTGTGTTTCAACTTTGTTTTCAACCTTACTGTCATCCTTACTTTCTGCCTTGCTATCTGTCGGTTCATCTATACTTTGTACTTGTCCTTTTCCGATTTCAGTTTGTGCTTATATTTCTGCTTGTGCTTCTACGGGTTTCTCAATGTTAGGCTGAGTAGCATCTGGGATGGTATCTAGTTTCTCAACTTCAGCTGGTATCTCAAAGTTCTGAGAGTCAATAGTGTTGACCAGTGACTCAAAGATCTGAATATTTGTAGCATCAGTTGTCTTAACCTCTGTAGTCTCTTTATCCATGACAATGTTGAAGTCCCGTGTGTCCACATTCATGGTAAAAAGAATTTCAGATTCCAGATTAGTGTCATCTCTTGTTATTTCCTCTGCCTTCTCTTCCTGTTGACTGTCAGTTTGTACCTATGCCTCTATAGTTATTGGAGGGGTGTCTTGTGGTGGTGGAGTAAGGTTATCCTTGACCGTTATATTAGGTACACTACCAATTTTACCTTTACCTTTATCCTTCTGATATACCTTTTTAAAAGACTTATCCATTTCCTACCTATCCTTTTCTTCTTTCTTTTCTCTTTCCACAAAAAATATGTCCGATTTGTCTATTGTTTCTTCTACTATTTCTTTCACTCGCCCTACCATAAGGCTAACCCTTCGGTGACCACTTACAAAAATTGACCGGTTGGCTTCTGCAATCAATTCATCAATTTCCTGCCGATTGACAGGGTGAACCGCCAACAATGCTTCAACTTTTAATTTCTTGTCTAATTCCATTGCGAACATCCTTTTAGCTTTTAACCTCAAATACAAATCATTAGGTGGATCATCTACAACCTCAATTAGAACTTTCTTGTAGATATCAAGGTGCAAAATAATGCTTTCCTCTATAGTGTTTTTATCTAAATCTTTGAAAGAATGATAAAGTTTATTTACATTGCTAAGGTTACCTTCTTGTGTGATTTCATTTATCAACTCTTTTGGTGTAAGAGTATTCAGTGCCTTAGGTTCTTGTTTCTTCTTAGGAGTTACCTTCTTCTTCGGACCACTAGGCTCTCTTACAGCCTGTTGCTTCTTTCTTTGTGTCCTTGATTTCTTTGGATATGGAGCAGGTGCCGGTGAGGGTTTTCTTTTATTTCTTTCAACTCTCTTAAATTCAGCTGCTTTGTCATCATCAGAATCAGAAGAAGTAATAATCGGGGAAACATGAGATACCGATATCTGCTTTGATTGGTTTTATTTCACACTAGCAGACATACCACTAAGATTCATTAACCCTTCTGTAACATATTTTACCATTTTTGAAGCATCTTTCATGAATTTATCTCTTTTCTTCTTCTCCTTCATCATAGCTACACCACTCTCAATGGTTTCAGCATTGCCAAATATTTCCTCTATTGGTTCTAGTGGTGCATCTAGGGGTATTTTTGCATATGAGTCCAAGATGTGAGAGTTCACCTCATATCCCATTTCAGTAATCCATACAGTTCTGGGTCTAACTGCTTCCATCCAGGTTTCATCTCTCTTTATTACAAAGCATACTTGTTTATCATATTTATCTACAATGCTTTGGGAAATCCTTTCTCTTTGTTTCATTCTAGTTTGGAAATTCTTGAAGTAGTTTTTAACCAACTCATCACTGTTAGCTCCCATACCGGTGATTTCCTCCTTTATCTGTTTTCCAACAGAAATATCGTAGGCAAAATCCTTATGTCCCATACTGGGGATCTCCTTTGAAAAGTAAAGCATTAAACATATTAATAGATTTCCAAATTTGAATGTTCCTTTCTTGTCACCTTTTATCTAATCCAATTTTTCTAGAAATTCATCCTTCAGCCATTTACAAATATCAATCTTTGCATTGTTTATAATCATCTCATGTGCACTGTGAATGCATGAACTTGACACATAATTCAACCTATTTGTGTGACCAACTTTATATCCAATTATCAAGCTAGCAAATTTAACATTTTTATCCTTTATGTCATTTACCCTAAGTGACCGGTTGTCATATGTAGCTCCAGTTAATCTCATAACTTCCTTGTTAGGGATTTTCTTCTTCTTGTTAGGTCTAGTACTGGTGGAGGGTAAACTGGTAACAACTTTAATAGCCTCCTTGGTAATCTTGAATACTAAGTCCAACCACATAAATTCTCCATGAACCCTGCTAAGGACATAGTAGACGACTTTGTCTAATAATTCTGGCATATGGAGGATGTCTATGAAACCTAAATCCTCAACTACCTTATGTTCTAGTTTCACTATCCCATACTTGTGAGTAACTACATTCGTGTACATGTTCATCAAACCTTCAGATCCTAAACTTTCTATGTTGCAATGTATGTATGCCCTAGGGTCTTTAGTGAACGTGACTCCCTTCAGGATTTTAGAAAATGCACCAATAGAATCATCCCATTTTTCTATCTTGGGAATGATCTTGAAAATGGGTCTAGGTTGCTTAATGTTCTCCACTATGGTAGGGTTTGCTACGAATTCATGAACAAAAGATGAAGATGCCATTGCGAAAGATAAATACCTTTTAACTGTGAAATCCTTGAATGCCCTGAAAAGACCTTTGTTGCTTTGCATTTAGAATTCCCTTGCTCAATTTTACTCTCTTTGAATGCTTGGTGAATTGAAATGAGAGGTTACAATGCCTTTATAACCAAAAATTGACTTACAATCCCAATAAATGATCGTCAGTGAAGTGAAAAACTGCACATATCTGCCGGTAAAGAAGAAATATAACTTCTTACCATCAACCAAGGATAAATGCATGGTTTTCAATTTGTTGCCTTACCCCTAAGGATTATTCCTTAGTTGGATGAAGAATCTCCTGCCGGTGCAGGATTACCCTGTTCTGTCAGTGCAGTGACAGATTCATCACCTCTTTGATTTTTCTTCCTAATCCATTGTTTTGAAAATTCTTGCTTGATTTTAGTCACCTTCTCATTGCCTTTGTTATTTGATCCTTTACTATTCACCGATATAGTCTTGCTTCTACAAAATTTTGCAATATGCCCAATCTTGTTACATGCATAACAAGCTACATTGTTTCTCTGAATAGCCTTTCCATAACCTTGACCGGTTTGAGTTCTGCATTGATTAGATAAATGTCCAAATCTACCACAAACATAGCATTTCACGTTCATTATGTAATTGTTTGAGTTATGACCATTTTTATTGTATTTGGAATATTGATCGGTGGGTAAGTTTGTATTATGATTATTCCTAAATCTGCATTGATTTTCTCTATGACCAAATTTGTTGCAATTAAAATATTTTCCATTTAATTTATAAGCATTAGGTTGCCTTACCGGTTTGCTGTGATCATGATTGTTTGCAGTCCCAAAGCTTTCTCCATGTTCAAAAACAAGTCCAATTGTTTCTCCATCAGGTTTCTGACTTTTCAGCATATCATCAAGATTATCTGAACTTTTCTTGAATTTGTCTTTGTATTCATTTGCAATGATCAACCTACTTTCCAAAGTGCTAACTTGTCTTAAAAGTTCCTCTTTTTCATGTTCCATGTGAATCAAATCTATTTTAAGTGTATCATTTACATAACTAAGCCTTTGAGATTCATCAGAACTTTCATTGTCTTATGGCCAAATCTTCTTCATTCCTCTTTCTATCTTCAATATCTTTGCATAGTCTCATGGTTAAATCTTGCATCTCATTCTTCATGTTACTATTCTCTTGTCTCAATTTGTCTGCAATATCTCTGAGAGTTTCTTTTTCTTCATCATCTTGATTTTGCAATTGCACATGTAATTCTTTTCTCTTGTTCTTTGCTATAACCAGGTTATCTTGAAGTGCTTTGATAAATTCCTGAGCAGTCCTGAGTTCATCTTCTAGTTTGATATTCTTCATTTTTTCTGCATCAAAATCTTCAAGAGATCCTTCCAACTGTTGTCTCAAGATTTCCATTGGTACCAATTTCAGAATCTTCCTCAAGTTGTTAGGCTTCTGTAAATAGAGGACTAGGCTCTGATACCAATTCTTAGATACTTGATCAGTCCCAAAGACATTGAGAGGGGGGGGGGGGGGGTGAATCGGTGTCTAACCGATAAACCAAATATTTAAACTTGTTTGCAACTTTGTAACCCAAATTAATGTACCGGTAAATAATCAATAAAACAATAAAGAGAAATAAGAGAGACAACACCAATGCACACCATAACACAAGATATTTTGGCGAGGAAACTCGGTAGGGGAAAAACCCCGGTGGCATTTGTGACCCACAATATTTACTCACTGGCCAATATGAATAAATATTACTTATACAATAGGGGCCTACACATGCAAGAAGGCCAATAGCCTAGAACTCACTGCTCAATCACAAAAAGGAGTCACAAAGACTACAAAATTGGATGATTAAATCCAATGACAATGTACTTCTCAAAATAGCATCTGCAATACTGGATTCAGTACCGGTTTAAGCTCTATCAAATACCTCTGCCATAAACCTTTCTTCACTCTGCTCTACTCTTATTCGCTCATCAAAATTATTACATCAAAATGCATATACATATATTCTCTCTCATATTCCACTTGCATTACCTAATTACATTCCATCTAGATACTTACAAAATGACCTATAAGATCTCATACATATATGAGTCTTTACAATACATCATGTCGGCTATACAATATAATTACAATACAAAACAAAATAATTTCCATGTCGGCTCAGAGTGCCGGTAGGATCTTCTGCTGGTGTAGACTGGGTGCCAGTGAAAATAATCTTTGTTGTGCCTTTCGGTGCCGGTAGATGATGTCTGTGTTGCCGGTGTAACCTGTGAACTATATTACCAGTTGGTTGCCATCAATGACAACATCAACTATTCTCATTTGAGTGTATAATGCCAACAATGAATATTCCAGATTTTTGGAAATCAATAGAAAAGAAGGACAAAACTTTGATAGCTCAGAGGTTGTTAGATAGTGGATTGGCACATGCGACAAGGTACCCGACATCAGTCCAATGCCCGAAATTAGTTTTGGAATGCATGAAAGCATTTAATCCAGAGAAGAAAAAAAATTAGGACAACAAAAGGTAATGTGGTGGCTAAAATTGATCCAATCTCTATTGCCATAGTATTCAAATTGCCTTTTAGAGACCAATTCATAGAGGTAGACATAGAGTATGCAGATAGTTATTTTGTCAATAATGAAGCCCAGTGTTTGAATAATATAGCTAGAAAATGGTTGGCAAAAGCAAGAAGAGGGAAAACACAACTTCCTAAGATAATACATAGGTCTTTTTTGATGGAGGATATAGAAAACATGGTTATTTTCTTGAACCGGTCACGAGAAATGAGGATTCGATTGACTTGGATGGGTGGATGTTTTTGTTCATCAATATCATCTATGAAGGCATACCGTTTATTAATTGGGTTGAGATTATTAGCAATAATCTTTGTGATCAGCTACTCAAATTTGTTAGCTCTGATGCCAATTTTTAATAAGATGAGAGGGGGGGGGTGAATCATACAAACTTAATCTTCAATATATTCAATAGATTCAACCTCGCTAGCTTTAACAGATATATGTAACCAAAACTGTAAAACATGCAAACTTAAGAACACATAATCATAACAACACTCATAACACCAGATTTAATGTGGAAACCCAAATAGGGAAAAACCACTGTGGGATTTTGGACCCACTAAGAAATATACTCTTCTAGAGTATGCTCGGTTAAAAGCAAATCCTGTTAAAGATTACAAACACATTGCTAGATGTGACCCGGTTAAGGGATTTCCCTCAGATCTGTTAGGATCTTCACCTTGTTAGAGGTGACCTTGTTAAAGGGTTTCAAACACTCAATCATAATGTCACCTTGCTAGAGGATTTACAAATAAGACTGTTAAGTCCACTCGGTTAACAGATTTTTTGTCACTTACAAATAAATAACAGTAATGAGTATGTCTGCAACTTTGCATCTAAAATGCTAAAGCAGATTCTTATTTTCTCAATACAATCTAGTCATAGGACTTATCTTGTCCCTCTATTGGGCTCTTTACTCTATTATTCAAACAGGTCTTCAAGCTTCTGTGCTTGGTAATCACTATGTAGCATCCCTGTGCTTACACTTGCCCGCATACATTGTTTATCAACAGTTCCTTATTTATAAACAATTTGCTAACCACTTAATCTCTTTGATCACATTTCCCATGATCAATCATAGCCATAAAATCTTCAATATTGACCAGGTTCAATGTATCCTTCGATCTGAAAATGTTTTACCTCGCCTTGGAACTTGCATACATTTCTTGGAACTTGTGCTAGGGTAATGCAGTTCAATTTGAGTTGTAGATCTTCCTGCCAATCTTCCATTGCCATAGATCCTTAACAAAATTCATACACATTGTAAAAATCATTAAATCATAACCAGCTCATCAGCTTCCATCATTAAATAATGCATGTATTCATCCAATGCATTCTGTTATTACTCGGTTGCAGCTCGGTAACATAGTATAGTATTAACCTTACAAACAATAGCATATTTAGGATATCAGAACAATCTAAACAACATGATCTCATCATTGTCTAACTCGGTAATAGTTGCCCATTGAATAAATTATTCCTCCCCTTATTCATCACATTCTTTCTGTGTCTTTTACCGACATCTTAATACTCTTCAAAACATACTTCTTAAGATATGGCAACATCATACTAAATTAGAAAATCAATTTCTTGACATCAATGATAAAATAATATTGTGAAGATAGTAAACATCCTTAATCAGTTATATCCATAATTATCAACAACCTTCTCAATATCCTAATTGAAATGCCAACAATCTCTTATTGTCTGTTATAATGCCAACAATCTCCCCCTTTGACATTGATGGCAAAACCAATTGATTTGACCTAAAAGATTTGAATTCAAATTGCTGTGATTGTGATTGCTCAGATTGCTGAAATGCTCTCCCCCTATCATTAGTCTTCTCCCCCATACATTAGTCTTCTCCCCCTTTGACAACAATGCCAAAAGAAAACTAATACATAATTTCTTCCTGTGTGAAGTAATTCCTTTGCTGTTTGGTATCAACTCAGTCTCGGTTAGAGGATTTTGTCTTCAATTCCTGTTCCCTATTTTTTGTTTTCTGCACACCTTTAGAAAACATCCAAAAGTATGTAAATCAACATCAACTCCTAAAAGGTATTCTTTAGAGTCATCGAATTGATGCTTTCACCGAACTCGTTCAGTGAGTAGAAGATAGGGGTAGGACCCCTAACTTACTTATGAGATACTCAAAAGTGTCCCTTGGCAATGGCTTGGTGAAAATATCTGCTATTTGTTCCTTTGAGCTAACATACTCCAACACCACTTTCTTCTCTTGAGCTTCTTCTCTAAGATAATGATATTTGATAGAGATGTGCTTTGTCTTAGAGTGCATAACAAGATTCTTTGAAATGTTAATGGCACTAGTATTATCACAGAATATAGTTATTGACTCGATAACTTTCTCATTTATGCCTTCCAATAGCTGTTTGATCCATGCTGTATTGATACAATTCAATGTTGCAACAACATATTCAGCTTCTGCTATTGACTGTGAAATACATCCTTGTTTCTTGCTAAGTCAATTCACTAGTCTTTCTCCTAAAAAGAAAGCTCCACCTCTTGTGCTTTTCCTGTCATCTATATTGCCTGCCCAATCAACATCAGTATAAACTTTTAAATCAAAGTCATTTCCTTTCTGATATACTAAGCCATAATCCTCAGTGCCTTTCAAGTATTTGAAAATTCTCTTGGTTGCTGTCATATGTGTTTCCTTGGGATTTGCAGAAAATCTTGCAACTATACCTACTGCATGTGCTATATTTGGCCTGCTGTGAACAACATATTGCAACTTTCCAATCATAGATCGGTAAAGTGTCTCATCAACAGATGCAAATTCATCATTCTTCAATACTTTATAGTTGGTCGTCATAGGAGTACTTACTGGTTTTGAATCCTCCATTCCAAATTTCTTCAAGATTTCCTTTATGTACTTGGATTGAGTAATGAAAATCTCATCTTTCATTTGTAGTATCTGTAGACCTATAAAATACTTTATCTCACTGAGTAATGACATCTCAAATTCTTTTCTCATTTCATTTCTAAAGTTCTTGCATAAAGAGTCATTTCCACAAAAGATAATATCATCAACAAATATGGCTGAGATCAATATTCCATTGTCTTCATCATTTTTCCTGTACATATTGTTGTTTTCACTTGTCCTTATAAAACCAATCTTGATTAAATAAGAGTGCAATCTTTTATACCATGCTCTAGGTGCTTGTTTCAAACCATATAAAGCTTTGTTCAGTTTACATACCTGATCTTTATTCTCTCCTTCAACAAATCCTTCAAGTTGTTCAATAAAAACTTCTTCTTCTAATAAACCATTTAGAAATGCAGATTTGACATCCATTTGATATACTTTGAAATTATTGTAAGAAGCGTATGTCAACAATGTTCTTACTACTTCAACTCTTGCCACAGGTGCAAAAGTCTCACCATAATCAATTCCTTCTTCTTGAGCATAACCTTTGCAAACTAGTCTTGCTTTATTTCAAATGACCTCACCTTTTTCATTCAGCTTGTTTCTGAAAATCCACTTTGTACCGATTACATTTTTGTCCTTTGGTATTGGGACCAGTGTCCATGTGGCATTCTTCTTGATTTGATCAATCTCTTCTGTCATAGCATTTATCCAATCTTCATTGTTAAATGCCTCTTTCACTATCCTTGGTTCAAATTCAGATATCAGACATGTGTTCTGTCTCAGTTTATTCCTTGTCATCACTGGATCATTCTTATCTCCTATAATCTGACTTGATGAATGATTCCTTCTGACATACTTGGCTAATATAGGCTCAGTAGATTCTGTATGATCACTTGGTAACTGGATATTCTCTTCATTTCCTTCAGCAGTTTTCTCGGTAGGACTTTTCGGTTGAACATATACAAATCCTTCATAATCTTCTGGTTCTTTGGAGTTTCCTTCATCATTTCTTTTTGCAAATTCATCAATTTTCACATTTGCACTTTCTACTATTTTGTTAGATGATTTGATCAGACATTTAAATGCTTTGCTTCTAGAAGAATAACCAAGAAATGTTCCTTCTTCACTTTTCTGATCAAACTTACCATTTCTGTCATCTTTGTGAATATAGCATCTACTTCCAAAGATTTTAAAATAACTTACATTAGGTTTCTTGTCATACCAGATTTCATATGGTGTCTTCAAAGTTCCTTTCTTCAATTGTACTTGGTTTAGGGTGTAAACTGCAGTGCTGATTGCTTCTCTCCAAAATGTTTGAGGTACCTTCTTTTCTATCATCAAGGTTCTTGCACAATCCACAATTGATCTGTTTCTTCTCTTGGCTATCCCATTTTGCTAGGGTGTTCTCGGTGCAGATACTTGCCTCTTTATACCATGATCATTGCAATATAAGTTAAATTCATCATAAGTGAACTCTCCTCCTCTATCAGATCTAAGACATTTCAGTTGTCTTCCTGTTTCATTTTCAACTCTTGCCTTGTACCATTTAAACATTTGAAAAGCTTCTGATTTTTCTTTTAAAAATATTACTGACATCATCCTTGAGTAATCATTCATAAATAATATGAAATACTTATCACCATAATAACTCTCAACTTTCATAGGACCACAAAGATCAGTATGCACAAGATCTAAAATTCCCTTAGAAGTGTAGGACTTACTTGTAATGCTTGATCTTGTCATCTTACCCATCTAGAATCCTTGGCACATAGCATTCAAAGGTTTCTCAAGACTCGATAGACCTCTTACTCGATGCTTCTTGCTTATTTTGATCAGGTTATCAAAATTTACATGACAAAACCTTTAATGCCATAACTAGGTATCATCTATATTTGCATATAGACACTTATTCCATGTTGAGTCAAGGTGAAATGTGTTACCTTTTGTTTGTGTCCCGGTAGCTGCTAACTTTCCATGCTTGTCATGAACTTTGACAATTCCTTTCTGAAACTCTATTCGGTATCCTGTATTGTTTAGCTGTGCTACACTCAACAAATTGTATTTCAAACCTTCAACCTAATAAACATCATTACATTTAGCATTTTCAAGAAGTGTTATAGATCCTTTACCTCTCACTGGACATGGTGCATTATTACCAAATCTTACATAACCTCCATCATAATCTTATAATATAACAAACTTGTGTTTATCACCTGTCATGTGATGTGAGCATCCACTATCTATGATCCAAGAATCATTAGTATTTATGTGAGATATTAAAGCTTTTTCTTCGTACCTTTCTTCATCTAATCCATCTTTGATAGGCACATAAACAACTTCCTCTATATCAGTTTCATCTAATTTATCATCATTAGATTCCTCGTCAGCTATTAGACATGTCTTTTTATCTCTTCTTCTGAAGTCTCGGTGTCCTCTGTAATGATTATCTTTTAGTCTGTCATCTCGGTAATCTCTCTTTTGACTGGATTCTTTGTTAGGACAATTAGAAGCCATATGTCCTATTCTATCACAGTTAAAACATTTCAAAGGCAACTTTCCTTTGTACTTACCTTTTCCTCTCGGTAGCCTTCTGGCTAATAGTGCTTCAAACTCTTCTTGCTTTTTGATTTCTTCATAAAGTTTGTGTACCTGCTCCATGTTTTTGTGAAATCTTTCACTTGCTCCACTATGATTCCCTTCAAAGTACTTATACTTTCTATCATTGTAATCATCAGATTCATCAAGATGAAAAGAACTAAATGTAGAATCAACTTTATTTACCAAAGACCCATTGTTATCAAAGTTACTTAACTCAAATGCATGTAGCTTACCAATAGTAGCATCCAAAGAAACTGGCATATTGGGTACAAACCTCAATTCATTGATTGCAGAGACTCAGATTGCATAAGCAGGTAGAAGGGTTCTTAATAACTTACTTGTGACATCCTTCTCTTCAATGGTTCCTCCTGCTCCTTTGATTTGATTGACAATCTCCTTTAACCTTGTACTGTACTGGGTTATGTTCTCACCTTCATTCATTCTCATAGATTCAAGTTGTCCTCTTAGATTGGCCACTTTTTCTCTTTGAACATGTTCATCACCACCATACACAGATATGAGCTTGACCCACATTGCCTTGGCATCATTGCAACCTTCTAGATCATTAAACTTTGAGTCGGTCAATGCAGATGTTATTTCAATCATTGTTTGAATATGTTCTTGCTTTGCCTTTATCTCTTCCATTGTCAATGGATAGGTGCTAGGTGTAATGAAATCATTCTCTAGATAATATACAACATATTCTCCAATTCCTGATAGGTGCAACTTCATCCTTTTATGCCATGTAGAGAAACTTGACTTGTTCAACTTCGGTGCATCCCTCTTATACATCTTTGGATCTTTTCCTCAAGTACCTTTAAACTTTTCTTTCAGAGTCCAAAGCTCTGATACCAATTGTTAACTCTTATGCCAATTGTTAGCTCTAATGCCAATTGTTAATAAGATGAGAGGGGGGGGGGGGTGAATCATACAAACTTAATCTTCAATATATTCAACAGATTCAACCTCGGTAGCTTTAACAGATATATGTGACCAAAACTGTAAAACATGCAAACTTAAGAACACATAATCATAACAAGACTCATAACACCAGATTTAACATGGAAACCCAAATAGGGAAAGACCACTGTGGGATTTTGGACCCACTAAGAAATATACTCTTTTAGAGTATGCTCAGTTAAAAGCAAATCTTGTTAAAGATTACAAACACATTGCTAGATGTGACCCGGTTAAGGGATTTCCCTCAGATCTGTTAGGATCTTCACCTTGTTAGAGGTGACCTTGTTAAAGGTTTTCAAACGCTCAATCATAATGTCACCTTGCTAGAGGATTTACAAATAAGACTGTTAAGTCCACTCGGTTAAGAGATTTTCTGTCACTTACAAATAAATAATAGTAATGAGTATGTCTGCAACTTTGTATCTAAAATACTAAAGCAGATTCTTATTTGCTCAATACAATCTAGTCATAGGACTTATCTTGTCCCTTTGCTGGGCTCCTTACTCTGTTATTCAAACAGGTCTTCAAGCTTCTATGCTCGGTAATCACTATGTAGCATCCCTGTGCTTACACTTGCCCACATACATTGTTTATCAACAGTTCCTTATTTATAAACAATTTGCTAACCACTTAATCTCTTTGATCACATTTCCCATGATCAATAATAGCCATCAGATCTTCAATCTTGACCAGGTTCAATGTATCCTTTGATCTGAAAATGTTTTACCTCACCTTGGAACTTGCATACATTTCTTGGAACTTATGCTAGGGTAATACAGTTCAATTTGAGCTGTAGATCTTCCTACCGATCTTCCATTGCCATAGATCCTTAACAAACTTCATACATGTTGTATCAATCATTAAATCATAACTAGCTCATCAGCTTCCATCATTAAATAACACATGTATTCATCCAATGCATTATGTTATTACTCGGTTGCAACTCATAAATACTAAACTTCACTCGGTAGACATTCTGCCTTCATTAACCGATAGCGATAACCTTAGGGTTTACCGACTAGGTTCCTTGCTCTGTAACATAGTATAGGATTAACCTTACAAACAATAGCATAGGTAGGATATCCGAATAATCTAAACAACATGATCTCATCATTGTCTAACTCGGTAATAGTTTCCCATTGAATAACTTATTCCTCCCCTTATTCATCACATTCTTTATGTGTCTTTTACCGACATCTTAATTCTCTTCAAAACATACTTCTTAAAATATGGCAGCATCATACTAAATCAGAAAATCAATTTCTTGACATCAATGACAAAATAATATTGTGAAGACAGTAAACATCCTTAATCAGTTATATCCATAATTATCAGCAACCTTCTCAATATCCTAATTGAAATGCCAACAATCTCTTATTGTCTATTATAATGCCAACAAAATTGAGAAAGAATAATTATTTCTACATGACATCATATCTCTTTTATGTTGGTAATTGACACTCATCTGATTGGTTTCATATGTTGTCATTGACAATGACATGTTTCAACTTCATTCTTTGGTTTGGTTGTTCATCGACAGACACTTCACTGACACTAGCACTGACACTGACATGTATCTTTATTGGTAGGAAGGATTCTATGGGTATCAGCATTGAAGGCCGACATGATTTACATTCAGGATACCGGTATAGGAGGCCAACATCATTGTGAGATTTGGTAATCGACAATTGATTTTGATATTTATGTAAATATGTAATGAGCCAACATGTATAATATTTTTTTAAATATCTATGTAAGCCGACGTGAGTCATGAAGTATTTTAAGGGTATATAGGTTAGTTGATTAGATCATTTTGTGATATGTCAAGTTATGAGAAATATGTAAGAATATGTTGAGAGATATGTTAAGAGATGATGAAAATTATTGTAATTGAGGATGTTGTAATGCAAAGGTTACTCCGGTAAGGGTTTAGGGTTTCAAAACCGAAACAGTCAGAGCTTGAACCAGAACTCTATCAGGCATAGCACATGCATTAAATGAGTTTTGTTTTATGATTTCTTATTCAAAGTTATTGTAGTCAATGAGACTCCTTTGTTTGAGTAGTGTGCTCTAGGCTGTAAGCCTTTCTGCAGCTGCAGGCCCCCATATTATGTAATATCTTTTCATATGGCCGGTGGATTGATATTGTGGGTCACAAATCCCACCATGGTTTTTCCTCTTTGAGGTTTTCCATGTATAATTATCTGTGTTATGGTATTCATTTGTGTGATTGGCTTATTGATTACTTTACTTCTTTCAATTATATATGTACAAGTTTACTGATTGGTGAATGCATGTTATAATAAGGTTAAAATTGAACATTCCAATAGAACACTGATTCACCTCCCCCTCTTAGTGTTGTTGGATTCCAACAATTGGAATCAGAGCTTGGTTCCTTAGAGGAAGTCTAACTGCTTGAGGGAGATTCTAACTCCAGAATTTATGGATATGAGTTTGGAGAAGCAACTTGAGGTAGCACTTGAAGATTATGATGCCGAAAAGATGAAGAACTTGAAGTTACAAGAGAAATTGAATTCTGCCAAGGAATTCATTCTTATCCTACAAGAGAGGTTGTCATCTATTGAAGATAGGAGGAAGGAACTTCTACAAAATCAGGATAATGAAGAGAAAGATGCCCTTAATGAAAAATGTTTGAAGCTAGTTCAAGAGGATATGGTCATAAGGAATGAAATGCAATCCCTAACTATGAGGATGTCAAAGGAGATTGAAGACCAAAAGATGAATGAAGAAAACCTTGGGAGATCTCTGAAAGATATATCTGAAGAATGCATTTGGTTGGTTCATGAAAATTATATGTTGAGAACTGATTTAGTGCAATCCCAAAGCAATGAACAAGAACTTGAAAGACAAATGATAATTCTGAGAGATGATCTGACTATTGCAAGTGAGGACAAGGACAAATTCAAGGTTAGTTCAACACAACTTGATAAATTATTGAAAAGTCAAAGATAGAATGGAGATTCCATTGGACCTAGATTTGAACAAGGTCAATGCTCTGGTATTTCAAATGAAGATCCAAACTAGAAGGCATCGGTAAGGCAGCTTAATGCTTATAAATTTAATGGTAGATGCTTTGTTTGTAATAAATTTGGTCATATGGCTAGGCAATGTAGAAATAGAGAAAATTAGAACTATAATTCTACTCTTGGTCAATGTTCTAAGTGCAATAAGTTTGGTCATAAGACAAAAGATTGTAGAATGAATGTAAAATTTTATTCATGTGGAAAATTTGGACATATGGCTAATCAGTGCAGGTCAAACAATTATACCGGTTATAGCAAAGCAATTCAAAAGAACAATGTTACATGTTATGCATGCAATAAGATTGGACACATAGCTAAGTTCTGTAGAAGAAAAAATCCATCGGTTAGCAATGATGGATCAAATGATAAAGGGAAATATAAGGTCAATGAAATCTAGCAAGATCATATCAAGAAATGGGCCAGGAAGTCAGATGATCAATCCGTAGATGGGAATGCTTTGGTTAGTCAACCAACAGAGGAGGTTGCTCCTGCATCGACAAGAAGCTCATCTAGTAACTGAGGTAGATGCCTTAGGGGTAGGCAAAATTCATGATAATATTGCATAAGCTCTCGGAAGAGGTTTTAGAAGATGTTCCATACATTGGAAAGGTTTATCCGGTATAGAGATGTTCCACCAAGATTCAGTATGTTTCACCGGAAGTCATTCATATCAATGACGGATTAGGGTTTCTTGAAGGTTAAAAGGTTGAATCCACTTCATTTTTTATGACCTTGCATTCAGAACAATTTAGAGAGAGTCTAAGGTGATTTAGTGCAATTAGATATCTTCTTCAACAATTCCACCAGCGATCGAAAGATTTCTTTAGGGTTTCACCGACAATCATTTCTCAAGTACTTACCAAAATCATCTTTCATCATGGAAGTGAGATCATCCTCTGCACCTACTTTCATTGTAAATCCTACTGTTGTCGAGGTTAAGGATCATCCTAGGCCAATTTTCAAGCAATGTCCACATATTGCCACCTTGGATGATTCAGTTGGCACATTTTCCCATGTTTCAGAAGGAGTTGTATATGTGGAAGACATCAGAGCATACATTCATTGCCCCATTGAGGATCTGGGTACCAATGACATCAAGAGCATGTATATGAGCGAGTTAATGGGAGACTCTGAAAAGATCAAGCTCGAGTATAAGCACATTGAGGATCTAGGGTTTACTGGCATTTTGGATATCCCCAAATTTAAATATGAGATCATCAGATTGTGTATTGAGAAGAGTGCATGGAGAATTCATTTGGTTGGATAGAACTTATGAGATCATGAAGGAGGCCATTAGGGCCATCACCGGTTTGCCTTTGATTGGTCAGGGTCCGGAGAAAAAGATTTCAAATGATCAGGTTAACAAACTCACCAGCGCAACTTCAGGCCAATGATCGATGAGGGTCAACACCATCACTGAAAAAGATATTAGATTTGGTAGCATGATCATTGGATACAAGGTAACTCAATCCAATCATCTCAACTCTATTTCTATCTCCTGCATTTATGCCACACATAAGATTATGAGGGAAAATGAGAAGTTAGATCTATGTGGATGGATGTTAGATGAGTTGTTAATTAACCTTGGGAAGATCAAAGGAGATAAAAAGGGGACATTCGGGTATGGGAATCTTATTGTCTGCTTGATGCTATTTTTCATTAATGAAACTCCTAGTTTTGGGAAGAGACAATGGTCATTTGATATCTCGGTAGAAAGACAACTGAAACAATCTATTGCTACATTGGGTAGTCAGTGGGATGATAAGGTTTGGGGATATTTCAAGGCATTCCAAAAGGCAATGAAATCTAGAGATAGGGTCCCAAAACAAATTGTTGAGAAATACTCAACCGAGATCTGCTTTATGGTTAAAAAGGATGAAACATTGATGGAAGCAGTCAAACCCCAAAAGATATGGTTAGAGGAAATGGGATATAAGGTTGATGCTGAGATTTTGGATGCTTATGCAAAGATGTTAATTGATTATCCTATTGATGAGACTGAAAAAATCCTTTGGTACTGCAAAACAGAAGAAGCAAGAGGTTCAAACTAAATTTAACCAGATTAAGAGGGAGAAACATCAAGGCAAGGCCAACAAATTGTTGGTATTTGCATGAAGATTGAATTAATGATGTTATGTTGTCATTGATGTCAATTGAATCATTAATGATATTATTGTAATATTGATTACTGTAACTAGTAGGAAGAATTTGTGAGGAGAACCGATAACCGATGTAACGTTATAAACCTTATCTATTGATGTAACCAATAAACCCTACCTATTTTTTTTGATAAACCCTAACCGATCAAGTTTATTGGTTATATTAGTTTATGATCTGATGATGAGCGGTAATGATGATGACACACATGATTATTGCATGAAGACAATTCCAACAAATTTTGGCGAGTTGTTGTAATAGTTTTTGTCTAGGGAATGAGAAAATGTATCGCATCTAATGCAAAGCGCGTGATGAGTTTCAAAGTTCGATGAAGCGGTGATCAAGGAGCGATCAAGGTTTTCTTGATTGATGTGTAGAGATTGCTATGTAATACAACGGTCATACTTGAACCGAATTTATTTGTAATCTCGATGAGAATTAGGTTTTTGTTGTGTTCTGACCTGATTGATTTGTATTTAAGGTCGATGAAGTTGTTTAGGTTTAGAGAGTTGGCAAAGAGATAGACATAGTTCAGTTGAGTGTGTGGCTGCCTAATCAGATGATGTATCTACAGTTTGAGTAAAGGAAGATAGAAGCATGAAATGGATTTGATCAAGCAAGTGTAGTGCTCTTCAGACAGATCAACAAACTCCTGTTATTTTCTATCAATTACAACATAAATGAAATCCTATAACCGGGTAAGCTCTAACAAGATTGGTGCTATTCAAATCCTTTAACAAGGTAGTCCATTAGATTGTATTTTCAAATCCTCTACCGAGGTTACTTCTTACAAGGTATTGCTTCTAGCAAGGCATTTGTAGTCAATCCCTTAACCAGGTGATTCTTAATAGGATCAATTCTTAAAAGGACTTTTTGTAAAGCTTTAACAGGCTAGGCTACTAATATGGTGAACTTCAGAAGAGTTCAGATATTATCTTGTGAGTCTCATCTCATCGTGGTTTTTACCTATTTGGGTTTCCACATCAAAAATATTTGTGTCAAGTGGTGAATATTTTTGTGGTTATGTTTTCATGGTTGATTTACTTAACTACTTAACTATTTTGATAAGTCATGATAACCAAAAGCATTGAGAAATGAAGAAGTTGTTTACTGTTAAATTGTTGTAACAAGCAACTAGTTTATCTTATGAGTTTTTATCTTGACGAAGGTATTATTCTAAGTTTACTTTGAGACATTGATTGGTGAAGTTTTTATCAGTTTTTCTATCTACTGATTCACTCCCCCTCTCAGTAGTTGACCGGATAGTTATTATTTCATCATAACATCAATTGGTATCAGAGCATTATACGTCCTCTAAGGTCTAAGCCTAACAACTTGTGTTGGTATTATAGATGTGTTGCATTAGTTTTTTCATTGATGTCAACACTTATCCTTCTGGAGATCTATATTATTGATTTGGAACTATGGTTATATTGGTTTACTGTTGAACTGACACATTGTCTTCACTGACAAGGTCAGTGACTTATGCATAGTCACTGATATATGCTCACCAATAGGTTATATGGTTCACCGACATAGATGATGACTTGTTATCATATGAAGATCACTTGATTATGTCGAAGACATGGTCTGGGTAATTGGTTTTGGTGTTTTGGTTAATGGTCTAATCGGGTTGACATATTTGTTGTTACCGATAGATTGGTCTAGATTATGGTCTGGTATGCGTTATCTATTCCAGATCAACACGACACGTTATGGAGATGATTTATTGATTGAATATTGTTGTAAATGTATTGAGCCGACATGTTGTATCACATCTACTTATTTGTAATTGATTTAATTGTAATATTCTTAGTGAGCCGACCTACACATTTGGTCTTAGGTTTTGTATATATGTAATATCTCATTTATGAGATAAACATATGATATGGTTATGGTATGGTATTGTAACATGGCATGTGAAAATATTGAAGATCATATGAGAAGACCATAGAGAAGGTTAAAGGAAGGTTTGAAGGTGTTTATTAGAGCTTAATCGGTATTGAATCCAACATTGGAGATGCTATTTTGAGCTATACATTATTCTAGGATTTAACCATCCTACTGTAGTCATTGCGACTCCCATTTGAGCAGTGTGCTCTAGGTGGTTGGCCTTTTTGCATGTGCAGACCCCATTTGTATACACATACTATCTACAGTAGTATCATCTGATTGTGGGTTTTTCCCCTTAGAGGGTTTCCACATCAAAATATTTGTGTTATATGTTGTGGATGTTGTTTCTCTTTCTATTTCATGCATTAAGTTTTACCAGGATTGATATTAACTGCTAATCTGTTAACCGACATTAAGTTTGGTTTATCGGTATTAAGTATTAAGTTTGATTAAGTTATAATTGGGTTGAAATTCATTGACAACTGATTCACCCCCCCTCATAGTTGTCCTTTTGGTTCCTAACAATTGGTATCAGAGCCAAGTCCTCTTTTTGTAGAAGTCTAACAGCTTGAGGAGATCCTATGGCAACAAACATTTTTAGGAAGGACAGTCCTAAACTTGATGGAACTAACTATAGTATATGAAAGATCAGAATGGAGACACATCTAAATTGCATTGGAAGAGATATATGGGAAGTTACAAAGAATGGCTATGTTGGTCCTACTCAGAATCAACCTGTTTATGGTAAAAATGGAAACACCAATATTGAAAGACTAAATAGAATCAACCACAAAAACCTAGCCTAACAACAACAAAGATCCACCATAACATATGAAGATTACCTAAGATAATGCAAATCAAATGAAATCACAAAGATTATACCATCACATGTCCAATAGGGTTTAGATCTCCATTCTTCCTATCTCCATTGATCTTGCTTGATATATTTGCTCTCAGATTTTATGTGTGCACAAGAGCTCAACAAAGAACGAAAATATCATTGCAAGTAGGCTTGATCACATATGAAAGTTCAAAAGCGCCATTGGGGGTTGATAATGAAGGAAGAATCTCCTTATATAGAAGACACTATAAGAAATGGAGGGATAAGATTAAGAGGTGTAAAAGATAAATGGTCGGCTAAGATTAGAGGGTAGGTAGAGAAAATAAGAAAATAATGATAGGGTAGGTAGTGTAGGAATTAAGAGATGAATGACATGTGTCATAGGTAGAAAAGGTTAATGAATTAATTAAATAATTAAAGATTTATTTAATTAATAGAGGAAGTGAGATCAATTAAATAAATAAAATATTTATTTAAGTTAGGAAAAAGGATAATTTAAATAAATAAAAGTATTTATTTAAATGAGAATAAGGCTAGAAGAGGATAAATTAATTAATTAAATAAATGAGGATTCATTTAATTGATAGAAGAATTGGGCTTAAATAATTAAATAAATAAAGATATTTATTTAATTAGAAAGGACAATTTTAGGTGCCTACACAACCTAATCCACCACCATTGCGTAAGGATCAAGAGAATGATTGCAAAGCAAGAGAAGCACTTCTGAGTGCATAATTAGATCAGCAAATTATGGGATTATCAGACCAATCTACTGCTAAAGCTATTTGGGATAAATTAGAAACATTGAATGAAGGAGATACCACTATCAAAATTGCAAAACTAGAATGTAAACCGGGTCAGGTATGAAAATTTGAAAATGGAAGAAGATGAAATAGTTTCTGCTTTTATGGAAAGAGTTAATGAAATTGTTTTAGGAATACAATGTTGTGGAGGATCCTTAAGTGAAGATGAAATTATTTCTAAAGTTTTAAGAGCTTTGCCACCGACATACAAAATGAAAGTAACTTCTATTAATGAGTTGAGAACAATGCCTAATACATCAGTATCTAGAGATACCTTGGTTGGAAAACTTTCAACATTTGAGCTTGAGGAATTTGGTCTTGTTGCTACAATTAAGATAGATTTAGCCTTCAGAGCATCATCATCATCATCATCA
The DNA here is from genome assembly GCF_030272615.1 of Cryptomeria japonica. Taxonomy (NCBI): domain Eukaryota; kingdom Viridiplantae; phylum Streptophyta; class Pinopsida; order Cupressales; family Cupressaceae; genus Cryptomeria; species Cryptomeria japonica. Next base: position 216,299,135 of record NC_081405.1, on the reverse strand, counting down.
TCATCATCATCATCATCATCATCATCTGACAAATCTGGTTGGAAAACACTTTATGCAAATAAATTGAAGATATCAGAAGGGAAAATGAAGAACTGGAAGAACTTGAAGCACTATTTGCAATGAAAATGCCTAAAGGTCTAGTTGGAAGTAAGTATGAAGGTAAATCATCATTTAAATGTTTTAATTGCAATAAAGTTGGTCATATAGCATCTAGATGTCATGATAGACATGCAAGATTGAGAGAGGAAGCTAAAAGAACATATATGCCTAACCCTGAATATCAGAGATATAGATTTAAGAAGGAGTTACAGATGATTTTGATGAAGAACTGACAGACAATGGATGGGCATTTGTTGCAATAAAAGAAGATCAACCGGCAACTATTGTCCCACCGGTAGAGCAGGCCCTGGCAGCTAAAATTCACATCATATGACTGGTGATAAAGGTAAATTCTTATCTTTTTAGGAATATAATGGAGGTCTAGTAAGATTTGGCGATGATAAAGCTTGTTTAATCAAAGGAAAAGGCACTATATCTTTGGATGGTAAGAACTATACTGACAATGTCTATTATGTTGAAGGTTTGAAGCATAATCTTTTGAGTGTTGGTCAATTAGTTGAAAAGGGATTTTAGTTATAGTTCAAGAATGGAAAATGCAAAATCAGAAACAGAATTGGATTGGAGATTGCAACCGACAATCAGACTAAAGGTAATATCTTTCATTTGAACAACAGTTTTAAGACATGTTTGATTGCACATATTGATGAAAGTTGGTTATGGCATAAGAGACTCTGTCATATAAATTTTTGATTGCATTGTAAAGATCGGTTCAACTAAGGCAGTAAGGGACTTACCTAAGATTGTGAAACCTCATAATCCGATATGTAAGGAATGTCAAATGAGAAAGCAAGTTAGAACAAATTTTAAGAGTATTTATGTGAAATCCAATAATGTTCTTGATTTAATTCATACTGACTTGTGTGGTTCGGCAAGAACAAGAAGTCTACAGGGAGATAGATATTTTATGCTAATTATTGATGATTATTCTAGAATGTGTTGGGTTACTTTTCTCAGGGAGAAATCATAGGCTTTTGGAAAATTCAAGTTATTCAAGGCAATGGTAGAGAATGAAACTGGGAAGAAAATCAAATGTTTGAGATCTAATCAAGGAGGAGAATTTACATCTAAGGAATTTAATACAATATGTGAAGTGAATGAAATCAAAAGACAACTACCAGCACCCCAGACACCTCAATAGAATGGAATTGTGGAAAGGAAGAACATAACTATTCTAGAAGTAGCTAGAAGCATGATATTAGAAGCAATTCTACCTCATGTGTACTAAAGAGAAGCAGTGAATACAATGCTTTACACTTTCAACAGAGTTCACATCAAAGGTGAAACCGGTAAGACCCCTTATGAACTATGGTTTGGCAATACTCCTACTCTTAAATACTTCAGAATATTTGGAAGCAAATGCTATATTAGGAGAGAGGAGTATGTTGTTAAATTTGATCCTAGAAGTGATGAAAGAATATTTCTTGGTTATTCATCTAAGAGCAAGGCATATAGATGTTTTAATAAAAGATTGTAGAAGATCATTGAAAGTGCTAATGTGAAGATAGATGAACACTTTAGAGGAAATTCAAGGTCTGTAGATTCTGAACCGGTAGTTGAGATGATCATAAATGAACCAATACAGAGTGCACCGGTACAGAATGTGGATCCAATCACACCGACATCATCAGAGAATTCCACAGTGACTGAAGAATAACAATATGTGAATAAACCCAGTTATGTAAGACTAAATCACTCAGAAAATCAGATAATTGGGAATAAGTATCAAGGTGTTATATCAAGAGGAAGACAGACAAATGAAGAGTTATGCTTAATTTCTCAAATTGAGCCAGCATATGTTATTGAAGTATGTCAAGATGAACATTGGATAAAAGAAATGGAAGATGAATTAGAACAAATTGAAAAGAACAATACATGGACATTAGTTCCCCGACCTAAAGACAAAAATGTAATTGGAACTAAATTGGTATTTAGAAATAAACTTAATGAAGATGGTAAGGTAATCAAGAACAAAGCAAGATTAGTTTGTAAAGGTTATTCACAAAAGGAGAGAATTGATTATAATGAAACCTTTGCAATGGTAGCTAGAATTGAGGCAATTAGATTATTTCTTGCATTTGGAGCTCATAAGAACTATAAAGTATATCAGATGGATGTAAAATGTGTATTTCTGAATGGTGATATTGAAGAGGAAGTTTACATTGAACAACCTGATGGATTTTCATTGACAAATGATAAATATATGGTTTGTAGATTAAGGAAAGCTTTGTATGGATTGAAGCAATCTCCTAGAGCTTGGTATGCTAGATTGGACAAATATCTTTTGAAGCTTGGTTACACTAAAGGCAATGTTGACAACAACTTATATTTCAAAGTGACTAATGATGACATCTTGGTTATTGAAGTTTTTGTTGATGATATCATTTTTGGAGGAGAAGATGGATTATGTAAAGACTTTGCTAACAAGATGCAGGAAGAATTTGAAATGTCTATGATTGGGGAGATAAAAATTCTTTTTAGGATTGCAGATTTCACATATTGATAAAGGTATATTCATATGTCAAACAAAATACTTGAAGGAACTACTGAAGAAATTTGGTATGGAAAAACTCTAAATCGGTAAGTACTCCTATGACTACAATTGATAAACTGACATTGAAGCATGATTCAGCTCGTGTTAATCCGACAAGATACAAATCTTTGATAAGAGGTTTACTGTATTTGACACAAACAAGACCTAATATAATGAATGCAGTATGTATTGTTTCAAGGTTTCAGAGTAATCCTAAAGAAAATCATGAATCAACAGTAAAAAGGATTTTCTGGTATTTACAAGGTACAACAAGTCTTGGTTTATGGTATCCTAAAGATGAAAATTTTGATATGTACATACACCGATGCAAATTGGGTAGGAGATGTAGATGAAAAAAAGAGTACCATTGGTGGTGCATTCTTTCTTGGTAGCAGATTGATTTCATGGATAAGCAAGAAGCATAATTGTACATCATTATCAACAACAGAATCAGAATATGTTGTAGCAACAACTAATTGTACTCAGGTATTATGGATAAAGCCAATGTTGAAGGACATAAAGGTAAAATGCAAAGAACCAATAATCATTTATTGTGATAATTCAACAACAATTGATATATCAAAGAATCCAGTATTTCACTCTAAGACTAAGCATGTTTCTATCAAATATAATTTTCTGAAAGAGAATGTTGAAGCAAAAGAAGTAAGATTGGTTTATCTCAATACTAAAGAGCAGATTGCAGATATCTTTACAAAGCCCTTGCCGAAGGAAACCTTTGAATATCTCAGAGAGCAGCTTGGGGTAATACCCTCACTGGTAGAGACTTAGATGATTGGGGATTGGCATCAAACCAACATAAACTAACAGAGAAATCTTTTTCCCTACTTTGATGGAGGAAAGATACTTCTCAGGGGGAGTAGTTGGTTGTATGTTCTGGTATTTATTCTTAATTGCTTTGGCATTTGATGTCAAAGGGGGAGAGATATCTATGGACACACATTATTCTTTTGGAGAGATTATTCATTGGGAGAGATATATACTCTTTGTATTTTGATTTTGATTTCTGGTATTGATCTATTATGGAGATCGTTGGTTTTTGGTTTTTTTGGCATTCTATTTTGGCACTTAGATATTTTTGCATGTAGTGTTGGCATCAATGCCAAAGGGGGAGATTGCTAGAGTTCACTTGATTATGTCAAAGACATGGTTTGGATACTTTGTTTTGGTGTTTTAGTTAATGGTCTAATCGGGTTGACATATTTGTTGTTATCGGCAGATTGGTCTAGGTTATGGACTGGTATGCATTATCTATTCTAGATCAGCACGACACGTTATGGAGATGATTTATTGATTGGATATTGTTGTAAATGTATTGAGCCAACATGTTGTATCGTATCTAGTCTTATTTGTAATTGATTTAATTATAATATTCTTAGTGAGCCGACCTACACATTTGGTCTTAGGTTTTGTATATATGTAGGATCTCATTTATGAGATAAACATGTGATATCGTTATTGTATGGTATTGTAACATGGTATGTGTGAATATTGAAGATCATATGAGTAGACTATAGAGAAGGTTCAAGGAAGGTTTGAAGGTGTTTATTAGAGCTTAACCGATATTGTATCCAACATTGGAGATACTATTTTGAGCAGTACATTATTCTAGGATTTAACCATCCTACTGTAGTCATTGCGACTCCCATTTGAGTAGTGTGCTCTAGGCGGTTGGCCTTTCTGCATGTGCAGACCCCATTTGTATACACATACTATCTATAGTAGTATCATCTGATTGTGGGTAAGGTTTCCCATCATGGTTTTTCCCCTTATAGGGTTTCCATGTGAAAATATCTATGTTATGGGTTGTGGATGTTGTTACTCTTTCTGTTTCATGCATTAAGTTTCACCAACATTGATATTAACTGCCAATCTGTTAAACGACATTAAGTTTGGTTTACCGGCATTAAGTATTAAGTTTGATTAAGTTATAATTGGGTTGAAATTCATTGACAACTGATTTAACCCCCCTCTCAGTTGTCCTTCAGGTTCCTAACAACTTGAGGTAAAGATCTATTAATTATGATGAAGAAGGAAGGTCCGAAGTTTAATAGAGAGAACTACAAGATATGTAGTGACAAAATGAAAATTAATATCAAGAGTTTGGGTAGTTAGTATTGGGTTCATGTCATTACTAAGTATGTTGCACCTACTGACATGTTGACTGATGATCAGAAGAAAGAGAAACGAGAAAATCATGAAGCATTAGAGGCTATTATCAGTTCTTTGTCTGACACAGAGTATGTAGATGTTCATGGTCTTGAAACTGCATATGAGGTATGGAAAAAAAATGAAGAGATTTATAATGGTGATGAACATGTTAAGATTACTAAAGAGGAGAGTCTAAGAGGAAAATTTGATGACATGCGGATGGCTGAAGGTGAGAATATCCAGCAGTATGGTCAAAGGATAAAAGAGATAGTCGGTGAAATTAAGAGTGCAGGAGGTAAAGTGGAAGATTCCACAGTGATTAGTAAGGTACTGAGAACCCTGCTACCAGTCTATGCTATTCGAGTTGTAGCTATTTAGGAGTTGAAGTCCATTGAGAAAACTAAGGTAACTCTTGACTCCATGATTGGCAAGTTTACTGCTTTTGAATTAAATGGTTATGATGGCAGTGTACAAAAATATGAGTCTACATTTAAAGCTTTTGTTTCTAACCCATTCGTGAGAAAAAGTAGAGATGGCAGTCATAGTTATGAATCCAGATCCAATAGAGAAGCTGATGAATAAGACAATTTAGTTGATCTTGAAGCATTGTTGTCCAATCGGTTGCCTAGAGGTACAGGTAAATAAAGAGCAAAATTACCTTTGAAATGTTTTGCATGCAACAAGATTGGACACATTGCTGCTAATTGTCCTAATGGTGATAATGAGCACAAACGAGAGAAATTCAAGAAGTACAAGGGTAAAGGCAAAAGAGATTGTCTTATTGTTGTTGATTTTGGTATCATTGATGAGGAATTTGATGGTGATGCTAATGAAGACATTGTGTTTGTAGCTATTAAAGAAGAGATGTCAGACTGAAAGGAATTAGTATCCAAGATGGATAACTCTGATGATTGGATCATTGATAGTGGTTGTTCACATCACATGACCGGTGATCAGAGAATTTTTTTTCTTTGAAGGAATTTGATCGCAGAGTTGTAAGATTTGGTAATGACTCACCCTGCATGGTTAAAGATAAGGGAACTATTTCTCTTAATGGAAAGAGTAGTGCAGATGATGTCTACTGGGTTGAAGGTTTAAAGCACAATCTTTTGAGTGTGGCACAACTCAATGACAAAGGATACCCATTGGAATTTAAAAATGGTATGTGTAAAATCTATGACAACAAAGGTGAACTAATTGCAACCAGGAAGCAAACTAAAGGTAACTTATTTCATCTTAATCCTAAAGTCAACCACTGTTTGATTGCAAAGATAGATGATAGTTGGCTTTGGCATAGGAGATTTTGTCATATAAACTTTGATAACATTGTTAAAGTGAGTAAGTCCAAGATAGTGAGAGGTTTACCTTAGTTAGACAAACCAGTTAGTGCTCTGTGCAAAGAATGTTAGTTGGGAAAAATGACATCCTCAACTTTCAAGAGCAACTATTTTTCAACGGAACATTTGTTAGATTTGGTTCATACAGATCTTTGTGGACCAATAAGAACAAAAAGTATTCAAGGTGATATATATTTTATGATCTTCACTAATGATTCCTCAAAGATGATGTGGGCCATATTCTTGAAGGATAAAACTGAAGCTTTTGGTAAGTTCAAGGCATTCAGGGCCTTAGCTGAGAAAGAGAGCAGTGAGAAGATAAAATGTTTGAGGACAGATCAGGGTGGTGAATTTACTTATGAGGAATTCACTAGGTATTGTGAAGAAAATGGTATCAAGCGGCAGCTTTCTGCATCAAGGATACCATAGCAGAATGGTATTGTAGAGAGAAACAACTGATCAGTTGTTGAAGCTACTAGGATGATGTTGGTACAAGGAGGTGTAGCGAAAACTTTCTAGAGAGAAGCTGTCAGCACAACTATCTACACTATGAACCAGATTCTGGTAAAGAGAGGTAAGGACAAGACTCCTTATGAATATTGGTATGGTAGATCACCTGATGTTAGTTATTTTAGAATATTTGGAAGCAAATGTTTTATTAAGAGAGGTGATTATATTAGAAAATTTGAGGCTAAAAGTGATGAAGGTATATTTCTGGGCTATTCCACCAAGAGTAAGGCCTACAAGTGTTTTAACAACCAAACACAGAGAATTGTTGAGAGTGCTGATGTTCGAGTGGATGAATTTCCTAAAGTCTTAGAAGGAACCAATTCAGAGAAAAATGATGAAGATCCTTGCATTTTCATTTTGGAACCAAAAACTATGAAATCTAAAACCGACAAAGCAAATACTGATGTACCAGTCCAACTGGAGCACATAAATTCAGAAGAAGATGATGATAATTAAGAAGTTGAACCTGAAGATAATGATCATATTATTCCAAGATATGTGAGTTTGAATCACAATCTTGAATAGATTATTGGGGATAAGGATGTTGGAGTACTAACTAGAAGAAGAATCAGAGATAATTCTTGCATGATCTCCACTATTCAACCAAGAACTTCTAAGGAGGCATTTGGTGATGATCATAGGGTTAAAGCTATGGAGGAGGAATTAGATAAAATTGAGAAGAACAACACATGGAACCTGGTACCCCGATCAGTAAATAAAAATGTGATAGGGACTAAGTGGGTTTTCATGAACAAGTTGAATGAAGATGGTGTTGTGGTTCGCAACAAAGATAGGTTGGTTTGCAAATGTTATGCACAAGAGGAAGGAGAAGACTATTGTGAAAATTTTGCACCAGTGGCAAGACTGGAAGGTGTCTGAACTTTACTTGCATTTTCTGCACACAAGAAGTTCAAGGTATACCAGATGGATGTTAAGTTAGCATTTTTGAATGGGATACTTGAAGAAGAATTATACATTGACCAACCAAATGGTTATGCTCTGAATGATAAGAAATAAATGGTATGCAAATTGCATAAAGCTTTATATGGATTAAAGTAGGCACCGAGAGAATGGTATGAAAGGCTTCATACACATCTGATGGAGATAGGATTTTTGAGAACGAGTGATGATAGCAACATATATCTCAAATATGAAGGAGATCAAATACTAGTCAGAGAAGTATTTGTTGATGATATCATATTTGGAGGTAATGATGACATGAGCAATAGTTTTGCAGATGAAATAAAAAATGAGTTCGAAATGTTTGTAGTGGAGGAAATAAAATTTTTCATAGCCTTGCAAATACAACAAATAAAGAATGGTATTTTCATCACACAGTCTAAGTATGTGAAAGAGGTCTTGAGGACATTTGATATGAGTGATTGTAAACTAGTTGGCACACCTATGGTTATAGGTTGTAAGTTGTCTAAGGAAGATGAGTCCAAATCTGTTGATGAGAAATAATACAGGTCAATGATTGGAAAATTGTACTATGTTGTTCACAACAGACCAGACATAGCTCATGCAGTTGGCATAGTTGCTAGATTTCAGAAGAATCCTAAGGAAACATATCTTATAGCAACCAAAAGAATTTTTAGATACTTGAAAGGTACTGTTGATTATGGGTTATGGTATCCATATGGAGGAAATTTTGACTTGAAGGTGTACATAGATGCAGATTGGGCAGGAAATGTTGATGATCAGAAAAGCACAACCGATGGAGCATTTTTTCTTGGAGGAAGGCTTGTTTCATGGAGTACTAAATAGCAGAGTTATACTTCACAATCTACTATTGAAGCTGAGTATGTTGCAACTTACTTGAATTGCACACCGACTATTTGGATGAGGCACATTTTGGAAGGTTTTAAGATGAAGATTTCAGAACCTATAAATATTTTATGTGATAATACAAGTGCCATAATTATTTCCAAGAACCATGTTTTTGTATGCACAAACCAAGCATATTGAATTGAAGTATCATTTCTTGAGGGAAAAAGTTCAGAGTAAAGATGTGATCTTAGAGCACATTTCTACTAAGGAGTACCTTGCGGATATTTCTACTAAACGTCTACCTAAGACTACTTTTGAGTATCTTAGAAGTCAGTTAGGGGTTGTCCCTCTTCATGAAGTTAGTTAAGTATGATGTAGATTACATCAGTCCCAGAACTACTTGCAGAATTTTATAGAAGAATTGGTATAGAAGTGGATGTATTCCACAGGGAGAGCATCACGTTGCAGGATGTTGATGATGTACAATGAAATTTGACATTTCATGTTTTAGTTTCAATTTGGTATTATTTTCAAAGGGGGAGAAGAACTATGTGATTATGTGAAGGAGAACCAACAACAAGCTGAAGACAGAGAGAGCATGTGGATACTTGGTAATGTAAACCAGGATTCCTATTCACAATCACACAACAATCAATGGTATTGATATTTGTATTGCCATCAATGCCAAAGGGGGAGATTGTTGGCATTTGTATGAAGATTGAATTAATGATATGTTATGTTGTCATTGATATCAATTGAATCGGTAATGATATTGTTGTAATATTGATTACTGCAACCGATAGAAAGAATTTGTGAGGAGAACTGGTAACCGGTGTAATAGTATAAATGTTATCTATTGATGTAACCGGTAAACCCTACCTGTTGTTTTTGATAAAACCTAACCGATCAAGTTTATTGGTTATATTGGTTTATGATCTGATGATGAGCGGTAATGATGATGACACACATGATTATTATATGAAGACAATTCCAAGAGATTTTGGCGAGTTGTTGTAACGGTTTTTGTCTAGGGAATGAGAAAATGTATTGCATCTAATGCAAAGCGTGTGATGAGTTTCAAAGTTCGATGAAGAAGTGATCAAGGAGAGATCAAGGTTTTCTTGATTGATGTGCAGAGATTGCTATGTAATCCAATGGTCATACTTGAACTGAATTTGTTTGTAATCTCGATGAGAATTAGGTTTTTGTTGTGTTACCGACCTGATTGATTTGTATTTAAGGTTGATGAAGTATTTTAGTTTTAGAGTGTTGGCAAAGAGATAGACATAGTTCAGTTGAGTGTGTGGTTGCCTAACTGGATGATGTATCTATAGTTTGAGTAAAGCCAGATAGGAGGATGAAATGGATCTGATCAAGTAGGTGTAGTGCTATTCAGACAGATCATCAAACTCCTGTTGTTTTCTAACAATTACAAGAGAATTGAAATCCCCTATCTGGGTAAGCTCTAACAAGCTTGGCGCTATTCAAATCCTCTAACAAGGTAGTCCATTAGATTGGATTTTCAAATCCTCTACGAAGGTTACTCCTTATAGGGTATTGCTTCTAACAAGGCATTTGTAGTCAATCCCTTAACCAGGCGATTCCTAACAAGATTAGTTCTTAACAGGACTTTTTGTAAAGCTTTAACAGGCTTGGCTCCTAACAGGGCGGACTTTAGAAGAGTTCAAATATTATCTTGTGAGTCTCATCTCACCATGGTTTTTACCTATTTGTGTTTCTACGTCAAAAATATTTGTGTCAAGTGGTGAATGTTTTTGTGCTTATGTTTTCATGGTTGATTTACTTAACTACTCAACTATTTTGATAAGTCATGATAACCGGAAGCATTGAGAAATGAAGAAGTTATTTACTATTAAATTGTTGTAACAGACAACCGGTTTATCTTATGAGTTTTTATCTTGACAGAGGTATTATTCTAAGTTCACTTTGAGAGATTGATTGGTGAAGTTTTTTTCAGTTTTTCTATCTACCGATTCACCCCCCCTCTCAGTAGTCAATGAGATACTTATTCTTTCATCATACCATAATAAATTTGTTGAACAAGTATCCCAGGACATCAAGGCCTTAATGGATGTTGTTCCAAAAAAAGGAAGGAAGAGGAAAGAGCTCGAAGTCTTCATTGAACCTATTCCATTAGACTTTGGAATTGAAGATGACACACCTTTAGCATTCAAGAGGGTATTGAGGAAGAAAGGTGAGGAGACTAAAGAGGAGGCTATTAAAGTTAATCAACCATCAGAGGAGAAATGAGAGGAATCCGATAAGGAACTGGTAGCAAGCACATCATAGTTGTCAATTGACACATCATAGGTGGAGAAGAAAAGCATAACTAAGATGAATTCTACTGAGCTCATGATGATGGTTGCTCAGAAGATGATGAAAGAAGGATCTACGGACAAAGGAATTATTGATCAACCAATCCCAATTTTGCATAGACTTATCCCAGAGTGTCATTTTGACAAAGGAGCAAGCCCATCTGGCAAGATCAAATAATCACAGAGCACATTTCTAAGGACTTTCAATCTTTATAGTAGATATCTAACCTGCAGGCATTAGAGAGATTCACACAATCTAAGAGAGCTACTTTTGATCAGATGATTGAATCTGAGAAGAAATAAGTTACTGATAAATTGAAGCTAATTGATAATGCTTTAAGGAAATGTACTAATATATACAAAATATGTTTCTAACACAGTTTTTCTTACTGCAGATAGATAAAGGGATTAAGGATTCATAGGACAAAATTGTAGGTATAGTCAATTCTTTTGATGGTTCAAATTCTTTGACTACTTCTATTGATGGTTAGATTTTGGTATTGGAAGCTCTAGTTTCAACTCTTGAAAGGGAAAAAGACAAAATCATTAGGAGAACCAAAATGGCTTAGAGGATTGGTGAGTCCCCTGTTGGACTCATTGAGTTTACATAAGAAGGAATGCATTGATTTGGTTGGTAAGCCCACACCGATAGAGCTTAAGGATAAAGAGTCATAGTCTCACATGCTTAATGGACTTGTATCTATTTTTGACACATTCAAATTTGGTTGGGATACTTATCTAGAGATTTTGGAGAAAGCATGTCTGGAAAATTTCAAGTATATTCAGCTCCAGAAAGGTATTTTGGGACATATTCTTTGTACAAAATTTTATTCTTCGTCCTGATTTTTGGTATTTTTTTGGCATTGATGTCAAAGGGGGAGGTATAGGTGAAAAATATATTCTTGACATCAAGAGATATGGAGGTATGGAGTATTTTGTACAAATCATGATCATAGATGGATATTCAGCTTAGGGGGAGCAGTCTCAAGGTGAAATCGACAAATGGAAACCATTATCATTTTTCACATGAGTGTTGCCATCAATGCCAAAGGGGGAGATTGTTGGAAATTGACACTCATCTGATTGGTTTCATATGTTGTCATTGATGGCAACATGTTCCAACTTCATTATTTGGTTTGGTTGTTCACCAACACCGATAGGTATCTTCACCAGTAGGAAGGATTCTATGAGTACCAGCATTGAAGGCTGACATGATTTACATTCAAGATATCGGTATAGGAGGATAAAATCATTGAGAGATCTAGCAATTGGTAATTGATTTTGATATTTATGTAAATATGTAATGAGTCGACATGTATAATCTTTTTGTAATGATCTATGTAAGTCGACATGAGTCATGAACAATTGTAAGGGTATATAGGTCAGTTGATTAGATCATTTTGTGATATGTCAAGTTATGAGAAATATGTTGAGAGATATGTTAGGAGATGATGGAAATGATTGTAATTGAGGTAGTTGTAATGCGAAGGTTATTCTGGTAAGGGTTTAGGGTTTCAGAATTGGAACAGTCAGAGCTTGAACCTGAACTCTATCAAGCATAGCGGATGCATTAAATGAGTTAAGTTTCATGTTTTCTTATTCAAAGTGATTGTAGTCAGTGAGAATCCTTTGTGATGATCAGTGTGCTCTAGGATGTAAGCCTTCCTGTAAGTGCAGGCCCCCATATTATGTAATATCTTTTCATATGGCTAATGAATTGATATTGTGGGTCACAAATCCCACTGTGGTTTTGTTAGACAGTTCAAATAACTACAAGACAACTAAGAGGGGGGGTGAATCAGTTGTCACAGATTACAGGAACCATTATCTGTTTAAACTTTAATACCGAAACCCAAAATATTAATATCAGAATAGCAGTTAAAACAATTAATCATAAACAATAATCACAGATTAAAAGCCATCCACATAACACCAAGATTTGTACGTGGAAAACCCGGTAAAAGGAAAAACCATGATGGGAAGCCTACCCATAGTCATATAATACTTCTATAGTAAGTATGTGAATTACAATTGAGGGGCCTGCACTTATAGAAAGGCCAACAAACTAGAGCGCACTACTCATCACAAAAGGAGCCTCACTGACTACATAGAAATACAGACTACAATCCAAAGAAGTGTTGAAATGCAAAAGATAGCATCTCCTCAGACAAATCATCGACAAAAGCTATGTGGGACAATTTGGAGACTCTGAATGAAGGTGATCTTACTGTTAAAATTACAAAACTTGAATGTTACCAGGTAAGATATAAAATCTTGAAGATGGAAGAAGATGAAATAATTTCTCCATTCATGGAAAGGGTTAATGAAATTGTATTGGGAATTCAGTTTTGTGGTGGATCTCTGAGTGAGGAAGAGATTGTTTCAAATGCATTAAGGGTTTTTCCATCGACATATAAGATGAAGGTAACTACAATTAATGAGCTAAGTGTTAGGATAACCAGAAAACAACTGAGAGAAGGGGGGGTGAATCAGTTGTTAACAGATTATAACAATTAATCCACTTAATAACTATTAACCAGATTGAGTACTGACAAAGGAGAAATAGATACCGGTAAACAATAGAATTTAACAATTAAATAGATAATCAATGCAATGCAACCATACCACATAACACCATGATTTGTACGTGGAAAATTTGGAAAGGAAAAAACCATGGTGGGAAGCCTACCCACAGTTAGATGATACTTCTATAGAAAGTATGTGATACAATGAGGGGCCTGCACATGCAGGAAGGTACACTTCCTAGAGCATACTGCTCATTAAAAAAGAGTCTCATTGACTACAAAGAGGCAACAACCATCTCAAGATAAATGGACAACAATCCAATAGAGTGAACTGCTAGAGATAACATCTACCATGCCTAATTATAGTCCCCGTAAAGCTCAATATTGGAGGCCTTTGACCTCTTCCTTAATCCCAATTCGATCACCTATGATCGACCAAGTCTCCTTTGCATATGATATTGCATTCCAAGACCACGACTACTAATTACAATGAAATCTTACATCATTTTATACCAACCCTAAGGCCTAAACCAATTAGGTCAGCCACCTAAAAGATATTACAATAAGATCATTACATAAATTCATATTACAATGATATGCCATGTCGGCTTAAGACCAAAACAACAATAACAAATCCATAAAACATCCCGAAACATCCCGAAACATCCCGGTAACGTGTAGAGTACACGTTAACATTATACCGATCAATAACCTAGATAGGTACCAGACCTATTCTGGGTCCACCATGCCAAAGCAATGTCTTCAAGTAGTTGAAGCATGATCAAAGAAAATATTCAACATCATAAAATTCATGTAGAAGATGCACCAACACCAATTATGCATCTTGTTAAGATTCCTCAGTGAGAGCTCTATCGGTAAAGCCTTAAACTAGTGCCAGTAAAGGTTTACCAGAGTGTATGATAGCATCCGATTACCAAGTTAGTACCATCTGACCAAGACATGCTCCAGAAGCATGTACCACATGTAACCAATCACATTCCATAGATCCAAAAATGCCAGAAGTGTCCAACAAATAGTCTCTTCTGCTGGTAACACTAGATTTTCTACCGGTAACCAAAACCTATTTGCCAGTAACCAGCCATAATAGCTAGTGTTGACATCAATGACAAAAAATCAATGCAACACATAATAAATTCATCCAATAATTCCAACAAACTCCCCCTTTGGCATTGATGGCAACACTAGATGCGAAAAACATCTAAGTACCAAGAAATACCAAACAAGTCTCCCCCTTATGGAAGACAACCAACAATCTCCCGAATATCAATAACCATCCCCCTAATATATAGAATTCCTTTTCTTATTTTTCACATCAATATATTTCCCCCTTTGACATCAATACCAGAAATCTGACAAAAATATCAAAGCAAGAATATAAACCTCTGTATCTTAAATTTGACTACTATTGGCATTCTACACTCTTATGAGAATAGTTGATGTTGTCATTAATGGAAACCAATTGGCAATCATCTATCAACCCATCGACAGTTACCAACACCAGCAATAGACTACATACACCGACAGGCACTTCACTGGCAACAACAATAATGCATACCAACACTCAAGCCGACATGGAATAAACTTTTGTTTATTATTTTATATTGTAATTATCTCTTGTAAAAGCCAACATGATATATTATAAAAGACTCATATATATGTATGAGATATTATAGGTCATTTTGATATGAGATATAGAGATGAGAGAGAGAGAATAGATGATATTTTGTATAAGGTGATATAGTTGACAATGAAGGTTTCGGTAATAGACTGAGCTTAAACCGGTACTGAACCTGGCATAGTTGATGTTGATCTGAAGAATTACATTGTATTAGATTTTGATAATCCATTTTGTAAGTCAGTGAGACTTTTGTTTTGTAGTTGAGCAGTGAGCTCTAGGCTCCTAGCCTTCCTACATGTGTAGGCCCCCAATTGTAAGTAATATTTATTCATTGGCCAGTGAGTGAATATTATGGGTCACAAATCCCACCGAGGTTTTTCCCACACCGGGTTTCCTTGTTAAATATCTTGTGTTATGGTGTGTTCTCTATGCTGTCTTTGTTATGCTTATTTGCTGCATTAATTCTTATTTACTGGTACACTATTTTGGGATACAAAGTTCTTAATAAGTTTAAATATTTTGCAAATTGGTTAGACATTGATTCACCCCCCCTCTCAGTGTCTTTGGGACTATCATTGATTCTAACAATTGGTATCAGAGCTTGGTCCTCTATTTTCAAAAGCCTAACAACTTGAGGAAGAATCTGACACCGATGCAAATGGAGAACTTAAGAAAACAATTGGAAGGAGCTCTTGTAGATTATGATGCAGAGAAATTGAAGAATATCAAACTTGAAGATGATCTAAGGATTGCACAGGAATTCATTAAAGGACTTTAGGAGAACTTTGCTATAGCAAAAAATAAAAGAACTTCATGAGAAGATGCAGAAAGATGACGAGGAAAAAGAAACTCTTAATGAACTTGCAAACAAGTTGAGAGAGGAAAACAATAATATGAAGAAAGAAATGCAAGATATGACTATGAGGTTATGTAAAGACATTGAAGACAGGAAGAAGAGTGAAGAAGACTTGACGAGGAGACTCAATGATGCTGGAAGTGAAAATCTAAGACTTAGTCATGAAAATGATATGTTGAAGACAGATCTGATTCACATGCAACATGATGAAACTGAGCTTATGAGACAAAAAGAAATTCTGGAAAATGAGTTGGCTACAACAAATCAACACAAAGAGAAATTCAAGAAAAGTTTAGAGGAGCTTGATGACATGCTAAAAAGTTAGAAACCTAATGGAGATACTAATGGACTTGGATTTGAAGTTGGAGAATGTTCTGGTACTGCAAACAATCTAGATTAGAACAAACCGGTAAGACAACCTAATGCTTATAAGTTTAATGGCAAATGTTTCAATTGCAAAAAATATGGTCATAGAGAAAATCAATGTAGATTTAGAAATAATCAGAATATTAATGCACCCACCATTCAATGTTCCAAATGCAACAAAGTTGGTCATAATTTAGAAAATTGCAGAATGAATGTGGAATGCTATGTTTGTGGAAGATATGGACACTTATCTAATCAATGCAGAACACAAACTAGTGTAGGATATGGAAAGGCTATTCAGAGGAATAATGTGACTTGTTATGCTTGTAACAAAATTGGACATATTGCCAAATTTTGTAGAAGCAAGACTTCACCGTTAAATAATAAAGGATCCAGTTTGAAAGGCAAAGAAAAGGTAGATGTGGTAAAGCAAGAATTTTCAAAACAATGGATTAGAAAGAGAGATCAGAATGTTGATGAAACTATCTCTATACTAGTAGAATAGAGTAATCCTCCACCAGCAGGAGATTATTCATCCAACTGAGAAGTAACCCTTTGGGGGTATTGCACCAAGTTGAAAATCATGCAGATTACCCTTGGTCGATGGTGAGAAGATAGATTTCTTCTTTACCGACAGATATGTTAAGTTTTCACTTAACCGATGAGCATTTAATGTGGTTGGTGAAAGAAATGTCATTATAAATCAACTAATTTCCCTCATTTTTTGACTCACTGAGCATTCAAATTAGCAGAGCGCAAAAACAGAGCAAAGGCATTCAAGGAAAAGGTGCGAAGTGATTTATTCAAGCATTCAAAATATTTTCAGGCAACAAAAGGTATTTTTCAATGGCTTCTTCTTCTTCTCCCGAGTTTATTCTGAACCCTACTATTGTGGAAAATGTGAAATTCCCTAGGCCCGTATTTAAGATAATTCTCAAGACTACTAAGCAAGATGACTCTGTAGGGGCGTTTTCAAAGATTCCTAAAGGTGTAGCATTTGCAAAAGACCCTAGGATTTATATACATTGCAATATAGAAGAACTAGGTTCTGAAGAATTGATGAAAATGTTTACTAAGGTAATTTGTGATGAAAATGGTTCTGTTAAACCTGAACACAAGATTGTAGAAACTCTAGGTTTTGTGGAGATAGTGAACATTCCTCAATTTCCAGAGGAAGTAGTAAGAATTGTTTTGAGTAGAGCACATGGAGAATCCTTATGGTTGGATTCTGTCTGCAAAATCCCGACAAGCAATTAGGGTAGTATCTGGTTTACCATCAAGTGACAACACACCTGTTAAAACAAAGAAGATTCCTAACAACAAAGTGATGAACCTAACCGGAGCAACATCTGACAATAGATCATTGAGAGTGAATTATATCAAGGACATCAATGTGAGATTTGTAAGTATGGTGCTAGGATACAAGACCACACATGTTAACAGGATAAATTCAGTTTCTAGTCTTTGTATAAATAGTGCTTATGAGATGGTTAACAACAATGCAATGATAGATGTGTGTGAATGGCTAAAAGATGAACTTATTGAAAATTTGAAAAAGATTAAAGGAGATAAGAAAGGGACATTCCGCTTTGGAAATATTTTGGTATTCTTAATGTTGTATTTCACTAAGGAAATCCCCGATACAGGACCTAAAGACTTTGGATATGATATACCGATAGGAAAACAATTACAAGAAGCTTTTACTGACATGGGAAATACAAAGGACAACAACATAATTGAATACTTCAAAACCTTCCAAACTAAAATGAAAACTAGAGAAAGGCTACCACAGAGTGTAGTGGACAAATATGACAAAGAGATCTGTTTTGTTATCAAGAGAGATGGGATATGGATGGAAGCTATACTCTCTAGGATTGTTTGGGTGACTGAAATGGGATATGAGGTAGATCTTAACATTCTGGAGACATATGCAAAAGCTTTACTGGATGCACCGAGAGAACCATTAGAACAGGCTTTTGGTAGTGCTGAGACTATTGAAAGTGATGTAAATATGTTGAAGCAAAGAAAGAAAAGAGAAAAATTTATTAGAGATGCTTCCAAGAAAGTGAAGGAAATCAAGGAAAATGTAATGAACATTAGTGGCATATCAGCTAGTGATCTTGAAGGACTTCAATCGGAGGCACACATCTCACCGGTTGGCATATCTTATGGAACTGACAGTGAGAAGGCAACTAAGTTTAAAAGAGTTGAAAGGAGGAAGAGAAAACTTTCACCGATACCCTCTCCTTCACCTAAGAGAACAAGGACTTTGAGGAAGAAACAACAGGTAGTAAGGGGACCACCAAAGAAACTAACACCAAAGAAGAAACAACAACCTATTACTCCTTCTTTGAATGATTTATTAAATGAGACAACAGATGATGGAAATTTGGCTAATGTACACAAATTGTATAACACATTTAATTATTCTGACAGGGAAAGCATTGAGAACAATATTATTTTACATCTGGACATATATAAAAGGGTTTTAATTGAAGTTGTGGATGACTTACCCAATGAATTGTATAGGAGATTGGAAGAAAAAAGGATTGCAGTGATGGAATTAGATAAGAAACTGAAAGTTGAAAAAATTCTAGCTGTACATCCTGTAAATTCAAAAGAGGAAATTGATGAATTAATTTATGAGGCTAACCGATCTTTTTTTTCCAGTGGACACCGATAAGTAAGCTTAATGGTAGGAAGAGTAAAAGAGATTGCAGATGAGACTGCTGATAACTGGGATATATTTTTTGTGGAGAAGGAAAAACAAGAGGAAATGAACCCACCGAAGAAGACATTTAAAGTGTATCAGAAGGATGAGGACAAGGGCAAAGGAAAAGTTGGTGGTATTACAAACATCAAGAATACTGACAACCTACCACCACCTTTGGATACTGCACCGATACACACAGACGATCCACCAGTTCTTGACATTGAAGGTGTTACACATGATGACACAAATCCTGAATCTGAGATACTCTTCACCATGAATGTGGATACTTAGGAAGTAAATATTGTTGTAGATAAGGATAGTGTAGAGGTTAAGGAAGACAATGTTGATAGTGGCAACATGGCTGAGAAACCGATAGAGACTATTGAGGTTGAGATCCCAACCCAAACAGGGCAACCATTAGATACTGGGAAACCTACTGAAGGAATAGATGCCGACACAGAGCCACCGAAGACTAAGATACCGACAGTTGAACTTACTGAGAAACCTACTCAGGCAAAGGTACACATTGAGGCAAAGAAACCGACAATCACTGAGACATCAAAATAGTCTGAGAAACCCTTGCAAGTTGAGATGCAAACCCAGACTGATCCACCAGCGGAAAACACAAGTAAAATGGTTACAATTGATGGAAGCACAGAGGTAATAAAGGCAATTGGTCAGACATCCGGCACATCAACAATTGAATTCAGACCTACCAATGTTACAGAGGTACTTTTGGATTCAATCAAAAAGATAATGGATTGCAATGCATTGGCCTACAAGGCAATTGATAACACTGTACCTATTCTTAAATTGATTGCACCAAATTGTAACATAGATCATATTAAGGATTCTTTAGGCAAATTGGACACATTGTCCAAATTTATTGCTGACAATGTAATAACCATTGATAAAGTGAATGAGGATACAATAAAGGAGAGAGTTGAAAAAGAGAAGGACATATTCTTTGATGACACCATAAAGAAGTGCACAGAACACCTGAATAGTTTTTGTTGTTGTACTATTTTGGAGTACAAAGAGCTATATAGGGAAACATGCAAACCTCACCTTCTGACAGAGGACATAGACAAGGAGATCAGTAAAACAAAGAAAGAAATTGATGACATAGCTGATAGCATAATTGGTTCATCCAGCCACATATCAGTTTTTGAGCAAGAAATGGCAGGTTTCGAGGAAAAACTAGAGAAACTTGAGAAATAAAAGGCAAGGATAAGGTCTAATGCCAAAGAACTTAAAAACAAACTTGGTCCCAAGTTGGACAATCTTATTTCTTAGAGAATAGAAATATTTAAGGCATTACTTCAAGGAGAATGATCACCGAAAGATCACATGCATTATCTCACTGACATGATCCAATAGACTGAAGCAACTTTGAATGACAACAAAAGGTTTATGCAGAGTCTGAATTTGGTTCTGGTAGATATCTTTCAGATTGTAACCAACCGGTTACAAACTTTGAGGTAAAAATTTTGCACTCGTTTGACTCTTTTTGACAACCTTTGTCATTGATGTCAAAGGAAGAGTAGTGGAGAGAAAAATCACTATTCAGAGGAGATCATTTTCTCAGGGGGAGCACATCTTTTTGGCAACTTTTTGGACTTTATTTTTTGGAACAATTTTTGGCTTTTTCTCATGAGTGTTGCCATCAATGCCAAAGGGGGAGATTGTTGGCATTCTACAATCTTATAAGAATAGTTGATGTTGTCATTGATGGCAACCAATTGACAATCATCTGTCAACCCACCGATAGTTACCGACACCGGAAATAGACTTCTACATACACCGATAGGCACTTCACCGACAATGGCAATAATGCATACAGGCACTAAAGCCGACATGGAATAAATTTTTGTTTATTGTTTTATATTGTAATTATCTCTTGTAAAAGCCAACATGGCATATTGTAAAAGACTCATATACATGTATGAGATCTTATAGGTCATTTTGATATGAGATATATAGATGAGAGAGAGAGAGAATAGATGATATTTTGTAGAAGGTGATATAGTTGACAGTAAAGGTTTTGGTAATAGACTGAGCTTAAACTAGTACTGAACCTGGCATAGTTGATGCTGATCTGAAGTAGTACATTGTATTGGATTTTGATAATACATTTTGTAAGTTAGTGAGACTTTTGTTTTGTAGTTGAGCAGTGAGCTCTAGGCTGCTAGCCTTCTTGCATGTGCAGGCCCCTCATTGTAAGTAATATTTATTCAT
Source organism: Cryptomeria japonica (assembly GCF_030272615.1). Classification (NCBI taxonomy): domain Eukaryota; kingdom Viridiplantae; phylum Streptophyta; class Pinopsida; order Cupressales; family Cupressaceae; genus Cryptomeria; species Cryptomeria japonica. Next base: position 216,278,026 of record NC_081405.1, on the reverse strand, counting down.
TGTCCAGTGAGTGAATATTATGGGTCACAAATCCCACCAAGGTTTTTCCCACACTGGGTTTCCTCATTAAATATCTTATGTTATGGTGTGTTCTCTATGCTGTCTCTGTTATTCTTATTTACTGGTACACTGTTTTGGGATACAAAGTGTAGCATAGGAAATTGGAAATCATCAAAGCAATTCAATATTAGTCATTAGCTCAATCACAAAAGCTCAAATGCAATGATCAATCCTAATTACATCCAATAGAGACATGAAAGCAAAACATTCAAGATTAAAAACTAAGCAAACCAAATGCAGATCTGAATATCTCCTTCATGTGGCTCCATTGTCCTTATTTCTCCTTCAAATAACTTTGTTGTGGATCTCACCTACAAGTGCATACACATGAGATGAAAGCAAGTAGACAAGATAGAAGCGCAAGAATACTCGAAGCGTGATTGATTTGACAAAGTGATTCATTCAATAATGTGATTAGGGATCAGGGGTCTTGATTGAAGAAATTCATCCAATTTATAGACAAATTGGAGAAAAGATCAAATTAGCATGACATTGATATTAGAGGCAATTGATTTCAAAATGGAAAAATTGAGTTGAAGGAAGAAGGTTGTGACACCTACTATGTCATGAATTATGACATATTGCCAATGCAAAGGTTAGAGAACTAAAAGCCTATGACATCTTGCTATGCCAATAGTATGACGCATGAGAAATTCATGCTTCCACCGAAGCACAAAAATAGGGAGAACTAGAGAAAAATTAATTAGGTGGAAATTAAATTTGACAAATTAGAAAATAGGTGGAAATTAGGAATTAGGAAAATTAGAAAAATTAGGAAATTAGAAATGATGAAATTAGAAAATTGATGCAAATTAGGTAATTTAATTAATAATTTCTCATTCATTAATTAATTTACAAAAATAGGAGGAATTAATTAGCCAATTAAATAAACATTTAATTGTGACAAGAAGACTTAGGATAAATAAATAAATTATTTAACCTAGAGGGAGAATGGAGAGAAAATGACAAACAAGGTTAAATGAATAAATCATAAAACCCTAGAAGATAAATTAGAAATGCAAGGACGACAATTAGGTCTTGATATAAAATTGATTTGATGTTGATTCGATCATGATTTTGAATTAATAAATGATTTGATTGATAAATGTGCCAATTTACGAGGAATAATGACAAATTGATCCAAATTGACATGATTGAGAAGGACGATGATCGATGACAAATTGATCGCAAAATGACAAGATTGAAAATGATAACACAAAACAACAAGATTGAAAATGATAACAATCGATGACAAATCGATCACAAAACAACAAGATTGACAAGAGGACAAAACCCTAATTAGGATTGACGATGTCCAAAATGATGACAAATTAGCACGCACATTGATGCGACAGGATAAGATTGACCAAAATCATGACTGAAGATTGTTGTCGACAAGACCAAATTCAAAAGCGAGACAACTGAAGGATACAGAAGAAGGACTCGATGCTCGCAAATGATAAAGACCAAGTGCGTGACATAGGAGAAATGTTAATGCGACGCAAAAACCCTAAAATAAGGCAATGCACAAATGTTAAAGTACGATTCTGCAAGCGTTGACCATTTTTAGGTGTTTACACAAAGATCTTAATAAGTTTAAATATTTCGCAAACCAGTTAGACACTGATTCACTCCCCCCTCTTAGTGTCTTTGGGACTGTCATTGATTCTAACAACTACTCCCCCTGAGTAGTAGCACCACTCATTAGTGCTAGAATGGACAATGTCTCTGATAATGCATGTCAGACTGATGACAAACTGCATCAATCAAGTCTCTGCCGAAGGGGCATAAATCCCTAACCTGTCTCTTAGATACTCAAATGATTCCTCAGACAACAGTTTAGTGAATATGTTTGCAATCTGTTCTTTAGTGTTCACATAAACTAATTTGACTTCCTTTCCTTCTACCTTGTCCTTCAAAAAGTTATACTTTATTGATATATGCTTAGCCTTAGAGTGAAATACCAGATTCTTAGACATGTCAATAGCTATAGAGTTATCATAGCAGATAACTACCGGTTCACTACAATTTACCCTGATATCCTTCAATATTTGCTTCATCCACAAGACTTGAGTGCAATTAATTGCTACTGCAACATACTCAGCTTCTGCAATAGATAAAGAAATGCATGACTAACTTTTGCTGATCCATGAAACCAAATTCTTTCCAAGAAAGAAAGCTCCACCATAAGTTCTCTTCCTGTCATTAGTATCTCCTGCCCAATCTGAGTCAATATATGCACATAAAGTGAAATTATCATTTTTAGAATAACATAAACCATATTCTGTTGTTCCTTGCAAATACCAGAATATCCTCTTTATTACACATTCATGATTTTCTTTAGGATTATTTTGATATCTTGAAACAATACTTACTACATTCATAATATCTGGTCTAGTCTAAGTTAAATGTAAGAGACCACCAATCATAGACTTATACCTTGTCGGATTTACCGATGTAGAAGTATCCTTGATAGATAATTCTCACTTGTCACCATAGGAGTACTTACCAGTTTAGAATTATCCATACCAAACTTCTTCAATAATTTCCTCAGATACTTAGTTTGACAGATTAAAATGACTTTATCAGTTTGAGTAATCTACAAACCTAAGAAAAATTTCATCTCACCAATCATGGACATTTCAAATTCATTCTTCATATTGTTAGCAAATTCCATGCACAATTTATCTTCTCCTCCAAAAAATGATATCATCAACAAATACTTCAATAATCAGACTATCATTATCAGTGATCTTATAATATAAGTTACTATTAGCACTGCCTTTAGTAAAACCAAGTTTCAAAAGATATTTATCCAACCTTGCATACCAAGCTTAGGAGCTTGTTTCAATCCATATAAAGATTTCTTCAATCTGAAAACCATATCTTTATCATCTGTCAGTGAAAATCCATCAGGTTGCTCAATGTATACTTCTTCTTCAAGTTCACGATTAAAAAATGCACATTTAACATCCATTTGATAAACATTATAGTTCTTATAAGCTGCATAGGCAAGAAATAGTCTAACAACTTCAATTCTAGCTACAGGTGCAAATGTCTCACCATAATCAATATCTTTCATTTGAGAATATCCTTTACAAACCAATCTAGCCTTGTTTCTTACAACTTGACCATCCTAATTCAGTTTATTTGTAAAAACCCATTTAGTTCCAATAACATTCTTATTTTTAGGCCGGGGAACTAGAGTCCAAGTTTCATTCTTCTCTATCTGATCTAATTAGTCTTCCATAGCCTTTAACCAATGTTTATCCTTACAAGGTTCAATAATAGATGCCGATTCAACTTGAGAAATAAGACATACCTCTTCACTTGCCAGTCTTCTTCTTGTCATAACTCCCTTGTTCCTATCTCCGATGATTTGATCTTCAGAGTGAATTAATCTTACATACCTTGGTGTCTTCTGAACTTTAGGTTCACTGCTTTGATCATCAGTTACAGTTGAATTTTTTTATTGTTGTCATGTAACTGTCTCAGTTTCCTATACCGGTTGAGGCATTGGCGGTTCAATTATGATCATTTCCACTGCCGGTTCCCTGTCATATGATATAGAATGATTTCTGTACTACTCATCCACTTTCACATTAGCACTCTCCACAATTTTTTGCAATCTTTTGTTATAACATCTATATGCTTTTCTTTGAATTGAATAACCAACAAATATCCCTTCATCACATCTAGGATCAAAATTTCCAATTGAATCATCTCTTTTGATATAGAATTTACTTTCAATTTTTTTGAAATACTTAACAATAGGTGTATGTCCAAACCATAATTCATAAGGGGTCTTACCGGTTTCACCTTTGATGTGAACTCTGTTGAATGCGTAGATTGCTGTACTCACTGCAACTCTTCAGTAGATATGAGGCAATTTGGCTTCCATCACCATAGATCTTGCTGCATCCAAAATGGTTTTGTTCTTTCTTTCCACCACTCCATTCTATTGAGGAGTCTGAGGTGCAGATAACTATCTCCTAATTCCATTTGTCTCACAATAACTGTCAAATTCATGAGAAGTGAGCTCACTGCCATGATCTAATCTTAGACATTTGATTTTCAATCCAGTTTTTGTTTCAACCTTTGTTTTAAAGATCTTGAATTTCTCAAAAGCTTCAGACTTTTGCCTAAGAAAAGTCACCCACATCATCCCAGAATAGTCATCAATAATCAGCATGAAGTACCTATAACCTTGAAAGCTTCTAGTCCTTGCTAGACCACATAAGTCAGTGTAAATCAAATCAAGTACATCTTAGATTTATCATGTATTCTCTTTAAAAAAGTTCTAACATGCTTTCCCAATTAACATTCCTTACATACTGGATTATGAGGCTTCATAATCGTAGGTATATCTCTAACTACCTTAGTTGAACCGATCTTAACAATATAATCAAAATTAACATGACATAACCTCTTATGCCATAACCAACTCTCATCAATATGAGCAATCAAACATGTCTTATTACCAGTGTTCAAGTGAAAGATATTACCTCCTTTCTGAGTACCAGTTGCAATCTCCAAACCAGTCTTGTTAATGATTTTACATTTTCTATCTTTAAATTGAAGTTGGAAACCCTTGTCCACCAATTGACCAACACTCAAAAGATTATGCTTTAAACCTTCTACATAATAGATATTATCAATGTTATTCTTGTCATCCAAAGAAATAATACCTCTACCTCTGATCATACATGATTTGTTATCTCCAAATTTGACTTGACCGCCATTTTATTCTTGTAGGGACAAAAATTTCCCTTTATCTCCAGTCATATGATGTGAGCATCCACTATCAATTACCCATCTATCCTTGTCTTCAACTTTTTCTGCGAAGGCCTTTTATTCATTTTTGATAGCCGGTTTCAGTTCATCTTCCTTTAAAGTCTAGTGCCAGATCCACTAGCAGGGTCTTCTATTGGTTCATCTCCAGAGTCATCAGTTACTCCTTCCTCATCTGCTATGTAGCATTGTTTACTTTTCTTGAATGATTTCTTAACTCTTTCCTCAAACCTTGCATTCCTTTCAGGACATCTAGATGCAAAATGACCAATCTTATTACATGCAAAACATTTAAAAGGTTCTTTTCCTTCATACTTACTTCCTGTCAGACATTTAGGTACTCTTTTAGCAAATAAGGCTACAAGTTTCTCAAATTATTCATGTTCTTTCCTTATGTCTTCCAATTCTTTTGCATATAAGACTTTCCAATCACTTTTGCCAGTAGATGATGATGATGATGCATGAAAAGAAGGCTCAGACTTTACATCTCCAAAAGATCCAATATTCTTCAAGCTCAAAAGCAGATAATTTTCCAATCAGAATGTCTCTGTTAACTGAAGAGTTTGCCATTGTTCTCAAGTCATTAATTGCAGTTGCCTTCATCTTGTAAGCCCGTGGAAGGGCTCTCAAGACTTTGGAAACTATTTCATCTTCACTCAGAAATCCTCCACAACATTGAATTCCCATAACAATCTCATTTACTCTTTTCATAAACACAACAATTCTTTCACTATCTTCCATCTTCAAGTTTTCATATCTTACTCGGTAGCCATCAAGTTTGGTAATTTTGACAGAAGGAACACCTTCATTCAGAGTTTGCAATTTGTCCCACATAACCTTTGTTGATGATTTATCAGTCAATCCTATGATCTGATGATCAGTAAGTTCACACTATTGGCTTTTTTGATCATTATGTTGTGATTGTCATTGGTGGACACACACTTGCATTGAGATCACTTTTATATGTATGTGTTATGCTCAACCAGCAATTGTTCCCAATCGGCATGATGCATTATAGTGTTTAGACTATCGGTGTTTTGCATAATGTTTTTACCGGTCTGAAGCGGTTTGTTGACCCTAAGCGGTTCAAGGATCTCAAGCGGTATGAAGGATCAAAGCAACATAACACATATTTCCCACTCTTCATTTTTATCAAACCAACAACCAATATTTTGTATGAACCGATAATACTCTGTGATGAGTTACCAACTGACATTTTGTGATGAGTTACCATCCACCGATTGTTTGACGGTGCCGACACTTCAATGGTTCTTTTTTGTGTCATGTTACAGAATATGTCTAGATGCATTGAACCTAGGAAATTGTAATGTATCCTATTGGACCAACATGAAATCAGATTCCTTTATAAGGACATCATATCTAGGGTTTTAAGTCATTGCTAGGGTTTAAGGTGGTTGATGAGTTAGAGAGAGTGTGAATGTGTTGAAGACTGAAGTAATGCTAGAATGCATTAGGAACGAGCTATCAAGGATCTAACCAAGCAATCTGTGCTATTTACTAGATCACTCACTTGTTGATTACTCACATCTTCGACAAGTCTGAAGCCCTTAACTAGGTAGGCCCAAAAGCCTTTTGTAAATCCTCTAACAAGGTGGTTCACATATGTGGATCTAAAATCCTCTAGCAAGGTAGTCTTTAATCAGACTTATCTCCTAACAGAGATTGAGATTCCCAATAGGATCTATTCTGGTAAAGAACATTATATGACCTTAACCGGTCTGACCTTAACCAGTCTGACCTTAACCGATCTGACCTTAACTAGTCTAGTTCCTATTCTGCAGATAGTTACTTGTGAGTTCCATCTCACCATGGTTTTTCTGATTTGTGTTTCCATGTTAAAATCTCTTGTGTTATGGTGTTTGTGCTTCTGTGGGTAAATGCATTATTTGTTATTTGGTTTGCATATGCGCTAACCAGTTTGTCTGCTAAACTATTTTACCGGTTTACTGTTAGTCTATTAATGTGTTTAAGTACTTTGATTTTTGGCATACTAATTCACCCCCCCTCTTAGTATTCATCAATTGGTATCAAAGCCAACCTTTCTATAAGTCTAACCACTTGGAAAGAGATATGGGGGAATACACTATGAGGGAACTTACTCATCTACTCACTCAGTCTGAGCAAGCCTATGATGATCATATGGTCAAATATAAGGTGTCTCAAGCAAAAAGGAGAGAACATGCTAAAAAGCTAATGGAGCTATCTGAAAATACCTCTTCTGATGAAGCGGACATGGAAGCCCTGATTCAAGAAGTAGAAAAGCTGAATGAATCCAATTCCAACCTGAGAAAAGAGTTGGAAGGTCTGACTATTTGAATGTGCCAAGAGCTTGAAAACTAGAGGAAAGCTAAAGATCTGGTTAAAGACAAAGATCATGAAATCTCCAAGCTAAAGCAAGAGATCAGTGCCCTAACTGCTCAACTCCATGTGAGCAAAGTGGAAAAGGAAGACATGCAAGGAGAACTGAACATTGCCATCTCTGAGAATGCAAACCTGATGGAAACAAATGCTGCTATTTCCAAAGAACTCTCTGAGTCAAAGGAAATACTTGCTAAGATCAACAAGAGTACTATTAAGCTAGAGCAAAAGCTTGAATCAACCAAACCTATCAAGAATACTGATGGACTTGGTTACTCCAGTCATGAGCAAGGTGAGACCTCTAGTGCAAATGCTGAAGCATCAAAGAGGCAACCGACATTCAAAGGTAAAGGTAAGAAAAAGTTCAAACCTATTTTCTTTAACTGTCTTAAAGAAGGACATACTACTAATGTATGTAGGAGTAAGGCTTATAACAATTTTCCTTATTTCCTAAATGATAAGCCTAGATCCTATAGATTCAATGGTAATTGTTATGCATGAAACAAGTTTGGGCATAGAGCATTTGAATGTAGGTCTATTATGAACAACACTGGAATATATCCTCAGAGGACTCAAGGAGTTGGTCTGGAACCTTTTGTGAACCAGAATCACGACTGGTTTAATGCCTTTAATTATCAGTCAGGAAGCGGTGGCTATCAAGCAGCAACCAGATGGAGAGAAAACTATTGGATTTTCCATGTTCATGGTCACACAGTTGCAACATGCAGAAGGAAGAGTGGAAACATGAATAATGGACCTTGGAGAGCACCTGGAATGGTCTGCTATCATTGCAACAAACCAGGTCATTCAACAAGATTTTGTAGAAGTAGAAAGAGTATATCGGATGATATACTAGTCACTCCGAAAGGAAAGATTGATATTGACACTGTTCAAGTGGATATGAACAAAACCTGGAAGAAGAAACCAACAATGTTGCAAGAAGAACCGGTTTCTGCACCTAGTGTGGAAATCATGGAATCAACAAACTAAGCATTAGAAAAGCTTAGGAAGAGCAAATGGTGAAATATTTCGAACCCCAAGTTTTTATTGGTAAAAGACCTTAACTGGTATGTGATACCTGTCATTTGGCAGAAGACCGGAAACGGTAACAGGCAAATTAGGGTTTATGCCCTAATGGTGGAGCATTTATTACGATAGGTGAGGAATATGTTTAAGAGGAATTTTCAAATCATTTCTCACTATCATTTTTCAAGTGAAGAAGTTTTTCAAGTGCAGAGCGAAGAAAAAGTGACTTGTGTTGCGATTCAAAGAAATCTCGAAACCCTGAAGAAGATTCAGAAGCAAATATCAAACGGTCAAGAGAAGAACTCAAAGCGGTGATTCAACAACCGGTGACGAAGTGGAATTTGCAAGCCCTAAATTCTCAATTTCCAATAGGTATTTCTCGAGTTTTCTGTTTTATCATGGCTTCCGCATCTCATGATAGTTCTAGTGCAACTGTTGATTCTATGGACTTCATACAACGAAAGTCAAAAAATAATGCCTTGTCTCAAGTACCGGCTAGTGTTATAGTAGAAGAAGGGATTTGTAATTACATAGACTGCAAAATCGAAGACCTAGGGTCTCTTGTGATCCATTCTCAGCTAGGTCTATTCTATGGGAAGGTTAAATAGGTCAAACTAAAGTATGGCATTTTGGAGAAGAAGAAACTTCATAATGCGGTTTTTTCCTAGAGGATTTCACAGATGACCACATTATAATCATTCTAAGCAGAGCTCATGGTGACAAGATGTATCTTGAGAGAACACATGATATCAAACTGGAAGTGATTCATGCCGTCACCAGTTTCTGCAATATAGGGGATGTGCCAGCCCTAAGGAAGGTCAACAAGACTGAAATGTTCAAGCTCACCGGTTCAGTGAGCGACTCACATGGCATGACTGTCAACTCGATCAAGGATGATCTGGTCAAGTATGCCTGCATGGTGATAGGCTACTAGACATTCTCTGCTAGCAGAATTAATTCTATCTCTGCTGCAGTGGTAAATTCTGCTTACAGAATGATCAAGGAAGATGCATCGTTTGATCTGTGCACCTGTATGCAAAGACAACTTATGCTGAATCTTAAGTCGATCAAACAGGACAATGCACTAAGATTCAAGTTTGGAGAACTACTGGTAGGGTTAGTCTTCTCCTTCCAACGTTATTTCCCAGGAGTTGGAGATATTCAGTGGTCTCTTGACCAACCGGTTACCAAACAGATCAAAGAGAGCCTGCAAGCAGTTGGAACCGGTTACTTTGAAGTTTTGAACAAGTACTTTGATGAGTTCAGAAGCAAGATAAGCCTAAGGATGATGATATCCAGTGACATTGTCAAGAAATATGAAGAGGACATTTGGTTTATCATCAATGTGGATGAATGCATAATGGAGGCCATTGAGCCGAGACATGAAGAAGTGTAGCCTATGGGCTATGAGGTGATGTATGATATGCTGGATGGGTATGCTTCTACTCTAATCACCTCACCCCTTGATCCTAAGGCAAAGAGAACTGACTATTTGGAAAGGGTTGCACCGGTTGGAGAATCCTCTGAAAAGAATGGAAAGGCAGTGCCTTCGGCATCGGCACTGGTTACTGCAACCAGTCCCAAAGTGACCAAGCGGTCACCTGCAAAGAAGAAACCGGAAGCGGCACCTGCCAAAGTCTTCGAGAGGAAGAGGAAGACAAGGAATAATTCACTGGACTCAAAAGAAACTGTGTCTAAGGAAAAACCCAAGAAGACAAGACAAACAAAGAAAAAGACAAAGAATGAACCGACATCATCAGCATCGGTAAATATTGACATTTATTCCTACAAACCTTTGACACATTGTCAAAGAACTATAAAGAATATTAGGAGAAAAATGCTGAATGATTTGATTGATTGTTTTGATGATTTCAATGATGATGAAAAGGAAGCAGTTGAATAGGAAATCATTAGGTATTTATGTGTTAATGACCAGTTGCCTTCAGAAATTAGATCTGAGACACCAGATTCTTTGTATAATTCTTTAGAAAATAAATGGCACATTGCCATAGAAAAGGAACAGGAAATGAGGGAGAAAATATTTGCTCAACATTTTCCTGATGTATCCAATTCATAACTTTTCAAAGTTATAAATAAATACAAAGGCCTATTCTTCATGAGAAGAAGAAGACTCCTATTACTGGAAGGAAAGGATCAATAAGTGATCAAGAATACACATACTCTTGCTTAAGAAGCTCTTAAGATGCATCAAGTGGCAGAAGCCAATAGGAAGGCTGAGCAAGATCCGACAATAAAAAAACTGGATGAAGTGTTTGATAATGAAGGAAACCCGATTACTGAACCTATAGACACTATTGATGTCGATGCTCTGGATGTAGAGGATGTTGCTCATGATACACCATCATAAGCAACAGGATATGAGAAGAAGGCAGAACAGGTAGATAAGCAGAAGAAAGTAGAGGAGGACAAAGAAGAGGAGAAGAGAAAGGAAGTGGAGAAAGAAAAGAAAAAGAAAGAGGAGAAGAAGCAGCAAGAAGAGGAGCAGAGGAAAAAGTATGAAGAAGAAGAGAAGCAGAGGAAAGAAGAGAAAAGGAAAATAGAAGAAGAGGAAAAGAAAAAGACAGAAGAGGAAAAGTTAAGAGCTATAGAGAAAGAAGAAGCAGCAAAAAGCACTCAGATGGAGACTCCAAAGGAAACCGGTAGTCAAGCCAAACTGGCTGACCTCACCAATCTTATAGACCTCTAGTTTGCAAATGAAATGGAGCTGCTACAAAGTATTAAGGTTTCTCAAGAATGCCTTGAAGTGATAAGGAGGAAGAAGGAGCAAGATGTGATCCAAGTTGCGGTGGATACTCTTACCAGTTTGTTACTTGGCACAAACCTCCCCAATACTGATTCATCACTAGCACAATTGAAGCTCCTATGCACCATAGTGGATGATCAGGTGCAGAGCCTAGAAGAGGTAGTAGAGGCAAATGCCAAGAAAGAGCATCAAAAGGTTCTCAACATTGCCCTGGTGAAGAAGCTTAATAAGCTCCAGTCCTAACTACAAAAATCTCAAAAAGACATAAAGAATGCTCTGGATGAAGGGAATCTACTATTGAGTAAGATTTTCCAACCCCATCTCTTCTGTGATGATGTGCTTGTACAAAAGAAAAAGCTACAATCTGACTTGTAGTTATACATGAGCACCTTCAAGCCACCATATGACTCTTTTACAGCTTATGGGCAAACCGTTCATCGGTTTCATATCCAGTCTGCCAAATTAGAGTTGGAAATCAGCAACTGGACTTGAGATTTGCAGGAACTACAACTGGTTCTACTCCCATGTCTGCAAATACTTCAGAAATATTATCTCAATTTGGATGCCTTAACGGTGACTAAAGAGATGAGCACAATAGATGCCATGGAAGAACAGGTCTCCTAGATGCAGACAAAGAAAGAAGTGGCTACCTCCCTACTTGAGTCTTGGTCCTTATCTATGAAACAATTTTTGCAGGACTTCAAATCAGTTTTTGACAAGTTTTACTCTTTACTGCCATAAACACTTATTCTTTTAATACTAATGAAACAGGGGTTGGTCTGTAATATTATTTTTGTTGTCATTGTTGGAAAAGGGGGAGAAGTATAAATTTTTAATGTTTTGATGTATACTTTCATGTTAAGAAGTAGTATACATTGTATTTTCTGCAAAAGGGATAGTGTATATGCTTAGGGGGAGTAATTTTGATTTTGACACATTTTTGTTGTAAAACACTTAGATGTCAAAATTTTCCTAAGTGTTGCCATCAATGCCAAAGGGGTAGATTGTTGGCATTTTTGATGATTATGTTGTGATTGTCATTGATAGACATACACTTGCATTGAGATCACTTTTATATGTATGAGTTATGCTCAACCGACAATTGTTTCAAACCGGCATGATGCATTATAGTCTTTAGACTATTGGTGTTTTGCAAAATGTTTTTACCGGTCTGAAGCGGTATGTTGACCCCAAACGGTTCGAGGATCTCAAGCGGTATGAAGCATCAAAGTGGCAGAACACATATTTCCCAGTCTTCATTTTTATCAAACCGACAACCGGTATTTTGTATGAACCGGTAATACTCTGTGATGAGTTACTAACTGACATTTTGTGATGAGTTACCATCCATCGACTGTTTGACGGTGTCGACACTTTAACGGTGCTTTTTTGTGTCATGTTACAGAATATGTCTAGATGCATTGAACCTAGGAAATTGTAATGTAATCCTATTGGACCGACATGAAATCAGATTCCTTTATAAGGACATCATGTCTAGGGTTTTAAGTCATTGCTGGGGTTTAAGGTGGTTGATGAGTTAGAGAGAGTGTGAATGTGTTGAAGACTAAAGTAATGCTGGAATGCATTAGGAATGAGCTATCAAGGATCTAACCAAGCAATCTATGCTATTTACTAGATCACTCACTTGTTGATTACTCACATCTTCAACAAGTCTGAAGCCCTTAACCAGGTAGGCCCAAAAGCCTTTTGTAAATCCTTTGACAAGGTGGTTCACATATGAGGATCTAAAATCCTCTAGCAAGGTAGTCTTTAATCAGACTTATCTCCTAACAAATATTGAGATTCCTAATAGGATCTATTCTGGTAAAGAACATAGTATGACCTTAACCGGTCTAACCTTAACTGGTCTGGTTCCTATTCTGCAGATAGTTACTTGTGAGTTCCATCTCACCGTGGTTTTTCCCATTTGGGTTTCCACGTCAAAATCTCTTGTGTTATGGTGTTTGTGCTTCTATGGGTGAATGCATTATTTTCTATTTGGTTTGTATATGTGCTAATCGGTTTGTCTGCTAAATTGTTTTACTAGTTTACTGTTAGTCTAGTAAAGTGTTTAAGTACATTGAGTTTTGGCATACTAATTCACCCCCCCCTCTTAGTATCCATCACACACAAGAGGGCTTCTCTAGCTCTGTAATCATTTTCAATATTCTTGTCCAAGTCTGCAGGAGTAGGATTGCTAGATGTCAGATCATAAGGTGTGTATCCTTTCTCAGTGATCTCCCAATATCCTTGCCAAGACATCTAAGATGAGTCTCCATTTGAATTTTCCATATCACATAGTTTTTTCCATCAAGCTTAGGGATTTCTCTTCTAAAAATAGTTGCTGGTTGATTAGAAGTGTTAGCTGCCATAGGATCTACCTCAAGTGGTTAAGATTTTTCAAAAGAGGACCAAAGCTCTGATACCATTTGTTAGGATAACTGGTGAACAACTGAGAGGGGGGAGGGAGAATCAATTGTTAATAGATTATAACATTTAATCTACTTAATAACCATTAACCTGATTAAGTACTAATTAAGAAAAAAATAGATACCAGTAAACAATACAACTTAACAATTAAACAAATAATCAATGCAAAGCAACCATACCACATAACACCATGATTTGTACATGGAAAACCAGGAAGGGGAAAAACTACAGTGGCAAGCCTACCCATAGTTAGATGATACTTCTGCAAAAAGTATGTCATAAAATGAGGGGCCAGCACATGTAGGAAGGCACACTTCCTAGAGCGTACTGCTCATTACAAAAGAGTCTCCTTGACTACAGAGAGGAAACAACCATCTCAAGATCAATAGACAACAATCCAATAGAGTGAACTGCTAGAGATAGCATCTACCATGCGTGATTATAGTCCCTATTAAGCTCAATACCGGAGGCCTTTGACCCCTTCCTTAATCCCAATTTGATCACCTATGATCGACCAAGTCTCCTTCGCATATGATATTGCATTCCAAGACCACAACTACTAATTACAATGAGATCTTACATCATTTTATACCAACCCTAAGGTCTAAACCAATTAGGTCAGCCACCTAAAAGATATTACAATAAGTGTTGGCATTGCACACTCCAATGAGAAATTGTTGGTGATTGAAGGTATTGTCATTAATGGCAACCTTGCAATCTTATGGCAATAACACCGATAGACTCTACACCGGTAGATAGTTCATCGACACCGACAATAATGTTTACTGACATCCTAGCCAATAGGATTGTGATTATTGTATTTTGTATTTATTTGTAATATCTTTTTGTAAGCCAACATGGCATATTATAATTAGACTCATATATAAGTATGAGATCTTGTAGATCATTTTGTGTGACACAACATAGAGGATAGATATGACGGATATGTAGAGCGAATATTAAGGTAGGCTTTGTAGAAGGGTTTATGGTTATTGTATGAGCTTCAACTGGTACTAAACCTAGCATAGTAGATGCTTTTTGTAGCAGTACATTATATTGGATTTTCATAATCCATTTTGTAAGTCAGTGAGACCTCCTTTTATAATTGAGTAGTGAGCTCTAGGTAGTTGGCCTTCCTGCATGTGCAGGCACCTCTTGTAGGTAATATCCATTCATTGGATAGTGAGTGAATATTGTGGGTCACAAATCCCACCAAGTTTTTTACTACACTGGGTTTACTCATTAAACATCTTGTATTATGGCATGCTTTCTATGTTGTCTTTACTGTTCATATTTACTGCATTAATTCTTGTTTATCGGTACATTGTTTTGGAATGCAAAATACTTAATAAGGTCAAAAATTCTTTTAACCGATTAGATACTAATTCACCCCCGCTCTCAGTATCTTTGGGAATCCTAACAATTGGTATCAGAGCCTGGTCCTCTATTTTCAAAAGCCTAACAACTTGAGGAAGATTCTGAAACCAGTACAGATGGAAAACTTGAGAAAGCAATTGGAAACAACTCTTGTAGACTTTGATGCAGAAAAGTTGAAAAATATCAAACTTGAAGATGATTTGAAGACTGCACAGGAATTCATTCAAGGACTTCAAGAAAATCTTACTATTGCTAGAAAGAAAAGAAGAGAACTTCATGAGAAGATACAAAATGATGATGATGAAAAGGAATCTCTTAATGATCTTGTAAGCAAGATGAGGCAAGAAAACATGACCTTGAGGAATGAGATGCAAGACATGACTATGAGATTTTGTAAAGACACTAAAGACAAAAAGAAGAATGAAGATGACTTGACTAGGAGACTCAATGATGCTGGAACTAAAAATCTAAGACTCAGTCATGAAAATGATATGTTAAAAATAGATCTGGTTCACATGGAACATGATAAAACTGAACTTATGAGACAAAAGTAATTTTTGGAAAATGTGTTGGCTATTGCAAATCAACACAAAGAGAAATTCAAGAAAAGTTCAGAAGAACTTGATGATATGCTGAAAAGTCAGAAACCTAATGGAGGCACTAAAGGACTTGGATTTGAAGTTGGTGAAAGCTTTGGTACTTCAAACAATCATGATCACAGTAAACCGACAAGACAACCTAATGCCTACAAATTTAATGGGAAATGCTTTAACCGTAACAAGTATGGTCATAGAGCAAATCAGTGTAGATCTAGAAACTATCAGAACACTAATACACCCACCAGTCAATGTTCTGAATGCAACAAAACTGGTCACAATTCAGAAAATTGCAGAATGAATGTAAGATGTTATGTTTGTGGAAGATTTGTACACTTATCTAACCAATGCATAACCTTCACCAACAAATAACAAATGACCCTGTTTGAAAGGCAAAGACAAGGTTGATGAGGTAAAACAAGAATTTTCAAAACAATGGATTAGAAAGAGAGATCAGAATGTTGATGAGACTATTCCTTCACCGGTAGAACAGAGTATTACTCCATCGGCAAGAGATTCTTCATCTAACTAAAAAGAAACCTTTTTGGGGATATGGCATCAAATTGAAATCATGCAAGTTTACCCTCGGTTGATGGTGAGAAGATGAAATTCTTCTTTATCGACAGATGTGTTAAGTTTCACTTAACTGACAAGCATTTATTGTGGTCGTTGAAGGAAAGGACAATATAAATCAGTGTTTTTCACTCTTTTTCATTCACCAAGCATTCAAATTTCCTAAGAGCATGAAAAACCCAAGTGAAGGCATCCACAACGAGAAGTGAAGCAAAATATTTCAAGCAACCAAACCTAAAAGGCAGATTAAGGTATTTATCAGTGGCTTCTTCCTCTGCTCCTGAATTCATTGCAAACCCTTCTGTTATTGAAGTGGTTAAACACCCTAGGCCCGTATTCAAGATTATTCTCGAAGTAAAAAAGCAGGATAATACCCTAGGTGCATTTTCTAAAATCCCTAAAGGAGTTGCATATGCAGAAGACCCAAGAATTTACATACATTGCCATATTGAGAAACTAGGTTAAGATGAAATCGTGAAAATGTATAAAAATGTGATTTGTGATGAAAGTGGAATTGTAAAACTAGAACATAAGGTTATTGAAACCCTAGGTTTGTTGGAAATCCTTGACATCCCAGAATTTCCTAAGGAAGTTGTGAGGATTGTACTCAGTAGAGTTCATGGAGAATTCTTTTGGCTTGATTCTATCCATAAGATTACAAGAGAAGCGATTAAGGCCATGACTGGCTTACCTTCCATTGGTAGCAGGCCAGACAAGACCAAGAAAGTACCAAACAACACAGTAATGACTTTAAATGGTGCAACCTATGACAATAGATCCCTAAGAGTTAATGATGTGAAAGATGACAATGTTAGATTCATTAGCATGATCTTAAGATACAAAACCACACAGGCTAACTGACTGAACTCAGTTTCCAGTCTATGTATCAAGAGTGCATATGATATGGTGAACAATGATGCTAAAATAGATGTATGTGAGTGGCTGAAAGATGAATTAATTGATAATTTGAAGAAAATTAAAGGAGATAAGAAAGGTACTTTCAGATTTGAAAATCTTCTTGTATGCCTAATTCTATGTATTACAAAAGAAGTCCCTAGTATAGGCAGGAAAGACTTTGGTTATGACATACCGATAGGTAAACAACTGTTGGATATCTTCACCAACATGGGAATAGATAAGGACAACAAAATAACTGACTATTTCCAAGCATTTAAGGCTAAAATGAAGACTAGGGAAAGGTTACCTCAGAGTATTTTTGATAAGTATAAGAAAGAAATATGTTTTGTGATTAAGAAGGATGAGATTTGGATGGAAGCAGTTCTTCCTAGAATTGTTTAGGTGACAAAGATGGGTTATGAGGCTGATGTGAACATTATTGAGACATATGCCAAATCCCTACTTGAAGCCCCTAGAGAACCAAAGGAAAAGGTGTTTGGTAATGCTGAAACCATTGAAAGTGGTGTGCAAACACTGAAATAGAGGAAGCGAAGAGAAAAACATATCTGAAGTGCATCTAAGCAGGTTAAAGAGATAAAGGAAAATGTAATGAATATCACCGGTTTCAAAGAAAGTGATTTGGAAGGTTTACAACCAGAAGCTCACCTCTCACCGATTGGAACTTCATCAGAAAGTGATATCCCAACTGAGTTTAAAAGAGTAGTTAGGAAGATAAAACCTTCACTGGTACCCTCTCCTCCTCCCAAGAAAACCAGGAGAACAAGGTAGAAACAATAGGCAGTAAGTCCCCCAACTAAAAAGATGACACCCAAGAAGAAAAAGGAAAAACAAGTTATCCCTCCTCTTGACAATCTATTGAATGAGATAACACATGATGGTAACTTATCAAATGTTAGAAAATTATATGATACATTTACCAATGAGGAGAAGGAAAGCATAGAAAATAGTATCATTTTACACCTCAATATTTATAAGAAATTTTTGATAGAGGTTGTAGGTGATTGCTTATTGAATTGTATAGGTGGTTAGATGCTAAAAGGTTAGCCATTATGGAGTTAGACAAGAAAATAAAGATTGAGAAACTGCTAGCTGTTCACCTTGTTAAATCAATTGAAGAAATTGATGAGCTAATCAGTGAAGCTAACATAACAATATTTTCTAGTGGACATTGACATGTAAGTCTAATGGCCGGCAGGGTTAATGAGATCATAGAAGAGACAACAGATAAATGAGACATTTTCTTTGTGAAAAAAGAGAAACAAGAAGAACTAAATAGACCAAAAACATTCAAGGTATACCAAAAGGATAAGGACAAAGGAAAAGGCAAGGTAGGTGGACTACCTAATATAAAAGTGACAGATAACCTTCCACCACCTTTTGATACTCCACCGGTACTAATTGACAACACACTGGCTACTGAGAATGTGGAGACTTCACATGAGGATACAAATCCTGAATCAGAAATCATGTACACAATGAACATTGATACTCAGGAGGTCAATATTCTGGTAGATAAGGAGACCACTGGTGAAAAGAAAGATGTGGCTACTGAGCCACCGACTGAAAATATTGAGGTAGAGACACATGCAAAATAAACAGTGGAACATATTGAGATTGGAATGGTGACTGATACCATTGATGCAAACATTAAAAAACCAACAGAGACTGAGAAACCGGTTGTAGAGAATACAAAGAATCCTACTAAGTCACCGATAGTGGATAGTGCAAAGATGTAGATAGAGAAACCAATAGTGGATACCACAAAGAAACCATCAGAAAAACGGGCATAAGAGAGCACAGAGATACAAGTTGAGAAATAGGTTGACCTTCAGGTACATACAGAGATAGTGCCACCGACAACTGCTGAGAAACCTAAACCTTTGCTAGTTGAAATGTAGACACAAACTAACCTACTAGAGGTCAAAACAAGCAAAGTGGTTACTCACACTGGCAACATGGAGATTGTTAAGGTAATTGGTCAGTCATCTGGTACTTCCATGATTGAATTCAGACCAACAAATGTAACTGAGGTATTATTGGATTCAATTAAGAAGATTACTAATTGTAATGCACTCGCATATAAGGCTATAGATGATACCATCCCCATTCTTAAATTGATTGCACCCAATTGTAATGTAGAAAATAAAGATTCTTTGAGTCAATTAGACACATTGTCTAAGTATATCACCGACAACATATTGATTGTTGATCAAATAAATGAAGAGACATTTAAGGAGAAAATGGATAAGGAAAAAGAGAAATTCTTTGATGAGACAATAAAGATGTGCATGGGACACATTGATACCCTCTTACCAACACTGAGTAAAACATGGAGTTTAAGGAACTATATAGAGATACATGTAAGACAAATCTTTTGACAATGGATATCGATAAGGAGATCAACAAAGTACAAAAACAAATTGATGATATAGTTGACAATATCATTGGTTCATCTGAACCAATATCAATTATCGAACAAGAGATAACTGGATTTGAATAGAAACTTGAGAAGTTGGAGAAGGAAAAGGAAAGAATAAAAGGAAAGGCAAAAGATCTTAAATGTAGGCTCAGTCCTAAATTGGGTAACCTCATCTCTTTCAGGAAAGAGATCTCAGAGCCACTTATTTAGGGATAGAAGACACTGGAAGAGTAAATGCATCACCTCACCAGTACAATTAAAAGAATAGAGGCAACATTAAAGGACAATAACAGGTTCACTCAGAGCCCGAATTTGGTACTAGCAGACCTATTCCAGATTATAACCAACTGGTTACAAGGTTCAAGCTAAAACTACACTCAGTTGACATTTTGACAACCTTTGTCATTGATGTCAAAGGGGGAGTAGTAGAGAAGAGAAAAATCCAATAACTTAGAGATCATCTGCTCATGGGGAGCACACAATTTTGGTAATATTTTTGGATACAATTTTGAATTTTTCTCATGGTTGTTGCCATTAATGCCAAAGGGGGAGATTGTTGGCATTGCACATTCCAATGAGAAATTGTAGGTGATTGAAGGTATTGTCATTGATGACAACCTTGCAATATTATGTCACGGGCAGACACCGACATCGACAGACTCTACACAGACAGATAGTTCACCGGCAGGGACAATAATGTTTATCGACATCCTAGCCGACATGATTTTGATTATTGTATTTTGTATTTAATTGTAATATCTTTTTGTAAGCCGACATGTTATATTGTAATTAGACTCATATATAAGTATGAGATCTTGTAGATCATTTTATGTGACACAACATAGAGGATAGATATGATGGATATGTAGAGTGAATATTAAGGCAGACTTTGTAGAAGGGTTTATGGTTATTGTATGAGCTTCAACTGGCACTGAACCTGGCATAGCAGATGCTTTTTGTAGCAGTACATTATATTGGATTTTCATAATCCATTTTGTAAGTCAGCAAGACTTCCTTTTGTAATTGAGCAGTGAGCTCTAGGCAGTTGGCCTTCTTGCATGTGCAGGCACCTCTTGTAAGTAATATCCATTCATTGGACAGTGAGTGAATATCGTGGGTCACAAATCCCACCAAGGTTTTTCCCACACTGGGTTTCCTCGTTAAACATCTTGTGTTATGGTGTGCTTTCTATGTTGTCTTTACTATTCATATTTATTGCATTAATTCTTGTTTACTGGTACATTATTTTGGAATGCAAAATACTTAATAAGATCAGAAATTATGTTAACCAGTTAGATACTAATTCACCCCCCTTCTTAGTATCTTTGGGAATCCTAACAATAAGATCATTACATAAATCCATATTACAATGATATTCCATGTTGGCTTAAGACCAAAACAACAATAAAAAATCCATAAAACATCCTGAAACATCCCAGTAACATGTAGAGTACACGTTAACATGATACTGATCCATAACCTAGATAGGTACCAGACCTATTCTGGGTCCACCACACCAAATCAATGTCTTCAAGCAGTTGAAGCATAATCACAGAACATCTTCAACATCCTGAAATCCTTGTAGAAGTTGTACCAACACCAATTATGCATCTTGTCAAGATTCCTCAGTGAGAACTCTGTCGGTAAAGCCTTAAACTAGTGCTGGCAAGGGTTTACCAGAGTGTATGATAGAATTTGATTACCAAGTCAATACCATCTGACAAAGACATGCTCCCTAATCATGTACCACATGTAACCAATCACATTCCATAGATCCAAACATGCTGAAAGTGTCCAACAAATAGTCTCTTCTACTGGTAACACTATATCTTCTACTAGTAACCAACCATAACAAATAGTGTTGACATCAATAGCAAAACATCAATGCAACACATAATCAATTCATTCAATAATTCCAACACTAAGAACCATGCCTAATTCTTCTGTCAATAGAGATACTGTTAGATAGTTCAAATAACCGAAAGACAACTGAGAGGGGGCATGAAACAGTTGTCACATATTATAGGAACCATTAACAATTTAAACTTAAATACCGGAACCCAGAACATTAATATAATAACAATAGTTAATCCAATTAACAATAATCACAAAATAAAAGCCATCCACTTAACACCAAGATTTGTACGTGGAAAACCTGGTAAGGGAAAAACCATGGTGGGAAGCCTACCCACAGTTAGATGATACTTCTCCAGTAAGTATGTGTATTACAATTGAGGGGCCTACACTTGCAAGAAGGCCAATAGCATAGAGTGCACTTCTCATCACAAAAGGAGCCTCACTGACTACATGTAAATCCAGACTATAATCTGGGGAAGTGTTGAACTGCAAAAGATAGCATCTCCTATGCCTGAGTACAGTTCTAGTTAAGCTCTATACCGGAGGACTAAATCCTCTTACATAAACCCAATTCAATCTTCAATGATTGACCAAATCCTTTGCCTAAATGATATTACATTATTCACACATTACATTCCTTGACCATGACCTCTTACATTTTCCATGATGATCTACAATGAGATCTCACATCTCTTTATACAAAACCCTAGACCATAAACAATCAGGTCGTCCACATACAATAAACAGATTACATAATTACAAACCATGTCGGATTTAGACCAAACAAACAATATCAACATATAAGACATCCCAAAAATACATCAATAGGTCCTATCCACACGTTACATTAAAGCCAATCCATAACCTAGATCAACCGAGACCTAGTATAGGTCCATACGGTATAGCAATGATCTCCAATCGCCAAGTCGCGAACATGATCACCAACAACATCCTAAAACTCCACCAGAAGCTGCACCAACACCACTTATGTAACTCAACAAATATCTCCATCAAACACTCTGCCGGTGAAACCCTCGTCGAAACCAGAAACCAATCTTCTAAGCAAGCAGGATAGCATCCGATCTCTAGACCAAAACCAACTGACCAAATATGAGTATAAGTATCATGAACAAGCTGATTCCATTACCAGATTATACCGAAGCCTACCAGATCATGTCGGATCCAAGTTAACCAGAAACTACTTAACCTATCGGGACTAGAAGGGTATCGGTAATGCATCCAAATAGCTAATGTTGGCATCAATGACAAAATATCAATGCAACACATAATCAATTCCACCAAATGGCCAACAATCTCCCCCTTTGGCATTGATGGCAACACTAGATGTGAAAAATATCTAAGTACCAAGAAATGCCAAACGAGTCTCTCCCTGTGGAAGATAGCTAATAAATTCCCACATTATAGCTCTGAATTTCTCTTTATCAATATCACTCCCCTTTTCACTTTCTTTTTCACATCAATATCACTCCCCCTTTGATATCAATGCCAAAAATCGGATAGAAATCTTAAAGTAAAAACATAAGCCTCTGTATCACAAAGCTGACTACTCCCCCTCAATAGTAACATCCCACATCAGTGTTTGAATGAATAGTATCTCTAATAGTGCATGCTAGACTGATGCCAAATCGCATCAATCAAGTCTCTATCGGAGGGGCAGAAACTCCCAATCTGTCTCCTAAATGATTCCCTGGAAAAGGGTGTAGTAAAAATATATGCAATCTTCTCTTTAGTGTTCACATAAACCAGTCTAATATTATTTTCTTCCACCTTCTCCTTCAAAAAGTTATACTTGATAGATATGTGCTTTGTTTTAGAAAGAAATACCAAATTATTTGATATATCAATAGAAATAGAGTTATCACAGTAAATAACTATCGGTGCATCACAATCCACCTTTATATCCTTCAACATTTGCTTCATCCATAAAACTTGTGTACAGTTAGTAGCAACAACAACATACTCAAGTTCAGCAGTAGATAAAGAAGTACATGACTGTTTCTTGCTAATTCATGGAACCAACTTCTTTCTAAGAAAGACAGCTCCACTGGAACATCTCCAACCCAGTCAACATCCACTGAAACATCTCCAGCCCAGTCAACATCTGTATATGCACATAAAGTAAAGTTATCATCCTAAGGGTACCATAAGACACATTCTGATGTACCTTGCAAGTATCTAAAAATCCTTTTCAACTCCATCTCATGATTTTCTCTAGGATCACTCTGAAATCTTGAAATATTACAAACAACATTCATTATGTCAGGCCTAGTCCGAGTCAAATAAAGGAGACCTCCAATCATAGATTTGTATCTTGTAGGATTTAACAGTGCAGGAACATCTTTTCATGTTAATTTATCACATGTAACCATAGGAGTACTTACTAGTTTAGATTCTCCCATACCAAATTTCTTTAATAATTCCTTAGCATATTTAGTTTGACAGATGAAAATACCTTTGTCAGTCTGAGTAATCTGCAAACCTAAGAAAAATTTCATCTCATCAATCATAGACATCTCAAATTCTTTCTCCATATTCATAGAAAATTCTATGCATAACTTATCTTCACCTCCAAAAATAATATCATCAACAAATACTTCAATAATCAATATATCATCAACAATGATCTTATAATATAAATTACTATCAACACTACCCTTAGTAAAACCAAGCTTCAAAAGATTTTTATCCAACCTTGCATACCAAGCTCTAGGTGGTTGTTTTAATCTCTACAAAGCTTTCCTTAACCTGCAAACCATGTCTGTATCATTTGATAGTGAAAAACCATCAAGTTTCTCAATATAAACTTCCTCATCAAGATCCCCATTAAAAAATGCACATTTAACATCCATCTAATAAACCTTGTTGTTTTTATAAGTAACATAGGCAAGAAACAATATTACAGCTTCAATCCTAGCTACAGGTGCAAAATTCTCTCCATAATCAATTCTTTCCTTATGAGAATATCCTTTACAAACCAATCTAGCCTTATTCCTTATAAATTAACCATCCTCATTCAATTTATTTCTAAAAACCCATTTAGTTCCAATAACACTCTTATTTTTAGGCCAAGGAACCAAGGTCCATGTGTTATTTTTCTCAATCTGATCTAATTCTTCTTCCATAGCTTTCAACCAATGTTCATCTTTACATGCCTCAATTACTGATACCGGTTTAGCTTGTGAAATTAAATAGACCTCATTAGTGGCCAATCTTCTTCTTGTCATCACTCCATTGCTCTTATCCCCAATGATTTGATCTTCTGAATGATTCAATCTCACATACCTAGGAGTCTTCTGACTCTCTGTTCCTCTTCCCTATTCTTTAGTTACTATAGAATTCTCTGATGTTTCTGGAGTAACTGGTTCAACTCTCTGTTTTGGTAAAGGTGCTACCGGTTCAGATTTAATCATTTCCACTACCGGTTCCTTCTCATAAAATCTGATTTGACTTTTGTTTATCGCATCTACTTTGACATTAGCACTCTCCACAATTCTCTGCAATCTCTTCTTATAACATCTATATGCTTTGCTTTCATTAGAATAGCCAAGAAATATGCCTTCATCACATCTAGGATCAAATTTTCCAATAATATCATCTCTCCTGATATAACATTTTCTTCCAAAAATTCTGAAATACTTAACTGTAGGTGTATTGCCAAACCATGATTGATAATGTCTTACTAGTTTCTCCTTTGATATGTACTCTATTGAATGTATAAACCAATGTACTCACTGCTTCTCTCCTATAGATATGAGGTAGACTAGCTTCTATCATCATAGTTCTAGCAACATCCAAGATAGTTCTGATCTTCCTTTCCACAACTCCATTTTGCTGAGGTGTCTGGGGAGCATAAAATTGTCTTCTTATACCATGCTTGTCACAAAAGTAATTAAACTCACTGGATGTGAATTCTCCTCCATGATCTAATCTCAAACATTTAATCTTCAATCCTGTCTCAGTTTCCACTTTAGCCTTAAGGATTTTAAACTTTTCAAATGCTTCAGATTTTTCTCTCAAAAAAGTAACCCACATCATTCTAGAATAATCATCAATGATTAGCATGAAATATCTATCACCTTGAAATTTTAACTCTACCAGGGCCACACAAATCAGTATGAATAAGATCAAGAACGTAATTTGATTCCTCTTGTATACTCCTAAAAGAGGTTCTGACCTATTTATCCATTTGACACTCTTTACATACCAGATTATAGAGCTTCATAATCTTAGGTATATCCCTAACTGCCTTAGTTGAACTGATATTCACAATACATTCAAAATTCACATGACCCAACATTTTATCCCATAGCCAACTCTCATTAATCTGTGTAATCAAACATGTCTTCTCATTAGAGTTTAAGTGAAATATACTACCTTTTGTTTGTGTACCGATTGCAATCTCCAAGCCAAGTCTGTTAATGATTTTGCATTTTCCATCCTTGAACTGTAATTGAAATCCTTATCTACCAATTGTCCTACACTCAAAATATTATGCTTCAAACCTTCAACATAATAAACATTGTCAGTATTGTTCTTTCCATCCAATGATATAGTTCCTTTTCCTTTGATCATACAAGCCTTGTCATCTCCACTAACTAGACCACCATTAAATTATTGTAAAGACATAAACTTCCCTTTATCTCCAGTCATATGATGTGAACAACCACTGTCAATTACCCATTCATTGTTGTCTTTAATTTAGCAGCAACTGCATTCTCTTCAGGTTTATTCTCTTCTTGTGCCAGATCATCTTCCTTGATAGGTAGCAACACCCATTCCTTCCCATTGCCGGATCCACTAGCAGAATCTTCTGTCGGTTCATCATTTGAATCAGTAATGCCTTCCTCATCCGCTATGTAGCATGATTTGTCTCTATTTTTCTTCTATTTATACTTGTTCTGATATTCAAGGTTAGGCTTAAATGATCTTTTAACTCTTTCTTCAAATCTAGAATTCCTTTCAGGATATCTAGATGCAAAATGACCAATCTTATTACATGCAAAACATTTAAAAGGTGCTTTTCCTTCATACTTACTTCCTACCAGTTCTTTAGGTAATCTTCTAGAAAATAGTGCTTCAAGTTCCTCAAACTCATCATCTTCTCTCTTCATATCTTCTAATTCCTTTACATATAAAGCTTTCCAGTATTGCTTACTAGTTGTAGATATAGATGCATGAAAAGCAGGTTCAGTCTTTATAGCTCTAGAAGGTCCCAATTCCTCAAGCTCAAAAGAAAATAGTTTCCCAACCAAAGTACCTCAGTTGACAGATGTATTAGCCATTGTTCTCAACTCATTAATAGCAGTAGCCTTAATTTTGTAAGCCAGTGGTAGGGATCTCAGGACTTTAGAAACAATTTCATCTTCGTTGAGAGTTCCACCACAACATTGAATTCCCATAACAATCTCATTTTCCCTTTCGATGAATGCAGTAATCCTTTCATCTTCATCCACCTTTAGGTTTTTATATCTCACCTGGTAACCATCAAGTTTAGCAATCTTCACTATAGGGTCACCTTCATTAAGAGTCTTCAATTTGTCCCATATAGCCTTTCGAGATGATTTTTTTGTTAATCCCATTATTTGCTGATCAAAAAGTGCACATAAGAGGGCTTCTCTTTCTCTATAATCATTCTCAAGCTCCTTGTCCAAGTCTACCAAAGGAGGATTGGTAGATCTTGTATTGTAGGGTATGACACCATACTGTGTGATCTCCAAAATCTCCTTGCCAAGACATGTTAGATGAGTCTCCAGCCGAATCTTCCATACTATGTAATTTGTTATGTAATTTGTTCCATTAATGGAATATCCCTTCAAAAATAGCTCCAGAAGAACTGGATGAATTTGAACTATTAGTCGCCATAGAATCTTCCTCAAGCGATTAAGATTTTTGCAGAGAGCACCAAAGCTCTGATACCAATTGTTAAATAATTCAAATAACCAGAAGACAACTAAGAGGGGGGGATGAATCAGTTGTCACAGATTATAGGAACCATTAGCAATTTAAGATTAAATATCGGAACCCAAAACATTAATACTGGAATAACTGTTAATCGAACTAACAATAATCACAGAATAAAATCCATCGACATAACACCAAGATTTGTACATGGAAAACCCAGTAAGGGAAAAAACACAATGGGAAACCGACCCACAGTCAGATGATACTTCTGCAATAAGTATGTGAATTACAATTGAGGGGCTTGAACTTGTAGGAAGGCCGACAGTCTAGAGCGCACTACTCATCACAAAAGGAGCCTCACTGACTACATATAAATCTAGACTACAATCCAAAGAAGTGTTGAACTCCAAAAGATAACATCTCCTATGTCTGTGTATAGTTCTAGTTAAGCTCTATATTGGAGGACTAAATCCTCTTACATAAACCCAATTCGATCTCCAATGATCGACCAACTCCTTTGCCTAAATGATATTATATTATTTGTACAATACATTCCTTGACCATGACCTCTTACATTTTCCATGATGATCTACAATGAGATCTTACATCTATTTATACAAAACCCTAGATCATAAACAATCAGGTCAGCCACATACAATAAATTGATTACATAATTACAAACCATGTTGGATTTAGACCAAACAAATAATATCAACACATAAGACATCCCAAAAGTACATCAATAGGTCCTATCCACATGTTACATTAAAGCCGGTCCATAACCTAGATCAATCAGGACCCAATATAGGTCGATACGCTACATTAATAATCTCCAACTGCCTCAAAAATTATCACCAACAACATCCTAAAAATCCACCAGAAGATGCACCAACACCACTTATGTAATTCATCAAAGATCTCCATCAAAAGCTCTAGCACTGAAACCCTCGCTAGAACTAGAAACCAATCTTCTAAGCAAGAAAGATAGCATCCGATCTCCAAACCAAAACCAAGTGACCAAATATGATTATAAGTATCATGAACAAGATGATTCCATTTCCAGAATATATTGGAGCTTATCAGATCATGCTGGATCCAAGTTAACCAGAAACCACTTAACCTACCAGGACCAAAAGGGTACCGATAAAGCATCCAAACAACTAGTGTTGGCATCAATGACAAAACATCAATGTAACACATAATCAATTCCACCAAATGGCCTAAAGATACTCTTGCTGGGAAGATATCTTCTTTTGAGCTTGAGGAATTTGTTCCTCTTGGAGCTACAAAGGTTGATACTGCATTTAAGGCATCTACATCATCAACCGACAAACAAGATTGGAAAGTTTTGTATGCAAAGGAATTGGAAGAGACCAGGAAAGAAGATGAAGAGATTGAGCAACCTGAACCCCTATTTTCTAGAAGGATTCTAGGAGATCCATCAGGAAGTAAGTATGAAGGAAAATCTCCTTTCAAATAATTTGCATGTAATAAGAAAGGTCATTTTGCATCTAGATGTCCTTAAAGGAATTCAAAATTGGAAGAAAGAGAAAGAAGATCTTTTAAGGCTAATCCTGAATATCAGATCAAGCATAAGTACAAAAAATACAAAACCAAATCATGCTACTATGCTGATGAGGAAGGAGTAACTGATGGATCAGAAGAGGAATCGACATGAGATTCAACTAGTGGATCTGGCAATGGAAAAGACTAGGTATTTTATGCTATGAAGGAAGATGATCCAGAACCAGTTATTAAGAATGAGGAAAAGGTCCTTACAATGAAAGTTGAAGACATAGATGAATGGGTAATAGATAGTGGATTTTCTCATCATATGATAGGTGACAAAGGAAAGTTTCTAATCCTGCAAGAATTTGATGGTGGTCAAGTCAGATTTGGTAATAACAAGACATGCATGATCAAAGGAAGATAAACCATTTCATTGGATGGTAAACATAACACTGATAATGTCTATTATGTTGAAGGTTTGAAGAATAATATTTTGAGTGTAGGTATTTGGTAGACAGAGGATTCCAATTACAATTAAAGGATGGAAAGTGCAAAATCATTAGCAAATCAGGTTTGGAGATTGCAATCGATACATAGACAAAAGGTAACATCTTTCACTTGAACTCTGGTGAAAAGACATGTTTTATTGCACATATTGATGAAAGATGGCTATGACATAAGAGGTTGTGTCATGTAAAATTTGATTTCATTGTAAAGATCAAGTCAACTAAGGTAGTTAGAGATTTACCTAAGATTGTGAAGCCTCATAATCTGGTATGTAAAGAATGTCAAGTGGGTAAGCAAATCGAGACTTCTTTTAAGAGCATACCTGATAAATCTAATGATGTTCTTGATTTGATTTATACTGACCTATGTGGTCCTACTAATACAAGAAGCTTTCAAGGTGATAGATATTTTAGGTTAATCGTAGATGACTATACTAGAATGATGTGGGTTGCTTTTCTAAGGGAGAAATCTGAAGCCTTTGAGAAATTCAAGATCTTTAAAGGTATGGTTGAGATAGAGACATCATTGAAAATCAAGTATCTGAGATTAGATCAAGGTGATGAATTCACATCCAGTGAGTTCAACAATTATTGTGAGAAAAATGGAATTAGGAGACAGTTGTCTACACCCTAGACATCTCTGTAGAATGACATTGCAGAAAGAAAGAACATAACCATTTTGGATGCAGCCAGAAGCATGATGATGGAAACTAATTTGCCTCATATCTACTAAGAGAAGTAGTAAGTACAACAGTTTATATATTCAAGAACAAAATACTGAACCAGTTACCTTGATATCATTAGAAAACTCAACTGTAACTGAAGAGCAACACAAAGAACCTAAAAAATTAGAAAACACCAAGGTATGTAAGGCTAAATCATTATGAAAATCATATCACTAGAGACAAAAACATGGGAGTTATGAAAAGGAGAAGATTGACAAATCAAGAGGTGTGTTTCTTTTCTCAGATTGAACCGACATCAATAGTTGAAGCTTGTAAAGATGAATGTTGGATGAAAGCTATGGAAGATGAACTAGATTAGATAGAAAAGAACAAGACATGGACTTTAGTTCCCTGACCTAAAAATAAGAATGTTATTGGAACTAAATGGGTTTTTAGAAAAAAACTAGATGAAGATGGAGAAGTTATAAGAAAGAAGGCTAGATTGGTCTACAAAAGATATTCTCAGAAGGAAGGAATTGATTATGGTGAAACTTTTGCACCAGTAGCTAAAATTGAAGTTGTTAGACTATTTTTTGCTTATGCAGCCTATAAGAACTACAAGGTCTATTAGATGGATGTTAAGTGTGCATGTTTTAGTAGAGAACTTGAAGAGGAAGTCTTTATTGAACAACCGGATGGATTTTTATTGAAAAATGGGAAAAATATGGTTTGCAAATTAAGGAAAGCCCTATATGGACTAAAATAGGCTCCTAGAGTTTGGTATGCAAGGTTGGATAAGTACCTTTTGAAGCTTGATTTTTTAAAAGGTAATGCTGACAGTAACCTATATTATAAGATCACTAATTATGATATTCTGATTATTGAAGTATTTGTTGATGATATCATTTTTGGAGGTGAAGAAAAATTGTGCATGGAATTTTCTGATAATATGCAGAGTAAATTTGAAATGTCTATGACTAGAGAAATAAGATTTTTTCTAGGTTTACAGATTACTCAGACTGAAAAAGGCATCTTTATCTGTCAAACTAAGTATTTAAGGGAATTTTATGAAGAAATTTGGTATGGAAAATTATCACTTAAGGATGTATCCCTTTCAGTAAATTCTAGAAGATATAAATCCATGATTGGTGGTTTTCTATATTTAACTCAGACTAGACCAGATATAATGAATGCAATCAGTATTGTATCAAGATTTGAAAGTAATCTAAGAGAAAACCATGAAAGTGCAATAAAAAGGATATTCCAGTATTTGCAAGGTACAACCGAATATGGTTTATGGTACCCTAAAGATGATGAATTTACTTTATGTGCATATACAGATGCAGATTGGGCAGGTGATGTTGATGACCGAAAGAGCACATCCAGTGGAGCATTCTTCCTTGAGAAGAAGTTGGTTTCATGGATCAGTAAGAAGTAGCCATGCATTTCCTTATCTACTATTGAAGCTGAATATGTTGCAGCCACAACCAATTATACTCAAGTTTTATGGATGAAGAAGATGTTGAAGGATATACAAGTGAGTTGTAATGATCTGGTAGTTATCCATTGTGATAACTCTGCAACTATTGACATATCAAAGAATTTGGTATTTCACTCCAAGACTAAGCACATATAAATCAAGTATAACTTTTTGAAAGAAAAGGTGTAAGCAAAAGAAGTCAGTTTGGTTTATGTGAACACTAAAGCAGATAGTAGACATCTTCACTAAACCTTTGTCTCGGGAATCATTTGAGTATTTGAGAGACAGATTGGGGATGTATACCCCTCCAGTAGAAACTTAATTGATGAAGTTGTACATTAATTGGATATGCACTATAAGAGCTATCTTTTGTCTCCGGATTGATGAATTGGTACTACTACTCAAGGGGAGTATTTAGCCTTGAGTTTTAGAGTTATTTATTCTGTTTTATTCTTTGGCATTGCTGCCAAACGGGGAAGATTATATGTGAAAAACCATTGCTATTTATTAATTTTACTCCTTAGGGGGAGTTTGGCGATATTTGGTCTTTTTGATTCAGGTTTGGTTCAGAACATAATTGCTATATCATTTCAGTGGAGATTGTTGGTGGTCTTCTATGGGGGAGACTTATTTGGCATTTTCTTGGCACTTGGATGTTTTTCATATCTAGTGTTTCCATCAATGCCAAAGGGGGAGATTGTTGACCATATGATGGAATTTATTATGTGTTGCACTGGTGATTTTTCATTGATTTCAACACTTGTTGTTATGGTTGTTTACCAGCTTTCAGTAGATGGATTGGATTGGGAAGATAATCAGTTGATTGCCACCGATATTATCTAGATGATGGTGTTGGTATTATGGATGTGTTGCATTGGTTTTGTCATTGATGTCAACACTTATCCTTCTGGAGATCTACATTGTTGATTTGGCACTATGGTTATATTGGTTTACTATTGAACCGACACATTGTGTTCACCGGCAAGGTTAGTGACTTATGCACAGTCACTGGTATATGCTCACCAATAGGTTATATGGTTCACCGACATATATGATGACTTGTTAGCATCTGGAGATGACTTGATTTTGTCAAAGACATGGTTTGGATACTTGGTTTTAGTGTTTTGGTTATTGGTCTAATCGAGTTGACATATTTGTTGTTACCGACATATTGGTTTAGGTTATGGACCGATATACATTATCTATTCCAGATCAACATGCCATGTTATGGAGATGATTTATTGATTGAATATTGTTGTAAATATATCGAGCCAACATGTTGTATCGCATCAAGAATTATTTGTAATTGATTTAATTGTAATATTCTTAGTGAGTCGACCTACACAGTTGGTCTTAGGTTTTGTATTTATGTAAGATCTCATTTGTGAGATGAAGTGTAGAATTATGGTAATCATGAGTGAGTGTGGATATTGAAGAGTGAACATAAGTAGATCCTTATGCGAATCAAGCATACATCATTTAAAGGTTGAAGGAAGGTTATGAAGGTGTTTTTGACACTCATGTTCCGAGATTAAACCGATCCTGAATCCAACATTGCAGATGCACTTTGAAGAAACACATTATTCTAGGATTTACCCATTGTACTGTAGTCATTGCGACTCCCATTTGAGCAGTGTGCTCTAGGTGGTTGGTCTTTCTGCATGTGCAAACCCCATTTGTATACACATACTATCTGCAGTAGTATCATCTGATTGTGGGTAAGGTTTCCCACTATGGTTTTTCCCCTTACAGGGTTTCCCCATCAAAATATCTATGTTATGTGTCATGGATGTTGTTTCTCTATCTATTTCATGCATTAAGTTTCACCGGTATTGATATTAACTGCTAATTTGTTAACCGACATTAAGTTTGGTTTACTGGTATTACGTATTAAGTTTGATTAAGTTATAATTGGGTTGAAATTCATTGACAACTGATTCAACCCCCCCGTCTCAATTGTCCTTCTGGTTCCTAACAATTGGTCTTAGAGCCAAGTCCTCTTGTTGCAGAATTCTAACAGCTTGAGGAGATCCTATGGCAACAAACATCTTTAGGAAGGATAGTCCTAAACTTGATGGAACTAACAATGGTATATGGAAGATCACAATGGTGACACATCTCAATTGAATTGGAAGAGATATATGGGAAGTTACAAAGAATGGCTATGTTGGTCCTACTCAGAATCAACCAAATCCACCAACATTGGGTAAGGATCAAGAGAATGATTGTAAAGCAAGAGAAGCACTTCTGAGTGCATTATCAGATCAACAAATTATGGGATTATCAGACCAATCTACTGCTAAAGCTATTTAGGATAAATTGGAAACATTGAATGAAGGAGATACCACTGTCAAAATTGCAAAACTGGAATGTTACCGGGTCAGGTATGAAAATTTGAAAATGGAAGAAGATGAAAGAATTTCTACTTTTATGGAAAGAGTTAATGAAATTGTTTTAGGAATACAATGTTGTGGAGGATCCTTAAGTGAAGATGAAATTGTTTCTAAATTTTTAAGAGCTTTGCCACCGGCATACAAAATGAAAGTAACTTCTATTAATGAGTTGAGAACAATGCCTACCACATCAGTATCTAGAGATACATTGGTTGAAATTTTTTTAGCATTTGAGCTCGAGGAATTTGGTCCTGTTACTACAATTAAGACAAATTTAGCCTTTAGAGTATCATCATCTGCAACATCATCATCATCTGCAACATCATCATCATCATCTAACAAATCTAATTGGAAAGCACTTTATGCAAAAGAACTTGAAGATATCAGGAGGGAAAATGAAGAACTAGAAGAACTTGAAGCACTATTTGCAAGGAAAATGCCTAAAGGTCCAGTTGGAAGTAAGTATGAAGGTAAAGTACCGTTTAAATGTTTTAATTGCAATAAAGTTGGTCACATAGCATCTAGATGTCCTAATAGACATGCAAGATTAAGAGAGGAAGCAAAAAGAACATATAAACCTAACCTTGAATATCAGAGATACAGATTTAAGAAGAACAGAGATAAATAATGTTACTATGCTGATGAAGTAGTTATAGATGATTTTTATGAAGAACCAATAGACAATAGATGGGCATTTGTTGCAATAAAAGAAGATCAATCGACACCTACTGTCCCAATGGTAGAGTAGGCCTCGGCAGCTAAAATTGAGGAAAAAGATGAATGGATCATTGATAGTGGATGTTCACATCATATGACTGGTGATAAAAGTAAATTCTTATCTTTTTAGGAATATAATGGAGGTCTAGTAAGATTTGGCGATGATAAAGCTTGCTTAGTCAAAGGAAAAGGCACTATATATTTGGATGGTAAGCACAATATTGACAATGTCTATTATGTTTAAGGCTTGAAGCATAATGTTTTGAGTGTTTGTCAATTACTTGAAAAGGGATTTCAATTGCAATTCAAGAATGGAAAATGCAAAATCTGAAACCGAACTGGATTAGAGATTGCAACTGATAATCAGACTAAAGGTAATATCTTTCATTTGAATAACACTGATAAGACATGTTTGATTGCACATATTGATGAAAGTTGGTTATGACATAAGAGACTCTGTCATGTAAATTTTGATTGCATTGTAAAGATCAGTTCAACTAAGGCAGTAAGGGATTTACCTAAGATTGTGAAACCTCATAATCCAATATGTAAGGAATGTCAAATGGGAAAGAAAGTTAGAACAACTTTTAATATTATTTTTGAGAAATCCAATAATGTTCTTGATTTAATTCATACTAACTTGTGTGGTCCAACAAGAACAAGAAGTCTACAAGGAGATAGATATTTTATGCTAACTATTGATGATTAATCTAAAATGTGTTGGGTTACTTTTCTCAGGGAGAAATCATAGGATTTTGGAAAATTCAAGTTATTCAAGGCAATGGTAGAGAATGAAACTAGTAAGAAAATCAAATGTTTGAGATCTGATCAAGGAGGAGAATTTACATCTAGGGAATTTAATACATTCTGTGAAGTGAATGGAATCAAAAGACAACTATCGGCACCCCAAACACCTCATCAGAATGGAATTGTGGAAAGGAAGAACAAAACTATTATGGAAGCAGCTAGAAGCATGATATTGGAAGAAAATCTACCTCATGTGTACTGGAGAGAAGTAGTGAATACAACGGTTTACACTTTCAACACATTTCACATCAAAGGTGAAACCGATAAGACCCCTTATGAACTATGGTTTGGCAATACTCCTAGTCTTAAATACTTTAGAATATTTGGAAGCAAATGCTATATTAGGAGAGATGAGTGTGTTGGTAGATTTGATCCTAGAAGTGATGAAGAAATATTTCTTGGTTATTCATCTAAGAGAAAGGCATATAGATGTTTTAATAAAAGATTGGAGAAGATCATTGAAAGTGCTAATGTGAAGATAGATGGACACTTTAGAGGAAATTCAAGGTCTGAAGATTCTGAACCGATGGTTGAGATGATCATAAATGAACCAATACAGAGTGCACTAGTACAAAATGTGGATCCAGTCACACCGGCATCATCAAAGAATTTGGCAGTGACTGAAAAACAACAACATGTGAATAAACCTAGGTACGTAAGACTGAATCACTCAGAAAATCAGATAGTTGGGAATAAGTATCAAGGTGTTATGACAAGAGGAAGACTGGAAAATGAAGAGGTATGCTTAATTTCTCAAATTGAACCAACATCTGTTATTGAAGCATGTCAAGATGAACATTGGATAAAAGCAATGGAAGATGAATTAAAATAAACTGAAAAGAACAATACATAGACATTAGTTCCCCGACCTAAAGACAAAAATGTAATTTGAACTAAATGGGTATTTACAAAAAAAATTAATGAAGATGGTAAGGTAATCAGGAACAAAGCAAGATTAGTTTGTAAAGGTTATTCACAGAAGGAGGGAATTGATTATAATGAAACCTTTGCACCAATAGCTAGAATTGAGGCAGTTAGATTATTTCTTGTATTTGCAGCTCACAAGAACTATAAAGTATATTAGATGATCTTAAAGAGGAAGTTTACATTGAACTTGGTGGATTTCATTGACAAATGATAAATATATGGTTTGCAGATTAAGGAAAGCTTTGTATGGATTGAAGCAAGCTCCTAGAGCTTGGTATGGTAGATTGGACAAATATCTTTTGAAGCTTGGTTACACTAAAGATAATGTTGACAACAACTTATATTTCAAAGTGAATAATGATGATATCTTGGTTATTGAAGTTTATCTTGATGATATCATTTTTGGAGGAGAAGATGGATTATGTAAAGACTTTGCTAACAAGATGCAGAAAAAGTTTGAAATGTCTATGATTGGGGAGATAAAATTCTTTTTAGGATTGCAGATTTCACAAATTGATAAAGGTATATTCATATGTCAAACAAAATACTTGAAGGAACTACTGAAGAAATTTGGTATGGAAAAATCTAAACCGGTAAGTACTCCCATGACTACAGCTGATAAACTGACATTGAAGGATGATTCAACTCCCGTTAATCTGACAAGATAAAAATCTATGATCAGAGGTTTACTGTATTTGACACAAACAAGACCTGATATAATGAATGCAATATGTATTGTTTCAAGGTTTCAGAGTAATCCTAAAGAAAATCATGAATCAATAGTAAAAAGGATTTTCTGGTATCTACAAGGCACAACACATCTTGGTTTATGGTATCCTAAAAATGATTTTTTTTTTATGTGCATACACCGATGCAAATTGGGCAGGAGATGTAGATGACATAAAGAGTACCACTGGCAGTGCATTCTTTCTTTGTAGCAGATTGATTTCATGGATAAGCAAGAAGTAGAGTTGTACATCATTATCAACAACATAATCAAAATATGTTGTAGCAACAACTAATTGTACTCAAGTATTATGGATTAAGAAAATGTTGAAGGACATAAAGGTAAAATGTAAATAACTGATAATCATTTATTATGATAATTCAACAACAATTGATATATCAAAGAATCCAGTATTTCACTCTAAGACTAAGCATATTTCTATTAAATATAATTTTTTGAAAGAGAATGTTGAAGCAAAAGAAGTAAGATTGGTTTATATGAATACTAAAGAGAAGATTGCAGATATCTTTACAAAGTCTTTTGGCTAAGGAAACCTTTGAATATCTCAGAGAGCAGCTTGGGGTAATACCCTCACCGACAGAGACTTAGATGATTGGAGATTGGCATCAAACTGACATAAACTAACAAAGAAATATTTTTCCAACTTTGATGGAGGAGAGCTACTTCTCAGGGGGAGTAGTTGGTTGTATGTTTTGGTATTTTTTCTTAATTGATTTGGCATTTGATGTCAAAGGGGGAGAGATATCTATGGAAAAACATTATTCTTTGGGTGAGATTGTTCATTAGGGGAGAGATATATACTCTTTGTATTTTGGTTTTGATTTTTGGTATTGATCTATTCTGGAGATTGTTGGTTTTTGTTTTTTCACATTCTGTTTTGGCACTTAGATGTTTTTCCATCTAGTGTTGCCATGAATTCCAAAGGGGGAGATTGTTGGTATTATGGATGTGTTGCATTGGTTTTTTCATTGATGTCAACACTTATCCTCCTGGAGATCTACATTGTTTATTTGGCACTATGGTTATATTGGTTTACTATTGAACGAACACATTGTGTTCACCGACAAGGTCAGTGACTTATGCATAGTCATTGGTATATGCTCATCAGCAGGTTAGATGGTTCACCGACATAGATGATGACTTTTTATCTTCTGGAGATTGCTTGATTATGTCAAAGACATGGTTTGGATACTTGGTTTTGGTGTTTTGGTTATTGGTCTAATTGGGTTGACATATTTGCTGTTACCGACAGATTGGTCTAGGTTATGGACTGGTATATGTTATCTATTATAGATTAGCATGAAACATTATGGGGATGATTTATTGATTGTATATTGTTGTAAATGTATTGAGCCAACATGTTATATCACATCTAGACTTATTTGTAATTGATTTAATTGTAATATTCTTAGTGAGCCGAGCTACACATTTGGTCTTAGGTTTTGTATATAGTTAAAATCTCATTTGTGAGATGAAGTGTGGAATTATGGTAATCATGAGTAAGTGTGGATATTGAAGAGCGAAAATAAGTAGATCCTTATGCGAATCAAGAAGACATCATTTGAATGTTGAAGGAAGGTTATGAATTTGTTTTTGACACTCATGTTCAGAGCTTAAACCGGTACTGAATCCAACATTGCAGATGCACTTTGAAGTAGTACATTATTCTATGATTTAACCATCCTACTGTAGTCATTGTGACTCCCATTTGAGCAGTGTGCTCTAGGCAGTTGGCCTTTCTGCATGTGCATACCCCATTTGTATACACATACTATCTGCAGTAGTATCATTTGATTGTGGGTAAGGTTTCCCACTGTGGTTTTTCCCCTTAAAGGGTTTCCACGTCAAAATATCTGTGTTATGTGTTGTGGATGTTGTTTCTCTTTTTGTTTCATGCATTATGTTTCACCGATATTGATATTAACTACTAATCTAGTAAC
Source organism: Cryptomeria japonica (assembly GCF_030272615.1). NCBI lineage: Eukaryota > Viridiplantae > Streptophyta > Pinopsida > Cupressales > Cupressaceae > Cryptomeria > Cryptomeria japonica. Next base: position 216,239,222 of record NC_081405.1, on the reverse strand, counting down.
CGACATTAAGTTTAGTTTACCGGTATTAAGTATTAAGTTTGATTAAGTTATAATTGGGTTCAAATTCATTGACAACTGATTCACCCTCCCCCTCTCAGTCGTCCTTCCAGTTCTTAATAGATGGAATATGTTTATATGGATGGTTCATATGCTTCTAAAGTATGTTTCAGTCAGTTGGTATTGACTTGATGATCAGATGCTATCTTATGTTCTAGTAACCTTGATTTATTGATTCGGTAAGGGTTTCATCGACAGAGCTTTATTGAAGATCTTCGATGTAATGCATAAGTGGTGTTGGTGCAACTTCTAGAAAGGATTCAGGATGGTGATGGTGATTGTGTTCATGCCTCATTTGATTGGTTTCATTGCTTTGGCATTTGTGGATCTAGTTTAGGTCTGGTGCTATCTAGGCTATTGACCGATTTGCATGAAATGTGTTGGTGGATCCTCGGATGCGCTTCCGAGATGTTTTATTGATTGGATGTTATTTTTTTGACATTAGACCAACATGTGTTATGATTTTATTTTAGGATGATGTAATGGATCTATTGTATTATCATTTGTGTGGATGACCTAATTGGTTAGGTCTTGGGTTGGTATAAATGTATGTAAGATCTCATTGTAGATCACGTATGATGGGTAAGGAGTAAATAATGTAATCACTTGTGCAAAGGATTTGGTCGATCATAGGTGATCGAGTTGGGTTTATGTAAGAGGTTTTAGACCTTTGGTATTGAGCTTAACCAGAATTATATTTTGGCATGCTTGATGCTATCACCAATATTTCTTCTCTCTGGATTGTAGTCCAAATATCTTGAGGTGGTTGACATCTTTGTAGTCAGTGATACTCCATTGTGATGAGCAGTGCGCTCTAGGCAATGTGCCTTCCTGCATGTGCAGATCCCTATTGTAATCATACAACAACATACACTCTTAACAACATTTTGTATAAGAGGAAGTATAGCAAGACATCTTATGAACTTTGGTCTGGCAGAACTTTGACAATGAAATATTTCAATGTATTTGGAAGCAAGTGATATATCTAGAGAGATGAGGATAATATTGGAAAATTTGATAGTAGAGCAGATGAAGGCGTATTCTTAGGTTATTCAACAAAGAGAAAAGCATATAAATGTTATAAAAAAGTTTGAATAACTATTGAAAGTGCAAGCGTAAAAGTTGATGAGAGTACTTCAAAGGATTCAGAAATAGTAGTAGGATATGAATTAGATGAGTCCACAGAAAAGGAAAAGAAAGAATAAAGCATGAATGAAGAAAAGAACGATCATGATTCTTTGACATCTATATCCAAGACTCTAAGGTATATCTGGAAGAATCACTTAGAAGAACAGATCATCAAAGACAAGAGAAAAGGTGTTATTACAAGAATCAAAGCAGCACAAGAACAAGTCTTGTTGTGTTTACTATATGAAACTGACCCAAAGATAGGATTGAAGCTTGTAATGATAAGAACTGGATGAAGGCAATGAAAGAGGAACTGGATCAGATTGAGAAAAATCAGACATGGGAATTAGTCAATAGACTAGAAGACAAGAATGTGATTGGAACTAAATGGGTATTCGAAAACAAGTTGGATGAAGATGGAAAGGTTATAAGAAATAAGGAAAGATTGGTTTGCAAAGGATACACTCAGATTGAAGGCATTGACTTTGATGAAACATATGCCCCGGTTGCAAGAATGGAGGCAATATGAATGTTCCTAGAATTTGTAACATTTAAGGACTTACAAGTTTATCAAATGGATGTAAAATCAACATTTATGAATGGAGAATTGAAAGAAGAAGTTTACATTGAACAACCAAAAGGTTTCAAGTTGAGAGATGATCTGAAATTTGTTATATAAACTAAAAATGGCTTTTTATGGATTGAAACAAGCTCTTAGAGCTTGGTATGAGAGGTTAGATAAGTATCTATCTAATCAAGGCTTTTGGAAAGGTTCAAAATATAACAATTTGTATTTCAAGACAAATTCAGGTAAATTTCCAATTATGGCAGTATATGTGGATGATATAATCTTTGGAAGAATTGAAGACATGTGCAAAAGATTTGCTAATGCGATGCAGAAAGAATTTGAAATATCCATGATTGGTGAGTTAAATTTCTTCCTTAGACTACAAGTTAATTAGAATGACAAAGGAATCTTCATTTATTAGTTTAAGTATGTCAAAGAATAGTTTAAAAAGTTTGGGTTGGAGAATTCCAGACCAGTATGTACACCTATGACTACCAGATGCAAGTTAACTAAAGATAAATCACCTAAGGAAGATGCAAGTCAGTATAGATTAGTGATTGGAGGGCCATTATATTTGACTGCTACTAGACCAGATATCATGTATGTAGTATGTTTGGTAGCCAAATTTTAGTAAGAACATAGAGAATCTCATGTTGTGATAGTAAAAAGGATTTTCAAATATCTCAAAGGCACACAAGAGTTTGTCTTTTGGTATCCCAAGAGCTCATATTTTACCCTCATAGCTTACATAGATGCAGATTGGGAGAGAAGTGTTGATGACAAAAAAAGAACAAGTGGAGGAGCATTCTTCCTTGGCCCCCTGTTAGTTGTTTGGTCGAGAAAGAAGAAAGACTCAGTGTCTCTATCTACAAAAAAATCATAATACATTGTAACATCTTCTTGTTGCACCCAAATTTTGTGGATGAAGCAAACTTTGAAGGAAATTGGTGTAAATTTTGATGGCCCCATCTCAATCATGTGTGATAATACTAGTGCAATAAATATCTAAAAGAATCTAGTACAATATTTCATAACAAATCATATATCTATCAAGTAGCACTTCTTGAAGGGAAAAGTTCTACATAATGAGGTCAGACTTGAGTATGTATCTACAAAAGACTAGATTGCAGATATATTCACTAAGGAATTGTGCAAAGATACTTTTGAGTATCTTCGGTAGAAGTTAGGGGTATTACCCGTTTCCAATTTTAACTAATGTGCATTGGCCCAGTGAGAAACTTGCATATTCTTTTCTAGACTGATTCTTGGGTACTTCCTCTCAGGGGGAACAAGCATGAATTTCTCAAGGGGAGTCTTGTTCACCTTTTTCATTACTGTCAAAGGGGGTGGGGGAGAGTTGGTTTTGCATAATGATGTTTTTTTTTCATGTTGTTTTTGTTGATGGATGTTTCCATAAATAACAAAGGGGGAGATTGTTAGCATTATATTATGTGTTCTCATTGATGTCAAATTCTTTGGTTCAGATGTGGTATGTTGAGTAGAAGTGTTTGATTAAGGCATGTTGTGCATTTGGAGGTTTCCTAGTTTTACCAGATGGTTTTGATGATTCAGAAGATGTGACTCAGTACTATATTTGGGTCCAAATTGGTCTAGAGATCGAGGTTTTTGGACTAGATATTAAAGACGTATATCATAGCGTGCAAATGTGTTTTAGGTCCAGCTTTGGTGATGCATGTAACATGTTGATATGTTCGATGAGAAATGGTCTAATATGGTCCACTTCTCATTCCCTCCCATCATCGAAATGTTTAGTGGAGACCTATCTTAGATCTTTGTCTTAGCTAACATTGAGAATTATATTTTTTCGGAGATAGTATATGTAGGAGTATGTATTGATGAGATAATGTATATGAATTTTTGTATTGAAGACATGTGAGATTGAAGGAAACTAGTTGTTATGTGAGTATAGTGTTGTGGATTATTATCAAAAGTAGTTCTAGCAGTGCATATTGTGTTTTTGTGGTGGATTTTCTTTATGTTTCTTTGTTCTTTGATAGTAAGCCTTTTAGGGAAGTGAGCCCACTGATAGTGAACCTTTTAAGGTAGTGAGCCTTTTAGGGCGCTGAGGCCATTTTCAGTGAGCACCTCGGTAGTGAGCCATCCTTTGGAAAAGTCACCTTAACCAATGTTACAAGTAAACAATGTTCATCTATTGAAAATTAGCATTCCTCATGGTTTTTCCCTTCTTGGGTTTTCCACGTAAATTTTGGTGTTTCTTGTGTCCAATCTATTTCGTGCATGTGATCTCATGTTTTGTTAATTCAGTTAATCATTCCAGATTTGTGAATTAAAGCTAAAATAATTTATTTTTATCAACTGATTCACCCCCCCTCTCAGTTTCTCAAAAAAAACAAAAAACCCCTTTATCATGGTCATTCACGAGGGTTTGATCCTCCTCATTATGGAGTATGCCAAATTTTTCTCAATCTAGAAGAATCCTACTCCTAAATCTAGGAATAAAATTGAGAATAATGTCAGTCGTGAGGGTTTCTCAAGTGACTCAGAGGAAAAACCCTTAAATGAGGATGTGTGTAACCATTTAGGAAAACATATAAACAACCCAAAAGGGTTGCCTTGGCCCATCACAAAACTAAGATTTTGGAGGATGAGGAGTCTGAGTATATCACTTTTGATGAAGACATGCTTGATTTTGTAGCCCCTAGTCATGATCTCAAGGGTAAAGGAAAATTGGGGAGTCCACCTCTTGTGTTAGTGAAAGGGAAGGGGAAAGCTTTATCCCATTCAGTGGGTGGTTCTTCCCATAAAAAGAAGTCAAAACAACCAATGAATAGGAAGATTGACCTTGGTTTGTAGTCCACTAATGTCCATCCTTTGCCTGCTAATGGTATTGAAGTGGATTTTCATGTTGAAATCCTTATGGACATTGGCAATGACACCCCTTTGGAGAGAGGTTCATTTGTTAGTGATTCTAGGAACATGATTAAGAATATTAAGGATGTTACAGATAGTTAGAGTTCCCTATTTTTGTAGATGGTGTCTAACATTAATGCCTTGAAGGACAAGGTTGTTCAAAATTCTAATGTGTAGAGCATGAATAATTTTTTTTCTACTATTTAGGAGTTGGCTAAGGGAATTAAGGATTGAAGGAAGGGCATGATCAATGTATTAAGCTCTGGAGGAGTCCTATGCAAAAGTATAGGATAAGTTGAGGGTTGTTGTGGTAGTGAGTTGGATGACCATGGTAAATAGTTCTAAAGGACTTATGTATATAAACACCCAAGATTAGGATATTTAGAGCCTCTCCAAAGGGGGTGTTGATTCTCCAATTACCAGTGTCAAGTCTATGAATAAGGCTGCTACCCATGAACTGGCTTCTAGTTCTTCTCTTGGTCCTCATACTAGACTTCATAGAAAGGAAGTGAATAACTCCCATTGTCAACATTGTCCCTAAGGCTCAAATTACAAATGAGTTTTTGATTCAAAATAATGAAATTTTAATGAAAAATGTGTAAGGTCTTCAAAGGTTTGATCCCCTATTTTTGGTGCTTTCGTTTTTCTTATGTATAGTGGTTGGTTAGCGTATGTTTTCTTTGAATAGTTGGGTTTGATGTAAAATGATTTCAGGTTCCTTCAAAACCTATTTTCTTTTAATAAAAATCAATTAATTCTTCTCAATATTTTTATGACTAATTATAATTTTTATTTAATTTTTTATACTATTTACATAACCTTTTAAAATTAGATTAAGTTTTATTTAAATAATATTAAGAAAGATAATTATATTCAATGTTTAATAAATAACTACTTGGTAATGAGTGTAGTGGGAAAATTTAAAAAATAAACAACAATAGTTGTGGAATTAACCTCTTAAAGATTAGGTTGATCCTAATTTGATGGAGTAATAAAGGAAATACAAGATTAATATAATGCAAAGGGATCATTAAATATGGTGATAGATAACCTTTTAAATATATTTTTAATTCACTTGAGACTATATTATTTGACTTCTTTTAATAAATAAGGTTGGATAAGGAAAGTATACATTAAAATATTTAGGTTGAAAGAGAACCAATGCTAATTATTTCAAAGTAATAGTAAAAACATTTTGTAATGAAATCGAAAAATAAATAGTACATATATTAGAATATTAAGATGAGAATTAAGAGTTTTGAGAGCTAATCCTTTTGCTTCCATATAACTATAATATAGTGTATATAGAGTGTGCCAATATTGAGTCTAAAATAATAATATCATGAAAATATTATTTTAGAATATCTATAATTATCTTAAAATATAAACATCCAATACACCTCAGATTTCATAATTGTTATCTTGTGGGGCAAGGCTTTGGTGATACAATTTCAAGATAAAGATTACAAAAATGAATATGGTAGGTATTTAGATATTGAACACTTTAGGAGCTCTTGCAAAAGGGTGGCTTATGATTACATTTAGAATAAAAAAGAGCTAGTTTATATATCGATACACAATTTTGGTGTTGTCATATCAAACAAGATTATTATAGGGTTAGTGCAGGATCATGGGGGGCCAAAAAGTGGCGATGTGAAAAAAATAGCCTTTTCCACTCGCCTAAAAACGTGAAAATTCGTGTTGACTTTTTCCTTGGCCTGGTTGTCAATACACCTAGGCAAATCAAATATCCGATTTTTATAGGTAATTTTAAATTAAATTTTTTTATATATATTATATAATATATAACAATATATAACAATATATTATATATTATATAATATGTAATATATAATATATTATTATATTACTATATATAATATAAAATAATATAATATTATATATTATATAATACATATTATATAATTTATAATATATAATTATATTATAATACATATTATATAATACATAATATATAATATAATATTATTGTGCACCTTCAAAACTGTGATGTCACTTCGTGTGGCTCTATGGGCTAGGGTTTCTACAGGTTGTGGTGGATTTCCTCCCGAACATGGTGATGTTAGTTGGGCGTATGTGGTGAATGGTGGTGATGGCAGATCTCGAAACCATGGCAGATTTGGGTCCTCAAGTTTTAAACAAGGTTTTGGGGCATTCACTTCAAATGTCCTTGTGAGTCATGATTCTGATTTTCGCCCTCAATCTGGACCCCATGCAATACCTGAACATAGGGCAGGTGCGGAAAAAACATGAAATACAGAAGATTTGGTTCAAGGGGATTCTTCTTCGCTGCCAAGAGGGTTGATGTCGCATCACGGTAGAGATATTTGGGCCCCTTCAACTTTGACTATGGCTACATCGGCCAAGCCTACTATTGTATCTTTGATAGAGGCGGTGGAGAAAGAGGTCGATCATAATGAGCTCGTTTTTTCTGCCTTAGGGCTTATTGGGCATTTTAGGGGTTTTTAGCCTAGTCTTGGTGCTCTTCATAAATGGATCTATGATCATTGGGAGCCCATTGTGGATGACAGTGTGCAGATATACCCTCATGCTCGAGGGTTTTCTGTTGTGGTTTTTCAAACTGTGGAGGATAGAAACAAAATCCTTGGTGGTTGCCAATGGTGCTAGGAGGACAGTAATCCATTGATGCTTAAACTGTGGCATCCGACTTTCAACCCTGAGTCAGAATCCTTTGATTGCTCTCCTATGTGGATTAGACTCCAAACCTTCCGTTGCAATACTGGTTTGACTCGTGATTTGAAGCTATTTGGAACTCCCTAGGTAAGTTTTTATTGATGGATGATGGCTCTCTCGATTTGCTACATACAAATTTTGCTCATGTCTTGGTGGAGATGGATATGTCCATGGATCTCCCTTCTAAGATCTATATTTCTACTTCAAATGGTAGTTGGCTTCAGTTTGTGGATTATGAAGGGATTTCTTTTAGGTTTAGGCAATGCTTTAAGATTGGACATAATGCTGATTCTTGTGCAAAGCGTAGGGTGAAGAGTCTAGCTTCATGGTGGAAGGATGTTACCCCCCAATTTTACATGGTGGAGAATGTGGAAGGGAACCTAAAATACCCCTAGGATGTTGGGGGTTTGATCAACGATTCAATTGTGAAGGCTCCAAAACTTTCAAATGATGTGCAAGGTTTAGCTGGTGGTTTGGTTGGCATGTGTGAGGGAGATTTTCAAAAGGGTTGCAAGTCCATTCAGGCTACTAATGGGGGTGAACAGATGATGGAGGATGGTCCTATCTCTCAGGGGGGTTTTAATGTAGGCATGGTTGAGGGGATTCAGTCTGAGAATCCTTGGTGAGATTGTAAGGGGTTGGTTGAAATGGATATTCAAAATCTGAAATCGTTGGAGGATGCCAAAACTTATGTATGGATAGAGGTGAAGCAAAAGAAGGGTAAGTGGGGTAAGGATGGGAATATTTGTTATGACCCCTCTCTTGAAGGGGGAGATGGATCTAGGGAGGTGTCTCCCTCCCCACCTGGTTTGGGCCAGTTCAGAATACCAGGTTATTAATAAAAATCACTATTACTGACCAAAATAAAATAAAATATATAATATAATATAATATTATATAATATAATAATATATTATATAATATAATAATATATTATATAATATAATATTATATTATATTATATAATATAATATTATATTATATTATATAATATAATAATATATTATATTATTATATAATATATTATTATTTTAAAATAATTTAACTATTAAAATCAAATATCCGATTTCTCTGAGACAATAAAAGAGGACTGTGATAGCCCGTGGCTTATTTTTTACCCATGGGTTGCGCGAATTCTAGCAAATCCGATATCTGGTTGGACCCGATATCCGATTTTGTGACCCAAATTTGCAAAAAGTTTCAATAAAAGGTAGGATTTTTATTGTTTTTCATCATTTTGATTCAAATTTTTGCCATTTTTTAATGTTTATTTGTTTTTTCATTCAAAACATGTTTTTCTTCATGAAAAATAGGTTTTTTAAAATGAAATACAAAATTGTTCAAATTTGTTAACTAGATTCAATTGTTTACATTCAATTAGGTTAAAAATGGGGGATAACAGTGAAAACATTGATCAACCACAACCACAACAACAAAACCCTCCTGCACAAAATCCTCCTTTGCCAAACCCTCCCTTAATTCAAGATTTAATTGCACAAAATATGAACCAATTGAGGGGGATTGCAGATGTCTATCATAGGATCCCTTGCCTGAACCCAATGTTTGATCTCCTCACGTCCATCATAAAGAGTATAGAAACCGTCACTGAGGAGCATAATGCCACTCTTTTGTGGCGAGATTCTATGAGAGAATAATATGTGGATGGCTTGTCCTATAAGGAGATCAAGGATCTTGAGATATCCAAAGCTGCTATCGCCACATTGTTTGTGAATCCCCACATTGGTCAACCCGTAGACCCCAAAAAAATAAAACTTTCTATTAAATGGTGCACAAATGATGATATTGTGAAAAACTTTTGGGATTATTGGTGGATGGTTTTCGATAAACCACCCAACAAAAATATTCATGTCCGCTTCTACTTCATCAAAAAATTGTATACTGAGTTTATTTTAGAAAAAAATGTGAACTAATTTGACATCCAACCTTTCTAGGGTATGGGTTTAGGTATGCCCCAAAATAGACCTGGGGCAGTCAGAGTAGTCCAGGGCCCATATGTCCCCCCTCCTATTGTTGATCCCCCACCTCTAGTGTAGCATCCACATATAATTTGTGAGGCAGCGTCACAGACCATATCGACTATTCACTCTTTGAGTAGCCTTTTGGTTTCTCAGATTGGGGCAATAACTTAGCCTTCTTTTTATGGTAGCGGTATATCTGGTGGTGTTGGCATGTCCTCCTCGGCTCCACACATTTGTGTTACCCATAGTTCTGTCATGTGTGGGCACCTATGCTTGGGTCCAAATGGACAACCTGTTGATCTTCCTGTGCACACTGCAAATTATGAGGTGCATGAGATGCATGATGCACCAGATGTTATGACAGGGACTGGACGATACCCTGGAGAGTCCTCGCATGCTAGAGGCGAGGAGGCACCTTCATCATACATTGATGATGTAGTGGTAAGATTTATATTTTCATAGTTCATTCTATATTTTAAATAAAAATTTATAATGTAGATAATATTAAGTACTAATTTTTATTTACATGGTCTATTTAACAGTTGATGACATAGAAGGAGTTGACACAGATCCAGGAGGGCACCTTGACGACCATTTCATTTGGCCTTGATAGCTTTACAATACATATATTATTGCACCTAGTCATTTGTATTTTATTATACATACACGCTCATCATTTATATTGGTATTAATTAGATTATGTAGTAACTTGCATGTATATTTGTTTTTACTCTTATAGGGAACAAGTAGCGCGAGTGTGGGGCTCTGTAATTCAAGATCTGGTAGTGCAATTGGAGACAAGGGAAAGGTAATTGAATACAAATATGATTGAATTAATAGTTTAAATAACTTATAATGATTATACACGTCTAGACATAGATTGATAGTTTCACATACTTGTTGTGTATATGTACATAAAATTCTTGGCTTCACATCCTTGTTGACTACACCCACTAGAGCTGAAGAAGAAGAAGAAGAAGAAGAAGAAGAAGAAGAAGAAGAGATGCCTCGAGTACATGTGTTTATTTTATTTTGTGTTTAGTAGATATAATTCATTATTATCAGTGACAATTATATGCTAACTTGTATCAATGTCATGTTTGTGAACATATGTAGGTTGTGTATGAAAATATTGAAAACATATCTCCTCTATCGAAGACATACATCAAGAGTCCTCCAAAGCCAAAGAGAAAATGTGGAGATGAGGTAAACAAGAATAGTTCAATTATAGTTCATTTTTATGTTAACTTTTTGAATGTGAGTTATATAATATAACTAATCTTAATTGTGGTTTGTTTTTTCTTGCGTAGGATCCTCTAGAGCTGAGAAATTCAGTGAAGAGGATCGATTTTGATGATCCATTAGTAGCTTAGGATGTTATAGAGAGTTTTGGGATGCTTACATGTCCAGTTGGCATGTATATTTTGTATATGAACATACATTCACTTATGTAGACATACATTTTGTTTGAGTTGGTGTTTATGCCATATTTGTCTATTGACATACACTTGTAATCATTTGACATTTTCATATATACAAAAGTTGATATTTGATCATATAAATTGTTGCTCATGTGTGCATAGTGTTATCATTTTAAACTTTAATCTTCAATCCAATAATTAACAATGGTTAATAATGGTTATTTAATGAACAATACAATTTATTTCATTTCATCATAAGTTTTGTTTGCATAATCTTTAGATTATATATAATTCATTTCATCTAAATCATAAGTGTTAAATTTGGTTGCCTTTGGCAACTTCACCAAATTTAATGACCTCCTTGCTCATCAGGCCTCCACAAGGTCAAATTTGGAAGACAAGTGTTTTGATGGATTCTCAATGTAAATAAGGTGAAATATAATCATTTTTTATTTAATAAGGTCATCTAGACCAATATTTGTTATGTCTAATCATAGGTTGCTCATATTGGCAAAAATGCTTAAGATTGTTCTGCTCGTCGTGATCTCATTTTTCTCTTCGTGATCTCATTCTGCTCATTGTGATCATGAAATTTCTGTTATGACATGTCCATTTAGGAATTCTTACCCTATGCATGCTCCTATTCCCCCCCCCCCACTTGGTCGAACACTCGGTGTCATACCCTACTGACGTTGTCCCTTGAGCACCATAAGTGCTAAAAATTGTCAAACTTTGACAGGCCCTAACTTAGAATTCATGGCACCTCTGAATGATCTATTTGAACCTATGGGGCCATGAGAGGGGTCCCAACAAAAGCCTAACTCTGTTTTTCAATATTCCCTACAGTTTTATTATGGCATCATTTTATCAGTTGGCAAAAAAATCGTCATTCTCATTCAATCAAATGTTGTCACATGGCCAGTTTCTCGTTCTTCTCATCATGATCACAAACCATCAGTTCTAACATGTCCAATTAGGAATTATTACCCTATACATGCTCCTATTCCCCACCCCCTTCACTCGATCAAATAGGGTCATACCCTACTGACATCGTTCCTTGAGCACCCTAAGTGCTAAAAGTTGTCAAACTTTGACGAGACCTAACTCAGAATCCGTGGCACCTGCGAATTATCCATTTGAACCTATGGAGCCATGAGAGGGGTCCCTTACAAAATCCTATCTCATTTTTTCATTATTCCCTATGGTTTTATTAGGGGAACATTTTTTCAGTTGGCAAAAATATCATTAATCTCATTCATTCAAATGTTGTCACGTGGCCAATTTCTCGTTCTGCTCGTCATCATCACGAATTGTCAGTTTTGACATGTCCAGTTAGGAATTATTACCCTATGCATGCTCTTATTTGTCCCCCCCACTCAGTCAAACGCTTGGAGTCATACCCTACCGACGTCATCCCTTGAGAACCCTAAGTGCTAAAAATTATCAAACATTGACTAGCCCTAACTCGAAATCCATGGCACGTGCGAATGATCCATTTGAACATAAGGGGCCACAAGATGGGTACCTAGAAAATACTATATTAGTTTTTCAATATTCCCTACAGTTTTATTAGGGCATAATTTTTTCAGTTGGCAAAAAAATCATCAGTCTCATTCAATCAAATATTGTCGCGTGGCCAATCTCTCATTCTACTTGTTGTGAACATGAACTGTTAGTTCTGACATGTCCAGTTAGGCATTCTTACCCTATGCATGCTCCTATTCCCCCCCACACTTGGTTGAATGCTCAGGGTCATACCCTACTAGCGTCATCCCTTGAGCACCCTAAGTGATAAAAATTGTCAAACTTTGACAGGACCTAACTCGGAATCTGTGGCACCTACGAATGATCTGTTTCAACCTACGAGGCCACAAGAGGGTGTTGGTTCCCAAAATAAACAGGTTTACATTGCCACAAGGTAGAGACCAAGCTATTCTCTTCTAAAATATCTATGGAAAGCCACTTCCAAATATCAATATCCTTCAGGCTTGAACCAACATCAACAAGGATACAAGATCCTTCTACCCTTCAGGCTCTGCAGAACCCGAGAGGGTAATCCCTTCAGTGAACTTCTTGATCTCTGCAACAATACTCAGGAATTTACTGAAAACAAATTCAGATCACCTCAAAAAAGGGATCAACAAAAAGAGAGAATTCTCAAGGATGGCAAGTCCTTCAGTGATCCTCAACCTTAGGATGGAGCATGAGATGGGCGGGACAAATTTCAGAAAATACATGAAAATGTGACAATGATATTCTGATATTTAGAAGATTGTTCTAAGGAATCACAAAGAAAATAGACTAGAAACCAAAAACCTAATGACATTTTCTAGCAAATACTACTACCTTGTTCATTTGGGCCATAGAGTCTTTGAAATGTTGCTGAAATCTGATAACAAATTATCTAATAGCTGATTTAGTTTTGAACGATACTGCCTTACAATATCCTTCTGCCTACAATCCCTTACCCGAACTACTTATCAAATCCTGGTACGAGTCTTATTTCTCTTTAATCTCATTCAAGCATTTTAATTAACCCTTTGGACTAAAGCATATAATGGAAAACTACATACATCATAACAATACAATAAACAAATGAAACCCTTGATCCCATTTGCTCAAAAAAAGATAAAATTGCACGCAGGAGACTAAATATTGGAGAATATATTTGTATAAATATCATAAGCTATCTTCTATCAGATAACAGACAACAATTTCAATTATAGAATAACCCATTTGAAAAGTAAACTTGTAACTGAAGATGGTAAAAAGCAGCAAGGTGAATTCAGGTGGTTAGTATGCAAACAAAACACTAAAACATATTAAAACATGGAACATAAATCAAACCATGTGAAAACATGAAGACAAATGCTTATACCTTGCAAACTTTTACCTTCTCCCTCAGACAGAGCTTGGATGAAGTCAAAGTGCGCCCAAATACCTCCAAAGTGATGTTGATTTGCTCCTAGATTGCTTGATGTAGTTGGCTCCCCAATATTGTGCACAAATGGATGTGATGGATTGAGGATTGAAGGATGAAATAGCTAAGTATGGATGAGTGCTAATTTTGGCATGGCAAGGATGGTTTCTTGGGCACAAACTAGAAGCATGGATTTTCTCAAATTGGAGATGAGATATGAGGGAATGGAGTCGTCAATTTATAGGAAGAGAGGAGGAGAAATGGAGGGCTAGGATTGACCCAAGATGGAGGGTCATAATTTCTTGTGAGCCCACACAAGGCCCAAGAGGAGGTGTGGAGACCAAGAGATATGCCTTAAAGGCATTTCTTGTCTCCACACTCCTCAAGGTTTATTGGGAAGACTTCCCAATGTGCCTTGAGAAGAACAAGGGATAAGATATTCCTTGAAGGATGGAAATGAAGAATTAAAAATTCTTCAAAAGGGATGCTCATGGGGATCAGAGGAATAAGGAGGAATTAAAAATTCCTTGGAAGATGAGATGCTTAGAGAAATGTGAGATTTTGAAAATCTCACATTCACCTAGGAAAAGAGCATTTAAGGAGAGTGGTTACATGGAAGGGACAAGGAGTTGACTTTGTGGCTAATCGTGATGATTAGCCACTAGCAACTCATTAGGAGAGGGATTAGAGGAAAGATTAGGTGGGATTAGGGTAAATAAGATTTGTAGGAAGATTTGACTAGGAGAGAGAATGAGTGGAGGGAATTAAAAATTAGAAGAATAATGCTAAGTGAGTTTAGGGAGTTTCTAGAAGAATTTATTAGGTTAATGATGGATTAGGAAAAAGGTGATTTGGATTAGGAAAAAGGTGATTTGTAGGAATCACTTAGGTTAACTAATTAATTGAAATTAATTAGTTAAGAGGAGGAATTTGAGGGGATTTAATATTGAGGATTTTTAGAAGAATAAAAAGGAATTGATTAATTAAATAAATCAATCAACAGATTATAGTGACAATATTAATTATAATTAATTAATATTGAGGAGGAATTAAAAATGGGCATAATTAATAAATTAATTATGTCAGGAACTTAAAATAATTAAAATAATCTAAGTGTTTACATTTTGCCCCTCTTTTACGCAGTGGCAAATTTGGCGGTGGGTAAAAGATAGAAGAAAAAGAAATAGATGCCCCAGTGTAAAGCATGGGAGGTGTATGCCCCCTCGAGAATTTTGTCGAAAGAAAAATTGACAAAAAATTCTCGAAATAAAGAAGAAAGAATTTGAGTGGATGAGATGAGTGAAGGAGAAAGAGGGAGTAGATGCAGAAAACGTAGAAGAGCATATAGAAGAAGAGAGACTGCGGGGGGAATGGGCCCTCGAGAGGGGCCCATATAAGACACAAAGGGCCCAATGAGGGGTCATTGTTATACACAAACCTTGGAGCGAATCAGAGCCTAGAAGAGAGAAGGAGATATGGATCGCATTCCGACCCATGATCATCAACTGAGAGGACCTAACGGTATGACAGACCCACCAGCTATGGACCACTGGTATGTAGGACTATCCCCCCTTTTGATTTTTTAGGCTAAGGGTAGAATTAGGGCTTAGATTAGGGACAAGATTTGACAAGGTGCACATGTTGATCATTGTTTCAGCGTGTGCACCAATGGGTTAGCATGAGTGCTAGAGAATAGTGTAGGTGCTCGCTTGCAAAAGGTGGTTAGAATAGGTTTTTTAGGGATTGGATGATGTCTAGCACGGGTGCTCGTGCATTGACGCAGGTGCTCGCACATCTGTGCGAGTGCTCAAGGTCTTACGCGGGTGCTCGCATTGAAGGGGGCTAAGAGGCAGGGGAGGGGGTGGGCTAGGTTCTCTACTAGCGCATGCGCATACAAAATAGCGTGTGCACCATGGATTTGGCGTGAGCGCATGGTAAATCAACACGTGCGCTTGGGAGAGGAGAGATTTAGGGGTAGGCTTAGATTTTTGGGATCGGTTGAGGGTATGACTAGACCCAGAGGGTAGAATAGGACTTGAGGACTTGGAATTAATGAATTGGTTTTGCTGGATGCGGGATGAGTTGGGGCCATTGGCCTCGAGGGAGCATTGTCCCGCTACCATGGGTTTATACCGAGAGTTGCAACCAGATGAGTTGGAGGTGTTAGCTACTTTAGGGTTGCATTATGTGGACAGGTGGCCAAGGATATGTGCTCATACTGCAATGATGACAACATTAATGGAGAGGTGGGACAATAGGTATAACACCTTCTATCTTCCTACTAGTGAGGTGACAGTGACTCTTCTGGATGTATGGAGGATCTTGAAGATCCTCATCTACGGTGTGATCCCAGAGTATCATTTGGATGCAGCGGATTTTTACCTTCAGGAGGCTTGCAAGCATGAGACCCCGCTGATGCTAGACAAGAGTAGGATGCACTTGAGTAGGGTGATTGGTATTCGACGTATTCCTCACTTGTTATTGGTTATTTGTGGATTCTTGAGTAGATGGATTATACGTGATCTGGGAGGGAATGGATTTCCTATTGGATGGAGCAGGTTCCTTTACTTTATGATTCATAATGGCATGCAGTTTGCATGGGGAGCTGTGATGTTGGCTCAGCTATATCATGATATGCACCTGGTGGTGTATAGGGAGTATGCAAGCTTGTCGATGGGAGTGACACTTCTCCATATTTGGGCTTGGGAGCATATTGCGGTTACTCGACCACTAGATGTATATGACAAGTGGGACCATCGACCATATGTTGATAGGTACAGGGGGCTACTACACTATACTCAGATAGGGTCTGTATGGTTTTGGTGTTGGATTCCTTATGAGCTTATGCAGTTTACATGGCAGCCATTTTTGGGGTGTGAGAGATGGAGGGGGGACTGATAGCTACATTGGGTTGGGGTGGAGATTTGGATATTTGGCTGATCAATGTATATTATGGAGTACTATGCACCCTATAGAGTGGCGAGACAGCTTGGACAGGTTCTAGACATAGTGGGGGACATCCCATTATATCCTCAGATTACATGGGAGGTGAGATTTTGGGGCCCGACAGTGAGTCCATTGGAGGACAAGACCAGTTTTCAAACAATGTCTCATTTGGTCTGGGATGAGCACATGGGGTAGGTGAGGATCCAGGGATGATAAGGGGATACAAGAGTTGATGGGAGGGGCATTTGCCAATATGTCTTACCATTCCTGGGGTTTTGGAGGATGATGAGCTATAGCCAGCCATAGATCAGGTAGTTAGCGGGGAGGATGATGGGCTAGGTGAGAGATTTGTGGTTGGAGCAGGGCATGGTGTTGGTGGAAAATAGAGGAGAGTCAGTGTTGTATGGAGGAGGGATTTGGAGGAGGGAGAGGGAGAGTGAGAGGAAGAGGGAGAGGGAGTACTAGCAAGAGATGCCACAAAGGCAGTGGGTGGCAGGGGAGAGGATGTCATACCTATGAATGTTCTCAAGGCACAGGTGGAGGGGACATTAGGAGTATCATAGGCCGACCTTGACAAAATGTAGCAGGAGAGGGATACGACTCGAGAAAGGCTCCATTCCCTTGAGGATGAGATACAGATAGAGAGAGATGGGAGGGAGTGTTTGGAGGTAGAGGTGGCACGATTGTAGCGGGAGATAACAGATTTGAAAGAGAGCCCCCATACAACAAGGACAAAGGTGGATGCCTTGAGGAAGGAGGAGGAGGAGTCTTAGCGGATGCTAGAGGAGGCACAGACAGGGATAATTATAGAGGCCCTTCAGGATGTTATCCGTTGACAGGATTTTGAGCTAGAGGGACTACGAAGCAAAGTGCAGAGGGCAGAGGTAGATGTGACATGACTGTGGGGGGAGAGGGATGCAGCCCATCATATGTTGGTTCCTACAGGGCTTGGAAATATGTACTTTGATATGATGTAGCATTGGGATAGGGTAGAGAGGGCAGTTTGGGAGGCAACATACTATAGAGGGTTATATCATGGAGCAGTACCTATGGCACAACGAGCAACCTCGTACACTGAGAGTGTGCGATTCATAGGACATAGAGTCAGCGGCCCACATAGAGCCAACAGACAAGTGGATCAATGGGTTTTAGGCCACTGGGAGGAGGGGAAGCAGGAGGATAAAGTGGAGGAGGTACAGAGGAGGGGGGTGGAGAGACATGAGGGGAGAGCTAGCTCCCTTTTGGCTTGTGTATCATATTTTGACCCTTCAGGGTGATCATTGTACCATTACAGACATATTCATCTCTTTTGAGCTTATATATATGATTTTGTGCTGATGGATGATGTGTGTACTTTATTATGATGGATTCTATTTATTTCCTTGTGATGTAATGTATGGATGGTAATTATGGATATGTTGTACTGACCTATTTGTGATGCAGTGTGGATGCTTATGATATGCCACTGACATGTTTATGGGTGAAGGATGAGTGATCGTGCATTTGATGTGAATATATGCTGTATATGTAGATGTAAATGATTTATGATGAATGAATAATTAGCGTAGGTGTAATCTATATGAAAAATGAATGCAATGTTGTATGTATAGATATTGCAATGTAAGTTACAAATGGTATGCAAGTAATGTGATCTAAATGAATGAGTAATGTATGTGAATGAGTTGATGTCATCTATTATAAATGGATAAATGATGCATGTAATGAAATCTAAGTGCAACCTTATGTGGTAAATGTTTGTGAGAAAAAATGGCAATCTAAATGAATAGAGTAATGAACTAAATAAAATTTATATGAATAATGCCACCTATATGGCTAAAGTGAATGAATAATGCAAAGAGGAAATATGCTGATAGTAATACAATAATCTTAGATGGAAAATACAAGAATATGAAATAAGAGAGGGGTGGAGGGGGGTTAATTGAGGACTCCATGGGATTATTAGATTAGGATTTTATGGAATGATGGTGAGAGTTGTGCACAAAATTGTGGAGAGCCAACCTAGTTTGATATTGCTCTGGATAACCTGCACCACTGATTATAGGAATCAGGATGCCATGAGAAACCCAAGGCGTGGACTAACTCACAGTCAAACGAGAATTCCTTACACACAACTATGCAAGTGTTGAGAAACACTAATACAAAGTTGTGGGTACATGCAAGGAAACCCTCAAACACACCGATACCTCTTGTAAATGAAAGGGTAAGTGTTGATAAACACTAGTACTAGGTCACCAGTTTATACAAGAGAGATCCAAAACATTCCATGGTATGAAAATATGCCCCAGTATGCACCTATTGTAAACATACTTGGATATGAAAAATCTAAGCAGTTGTAGGTAGGTACAGTTGTAGGGCAAAAGATGCAAGTCTAAATGAAAAATCCAAGAAATTCAAACAAGTCATTCATTTATGACCAACTGACACCTCTTGCCAAGAGTAGGATTAGGGTGGAGGATTAAGTTGCCAGGTGAGGGAAGGATTCATCCCTAGGGCAAAGGATAGAGCGAGTGGACTTTTGGATTAGGCAAGTGATCATATGGCTTTTTAGAATACCTTGTGGACTTAGGACTTCTCTCAAGACTTTGTGAAGCTCACACAGAGGCACAAAAGCTCAGTTTTGATGGGACATCCCTTATTCATGACTTAGGTGAAGACTCATCATAATATGCGTGATTGATTCGGAGATGGAAATGGAAAGGATGTTTCGATGGGTGGATTGAATGGGGAGGTTGTTTGGAGCACCAACCTGATAGACAATGGATCCAGTTTATTTACCTTGGCATCTACATGGAGGTTTTCACCAAGGATCTTGTCCAAAGAGCCACAAAGGGATTTTCACTAATGGACAAATTGATTTTTTTTTTTAATTTTTAATTATTTTAAAACTTTTTAAAATTTTTTTAAATTTTTTTAAATTTTGGGTGTCATAGGGTGCCTATTTGCCAGTTTTTACAAAAGTACGATGTTTTTTCAAGATCTTTTTCTCATTTTTTTTGTATTTTTCATGATTTTTTGATTTTTTGACAATTAATGACTTTCTGAGGACTAGGCATAGAATCTTTTTAGGTGCATGATATTAATTGGATCATCCAAAGGATCTCCTTTAGGAGTAGCCAACTGATAGGCCCCTAATCCATATTTCGCTGTGATTACATATGGTCCAAGCCAATTAGGCTCGAACTTGCCTTTCTTTTCTCTTTCTTGAAGGTTTTTCTGATTCTGCATGAGGACAAGGTCACCAATTTCAAATTCTCGGGTTGTGACTTTCTTAAGGTAACTCATGCATAGACAATTCTGATATACCCAGAGATGGTTCAAGGCCTTGAGGTGCCTTTCATTGAACAATTCTAGCTCTTATAAGCGGGTAATTCTATATTCTTCATCTGGTAGGATATTTTGTAGCGATACTCTTAGTGAGGGGATCTCGATCTCATGGGGGAGGATGACTTTGGAGCCAAAGACAAGGGAATAGGGGGTGGCGCCTGTGGGTGTGTGGATGGAGGTGAGGTAGGCCCACAAAGAAGGATGGAGTTGGAGGTGCCAATCACGACCAACTTCATTGACTATCTTTTTGAGGATTTTGATTAGGGTATTATTAGAAGCCTCAGCTTGACCATTACCTTGGGGGTAATATGGGGTTGAGAAGCGATGTTGGATGTCAAATTTCTAAAAGAGTTCCTTGACATCTTGGTTTTTAAATTGTCTGCCATTATCTGTAATGATAAATTTTGGAATGACATATTGATAGATCAAGTAGTTGAGGATGAATTTGGATATCTGCTTACTAGTGGCAAAAGAAAGAGGGATAGCTTCTACCCACTTGGTAAAATATTCGGTGGCAGTGATAATGAATTTATGTCCGTTAGAGGATGAAGGGTGGATTTTCCCAATGAGATCGAGCCCCCATTGTGAGAAGGGCCAGGGTGTAATGAACGACTGCAATTCTTGTGATGGTGTATGGATCTTGTTGCCATGTTGTGGGCAGGGGATGCATTTCTTCACATAGTTATATGCATCTACTTACATTTTGGGCCAATAATATCATGTTCTCAAAAGCATTTTAGCCAAAGTGAGCCCACTCGAATGCGCACCATAGATGCCTTTGTGTACTTCACACAATGCCCATTCCACCTCTTTTTTATCTAAACACCTTAGAAGGGAACCATCAAAATGCCTTCTAAATAGGGTGTCTCCAAGGATGGTGTAACAAGCACATCTGCGAATGAAGGTTTGCTATTGGGTTTTTGTAAGGTGTGGGGGAATGGTGTTGTCTTTTAGGAAAGTGAAGGTTTCTTGGTACCAGGGGGACTCGGGACCAACAAGTACATACACCAGTTCGGACTCTGGTAGATTGTATGTTGTAATGAATAGTTGCTTGACCAAGAACTCAGACTTCTGACTATGTGCTGGCATTTAAAGGAGGGAGCCAATGGTGGCCATTGCATCTCCAGCCCTATTGTTTGTTCATGGGACTTAATCAAACTTGATTGTTGTGAAGTGCTGCTTAAGATATTCAACCATGCTATGATAGGGGAGAATTTTGTCATCTTTTGTTTGGTATTCATCATTGACTTGTTTTATGACAAGCTGGGAATCACCATAGACTTGTAATTCCCTTATCTTCCACTGGATAGCCAAGCGTAATATTGTAATGAGTGCCTCATATTCTGCAATGTTGTTGGTACATGAAAAAGCTATCTTGTATGACTTTGGGATGAAATCTCCTTAAGGTGTGATCAGTAGTATTCCTACCCCCAATCTATTTTGGGTGTAAGAGCCATCAAAGTATAATTGCCATGTGGAGGATGTGGTGATAGTCATAATGAATTGATCCAGTAGTTCTGTAAGAATAGGATGGTCACCTGGAAGTGGAGCATCAACCAACTAGTCTATGATGACTTGTCCCTTGATTGCTTTTCTGTCTATATATTCAATGTCAAACTCGCTTAATAGCATGACCCATTTAGCGGTTCTGCTAGTGAGGGCAACTTTTGACAAAAGATATTTAAGCGAGCCAATCTTAGCAATGAGTTTTGTTTTGTTGTTCAAC
This sequence comes from Cryptomeria japonica, assembly GCF_030272615.1. Taxonomy (NCBI): domain Eukaryota; kingdom Viridiplantae; phylum Streptophyta; class Pinopsida; order Cupressales; family Cupressaceae; genus Cryptomeria; species Cryptomeria japonica. The sequence continues at coordinate 216,217,525 of NC_081405.1, read as the reverse complement.
ATATAGTGTCAGAGTTTCTCTGTACTGAATACCAATGCCAAGCATGCTCTTTCAATGGGGGTATAATTTAGTTCATACCCCACTAGTGTCCGACTGATAAAATATATGGCATGTTCCTTCCCTTGATCATCTGTTTGTGCCAATAATGCCCCCAATGTGACTATGATAGCATATATGTACAAAATAAGAGTTTTTCCAAGAGTAGGAGGCATAAGCACTGGAGGTGATGCCAGATATTCTTTGATTTTTTCAAAGGCCTTTTGACACAAATAGTCCCATTTGAATTTTGTCTCTTTGCGCAATAGGTGTGCAAACGGATGGCATTTATCTGCAAGTTGTGAAATAAAATGTCTAACAGATTGGAGTTTCCCTAGAGGTTGTGTATCTGTCTGAGAGTCTTTGGTGGACACATTTTCATGATGGCTTTCACCTTTGCAGGATCAGCCTCAATGCCTCTACGAGAAACAATGAAGCCTAGTAGTTTTCCCAATGTGACACCAAAAACACACTTCTTAGGGTTGAGGCATAGTTTGTATTTTTCCAATCTTTGAAAGATCTACCTTAAGATAGGGATGTGTTCTTGTCTTGTCTTTGATTTGCCTAGCAGATCATCCACATAGTCCTCCATAATTTTATGAAAAAGGTCATGCAAAATCATTGTCATGGCACACTGAAATGTGACTCCAGTATTTTTGAGGCCAAAAGGCATGACCTGATAACAGGAAGTCCCCCATGGTGTTGTGAATGTAGTTTTATGTTGATCTTTGTCTGCAATCCTAATTTGATTATATCTAGAAAATCCATCCATAAGTGATAGCATCTCATGCCCTGTTGTAAGGTCCATAATCATATCTATGTTGGGGAGCGGGAAATCATATTTAGGACAAGCCTTATTTAGATCACGGAAATTAGTGCAGATGCGGATGCCCCCAATGGGTTTGCTGATAGGTACAATGTTGGAGACCCATTCAGCGTAGTCTATTGGTTCGATGAATTCTACGTCCAACTTTTTTTTGGAATTCTGCCTAGACCAGGAGTGCAATATGTGGATGCATTTTGCGCAACTTTTGTTTTATAGGTTTTGTAACTAGGCAGACAATGAGATTATGAACCACCAAGTCAAGATCTAGACCTGTCATATCAACATAGGACCATGAGAAATTGATTTTTGCCTCTATGAGGAAGTTGATGAAGTCTTGTTTCTCTTTCTCTATGAGGGACTTGGCAATGAGCACGTTTTTTGGAATATCTTCAGTGCCAATATTGATACTATCTATTTCTTCTATTAACAAATTTGACCTGTCTTGTGGAAGATAACCAATGGTAGGGAGGTCAATTCCCTCATCGTCAAGTGCCTTTTCTAGGTTTTCACTTTTGGATACGCCCTTTGTTTTTGCTTTTTGCTCATCCAAAGGTACCTCGAAGAGGTTTTCACCTAGGGAATCATGTTTTTTCTTTTTATTATCTTTTTTGTAGCTAAGGGCATTGACCTGACTACCAAAGTATCCTTTCTCATGTAGTTGAATACCATGTATCCTGTTGCAGTCTTCCAAATTTTGCATAGTCAGGAGAGTAATGAGAGTGTTATCATTGGCATAGATGTGTAAAGTGGGTTTGTCACATTGGCCCCAGTCTATGAGCTTAGGATGGACAAGATGTAGCTTGTGTGAAATGGGAGGAGTTATAGGGGTGATGGAATTGACGTGAGTGTCAAAGAAGATGTTGTTTTCATATTCATAAGGCATTTCATGGAACTCCTCTATGTCGAAGTTTTTGATATCCAAAAAAGGACTTGAAGGGGCACCAACGACAATAATATTAGGCATCGGGGTGTACCCCAAGCCTCTATTGTATTTGTAGGAGATAGGATTTATGGGTGATTTTCTTCCTTTCTCCTCTAGTCCCAAGCCATGTCCTTTGTAACCCATTTTTTCAATTATAGCTGATGCTTTTGGATACATTTTTTAGGTATTTTGCTGGGTCTTCATCTTCTTCCCGGTATAACCATGAAGAGACATATGTGTCAAGGCTTTCCTCATCAAGTGGGCCCCATTGCAGGGAGGTGGTATCTTTGCATTGTATAACCAATTTTTGATCTTTTTTGAGTTCTTTTGGTTTGCCAAATGACTTAGAAGATAAGGGGAGGTTGCCTATTAATAATACATCCTCCAATTTGTATTCTCCACAACCATTATCCATGATCTTGATTTGTGTGTCTACTTGGGATGAGGTGGAGGCAACATTTGATGTGTCAGATGGAGGAGTTGGCGAGGGTCTTTTTAGTGGGCAATGATATGGATTCTTCCCCTCTAAGAGCTTTCAATATTGAAAAGGTTGTGGATCACCTTTGATAGTGATCTCTCTTCCATTGAAGGGGAATTTGATGCATTGATGATAAGTGGAAGGGAGAAATTGCAAGGAGTGAATCCATGGCCGACCGAGAAGAATGTTGTAGGGGAGATCAAGATATAGTACTTGATAAATACTAAGAGCGGGGGGTGAATTAGTATACCCAAAAACCTTATGAAACACTTAAGCAATTTTAATGCAGATTGGTATAGCCCTTTAAACAACAAATCGGTTAACACACAAACAAGCCAAACAGGAAATAAATAATTCACCAACAATAACACAATCACCATAACACAAGATATTTTAATGTGGAAACCCAAATGGGAAAAAAACACGTTGAGTAAAACTCACAAGTCTACTATCTGCAGAATACCGACCAGACCAATTAAAGTCAGACTGGTTAAGGCATTACAATGTTCTTCACCAGAATAGATCCTATTAGGAATCTTGATCTCTGATAGGAGATGAGTCCTGTTAAAGACTACCTTGTTAAAGGATTTCAGATCCACAACCGTGAACCACCTTGTTAGAGGATTTAGAAAAGGCTTAATTGAGCCTACCCAGTTAAGGGTTTCTAACTTGTTGAAGAGATTAGTATTCAATAAGTGATCTACAAAGTAGCACAAAATACTTAGTTAGATCCTTGATTGCTCTCTATTAATGCATTGCAACATTACTTTAGTTTTCTATCCTTGGCACGTTCTATCTCTGTCGCAAGATGCCTTCTTGCAAAAGACCTAATCTTCTTACGCAACACGCTTCACACAACACTCTCAAAACCCTAGACATGATGTCCTCATATAGGAACCTGATTTCATGTCGGTCCAATGAGACTGGATTATAATTTCCTAGGTACAATGCATCTAGACATAATTGTAACACGACACAAAATCATCGCATCGGTGTCGGTGGATGATAACTCATCACACTTTACAAGTTTGTCGGTTAACAAAAACCAAGTATATCGATTACCGGTTTACAAACAAAGATTGGAAAACTAGAACATAGTATTTCGATCTTAAATAGATTTGCTATCACTTGGGGTTCTTGTACTGCTTTGGGTCCTTGTACCACTTTGAGGTCCTTGGTCATGCTTTGACCGGTAAGCTCCTTCTGTAAACACCAATAGTCTTCTACAAACAAAGACTATGCATACAATGGCATATAATACCGGTTTGAACAATACATCACATACTATAGGTTGAGAATAACTCAATAAGTGTGTGTCCATCAATGACAATCACAACTAAGTACAAACATCATAAAAATGCCAACAATCTCCCCCTTTGGCATTGATGGAAAGACTTAGGAAAATTTGACATCTAAGTGCTTACAAAACAAAAATGATGTCATAATTCTCCCCCTAAGCATATACAGTACTCCCTTTGCCAAAATGTCAAGCATGTTCTACTTCCATTTGCATAAAATTTTCAATCAATACCACTCCCCCTTTGCCAACAATGACAAAGTAATGCAAACATGCCGCAAAGATTTACCAAAATCATATTGCATAACATGAAAATAGAGTATATGTTTATGACAATAATGAGTAAAACTTTTAAAAAATGACTTTAAAGTTTTTTCAGGATTTCCTTCATGTCTGTAGACCAAGTGTCTAGGAGTGTGGTAGCAACATCACTCTAAGTCTTCATCTGGAATGCTAACTCCTCCATGGCATCCATTGTGCTCATTTCTTGAGTGACAATAATGGCTTCCATGTTCAGAAAGCACTTCTGAAGAATCTGCAACTTAGGTGCCAAAATCAATTGAAGCTCTTGCAGATCTTGAGTCTGCTTGCAGATCTCTGAATCAATTTTGGCAATCTGTTACCTGTGAGTCTGTATAGTCTACCCATACACTATGAAGGAATTGTATGGCACTTTTAAGGTCTCTATATACTGCTTAAGTTCTGATTGGAGTTAACCTTTCTTCTTCGTAACATCATCACAAAATAGATCAGGCTGGCAAACTTTACTCAAAAGTTTATGTCCTTCAGCCATTCCTAGATTGATATCATCTCTTTGATGGATCAGCTTGGCTCTATCTTTGTTAAATTGCTTCACCAATGAAACTTTTAATGCCTTTGAATTCTTTTTCTCTATAGTAGTCTGGGTAGCATCTTCCAATGATTGTACTTAATCACCCACTATTGTGCATAGAAGCTTCAACTGGGTCAGTGAGGAATTGGTACCGAAAATTGTTGGCAATATAACAAGGATATTGAGAAGGTTGTTGATGATTATGGACATAATTGATTAAAGATGTTTTACTGTCTTGATATTATTATTTTGTCATTGATGTCAAGAAATTGATTTTCGAATTCAGTATGATGTTGCCATATCTTAAGAAATATGATATGAAGATTATAAAGAAGTCGGTAAAAACACAGGAAAGAATATGATGAAAAAAGGGATAAGTTATTCAATGGGCAACTCTACCGAGTCGGACAATGATGAGATCTTGATGTTTTAGATTGTTTTAACATCATACATATGTTGTAAAATGTAAAGGTTAATACTACACTATGTTATTAGGTAAAGAACCTAGTCGGTAAACCTTAAGGAACCTAGTCGATAAACCCTAAGGTTATCACAGTAGGTTAATGAAGATAGAATGTCTACCGAGTAAAGTTTAGTATTCACCGAGTTGTAACCGAGCTATAATAGAATGCATTAAATTTTTACATGTGATATTTAAGGAAAGAAGCTGATGAGCTGGAGCGGATCAATGATTCGCAAGCTGTGGAAGAAGTTTGTTAACAAATCTAAGGCAATGGAAAGTCAACAAGAAGATCTACAGCTCAGAATGAACCACATTACCCTAACACAAGTTCCAAGATGATTGTGCAAGTTCCGAGGCAATGTAAAACATTTTTTAGATCGTAAGATACAATGAACCTGGACAAGATTGAAGATCTGATGGCTATGATTGATCATGGGAAATGTGATCAAGGAGATTAAGCGGTTATATGATTGTTTATAAATAAGGATCTGCTGATAAATAGTGGATGTGGGCAAGTGCATGCACAAGGATGCTACATAGTGATCACCAAGCACAGAAGCTTGAAGACCTGTTGGAATAGTAGAGTATTGATGCCCAACAGATAGACAAGAATAGTTCTATGTCTAGATTGTGTTGAACAAATAAGAATCTGCTTTAGCATTTTAGATGTAAAGTTGCAGATAGATTGTATTACTGTTAGCTTGTGAAAGTAACAGGAAATCTCTTAACTGAGTGGACTTAACAGTCATATAAGTAAATCCTCTAACAAGGTGACATTCTAAATGAGTGTTTGAAATCCTTTGACAAGATCACTTCTAACAAAGTGAAGATCCTAACAGATCTGAGGGAAATCCCTTAACCGGGTCACATCTAGCAATGTGTTTTGTAATCTTTAACAGGATTGGCTTTTAACCGAGCATACTCTAGAATAGTATATTTCTTAGTGGGTCCAAAATCCCATAGTGGTTTTTCCCTATTTGGGTTTCCATGTTAAATCTAGTGTTATGAGGTTTATATTGTTCATATGCTTTTGAGCTTGCATGTTTGACAGTTTTTATTCTATGACTAATATATGTTACCGAGGTTGAATCTGATGTTTTCATTGATGATTAAGTTTGTATGATTCACCCCCCCCTCTCATCTTGTTGGCTATCAGATCTGTACTTATATTAAGTATCAAAACTATCAATTGGTATCAGAGCCTTGGACTCCGAAAGGAAAGTTTAAAGGCACTTGAGTTAAAGATCCAAAGATGTATAAGAGGGATGCACCTAAGCTGAATAAGTCAAGTTTCTCTACATGGCAGAAAAGGATGAAGCTACATCTATCAGGAGTTGGAGAATATGCTATATACTATCTGGAGAATGATTTTGTTACACCGAGCACCTATCCATTGACTATGGAAGAGATAAAGGCAAAGCAAGAACACATTCAAGCAATGATTGAAATAACATCTGCATTGACCAATTCTGAGTTTAATGATCTAGAAGGCTGCAATGATGCAAAGGCTATGTGGACTAAGCTCATATCTGTATATGGAGGAGATGAACATGTTCAAAGAGCAAAAGTTGATAGTCTAAGAGGACAACTTGAATCTATGAGGATGAATGAAGGTGAGAACATAACCCAGTACAATACAAGACTAAAGGAGATTGTAAATCAAATCAAGGGAGCAGGAAGAACTATTGAAGAAAAGGATGTGACAAGTAAGTTGTTAAGAAGCCTTCTACCTGCCTATGCAATCCGAGTCTCTGCAATCAATGAATTGAGGTCTATACCTAATATGCTAGTTTCCTTGGATGCTACTATTGGTAAGCTACATGCATTTGAGCTAAGTAATTTTGATAACAGTGGGTCATTGGTAAATAAAGTTGAATCTGCATTTAGTTCTTTTCATCTAAATGAATCTAATGATTACAATGAAAGAAAGTATAAGTACTCTGGAGGAGATCATAGTGGAGCAAGTGAAAGATTTCAGAAGAACATGGAGGAGGTACACAAACTGTATGAAGAAATCAGAAAGCAAGACGAGTTTGAAGCACTATTGGCTAAAAGGTTACCAAGAGGCAAAGGTAAGTGTAACGAAAACTACCCTTGAAATGTTTCAATTGTGATAAGATTGGACATATGGCTTCTAACTGTCCTGATAAAGATTTCATTGAAAAGAGAGATTACCGAGATGACAGACATAAAGATAATCATTATAGAGGTCACCAAGACTTCAGAAGAAGAGATAGAAAGACCTGCTTAATTGTTGATGAGGAATATGAAGATGATAAATCAGATCAGACTGATACAGAGGAAGTTGTTTATGTGGCTATCAAGGATGGATTAGATGAAGAAAGGTATGAAGAAAAAGCCCTAATATCTGACATAAACACTAATGATTCTTGGATTATAGATAGTGGATGCTCACATCATATGACAGGAGATAAACACAAGTTTGTTATGTTAGAAGATTATGATGGAGGCTATGTTAGATTTGGTAATGATGCACCATGTCCGGTAACAGGTAAAGGATCCATAACACTTCTTGATAAAGCAAGATGCAATCATGTTTATTGGGTTGAAGGTTTGAAATATAATTTTTTGAGTGTAGCACAACTAAACAACACAGGTTACTGAATAGAATTTCAGAAAGGAATTGTCAAAGTTCATGACAAAAATGGAAAGTTAGCTGCTACCGGGACACAAACAAAAGGTAATACATTTCACCTTGACTCTACTCACAACAAGTTCTTGCATGCAAAGATTGATAACACCTGGTTATGGCATAAAAGGTTTTGTCATGTTAATTTTGATAATCTGATCAAGATAAGTAAGAAGCATAGAGTAAGAGGTCTACTGAGTCTTGAAAAACCTGAGAATGCTATGTGCTGAGGATGCCAAATGGGCAAGATGACAAGATCCAGCTTTACAAGTAAGTCCTACACTTCTAAGGGAATTTTAGATCTTGTACACATTGATCTTTGTGGTCCTATGAAAGTTCAAAGTTATTATGGTGATAAGTATTTCATATTATTTGTGGATGATTATTCAAGGATGATGTCAGTAATGTGTTTAAAAGAAAAATCAGAAGCTTTTCAAATGTTTAAGTGGTACAAGGCTAGAGTTGAAAATGGAACAGGAAGACAACTGAAATGTCTTAGATCAGATAGAGGAGGAGAGTTCACATCTGATGAGTTCAACCTATTTTGCAATGATCATGGTATTAAAAGACAAGTCTCTGCACCGAGGACTCCACAGCAGAATGGAATAGCTGAAAGAAGAAACAGATCTATTGTGGATTGTGCTAGAACACTGATGATTGAGAAGAAGGTTCCACAAACATTTTGGAGAGAAGCAATAAGCACAACTATTTACACCTTGAACCAAATTCAATTGAAGAAAGGTATTTTGAAGACACCTTATGAAATCTGGTATGGCAAGAAACCTAACGTAAGTAATTTTAAGATCTTTGGAAGCAAATGCTATGTTCATAAAGATGATAGAAATGGCAAGTTTGATCAGAAAAGTGAAGAAGGAACATTTCTAGGATATTCTTCTAGACGCAAAGCATTTAAATGTCTGATCAAATCATCTAACAAAATAGTAGAAAGTGCAAATGTGAAAATTGATGAATTTGCAGAAAGAACTGATGACAGGAATTCCAAAGAACTAGAAGACGACGATGAATTTGTCTATGTACAATCAAAAAGTCCTACCGAGATAACTGTTGAAGGAAATGAGGAAGATATCCAATTACCGAGTGATGAAGAGGATCATACAGAGCCTACTGAGCCTATATTAGCCAAATATGTCAGAATACATCATGCACCAAGTCAGATTATAGGAGATAAGGATGATCCAGTGATGACAAGGAACAAACTGAGATAGAGCACATGTTTGATATCTGAATTTGAACCAAGAATAGTAAAAGAGGAATTCAACAGTGAAGATTGGATAAATGCTATGACTGAAGAGATTGATCAAATCAAGAAGAATGACACATGGACACTAGTCCCAAGACCTAAGGACAAAAATGCAATCGGTACAAAGTGGATCTTCAGAAACAAGCTAAATGAGAAAGGAGAGGTCATTCGGAACAAAGCAAGATTGGTTTGCAAAGGTTATGCCCAAGAAGAAGGAATTGATTATGGTGAGGCTTTTGCACCTGTTGCCAGACTTGAAGGAGTTAGAACATTGTTGGCATATGCTGCTTTCAAAAACTTCAAGGTATATCAAATGGATTTCAAATCTGCATTTCTGAATGGAATATTAGAAGAAGAAGTTTTCATTGAACAACCTAAAGGATTTGTTGAAGACAATAATAAAGATCAGGTATGTAAATTGAACAAAGCTTTATATGGTCTGAAACAAGCACCTAGAGCATGGTATGAAAGACTGCACTCTTATTTGATTAAGATTGGTTTTATAAGGACAAGTGAGAACAACAACATGTACATGAAGAATGATGAAAATGGAATACTAATCTCAGCCATATTTGTTGATGATATTATATTTTGTGGAAATGACTCTTTATGCAAGAACTTTGGTAATGAAATGAGCAAAGAATTTGAGATGTCATTAATCGGTGAGATAAAGTATTTTATAGGCTTACAGATACTGCAAATGAAAAATGAAATTTTCATTACTCAATCCAAATACATAAAGGAAATCTTGAAGAAATTTGGAATGGAGGATTCAAAGCCTGTAAGTACTCCTATGACTACAAACTGCAAACTATCAAAGAATGATGAATTTGCATCTATTGATGAGACACTCTACCAATCCATGATTGGAAAACTACAATATGTTGTTCACAGCAGGCCTGATATAGCACATGCAGTAGGTATTGTTGCAAGATTCTCTGCAGATCCTAAGGAAATACACATGACAACAATCAAAAGAATTTTCAGATACTTGAAAGGCACTGAAGATTATGGCTTAGTATATCAGAAAGGAAATGATTTTGATTTGAAAGTCTATACTGATGCTGATTGGGCAGGCAACATTTATGGTAGGAAAAGCACAAGTGGAGGAGCTTTCTTCTTAGGAGAAAGACTAGTGAGTTGGCTTAGCAAGAAACAAGGATGTGTTTCTCAGTCAACAGCCGAAGCTGAATATGTTGCTGCAGCATTGAATTGTACCAATATTGCATGGATCAAACAATTGTTGGAAGCTATAAATGAGAAAGTTACCAAGCTAGTAACTATATTCTGTGACAATACTATTGCCATTAATATTTCAAAGAACCCTGTTATGCACTCTAAGACAAAGCACATATCTATCAAATATCGTTATCTTAGAGAAGAAGCTCATGAAAAGAAAGTGGTGTCGGAATATGTTAACACAAAGGAACAAATAGCTGATATCTTCACCAAGCCACTACGAAAGGACACTTTTGAATATCTCAGAAGTAAGTTAGGGGTCCTACCCCTATCTCTTACTCACTGACTGAGTATGGTGAAAGCATCACTTTGATGAATCTATTGAATATCTTTTAGGGAGCTGATGCTGGAGTGATACACTTTAAGAATGCTTTTCTGAAAGTGTACTGGAACAATATTGGAATAATACAGAAAATGATACAGGGAACAGGAATTGTAAACAAATGCTCTGACCGAGACTCAGTTGATACACATCAGCAGGAAATAACTTCTTACAGAAACAACTTATGTTTTAGTTCTTTTCTTTTTGGCATTGTTGTCAAAGGGGGAGAAGACTACCAGGGGGAGAAGACCTACCCAAGGAGGAGAAGACTACCAAGAGGAGAAGACCTGAGAAGATTGAGAGAAAACCAAAAGATAAGTCTTATGTATGGGGGAGAGCATTTCAGCATTTCAGAATCACAGCAATCCAAATTCTTAACAGTCAAATCAATTGGTTTTGCCACAAATGCCAAAGGGGGAGATTGTTGGCAATATAACAAGGATATTGAGAAGGTTGTTGATGATTATGGACATAACTGATTAAAGATGTTTTACTATCTTGATATTATTATTTTGTCATTGATGTCAAGAAATTGATTTTCTAATTCAGTATGATGTTGCCATATCTTAAGAAATATGATATGAAGATTATAAAGAAGTCGGTAAAAACACAGGAAAGAATATGATGAATAAAGGGATAATTTATTCAATGGGCAACTCTATCGAGTCAAAAAATGAAGAGATCTTGATGTTTTAGATTGTTTTAACTTCATACATATGTTGTAAAATGTAAAGGTTAATACTACACTATGTTATCAGGTAAAGAACCTAGTCAGTAAACCCTAAGGAACCTAGTCGGTAAACCCTAAGGTTATCGCAGTCGGTTAATGAAGACAAAATGTCTACCGAGTAAAGTTTAGTATTCACCGAGTTGTAACTGAGCTATAACAGAATGCATTAAATGTTTACATGTGATATTTAATGAAAGAAGCTAATGAGCTAGAGCGGATCAATGATTGGCAAGCTATGGAAGAAGTTTGTTAACAAATCTAAGGCAATGGAAAGTCGGCAAGAAGATCTACAGCTCAGATTGAACCGCATTACCCTAACACAAGTTCCAAGATGATTGTGCAAGTTCTGAGGCAGGGTAAAATGTTTTTCAGATCTTAAGATACAATGAACCTGGACAAGATTGAAGATCTGATGGCTATGATTGATCATGGGAAATGTGATCAAGGAGATTAAGCGGTTAGATGATTGTTTATAAATAAGGAACTGTTGATAAACATTGGACGTGGGCAAGTGTATGCACAGGGATGCTACATAGTGATCACTAAGCACAAAAGCTTGAAGACCTGTTGGAATAACAGAGTATTGATGCCCAACAAATGGACAAGAATATAGTTCTATGTCTAGATTGTGTTGAACAAATAAGAATATGCTTTAGCATTTTAGATGTAAAGTTGCAGATATATTGTATTACTGTTAGCTTGTGAAAGTAATAGGAAATCTCTTAACTGAGTGGACTTAACAGTCTTATAAGTAAATCCTCTAACAAGGTGACATTCTAAATGAGTTTTTGAAATCCTTTGACAAGGTCACTTCTAACAAAGTGAAGATCCTAACAGATCTGAGGGAAATCCCTTAACTGGGTCACATCTAGCAATGTGTTTTGTAATCTTTAACAGGATTGGCTTTTAACCGAGCATACTCTAGAAGAGTATATTTCTTAGTGGGTCTGAAATACCACAGTGGTTTTTCCCTATTTGGGTTTCCATGTTAAATCTGGTGTTATGAGGTTTATATTGTTCTTATGCTTTTGAGTTTGCATGTTGGACAGTTTTTATTCTATGACTGATATATGTTACTGAGGTTGAATCTAATGTTTTCATTTATGATTAAGTTTGTATGATTCACCCCCCCCCCCTCTCATCTTGTTGGCTATCGGGTCTATACATATTAAGTATCAGAACTATCAAAAAGATTAGTATTAGGGACTAAGGTTAAAAGAGTGTTAATAGAAAATTGAATAACATCTTTTTATTTCTTCCTTATTAGTTCCTCCAATATTTCTTGAGCGAGTTGAATACTTCTTATTAGCTCATTTTCATCTACCGATTTGGTAAGACAGGCAAGAGTCAATTCACTGTGACCGGTGGGATCAACCTGTTTAGCTTGATCTTTGGTTGCCTTGGGAGTCTCGGGAATCTATCCTCCTTCCTTTGCTTTGATCTCTTCTTGTCTCTTCTTTTCCTGCTCTTCTTTCTCCTTGGCCTCCTCATCGACCTTCTCTTTCTCCTCTTTTTCCTTTTTCTCCTTTTCTTCTTTCTCCTTCTCCTTCTCCACTTTCTCCTTCCCCATTTTCACCTTCTTCACTTTCTCCTTCTCCTCTTTCTCCTTTTCCACTTTATCCTTCTCTACTTTTTATTTCTCCTCTTTCTCCTTCTCCACTTTCTCTTTCTCTGCTTTCTCTTTTTCCACTTTCTCTTTATCTGCTTTCTCTTTCTCCTCTTTCTCTTTCTCTGCTTTCTCTTTCTTTGCTTTCTCTTTTTCTGCTTGCTCTTTTTTGCCTTTCTCCTTATCTGCCTTCTCCTTATCTGCTACCTGTGGTTTAGTACCTTCAATATCTAATGCATCCACATCAATGGGATCGGTTTTCTCAGCTACTCTTTCTCCCTGATCATTGAAGGTTTCATTTGGTTTAGATTGGGCAGACACTTGCTCAGCCTGTAGATTTGCTTCAGATACCTTTTGTATCTTTACAACTTCTTGAGCTTGCAGATGAATATCTTTTTCTACTTCAGAGACTTTACTTCCATGTAAGTGAAGTCTTCTCCTTCTCATAAAAAATGGGCCTTTGTACCAATCAATAATCTCAAATAATTCAGAATTAGAGGCATCTAGAAAATATTGAGCAAAATTTTGCTCCCTAATTGTTTGCTCCTTTTCAATGGCAATGCGCTGCTTATTGTCCAAAGAACCATACAAAGATTTAGAAACTATAGGTTTAACATCAGTTGGAAACCGATCATTATCACATAAATACTTAATGAGTTCTTGCTCTGCCTCCTACTTTTCAATATCGTTAAGATCATCAAAATTATGCTTTAGATCATCAAGAATTTTCCTTCTAATATTCTTTATAATCCTTTGATAATGTGTCATAGGCTTGAAAGAAGCAATGTGTATATTTACCAATGCAGAGGTTGCAGGTACAATCCTAGTTAGCTTGGTCTTCTTACCTGATATTTTAGCTTCTGATTCAGTGTCTTCTGAATCCTGTGCTTTGTTCTTGGTTCTCTTCTTCCTATCAAATACATTTGGTAGAATAGCCTTCGATTTATTCTTGGTTGGTGACCTGTTGGTCACTTTATGATTGGCAGTAGATGTAACCAGTGCTGATGCCAATGGCACAACTTTCCTCTTCTTCTACTTTAATACTTCAGGAGGATCAACTCTCTCGAAGTAGGCATCGATCCTCTTCTTCTTTGGATCAAGTGGTGAAGCAAGTAGGGTAGAGGCATACCCAATGAGTATATCGTTCACCACTTCATAGCCCATAGGCTCAACTTCATCTTCTCTTGGCTCAACCGCTTCTATTATGCAATGATCCACTTTGATCGTGAAACACATATCATCTTCATACTTCTTTACCAGGTCACCTGATAGCCTTGTTCTCTGGTTCATCTTTAATCTAAACTCATCAAAATACTTGTTCAGAATCTCTGGATAGGTAGATCCCACTTCTTGCAAACTCTCCTTGATTTGTCTAGTAACCGGTAGGTTACTTGACCATTGAACATCACCAACTCCCAGAAAATATCCTTGAAAGTAGAAAAACAACCCGACAAGTAGTTGAATGAACTTGAACCTTAGTGCCTTGTCCTCTTTGATGGATTTCAAATTCTCCATGAGTTGTTTTTGCATGCAGGTACACAAGTCGCACTCTGCATCTTCCTTGATCATTCGATAAACGACATTCACCGCGGTTGTAGGAACAAAATTCATTCTGCTAGCATACAATACTCTATACCCGATCACCATGCACACATACTTCACTAAGTCATCTTCAATGGTGTTGAAAGTCATTTCCCTCTTGTCGCTCACAAAACTAGTGAGTTCTGTCACTTTGGCTTTTGCGATCTTACGAAGAACAAGGACTTTCCAATATTGTAGAAACCGGTCATGAAATGGATTGCCTCCAGTGTGATATCATGGGTTAGCTCAAGATACATCTTGTCACCATTAACCCTACTAAGAATGATCCTTATATGATCTTCTGTGAATTCCTCGAAAAAATATACTCCACTATGGAATTTCTTCTTCTCGATCACACTGTACTCTGGTTTAATCTTCTTATCTTTTCCATAGAATAAACTCAAATGGGAGTGAATCACTAGAGACCCTAGGTCTTCTAGTCTACAATCAATATAACCAGAAACATCCCCTTCGACAATGAATCCGACAAGAATTTGAGATAGGGCATTGTAATTCAACTTCTTCCTAAGAAATTTGGATAACTCCTCAGGTTCAGAAGAACTAGAAGAGACTTTGGATGTAGAGGCCATGTCTAAATAATTACGAATGATAAGAGTGATTCGATGAAAAATACCTTTTCACTCCGAACTAGGGTTCGCCGATGTTGAGCACAACACACTTCTCCAAAAGCTTGCTTTACCATTCTGAACTCCACTCTAGATAGCTTGAAATGACTGCTGGGTCTTGCACAAGATTCCTTCCTGGACTTCTTAGAATGCAAGATTGATTGCTTTTGCTGCATTGCTTAGGTTAGATAAATGCTTCTTCAAAAATAAGTAAGTAAAAATGACTACAAGCATTGCCTTTATACATGCTCCTACTTACCATAATAAATGCATCACCATTAGGGTACAAACCCTAATTTTACCTTTTACCACTTCACTTCTTCTGTCGGTTGACAAGTAACCAATACCAATAAAAGAACTTTACCGATATACTCTGGGGGTTCAAAACATTGTTACCGATATGTTCCCCCTTAAGCTTTTCAAAGCTCAATTTGCTGATTCAAGGATCTCCACACTAGGTGCAGAAACTGGTGCATCATGTGGCTTCTCTTCAGATTTCTTTTTCCAAGTTTTATTCATATCTACCTGAACGGTTCAACATTGACCTTTCCTTTTCCTTCTAGGTCAACCGGTTTGTCTTCTGATGGATTCTATCTCAGTCTGCGTTCTCTGGAAAGATGTCCCAGTTTGTGACAATGATAGCATACCATACCAGGTGCTCTGCATGGTCCAGTGTTCACCTTTCCATTATTTCTCATACATGTTGCAACAATGTGACCGCTACCATGATAGATCACACAGGTTGTATGCCAACCGTTTGTCACTCCATAGCCATTTGACTATTGGTAATAGGTTCTATACCGGTTTGGGTTCTAGTTCATAAGAGGTTCTTGGACAACTCCTTTTGATCTTGGTGCATAGCCTCCAAGGTTGTTCATAACCGATCTGCACTCAAAAGATCTATGCCCAAACTTGTTGCATGCATAATAATGACCATTGAATCTACCAGTTCTAGCCTTGTGGTCATACACATTGTTTTGCATGTAAGGGAAATTATTACAAGTCTTGCTCCTACATACATTGGCAGTATGTCCTTCCTTATGATAGTTAAAGCATATAGGCTTGAACTTTGACCTACTTTTTGTTTTGCTACTATTCTTAGGTACTATTTTCTCTTTTGATGCATCAGTCTTGGTTCTAGAGGATTCACCTTCCTCATACGCAGATAAACCAAGTCTAGTGGTATTCCTTGATGGCTTCATTGATTCCAACTTTTGGTCCAATTTTGCAGCACTTCAGTTGAACTTTTCAAGTATCTCCTTTGTCTCAACAAGTTCTTTGGAAAGAGATTCATTGGTCTTTATTAGGGTTTCATTATGAGAAATGGCTGCATTGAGTTCTGCTTGCATTTCTTCTTCCTCTTCCTTACCTTCTTGCAGATAAGTGATAATGGTACCAATTTCTTGAATCAACTTAAAGATATCGTGCTCTTTGTCCTTCACTAGATCCTCAACTTTCTTTTGGTTTTCCAGTTCCTGACTCACCCTAATGGTCAGTCCTTCTAGCTCCATCCTCAGGTTAGTTTTGGACTCATTCAGTTTCTCCACTTCTTCTACTAGGGCATCCATGTATGCTTCATCAGAAGAGCTATTTTCAGTAATTTCCAGCATTTCCTCAGCAAGTTCTCTTCTTTTAGCTAAAGAGGCTTTATACTTGACCTTAAGTTCATCATAGGCTCTCTCAAATTCAACCAGACAGTGAGTGAGTTCCCTCATGTTGTATTCCCCCATATCTCCTTTCAACTGGTTAGACTTAAAGAATGGTTGTCTCTGATACCAATTGATGAATACTAAGATGGGGGGGGGGGTGAATTAGTATACCCAAAAACCTTACCAAACACTTAAGTAGTTTTACTGCAGACCGATATAGCCCTTTAAACAACAAACCGGTTAACACACAAACAAGCCAAATAGAAAATAAAGCATTCACCCACAATAACACAATCACCATGACACAAGATATTTTGATGTGAAAACCCAAATGGGAAAACCACGGTGACTAAAACTCATAAGTCTACTATCTGTAGAATAGCAACCAGACCGGTTAAGGCCTTACAATGTTCTTCACCAGAACAGATCCTGTTAGGAATCCTGATCTCTGTTAGGAGATGAGTCCTATTAAAGACTACCTTGTTAAAGGATTTCAGATCCACAACTGTGAACCACCTTGTTAGAGGATTTAGAATAGGCTTAATTGAGCCTATCTGGTTAAGGGTTTCTAACTTGTCGAAGAGATTAGTAATAAACAAGTAAGTGATCTATAAAGTAGCACAAAATGCTTAGTTAGATCCTTGATTGCTCTCTGTTAATGCATTGCAACATTACTTCAGTCTTCTATCCTTGACACATTCAATCTCTATCGCAAGATGCCTTCTTGCAAAAGACCTAATCTTCTTACGCAACACGCTTCACACAACACTCAAAACCCTAGACATGATGTCCTCATATAGAAACCTGATTTCATGTCGGTCCAATGAGATTGGGTTACAATTTCCTAGGTACAATGCATCTAGACATAATTGTAACATGACACAATCACCACATCAGTGTCGGTGGATGATAACTCCACACTTTACAAGTTTGCTGGTTAACAAAAACCAAGTATACTGATTTCCGGTTTACAAACAAATACTGGAAAACTAGAACATAGTGTTCCGATCTCAAACAGATTTGTTGTCGCTTGGGGTCCTTGTATCTCTTTGAGGTCCTTGATGATGCTTTGACCGATAAGCTCCTTCTATAAACACTGGTAGTCTTTTACAATCAAAGACTATGCATACAATGGCATATAATACCAATTTGAACAATACATCACATACTACCGGTTGAGAATAACTCAATAAGTGTGTGTCCATCAATGATAATCACAACTAAGTACAAACATGATCAAAATGCCAACAATTGGCAAGGGGTTTCAATTGTGATAGGGCCCACTTGAAGAGGTAAGGTGATCATGCCCTTTGAAACTCTTTATGTATCATCATATTCTTTTATTATGATCCTTCCTGATGTATCTAGCAGGTCCTCAGAAAGTCCCATTTATTTTATTAATTTGTATGTACACAAATTGAGTTTGAATTCATCATCTCTCAGGATACATTTGACCTTGTGCTTTTGGATAAGGGCTTCGATGTTCAAAGGTTTATTATTGTCTTCATCTGTAGGAGCATCATTGGAAGTGAACACAAGGTGTGGTTGGGCGGCAAGGTTTCCAATGAGAGATTCAAATTGGGTAGCATTGATATTATTGGGAACGCGAGACTTAAGGAGAGCTTGTTCCAAAATTTCTTTATGGATAGGGGAAATATTGAGAAGCTCTAGGATGGATATTTGTGCGGGGGTTTTCCCAAGTTGGTCAAGGAGCTCATATCGACAGGTGGAAGACATGGGGGGAGGGTTTTGTGTGGGAGGAGCTCCTTGCATAGTGACTTTGCCTCGGCAAGTGGTTAAATTGCAGTCATTTTGAGAGTAGGAGTCGGAAGGTGTAGCACCTTGAATGACTATCCTAGCAGGGTTAGGTCTTCTTTGGGGAGGGGGAGAATTAACTCCTTGGATAGTTATGACATTGACATGACTGTCTGTGGGCTCAATGCAATCTACTAAAGTGTCAAAGTTGGTTATGTGATTAGTGTAGTCATAGTTCACCATGTTAGATGATGGGCCTTTTCCTTTATCATGTTTCAAGAGGGTTCCTGGTAAATTTTGAGTTTGTCATTGTTATTACGAGGTTTTGCATTTGCTACTTCAATTTAACCCCTATCAATGAGATGTTGTATGTAGATTTTAAGCTTCATGCATTTTCGTGTATCGTGTCCCTTGATACAATGATATTTAGAATATTCATTGTCATTATACCACTTGGGTTTGGGTTGATTGGGATTGAACGAGCGAGTAATTGGGAAAACCACTACGCTTGCTTAAACAAGCTTTTGAAACACCACTTCAATGGGATCGAAAAGAGGAGTGAAGTCTCTTAGAGTCCTGTTGTTGGATCGGGGTGGTCGCCCTTGGATTGAGACATTGTTATGAGGATTTTGGAATTGATTTTGATTATTTTGATTGTTGAATTGGCGATTGGTGGGGGTGGGTTTTGGAAGAGTGGCCATGGTCTCGACCCGTTTTGCATCAGTTACACCGTCATTGACTACGTTCTTGTTTTTGGACTAGAATTTTGGTTTATCATTATGATAAGAGGAAGAATTTTGACTTGATCTTTGTTAGTGCTTTAAGGTTCCTTCCTCTAACAAGACACGTTTAAGGGCTAGGCCCTTATCAGTCAATTTTTGGAAATATTTTATACATTGAGATGTCAGAGGCCTTGATAGTTTGGGCACCAGATTCTTTTGAAATAATTCAATTTGGTGTTGTTCTGGCATGTCCCATTGGAATTTCTTGATGAGGTGTCACCACCTTTGCAAGAAGTTAGTGAAAGTCTCTCTGAGCCTTTGCTTTGTGTTACACAGGTCCATCATGGAAACATCATTAGCCATGTTGTAGGCATGGTGAGCCACAAACTTCTCTACAAAGTCTGGGAAGGAGATAATGGAACCTCGTGGTAAGGGCAAGAACCATGCTGGGGCATCTCCCGTGAGACTTTTAAGGAAGAGTCTTCGAAGGTATAGGTCACTATAGGAGACTTCTTGACATAGGATGTGAAATTCCCGGACATGGTCATGGGGATCCCCTTTGCCCTCATACTTGGTGAACTTAGGGATCTCAAACGTTGGGGGGTAAGGTGCAACTGATATAGATAGGTCATAAGGAGAAGGACAAAATTCCTCAAAGGAGTAAGGTTTCCTTTTGTTAGTCCCTTCCTTCATGCCCTTGATGATGTTTTTCATGTCCTGAATTTCTTTAATGAGGTCTTGTCGTAGATTTTGGAAATGATGGATTCTATTTTCCCCTAGAATTAGATGAGTCATGGAAGGTGCACCACCACTAATGTATTGATATGATGAGGAAGCAGGGATGTGAGATGTGATGAACGACATCATAGGGACTTGAGTGACAGTCGATTGTGACCCACAAACTGTTGTGATAGGATTAAGCATGGCTCAAATGAAGCTAGCAACATTGTTGATGGGAATGGAGGTTTATGGAATGGGAATATATGGTTGAGAAGAAGATGGTATAGAGGCATGTTGGAGAATAGATGAGATCGGATTTGATAGTGGTATATATGGTAAGGAGGAAGAAGGTGGAATGGAGACCATGGGGGGAGGTGCCATGGGTGTTATTGATTGAGTTTGAATGATTGGCAAGGCCACAATTGATTGAGTTTGAATAGGTGCAGTGGTATGAGTGGGAGAAAGGTCTCCTTGTGGTTGTTGACCAAGGGTGGATTTATCAAAATCAGGGGGGAGTTGAGATCTATTTCCAAGGAGGATTTTTAGAAGCACAGTAGGATTGTGTTGGATAAATTTCTCCAACATCTCTTGGTTATAAGAGTTTGCTAGGAAAGTTTGCACTTTCGGAGAGAGTTCATCTTGGTCAACCATATTAGGATTTTGTGTTTGATTTTGGATGCTAGGTTTCACACTTTGTATAGGATCTTCATATAGAAAACTAATGTCTGGCATACCATATTGTTGTTCGGCCATCTTTTTCTTTTGAGATCGAGTTGTGACCATACAAGAATAGCCTTAGAAAAGATTGAAGGAGGAAATGTTTGATGAGAGGACTTAGCAAGGCTCTTGGATTTTTAGATTTGAGTTTGACGAAAATGGATTTTACTGATTGATAAGGTCCTTGGATTAGGACCTGGATTTGATTAGGATTGCACCTCCGTCCTTGGATGAGGATCTTAGGTGGGAAATGTTGATGAACCCCCAAGCAAGGTAATGACCAAGTGGGGTTTAGACCTTGGAATGATGATCAAAAAACCTTTCTTCCACTAAGGGTTGACTAACGACCCTAAGTAAAACAAAGACATGAGATAAGAGTCTTGATTAACTCAAAGGATAAGGCAAAAAGGTTCTTTAAGAGGATTCTTCTTCAAGCACAAAGTCAAGTGATTAAGGATGAGGTCTAAATGAAACTTCATAAGGCATGCAACCTTAATGTGAGGTTAAATTGGATTTGATTTGTATTTTGAAAATTGATTTGATAATTGGAGGTGATTGATTTTGTGATTGATTGATGTGCTAAGTCCTTAGGAAAAGATTTGAGGATTATTGATTAAAGAGGGATGATAGTGATGATTAGAAGAACTTTGGTGACTAGTGTTAGGAAACTCATAGATACTGAGGGGGGGGGGGGAGGGTGAATTAGTATCTAACTGGTAATTAGAATTTCTCAACTTAAAACATGTAGAACATATTGTAATAGTGTACCAGTATGCAAGAAATAATACAATAAATAGAAATGAAAGAAACCAAATGAAAATCACACCATAACACAATGATTTAATGAGGAAACTTGGTGTGGGAAAAACCTCGATGGGATTTGTGACCCACAATATTCACTTAATGGCCAATAAGAGAATATTACTTACAATAGGGGCCTACACATGCAGGAAGGCCAAGTGCCTAGAGCTCACTGCTCAAATGGGAAGTCTCACTGACTTACAATGTGGATTATACAAATCCAATAACTTGTACTGCTTTACAATAGAATCTTCAATGCTAGATTTAGTACCAGTTTCTGCTCTGTTCTTTACATATACCCCTCAACCTATATTTCGCATAATAGGTCTGCCTAATCTTTTTCTTCACTTACTTCACTTCCTTAACTTACTTATGAAATGTCTACAATGATCTCTTTTATATATGAGTCATTTTACAATGATATCAAGTCGGCTTACAAAGTTTTTCAAATAATAAGAAAAATATAATATAACAAAAATCCTGTCGGCCTCTGTGCCGATATGCTTCCTTTATCTGTGTCGGTGCCGGTGTTCTGAGCGCCGGTGTAGAGTGTGTTCTGCTGATGCCAGTGAACTATCTTGTCAGTGTAATGCCTTGCCGGTGCCATAGGATTGTAAGGTTGCCATCAATGACAAAACCTTCAATCACATACAATGTCTCATTGGAGTGTGCATATGCCAACAATCTCCTCCTTTGGCATTGATGGCAACACTCATGAGAAATTTCAAAAGTGTATCCAAAAATGTGAAGTCCAAAAAAAAATGTTACCAAAAATGTGTGCTCCCCCTGAGCATATGATTCCTATGATATTTGAATTTTCTCATACCACTACTCCCCCTTTGGCATCAATGACAAAGGTTGTCAAGATGTCAGTAGAGTTTGTAGTTTCAACCTTATAACTGGGTAGTTACAATTTGAAATAGATCCGCCAAAATCAATTTTTTACTCTCCATAAACTTTTTACTATCTCTTATTGCTGTCTCTGTTCTTTTAGCTGTACCAGTGAGATACTGCAAATGCTCTGCTAGTGTTTTCTGTCCCTGTATCAGTGCCTTAGATATTTCCTTTCACAATGATGCTAGATAGTCCAATCTTGGACTCAGTTTTAATCTCAGATGCTTTGCCTTATTCACTATTCTCTCCTTTTCTCTTTCTAATTTAAGTAATTCTTCCTCAAAATTTGTTATCTTTTGCTCAAAAACTGATAATGTATTAGGTGAGTTAACAAAATTATCAGCCAGTTTATTGATTTCATCCTGTACCTTGCTTATTTTCTTATGTCTACAGTCAAAAATTTTGTCTTACAGGTGGCTTTGTACAAAGTTTTGTACTCTTTGAATAAGTTACACAGTTCCAGTAGAAGTGTGTCAAAATCCCTGGTACACTTCTTTATCTGCTCATCAAAGAATCTTTGTTTTTCAATTTCCAATTTATCCTTCAATGCCTCTAACTTTATTTTCTCAATGTTTTCTGTGATATATTTACACAAGGTATCAAGTTGTCCTAAAGAATCTTTATTGTCTATATTACAGTTAGGAGCAATTACCTTCAAAATTGGTATTGTGTCATCTATTGCCTTATAAGCTTGTGAGTTGCAATCTGTTATCCTTTTAATTGAATCTAAAAGTACTTCAGTCACATTAGTTGATTTGTAGCTTGATGATGAGGAACCTACATTCAAAGTACCACTGGTGGAAGTAAGCAAGCTTGTATTGACCTCTGGTAGGTCTGTTTGTGTTTGTATTTCCTTAAGCAATGGTTTTTCTACTTCTCCAGTTGCTGGTTGCACTGTTTCCTCATGAACCTATACCTGTACCTATTGCTATTCCTATTCTGGAGCCTTTTGCTCTATTTGTTTCTCTGTTTGTTGCATTGTCTCAGTCTGAGTCTGAGTTTCTACTTGTTGCTCTTTGTCATCTACCTGTTTCTCTTGTGTTTTTACAGTTTGCTCATCTGCCGGAGGCTCACTAACCATGTCAGTCTTATCAGCTGTATCTTTGTCTACCACAATGTTGATCTTTTGAGTAACAACATCCACTGTGTATAAGACTTCAGGATTAGGATTGACATCCTCTACATCCATACTTTCAACTATCCGTTGATCTTTTTTAGCTGTTGTTGTTACCGGTGGAGTAATCAAAGGAGGTAAGTTGTCTTTAACCTTGATACTAGGTGGTCCACCAAATTTACCTTTACCCTTGTCTCTTTCTTTTTAATATACCTTTATAGGTTTGTGGCTCATGTATTCTTCTTCTTTTTCTTTTTCCACTAGGAAAATGTCCCATGCATTTTTAGTCTCCTCAGTCACCTCATTAACTCTTCCAACCATTAAAGCAATGTGCCGGTGTGTAGTAGAAAATACTGACTGGTTGGCTTCAACAATTAAATCATCAATTTCTTTGGGTGAATTCACCAGGTATACAACAAGTAGCTTTTCTATCTTTATTTTCTTGTCAAGTTCCATTACTACTTGTCTCCTTGCTTCCAGCCTTTTGAATAGTTCATCTGGTACTTAATCTACAACTTCCATAAAAAATTTCTTATAAATATCCATATGCAATATAACACTGTTTTCTACTTGTTCGTTTTCATCAGCTGTCAGAGTGTCATATAATTTCTCTATATTCTTCAGTTTCCCTTCCTCTGTAATTTCATTCAACAGTGTGTCAAGAGGGGCCAAGTCCTTATTTGTCCTCTTCTTCTTCTTGGGTGTTAGTTTCTTCTTTGGTGTAGCATTTCTTACCGGAGATCTCACTGCTTGTTGTTTTTGTCTTGTCCTTCTATGTGAGGGTGTGGTTGCCGGTGAGGAATCTCTTTTCCTTACAACTGTCTTGAAAGTTGTAGGCACATCATTCTCTGAAGATGTGCCTACTGGTGATAGGTGAGTTTCAGGTTGTGGAGCTGCTAACTCATCCTCTATTATACCGGTTTGTTTCATTACTTTATCCTTGATTTCCTTTGCTTTCCTATAACCTCTTCTTACAACTGCCTCAACCTTTTTCACTCTTTTATAGAATTGTATTTGGCTTTCAATAGTTTCTGCACTACCAAATACGTCTTCATTAGGTTCTTTAGGGGCTTCTAGAAGTGCTTTAGCATAAGTTTCAATGATAAGGTCATCTATTTCATAGCCCATTTCTGTTACCCAGATTGTCCTAGGGATGACTGCTTCCATCTAGATTTCATCCTTTTTGATTACAAAACATATTTCATCCTTATATTTGTCAACAATCTTTTGTGATAATCGGATTCTTTTCTTCATTTTGGCCTTAAGTGCTTGAAAGAAATCATGGATATTGTTTTCCTTATCTTCTCCCATATTATTTAATAGTTATATTAGCTGTTTACCTACCGGTATATCATATCCAAGTTCTTTGTAGCCTATACCAGGAACCTGTTTGGTTATTAGTAGCATCAGACATACTAGCAGATTTCCAAACCTAAAAGTTCCTTTCTTGTCCTTCTTAATCTTGCCTAAGTTGTCAATTAATTCATCCTTCAACCACTCACATACATCAGTCTTTGTATTATCTATGACCATGTCATAAGCACTCTTAATGCATAGACTTGACACTGAATTGAGTCTGTTTGCATGAGTTTCTTTATATCCTAATATCATGCTGATAAATCTTACATTAGTATCTTTTACATCATTGACTCTTAAGGACCTTCTGTTGGATGTTGCACCAGTTAGGTTCAGAACTAGGTCATTGGAAACCTTCTTAGTTTTGTCTGGTCTTTTACCGGTGGTTGGTAACCTTGTGATAGCTTTCACAGCTTCCTTGGTGATTTTATGAATTGTATCTAACCAGAAAAATTCACCATGTACCCTTCTTAAGACTATCCTAATCACATCCTTGGGGAATTCAGGAATGCCAAGGATCTCTGTAAATCCTAGGGTTTCAATGATCTTATGTTCATCTTTTACATTGCTGGATTCATCACATATGACAGATTTAAACATGGTTTTAATCTCTTCATCTCCTAGTTCCTCAATGTTGCAGTGAATGTAAATTCTGAGGTCTTCAACATAAACAACTCCCTTAGGAATTTGAGAAAAAGCACCTAAAGTATCATCTTTCTTTGCTACCTCGGGAACTAATTGAAATACGGGCCTAGGTCTTTTTACAACTTTGACAACAGTAGGGTTTGCTATATATTCAAGTGCAGAGGTGGATGCCATGATAAAATACCTTTACTACCTTTAGGATGGATGATTGCTTGAAGCGTTCTTGCCTCTTGCTCGAAATGCCTTAGCTTGGAATCTTCGTGCTCTTCATAGGTTTGAAATCTCGCGAAAATGAAATGGAGCCAAAACCACAAATTTATAGTGTTACTTTTTGCCATCTACCACATTTAATGCATGCCAGTTAAGTATTCACTTAACATTGTCTGCCAGTAATAAAGTAATTTCAAACTTCTCATCTCTAACCAAGGGAATAATAGCACATGTGTTATTAGATCACCAAACCCTCAAAGAAACTTTCTTCAATTCGATGAATAACTTCCTGCAGGTGGAGCATCACTCTGTCCTACCGGTGAAGCATTGATTGGTTCTACCGGTGGAGGAGTATTCCCAATATTTAGATCAGCTTTTCTAATCCATTGTTTTGAGAATTCTTGCTTAACCTCTTCAAATTTTTCTTTACCTTTCAAGATAGAACTTTTGTTGTCTACCGACAATCCTTTACTTCTACAAAATTTTGCAATATGCCCAATCTTGTTACATGCATAACAAGTTACATTATTCTTCTGAATAGCTTTCCCATAACCTATGTCGGTTTGTGTTCTGCATTGATTAGATAAATGTCCAAATATTCCACAAACATAACATCTCACTTTCATTCTGCAATTCTCAGAATTGTGACCAACTTTGTTGCATTTAGAACATTTGCCGGTGGGTGTGTTGATATTCTAATAATTTCTAGATCTACATTCATTTTCTCTATGACCATACATGTTACAGTTAAAGCATTTTCCATTGAATTTATAAGCATTAGGTTGCCTTATCGGTTTGCTGTGATCCTGTGTGTTTGCAGTACCAGAGCTTTCACCAACTTCAAAGCCAATCCCAGAAGTGTCACCTTTAGGTTTTTGATTCTTCAGCAAGTTGCCAAGTTCCTTTGAGCTTTTCTTAAATTTTTCTTTATGTTGATTTGCAGTTTCTAGTTCTGTTTCTAAGACTTCTTTCTGTCTCATCAGTTCATTGGAGTCATTCTAAGTGTGCATCCGATCTATTTTTAATAGATCATTTTCATAGCTAAGTCTTGTGTTCTCATTTGCTGCATCACTTAGTCTTCTGGTCATTTCTTCTTCATTCTTCTTCCTATCTTCAATCTCTTTACAAAATCTCATAGTCATATCCTGCATCTCATTCTTTGTAGTTATGTTCTCCAGTTTCAGCTTACTTAACATATCATTAAGTGATTCCTTTTCATCATTCTCATTTTGCATCTTTTCAAAAAGTTCACTTCTCTTATTTCTTGCAATAGTAATATTCTCTTGAAGTGCCTGAATGATATCCTGAGCTACTTTTAGATCATCTTCTAGTTTGATATTTTTCAAATTTTCTGCATCATAGTCTGAGAGAGCTACTTCAAGTTGCTTCATTAGATTATCCATCTTTATCGGTGTCAAGATCTTCCTCAAGCTATTAGGCTTCTAAAAATAGAGGACCAGGCTCTGATACCAATTGTTAGGAAACTCACAAATACTGAGAGGGGGGGGGGGGTGAATCAGTATCTAATCGGTTATTAGAATTTCTCAACTTAAAACATGCAGAACATATTGTAATAGTGTACCGGTATGCAAGAAATAATACAATAAACAGAAATGAAAGAAACCACATGAAAATCACACCATAACACAATGATTTAATGAGGAAACCCGGTGTGGGAAAAACCTCGGTGAGATTTGTGACCCACAATATTCACTTACTGGCCAATAAGAGAATATTACTTACAATAGGGGCCTACTCATGCAGGAAGGCCAAGTACCTAGAGCTCACTACTCAAATGGGAAGTCTCACTGACTTACAATGTGGATTATACAAATCCAATAACTTGTACTGCTTTAGAATAGCATCTTCAATGCCAGATTCAGTACCGGTTTATGCTCTGTTCTTTACATATACCCCTTAACCTATATTTCGCATAATAGGTCTGCCTAATCTTTTTCTTCGCTTACTTCACTTCCATAACTTACTTACGAAATGTCTACAATGATCTCTTTTATATATAAGAGTCATTTTACAATGATATCAAGTCAACTTACAAAGTTGTTCAAATAATAAATAAAGTATAATTTAACAAAAATCCTGTCAGCCTCTATGCCGATATGCTTCCTTTCTTTGTGCTGGTGCAGGTGTTTTAAGTGCCGGTGTAGAGTGTGTTCTGTTGATGCTGGTGAACTATCTTGCTGGTGTAATGCCTTGCCGGTGCCATAGGATTGTAAGGTTGCCATCAATGACAAAACCTTCAATCACATACAATGTCTCATTGGAGTGTGCATATGCCAACAACTAGGCTATCCATGGCATGAACATGACTCAATAGATGATTGGTTCAGATGGCAAATTATATGAAGGGACATGACCACCCTGATTTTGATGATAGTTGGTGTTAAAAGACAAACCTGAACGTTGATGGAGGGCATGGACTCTTAATTCATCACTAGCATCAAACTCATTTCTATGACCATGGACGTAATCATGGTAATGATGCAAGAAGGTCCTATGTTTAAGCAAGAGTTTGCGGTTTGTATGCCAAGATTTATGACGTCTAATGAGTTGTGCTTGTGTGAGCTTCTTCTTCCTGATAGGTCGGTGGATTGACTTCTTAGGATGCTTATACAACTTAGTTTTATGAAACATGAGATGGATGGAGTTTCGACGTGAATAGGATTTTATGTGAATGGTGACTAGGATGTGACTATGTTTGGAATTGTGACTAGGATCTTGACTTGGATGATTGTTTGTTTTTAGACAAGTGTTTGAGGATAACGATGTGTTTTTAGTCTACTCTTGGAAAGCAAGTATCAAGCAAAGAAAGCACAATAATCAAATGAATTTTAGCTCAAAGACACTCATGCTCATGTACAAAATTCTTAAGGATGGAAAGGACAACAGTCATTGTATCCCAATCGGTTTCCTAGCTACACTTAGATGCTTGACCCCACTGGCTCTCCTCCACAACACTCACTTCTCTAGGGCAGCCAAGCATCGATTCTGATGAAAAATCCTAATAGCGAACTTTGTGTCTCTACTAAGGGCTGTAAAAATATGGGTGGCTTTGGAGGTCCGACCTCCTGCACCAATGAATAGAAGGTTTTTGGCCACTATGCACAAGGTGTTTAATATGTATTCCTGTTAGGAGCTACCCTTCGCAGTTGCGCAAGCGCAATTTAGGCCTATAGCCCAACAAAGAACCAAGAACTTAGTAGTCAGGCAAGCATGATTGAGATCTCTAGGATCATACTAGGTACCCAATGTGAGAGTGAACTCTCATATAGCCCCAACCATTGACCCTTTCATCATCAATGGCCTATTTATTATAGTGATTTGGGAACCCCAGGTCTAAGTGTATTCACTTGGGTCATTACTTTCTTACCTTTTCAAAGAGAAAGTTGGGAGGGTAGGCGCAGTAAGGGTAAGCATGCAACAAACATGAAAAACTTGGAGGGTCTGGATTTCTGTTCATCTAGCTAGACAAGAGCATACTCTCCTACCTTTACGCTTTTCACAAAACACAAAAGACAATGGTTTATTTACCCTCTAATTAGATCTAGGTGCCTAGTTAAGAAAAAGACACAATATTTGGTTGAAACTCCTAGGCAACCTACAAAATAATTGGATTAGTAGTTTTTTGTGTTTCTTAGGTCTTGGACAGTCGAAGAAGCTACAACACTCATAAGAGAAAAAAAATTCAGTAGCTACTAGCCTGTAGAAACAGCGCATGTGCTAAAATGCAGTCAGTCACACTGAAGCGTTTGCACAGGCGCCAAAACATCTACATACGCACTGTAGTGGGCCAAAATCTAAACAAAACCCCTATGTACATGATGAAATGCTTGCACTCGCGCTGAAACACTTAAGATTGCAATAACAGTTAGCAGTTAGATTTCAAAATTCAAATTTTTTAAATTTTTTTGCAGAGGGCAGGATTTTGAAAACAGTCGCGCTGATGCAGTTTCTGCCGTGCTGAAACATGTCCGATCATGCTGAAATGTGTGCACCTACACTGAAAAGACAAAAAGAGTTAGTAAATTTTAAAAAAAGGAAGCGAGAAAATTTTGCTTTGAATTTTAAGGTGCTTGTGCTGAAAGTTCTGTTTGTGACGCTGAACCCGAATCGCTCACACTGATTTGTAGGCACTTGCACTGTTCCGATACCTGCGACTTGCACACTCACAAAAACTCACAAAAACGTTAGATTGAGGGATGTGGGTCCCACCTGGCGTGTCAAAATGAAGAAGGTAAAATGCAGCAAGGTGAATTCAGGTGCTTAGTATGCAAACAAAAGACTAAAACATATTCAAACATGGAACATAAATAAAACCATGTGGAAACATGAAGACAAATGATTATACCTTGCAAACTTTTACCTTCTCCCTCGGATGGAGGTTGGATGAAGTCAAAATGTGCCCAAATGCCTCCAATGTGATGTTGATTTTCTTCTAGATTGATTGATGTAGTTGTCTCTGCAATACTGTGCACAAATGGATGTGATGGATTAAGGATAAAAGGATGAAATGGATAAGTATGGATGAGTGCTAATTTTGGCATGGTAAAGATGCAAGGATGGTTTCTTGGGCACAAACTAGCAGCATGGATTCGCTAAAATTGGAGATGAGATATGAGGAAATGGAGTCCTCAATTTATAGGAAGAGAGGAGGAGAAATGGAGGGCTAGGATTGACCCAAGATAGAGGGTCAGGATTTCTTGTGAGCCCACACAAGGCTCAAGAGGAGGTGTGGAGACCAAGAGATATGCCTTAAAGGCATTTATTGTCTCCACACTCCTCAAGGTTCATTGGGAAGACTTCCCAATGTGCCTTGAGAAGAACAAGGGATAAGATATTCCTTGAAGGATGGAAATGAAGAATTAAAAATTCTTCAAAAGGGATGCTCATTGGGATTGGAGGAATAAGGAGGAATTAAAAATTCCTTGGAAGATGAGATACTTAGAGGAATTTGAGATTTTGAAAATCTCACATTCACCTAGGAAAAGAGCATTAAGGAGAGTGGTTAGATGGAAGGGACAAGGAGTTGACTTTGTGGCTAATCATGATGATTAGCCACTAGCAACTCATTAGGAGAGGGATTAGAAGAAAGATTAGGTGAGATTAGGGTAGATAAGATTTGTAGGAGGATTTGACTAGGAGAGAGAATGAGTGAAGGGAATTAAAAATTAGAAGAATAATGCTAAGTGAGTTTAGGGAGTTTCTAGAAGAATTTATTAGGTTAATGATGGATTAGGAAAAAGGTGATTTATAGGAATCACTTAGGTTAACTAATTAATTGAAATTAGTTAGTTAAGAGGAGGAATTTGAGGGGATTTAATATTGAGAATTTTTAGAAGAATAAAAGGGGATTGATTTATTAAATAAATCAATCAACAGACTATAGTCACAATATTAATTATAATTAATTACTATTGAAGAGGAATTAAAAATTGGCATAATTAATAAACTAATTATGTCAGGAACTTAAAATAATTAAAATAATTATTTTTAAGTGTCTACATTAACTAGTTCACTACTTCTTCTTTGCAAAAAAGATATTACAGTTTCTACTATTTTTTCATGACTCTCTAAACTATATGGAACCTAACCATGCAGATTAGATCTATTTTTAAAGAGATCCTTCTCAGAAATTTTGGAACCCTAACTTCTGACCTTGATTTTCCTTTTATAGAAAACAAGGGAGTGACAAGATTCAAGGTAAAAGACACCTATCACCAAAACCAAGACAAAGAGGCTATACACAATTCTATTACAAAATATTCCTTATCCACATGTTGGTGCCTATGAAGAGGTGGAACCAAAATCTTCAACTGATTATTGGTAGAAACAAAATCACTTGATTTGTGTCGATATCACCCAGACACTTCTAGATGGACCCTGAGATGCTCAGTCTTCTCTACAATGCATTTCCCTTCCTGAAAAGGAAAACAGATCCCAACAAGAAATAACATTTCTCATGAATTATAGGAAAATCTCCAACATTTATGCCCTAGATCAGAGGAAATGCAAAGAGGAGATTGGGGGTAAATATAATATCCTGAGAAGGCATTGCAACTTCTATGTCGTTGCAGAGACGACTAGCTGCCAATCCTTACTCGAATAAATCCTTCTTTCAGTTCCCTGTGAGCTCCCTCTTGTAACACTCTGCCAACAAATTGCAGAGTAAGAATAGAGGAAATGTCCTGGGTGGCTTTTCCTGATAAGAAAAGTCTTTCTCAACCCCTCTAACAATCCTCCGATCTTTCATTGTTAGGTCCCAGAGGAAACTGAGAGGGGGGGGGGGGGTGAATCAGTTGTCTAATAAATACAAACCAAAAATAACTTAACCAAACTTAATGCTTAATGTCGGTAAACCAAACTTTAATGCCGGTAGACAGTTTAACAGTTAATTGCAGTACCGGTAAAGTTTAATGCATGAAACAAAAAGACAAATAACATACATAACACATAACACAATTATTTGTACATGGCAACCTTGTAAGGGGAAAAACCACGGTGGGAAACCTTACCCACAATCAGATGATACTACTCCAGATAGTATGTGTGTACAATATGGAGTCTGCACATGCAAAAATGACAACTTCCTAGAGCTCACTTGTCAATCACTAAATAGGAGTCACACTGACTACAATTGGATGGTTAAATCCAATGATAATGTACTACTTAGAATAACTTCTTCATATCCTAGATTTAGTACTGGTTAAGCTCTGATATGCCTTCTTCAAACCTTCCTTCAATATTGAATGATGTCTACATGTATAGCTTTGCTTATATTCGCATATACCTTATTACAATCCTTTTCCCCACACTTCCACACAATCTCATAAATGAGATCTTACATATATACCAAAACCTAAGACCAAATGAGTAGGTCGGCTCACTAATATATTACAATAAAATCAATTACAAATGAATCAATATCCAATGCATCATGTCGGCTCAATGCATTTACAATAATAACAAATCATCTTCATGAATTGCCATGCTGATCTGGAATAGATATGCTTGCCGGTGCATAACGCAGACCTATTTTCTGGTAGCAAAAAATATGCAAACCCAAATAAACCAATGACTAAATCACCAAAATCAAGTGTTCAAACAATGTCTTCGACATAACCAAGTAATCTCCAAGTCATTCCAAGTGCCGGTGAACAATATATCCTGCCAGTGAACCAGATACCGGTGACTGTACATAAGTCACTGATCATGCCGTTGAACATAAACAAGAATCTCCAAGTGCTGATAAGTGTTGACAAGTGTTCACAAGTGTTGACATCAATTACAAAACCATATCAACATATCCAAAATACCAAAAATCTCCCCCTTTGGCATTGATGGCAACACAAGATGGAAAAACCATCAAAGTGACAAAACAAAAATGCCAAAAACCAAAAACCATTAATCTCCAAAAGAGATCATTAACCAGAAATCAAATTACAGATATAGAGAGTAATAATCTCTCCCCAAAATTACAATCTCCCCCTCAAAGGATAATGTGTTTTTCCATAACAATCTCTCCCCCTTTGACATCAAATGCCAAAGTAATTCAAAAACTAGATTTAATAAGTTCAAAGAACTTATCACAAAATACCAACTAATACCAAAATACCAACTACTCCCCTTGAGAAGTAGCTCTCCTCATCAAAGTTGGAAAAAAGATTTCTTTGTTAATTCTGCCGGTTGATGACAATCATCAACTGTCTAAGTCTCTACCGGTGGGGGTATAACCCCTAGCTGCTCTCTGAGATATTCAAAAGTCTCCTTAGGAAAAGGCTTAGTAAAAATATCTGCAATCTGTTCTTTAGTATTCACATAAACCAACTTCACTTCTTTTGCTTCAACATTTTCTTTTATAAAATTGAATTTGATAGAAACATGTTTAGACTTGGAGTGAAATACTGCATTCTTTGATATATCAATTGTTCCCATATTATCACATTAAATTGTTATAGGCTCCTTGCATTTTACCTTTATGTCCTTCAACATTTGTTTAATCCATAATACCTGTGTACAGTTAGTTGCTGCTGCAACATATTCTGATTCTGCTGTTGATAAAGATGTGCAACTTTGTTTCTTGCTCAACCAAGAAATTAATCTACTGCCAAGAAAAAATACTCCATTGGTGGTACTTTTTCTGTCATCTACATCTCCTGCCCAGTTTGTATCTGTGTATGGACATAAATCAAATTTTTCATCTCTAAGATACCATAAACTAATATTTGTAGTGCCTTGTAGATATCGGAAAATACTTTTCACTGCTGATTCATGATGTTCTTTAGGATTACTCTGAAATCTTGAATAAATACATACTACATTCATAATATCAGGTCTCGTTTGTGTCAAATATAGTAAACCTCCTATCATAGACTTGTACGTAGTCGGATTAACAGGTGTTGATTCATCCTTCAAAGATAATTTACCAGTTGTAGTCATATGTGTGCTTACCGGTTTAGAGTTTTCCATGCCAAATTTATTTAGTAATTCCTTCAAGTACTTAGATTGATTTAAGAATATACCTGTATTAGTCTGTGAGATCTACAATCCTAAAAAGAATTTTATCTCCCCAATCATAGGCATTTCAATTTTTTTTAGAAAAGTCTTTACATAATCCATCTTCTCCTCCAAAGATTATATCATCAACAAAAACTTCAATAACCAAGATATCATTATTAGTCACTTTCTAATATAGATGTTGTTAGCATTACCTTTAGGGAAACCAATCTTCAAAAGATATTTGTCCAATCTAGCATACCAAGCTTCTAGGAGCTTGCTTCAATCCATATAAAGCTTTCCTCAACCTGCAAACCATAACTTCTTCAAGATCACCATTCAAAAATACACATTTCACATCCATTTGATATACTTTGTAGTTTTTGTGTGTTGCAAAAGCTATGAATAATCTGACTGCCTCAATTCTAGCTATCGGTGCAAAGGTTTCATTATAATCCACTCCTTCTTTCTGTGAATATCACTTACACACTAATATTGCTTTATTTCTAATTACCTTACCATCTTCATTAAGTTTATTTTTGAATACCCATTTAGTTCCAATTACATTTTTGTTATTAGGTTGGGGAACTAATGTCCATGTGTTATTCTTTTCAATTTGTTCCAATTCATCTTCCATAGCTTTAATCCATTGTTTATCTTCACAAGCCTCATTAATTGATGCTGGTTCAATTTGAGAAATAAGACATACCTCTTCATTTTCCAGTCTTCCTCTAGTCATAACTCCTTGATACTTGTTCCCAATTATCTGATTTTCAGAGTGATTCAATCTTACATACTGGGGTGTTTTCACTTGCTGCTATTCTTCAGTCACTATGGAATTCTCAAATGATGCCAATGTGACTGGATCAAAATTCTATACCAGTGTTCTTATAGTAGGTTCATTTGTGATTATCACAACTACTAGTTCAGAGTCTATAGACCTTCTAAACTGTTCATCAATCTTCACATTTGCACTCTCAATGATTTTCTGCAATCTCTTATTAAAACATCTATATGCCTTGCTCTTAGATGAATAACCAAGAAATATTCCTTCATCACTTCTAGGATCAAATTTGCCAATATACTCATCTCTTCTAATATAGCATTTACTTCCAAATATTCTGAAATATTTAAGAGGAGTATTACCAAACCATAGTTCATGAGGGGTCTTACCGGTTTCACCTTTGATGTGAACTCTGTTGAATGTGTAAACAACTATGTTCACTCCTTCTCTCCAATATACATGAGGTACGTTTCCTTTTGATATCATGCTTCTAGCTGCATCCAAAATAGTTTTGTTCTTTCTTTCCACAACTCCATTCTGCTGGGGTGTCTGGGGTGCTGATAACTGTCTTTTAATTCCATTCATTTCACAGAATGTATTAAATTCATTAGATGTGAATTCATCTCTTTGATCTGATCTCAAACATTTGATTTTCTTACCGGTTTCATTCTCTACCATCACCTTGAATAGTTTGAATTTCCCAAAAGCTTTTGATTTCTCCCTGAGAAAAGTAACCCAACACAATCTAGAATAGTCATCAATGATTAGGATAAAATATCTATCGCCTTGTAAGCTTCTAGTTCTTGCTAGACCACATAATGATGATGATGATGCTGCAGATGACATTGATGCCTTGAAAGCTAAATCTGTCTTAATAGTAGCAACATGACCAAATTCCTCAAGTTCAAAGGCTGATAGTTTTCCAACCAAAGTGTCTCTAGATATTGATGTATTAGTCATTGTTCTCAATTCATTTATAGCAGTAACTTTCATTCTATATGCTGGTGGAAATGCTCTTTAAACTTTAGAAACAATTTCATCTTCACTTAAGGTTCATCCACAACATTGTATACCCAAATCAATTTCATTTACTCTTTCCATAAAAGTAGAAATTCTTTCATCTTCTTCCATTTTCAGATTTTCATACCTGACCTAGAACATTCAAGTTTTTCAATTTTGACTGTGGTATCACCTTCATTCAATGTTTCTAATTTATCCCAAATAGCTTTAGCAGTAGATCTATCTGATAATCCCATGATTTTCTGATCTGATAATGTGCTGAAAAGTGCTTCTCTTGCTTTGCAATCATTTTCCTCATCTTTAGCCAAGGTTGGTGGAATAGGTTGACCTTAAGTAGGAGAAACATAACCATTCTTTGTAACATCCCATATGCTCTTTCCAATGCAATTCAAATGTGTCTACATCCTGATCTTCCATATGCCATAGTTGGTTCCATCATGCTTCAGACTGTCCTTCTTGAAATAGTTAGAAGACATTGGATCTCCTCAAGCTTTAAACTTCTGCAAAAAGAGAACTAGGCTCTGATACCAATTGTTAGGTCCCAAAGGTAACTGAGAGGGGGGGGGGGTGAATCAGTTTTCTAATAAATACAAACCAAAACTAACTTAAGCAAACTTAATGCTTAATGCCGGTAAACCAGACTTTAATGTCGGTAGACAGTTTAACAGTTAATTGCATTACCGGTAAAGTTTAATGCATGAAACAGAAAGACAAATAACATACACAACACATAACATAGTTATTTGTATGTGGAAACCTTGTAAGGGGAAAAACCACGGTGGGAAACCTTACCCACAATTAGATGATACTACTACAGATAGTATGTGTGTACAATATGGAGTTTGCACATGCAGAAAGGCTAACTGCTTAGAGCTCACTGCTCAATCACAAAATGGGAGTCACACTGACTACAATTGGATGGTTAAATCCAATGATAATGTACTGCTTAGTATAGCATCTTCATATGGTGGATTTAGTACCGGTTAAGCTCTGACATGCCTTCTTAAAACCTTCCTTCAATCTTGAATGATGTCTGCATGTATAGATCTTCTTATATTCACATATACCTTATTACAATCCTTTTCCACACACTTCCACACATTCTCATAAATGAGATCTTACATATAAACCAAAACCTAAGACCAAATGAGTAGGTTGTCTCACTAAGATATTACAATAAAATGAATTACAAATGAATCAATATCCGATGCATCATGTTAGCTCAATGCATTTACAATAATAACAAATCATCTTCATGACATGCCGTGCTGATCTAGAATAGATATGCTTGTCGGTGCATAACCTGGACCTATTTGCCGGTAACAACAAATATGCAAACCCGAATAAACCAATGAACAAATCACCAAAACCAAGTGTTCAAACAATGTCTTCAACATAACCAAGTAATCTCCAAGTCATTCCAAGTGCCGGTGAACAAAATATCCTGCCAGTGAACCAAATACTGGTGACTTTGCATAAGTCACTGATCATGCTGGTGAACATAAACAAGAATCTCCAAGTGGTGATAAGTGTTGACAAGTGTTGACATCAATGACAAAACCATATCAACATATCCAAAATACCAACATTTAGAACCCCTCTGACAATGAGCAACCTCATACTAGAGAAAAAACATCCATCCAGTGCCATAAAGCATGCAACGATTCCATACATAATTCTGTCCAAACATCATCTTCTTAGTGATGAAAAAATGTTCTTAGAAAAATGAAGAAGTTTGTATCTGTTTCTACCCATTATATTACCAACCTAGTAAATTTATAATCAAAATTCCATTCAAAGTGGTAGTGCTAATCCATGTGAAGAATCATCGTCTTCATATTTTTTGCTCATCTTGCCAGCTATGGATTCCAACAAGCATGCCTACAACTCAGGTCACCGTCATTTATAGGCTATCACTCCATTGCCACCTGCATATGTTCAGCTTGCATGAATGATTTTATTCTGATCTTATTGCTTATTGAGTGTACAATCTTCTGCTTTAGGATTCCCATCAACAAGCAATCTCTTAATTCATTAGAGAACTCGTGATCTATCATGTCTAAACCTGAAAGTAATCTCAATCCTTTCACATCTCTGAGATATCATCCTTAATTGCCTAATCAGTCCTTTACCCAACAAGGACCTCACATAAGCTTCCTCACGGGTGAGTCGACATTGAAAACTTCAAACTCCTTGCCATTAATCCTAAGTCGACAAGTCTGCATCTTATTCATCCTATCTTTCCCGTGCGGGCTACGACCAATATCTTTAATGATCCCTTTTAATTTCAAATTTGAAACTCATTCACAAATCTTACCCAACATGGAAAATAAAAGGATCATTATTTGTCGATGTGGCATTTGACCTTTTATCCGTATCCGCGGACCCACGAAGTCATGACTAATCATCGCCATATCATGCTTTGGCGAGACCCTGTCAGAGGCCGCACTGTAAGTCTTCCTTGTTAGCCCAGGACACGTGGCATCATCTCATGATGCCGCGATCCGTAACCTCCTTGCAACTTCCATTGCAGGGATACAAGGGTCATTGGATATGCTCACATTTTATTGGTTTAACATAGTGCTCATTAACCCTTTGAGAATTAAAAGTCGGGAACCTTTTATCTCAGAACATAACATCGCCATTCATCTTGAAAATGTGCCAATTGATAGGACTGTTAGTAAACCATTTTTAATCGTCTGAGAACCAGTGACACAAGGCTTTGGCAGATTACACCGCCAGTTTTTTTTTTCCGCTGAAGACACATGGCATCAACTCGTGATGCCGCAATCTTTATTTTCACTATGCTTTCAACCATGGGGAAGCGGACTGTCAGATATTTTATGCTTTTACCAAGTGGCTGAAACATTTAGGATTTTAGACTTAGGAAAAATGCAGACTTAGGCACAAATATTAAAAGAGATGGACTATAGGGAAAAATATTTATGCGACTTAGGAAATAATATGGCCCCACCCATGATAAACAACCCTCAACCTTAGTGGGAAAAATTAACGATGAGATATATCATTGCTATGGTTTTATTTACAAGACATAAGAAATTTTGATAAACCCTAAACCCTAGATCTTGAACCTTGATAGAGGATGCAAATAAAACTAGAAAGATCATCATTTAAACTTAAAATTGAGAATTCTCATGCAATCAATTTTCAAGGCTATTAGTGGCTCTATTTGGGGATGTCCATTTCACAGGAATGAGATGAGAAACTAGAATCTTTGGTGAAGCAGACCAGTTGCAAGGCAGACCAAAAAGAAATTACCTAGACAAGGTAACTTCAACAGAAAAGGAAAATGCACTACCAAAGAAAACCTAACTAATGCTCATGGATAATAGCTACTTTAAGAAAGGTAGAACCTCAAAAATTGTCCATGAACATGAAATTCAAGAGGGAATTATTAATCATTCCATTGGGCATAGAGTCATAAAAAGTTACTCTACCCCAAATTACTTATGGCCTGCAAGGTCAAACCACATGTGATGGCCCAATGCCACCTGTTAGTATCATTCAATGTTTTCCTCTATCAAAAATGTAGTTATGATCATGTTGCATCTTGAATAGTCTAGAGACATCACTGCTATATAACTGTTCCTTCCTCAACATGTCATAAAAAACCTTTATCTCAGTGCACTATCCATTTATTTGAACCTTTTCATAAAGAATTGCTTGAGACAAACAAAACCCATGCTCAATAGTTGAATTGGAGATGTGCTAATAACAACATTCAACAAGTTTCAAGCCTACTTCATCAAGCTAAAAAGGGAAGTGAAACACTTCATACTCTATTATGCAACTGTCATCATGAAAATTGGTTTCCTCATCTATTTGCACCTTTATAATATGCTCATCATTAAAGCATTTTTGCAAACATGGTACAAACACATTAAAAAGATCAAAGGAGAATCTCTCATATGCAAGCTCATCCAATATAATAACTATTTTACAAATATCTATATCTGAACAGTCGATATTTGAATGCCATTCTAATATAATTCTATTTTCCATTGTTGTAACTAGTGGTTCTTGATCAACTTTGTGTACACTCAGATCATTGTATGATGAAGAAACATCATCATTTACCTTTTCAATGAAAATATCCTTATGTACAATAAAACATTCCAATTCTGGTTTCAAAATGTCATGTGGAGTAACAAAACAACAATATCCTTCATCTATTTCATAACCTTGGTCGATATCAATGAACTCCACACTCTCATATTCAACATTAGCATTCATAACATCAAAAAGAAAATCACCCTCACATTCGCTAATCATAAATTTTTCTAGATCAATTTTGTAGAAATCCTCAAGAGTATCAGGACAATAGGTTTCAACATAATATTTTTCATCTTCTTCAATCTCCCTTTCTTCATATGAAGAAATCTGCTTGCACAAAGCCAGTTCACTAGATAGGGTTCATCCCTAAACTGGTCTAGTAAAATCTCCTCATTATTTGTTGATTTTTGAGTCCTTTCATACAGAACTGTTTGTAATGGAACAATTGGTTTGTAACTATTTAAAACATTATTTTCTAAGATACACACTTGAATCAACCTTTTATGCACCTTACTTTGGGTGGATCCCTGTGGCATAGATACAAGTTACAACCTCCTCTTATTATTTGAACACACCGCACAACTGTCTATCTCATAGATATTATCAACAAAAGATGATGACATCTGATCATGTGAATTCTCATTATCATATATAACTACTTCCTGAGAGACTGAATCAATATATTCAAAATCTTGCATATTTGCATCTATTTCAGACATCAAACTTTCCAACTCTTCATACTCACTGTTGGATCTACCTGAAACACAAGACTACAGACAAATCTCCCATGGGATCTTCTTCCCGGGGCAACTACTATTGCTGTCATTTCATGAAGTGATTGACATTATCTCTATCTCTATATCCAATATATCAGATAATTTCTCCTTAACCCTTTCTTCATCAATATGAGGAATAACCACTGTGTGGGACAAGTTCTCTTCACTCACATTTTGGTTCAAATCATAATTAATAACATGGCTAATGTGATCAATAGGGATGCAAATGCCTTGATATTAATCTTTATCTTCTAGCTCATGCCTCTCTTTAACCTCTAATATTTTGGGATATCATACCCTTGCAAATAGATAACCCCTAGGGATTCCATACTTTGAGTTGTTTTCAATATCCATTGTTATCCTATATGATTGATAAAAGGTTTTACAATCTTTATCTCTCAGCAAATAACTCTCTTCATCATCAAATGCAACCAAATAAACAACTAAACATACTGCACCATTTGGTTTATAACTGCTAGGAATGTCATCCAATGTCCTAGCAAACATGAGATTAAAAGAAAGTACTAACTCATCTTCTTCCTTCTGGATACCCATGAATGTTTTCATAACTGAGCTTGCATTAATTCTTTCACCAAACTGTTCCATGAATGCTACCTTTAACTCATCCCATGAAGAGATATAACATGCTGGCATATAAGAAAACTATCTCTAGCATTTTCCTTCAAAGATTGAACAAAAAACTTCATGAAGACATCTTCCTGATTTATCTCAAAATCTCCCATTAATTTAGAAAACTCTTGCAAATGTTTACGTGCTGATTCTTGATCTTTTCATATTGAATTCTGGTAGATGTTCCCTAACCTTTTTAGGAACAGGATTTGGGAAACCTTGGATATTGTTAAAACTCAATGACTTATATCTTTCCATAAAGAAAACTCTATGGTGATTTGGCAGAGGTTGCACATTTATACTATATATTTCATAGGGAAGCACAGACACATAATACATATTTTCATTCATTTCCCTACTTCTTTACTTTTTCCATAGATTTCAAACTATTACACTACATAACTCAAAATATATTATGTTTGACCTCATACAAAATGTGAAAATTGTGTCACAGGAGTATGTGAAATAATCACTACAATTCCCTTCCTTAGTGCTTCTCTCACTTTCTAGGGAGCATTTCTACACATAATTTTTATGAAAATATACTTTACTCATGAAAATCAAAACACCTGAAAATGCTAAAGATGCTGCTGCTTTCTTCAAGTAGGGATTTGCAAAATCACCTTTAATCCTTCAAATCTTTAACACTGATCTTTGACAGAGTCACCATCTCCTTGCAGAGGACAAATACTCAAACAACTGGAAATTCTTCAAAGGCCGGATTTGTTTCAACACAACATTGGAACATTTCCTTATCATCACATGGCACTATACAAATTTCGTCCTCAACCTATCAGGGTACTTCACCATAAGAGCTCAAATCTTCTTCATCTCTTCTACAATTTTTTGGTTCTTCTTCAAACAAATGCACATTGGTGCATAGATCTCGGAGTTTCAGAGCCACCACTCATAACTTGTGAGGTATTACAAATAATCTTGAAACATAGACAGATTTAGATAGAAATTTTTATCAAAAGATGAACTACAACAGATTCTCTGACAAGATTTAAGAGAATTGACTCAAACCGACAAGGGATAGACTAAGAAACTCTTCACTCTACGAGAAAATATTTGAGTCCTGTGACATGGGAGAAACACTCAACCATCAAATCACAAAAAACCAGAGCAACTTTATACAACATTCCCCAACAGAGTCACCATTTTTGTTGGTGACTCGGATGGGATAATCTCAACTATATATTAAGAAAATATTTTCTAACCAGAGATTCTCAATAGTTCATTCTTCCCCAACAAAGTCACCATTTTTTGTTGGTTCCCCAAAAAAATGGGTTTACGCTACCACAAGGCAAAGACCAAGCTATTCTCTTCTAAAATATCTATGGAAAGCCACTTCCAAATATCAATATCCTTCAGGATTGGACCAACATCAACAAGGATACAATATCCTTCTACACTTTGGGCTCTGTGAAACCTGGGAGGGTAATCCCTTCAGTGAACTTCTCAATCTTTGCAACAATACTCATAAATTTACTGAAAAACAAAGCAGATCATCCCATAAAAGGGTTCAACAGAAAGGGAGAATGCTCAAGGATGACAAGTCCTTCAATGATCCTCAACCTTAGGTTGGAGCATGAGATGAGCGAGACAACTTTCAAAAAATACATGAAAACTTGACAATGATATTCTGATATTTAAAAGATTTTTCTAGAGGAATCACAAAGAAAATAGACTAGAAACCAAAAACCTAATGACATTTGCTAGCAAATACAAGTGCCTTGTTCATTTGGGCCACAGAGTCTCTGAAATGTTGCTCAAATCTGATAAAAATTTATCTAATAGCTGATTTAGTCTTGAACAATATTGCCTTACAATATTGTTCTGCCTACAATCCCTTACCTGAACTACTTATCAAATCCTGGTACAAGTCTTATTTCTCTATAATCTCATTCAAGCATTTTAATTAACCCCTTGGACTAAAGCATAGAATGGAAAACTACATACATAATAACAATGCAATAAACAAATGAAACCCTTGATCCCATTTGCTCAAAAGAAGATAAATTTGCATGCAGGAGAGTAAATATTAGAGAATATATTTGTATTAGTATTATAAGATATCTTCTATCAGATAACAGACAACAATTTCAATTACAGAATAACTTATTTGAAAAGGAAACTTGTAACTACTTCATTACTTCTACTCTACAAAAAAGACATTATAGTTCCTACTATTTTTTTCATGACTCTCTAAACTATATGGAACCTAACCCTGCAGATTGAAACTATTTTTACAAAGATCCTTCTCAGAAATTTTGGAACCCTAAATTTTGGCCTTGATTTCCCTTTTATAGAAAACAAGGGAGTGACAAGCTTCAGGCAAAAAGACACCTATCACCAAAACCAAGCCAAAGAGGCTTTACACAATTCTGTTACAAAATATTCCTTATCCACATGCTGGTGCTCATGATGAGGTGGAACCAAAGTCTTCAACTAATTATTGGTAAAAAAAAAAATCACTTGATCTGTGCCGATATCACCTAGAGACTTCTAGATGGACCTTGAGATGCTTAGTCTTCTCTACACAACATTTCCCTTCCTGAAAAGGAAAAAAAATCCTGGCAAGAAATAAGATTTCCCACGAATTAGAGGAAAATCTCCAATCCTTATGCCCCATATCAGAGGAAATGGAAAGATGAGCTTGGGGGTAAATATAATTTGTTGAGAAGGAGTTGTAGCTTCTATTTCATTGCAGAGACGACTTACTTCCAATCGTTACTTGAACAAATCCTTCTTTCAGTTCCCTGCGAGCTCCCTCTTGAAACACTCTACCAACAAATTGTAGAGTAAGAATAGAGGAAATGTCCTGGGTGGCTTTTACTGATAAGAAAAGGCTTTCATGCCCCCTCTGACAATCCTTTGATCTTTCACAACTCCTCAAAAAATGAGCAACCTCATACTAGAGGAAAAACATCCATCTAGTGTCACAAAAATGCAACGACTCCATATATAATTATGTTCGAACATCATCTTCTTAACGATGAAAAAATGTTCTCAGAAAAATGAAGAAGTTTGTATTTGTTTCTACCCATTCTATCACCAACGTAGTAAATTTATAATCAAAATTCATTTCAAAGTGGCAGTGCTAATCCATGTGAAGAATCATCATCCTGATATTTTCTGCTCATCTTGCCAGCTATGGATTCCAGGAATCATGCCTACAACTCAGGTCACCGTCATTTCCAGGCCATCACTCCATTGACACCTACTTATGTTCACCTTGTATGAATGATTTTGTTCTGATATTATTCCTTATTGAGTGTACAATATTTTTCTTTAGGATTCCTGTCAACAAGCCATCTATGAATTCATCAAAGAACTTGTGATCTATCATATCTAAACCTGAAAGTAATCCTGATCTTTTCACGTCTCTG
Source organism: Cryptomeria japonica (assembly GCF_030272615.1). Classification (NCBI taxonomy): domain Eukaryota; kingdom Viridiplantae; phylum Streptophyta; class Pinopsida; order Cupressales; family Cupressaceae; genus Cryptomeria; species Cryptomeria japonica. The sequence goes on along the minus strand of NC_081405.1, from coordinate 216,172,886 downwards.
AGATATCATCCTTAATTGTCTAATCAATCCTTTACCCAACAAAGAGCTCACACAAGCTTCCTCAGGGGTGAGTCGACATTCAAAACTTCAAACTCATCATCATCAATCCTAAGTTGATAAGTCTGCATCCTATTCATCCTATCTTTCCCACGCGGGCTACGACCAATATCTTTCATGATCCCTTTTATTTACAAATTTGAAAGTTAGCCGCATATCTAACCCAACTTGGCAAATCAAATGATCATTATTTGTTGATGTGGCATTTGACCTTTCATCTGTATACGTGGACCTACGAAGTCATGACTAATCAACGCCATATCATCCTTTGACTAGATCCTATCAGAGGCCACACCGTAAGTCTTCCTGGTTGATCTAGGACCCGTGGCATCATCTCATGATGCCATGGTCCGTAACCTACTTGCAACTTCCATCGTGAGGATACGGGGGCCATTAGATATGTTCACATTTTTTTGCTTTAACACAATTCTTGTTAACCCTTTCAGAATTAAAACCCGGGCACCTTTTATCTTAGAATATAACATCATTGTTCATCTTGAACACGTGCCAATTGATAGGACTATTAGTAAACCAGTTTTCATCGCTTGAGAACTGTTGACACAAGGCTTTGGCAGGTTACACTGCCAGCTTGTCATTTTTCATTGAAGACATGTGGCATCATCTCGTGATGCCATAGTTTTTATCTTCACTACACTTTCAACCATGGGGAAGCGTGGAGGGGTCCCTAGAAAAGCCTATCTTAGTTTTTCAAGATTCCCTATGGTTTTATTAGGGCAACATTTTTTCAGTTTTCAAAAAAATTGTCAGTCTCATTCAATGAAAAAATATAGATAAACAAGCATTACATTGTAGACACATAATGATCATCAATATTTCCATGTATTGTATACACATAATTACCATTACACTTGAAAGTGACATTCATGAACGAATATGCAAACATGAATTTTCATTATTATCAATACAATTACACCAATGTACTCATGTATAGATACATTGTTTATCATCAATATAACTACACCAATGTACTTCATTTGCATTAAACATCCTCATGTCCTAAGAGAAAATTATTATGTAGAGCAATGCCTACATATAAATGAAGACCAAAATAAGCAACCTTTTTATGCAGAACGAATGTGCTACAAGAAACAAATTACACCACTTAATACAATTATTTTGTCAAATTATAAATAGATCATTTGAAACATTTTTAAGATGTACAAGATTGTATAATTACAAAACTTACCAGTTTCTCTACAAAGTCTACAAGCATAACTTTCAAGAAAGATGCATGTTGATTAAAACTATTCTCACTGCATTTCTCTACATGGTTGGAGATGATGGTAGATATTGTCATTTCTAAATGGTAATACATTCACTTGACATAGTGTGTGGAAGTTTACAAAATTTAATCACATTGACAAAGTGAGGGACTTAGTGTTTACACACAAATTTAATCTCATTAATGCACATAGAGCATACGGTGTTGTGTTTGGCTGTACATTTTTGTAGTTACTGAAAAAAAAAACTTAAAAAGTAGCTAAATATTGATAACCCCAAGGAATATGTACCATCACCAAGAGCAAACTAGTCAACGGTGAATGATCTAGCATGAACCTATATTTTTAAGAATTGCTAGTCTACACATAAAATACATGCATGAACATAAAGGCTTTATGATAATCACTTGAGTTGAAATGCTTGATAATAAATGGAAAGGTGGGATTATATACCATAAAAATGCATCCCTTCGACTTATATCGAGAGAACCCACTATGTTGATGCAAAAATCATAATGCGATAGTGTTGTATATCATCAAAAAGACCTGCATGAGCTTAAAGGTTTTGTGATAATTATACAATAAAAAATTGTCAAATAGTGTTGTCTATTATAAAAATTGTAATGCTCATCAAATGCATGATAATAAGTTGTGTTGCAAAAGTATGTCCCTTCGAATTATATCAGGTGTGCTATGTGCATGCAAAAACCATGTTGCAAAAAAAAACGTTCATCAATAGACCTACATTTTGAACACATTCTACATATACATGTAACAAACTTGAACATTAAGGTTTTAAGATCATTGTTTGAAATGAAATGCATGAAAAAATAAATAAGGCACCATTAAAGACCTACTACTCAGGTATACCTGAAGGGTCATGTCTTTGCTTAAGAGTATCTAGTATTGCTTCATGATTAACAATAGTCATTGTCCATAGGTTTGTGGTCTTCAGTTTTTCTTGATGCTTCAACAACTTGAAATTTGTAGCTATAATAAGGTATGAATACATGCGAATGGTTTTGTGTCTCTCATAGTCTTCAAGTGTAGGTATGCCATTCTTTCTAATCATGTATGTTCACAACCAAGTTCCCACAACAACAACTAAACCTATAGGATATGTGAACCCTATTGGGACTCATTAAAATTGAGTAAAGTTTAGAGGCCCATTTCAAAATTTTGCTCTGCATTTCCAAATGAGTCAGTTTGAATGGCCTAGTTAGAGAGAGGGCAAAATGGAGCCGGTTGATTTTCAAAGGGTGAGGCTTGGGAAGCATGTCCTACACCTTTCATTTGGCCTATTCAGTGATGCGCAACTTTCAGAATTCAATTTGGATAAGTTTATCAGGTACCCATTTCGAGGCATGAGCTGAAAGTGCATTTTAGGCACAAATGCAGATTTTATTGAGTAGCCTACTTTGGGTTTTTATATCTTTTTCTCTGTTGATTTTCATGAAGAATTTAAAAATGTATTGAATTCTATGCATAAATGTGTGCCTCCATGAAAAATTTCAAGTCTTCATGAATTCATTTGCTCAGTTTTCAAAGCTCAATATGTTTGCAATTTTTATGGTTTGACAAGCCCCTGTTTCGACAGCTAATCGGAGCCCTGTTTTGCATAAGTGTAAAAGTTGCCTCAGTAAGTGTCATGCTTAACGTTTTTTTCAGGATATTATGGGTATAAATGACAAGAAATGTTTCAAATTTAAAGCCTCTTCCAATTCGTTTGATCGGTTTTCAAAAGGGTCTATTGAGCCATCTTTTTCAGTTATCCGTACTTTTGTTGCCGCATCAGTTAAAGTTGCTATTTTCATGAGCACGCCATTTGTATTCAGTCATACTTTTGGTGGAACTGAGAATTCAAAGATTTAATATGTACTTCAAGGTACCTGTGTTTCAAATTTGAGGGTCTGCGGAGGTTGTTTGGTATTTTTGAGAAAGACATCATGTGTTGCCAGAACATTGACTTCATCAGGTCCACAGTGTCAACAAAGCTAGTTGGTCATTTTCGGCAATTAATATCTCCTTGCTCGGGATTCATCTTGAAAAATCACTTGGCAGAGATCATCCTCATATACCAGAGTACACACTTGTCAGATGGCGAGGTCCAGAAAGGTGTTTTGACTGGTTTGAAAAATACATCTTCGCGATTAAATGCGAAAATGTGGTGTAAGTGCCTGAAAGTTGTAAAACTCAGTTTGATGATCCGAAAATGATGCCGATCAATTCCAGAGGTAATTTTAAGGTTCTTGAAGCATTTCAGAGGTCAGTTACATGAAAACAATTTTTTTTTTAGTCAGACCCACTTTGGGGCCCGACCTGGCTCATGCTCGGAGATTGATTTTATTGGCGACTTTATTTAATAAAAGATTTTCAGAATATCTAAATGTGGATTGTATTTCTGAGGCATGTTTTATGAGTGGTGATGATAGAATTCATCTCCCGTGTAGTCGCAATAAAGAGGCAATAATGAATTTTCCAAAGAAAATGTAATTGGCATGATGTCGAATTCATCCTGGTGGCAGTGGCAAATGAGACAGCAACAATAACTCTCAGCAAATGAAGAAATAATTAGCAGCGAATGCCAATCTCCAGCAGTCCTCCTTGTGTGAGCAAGGTAAGTTAGATAGTCACGTGAGGAGGGCATGAATCAAGTTAAAAATTCTGAGCAAAATGGCAGCCTTCTCCCTACGTGGTGGAGGACAAGGCAATAACTCCAATGGCAAATGTGTCAGTAGCAAAAAACAAGTCTTAGCAAAATGCCACCAGGAGCTCACGCCTCCTCCTTTGTGGTACGCGGGGGTTTTCAAATTTAAAACAAATTCAAAATGAAAAGGTATAAACAACGTTAGATTTTCAAGGCAAATGGCATTGGCAGATGTAAAGCAAATTTCACAACTTTTGCTAGCATTTTCCTCCTGGGGGCAGCAGTCAAATTGCAAGAAAAGATTACATGGTGTGTTTGAAGGGACTGCAAAGGAGATTAAAGATCATGCAAACGAATTTGCTAGCTTTCTTTTTCCCCCCACATTTTTCCTCAATCTTCAGGCTCGACGTGGTGGATGGGCAGGGCAACAAGGAGTTTGCCTACAATACTAAATGCTTCACATGGTGGCTAAAGAAGTTTTCAACATGCATAAATCAAGCAATGTGTTTGCAAACAAACTGTTGGTTGAAACCAAAGTCCTCGTGGGGGCAACGATGAAAAGGAAATTGGAGGTTTCATTAAAAATGCACAACACGTGTAAAAAAAAGTCAAACCCCTCTTTGTGGCATTGAAAAGAAAACAAACTCCAACAACAAATGCTAACAAGGTGTAATGGTAGATCCTCCTCTCTCACATGCTGGATTGGGCACATTAAACTTCATGCAAATGTACCTAGTAGGAGAAATGTGGTAGAGAGCCATTAAAACTCAAAAAACCTTCCAAAAGCACAGTCCCAGGCAAAGTCATTTATCCCACATTGGCTGGGCGATGCACTTTTTTGGTATTTATATGTAAGGCTTCACACATCCATAGTGTGGAAGCGTTAAGGGATTTTTATGAACAATGCCGGTTGGATGGCCAAGCAGACCCCATGCACGTGGGCATGGATCCCAAGGCGACCGAGGAGGCTGACTAAGCGGCGACAAGTGGACCCCACGCAAGCACAAATCTTGAGGCAGACGAGTTTTGCAAACAAAGGGTAGCTTAACCGGTGAGAAAGTTCGGAGAAGATCAATGGTGCATGCGATTTTGCTAGGTGGAGATGATCAAGAGTTAAGCTTTACGAAATGGTGAAAGGCGAAATGGCGAAAAGCGTCCGCGAAAAATGAAGTGTTAAAGACCCTGTAGGTTCGGAAGATCGGACGGCTCGCGCGATTTTGCAAAGGAAAGAAGCTCGCCAGTTAAGGTCTGCAAAATGGCGAAAGCCAGAAGGCAGTCTGGATTCCGGTGACATGGTGCATAGGTGGCAGTGACTTGACAAACAGGGGGCAGACACGTGGCGATGAGCAAGCAACCCAGTGACAGTGACGAGGCGGAGACGTGACGGATTCATGAAATGTCATCCTAGGTGGTGCCCAGTGGACCCCATCAATCAATCAGAGGTTGCCATGTGGCAGGGCATAAAAAGAGCCAAAAATCAAAGTTAAAAGCAGATTTAATATATAGTTTCAACTATATTAAAAATTCAAAAATTTAAATGATTGGAGGCACATGAGTGATTAATTCACTCAGAGGCTTATTTTTGGCCAAAATATGAAGTATTATATATTGCCAGAAAGCTCTTGAGATGAGGAATGCAGTTATGTAGGTAGTTTCAATAGATATGGGATATTTTGAGAGTAGTTTACACGGGAATGAAGAAGATATTTTTGCAGTTAGGGACAAAGGAGACACTTGGCAATTTCAGTTGCAGACCTAATCTTTTCCCTCTTCCTTCTTATTCCAATTTTCTTCTCATTGGAAGGGTTCCATAATTTTGGAGGAAGTGCTCCAGTTTTCATGGCTTCCATTTCTAAATTTCTTGACCCAAACTTGTAAAGTTCTATGGATCTTTTCAGGGTATAGAGGTTGCAGTGCAATGTTGTAGATGTTGTTTTCTAGTTGCAGATCTTACTTGTGTCAGGCATGAGTAAGTTTCCCACATTATTGTCTCTGTATATGTATTTCATTATTATGAATTCAATCCTCAAGGAGGATGAAATTTGTCAATTTCAAGGAGGTTGTGTGATTGCTTGTGGGTATCCTTCATTGAAGGTTTTAAACTCTATGACCAGTCATGAATAAATGAAATATGTGTCCCAGATCTGATGATTTTGTGAATAGATTGAGTAATACATTAGTATAAGGTGTTAATGCAGGAATATTGTTTAAAGAGAACCTGTTTGTGACTAGGATGCACATTTGCATTTCTATGTGTGACTCTATTGCCCAATGAACAAGGCACTGGTCTTGTAGATTTGGGGATAGTTTCAGATTTACAATTATAAAGACAAATCTATTTCCCTTTATGTTTAGGGGTTGTTCTTTTCATTCCAAGCTCTGTTTTCATTTATGGTTTATATAGATTTAGCCAATCTGTAGTGTGTTTCTAAATTGGGTGAGCTTGTGGAATGGTTTATCTGCTTCATTGATGCTGTCATGGTGAGTAAATGAGTTAATTTCATGCATCAAAAGGGTGTCCCCCCTAGGTCTAGCAGAACCTGAAGTGCGGGAGGATCAATTAGGGTCCTATGTTATGTTGTCCAAGCCCTGATGTGTTTTGTAGACTGAAATTGGCCATTTCATAGAAGGATTGGAGGTGTAATTGGGTTAATCGCTTTTGGTGACCAACAAAAATGGCGAATCTACTGGGGACCTGAATAGAAATTGCATAATTTCATCCAGTTAGTCTGTCCATTATGTATGCACAAAGTTTGAAAGTGATTTTATGATGAAAGAGAATGTTCCTTATTCTGGATCTGCAAAATGATATGTTTTCTCATGTCATATTTTATGGAGTAACAATAAATTCATTGTTGAAAGTTGTAAGAAGTTCTTGCAGTTGTATGCAATTTTTTCCCCAATTCCTTATTGGGTGGCGACTCTGTGGTTCATACCAATGTTAAATAGCCTAGAAGAGTGTTTATTGCAGCGAGATTGAAGGAGTAAGTAGAGAATTAAAATTTGTGTTGAATGTTATTCTGTTGTTCAAAATATCCTCTATGCAAGAGGTGGCGACTCTGAGGTAAAAGGCAGTGCTGAAAGTAGAAGTTAATCTTCAGATTTACAAGAGTTTACAGCTGCAAACACCCAGGTATTTTTGAAAGTTTCAATGCAAACCATTTGTTTTGAAAATTGGAATGAGTAATGTAGTTTTCCCATTAAGTGAACAACACTAGTAGAGAGGGAAAGAGAGGAATCACAAATTAATTTGCATATCCATTCTGCTGAAGTTACAACATATATATTCTTCCGTAGTATGCAAATTTGAAAGCTTTGTGTCAAGAAATGTTATGAAAAGATTTAAATAAGGATATGTGCTTGAAGTGTTTTATTATTCAATGCAAGGTTGTATAATTATTTGTAGAAGCAAGAAGAAATGAGTAGTGAAGTTTTTTAGCCTTGTGTATTTTCACATATGACCATACCTAGTGAAGTGTCACAACCATGTAATAGGAAAAGTTTCAGTATGAAATATTATGCTGCTCTAAACTTTGAAGGTATTCTGGGTTACCCAAATCCCATACCCACAGAAATTAGAAAGTATTTGCCAGTATTTTGCGGGAAGAGATCTGAATCAACATTTCAACATTTGAAAATATTTTTTAGATTTGATGGGAGAATTCAAAATCTATCAAGAAGATGTGTGTATGAAGTTACTTGTTCAATCATTGAAAGAGGATGCAAGGGATTGGTTTTCCATTTTGCCAGTAGATTCTATTCCCTCATGGGAAGAATTAGTTGCATCTTTTCTTGAGCAATTTGCTGAGAGAATAAACTTTAATGATTCACTGAGGAAATTGATGGAGATCAGAATTGAGGAAGGTGAGTTAGTGCCGACCTTCAATGTCAAATTTTCCAAAGCATTGGCTGAGATCCCACAAGGGTATAAACTAAAGGACGAAGTGTCCTTAGTGATTTATTTGGATGCCTTTGGAAGTAAGATGAGTTACAGGTTGAGGGATAAAGAGCCAAAAACATTGCATCAAGCATTTGTGACAGCCATGGACATAGAGAAAAATTTAAAATATGGCATTCCTAAAAGACTTGTATCCACCAGTGTCTGCTGTCATAGTGTATGTAATGCTACAACTAAGTGTGAAGTGAGAAGTAATGCTCAGAGTTTTGGTGTTCATACTTGTGCTGGCAACCACAACAATTTCATTCCCAATGAAAATCAGAGTTGTTTCGTGCAAACAATGGTTGATCCTCACTTAAATATTGGTAATGTAAATTGTGTTGAGGATGAAGTTAAAGTATTTTCAGATTTCACTTCTTATAATCATGTTGATGATCTTTCTAATTTGAAAGTTATGCACAAAGTTAATTCAGAAAATTGTAATGGCATGTATGATTGCAATGAAAATGTAGCACACATGGATGAACAAATTTTTAAAGAATGTCACATGGAACAACAAAGTGCAATGCAATTCCAGAAGATTGCAGAACTTAGGCAAGCTCTTGAAGTTGTGGATAAGAAAGTTCAAATGTTGGAGAGCCTTAGAGTTGTTAATGAAGACCTTCTCCAATATGGTGAAGAGGATTCTTCAGAAAAGGATTGTGAATTGAATGCTTATACAATTGATGAACAACATGTTGATCTAACAGATGGTTTTATGACAAAAAATTTAAGTGAACATGCTGGATATTCATCAGAGGAAGTAAATGGCAACGATATTCATCTTCATTCTCTAGTTGATGATGAGTGTTCTACTGGTAAAGAAGATCAATTGTGGCAAGATAAGTATGATTATCTTGATTTTCAGAATGATGGTCATAGGATGAAAATTTGTGGTTGTGAAACATGGAACACTGAGGATAGTTCCAGCCTAGTTTCAATTTCTTCTTTGTCTAATGAAGATGATTATGATGATATGGCGGATGGTATTTTTAGCAATTTTTTTAATGTTCTATTCAATGTTGACATGGACACGGACCAACCACTTCATTGTCATAATGTTCATAAGGGGATTTTCCATTTGATTTCTAACCCTTTGTATGAAGAAATAACTGATCAGCCAGATGTTGTGAATGATGAACCAGTCCAAAATGCTGATACCATTCCATGTAGCAGTGACATGTTTCGTGATGAAGATAAGAGGCATGGGTTGTGTGATGATTACTTTAGACCACAAATGGAAATTTTTTAGGTGGATATAAGTTTGAATGAGAAAGATTTAGCTGAGGATTTGCTTCAGCTAGAGGTATGCATTCTTTTCCATGAATGGGATATTGAGAATGCGGAGGTTTTGAGTTTGATAGACAAGGATAATATGGAATGTGATCAGCATAGTGAAGTATCACATCCAGATTGTAACATTTATGTTCCTTGTTTGCATCAATTAGTAAGTAATGCCCCTCATTGTATAAATTTAAATGGTAATAAGGCATGTGCTGATGAGAATTACAATGTTGAGAATGAATGTCTTATTTTTGAAGTTTAGCATGATGATGGTTTTGCAAATAATAGAATTGATTGGGATAGTGAAATGTATGGTATCTTGTGGGAAGGCCTCTATTGTGCCTTGTCTCATGATTTTACTTTTGTTGAAGTAATGTGTCACTATAAAGTTCAAAATCAGACAAAAGACATGTACACCAGCTGTTTCAGCAGTATGATGGTAAGGTTTGATTATAATGATTATGCTTAGTTGTTACTAGAAGGTGCCTTTGTTTGGATCATGATATCAAGAGATGAAAATCAGATTTTTGACAGAGGTAAATGTTGAGGAAAGTGGAGCAGTTATAATCAGTTGTAAGTATGTTTGTATCTCTTGTACAGTCACCTTGCTTTCAGTTTTGTGGTTTTCAATAAAGTACCTTGCTGTTTGGGTAGAATAAGGAGCCCTCAGTTTTTGAGAAGAGAAAGGAAGAGAAGAGTATTCCGTTTTTGGGTGGTCTGCTTAACCATAGATATCTGGATTCTTGTGTTGATCTTGTAATCAACCATCCCCAGTTAGAGCCACCATTGGGACTCATTAAAATTGAGTCAAGTTTAGAGGCCCATTTTAAAATTTTGCTCTACATTTCCAAATGAGTCAGTTTGAATGGCCTAGTTAGAGAGAGGGCAAAATGGAGCCGGTTGATTTTCAAAGGGTGAGGCTTGGGAAGAATTTCCTACACCTTTCATTTGGCCTATTTAGTGATGTGCAAATTTCAGAATTCAATTTGGATAAGTTTATCAGGTACCCATTTCGAGGGGTGAGTTGAAAGTGCATTTTAGGCACAAATGCAGATTTTATTGAGTAGCCTACTTTGGGTGTTTAAATATTTTGTCCTGTTGATCATCATGAAGAATTTCAAAATGTATTGAATTCTATGCATAAAAGTGTGTCTCCGTGCAAAATTTCAAGTCTTCATGAATTCATTTGCTCAGTTTTCAAAGCTCAATATGTTTACAATTTGTATGGTTTGACAAGTCCCTGTTTCGACAACTAGTCGGAGCCCTGTTTTACATAAGTGTAAAAGTTGCCTCAGTAAGTGTCATGCTGGAACATTTGTTTTGGGTTATTAAGGATATAAATGAAAAGAAATGTTTCAAGTTTCAAGCCTCTGCCAATCCGTTTGATCGGTTTTCAAAAGGGTCTATTGAGCCATCTTTTTCAGTTATCCGTACTTTTGTTGCCGCATCAGTTAAAGTTTCTATTTTCATGAGCATGCCATTTGCACCCAGTCATACTTGTGGTCGAACTGAGAATTCAAAGATTTAATATGTACTTCAAGGTACTTGTGTTTCAAATTTGAGGGTTTACGGAGGTCATTTGGTATTTTTGAGAAAGGCATCATGTGTTGCCAAAACATTGACTTCATTAGGTCCGCAGTGTCGACAAAGCCAGTTGGTTATTTTTGGGAATTAATATCTCTTTGCTCGGGATTCAACTTGAAAAACCGCTTAGCAGAGTTCATCCTTGTATATCAGAGTACACGCATGTCAGATGGAGAGGTCCAGAAAGGTGTTTTTTGACCGTCTTGAAAAATACGTCTTCGCGATTAAATGTGAAAATGTGGTGTAAGTGCCTGAAAGTTGTAAAACTCAGTTTGATGATCCGAAAATGATGCCGATCAATTCCAGAGGTAATTTTAAGGTTCCTAAAGCATTTCAGAGGTCAGTTGCATGAAAACGAATTTTTTTTTAGTCGGACCCACTTTGGGGGCCGACCTAGCTCATGCTCACGGATTGATTTTATTGGCGACTTTGTTTAATAAAAGATTTTCAAAATATCTAAATGTGGATTGTATTTCTGAGGCATGTTATATGAGTGATGATGATAGAGTTCATCTCCTGTGTGGTTGTAATAAAGAGGCAATAATGAATTTTGCAAAGCAAATGTAATTGGCATGACGCGGAATTCATCCTGGTGGCAGTGGCAAATGAGAGGGCAACAATAACTCTCAGCAAATGAAGAAATAATTAGCAGCAAATGCCAATCTCTAGTAGTCTTCCTTGTGTGAGCAAGGTAAGTTAGACAGTCACGTGAGGAGGGCATGAATCAAGTTAAAAATTCTAAGCAAAATGGCAGCTTTCTCCCTACGTGGTGGAGGACAAGGCAATAACTCCAATGGAAAATGTGTCAGCAGCAAAAACAAGTCTTAGCAAAAAGCCACTAGGAGCTCACACCTCCTCCTTTGTGGTACGTGGGGGTTTTCAGATTTAAAACAAATGCAAAATGAAAAGGTATAAACCACGTTAGATTTTCAAGGCAAATGGCATTGGCAGATGTAAAGCAAATTTCACAACTTTTGCTAGCATTTTCCTCCTGGGGGCAGCAGTCAAACTGCAAGAAAAGATTACGTGGTGTGTTTGAAGGGACTATAGAGGAGATTAAAGATCATGCAAATGAATTTGCTGGCTTTCTTTCTTCCCCACGTTTTTCCTCAATCTTCAGGCTGGACGTGGTGGATGGGGAGGGTAGCAAGGAGTTGGCCTACAGTACTAAATGCTTCACGTGGTGGCTGAAGAAGCTTTCAACATGCAAAAATCAAGCAATGTGTTTGCAAACAAATTGCTGGTTGAAACCAAAGTCCTCGTGGGGGCAACGATGAAAAGGAAATTGGAGGTTTCAATAAAAATGCACAACAGGTGTAAAAAAAAACCAAACCCCTCTTTGTGGCATTGAAAAGAAAACAAACTCCAATAACAAATGCTAACAAGGTGTAATGGCAGATCCTCCTCTCTCACATGTTGGATTGGGCACATTAAACTTCATGCAAATGTACTTAGTAGGAGAGATGTGGTAGAGAACCATTAAAACTCAGAAAACCTTCCAAAAGCATAGTCCAGGCAAAGTCATTTATCCCACATTGGCTGGGCGATGCACTTTTTTGGTATTTATATGTAAGGCTTCACACATCCATAGTGTGAAAGTCTTAAGGGATTTTGATGAACAGTGCCGGTTGGGTGCCCAAGAAGACCCCACATGCGTTGGCATGGATCCCAAGGCGACCGAGGAATCTGACTGAGTGGCAACAAGTAGACCCCACACAGACACAGATCTCGAGGCAGATGAGTTTTACAAACAAAGGGTGGCTTCAGAGAAGATCGACGGTGCGTGCAATTTTGCTAGGTGGAGATGATCAAGAGTTAAGCTTCATGAAATGGCGAAAGGCGAAATGGCAAAAAAATAAAGTGTTAAAGACCCTGCAGGTTCGGAAGATCGAAGGACTCGAGCGATTTCGCGAAGGAAAGAAGCTCGTTAGTGAAGGTCTAATAAAATGGTGAAAGCTAGAAGATAGTCCGAATCCCGGTGACATGGTGCACAGGTGGCAGTGACTTGGCACACAGGTGGCGGACATGTGGTGATGAGCAAGCAACCAAGTGACAGTGACGAGGCAGACACGTGGCGGAGTGATGAAGAGTCATCCCAGGTGGTGTCCAATGGACCGCATTGACCAATCAGAGGTTGCCACATGGCAGGGTACCAGGGCATAAAAAGAGCCAAAAATCAAAGTTAAAATTTGATTTAATATATAGTTTCAACTATATTAAAAATTCAAAAATTTAAATGATTGGAGGCACATGAGTGATTAATTCGCTCAGAGGCTTATTTTTTGCCAAAATATGAAGTATTATATATTACCAGAAAGCTCTTGAGATGATGAATGCATTTATGGAGTTAGTTTCAATAGATATAGGATATTTCGAGAGTAGTTTCCATGGGAATGAAGAATATATTTTTGCATTTAGGGACAAAGGAGACTCTTGGCAATTTCGGTTGCAGACCTAATCTTTTCCCTCTTCCTTCTTATTCCAATTTTCTTCTCATTGTAAGGGTTCTAGAATTTTGGAGGAAGTGCTCCAGTTTTCAGGGTTTCCATTTCTGAATTTCTTGACCCAAACTTGTAAAGTTCTATGGATCTTTTTAGGGTATAGAGGTTGCAGTGCAGTGTTGTAGATGTTGTTTTCTAGTTGCAGATCTTACTTGTGTTAGTCATGAGTAACTTTCCCACATTATTGTCTCTGTATATGTATTTCATTATTATGAATTCAATCCTCAAGGAGGATGAAATTTGTCAATTTCAAGGAGGTTGTGTGATTGCTTGTGGGTATCCTTCATTGAAGGTTTTAAACTCTATGACCAGTCATGAATAAATGAAATATGTGTTCCAGATCTGATGATTTTGTGAATAGATTGAGTAATGCATTAGTATAAGGTGTTAATGCAGGAATATTGTTTAAGGTGAACCTGTTTGTGACTAGGATGCACATTTGTATTTCTGTGTGTGACTCTATTGCCCAATGAACAAGGCACTGGTCTTGCAGATTTGGGGATAGTTTCAAATTTATAATTATAAAGACAAATCTATTTCCCTTTATGTTTAGGGGTTGTTCTTTTCATTCCAAGCTCTGTTTTCATTTATGGTTTATATAGATTTAGCCAATCTGTAGTGTGTTTCTAAATTGGGTGAGCTTGTGGAATGATTTATCTGCTTCATTGATGCTATCATGGTGAGTAAATGAGTTAATTTCATGCATCAAAAGGGTGTCCCCTTAGGTCTAGAAGAACCTCAAGTGCAGGAGGATCAATTAGGGTCTTATGATATGTTGTCCAAGCCCTGATGTGTTTTGTAGACTGAAATTGGCCATTTCATAGAAGGATTGTAGGTGTACTTGGGTTAATCACTTTTGGTGACCAACAAACCCATCATCATCTGTCACTGGTTTTGTTAGCTTCTGTTTTCCCTGTACACATCGTACCAACCAATATTATGATCTCTCTTCATTCCCTTGCGGTGCAAGAACTGCAAAAACATGTCTTGGCTATACAAGATCAGATAGACGGTCATAATCAAGTTAACTTTCTATGTCATCGTCTGACAAAGATATTGTTTGAGATAAAGGAGTTAGATATTATGGAACCCATGTATCAATTCACTCACTTGACTCCCTTTGATCCCGCTCACACCGAACACAACTCCAACAAAAAGAAGCCAACGCTCATGTCCAAATGGTCAATGTACTTGTGTTTGAGCTGAGAAATGAATGCATCTTTTAAGAATCTTTAATATTTTGACAATCCAATCTATCTCCCACTGCGCCCTCCTCAACCAACCAAAATAATCTGGTCACTTTTGAATCAAGAGTACCTCCATGTGACAATGCTGAACCACACCAATCAACAATAGATCGTGCATCAGAGAAATTTGCACCTGAAATCCTGAATTTCTCCTTAACTAGAGGTCTCTTTAAACATGAACCTGCTCCATCATGCTCCCCCTTCCCATTCCCTGCCTCAAAAAAACACCAAATATGAGGTATACGCCTCTCTACATGCATTCTAGTCAACCAATAAAACATACGTGCATTCTTGAATTGACCCATACAGTTATTTGACCATATGATATGTCAATCAATTACAATATCTTTCTCATGCAAGACCTCAAAAAAATTCTTGAAAGAATGTTGCACATACTCAGAGGAGTGTGATCTATCATCACTCATATAAAAATGATACTCCTTGATTATCTTCCTTTCCTATTTTGTACTATCAGGAGCATGTCTATATGTAATGTGAACAAAAATAGCAATCTAGATTGAATTTTAATACGAAGACTGTACCTCATTCTGTGGTTGCAATGTATAGTTCTCTACAAAATCAACCATTGATACAATCGGGAAAGAGTTCTTACACATCCTGAACTGTTGATCCAACCACTGAGACCTATGGGTGTGCCTTGCATACTTGTAGAAATTTTTATCCCTAAAATCCAAAATAAATCAGCAACACTCACTTCTCTTGAGACTAATTCGCATCTAGAACCTTCACCTCTACCCTTCAAAGTATATTCCACTGTCTCATATCTTTTTTTCTCAACATAATTCTTTCCAAACTCGTGTTCGCTGCCCTCATGAAAACATGAAACAAACTTTGACAACTCACCACATTTTGAGCACTTCTCATTCAAACAATCATTTCTATAGAAATAACAACCATCATCTCTAGGGCATAAAAATAGTTCTTGCAAGTCTCTTGATGATCTTGGAAATAGCATTGCACCACACTCTTGCAACATCTCATTTGTATGAATCGTAGAATGAGTATGGCATAAAATTTCATGCTACATTGAAAACTCCACATGGTACTTGCAACAGCAAGTATTACCAATATTAAGAGGTACACAATAAAATGGCTTCAAAGATTCAAAGGCCCTTCCTGATACTTGCAAAGTTGGATGTACTTCACAAAATATTTTGTACAACATTGCTTGGCTTGATTCCAAGAAATGTTTGGGATACGGTGTACGATCTCGGTTGTCGATTCTTAATTTCAAAACATCCTTTACATTGGGTAACACTCTAGAATTAGAGTTCCAAAATTGTTCAATCTCCTCCTTCACATTGTCATCCAACTTTCTATCAACATGTGGAAACCTCCCACCAAAAGCCCATGTATCATGTTGAAGTGGATCGTCAAGTCTTTGTCTTCGTGCAATTGTTGTATCCAAAGTTTAATAGTTTATGTTCAAATCAAAATAAGTTTTCCTCATTTGATGAGCTTTCCTTAATTTATGACTTACTAAGGAGGTTGTAATAACTCTTCAAGCAGCTCTCTTATCTCTTTCCTTGGTAATCTTTCCAATATAATTGAGAGCATCAAATATATTTTTGGCAATAATAGAATTTCTCTCCATCTTCTTGTTCATATGAATCTTCAATTTGTTTAGCAATGGTCTCATCTTTATCATCTTTAGCAGTTGGACAAAAAGTTGGCATTACTCGGTCAATGTCTTATTGCTAGAGTTTTGTTCGAAAAGTTGTGTAGCCCACAATCGAATGGTTCTTGTTGACCTCTTGCCTTCAAGATTCACAATAATGTTTTCATCAATTTAAAGTAACCATTTTGGGGTTCTTGAAGGTCTTGGATTTGGAATTTGTCTTTCATCCATGAGAGGGTCTTCATTTATGAAGTAATTAGGTGTTACATATTGTTCACTTGGTTGAGCAATTCCACCTTCAATGTAAAATTTTTCCATATTTTCACCTTCAATGTCAAAATTTTACACACCTTCACCTCCTATGTCAAAATTTTCTACATTTTCACCTCCAATGTCAATTTTTTTCATATTTACACTAAAATTATGGAAACCTTCATAGTCAATTCCCAAATTTTCACTTTCCATTCTCACATTATGTTGAGCATTTTAATTATCACTTTCAACATTTTCAACATGTTCAACATGTTCAACATTTTCACTTTCAAAATCCACATTTTCATTTTCAATAACTTGTTCAACATTTTCAAATTCAATTTCCTCTTCACTTGAAGTAACATTAGCAATATTTAACATACCTTGTTTTCTCTTCCTATGACCTTATCTATCTCTTTCTCTATTCACTTCAATTTAGTCATTTGAAAGATTTCTTTTGCATTTAGACTTCCGACGAATACTTCTCCCCATTTACCTCCACAAAGATGCTCCTATATGATTGACAATGTAAGATTTGACTTTAAGAATCTCTCAAAAGCACAAATTTATCTCAGCTTGTCTGAAAACCCATGATTGTTGATAGAAACCAGAATGTGAAGAATGTGGGCTGTTGGAATCCATAAAATGGCCCACAAGGCTCTTTTTTATCTATAGAAATCGGATATCTGATTTTAATGAATAAATTTGGGGTCCCAAAAATAATTACCGTTGCCGCCTTTTTTTTTACTATTGCCACATTAATGGTAGTCGTAGAAATTGGGTATCTGATTATATCAGATATCTTATTTTAGTACTCATATTTTAGAGAGAGAGAGATTGGGGGAGGGGGAGAGAGAGATTAGGGGGGGAGAGGGGGGAGGGGGTAGGGGAGAGGGAGATTAGGGGACACACAAAGAGAGAGAGGGAGAGAGAGAGAGAGAGAGAGAGAGAGAGAGAGAGAGAGAGAGAGAGAGAGAGAGAGAGAGAGAGATTGGGGGATAGAGAGAGAGAGGGAGAGAGAGAGAGAGAGAGAGAGAGAGAGAGAGAGAGAGAGAGAGAGAGAGAGAGAGAGATTAGGGCAGAGGGGGAGACAAAGAGGTTAGGGGAGAGAGGCGGGAGGGGGAAGGGGGAGAGAGATTAGGGGAAAGGGGGAGAGAGAAATATTAGGGAGAGAGAGAGAGAGAGAGAGAGAGAGAGAGAGAGAGAGAGATTAGGGGAGAGGGGTCATATGACCCCTTAGGACCCATAACAACCCAATATTGTGTCATAAGGGGTCATATTGTGTCCTATGGGGTCATATGGTGTCTTGAGGGGTCATATGACAAAATATGACCCCTTAGGACACAATATGACCCATAATGACACAATTTTGTGTCGTAAGGGGTCATATGTTGTCTTAAGGGTACTAGGACACCATACGAACCATAACGACCCAATATGGTGTCATATGATGTCCTTAGGGGTCATATGGTATCCCATGACCCCTTAGGACACCATATAACCCCTAACGACACTGTATGGTGTTATAATGGGTCATAGTATGTCATAAGGTGGCAAGATGAACCATTATTACAATATAAAAAGTAGTGCTAATATTGCTTACAAACATTTAACACCTAAGGGGTCATATGGTTTCCTAAGGGGTCATATGACATAATATAGTATTGTAAAGGGTCATATTGTGTCCTAAGGGGTAATATGGTGTCTTAAAGGGGTCATATGACACAATATGACCTCTTAGGACACAATATAAGTCATAACGACACAATTTGGTGTTGTAAGGGGTCATATGGTGTCCTAAGGGGTCATAGGATACAATATGATCCCTTAGGACACCGTAGGACCCATAACGACCCAATATGGTGTCATAAGGGGTCATATGTTGTCCTTAGGTTTCATCTAGTATCCCATGACCCCTTAGGACACCATATGACCCCTAATGATGCCATATAGTGTAATAAGGGGTCATATGAACCATAACAACATTGTATAGTATCGAAAAGGGTCATATTGTGTCCTAAGGAGTCATATGGTGTCTTAAGGGGTCATATGACACAATATGACCCCTTAGGACATAATATGACCCATAACAACACAATTTGATGTCATAAGGGGTCATATGGTGTTTTTAGGGGTCATAGGACACAATATGACCCCTTAGGACACCATAGGACCCATAACAACCCAATATGGTGTCATAAGGGGTCATATGTTGTCCTTAGGGGTCATATGGTATCCCATGACGTTTTAGGACACCATATGACCCCTGATGATAGCATATGGTGTCATATGACCCATAACGACACTGTATAATATCGTAAAGGGTCATATTGTGTCCTAAAGGGTATGGTGTCTTAAGGGGCCATACGACACAATATGACCCCTTAGGACACAATATGACCCATAACAACATAGTTTGGTGTCATAAGGGGTAATATGGTGTCCTAAGGGGTCATGGGATACCATATGACCTAGAAGGACATAATATGACCCCTTAGGACATCATAGGACCCATAATGACCCAGTATGGTGTCATAAGGGGTCATATGTTGTCCTTAGGGGTTATATGATATCCCATGACCCCTTACGACACCATAATACCCCTAATGACACCATATGGTGTCATAATGGGTCATATGAGCCATAATGACACTGTATAGCTTTGTAAAGGGTCATATTGTGTCCTAAGGGGTCATATGACATAATATGATCCCTTCAGACATAATATGACCCATAACAACACAATTTGGTGTCATAAGGGGTCATATGGTGTCCCAAGGGGTCATAAGACACAATATGACCCCTTAGGATACCATAGGACCCATAAGCATCCTATATTGTCCTTAGGAGTCATATGGTATCCCATGACCCCTTAGGACACCATATGACCCCTAAAAAAACTATATGGTGTCATAATGGGTCATAGTGTTGTTGAACACAAAGTACCACTGAGAGGGGGGTGAATCAATGGTTCCTGAACTTTTTAACCTTTCAAAGCAACTTCAAAATACCTATTAATAAATTAAGCACTAAACAATCAAACCAGTAAAGGAGGAAGGAAAGCCAAAGAGATCAATCACATAAATGCAACTCACAACACCAAATGTACGAGGAAAACCCAATATGGGAAAAACCTATGTGAGAAAAGTTGTTGGAGACTACTGCTCCAATCTAGCCTCACAC
Organism: Cryptomeria japonica; assembly: GCF_030272615.1. Lineage (NCBI taxonomy): Eukaryota > Viridiplantae > Streptophyta > Pinopsida > Cupressales > Cupressaceae > Cryptomeria > Cryptomeria japonica. Next base: position 216,153,314 of record NC_081405.1, on the reverse strand, counting down.
GTAAAAAACTAGATTACAAAGATTTAGGGCACCAACCCAAGGAGCACCAACCCTTGCACCAAGATCCAACTTGGGGATGTATATTGAAATACAATTTAGATACAGTTAAGGCTTCCTGTTGCAAATGATTTCTGCAACTCTTCATCAAATATCTTACTACCGGTTGACAGTCTTTTCTCCTCCACTGGATCTCACACTACCAGTTGTGTGATTACTTTCTCTAATTCTTGGCCTCTATTATCACTCTTTCTCTCTCATAGTCCCACCACACACTGTGTCACATTTGGATGCTACCTTTCTCTACTACACCTTGCTAGTTTTGCTTTATTTTTGAACTAAAGTTATATGGGTACTCAATCACTGCCGGTTAAACCCTCTCACTGGTTTATTTTCTCACTTACTCTGCAACTTTCTTAGAATAAATTCTAAGGACAAAATTATTCTCTGTACTTAATCTCTCTTCTCTCTTTTTCTTCTCTGCAGCATTGACTTGCTCTGTCTTGAGATCATCTCTTTATCCCATGGTCTCTCGCCAAAAATCAATTCAAATTCAGAGCAATTAGGGTTTCATTTTCCCAAAACAATATTCATGAGATTTGATCTAGTCTGTCTTGGGTCGATCACCTGTACATGTTTTCCATTACCCAATGCATACTTGCTAGAGATAGCAATCACGTATAAGATTTCTTACCTTGAAATATGTCGACTCATAAAATGCTAATTTTTGAGGTCTTCTTGCAATCGGATTTCCTTTGTATTGGTCTAGGCACCAACTACTACTTGATCTTCCTCTATCATTCTTTCTTCCTTGAGCCACATCAATCATTTTAAATCCCATGATTTGTGGCTATTTCATTAATATCAACTAGCTGTTTCAACAACCATGTTGATGGAGGCTTCACCAACCTCTGCATGTTTGCCACCTTAGCTCCACATGGCATCACAACGGTCAATGACTTAGCTCACCAACACATAGTTGATTCATACTTGATCATTCAACAAACTCATATCGATACATCTCTTTACCGGTGAGACCTTCTTCTTCTACTAACCAATAGTGCACACTATACCAGTAACACATCTTCACCTCCGGTGGTTTGTGATAATATTAACATTCTGCCTCTTCATCAAAAAACAAGCAGCCAACCTCCAGACCGGTTTATTGTTTTCCTAGTTGTTACTCAACATGTTAATATACACATAGTGCTCATCCCAATTTATGCTTTACTGGTAAGCCTTCATTTTGTTTGTTCACTCTCATGTGAATTGTCATCATACTGGTCACTCCTTCTTTCTTATCGATGACCTTACCTAACCGGTTCACATCAATGATAACTTAATGCCAAAATACCAACAATCTCCCCATTTATCATTGATGTTAACTTATCGCAAGATAGCTCATACCGATACATTTCTCCCCCTTTGACACAATGACAAATGGTATTGTATACTCCCCCTTTGACTGCTATCAACTCCCCCTCAGCCACATAAATCCTATCTAGGTAGATGACACAACTCCCAACTTCTGTCGGAGATACTCAAAAGTGCTTACCGCTAATGCTTTGGTGAAAATGTCTGCTACTTTTTCTCCAGTAGGGACATATTCCATCCTCACCTCTTGTCCTTCAACCTTCTCTCTAAGAAAATGATACTTGATAGCAATGTGCTTTGTTCTGGAATACATCACTAGATTCTTTGCTATGTTGATTGCACTCGAATTGTCACACAGAATGAGAATAGGATCAGTGATGTCCAACTGTATGTCCTTGAGGGTCTGCTTCATCCAAGAACTTGAGAGCATCATGTAGCAACAAAAATTTATTCAGCTTTAGCAGTAGATAGAGAGACTAAGTCCTTCTTCTTACTATACCATGAGACCAATCGGTCACCTAGAAAGAATGCACCATCACTTGTGCTCTTCCAATCATCAATGCAACCTACCCAATCAACATCAGTGTATGCTTCCAAGATGAAATCACCTTGTTTAGGATACCATAATCCATAACTGAGTGTCCCTTGTAGGTATCTAAAGATTCTGCTTACAACATTCATATGTGACTGCTTAGGTGCAGCTTGGAATCTGGCCAACATTCATCGAAGTGTGACACCATGATGCAGAGCCCTGGTAAAGATATATAATAGGTTCTCCTAATACAAGAGAGCACCAAGGACCCTAGAAATCACAAAAAACTACAAGGGGTCAAGGAATAATAGTTTGACAAGTCCCACATCCCTTTCTTCCAAAAAAGGTTTCCTCACAAGGTCACTTCTATTAAGTGTCTCATAAGGTCTTCTAGAGGCTCTTAAGGACCCTATAGCCAACAATGGGTTGGTCCCTTATCCAATGCATAAATTACTATTTAAGGTTTGGTTTGAAGTCCCTTAGGTCAAAGAGACCCCCTTCTATCATTGATTTAGGTTCCCTCTACCGGTTTGGGGTAACTGCTACAATAAGGCCTACTAATCCTAGTAGCCCTGCCAGACCGGTTTTTCATAATTAAATCCTGATCTTTCCAAAGGACTTAGACAAAAAATTACATATTTGGATACCCTTTTGAGAGTTACAAAACATAGCCCAAGGATTCTGACCGGTTGGGAACAAAAGAATCCAAACCCTATCTTGGTTAGGAGACCTAATAGCCCCAATTAGGCCTATTTTACAAAGAAGTGTGTAGACACGAACCTTAATTTATAAAATAAATTAAAGGGAAACCCTTAGGGAATGGTAAATACACCAATTCTTAAGTTTTAGTCCATGATCAGACCTCTAACCCCTGATGTGAGACCTGTTTTCTTACACTTGCATGGTGGCCACATGGAGTTGCCCATCTTAATACATCAAACCCTTGCCTCTAATTGGTCTTAACTTGAAAAAGGCCTTCAAAATCCTAAAATAAATTGGCCATACTTGCATCCCCTCCAAATTTGTGAGCCACCAATGAAGGATCAACAAGATGAGGCCATTTCTTTGCAAAACCTTAGGCAAAACTGTCAAATCTAGACCACTTCCAGAAATTTGCAGGTTTCTCCCTTGTCTTGGTGAATTAGGACCTTAGAATTGATGCATCTAAAAGGTGATTGGCCACTCTAATACATCCCACTAGTTTCCTAATTCCAAAATGTTCGTACAGTACTGTACACCGTGCAGAATAACAGAATTGCAAGAAATTCTCAAATTTTTTATTGCTTCAATGATGCCAATTGCTTACATTGTATTTATCTCCCCCCAATAATGGTTGGGAATTAAATTTTATACCTTCCTCAATGTTTATCAATCACCTTTTGAACCGAGGTAACCATTGGAAATAAGTTTCTATTTGCAACCAAAAGTTGTCATTAAAAGTTGTCAAGTTTGAGCAACTTTTGACACATGTTAAATCCGCCTACCTAGAGTTGTTTCAACTTGTCTTAAGCCTTCTATAGACACCCAAAATTGTCATGTCTAATTAAATAAATATTTTATTTATTTAATTACTTTAGCCTAATTCTTCTATTAATTAAATAAATCTTTATTTATTTAATTAATTCATTTATCCTCTTCTAGCTTTATTTCTCATTTAAATAAATACATTTATTTATTTAAATGATCCTTTTCCTAAATTAAATAAATATTTTATTTATTTAATTATCCCACTTCTTCTATTAATTAAATAAATCTTTAATTATTTAATTAATTCATTAACCTTTTCTACCCATGACACATGTCATTCATCTCTTAATTCATACACTACCTACCCCTTTCATTATTTTATTATTTCTTCTACCTACCCTCTAATCATAGCTGACCTCCTTTTTTACACCTCTCAATCTTATCCCTCCATTTCATATTGTGTCTTCTATATAAGGAGATGCTTCCTTCATTATCAAACCCTAATCGTTCTATGCATTCTAATCATCTCTTATGCAATTGACTACACTACGATCCTACTTGCAACCACATTCCGTTCTTTGTTGAGCTCTTGTGCACATAAAATCTGAGAGAAAATATATCAAGCAAGATCAATGGAGATAGGAAGAATGGAGATCCAAACCCTATTGGACATGTGATGGTATAATCTTTGTGATTTCGTTTGATTTGCATTGTCTTAGGTAATCTTCATATGTTATGGTGGATCTTTGTTGATTGTTAGGCTAGGGTTTTGTGGTTGAATTCATTTAGCCTTTCAATATTGTTATTGTTGTTATCCATTTTTCACCATATACATTTTGGCACGCCCGGTGGGACTCTTGTACCTTTTGCATTTAACTTCTTTGTTGTTGATTTTGTAATTTGAAGTTGCAGATCCGACGTTTTCGGCAGCATTTTGATATTTCCACGTCTGCGTACTTTCGGATCGCATTTTTGATTTTCTGGCGTATCTGCGACCTCTGGAATCGCATCTGTGTTATTGAAAATATTTTATTTTGCAAGTTCCAGGAAGCACATTTGTGTTGTAAAGTCGCGTCTGTGCTGATTTTAATCGCGTCTGTGTCCGGAAGACGCGTCTGTGTTCTGTAGCCACGTCTGTGTCTCACAGAACCGCATCTGTGTTATCCAGTCACGTCTGTGTTGAGAGTCACCGCGTCTGTGTTCATCAGTTTCAAAATTTTTGGTTTTCATTGATTTAGTTTTTTGGATTTTGCATTTAGGGTTTCAGATCTGGTTTATTTTGAGCTAACATTTTCAGATCTAGCTAACGAAATTGGTGCAGCTTATCTTGAAAGCAAAATCGTTTGGTCGAAGGCCCCTATTTTCACAAAGTCTTTTGAGTTTAAAATTTACCTAACTTGTGTGCTTACAGGAAGGGGTGATTATTTCAAACAATCCAAACTACTAACAACTCTTTGTTGCAGGTCCTTGGCAAGGATTTTTTTGGATTTTTATTGTGTGCCTTGTTTTCATAGACTAGCAAACACTTCAATTGGTGCACTAAAATTGAATCATTGTCTTTTGTGTCTTGAGCAATAGGCTCTTTTTGTTTAATCTTTAGAGGGGCTGTCTTCCTGTGTGATCATTAGGACTACTAGTGAGAAGAGAACGACCCAAGTGGTAGCGAGGAAAACCCACCTCTTCCGAACCACTATAAAAAAAATGTATTCATGGTGAAAACTATGGATAACGTGTGCTGATTAGTTCATACTGACACTATGTCTCCCCATAAACCCGTTTGATCAAATTTATTTGATCAGTTGTAGGGTGTAACCCCTACCGGCTGGGAGCCTTCTGTATTTATAGAGCTGAAAGTGCCGCATGTATGGCCACACGAGCGGATGCCCTTACTAGCACCATTTTGTTTTAGAAGCCCAAATCCTTCTAGTTGTTGGGGCAGGAGGTCGGACCTCTGGTAGCGGCCCACACACATATGGTTCTTAGTAGAGATACAAATTTTGCCACGGGGAGTTTTCATGGGGACTGATGCTTGGCTGACCCGAGAAGTGAGTGCCGAGGGTGGAGCCAGTGAGGTCAAGCATCTAAGTATCTGCTCTGAATAGCGTAGCCTCAGGGGTAAAATCCCATGTGGGATCAACAACTATTGTCTTGGCCAGCCATAAGAATTGTGCTTGACTTATGTTAAACATTCAAAACATTCAAGACCAAACAGCAAAACATTGTGTCTTTTGTGTCTTCAAGTGTATGCAAAAAACATTTTTACATCAAACAACACACTTTTTCTGGAGTCATTTTGAGTCTAGACACTTGCAAACATTGGGTCTTCATCTACACTGTGTCCTCTTGTCACGAAAATTAGTCAAACAATCAGATTTGGTCACAACAAAATGACTTCACAGATTGGAAAAATTGCACAAATTTTATTGAAACGTGTCTGTGTTAGACATAATAGCGTCTATGTTGTATAACCGCATCTGTGAAGGGCAGAATCGCATCTGTGTTCCAACAGTCAACATTACACTTTGCAAAAAAATCTTAGAAACGCGTCTGTGCTAAACAGAGCCGCGTCTGTGTCAGGAAACTGCGTCTGTGAAGTATACAGGCACGTCTGTGTCCAGAATTGAAAAACTGTTATAGTCCAGCAAACAAACACAGTCAGTTTTGAAATTCTTGAGCTTCCTAGGTCATTTCTCCAGGGTTTCATTTAGCAGTCAACCTATCTTTGGGTCTCACATAATCCATCATTTCTTCACATCTTACATTACACTCACATTTGTCTAAACTTGAGTCAAAAGGTCACTTGCTTGTCCTCACTATACTTTGTCAACACACTACATACAACAACACTTTGCTAAGTGGTCCCTCATCAAGGTTTCTTACCTTTGGGTCTCATTTGGTCTTACTTAGAGTCAAGGTCAACTTACCTCATCAAGAGAAACTATCCTCTCTTTGGAAGTCACACCTACTCTACTACATACATACTTGGTCTTACACTTTGGACATTGCAAGTACACTTCAGGTTCATTTACATTTCATCCAACTCTTGGTCTTACATACTTTTTCCATTTTCATCTAGTCTCACACATCTTGGTCGATACCTAGTTCATGGTTGAAACCCATCTTCAAAAATCTAGGAGAGAAACTAAAGAGGCTCAAGAGTCCGCAAACATGAGTTCTTATGAGTATGACAATGATATCTTTTTCAATTCTGATCATACTACATTACCTGACATGGATGCCTATAGAAACATTCCAAATGTTGAGAACATGGACACTATAAACAACAATGCTACACATAATGACAATATGGACAACTTTTCAGTACATTCAGCAGATGTGGAAGAATCCATTATGAATCCCCATTTCAATTGATTGGTTGAGGAAATAATGAGGAGGGATAGACAATACTTTTTACAAATGATGGCACAAAGTGGAGCCAAGATACCTCATGATTTTGACATGTCTCAAATAATGGAAAATCAACCCTTGCAACAACCTCACTCCAACATGGATCAAAGGAGACCTAATAGTGGAGGAAATAGAGGACCACATATGGTACCTGAATCACCATCAGCTTTTCTTCAAAAACCAGAGGTCCCACATACAAATGGTCAAGCATATGACACTCACCTTCGTAGACCATTATGGAAATCTTATGGAGAAAAATATGCTCAATCACATATCAATGCTAAGGATCAACCACCAAAGCAATGGGATATTCAAAGGCATGCTCAAAATTTGGACACAAGGAAACCCCGTGTCAAATTTGGGGGCAATACAATAGAACATGACATGCCTGTAGAGTATGGTATACATGCACAAAATAGATATGGTGTTCCTCAACATGAATCTATACCAAGTGGTCCATATACACAACATCATTACAGACCTCCTCTATATGAACATGTGTATGATCAATATCATCCATATATGCAACATGCTCCTCCTCCAATGGGTACCTCAAACATAGGATATGGTCCAAGAAGTTGATCTCCACCTAAGAGCAATTTGGAGCAACAAATCAGGGATTTACAAAAGAAAATGGAGGACATAAATACACCAAAGCCAACATACACAATGAGAGACATATGTCCTTATCCATTTGACAAAAGCATTCCAATGCCTCCTTTTCGTACACATTTTGTGATGCCTAAATTTTGATAAGTATAGAGGAAAAGGGGATCCTAAGGCACACATAAGACAGTTTTTCACAGCTTGCATTGAGGTAGCAGCAGAAGAGACATATTTGATGAGATTATTCCCACAAAGCCTAGGTGATCAAGCTATGGAATGGTTCTCCCAACTACCACCTGGTATTAAGTCATGGGGTGACTTAGCAGAGGCATTTATTCAGCATTTCTCCTACAACATAGAGACAGACATATCAGTCAGTTCTTTGTGCAACACTAAGCAAAAAGAGGGAGAATATTTTGCATCATTCTTACAAAGATGGAGAAATCTAGCCAGCAGATGCTCTTGTGAAATTCGACAAAAACAAATGGTAGAAATGTTCACCCAAAATGTTAACAAAGACATTGGTTATGATCTAAGAAAAGCTTGTTTGTCCACCTTGAAGGATGTTATTGAAAAAGGATTAGCGACAGAAAAGGTCCTAATTGAACAAGGAGTCATCAAGATATTCAAGGAAAACAAAGATGACTTTAAAGGAAAAGACAAGCCAAGATTTTGGAATAAAAACAAGAACACGGTCAATGATGGTGTTGTTGATGCCAACATAGTGCAACCCAAAGTCATCTTTTTGGGATCAAGTTCTACAAACAATCAAGTGAATACTCAAACAACTTCAAGATCATGAAGGAAGTACACTTCATTAGGGGAACCACTCGAGTCAGTTTTCAAGAAGCTAGTGGCAAACAAAGTAATCACAGTTCCAGATTTTCCTTGATATGAACCAAAGGTTAAACCAAATTGGTGGAATGATGATGAGTATTGTGAATTTCCTAAGAGCAAAGGTCATAAGATAGGAAATTGTCATCGACTGAAGAACATCATACAAGATCTCATTGATAGAGGTGACATTGATATTGAGGGACATTCATCTAATCAAGAACATGAAATGTTTAAGGAACCATTCCCAAAACATGACAAAGGAAAAGCTAAAGCCACAGATGATCAAACCAATTATACTAGAGCATCCTACAACTATGATTCAACTATCAATCACATCTCGATGGACAATTACATCTCTACCATTATCATCAAGGACAAAGCATCTGAGAATTCTATTCAGAGACCCAGGATTGTCCTAAAAGGTGTTGGATCTTCTTCCGAACTTACCTCCGAATGTCATGTCACAACTCGTCAAGGTAAAATCACTTTGCAAGGTGCTCCAACTAAAAACACTGTTGCCTCATCAACAAAACCTGAGTATGACCTTGTAGAACAACTAGGGAAGACATCCACGCTCATCTCAATCCTTGAGCTCCTACGCATATCCCCTGCTCATAAAGCCATTCTTGACAAAACCTTGAGAGATACTGTCATCCCTACTGATCTAAATGTGGACCAGTTACAAGCCATGGTGGGATACCTTTTCGTTCCACATTCACTTACATTCACAGAAGCCGATGAAGCCTTCGTAAGTCAGCCACATAATGCACCATTACACATTGAAGCCTTCATACACAAACATCGAATAAAAAGAATCCTGATAGATGGAGGAGCAGGTCTAAACATTTGCACATTGAGAACTATTACACAATTGGGATATTCTGATAAAGTTGTGAATTCTACAAACAAGATCACCATTAAAGCATATGATGATGAAGAGCGTTCATCCAAGGGCACAGTCACCTTACCTCTCAGAGTTGGGCCAGTTACAAAGGATGTGGTTTGTCAAGTCCTGGATTTAAATCTCACTTATAACATATTGCTAGGATGTCCTTGGATTCATGAAATGAGGGCAGTCCCATCCACATATCACCAATGCATTAAGTTTCCTCATAATGGAGTGGAAGTAATAGTTAACGGTGATCCTAATCCATTCATATACTGCAATAACCTGAAATCAAAGACTGAGACCATCATTCCCAGTAATTGTGAGGCTGTTCCTTCGTCGGCATACATTGATCCAGAGTCATTAAAACCTTCGACATCAAAACAAGGTGAGCTTAAAGGCAAGTTTCAGGACAAAGGCATGGGGGAATATACTTTCAATCAGACCATGTACTTATGACAAGTCATGAGTTCCCCAAAAGAATATGGAAGACCACATCCTAACAAACAAATATCCATTATGATGCTCAAATGGGACCCTACTACCTTTCAAAGATGGGGTGAACTAGAAGAGGAAGATTTATACCAAATGCTTTTCAGAGACAATGAAGAGGAAACACAAGACCACATCAATCTACCATGTGAGAAATATGGCAAAGGCTTCAAAATTCTACAAAAATTTGGGTATGATGGAAAAAGCCCTCTGGGATTATGAAAGGAAGGCATCATTGAACCTTTACAACCTGAACTGACTCTCAAGAAGGAACGCTTGAAAGGACTTGGTTTCTTAACTTCCAAGGTCCACACCCAAAGGACAGAAGAAGCCTTACAAATCAAAGCTGCCAAAATTCAACAAGAGAATCGCTATTCCACAGATTCCAGTGAATGGGAATGGGGTTCCGACAAGTCTTCCAGTGACTACGAGCTCACCAAGACATTCAGAGAGCCAGATGAACCCACAGAAGAAGAGGAATTTTATAACAAGTTCAGAGTTGGTCAAGAAACAACCCATGAGGATTCCACACAGTCCTTGTCTCAAGGTTCTAGGTTGAAATCACATAGGATGAGAACACTTGTCCCAGAGTGCGCTACTAGTGATGATAATTTGGATTCAATTGTGATCGAGACTGATGAGGAGAGTGCCATCGATGACCTTGATAATTACCTTGACATACCCAAATATAACCACATCTTCACTCTTAGCCCCACTAACTTTGAAGACATTAACGGCCTTCCCCTTGTTCACCACCAACTCATTGACTGAGATCATGAAGGACCTGTGCAGTTTGATACATTCCAAAATGATGAAGCTTTTATAGACTATCTGGGCATAAGAGATGATCTTCCCCCTAGAGACCATAAAGTGGGATACACCATAGAACTCAATAGCGTGGCATATTTTGGTGAGGGTGTCGGACCTTCCAGTCACAAAAATGTGAAAATAAGAACAAATCAAGGGTCTTATAGCGAAAACCACATTGTGGCGCTGTCTGACCCCAAAAAAGTAAAAAGAAAGGACGTATCTAAGGGTGAAAACCTCTCCGAGGCATTCGAAGATGGAAGGCTCAACATTCTCCCAGCATCATATGAGGAAAAGTCATCCATGTTGGTAGAGGAGACTATCAAAACAAACATTGGTACAGAAGAGGTTCCACACAACATATTCCTAGCTCAATCACTGACAGAGTCTGAAAGGTCAAAATTCATAAGTTTATTCAAAGAACGACAAATCAACTTTGCCTGGTCATACACTGATATGCCTGGATTAGATCCAGATTTGGTAATGCATCATTTGAGAGTCAAACCGGGGGCAAAACCAGTAAAACAGAAACTAAGAAAAATGCATCCACAAGTGGCATTACTAGTCAAAGCAGAACTTGAGAAATTACTCGATGTCGGATTCATACGCCCAATTGATTATCCTGAATGGATCTCCAACTTGGTACCTGTTAGTAAACCAGATCGCAACATCAGAATTTGCACAGATTTCAGAGACATCAACAAAGCTTGTCCAAAGGATGACTTCCCATTACCAAATATTGACTTGATTGTTGATCTCACAACAGGTCATGAAATGTTATCACTGATGGATGGATTCTCTGGTTATAATCAAATAAGGATCACACTCGAGGATCAACACAAAACATCATTTAATTGTCCGTGGGGGACTTTTTGCTGGAATGTCATGCCTTTCGGGCTAAAGAATGCAGGTGCTACATATCAAAGAGCCATGACTACTATCTTTCATGATCTCATGCACGTAACCGTGGAAGATTATGTTGACGACCTCTTGGGCAAATCAATAGATAGAAATACACATTTGGACATACTTTCAGTCGTCTTTGATCGGTTGGAAAAATACAAAGTAAGATTAAACCCCAAGAAATGTGTCTTTGGAGTAACCTCCGGGAAGCTCCTAGGATTCATTGTATCCAAAAGAGGAATTGAAACTGATCCAGCAAAAGTTAAGGCCATCTTGGAAATGCAACCACCAAGAAATATCAGTCAACTTCGATCCTTACAAGGCAGACTCTAGTCCATCTGAAGATTCATAGCAAAACTGGCAGACAAGTGTAATCCTTTTCAGCACCTGCTACATAAAAGCATCAAATTCAAATGGGATGATAATTGTCAACAGGCTTTCCAGACGCTCAAAGAGTATCTTCTAAATCCGCCAGTTCTGATGCCACCAGTTCCAGATCAGCCTCTGTTACTATACATGTCAGCTACTCCAACAGCACTGGGGGCACTCTTAGCGCAACAAATTGCAGAGGGCAAGGAAACAACAGTATACTATATCAGTCGCACATTGGTGGGATACGAGCTAAACTACACACCAATTGAGCATGCATGTTTCACCGTGGTCTTTGCTTCGCATAGATTATGACATTACATGCTCACTCATAAGACTAAGTTAGTTGCAAGGATAGACCCATTGAAATACCTTCTCAATAAAGCAACACTTACTGGGCGACTAGCCAAATGGGTAATGATCCTGAGTGAATTCGACATCGAGTATGTGGACAAAAAAGCAATAAAAGGACAAGCTATCGCAGATCAATTAGCAGATGCTCCCATGATAGATGATGTTCCTCTAAATTCAAAATTTCCAGATGAATCCATTTTGACAATGTCACATGCAAAGCCATGGCAACTGTACTTCGACGGCTCATACACACAGCATGTGGTAGGAGCTGGCATCCTTTTTATAACTCCTCAAGGAGATTATATACCAAAATCATACCACTTATCATTTCCTTACACTAACAATATAGCGGAGTATGAGGCATTAACAATAGGATTACGAATTGTAGTTCAATGGAAGATCCAGGAACTTCATGTTTTTGGGGATTCCCAACTTGTCATCCGTCAAGCAACTGATGATTACCAAACAAAAGATGAAAAGTTAAAGCCTTATAAACAACTGGTGGATGACCTGAAACAACACTTCACAAAGATAGACTTTGAGCAGATACCAAGAGAACAGAATTACACCGCAGATGCCATGGCTACAATTGCTTCACTGATCGATCTACCTCCAAATGAGACCCGCTATGAGTTCTTGGTGGATAACCTTTTGGTCCTTTCATATGAGATCATGCCTACTGAGACACTATGTGTTGTCAGTCCTAAATCCCAGTTATATGGTTCCATTTTCACATACCTACGTGACAATACTTTACCTCCTGATCTATCAAATAACCAGCATCGCACTTTCATTTGCCAATCCTCTCGATATGTCATTTTAGCTGATATCCTATACTGGCGAGGTCTAGATGGCACTCTTCTTAGATGTTTAGAAAGCGACGAAGCTTAGATTGCATTACGAGAAGTGTATGAAGGGATATGTGGTCCACATGCTAGTGGTCCTACCTTGGCCAAGAAACTCATTAGGACTGGATATTATTGGCCCAATATGGAAAATGACTCATATCAGTTTATCAAGAAATGTAAGCAATGTCAAATTCATGGAGACCTCATACATGTGCCAGCACAAGAACTTCAACCACTTGCATCTCCTTGGCCCTTTTATCAGTGGGGACTCGATCTCATAGGCAAGATTCACCCTCCTTCTTCCAATGGTCATAAATTCATTATCACTGCCATAGAGTATTTTACAAAATGGATTGAAGCCGTGCCTCTCACACAAGTCAGAGGAAAACAGATTGCTACATTCATCCTCAACTATATCATTTGCCGTTACGGTATTCCTGTTGCCATTATCACTGATAACGGACATCCCTTCAAAAATCAGGATGTTTGTGATCTCTGTGACCGCTTCCATATTTCCCATCATTTCTCCACACCATATTACCCCCAAGGTAATGGCCAAGATGAGGCATCTAACAAAATAATCCTTAAAATCCTAAAGAAGACAGTCGACGATGCTGGTCGTAATTGGCATATCCAACTTAATCCTGCACTTTGGGCCTACCGCACAAGTGTCCGCACACCTATAGGAGCTACACCCTATTCACTTGTCTATGGTGTTGAAGCTATCTTGCCTATTGAGGTAGAGCTACCCTCTTTACGGGTCTCTTTGCAAAACATCATCAGTGATGAAGACTATAGGGTCTCTCGCTTACAAGAGCTAGAACTACTGGATGAACGAAGACAAACTGATTTTAATCATCTCAAGGCTTACCAACAACGAATGAGTCACAGCTACAATCACAAAGTGAAACCTCACACATTTGAGGTAGGTGACTTAGTTCTCAGAGAAAATCCTAAAGATCAAAAAGACAGAGAGAATAAGGGAAAGTTCGAACCAAACTAGCTTGGTCCTACATTATTACAGCAGCATATGGATCTAGTGCATATCAGCTTTCAACTACAAAAGGTGAACCTTTGGAGGATCCTATCAACAACATGCACCTTCGCAGGTTCTACACATAGCTCTTCAAAATATCCTAATTCAAAAATACACAAAAAAATAAAAAAATTTCAAAAATACAAAAAAAAATTATAAAACAAAAAAAATCGTTACTTGGTGAAAACCTGGCAAATAGGCGCCTTGTGAAACAAAAAAACATTGAAAAATTGAAAAAAGTAAAGAGAAATAATTTCGTCCAATAGTGAAAACCACTTCAGTGGCGCCCTGGGCAAGTACCATGGTGAAAACTGGGTCACCAGCGCCATGCGTAGAGACATTGCTCCTTCCTCCTTCAAGATTCACTTTCATCCTTTCACTTTGCACACACTCACAACCTATTCGTTCATAATAAACTTACCTATTCCCATCATGGCTTGTTATTGATCTACCCAAGATTGGTTTGCCATTCATAATAAACCTCCCTTTTCACCTCCCTTTCCATCCATAATAAATCAGCTCCTATTTGTGGCTAAGGCAAAACCTACGTCTAGTGATGGGTGTGGAACTAAGAACATCACATGTTTAGAGGAGTACAGTTTCTTCCAGCTTTCTTCAGTCTATCCGTCCACAATCCACAATAAAGCAACATTGGCATCATAGATCCGCAATAAAGTTTCATCTTCTCCGCAATAAAGTATCAGTTTCATGGATTCAGTCAGTTTCAGATGAGACACAGCAGCAACAATGGGCTTCAACAAATCAAATCTTTCAACAGACTCAGACAACATTATGGTTCAGTGCTATCTATCCTTTTTGTGAAAGTAAACATTGTGACCACAATCAAATAAGACTTATACAAGTGACAAGAGACACTAAACTTGAGGACTACAGTGGATGTTGGTGTCAAGTCTTGGTTTTCTTTTGATTTTATCTTTTGGTGACATTTCTTTTAGCTTTTCCAGGATGTCTTTGACTAGAGATTCTATCTCCAGGATGTCTTTGACTAGAAAGGCAAGGATAGGGTATCGTCACCTATTTGTATTTGTTGTCTATGGATTGTCTCTTAGTAATGCTAGGACTTGTCCAAGGATATGAGGACACTGTGGGTCTAGTGTGAACTGGGGCATTCCTTGTTTGTGATTGTCTTATCTCCATGCAAACGGGTACAATGACTTTCTGGGTCGAACATATGCCTCGATTGTCATAACCTACTTGCCATAATAAAGCTCAATGATGATAATGCACAAGAAGCTCTTGCACTTTCTTATCTTCTGTCTTCCATCCCCCTTTCTTGATTGGCTTCCATTATCCTTCTCGAGTCCGCGTAGCCTACTATCACATGACTGAGTATAATGACACACCAAAAAAATTTGCATTTCATGTAGTTACACCTGCATTATCACATGTTAGCATTTCATACGTATATATATATCACAATTGCATCACATCCTGCACACAACACCTGTTAGCACAATTTACATTTGCATTATCATATTCATCTGCATTACATACATTTACATTTGCATCATGCATACACATATAAAACATAAAAGAACAAAAATACTGCATTACATCATATAAATATTTGCATCCGTAGCATAAAACATACATCACATAAGAGCATCTCATCACATAGGTACACATGCATATAGCTGCTACAAAGATGAATCATCTCATATATATGTAAAAGTGTCATGATACAATGATGTCAAAATCATATGACTACAAAAGCACCCGCAGGTGTCTACAATACAAAAATGGTATACTACTGATACAAAGGGAGCCCTCTATGGCTATGATGAACTCCTTCCCTTAGAGCCGCCTGACCTCGACGGAATCTGAGCCCCTGAAGGACCCACCCCAGGATCATCCTGCCTGTCCTCTCTATCTGGTGGTGGTGGAGGACCCATAACCCCACCACTCGATGCCTTTCTCCTCTGGCTCCCTCCCGTAGCTGTCGCTGTACGCGATGATCTATGGAAGCTCCTCACCCACTAATCTGCTAGCACTGCACCATAGTAGAGGTCTCTCCAGTAGGCTATCTCCTCCCCTGCCCACAGGACATAAGCATATCTTGCCCCTGTATCCTCTGCGGCCTGTTTCCCTGCCCTCAGTGCTATCTCAGCCTCTATATAGCACTGGATAGCCTGATCTCACTCCCACTCAGTATCCCTGAGCCTCGTCCTGAGCTGATCCCTCTCCCTCTCCAGCTTCTAGATCTTATCTGCCTAGCCCTGGCAGATCTCCCTCAGATCTAGCAGCTCATCCTCCACTGGGTCAACCCCCTCTGCCTTTTCTTGTGGCTCCCCTTGTATGGGTGCCTGCCCCTGTGCCTGTACCTATACCTGTACTGGTGCCTATACAGGTACCTATCTCTATCCCTGTCCTTGTATCTGTACCTACCTGGGACCCTGTGCTGCTGGCACCTGGAGCGGCAATCCACTGTGACCCCTCACCACCCGAGCTTGCCTCTCCTCGCCACCCTCCCTCCGAGGTGCAACCCGCCTTTCTCCAACTGGTCCTCTCCTCCTCCGTCGGCCTTGGCCCCCATCACCTCCACCATCATCATCGTCTCCACCCCCATCTCCCTCTAATGCCTCTCCCGGATCTGTCAAGCGTGGGAAGGGATGCTCTGCCCAGTAAGCTATGTATTCGGCATCCATGCCAGCGTCCTCGATCTCTGGCCACATGTCCCAGGGTAAGGGCATCATCTCTATCAGCTGTGTCACTACCTGATCATACGACAGCAAGGGCCCAAACTGTGCCTGATCTCTAACTGTATGGGTATACATGCCTGAGCCCCGGGGCATCCTCTGAATCTTCCTGAGCCCCGGGGCATCCTCTGAATCCGGCCAAACTTTCGGCCAATCTTGTCCACTAGCTGCCTCTCTAGCACATAGGGCATCCGCCCAATCAGATACCTGCTCCAGAAATTGTAGGGAAGCTCAACTGCATCATCCTCCCACTACTCACAGCCTAGATATGGTCTCCATATGACCACATCAATGTCATCTATCACTCGCCGCCAGTGCTCCAACCTGCTAATCCGTGGCTGTGATGTGATCATATCATACAAATGAACAAAGCTGTGTTCATGTCCCCTGCCTCTGAAGTGTATTGGCCTTGTCACTGGCAGATTCTCATAAGCCCATACCTGTAGTAGTGTCACTCCACAGCCCAATCCTACTGATCCATGATAAACAAACTGATGAAGCTCATAATACAAATGGGCCAGCACACATGGTCCCCAGGCATATTTGGTGTGCTGTGTCACCAGCATCTCCAGTGCTCCTCTCCAACCCACAGCCAACCCCCGTGTCGCCCTATCTGGACACAGGAACCCACTGATAGCTCCTCCTACCACTGCTAGCAATGCTAACCCTGTGGCTGTCATGGTGTCCCATGCCACGTGTCCTACACTCATCTCCAGTCTTGGGTCTTGGAACACCTGTCTCAGGGCCTCTCTATTGCCATCTCGATCATATGGGATCAGCTCCCCATCGATCGGTATCCGCAGAATCCTATATACATCCTCCAGGGTGACTGTCATCTTACCCATCGATAAATGGAACGTGCACGTCTCAGAGTGCCATCTCTCAGCTAATGTAGTCAGCAAACCCATGTTTGCCCGAAACTTGGGCACATATAGCACATGTCTCAATCCCATCTCCTCGATGGCAGCTCTGTCCTCGAAAGACAACTCAGGTCGCAACCTCTGAGTAGATGGGAATCTATCTCGTGACTCTAGCATCAGCAAATACTTCTGCAGTCAAGCAAATCACTCATCTCAGTCATCGTGGCATTCCTTGTTTATCACAAAATGCTACTTGTTATCTAAATGCATATGGCACTCTATCCTAGTGACACTCACTGTTCATCACAAAGTGTTGCTATCTATCCTAGTGACACTCACTGTTCATCACAAAGTGTTACTATTTATCCTAGTGGTACTCCCCGTTCATCACAAAGTACTCCGTGTGTGACACTTATTGTTCATCACAAAGTGTCACTCACATTTGCACTCCCTGTTCATCACAAAGTGCTGCTCATACTCTAGTACTCCCTGTTCATCACAAAGTACTCTATCTTGGTACTCACTGTTCATCACAAAGTACCTTGATTTATCCTAGTCTTCCCTAGAGGACCTGCTTGAGTGTATCCTCTCAGTAGCTTATCCAATCGACAGCGTATGTTCATCACAAAACTGTCGATTTGACCTTGAAAACACAAACGTGCTTACCTGACATAAATGCGCTTTCAGATTGCACAGATGCGCCTAAAACACACAGACACGCCTGATCGACACAGACGTGCCTATGCTCTGCATAGACGCGCCTAGGCTGCACAGACATGCCTTCTTGGCACAAACGCGTCTGCACATCACAGACGTGGCTGCAATTGACATAGACGCGGGTTCCAACGCAGACGCGCCTGGCACAAACACAGACATGCCTCGAGAACACAGACACGCCTGGATGTTTTTGACACTTTTTTGACCCTAGTCTAAGCGCATTTATGACCCTACCTAGCATGCATTAATGACAAAATTAAATGCATCAAAGTACGAGGAGGTTTGGTGGTACTTATCGGCTCTCCTGCCTCTGCTGGCCTCGGGAATCAGCGAACATGGTCGAATCTATGAGTGAAGGCCATCACTGCTGATTGCTCTTGCTCTATTCTCACTCTGCAATATGCTCTTGTGGATGTGTAGATGACAATGAGGATGTATTTTCCCCCGTGGTCTATCTTATAGACTACCCCTAGCCTTTGTTTCCCGATTCAGTCTTCTTTATCCCGTGACTTTGTCACTTTATCCGGTCAGTCCATTGTAGCCTTTCTTTCTTATCAAGAGATTGTCTACGATCTTTCCAGACATTTTCATCCAATCTCTCGAGGGGGCATATCATTCCCATCTTGGGGCAACTTTGTATCAGTTCATATTATCTTCTTTGAAACAATGCGACAAGCCGCATTGTCTCAAAGAGGGGCAAAATGTAGACACCCAAAATTGTCATGTCTAATTAAATAAATATTTTATTTATTTATTTAATTGGCAAGTCTTCTTCTAGTCTGCACACCATCACTCTTATTTCCTAGAATTTGCTCTTCCAGGTGATTCAGCTGTACATACTGGTTGGGAGCCTTCTTGGATGCTTCCTCTAGTTCAATATCTGACTAAGATTCATAATCTTAGTCACCTGAATTATCATACCGGTTAACCTGTGGTTGACATCCTTTGTGCATATCCTCATCAACTTTTACATGCACACTCTCAATGACTCTTCTTAGTCTTTTGTTGTAGAATTTGTAGGCCTTGCTGTTAGATGAGTAACTAGGGAAGATTCCTTCACCACTCCTGAAGTTAAAACTTCCTAGACCATCCATATCTTTCTTGATGAAGCACTTGCTTCCAAATACTTTGAAGTATTTGACTGATGGCTTTCAGTCATACCATAACTCATAAGGTGTCATTCTGTTGTTTGTTCTTAATTGAACCTAGTTCAAAGTATATGGAGCAGTATGAACAACTTCCTTCCAATATGTGTCCGACAGACTGGCCTCATTTAACATTGTTCTGGCCATCTCCTTGACTATCCTGTTATTCCTTTCTACCACACCATTTTGTTGTGGCGTCCTAGGAGCTGAGTATTGTCTTCTAATTCCATGTTTTTCACAATAATTTTCAAATTCATTTGATGTAAACTCTCCACCCCATTATGATCTTAGGCATTTTAACCCGCAACCACTTTCTTTCTCCACCATCTTCCTAAAGATCTTGAATCTTTCAAATGCTTGTGACTTATCTTGTAGGAAGGTGACCCATGTCATTCTTGAGTAGTCATCATTAAAGAGCATAAAGTATCTTTCTCCTGCAAGTGCTCTTGTCCTAGTTGGACCATACATATCTGAATGCACAATTTCAAGTGGTCTTGAGGTGTTGTGCTCTTTTGTCCTGAAGCTCACCTTAGTTTGCTTACCGGTTTGATGATGGGTGGAATATTCCTCACACTCTTGTTTCTGCTTACTGCAGCTAGGTTATCAAAGTTAATGTGGCCTAATCTTTGGTAACTTGTCCTAACATGCATTGGGACTCATAGCATTCCTTTAGATTATAAACATTCCCATCCGTTCTCTTTCCTTCTGCCACAACTTGACCGGTACTGTCTTTCTTTATCCAGCAACCAGTTGAGTTAAAGGTGAATTTGTAATCTTTTTCACACATCTGAGTCATACTCAGCAGATTATTCTTTAGACCTTCCACATAATATACATCACGTGCCTTCAATTTTCCATCAATACTTAGAGTGCCATTTCCCTTTATTTTGATCGATGAGTTGTCTCCAAACCTTATTGAACCACCATTCTAATCTTCAAGTTTGATGAATTTATTTTTGTCACCAATCATGTGGTTGGAGCAAGGTCACTATCTACAACCCATAGATTTTTCCTTTCAATATGTAAGGCAATCTGCACTATGAGACTTGATTCCGCCTTTTCCTTTTCTTTCTCAACCCATACCAGTTTGGTTTCCTTCTTCTTTTCATCTTCTATATCATGCTCAGGTTCAATTATTGGTTCTTGATCAGGATTTGTTTTCTTCTGCTTGATCTTCTAGTTTTTAGACAACTTTTCTATGTGTCCAAATTCTTGATGGTTATAGCATTTTACTTTTTCATATAAAGGAACATCCTTAAAATTATCGTAGGGTATCGGTTTATTCTTCCTACATTCAAAACTCTTATGACCATATCCATTGCACTGATAACAAACAACATTCATATCCCATAGTGCATTAAATGTATTTCTACTTTCATAACTCATAAAGGGCTTATTGATTAATCTATAGTCAGCTATTCTATGCCCAAATTTGTTACACCGGTAATAGTAACCATGAAAGTTTGAAACATACCGGTTAGGTTGCCTTGATCCTGAATGGGACTGCCTCATTGGGGGGCTTTCCTTAATGTTGTTGAATCCGGTGAATCCTTCACGGTCAACTATTGCATTTCTCATTGGATCTACATGTTGGTACAAGAAGTGTGGCCTCGGGTTCACTACTGTATACCAGTTTGAGTGGCAATTTCCAACATCTGCATGTGTATTTTTACCGGTATTCTTTCCTATAGTGAATGCCTTTTGTAGACGTATAAAAATGACCATTTCCTGAATGAATATTTTATGTTCATTTCTCTATTTAATTAAATCCAATTTAATTAAATTACCCATATTCCTCTATTTAACTAAGTAAATAATTCAATTAAATTCACTATACCTCTTTTACCATTTAATATAATAAATTCATTTTATTCAATTAAAGCCCCTATCCACTTTTTAATTAAATTCAAATTTAATTAAAATAGTTATCCTAAATTAAATAAATCTAATTTATTTAATTTCAACCAAATTGAATTTAATTTAATTGAGTAATTAAGTAAATTGCTCAATTAAATTCAATGTATGCGGGAAAAGCAGGTTGATAGAACTCAATATGTGGAAAACGGAGTCTAAGGAGCCTTGCTCACACACCCACAGGACTTCTTCATGCAAGCTACGGAGTCATGAAGTATGGCTCAACTTCCCAAGGTTGGTTCCATGGTTCTCTATCTCACAAGGTCCCTCAAACCAATTTCTTTGCTCTCAGATCACTGAGCAAAGTGGTTTAGGGATGACAAATGCAAGAACGAGGGATGCTTTTGTTGATTTTAAGATGAGATGCATCTTAAGTTATACATGATCCTATAAATGCAATAAACTAGTTATAAGATGACAAGATTAGTAACAAGACTATCCTAGCATGATATACTAGTCTATGATTAAGCCAAATGATAAAGAAAATACTCTAAACATGCATATTTAGATTAATTCCTATTGAAAAGAGAAGCTAAATGATGAGCACAAATGACATATTAAAGCTTGGATGGATTTTAGTATAAGTATGATGCTAAAGACTTGGATATATCAAAATGGAGGAATGAGAGCTCTATTTATAGCAAAAATAGGGCAATGGATGGTCAGGATTGAAAGAGTTAATCAAGGGCTAAGTTTGAAAGTTGGGAATCCATGTTTGCAATTGGCACCAATGAAATGGTAAAAAATATCAACATAAGGTTGGTTGAAAGGAGATGTAAGAAGCATTAAATGCTTGAGAAGACCTCATGGTTGCCCTAGGGGTTAAGGGTTAAGGTTAAGTTAAGATTACCCATTGGATAAAGCTTTTATCCAAAGGATAAATTCTTGTGCAAAGGATTAAGGATAACCATGGTCAAAGCAATAAATGCTTGATGAGACCCTTGGGTTACATGGAGGTTGAGTTTAGGGAAATTCTTTAACCATGCTAGAGGGTTGAGTTAACCATTGATGGTTATGAAGACTTTGGGGACAAATTTGTAAGAGTCCTTCCAAATTTGGGGGTATTCAACAAGTTAGCTTGTTGAATGGATAAAGGCTTTAATGCTTTAGAAGACTTTACTCCAAATTTGAGAAGTGACCTCCTCAAATTTAGGGAAAGGGGATAATGAATGGGTTTGGGTTAATTAATTAGGATTAGATGGATTCTAGAAGAAATTAGGAAGAGGGTTAGGATGCAATTGGGAGGTGTAGGATTTTGCAAGTGGATGAAGGGATAATGGGTTTTAATTGAATTTAATTCAATTTGGTTGCAATTAAATAAAATAGATTTATTTAATTTAGGATAACTATTTTAATTAAATTTGAATTTAATTAAAAAGTGGATAGGGGCTTTAATTGAATAAAATGAATTTATTCTATTAAATGGTAAAAGAGGTATAGTGAATTTAATTGAGTAATTTACTTAATTAAATAGAGGAATATGGGTAATTTAATTAAATTGGATTTAATTAAATAGAGAAATGAACATAAAATATTCATTTAAGAATATGGTCATTTTTATACGTCTACATTTTGCCCCTCTTTGAAGTGACGTGTGTGCACATGTTATTTCAAAGAAAATGATGTGTCGTTGCAATTTTATGATCAATGTTGTCTTTATGGATTTTCATGTTGTGCCCCAGATTTGATGTGTGATGCCCCAGAGTTGTTGATCAATGGTGATAATGCCCCCTCAGGAGATGAATCAAAAGTTTTGGAAAATTTTATTTGATTTGATAATTGTGTTTTCTATGCAAAATTTTGGCTAGGTGGAGTGTAAATTGATTCATCTCCTGATAATTGACGTGTGCGAGGGTATGAGGGAGACCGCAAGCAAATTTTATACTCATTTCCCTAACCCTAATTTTATTTTACCCTATAAAAGGGAAAAAGTGCATTGTTTTGTCTCATTTATGCTTGTTGACCTTGGAGAAAGAGACTTTTGGAGAGAAGACAAAATGCCTATTCCCTATTCTATGCATCGATTCGAGCGCGTTTAGAGGTATCGGAGGCCTGTCGCGTATGGACCATCGGTAAGTCAACCCTTTTGACACCTTTTTGATTTTTAATTTGATCATTTTTTGTCAGTTTTTGAATTTTGAAATGCGGTTTTCACGTTTTGGTGCAAAGGGGTCTTAGTTTAGTGCATACGAAAAATTCCGTAGCGCATAGGGTTGTAATTTAGGGTAGCGTCTGAAAATATTTAGGATAGCGCATGAAGTTTTTAGGTTAGCGCATGGCCTTCGGCTAGCGCATGAGGGACATGGGGTAGCGCTTAGGGTTTAAAGGGTAGCGCATCGGGTAAACCTAGTGCATAAGGTCCATAGGAGGTCGCATGGGCAGGGGGATGTAGCGCGTAGGTTAGACCTAGCGCATAAGGTTAAATAGGTAGCGCAGACGCAGGATAGGTTAGCGCATGGATCGGGTTTAGCGCTTAGGGTAGATTAGTTGGCACATAGATAAAAAAGGGTAGCGCGTAGAGTTAGTCTAGCGCATAGGGTAGATAGGATATCACGTGGAGAAAATAGGGTAGCGCATGGATATGGTTTAGCACATAGCCAAATTTAATTAGTGGATGCAGTAGTTTTTACAAGATAGGATGATTTGCGAATGTAGAAAAATACATAGGATAAGGTCAGTTTTGCCTGGAGACATGGGTTTTTGCGATTTGCTGTGTCGGCTGTCATGGTTTTGATTGTTCGTCCAATATGAGTACTGATATAACTTGGTGTTACTTGCGGGTATTCAAGTTATTTATGTAGATATTAATGTGTTTCTGTGATCTAAACTTGATTCGATTTGGATTTCTTCAAGTTAATCTATGTGGATCCTGATTTGTGTTACAAGCTGATATGATTGTGGAACTTGAGTTGTGTTACAAGTTGATATGGGTTGGAAACTTGAGTTGTTTTACAAGCTGATATGGGTGGGAAACTTGAGTTGTTTTACAAGTTTATGTGATGTGGAGACTTGAGTTGTTTTACAAGTTTTGATATGGTTTTTGAAAACTTGAGTTGTGTTACGAGTTGATATGGAATGATATGATGTGGAACTTGATTAGATTTGAAAATTGTTTCATGTTTTTGATGTGACTTTGATTTTGATATCTTTGTTTTTATGTGGAAACTAATATTGGACTTGTTTTTCTTTTTGATAGGAGCGATTGAGAGTGGTTCAGTCACATGAGAGATTCCCTAGACCATGGGCGTTGATACCTTGGTTGACACAGGCTGACTTAGATGTTATTGAGAGATGTGGCTTGTCATCTTTATTAGATATGCCTCAGTTTACTGTGAACTGGGGTTTACTCACAACGCTCGCAGAGAGATGGCATAGTGATACAAACACATTCCACTTTGCTATAGGTGAGATGATGGTGACTCCTGAGACTGTTACAGGATATTGTGAATTCTTGTAGCAGGTGCATTATTTCCATATGAGTCGACAAAGGAGGGTGGGACAGAGGCACTACGACGCATATTTCATGATGAGACAGTGTGTGGATATGAGATCCCTTGGCAAGAGTTCTTAGATCTGGACTATGCGCCTCTTCCGTCAATACTAGCAGGTTTTATAGGTGGATTCCTATCTCTCGACTGTAGGTTGAAGGGATTTTCCATGGGTTGGGGATTGGTGTTAGAGGAGATGGTGACACCGGGCCGCAAGTTTGCGTGGGGATTGGCCATGTTAGCTCATTTATACAGGGATTTACACGAGGTGGTATACCTAGGTTATGACAGTTTGTCAGCTGGCGTGACACTCCTACAGGTATGGTGCTAGGAGCACATTCCAGCAGCTAGGCCACTGGTGGATAGAGACACGCCTGCTAGGCAGGCATATGCATATGGATATAGGGGGCTAGTTGTCCAGCGTAAGCTGGGCAAACTGGAGCACTGGAGGAGGGTGTTGGATGACATCGATACGGTTGTCTGGCGGCTGTATACAGATTGCGAGGTATGGGCTGAGGATGGGCTGGAGATGCCGCATGTTTTTATGAGTCAGTTTTTGATAGGGCAGATGCCCTTTGTGATCGAGAGATTTCAGGTTGGTAGGGTTTTACGGCAGTATGGTCAGCAGCAGGGGATACCACAGGGGACCTACTTATATGGGCGTCGGAGGTAAGATATATCAAATTGGGGTCTGACTATTGACAATGGAGAGGTTTTAGAGGAGTTTTCTAGCTTAGTGGGCCAGATATGGGACTATACTCCTGAGATTTTAGATGCTGGGATGACGCATGAGTTTCCTAGTTTGTTTGCAACTCGTGCCGTGGCTAGGATATCAGATCCTAAGGAGATGCAGCTTGCCTTCGATGATGATGAGGATGAGGTACGAGGAGATGGTGATGAGGGAGATGATGGAGGTGGAGGAGGACAATGAGGGAGAGGACATCGAGGGAGAGATGGGGGTGATAGGAGAGTGCAGGTGGAGAGAGCAGTTCAACAAGCTATGATGGATAGATGGAGAGGAGGGTTGGCGATCGGTGCACAGGAGGAGGGGAGAGTGGGAGAGGTGATAGCAGCGGTGGGAGGGATTGATGAGTGGAGATGGCCAGTGCAGAGGAGGAGGACTAATGAGTTACCTCCACTAGCACCGAGGATAGGTAGAGGGATAGGGGGGACCCCTTCACAGGTTCCCTTATGGGTTCGGATCCTGAAACATGTGGAGGATGCCCATATCAAGACCCTACAGTTGACAGTATAGCAGCTGCATGCATAGGTGTTGATGCAGTAGCGTCAGATTACCCAGCTGACCCTAGAGCGTGATACTGAGATAGAGTGGCGAGGTCAAGCAGAGGAGCTGGGAGGGAGCATGTAGAGAGTGACAACAGGTGGTCCTATGAGGGACATCATGAGAGAGCTGTCCTTGAGAGTGAGGGAGGCAGAGTACTATCAACACCACTATGAGGATGTAGTGCCCAGGGAGCATAGAGTGCAGAGCTTCACGTAGTCGAGATCGAGTCGATCTCGAGAGACTGGGTCATCGTTAGAGAGCAGAGGCATGACGGGGCCTTTGAGACAGGATCCTCCTGGAGATCCAGGAGCTGGGACATCAGCGGCAAGACCATCCCCCTCAGGAGATAGTCATACTTGAGAGATGATGTCTCTATTGTATTTTGGATCATTGTTTTTGTTGTACGGGGCACAGACATGACAGATATTTGTATATTTTGGTTATTTTTGATATATATATAGATGACACCATTTTCTTTGATCATGTGACATGTTACGGATGCATGTTCTAGATGCTTGTACTTTGTTTTTTGAGGATGCAATGCTTAGATAGATGATATGATGAAGTGAAATGTATGATGTTTATGAGATGCGAGATGTATTTTGAAAATGAGATGTATGATTTGATATACAACTAATTATAAAATGATATGCAACTACTTGTAAAATGATATGCAACTACTTGTTTTTGGAGCATCCTTATTCTGCATTTGTCATCCGATATAGCCACATGTTTATTTACTTTTGATATATGTATCATCATTGAGAAATGATTTGTTTGGGATATGTTGAAAATTTATACAAGCATAATGGTATAATTGAACCATAATGACCTAAGAAAAATTCACATGATGTTTGATTTTGCAAGATAGCACAAGCGTCAAGGTATAATTGAACCAGGACGACCAGAGTGTGGATTGCGTATAAACAGATAAGAGTAAACCATTTGTATGCATAAAGTGGAATCATGTCTTCAGTGATATTCGTTGTATCACGTCTCGAGACAAGTATTTACACAGTACAAATGATCGCCTCATAGACAGAAGACTAAGAAAATATTGGAGTTTCTCGATGATCTCTAGCTTGGAAGCATTTGTTGAGAAAATTTAGAGAATCCAATAATTCAAAAAAAAGCTTAAATGCAAAAATAGTCAAGACTTTATGCAAAATGTAACATTTGGTACTTCAAAAAATCATCCATCATATTGTTTTTGTGATTCCCGCTTTAGCGATTCAATGTTTTGTTCTGTGATGGAGTAAGTTGTTGGTTGTTGGATGTGGTGTTTTGAGTTTTTTGCAAATAGTTTTGATGATTATTGCCCCTAGCTAAGTGTGTCTCATGATGTGGATATGTATAGTGATTACCAAGCCATGGTAAAGTGTGGTGAAAGGATATATGGATAAATCAGGATAGTGACTACGCTAAGTGTGTCCTGAATGGATATTCGCCAAGTGTCGGGCGATGGGCGATAGTGCTTTACTGCAGAGATATGGATAGAGATAAAGGAGTTGTCCTCTCACAATAGCACCTGTTACCAGGTTTTCACCAGTTGCTTTTATTGTACCTTTTATTTGCTTTTTCTTGATTTTTTTGATTTTTTTGTTTTTGACTTTTTCCGTGCATTAGACTACTCAAGTGTAGTATTTGTTCAGATGAATGCTGTTAGTTGGTTCGTCGAGCACATCTCCCTTTGAAGTTGTTAGCTAATAAGCACTTGATCCATAGACTGATATGATGACATAGGGACCCAACCAGTTAGGTTCAAATTTCCCTTTCTTCTGTCGATATTGCTGATTTCTTGGATTTTCTTTGAGGACTAGGTCACCAACTTTGAAGTTGCAAGGGATGACCTTGTGATTGTAGCTTCTGCACATGCATTGCTGATACACTTTGAGATGAGTGTAAGCATGCTAACGTCTTTCATCTAATAGTTCCAGTTCTTGCAGTTGGTTGACTCTATACTCTTCATCTCGGATTAAGCCTTTTAGAGAGACTCTGAGAGATAGAATTTCTAGCTCCAATGGTAAAATAGCTTCTAATCTATAGACCAATGGGAAAGGTGTTGCTCCTATAGGTGTACAGATGCTAGTTTTGTATGCCCAAAGTGCTGGATTGAGTTGTACATGCCAATATTTGCCTGCATCATTTACTGTTTTCTTTAGGATTTTCAGTATTGTTTTGTTGGATGTTTCTGCTTGACCATTCCCCTGGGGGTAGTCTGGCATAGAGAACCGATGTTGTATTTTGAATTGTTCACACAGTTCTCAGACATATTGGATTTTGAATGATAGTCCATTATCGGTGATGATAGAACTTGGAATACCATATCTACAGATCAGATAGTTCAAGATAAAAGAAGCAATTTGTTTTCCGGTTACTGTGGTCATGGGGACTGCTTCTATCCACTTAGTAAAGTATTCTGTTGCAGTTATAATGAACTTGTGTCCATTTGAAGATGAAGGATGAATTTTGCCAACCAAGTCTAGTCCCCACTGACAAAAGGGCCAAGATGTTGTAAATGGCTACATTTTCTGTGTTGGTGCATGTATCAAATTGCCATGGATCTGGCATTTAGGACACTTCTTGGCGAAGTGGTAAGAATCTTTTTCCATTGTAGGCCAGTAGTATCCCATCCTTAGAAGCTTTTTAGCAAGAGTAGTCCCACTTGAATGTGTGCCACAAATATTTTTGTGAAGCTCGTGTAAAGCGGAATCAGATTCATTATGATCAAGGCAACGAAGAAGAGTACCATCTAGAACTCGACGGTACAAAGTATCAGCGGTAAGGGTATACCGGGCAGCTTGTCGGATAAAATTATGTTTTTGGTTATAGGATTGGTCAATGGGTAGGATGTTGTTCTTTAGATAATCATATATGGGTCTATATAAAGGGGAATCTGAATCGGTTAAGGCATAGATAACATGGGATTCAGAATGGTCATAGTTTGGGGAGAATAGTTGTTCTACCAGGAACTCGTAATGACTCTGTTGCTTTGGAATTTGTAGTAATGAAGCAATAGTAGTCATGGTGTTGACTTCTTTGTTGTTCAACCTTGGTATTTGCTTGAAGGTGATGTGTACAAAATATTGTTTGAAGTCATCCACCATTCGCTTGTAGGGTAGTAGCTTGTCATCCTTTGTCTGATAGTCGTTGTTGATTTGGTTGATGACTAGTTGTGAATCTCCATAGACCATTAACTCTGTGATTTTCCATTCTACGGCCATTTTGATGCCTATAACTAATGCCTCATATTCAACCACATTATTTGTGCATGGGAACATAAGCTGATATGATCTTGGTATCATATGCCCTTCATGAGTGATGAATAGAATGCCAGCACCTGAACCATGTTGTGTGTAGGATCCATCAAAGTATAGGGTCCATTGTGTGGTAGAAATAGCAAGAACATCCCTATCCAGAAATTCAATCTCCATAGTTTGTTTTCCTGGTAGCGGTGCTTCAACTAGTTGATCTGCAATTGCTTGTCCTTTGATAGCTCTTCATTCTGTGTAGTGGATGTCAAATTCACTGAGAATCATGACCCATTTAGCCATTCGGCCTGTAAGAGCTGCCTTGCTGAGTAGATATTTGAGAGGATCAATTTTTGCTACTAGCTTAATTGTGTGTGCTAGCATATAATGTCAGAACTTTTGAGAAGTGAAGACTACTATTAGACAAGCCTTCTCAATGAATGTATAGTTGAGTTCATAGCCATTCAATGTCCTGCTAATGTAGTATATGGCTCGTTCCTTTCCTTGTTGATCTTCTTGTGC
Source organism: Cryptomeria japonica (assembly GCF_030272615.1). Taxonomy (NCBI): domain Eukaryota; kingdom Viridiplantae; phylum Streptophyta; class Pinopsida; order Cupressales; family Cupressaceae; genus Cryptomeria; species Cryptomeria japonica. The sequence goes on along the minus strand of NC_081405.1, from coordinate 216,123,499 downwards.
CAATAGTGCGCCCAATGATATATCTATTGTTGAAATGTATAAAATGAGTGACTTTCCTGCTATTGGTGGTACTAGAACTGGTGGGTTCATCAGATATTGTTTGATTTGATAAAAAGATTCTACACACTTGGCTTCCCATTTGAAAGGTACATTCTTATGTAGCAAATGTTTGAATGGTAGACGTTTATCAGCTAGTTGAGCAATGAATCACCTGATTGATTGGAGTCATCCTTGTAGAGATCTGAGCTGACTGATATTCTTTGGTGGTGGCATCTCCATAATGGCTTGTACCTTTGCTGGATCCACTTCAATACTTTTAGCTGAGACTATGTAGCATAGTAACTTACCTTATGTAACCCCGAAGACACTTCTTAGGGTTGAGCCTGACTTGGAATTTCTCCAATCGATCAAAGATCTTTGTTAGGATGCTGAGGTGTTCTACTCTGGTGAAGGATTTAGCTAGTAAATCATCCACATAGTCTTCCATGAAGGTATGCATCATGTCATGAAAGATTGTTGTCATTGCTCATTGATAGGTAGCTCCTCCATTCTTTAAGCCAAAAGGCATAACATTCCAACAGTACGTTCCCTAAGGACTAGTAAATGCTATTTTATCTTGATCCTCTAGGGCTATTTTTATTTGATTATAGCCTAAAAAACCATCCATTAGTGAGAGCATTGCATGGCCCGCTGTGAGGTCTACAATTATGTCGATACTGGGCAGAGGAAAGTCATCCTTTGGACAGACTTTGTTGACATCTCTGAAATAAGTGCAGATTCTGATATTGCTGTCTAGTTTGGATACTGGTACTATGTTGGAAATCTATTCTGCATAGTCGATGGGTCAAATGAATCCGACATCTAATAATTTCTTTAGTTCAGCCTTGACCATGAGTGCCACCCATGGATTCATTTTTCATAGTTTTTGCTTAACTGGCTTAACTCCTAGAGAGATGGACAAGTGATGCATGATCAAGTGTGGATCAATTTTGGGCATTGCTGCATATGACCAAGCAAAGCTAATTTGCTTTTCTTTAAAAAAGATGAGAAATGCTGATTTTTCCTCCTTTATCAGAGATTCTGCCAGGTGTATGTTTTTGACTGCTTCTGTAGTACCAATGCTGATTGATTGAGTGGGCTCAATAAATATGGGTGATTGCTCATGAAAATGTTCAGGAAGAGTGTTAAGTCTCCCATCCTTAGGTTCCTTAAAAAGGTTTTCACCCTCAGATGCATCCTTTATTTTTACTTTTTTGTGATCGAGAGCTGCCATTGACTGGTTTTCAGCATCAGATCTTTTATTTGGTTCATTTTTGCGACTAAGAGACTTGGCACTCCCTGGTTTGCAGACATCATTACTTTGTTCACTGGTAGAGCCTATTTTTGGTTTAACGGTACATAGGTAGTGGATAATAGATATAATGTTTGAAGATTTGTGCGAGGATAGATAGAAATGTTTTTAGGATGAGTGTTGGTACTTGAGAAGTGATGAAGAGATGGAGGAAAATTAAATGTTGGGATATAAGGACCCACAATAGATAAAGGAAATGATAGAAGAATAGTTTTGGAAATATATTTAGATAGAGGGTTGAAAGAAGTTCAAAGATGTGTTCCTTTATTGATTTTAATTATGGATCATTTGAGGTGATAGATTAGTGGATGGATGAAGGTAAGGACCCAAGACGGATGGAAAGGATGGAGAGTTTGATTGTGGAATGAAAAGACTTAAGATAGATTTGGAGGATGAAGAGATTGACTTTGGAATGAAAGGACCTAAGATAGATTTGGAGGATGAAGAGATTGACTTTGGAATGAAAGGACCTAAGATAGATTTGGAGGATGAAAGGATTCCTTGATCTTGATCTTGACTTGGAGTAGGATCATTTGAGTTTGTGCTTTCCTCTTGATTTGAAATTAGATCAGTGGAGGAGATGGAAGGGATATCATGCTCTTTCTTAGGAGGTGGATGTTGAATGGGACTTTTCTCTTGAGATGAAAGGGGATCATCATGGATGGAATACCAAAATTTTAGGGGATCATCATAAGATTCTTGATAGGTGGGATCTTGATCAAAAATGGGATTAGACTGGAGAGCCATGATATCTTGATCTTGATTTAGGCTACGAGTCATTTCCTTTGACTGAGTTTCTTTTTTCTTGGTTTGATAATGAATGGTCATATGAATGATCAAAGTTGATGTTTTTGATAGGTTGACTAAGAGAAAATTCACTCATGATGATAAGGGTCCTAGGATTAGGTTGTCTCTTCTTTAACTTAGTTTTGTGATGAAGACTTGTTTGTCTCAAAATATGAGGAGTGGTCATACACAAATGATCAACGGTTTCCTTCGATGTTTGGATTGAGATACTTCATTTGGAAACTTAAGTCTACTTTTATCAAATGAAGGTTTAGATGCCCCCTCACGACAAAGTGTGTCAAATGATATGGATAAAGTCTCCCGATATGGAAACTTGATTTGACAACTTAAGGTTTAAACTTGGTATGTTGTTTGTTTGATAGAATCCATTGGATGACGGACATTTTGATCAATGTGATGATGGAACCTGATTTTGATAGGAAAAAGTGTTATCTTTAGCTAGTTTTGGACTTGACAACTTTTGTTCTAAGACTTACTTGTTTGATTTGGAAATGATTTCTTTGGTGTTTCTAATTTGATTTCTTATGACCATGTTTGATATTGGACCTGAAAGGATACTCAAGAAGTTTGATAAAAATTTCTAGAAAGGCTTGTTTTGCTCTCAGGTTTTCTGAGTTTTGACCATGTGCTAAGCCAGAGACTAGATGTGCTAAAAAAAATTCTCAACGCGCTAGAGAAAAGACTCCACGCACTACGCTGCCCCTTGATATGCGCTAACTGGTTTATTTTTCTTTTGCCTTGGTTCAAAAAGGTCACGTGCCAATATGGGCCACCAATGCACTAACTGTTAAACTCTACGCGCTAAAGTTTGTCTTCCATGCGCTCAACTGATGCTTCAATGCGCTAAAATATTTTCAAAATGCGCTACTTGAAACTGTTATAATTGGATTTCTATGAAGCGCTAATATTAAGACTTAATGCACTAAGATGAAGGTCTAATGAGCTAAAAGATGGTCCCCATGCGCTAAGAAGTTTCTCTCATGCGCTAAACTGCCCTGATATATTTTGACTTGGTTGTTTTTCTGTGATTTTTGGAATTTTTAACACTTGTGATTTTGATGGATGATTTCATTTTGGATACTCAAGCTTACTAAGTAGAATAGATAAACTCTTGATCACTTGGCTTGATATTCCCCTAATCTTGTTGGATGAAATTCTTTCCTAAAGATAGTTGAAATGTTGATAACCATCTCAAAAGATGCTTTGTTGGATTTGGAAATCTTCTCCACTTTATGATTCTTCCTTATTTGAATTGACTTTTGAGTTTGATTGTTGGATACTTTGTAAGATATTTTAACATTTGTGACAAGAATACATAGCACACATGAAGACAATGGTCATCCTAATGCTAAACATTGAGTGTATATTCTTTAGAGGATGTGTTCAAATCCCTGATGTTATCACTGGTTTGATTTACAACAAAAGACACATCATATAGACTCTTTATTCAAAGGTCATTGACAATATCATAGCCCACTGGTCTCGATACTCCATCAGCTGAAACAACCTTGTCACCCCCTAGGGGGCACCTATTTTTTTGCCTTTTGCCAAAAATTAACTCAAAGTGAATTGCTTCACAATTGAGTAACTATCTTGGGAGATATATGGTGAGTAATCTTGGGGGCGGATTCTTCCCCACCCCTGCACTATGATATTGCTAATGTTTGGTGACTAACTTGGTTCAAAGTTTCTAATGCTAAGGTTCTTAATCAGGCTTCCTGTTCAGCCGTCAGTGATAAAATCCCTTAGGGGCTTCCCAACCTTTAGAACAAAGGCTTTACGTATCGTAAAGATACTGGGGGAAGGCTAATCGCTGTGCGCAACCGTTGAAAAGGACTTTCGTCACTTTCCACTTTTGATTATAGTGGGTTGGAACACTTGGCATCAAAGCCATTTCCCACTTAGGTCATTCCCTTCACATCGGCCACAAATGGCTTTAAGAGTTGATTTCAACCCCTCAGGAAGGCAGGCCTACTAAAAGATTTATTGCTTGAAATACTGAAAGCGTAAGAGTAGTCTAGCTTTTTGATCACCCAATTAAGGGGAGAGCATATTCCTTCCACTTTCGAGACAAGGCAAACAAGGTTCTTTTTAGCCTTCAAGACAATGATTTGCTAACTTCTATTTGGAGATGTTGCTCCAAAAAGCATGATGTTCTTTTTAACCTTTCATAGCAAAGTGTGTATTTCCAAAACTTTTGTAAAATAAGCCTGGTCAACAAAGTAAATTGTGATGTTTGGTCAACAAAATTAAAGTCGATAGGGGAAAAATTTCCCTCTTTGCCTTGCACAAAATGAAGATGAAGTTATTTTACTTTGCAAAATGAAGTGAATCCTTTTAAACACCAAAGGATGGTGAGGTTCTTTTTAAAATTTTTGCCAAAGTAAAGATTGTTGGTTCTTTTTACATCTTCCAAAATGATGTGTTTTTCCTCTAATCTTGCAAGAAAGCAAATATGAAGTTGTTGTTCTTTTTACCTTGCAATAAATAAAAGATTAATTTTTATTTTAAAACACCAAAAAGGAAGGCATGAAGTTCATTTTATGCATCCAAATGAAATGATGAGGTTTATTTTAACTTTTGCAAAAAGGAGAGTGAGTTCTTTTTAACCAATTTTTGTTGAAAGAAAGTAAAAAAAGAAACTTAAAGCCTCTAAACTAACTCCTTCCCCTGCACACAAAATATTAGAACCTGTACACAGTCAGTGATCAAATGTTAGTGTGGGCTTACACAAGCCTAAATTCTGATCTTGGTTACAAATTTTACAATCCTAATCCTGAAATGCCTTGAAATTTGACTAAGTCTGAAATTTGGAAAATCTTCCAAAAACTAGATTTTGCATTATAACTCCTAGAGGTCCGAAACCCCTCTCAAACATCCTGACAATATATATGGAATATAACTTAAAGTATAACTTATACTTAAATGTTATATTCCATATATATTATGCCTCCCACAAGCCTAATTTTTGACTCTGTCATAAATTTTTGGCTCTGCCAAATCTATGTGCTAAATTATAGAGCAGACGCGCTAAGAAATGAAGTCTATGCGCTAAGAAAAAGCACCTATGTGCTATTATGTGACCCCAATGAGCTAAGCTATTTTCCCAATGTGCTATTTTGTTTTTCTCCCGCATCGAGACCTACAGGAAACTGTTAGAAATATGATGTGCTAAGGAAAAGACTTTACGCGCTACAAGATGGACCCAACGTGCTGAAAGTAGGCAGGATGCACTAGGGAATGCTTCCCATGTGCTGATTCTTACTTCCCGCATACCTGCAAAAGGGGTTAAATTCAAAAACCGATTTTATATATGGGGTCGAGCCCCATGGTGGGCACCAGAAATGGATGCGAGAAAAGCAAGTCGATAGAACTCAATATGTGGAAAGCGGAGTCTAAGGAGCCTTGCTCACACACCCACATGACTTTTTGGTGCAAGATATAGAGTTATGAAGTATGGCTCAGCTTCCCAAGGTTGTTTCCATGGTTCTCTATCTCACAAGGTCCCTCAAACCAATTTCTTTGCTTTCAGATCACTGAGCAAAGTGGTTTATGGATGACAAATGTAAGAACAAGGGATGCTTTTGTTGATTTTAAGATGAGATGCATCCTAAGTTATACATGATCCTATAAATGCAATAAGCTAGTTATAAGAAGACAAGATTAGTAACAAGACTATCCTAGCATGATATACTAGTCTATGATTAAGCTAAATGATAAGGAAAATACTCTAAACATGCATATTTAGATTAATTCCTATTGAAAAGAGAGGCTAAATGATGAGCACAAATGACATATTAAAGCTTGGATGGATTTTAGTATAAGTATGATGCTAAAGACTTGGATATATCAAAATGGAGGAATGAGAGCTCTATTTATAGCAAAAATAGGGCAATGGATGGTCAGGATTGAAAGAGTTAATCAAGGGCAAAGTTTGAAAGTTGGGAATCCATGTTTGCAATTGACACCAATGAAATGGTGACAAATGTCAACATAAGGTTGGTTGAGAGGAGATGTAAGAAGCATTAAATGCTTGAGAAGACCTCATGGTTACCCTAGGGGTTTAAGGTTAAGGTTAAGTTAAGATTACCCATTGGATAAAGCTTTTATCCAAAGGATAAATTCTTGTGCAAAGGATTAAGGATAACCATGGTCAAAGCAATAAATGCTTGATGAGACCCTTGGGTTACATGGAGGTTGAGTTTATGGAAATTCTTTAACCATGCTAGAGGGTTAAGTTAACCATTAATGGTTATGAAGACTTTGGGACAAATTTGTAAGAGTCCTTCCAAATTTGGGGGTATTCAACAAGTTAGCTTGTTGAATGGATAAAGGCTTTAATGCTTTAGAAGACTTTACTCCAAATTTGAGAAGTGACCTCCTCAAATTTAGGGAAAGGGGATAATGAATGGGTTTGGGTTAATTAATTAGGATTAGATGGATTCTAGAAGAAATTAGGAAGAGGGTTAGGATGCAAGTTGGAGGTGTAGGATTTTACAAGTGGATGAAGGGATAATGGGTTTTAATTGAATTTAATTCAATTTGGTTGCAATTAAATAAATTAGATTTATTTAATTTAGGATAACTATTTTAATTAAATTTGAATTTAATTAAAAAGTGGATAGGGGCTTTAATTGAATAAAATGAATTTATTCTATTAAATGGTAAAAGAGGTATAGTGAATTTAATTGAGTAATTTACTTAATTAAATAGGGGAATATGGGTAATTTAATTAAATTGGATTTAATTAAATAGAGAAATGAACATAAAATATTCATTTAGGAATATGGTCATTTTTATACGTCTACATTTTGCCCCTCTTTGAAGTGACGTGCATGCACATGTTATTTCAAAGAAAATGATGTGTCATTGCGATTTTATGATCAATGTTGTCTTTATGGATTTTCATGTCGTGCCCCAGATTTGATGTGTGATGCCCCAGATTTGATGATCGATGGTGATAATGCCCCCTCGGGAGATGAATCAAAATTTTTGGAAAATTTGATTTGATTTGATAATTGTGTTTGTTGTACAAAATTTTGGCTAGGTGGAATGTGTAAATTGATTCATCTCCCAATAATTGACGTGTAACCATGAGGTCTTCTCAAGCATTCAATGCTTGTTACATCTCCTTTCAACCATCCTTATGTTGACATTTGTCACCATTTCATTGGTGCCAATTGCAAACATAGATTCCCAGCTTTCAAACTTAACCCTTGATTAACTCTTTCAATCTTGACCATCCATTGCCCTATTTTTGCTATAAATAGAGCTCTCATTCCTCCATTTTGATATATCCAAGTCTTTAGCATCATACTTATACTAAAATCCATCCAAGCTTTAATATGTCATTTGTGCTCATCATTTAGCCTCTCCTTTCAATAGGAATTAATCTAAATATGCATGTTTAGAGTATTTTCCTTATCATTTAGCTTAATCATAGACTAGTATATCATGCTAGGATAGTCTTGTTACTAATCGTGTCATCTTATAACTAGTTTATTGCATTTATAGGATCATGTATAACTTAGGATGCATCTCATCTTAAAATCAACAAAAGCATCCCTCGTTCTTGCATTTGTCATCCCTAAACCACTTTGCTCAATGATATGAGAGCAAAGAAATTGGTTTGAGGGACCTTGTGAGATAGAGAACCATGGAAGCAACCTTAGGAAGCTGAGCCATACTTCATGACTCCGTAGCTTGCACGATGAAGTCCTGTGGGTGTGTGAGAAAGGCTCCTTAGACTCCGTTTTCCACATATTGAGTTCTATCGATCCGCTTTTCCCACATGCACCTTCTTTTCTTCAACTTCAATTGAAGAGGTGAACTTTATTTCTTTGCCGGATTCATCCTTATGGGTTTAACTTTGACCTTCTTCAAAGCAATAGCCACCTATATCTTTGGATTGCTTCTGTTTGCTCAACATCTTGTCTAAGGCCTCAGTGCTACCTTCATATTTGCTGCTTACTTTTATTTCTTCCTTACTTTCTTCAAGCTCCTTTATGAGCTTTACTATTTCTGCTTCCAACTCTTGACGCTCCTTTTCCTTCTTTGTTAGATCAGAGGATATAGCTTCACATATCCTCTTAGTTTTTTCTACCCGCAATTTCAAGTCAGATATAACTTGAATGGTCTCATCCAGGGATTTCTTCAAGGGATCTTGTTCGTCTACTACCTCAAGCTTGACCTTTTTGAGTTCTCTTCTTGTTTTACTCAATTCCTCAAGAGCACTGACAATTTCACCTTCCAAATCCACTTCAGCTTCAATATCCTCCTCTTCCTCATCTTCATCAATTGGTTCACCAAGTGCCATGAAGAGATTGACTTTTTTGTCATTCTCATGTTAATCATCTTCTGATGCATTTTATTCATCTGTTGTATCATCCTCAATAGTATATAGGCTCTTCTAATTCTGGTAGCCTCTCCTTCCTTTCGGGTAGTCATTTATTTCTCTATCTACGCCAACAGATTTTCTGAACTCTCTTGACTCATCTCCACCGGTTTCTTTGTGAGGACAATTTATAGAAAAGTGTCTGACCTTCCCATAGTTGAAACATTTAAGTGGTAGCATTCCTTTATACCGGTCGGATCCTCTTTTAAGCTTCCTGACAAAGTTTGCTACTTCTAAATCAAAATCTTCACTCGATTCTTTATGAGTAGCTGCTTTTTTGTCCTTTTTGGTGATGTTGAATGATGCTTCTTTCCTTAAGGAAGTATCACCGATTGTTCTCATCTCATAGGCTATCAGTGAGCCAAATAACTCATCCATTGTAAAAGTCTTCATATCCTTGGCTTCTTCTATGGTAGACACCTTAGTATCATACTTGGGTGTGAGATATCTAAGTACCTTCTTGACAAGAGTCTCATCTTCAATCTCTTCACCAAGTCCTCTGATGGTGTTTATAGTTTCATCAAATCTGTGAAGACAGTCTGCAATCTTTTCATCATCTTTCATCTTGATGCTTTCAAGTTGGCCCCTTAGTGCTTGTAGCTTGGCCTCTTTGACTTTTGCATCTCCTTCAAACAACCTTTGCAATTTATCCCAAGTCTCCTTTGCTGAAACATAGTGCATGACTTTGACAAACTCATTATTAGACAACCCTCTCAAGATATCATGTTTGGCCTTTGCATTGTTCTCATATTCCTTTTTGGCATCCATATCAGTGGGAGGAACACTAGGAACAACATAACCATTCTTGAAAGACACCCACACATCAAAACCCAGGGAGGAAATATAGGTCTCCATTCTTTTGTTCTAGAAGGCATAGTTGGATCCACCAACCATGGGGGCTTTTGAGGAAATAGACTTATTTCTTGCCATTGTGTTCAAAGTCTAGAATCTACCCAAGGTTTAACGATAATCAAGAACCTATGCTTTGATACCAATGTGAATTAGTGGTTCATGAAAATTTTGACCTTTCAAAGCAACTTCAAAATACCTATTAATAACTTAAGCACTAAACAATCAAACCAGTAAAGAAGGAAGGAATTCCAAAGAGATAAATCACACAAATGCAACTCACAACACCAAATGTACGAGGAAAACCCAATATGGGAAAAACCTCAGTGAGAAAAGTTGTTGGAGACTACTACTTCAATCCACCCTCACAGGTAAAAAACTAGATTACAAATATTTAGGGCACCAACCCCTGCACCAAGCTCCAATTTGGTGGTGTATATTGAAATACAATTTAGATACAGTTAAGGCTTCTTGTTGCAAATTAATTCTGCAACTCTTGATCAAATATCTTACTATCGGTTGACAGTCTTTTCTCCTCCACTAAATCTCACACTACCGGTTGTGAGATTAATTTCTCTAATTCTTGGCCTCTATTATCACTCATTCTCTCTCACAGTCCCACCACATACTGTGTCACACTTGGATGTTGCCTTTCTCTACTACACCTTGCCGGTTTTGCTTAACTGTTGAACTACAGTTATACCGGTACTCAATCATTCCTAGTTAAATCCTCTCACCAGTTTGTTTGCTCCCTTACTCTGCAACTTTCTTAGAATAAATTATAAGGCCAAAATTCTTCTCTGCACTTAATCTCTCTTCTCTCTTTTTCTTCTCTACAACATCGACTTTCTCTGTCTCGAGCTCATCTCTTTATCCCATGGTTTCCTGCCAAAAAATAATTCAATTTCAGAGGGGTTAGGGTTTGCTTTTCCCAACACAATTTGCATGAGATCTGATCCAGTCTGTCCTGGGTCGATCACCTATACTCTAGGGATGCATCTGTACACGTTTTCCATTACCCAATCCATACTTGCTAAAGATATAAATCACGTACAAGATTTCCTACCCTTAAATCTGTTGACTCACAAAATGCTTAGATGTTTCCTTTTCGAGGTCTTCTTGCAATCGAATTTCCTTTGCATTGATCCAAGCACCAACTATTCCTGATCTTTCTCTGTCATTCTTTCTTCCTCAAGCCGCATCAATCAGTTTCAATCTTATGATTTGTGGTTGTTTCATTAATGTCGATTAGCTATTTCAACAACCATGTTGATGGAGGCTTCACCGAGCTCTGCATGTTTGCAACCTCAGCTCCACATGGCATCACAATGGTTAATGACTTATCTCACCGACACACAGTCAATTCATACTTGATCATTAAACAAACTCATACCGGTACATCTCTTTACCAGAGAGACCTTCTTCTTCTGCTAACCGACAATGCACATTATACCAGTAACACATCTTCACCTCCAGTGGTTTGTGATAATATTAACATTCCGCCTCTTCATCAAAAAAAAGACAGCCAACCTCCAGACCAGTTTGTTGCTTTCCTGGTTGTTACTCAACATGTTAATATACACACAGTCTTCATCCTGGTTTATGCTTTACTGGTAAGCCTTCATTCTGTCTTCTCACTCTCATGTGAATTTCCATCATACCGGTCACTCCTTCTTTCTTATCGATGACCTTGCCAAACTGGTTGACATCAATGACAACTTAATGCCAAAATTCCAACAAGTGTGTCATAAGATGGCAAGATGAACTGTTATTACAATATAAAAAAATAGTGCCAATATTTCTTACAAAAATTTGAAACCTAAGGGGTCATATGGTGTCCTAAGGTGTCATAGGACACAATATGACCCCTCCCCCCCCCCCCCCCCCTCTCTCTCTCTCTCTCCCTTCCACTCCTCTCTCCCCCCTCCCATCCTCTCCCCTAATCTCTCTCTCTATTTCGCTGTCTCTGTCTCTGTCTCTATCTCTGTCTGTCTGTCTGTCTACCCTAATCTCTCTATATTCCCCCCCTCTCTGTGTCTCTATCTCCCCTAATCTCTTTCTCTCCCTCTCTCCCTCTCTGTCTGTCTGTCTCTCTCCCTCCCTTCCACCCCCTTCTCCCCCTCTCCCTCCCTTCCCCACCTTCTCCCCCCTCTCCCCCCACCTCTCTCTCTCTCTCCCTCTCCCCTAATCTCTCCATCTCTCTCTATCTCTCTCCCTTCTCCCCTCTCTTTCTCTCCCCTCTTTCTCCCCCCTCTCTGTCTCCCCTAATCTATCTCTCTCCCCCACTCTCCCCTCTCCTTCTCCTTAATATCATATACTAATATATTTATAAATTAATATATTGTATATTAATATATTAATAAACAATAGATTAATTATGTGCAAATTTAGTTATTGAATTTACTTATTAAAATTGGATATCCGATTTCTATTGTACAAATTTCAAATTTAAAATTTTGGCTTGAGTTTGCTTTGAAATTTGGCTTGGAAGTGACAAGCCTAGAAAGTCAATTGAAAAAATGCGTTTCTCAGTATTGCTTGATTTTCCAGACTTTGCACTGGTGGCTGATGACTTTTTTATAGCCAAAAATGATAAAACGAAAAGGGTTTTTTAAGGACATTCTCAACTTTAATAAATAATTATTATTTATTTTCTAATTGAATTTTGACAAAAGTCCTGATTTAAAAACACTCATAACTTTCAAATGGTATAACATTTTTTGAATCCAAAACATGTGTCACATCCTATGCTTCATCTACTATTGGGAAAAATTAAAAAAAATTAAATTTCATAAGGTTTTGACCAAGTTAAGGTAGTCAAACGTAGGAGTTTCTGAATTTCTGAAAAGCTATAGTAAAAAATTCATAAATAATTATTTACTCTATAAAAAATTATAAAAAAATATGTGTCACATCTAGACATGAGTTTAATACTTATATCATAAATATTATAAAAAAATATTATGATTTAATTGTGATTAGGGTGGTCAGACATATGCCTACTTCTTATCTTTTTCCTGAAATTTTAGTACCATTGCATTGAAATTTCAAAATTTCATCAAATAGGATTTTTTTCCAAAAAAAAACTAGTAGCTTAGAAACTAAATTCAATTTTCTATAGATTTTCTTGTTACATATTTTAAAAATAATGTTCACAACTTATTCAAATTTTCATGTCAAGCTGCATAAGTCTGATTTTCTGAAATTTCATTGCTAGTTAAGGGCCTATTTTGGCAGACCATGATCCTGCACATACCCAATAATTTATTGTTTTTGGGAGTATAGTAATATTGTGTTTACAAATAATTAACCTTTTTAGCTTAATGGAAAGAATTAAGGGCTATCTACTCTACCAAATTTATTTAAGAGCATACTTTTAATATCACGCTCTTAGAGTATTAGACAGTTGCATTTGATAATATTTAGTTCTTGATGAGAACTATGTGAGCCAACAACTAAAAAATAGACCAAGAGGCCACTTGACAGTAAGTATCATATTTATTCTCAAGTTTCTTTTCAGATTTATAACTCCAACTAAATATGGTTTTACAACATAGCATACAATCTCATAGTAGGATTACATAGAACATACCATTTTTCATTATCAAGGAATATGAATTAGATGTCTAGCTACATTGAAATGGAAAAGTTAAGAGTATAGTATTACATCTAGAAGGATTTATGTGGTACCCATTGGAACAACAATGTGATAATCTATCTTGTTTTATTAAATTTAACTACCATTTAAAAATATTTATAAAATATAAATACGAGATGTCCTTTTGGACAGATTGGTTTGGAAGAATTTCTTTGTTAGATGGTCATTTTTATAGCTTCCTAATTTTAAGGTAAATTTCCAAGATTTATTTAAGTGTTTTAGTTCAAGGAATTTTATGTATGAATTTAAAATGTAATAAACTCTCGCTAGTAAGATGAGAGGCTACCCAATTGACCATTTATATAGCATAGTTGAGATCTTATTTGGGAACCCCTTGGCTTAGCTAGATTTATGCACCTTGGCTTTTCCAATGCTATTCTAAGTTTTATAAATGATGAAATCTTCTAGGATATATCATTACAAAAATAATATCGAGCTTCTACATATAATTAGACATATTCTTTAACCCACTTAATATTAATATGAGAAGTTCTTTAAATAATTGTTGCTTGAGGTGTTCAATGTTAAAATAAGTTCCTTAAGATTCTTTAGTTTAAGATTTGTGTAGGTAAAATTTGGAGGCAAATATTAAAAGGAGAGAAAGATATTTGTGGAACCGTGTGATGTTTTTTTCAATATGTAGTTATTGCTTATTTCCACCCCTTCCTTTTTTTCACAACCTATTTTCAATTCATGAATAGTACTTGCTCTACTAAAATAAGAAAGATTACAAATTGTCCTTTTTCTAAAATTAAACATTTACGTGAGAATACTCTAACTGCCCAAATTTTAAACAAAAAAGCACACTTCAACTCATGAAAATATAAAATTAATTTATTTGTTGAAACCTCACTCTCTATTTTACCCTTTTAAACCCCAACTCACTTGATTTCATACAAATGTCTTTATGAGAACATAAGCACATTTGTTCTCCGTGTTCACAATCATTAAAATATCAAAAGCTCACTTTATAGAAACATAGTCACCAACACACCATTGTTAAAATGTTTTTTTCTTTTCAAAGTCTCAAATGTAATTATTTACGATTCAAAAATCTTAAATGTTTTTTATCATCTGGGTCCTCCTTTTGCATCATCATTATTTGTAATTAATGGCGCACTTTTTACAAATAACTGTTGGATGCAAACTCCCCTTGTCATGTTGCATTTGACTATTTAAACATTGAAATTGAGTAATATTTGAATAGAATAAAACTTACATCAGGTATTTGTTAATTGTGGTAGTGGGTAAATATATTAGGATCCTAAAATGGTTGAGTGCTCTCATTTTTCCTGCCGTGCATGATTGCAACTGTACACTGAGCGTAGCCTCATATTATTTGCTGGTCGTAGAGTTAGTGCATTCATTTTCCAATACGTTACATCATATCTCATATGGCTTACACCACTTGCTGGCTTTGGATTGGATTACACACTGCTTTTAATGATGACACCACTTTACTGTGCATTTGTTGCTTCAGATCAGTGCAACATTCTTCATCATATGATTGCTCCCCTCTTTTGGTTTGTACCATCCTCCTCAATGTTTGTACTGCTTTCCTTCGGAAGGTTGCCGCACCGTGCTATAACTGTTGTTTCAGACTGAGACGACACGACTTTACTGTGCATTTGTTGCTTCAGATCAGTGCCATCCTCCCACTTAGCAGTCAGAACATTCTATCATTCTTCATCATATACGATTGCTCTCTCTTTTGGTTTGTACCATCCTCCTCAATGCTTGTACCAAGGGTGTTTCCATCTTAGCATTTATCTGTTTTGAAATATTTTTGCACCATACTTGATTTAAGGCTACATCGTTTGATATTTGTTTTGTTCAGTTTCTGTTGGTTGCAATGTTGAACTAAATTTACTACCCTGGCAGTTTCGTTATGCATTGATTGTTGAAACAATTTGTTTGAGAATAGCGAGTAGCTTATGCATGTGAAACCAATTATCACCAAACATATGTATCAAAACATTTTTTCTCTACTCGACGTTTGACTCTCTATGCTTTGCTATGAGCCTGTCAACCACCATTAAATCTAAAGGATCATAACATCCTACTCTCCTATAAACTATAATTATAAGGGGTTATTTTCTTTTTATCATTTAGATCAATTGTTATCTATAGAGATGGGTTGTTTGCATTTTAAACCTATAGTATATTTATGCACTCAACTAATAATGACAAAGTTAATCTTAATCTTGTTTTACTTGAAAATTGTCCTTTTCATTGTGCATGTTAGTAATGTTAAAGCTTTATAATACATTTGCTTTTGCTAACTTCATGGAGAATGTAAACTTCTTCAATGTTGAACAATAAGATTTTTAAAATTAAAGCTAAAATAGCATAAATCATATTTGATTTGAGATAAATATGGCTCAACGTGTGTTGTTGAATCATGTACATAAGAAGAATACATATAGAAAGAGTTAGGAGAATTAGTTGAACCAATTGGAAACTACTCAACATAACTTATCTAAAAATATAATATGATAATTTATCTTCCCCTTATTACATTGTTCTTGGAATTGTATCTTTGAAATCTCAGATTTCACTTTTGATAAGGGAGCCCCCTTAAGGTTTACACAACACAAAATAAAATATGTTGATTACACCCAAAAATACACATTCTTAAGAAGATCTTTATTTGAACAAATAAACATTGAATTAGGCAGAATCTCATCAAGTTTCTTCATAGCCCTTGTAAGGGTGTAACTTTGAGCTAGCTTCCCGAGTTACCAGACTACCATCTCCAAAAACTATTGAATCACAGATTATCAAATAATTGGACAACAACAAATACTAAACTACACCAAGAGAGCTCCTTCAAGTTGTCTCTTGTAAAGTTATAATTCTCAATTGAAGCCTCATGAACTCTCTAGAAAATATTCTATATTGAGCTCACCAAATCCCTCACCTATCTATAAAATTAAAACTTCACAACATATTAATTCTTCAATTCCATCAACATTAAAACATTAAGAAAAAAAGGAAAGAAAAGATATATTCTTCTTGTGTAAATCACCATATCAAAGCGAGAAGCTAACTTGAAATCATGGGAAAACGTCTATCCTTTAATGCCACTAGCCTTCAGTTTGACATTTGTTAGTCTGTACCCTCCAAAAGGAGTACCAGAGAAAGTACTACAACCTCCAAAATCTTAATAAAAACATTCATAAGACACTTCTAAACAAGTTATTTTGCATTATCACTATAAAAAACCTTAGTGATGTCAAATTGAGTCACCATGACAAATACTTTGTTTTTCAACGTTGATAAAAACCTTTTCAACAAATCAGAATTCATAAAGTACAATCACAATTCATTAGATTTGTCTAGCTCATATCTACTTTGGAGCATACCAAACAAAAATATAAAAGTAAAAATAAAAATCAAGAGACCCAAATTTTTGCCATAGTCCTTCATTCACCCCTTTTCAAATGTGATAATAATAAAATGCTTAGAATTACTCCTTAAATGCATAACTAATTTGCCTATCATAATGCACGTCATATACATATGTAACATGAATACAAATAATTTTCAAATTGTAGCCATTAATCTTAAAGACATGTAAGTATATCACACCTCATGCTACAATTCTTCAAATGCTAGAATATTGAAGTATATAAATTCTTTTACATTTTTCACTCAAGCTCTTTGTGCAACACAAGAAAATATATGCATTGATTTCCTTCATCTATTTCTCATGTGATTTTTTCAAACACAATAAGTGAAAATCTAAAATAATATACATAGAAAAATAAATAAAATATTCAAATACCTTATTGAAACAAACTGGAGACAATCCATTTGCATAGTAAGAAAGTGCTTCTTCACCTGTAACAATCCATATAAAAGTTAATGTCATTATATCACCTTACATGGATAGAAATAAATGGGTTGATTTTGTCATGCCTGTGAAGTGTATACCTGTAGCTGCAACACAAAACACTCAATAGATCATTACAAGCATGGTTAATGAATTTAAAGAAAAGAAAGATAAAACCATAGCTAAGCGATCTATCGCCTCCTAGTAAATACGAGTATGAATTTTTCTCTCAGATCTGGTTAGGCAAATTCCTGTGACTTGACTACACTTAAATGAAGGATTTAAATGATAAATGATGCATTTAAGATAGAAATGATGAGATTAAGCTACATGATAAGCAAATTGAGCTAGAAAATAAGCTAGATTTAAGCTAAAATTGAACATTATGACAATACTAAAATGATAAACTAAGATTGCATATGCCTATAGTAACAATGCTTGAATGCAAATGAGATGGGATTCTAGATCCTTTGAACTCCAAAATGGGGTCTATTTATAGGATTTCCAAGGCCAGGGGTGAGGTGGCAAGAATCAATGGTCAAGATTAAGTCTGAAGATATCAATGGTTAAATTGGAGGAGGTTGAAGAAGAGGTTGGATGAAAGGGAACATTTGGAGGTTGGTAGGAGAAGGGGTTGGATGAAAGGGGACATTTGGAGGTTGGTAGGAGAAGGGGTTGGATGAAAGGGAACAATGTCATCTCCTTGGTGACAAGTGTCAAGAGGCTTCTAGAAGAGGTTGGATGAAAGGGAAAACTCAGTGACAAGTGTCACAAAGCTTTGCTCATGAGAGGGCCAAGTGTTCAAGAAAAGGGGACATGGTAGTTAGGATGGAATGGGTTAGGTTTAGAAGGGGTTAGGTTAGATGGTTAGAAGTTAGGAGAATTTGAATTTAAAAATTCAAATAATAGGAAAAGGCTAATTAATCTCAACAACTCATAAATTGATTTGTTTTAATTAATTAAGGGATTTAGAAGAAATGAATTTGATGGGGGGAATTAATTTATTTGAATTAATTAATTAAAGGGGATTATGAAAATGAACCCATTAAATAAATCCTTAGATTAAATAATAAGTAGAGGAAAGGAGGAATTTAATCAAATTGCTTAGTGAATTCAATTGAATTAGGAAGGGGGATTAATTAAATAATTGCTTATTTAACTAATTATCCTCAGACCATTTTTAGGTGTATACAAATTCTTTTCAATTATTATTGGTATGAGAAAAAACAACGGATGTTGTGTTATGGTAAAATTTGTGAGAATATAGATAGAGTGTGAAGATGATGGATGCATATCAATGTATGTAGTTATGACTTGAATCCACTTTGTGTTTATTTATGATGCACTGCAAAAAAGGATGTTAGGAATGCACACAAGAAAAATCATTCATTAGTATTAGTAGTATCAATCATAAACTAAATACAAAGGAAACTACAATCCTAAGCATGCATATCAAGAGAGATATCAAACATATTATGGAAAGCATACAAAGATGGAGAAAAGAGACAAAACACTCCCAAATGCTTGCCAACATTCTCATAGCTACTCCTCCCTTGTTCCTCTCCTCTCCAAGTTCCACATGAGTGTAGCCCTCAACTTTTTTCACTACTATGGAAGTCTTATGAAGATTCAATATTTTATGAAAAATAATTAAAATATGCAAATAAAAGCTAAATATGAGAAAGTCTAATTAACCTATATTGATTTTAACCAAAATAACAATTTAGATATGATTCTCTCCTAAAATGCTCTCTCAATTTTAGTATATATTAGATGCATACAAGATTTCTGGATCTGGATATGAAGGAAATTGGCTCTATTTATAGGAAAAATAAAGAAATGGAGGGTTGAGATTGAGTAATCTCAACAAGGGCCAGGATTGATGGGTTTATGATCCATGCGAGGGTTTTCAACCCAATCCCAAGATGACAAATGTCATCATGATATGGCTTGAGAGGAGAGTAAATAAGCAGTAAATGCTTGAAATGACATGAAGGTTAGCTTGGGAGGTAAGGTTAAGCTTGAGTTGAATGAATAAGGCTTTTATCCAATGAATAATGATTTTATCCAATGGACAAACTCTTGTACAAGAGTTAGTGGGGATAACCATGGTCAAAGCAATGAATGCTTGAAGAGACCCACAAGTTAAATGGAGGTTGAGCTAGAAGGAAAGTATCTAACCATGTGGGTGAGTTGAGTTAACCATAAATGGTTATGTAAGAGACATAAATGGCCATCTAAGAACCATTAATGGTTTGGAAGACTTTAGGGGTTAACTTGTTGGAGACATAAAGCATTTAATGCCTTTCAAAGACTTTGTAGGCTTTGAGAAGCGACTTCAAGTTGCTTAGGAATGTGAGAATAATTAGGGGATGGGTTTAAGCTAATTAGAAATGGTTTAGACGAATCTAGAATTAGTTTTGGATGCAAGTGGGTTTGGTGGGTGAGGGAAAATAGGATTTTAATTAAAATAAAATTCATTATTTCAACCAAATAGGTTCAACTTGCATTTGTAGGAGAATGCAAGTGGGGGGGTAGTTTAGGTATTTAAATAAATATTTTATTATTTATTTAAAAGAGGAAAGGGGGTTAAATTAACTAAATGTGTTTTATTCATTTAATTGAATTTAGAGTGTGGCTTAGTGAATTAATTTAAATATATTGAATAATTTATTTAATTAATAGGAGAAGAGTTTGAGGATGAATTAATTAATTATTAATTTAATTAACTGATGATTGATGGTTAAATAATCAAATAAATAGTGAATATTCATTTAATTAAGTGGACAGATTCATGTGACTACATTGCCCCTCTTTGAGACGGTGCGGTTTATCGTGTCATTTCGAAGAAAGAAAAATATGTGTGAAGAAATTTGCCCCATAAATGTTAATTTAGAGGGTGGTATGACCCCTCGAGAGATGGGCTGAAAGTTTTCAAAAAATCGGGCGATCTCTCGAAAAAGAAAAAGAAGTTGGGGGGTATAGTATAGAAGAATTCGGAAATAATGGTGAAAGAATGGGAGAAAATAGAGTGAATACAGAGAAATGACAAACCATTGAGTACCATTAGGTCATGCAGGAGATATAGTGCAAGTGTAGTGTTTGTGCTTTTGATTGATGCTATACAATTAATTAAAATTGGTTGGACAATCTAGTGCAATCGATTGAGTTGCCTCGGTTGAGTCAAAGCATGACAGTTGATGTTAGTTGTTCACTTGGACAGAATAAAGTCTGAGCAAGTGAATCAAAGTGACCTATTGTGACTTAGACAATTGATGTAACTATCCGATGAAGTCAAGGTATCTGAAGCAAAATACTCTTTGAGACTTAAAAAATTGATGTAATTGTCCATTTTGATTGTGTTTGATTGGTTGATCAATTGATAGTGTTTGCATTGTAGGTTGGTTGTGGTGAATCATAGAAGCCTCGTTGAGACTAGGTCATTGTTATAAATGCCTGTTGTAGTCTAGAATAGCTATAATCGATTACCTGTTGAGATCCGAAGATACTTGATCAAAAAGTATCTGTTGATAGTCTAGGTGTGTGTGAGTCGATGTGCCTGTGTAGACATAGTAAGTGGCTTGATTGGGTTGATGGGAAACAATGAAGGGATTATGATGATGACTTAGATAGGGAGGGTGAGGGGGGATTCAATGTTAGATAGAATGTATGGAGGACCTAGGACCCATTCCTATGTAAGAAGATCGAAAAAAAAGAGTATCCATTGTCATTACTATGTATGAATGATATGCAGCTATATGGATGTATGGATGGATGGAATGCAACAGAATGCAATATATACAGATGAGATGATATGACGATCCATAGATTATTTACAGTGCTTTATTTTCCTCATTGAGCATGGTAGTATTGTTCTTGGCTGAGGTAGCAGGAACCAAGTTTGAGCATTTCACTTGTAAGCAAGCATTTATAGACAAGGAAAAGATACCCTCCATTCTAGTTCATGCACAAATGGTCGAGGTAAACATTGTAGTCAGCAAGCCATAGTGATCCATGACTGTATTGTTGCATATGATCACCTAGCTTAGTAAACTTCCCACGTAGACACCATTAGTACATGCCCCAGAGCTTCATTGGAACAATCCATAGACAACAAACAAAGAAAAAGATATCAGGAACCATCCCAGCTACTCTAATCACTTGTGGATATTGTGGAGTAGTGTAGGAACCTGATATGAATAAATAAATAAATAACAAACCGTCCAAGTACTTATTAGCTTAAACATAATTTTCTTGTCAAAGAAAATGTTACCATGTCTTATCTGTGAGGAAAGAGGCATCCTTGTGAAGACAATTGTGTGTAGATGTTTTGATTGGTTGGTTGATTTGATAAGTGATCATCGTTTGAGTAGCTCGAAATGTTTGTTTGGTGTCTGTTGCACTGTGTATGTACAAAGAATAATATACGTTGCAATGTTTTTGATTGATTTTTGACGTTTTATCATATTTTTGGATTTTGTGAGTGTGTTTAAATGTTTTTGAATTTTGTGAGTGTTTTTGAATGTTTTTGATATTATTTTCAGCCAATTTTTGAATAAGGAACTCAATGAATCACAAGTAATGTAGAATCTACTTCTATCAATATGTTAAGAGTATTGCCCCCATTTAGATGTTGCTATGAAAGTGGGATGCATGACACATGAAGTACTAACCTTGATTGCAGATCAATAACAAGCCATGGTTTGAATGATGGATGAATGGATGCAATGGATGTGATCGCAACAAGTCTAAAAGACAATGGAGCCATAGCCTTTACGAGTGGCACATGTTTGCCAGGTTTTTACCATCGTACTTACCCAAGGTTCCACTGTAGTGGTTTTCACCATTTGGATGAATGATTTTTCTTTAATATTTTCTTGATTTTTTTTGTATTTTCTTTAGGACATTTTTTGAATGTTTTTGGTATTTTTTGATATAGTGGAGGAGCCTGATGCTCTATATAGCTTATGTATGAAACCGTTTGAGTTGCATGTTGTTAATCAGATCTGCTAGCAGTTCTCCTTCTGAATTGGCCAATTGATATGCCCAGACCCAAAGACAACAGTGATAACATATGGACCTAGCCAGTTGGATTCAATTTTGCCTTGATGTTCCCTGTTTGGTTGGTTGCGAGGATTCTCCCTGAGAAAAAGATCACCTACCTCAAATGTACGAGGTTTAACCCGATTATTATAGCTTCTGCTCATGCACTGCTGATAGGCTTTTAGGTGGTTTTATGTAGCTTGTCGCCTTTCATCAAGTAGTTCCAAGTTGTGAATACGTGAGACTCGGTATGATTCATCATCTATCAGATTGTGTAAGGAAACCCATAGAGATGGTATCTCAACCTCTATAGGAAGGATGGATTCTGCTCCATAGACCAGTGAGTAGGGATTTGTGCCTATAGGGGTTCCAATGCTAGTTCGATACACCCATAGTGCTGGATTTAATTGAATATACCAATCATGACCAACATCATTGACCATCTTCTTGAGGATCCTCAATTGATATGTTCTTTTTTGATGCTTCAACCTGACCATTGCCTTGTGGGTAATAGGGAGTGGAAAAATGGTGTTGAATGTGAAACTTCTCACAAAGTTCACAGACATCTTGATTTTTGAAAGGAAGGCCGTTATTTGTGATCATGGACATGGGTACACCGTGTTGGCATATGAACACTCCAATGAGACATTGTATGTGATTGAAGGTTTTGTCATTGATGGCAACCTTACAATCCTATGGCACCGGCAAGGCATTACACCAGCATTAGCATAACACACTCTACACCGGCGCTCAGAACACCGGCACTGACATAGTGAAAGGAAGCATATTGGCACAGAGGCAAATAGGATTTTTGATATATTATATTTTGCTTATTATTGTAAAAACCTTGTAAGCCAACTTGATATCATTGTAAAATGACTTATATATATAAGAAGTCATTATAGGACATTTTTTTAAGAAAGGAGAAAAAGATTAGGCAGACCTATTATGCGAAATATAGGTTAAGGGGTATATGTAAAGAACAAATCAGAAACCGGTACTGAATCTGGCATTGAAGAAGCTATTGTAAAGTAGTAAAAGTTATTGGATTTGTATAATCCACATTGTAAGTCAGTGAGACTTCCCATTTGAGCAGTGAGCTCTAGGCACTTGGCCTTCCTGCATGTGCAGGCCCCTATTGTAAGTAATATTCTCTTATTGGCCAGTAAGTGAATATTGTGGGTCACAAATCCCACCAAAGTTTTTCCCACACCAGGTTTCCTTGTTAAATCATTGTGTTTTGGTGTGATTTTCATGTGGTTTCTTTCATTTCTATTTATTACATTATTTCTTGCATACTGGTACACTGTTACAATATGTTCTGCATGCTTTAAGTTGAGAAATTCTAATTACCGGTTAGATACTGATTCACCCCCCCCTCTCAGTATCCGTGAGTTTCCTAACAATTGGTATTAGAGCTTGGTCCTCTATTTTCAGAAGCCTAAAAACTTGAGGAAGATCTTGACACCGGTAAAGATGGAAAATCTGATGAAGCAACTTGAAGCAGCTCTCTCAGACTATGATGCAAAAAAATTGAAAAATATCAAACTAGAAGATGATCTAAAATTAGCTCAGGATATCATTCAAGCACTTCAAGAGAATCTTACTATTGCAAGAAATAAGAGAAGAGAACTTTGTGAAAAGATGCAAAATGAGAATGATGAAAAGGAATCACTTAATGATATGTTAAGTAAGCTGAAACTGGAGAACATAACTACAAAGAATGAGATGCAGGATATGACTATGAGATTTTGTAAAGAGATTGAAGATAGGAAGAAGAATGAAGAAGAATTGACCAGAAGACTAAGTGATGAAGCAAATGAGAACACATGACTTAGCTATGAAAATGATCTATTAAAGACAAATCTGATGCACACTCAGAATGACTTCAATGAACTGATGAGACAGAAAGAAGTCTTAGAAAGAGAAGTAGAAACTGCAAATCAACATAAAGAAAAATTCAAGAAAATCTTAGAGGAACTTGGCAACTTACTGAAGAATCAAAAACCTACAAGTGACACTTCTAGAATTGTCTTTGAAGTTAGTGAAAGCTCTGTTACTGCAAACACACAGGATCACAGAAAACCAGTAAGGCAACCTAATGCTTATAAATTCAATGGAAAATGCTTTAACTGTAATAAGTATGGTCATAAAACAAATGAATGTAGATTTAGAAATTATCAGAATATCAACACACCCACCAGTCAATGTTCTAAATGCAACAGAGTTGGTCACAATTCTGAGAATTGTAGAATGAATGTGAGATGTTATGTTTGTGGAAGATTTGGACATTTATCTAATCAATGCAGAACACAAACCGGCATAGGTTATGGGAAAACTATTTAGAAGAATAATGTAACTTGTTATGCATGTAACAAGATTGGGCATATTGCAAGATCACCGACAGACAACAAAAGTTCTAGCTTGAAAGGTAAAGAAAAAGTTGAAGAGGTTAAGCAAGAATTCTCAAAACAATGGATTAGAAAAGTTGATCAAAATATTGGGAATACTCCTCCACTGGTAGAACTAGTCAATGCTTCACCGGTAGGACAGAGTGATGCTTCACCGACAGGAAGTTCTTCATCAAATTGAAGAAAGTTTCCTTGAGGGTTTGGCGATCTAATGACACATGTGCTATTATTCCCTCAGTTAGAGATGAGAAGTTGGAAATTACTTCATTACCAGCAGACAATGTTAAGTGAATACTTAACCGACATACATTTAATGTGGTAGATGGAAAATTAACACTATAAATTTGTGGTTTTGGCTCCATTTCATTTCACCATGATTTCAAACATTCATAGAGCACGAAATTTGCAGAGCTAAGGGATTTCGAGCAAAGAGGCGAAGCACTTGAAGCAATCAATCCATCCAAAGGCAGAAAAAGGTATTTATCATCATGGCATCCACCTTTGCACTTGAATATATAGCAAACCCTACTATAGTCGAGGTCATAAAATTCCCTAGGCCCGTGTTTCAACTAGTTCCCGAAGTAGCAAAGAAAGATGATACTTTAGGTGCTTTCTCACAAATTCCGAAAGGAGTTGTTTATGCTGAAGACCCCAGAATTTACATTCACTGCAACATAGAGGAACTAGGAGATGAAGAGATCAAAACTATGTATAAAATTGTCATATGTGATAACTCCAGAAATGTGAAACCGGAACATAAAATCATTGAAACCCTAGGATTTACTGAAATCCTCTGCATTCCTGAATTTCCCAAGGATGTGATTAGGATAGTGTTAAGCAGGGTACATGGTGAATATTTCTGGTTAGATGCAATTCACAAAATCACCAAGGAAGTTGTGAAAGCTGTCACAGGGTTACCGACCACCGGTAAAAGGCCAGAAAAAACTAAGAAGGTCTCCAATGACCTAGTTATGAACCTAATTGGTGCAACATCCGACATAAGGTCCTTGAGGGTAAATGATGTTACATATATAAATGTGAGATTTGTTAGCATGATTTTACAGTATAAAGCTACTCATGCAAACAGACTCAATTTAGTGTGAAGTATGTGCATTAAGAGTGCTTATGACATGGTCATAG
This sequence comes from Cryptomeria japonica, assembly GCF_030272615.1. NCBI lineage: Eukaryota > Viridiplantae > Streptophyta > Pinopsida > Cupressales > Cupressaceae > Cryptomeria > Cryptomeria japonica. Next base: position 216,098,011 of record NC_081405.1, on the reverse strand, counting down.
ATAATGCAAAGATTGATGTATGTGAGTTTTTGAAGGAGGAATTAATTGACAACCTAGGCAAGATTAAGAAGGATAAGAAAGGAAATTTTAGGTTTGGAAATCTACTAGTATGTCTAATGCTACATATAACCAAACAGGTTTCCGGTATAGGCTACAAAGAACTTGGATATGATATACTGGTAGGTAAACAACTAACATAACTATTCAACAATATGGGAGAAGATAAGGATAAGAATATCCAAGACTATTTTCAAGCACTTAAGGCCAAAATGAAGAAAAGAATCAGATTATCACAAAAGATTATTGACAAATATAAGGATAACATATGCTTTGTAATTAAGAAGGATGGGATCTAGACGGAAGCAGTCATCCCTAGGACAGTTTGGGTAACAGAAATGGGTTATGAAACAGATGACCTTATCATTGAAACATATGCTAAAGCACTTCTGGAAGCCCCTAAAGAACCTAAGGATAAGGTATTTGGTAGTGTAGAAACTATTGAAAGCCAAATACAATCCCATAAAAGAGTAAAAAGGGTTGAAGCAGTAGTAAGAAGAGGTTCTAGGCAAGCAAAGGAAATCAAGGATAAAGTAATGGAACAAACCGGTATAACAGAGGATGAGTTAGCAACTCCACAACCTGAAACTCACCTATCACAGGCAGGCACATCTTGAGAGAATGACATGCCTACAACTTTCAAGAGAGTTGTAAGGAAAATAGATCCCTCATCGGCAACCACACCCTCACCTAGGAGGACAAGACAAGAACAACAAGCAGTGAGATCTCCGGTAAGAAAGGCTACACCAAAGAAGAAACTGACGCCCAAGAAGAAGAAGAGGAAAAATAAGGACATGGCCCCTCTTGACATACTATTGAATGAAATTATAGAGGAAGGGAAACTGAAGAATATAGAGAAATTATATGACACTCTGATAGCTGATGAAAAAGAACAAGTAGAAAATAGTGTTATATTACATATGGATATGTATAAGAAATTTCTAATGGAAGTAGTAGATGATTTACCTGAAGAACTGTTTAAGAGATTGGAAGCAAGAAGACAAGCAGTAGTAGAACTTGACAAGAAAATAAAGATAGAAAAGCTACTTGCTATATACTTGGTGAATTCACCTGAAGAAATTGATGACTTAATTGCTGAAGCTAACCAGTTAGTATTTTCTATTGCACACCAGCACATTGCCTTAATGGTTGGAAGAATTAATGAGGTGATTGAGGAGACAGAAAATGCATGGGACATTCTCCTAGTGGAAAAAGAAAAACAAGAAGAATACATGAGCCACAAACCTATAAAGGTTTATCAGAAGGATAAAGACAAGGGTAAAGGTAAAGTTGGTGGACCACCTAGTATCAAGGTTAAAGACAACTTACCCCCACCTCCTTTGATTACTCCATCGGTAACAACAACAACTACAAAAGATCAACTGACAATTGAAAGTATGGATGTAGAGGATGTCAATCCTAATCCCGAAGTCTTATATACAGTGGATGTTGATACTCAAAAGATCAATATTGTGGTAGACAAAGATATAGTTGATAAGACTGACATGGCTAGTGAGCCTCTGGTAGATGAACAAACTGAAAACACACAAGAGAAACCGACAGATGTCAAAGAGCTATAGGTAGAAACTCAAACTCAGACTGAGACAATGCAACAAACAGAGAAACAAACAAAGCAAAGGCTCCGGAACAAGAACAACAACAAGTAAAGGAACAGGTTCATGAGGAAACTGTGCAACCAGCAACTGGAGAAGTAGAAAAACCATTGCTTAAGGAAATGCAAACACAAATAGACCTACCTGAGGTCAATACAAGCTTGGTTACTTCTACCGGTGGTACTCACAATGTAGGTTCCTCATCATCAGACTAAAAATCAACTAATGTGACTGAAGTACTTTTGGATTCAATCAAAAGGATAACAGATTGTAGTTCATAGGCTTATAAAGCTATAGATGACACAATCCCAATTTTGAAGGTAATTGCTCCTAACAATAATATAGACAATAAAGATTCTTTAGGACAACTTGATACTTTGTGTAAATATATCACAAAGAACATTGAGAAAATAAAGGAAGAGACATTGAAAAGCAAAAATTCTTTTAAGATCAAATAAAGAAGTGTACCGGGGATTTTGACACACTTCTACTGGAACTGTGTAACTTATTGAAAGAGTACAAAACTCTGTATAAAGACACCTATAAGAAAAACTTTTTGACTGTAGACATAGATAAGAAAATAAGCAAGGTACAGGATGAAATCAATAAACTTGTTGATAATTTTGTTAACTCACCTGATACATTATTAGTTTTTGAGCAAAAGATAACAAATTTTGAGGAAGAATTACTTAAATTAGAAAGAGAAAAGGAGAGAATAGTGAATAAGGCAAAGCATCTGAGATTAAAACTAAGTCCAAGATTGGACTATCTAGCATCATTGTAGAAGGAAATATCTGAGGCACTGATACAGGGAGAGAAAACACCAGCAGAGCATTTGTAGCACCTCACTGGTACAGCTAAAAGAATAGAGACAACAATAAGAGACAGTAAAAAGTTTATGGAGAGTATAAACTTGATTTTGGTAGATCTATTTCAAATTGTAACTACCCAGTTACAAGGTTGAAACTACAAACTCTACTTACATCTTGACAACCTTTGTCATTGATGCCAAAGGGGGAGTAGTGGTATGAGAAAATTCAATATCACAGGAATCATATGCTCAGGGGGAGCACACATTTTTGGTAACATTTTTGGACTTCACATTTTTGGATACACTTTTGAAATTTCTCATGAGTGTTGCCATCAATGCAAAAGGGGGAGATTGTTGGCATGTGCACACTCCAATGATACATTGAATGTGATTGAAAGTTTTATCATTGATGGAAACCTTACAATCCTATGGCATTGGCAAGGCATTAAATCGGCATCAGCAGAACACACTCTACACCGACACTCAGAACATCGGCACCGACACAGAGAAAGGAAGCATACCGGCACAGAGGCCGACAGGATTTTTGATATATTATATTTTGTTTATTATTGTAAAAACCTTGTAAGCCAACTTGATATCATTGTAAAATGACTTATATATATAAGAAGTCATTATAGGACATTTTTGTAAGAAAGGAGAAAAATATTAGGCAGACCTATTATGCGAAATATAGGTTAAGGGGTATATGTAAAGAACAAAGCAGAAACTGGTAATGAATCTAGCATTGAAGATGCTATTGTAAAGTAGTACAAGTTATTGGATTTGTATAATCCACATTGCAAGTCAGTGAGACTTCCCATTTGAGCAGTGAGCTCTAGGCACTTGGCCTTCCTGCATGTGCAGGGCCCTATTGTAAGTAATATTCTCTTATTGGCCAGTAAGTGAATATTGTGGGTCAAAAATCCCACCGAGGTTTTTCCCACACCGGGTTTCCTCATTAAATCACTGTGTTATGGTGTGATTTTCATGTGGTTTCTTTCATTTCTGTTTATTGCATTATTTCTTGCATACTGGTACACTGTTACAATATGTTCTGCATGTTTTAAGTTGAGAAATTCTAATTACTGGTTAGATACTGATTCACCCCCCTCTTAGTATCTATGAGTTTCCTAACACACCGTACCGACAAATGATGTAATTAAGGATGAATGAGGTGATCTGCTTGTTGGTGACTTGGGTAAGTGGAACGATTTTGATCCACTTTTTGAAGTATTCGGTGGCAGTAATGATAAATTTATTGCCATTGGATGAGGATAGATGAATTTTACCCAAAAGGTCAAGTCCCTATTGACAAAAGGGCCATTGTGTTGTGATTGGTTGCAATTCCTATGCTGGTGCATGTATCAGGTCTCCGTGAACTTGGCACTTCTTGCATTTTCTGACAAAATAGTAGGAGTCTTTTTCCATGGATGGCCAATAGTATCCAATGCGCATGATCTTCTTTGGGAGTGAATGACTGCTTGAGTGAGCCCAACAAATTGCTTCATGTACCTCTTCCAAGGCCTTTGTTATCTTATCTTATTCTAGACATTGAAGGAGAGTACCATCAAGACTTCGCCTGTATAGGGTTTCGACAATGATGGTGTATCGAGCGGTTTGGTAGATGAAGGTTTTGTGTTGGTTATTGGATTTGTTAGGAGGAAGTGTGTGATCATGGAGGTAAGTGAAGAACTCATTGTACCATGGGGATTCAGAACCAACAAGGTGACATATAATTTCAGTTTTGGGGATATCATACACTGGGATCCAAAGTTGTTCTACCAAGAACTTGTAGTGTGTTGAATTTTGCGGAAGATGCAAGAGAGATGCAGTTATAACCATTGCATCGACATCTTGATTTCGGTCTCTAGGTACTTGCACAAATGTGATAGTTGTAAATTATTCTTTGTAACTATCCACCATCCTTTTATATGGCACGAGCTTATTATCCTTAGTTTGATACTCATCTGTGACTTGTTGGAAGACTAGCTGAGAATATCCATATACCTGTAGCTCTTTTAGATGCCATTGTATAACCAATCCAAGTCCTGTGATCAAGGCCTCATATTCTGCTATATTATTAGTGCATGAGAAAGAGAGCCTATATGACTTTGGGATACTGTCACCTTGAGGTGTGATGAAAAGAATGCCTTCCCCCAAGCCATGTCTAGTATATGAGCCATCAAAATAGAGTTTCCTAGGTTGTGTAGCTATGATCATGAAGATCTCTTCATCTGGAAAGCTGGAAACAAGAGGATGGTCACCTGCGAGGGGTACATCGGCCAACTGATTTGCAATAGCTTGCCCCTTGATTGCCTTGCGATTCACATACTCGATATCAAATTCACTCAAGATCATAACCCATTTGGCCAAGAGGTCTGTTAATGCTGCCTTGTTGAGTAGGTATTTGAGTGGATTGATTTTGGTGATGAGTTGTACCTTGTGTGTTAACATGTAGTGCCTCAATTTGGTGGCTACTAAGATAACTGCTAGGCAAGCTCGCTCAATAGGTGTGTAATTGAGTTCATAGCCTACCAATGTGTGAGAGATATAGTATATAGCACACTCTTTTCCTTTTGCATTGTGTTGTGCCAACAATACTCCTAATGCTGTATTTGTAGCTGAAATATATAGTAATAGAGGTCTGCTTGGATCTGGTGGGATCAACAACGGTGTATTCATCAAGTAGTCTTTAAGCATTTGGAATGCTTGTTGGCACTTTGTATCCCATTGAAAGTGGATATTTTTGTGTAATAGATGCGTGAAATGATAAAACTTATCAACCAATTGTGCATTGAGTCTCTGAATTGATTGTAGCCGCCCTTGTAGTGTCCTTAACTGACTGATGTTCTTTGGAGGTGGCATGTCCATGATTGCTTTGACTTTTGCTCGATCTACTTCAATGCTTTTTCTTGAGATAATGTAGTGTAAGAGCTTTCCTGAGGTTACTCCAAAGACACATTTCTTTGGATTAAGACAGACATGATATTGCTCTAATCTATCAAATATTTGACCCAGCATTTCCAGATGACCTTCTCTTGTTAGGGATTTAGCAAGTAAATCATAGACATAATCTTCCATTATGGTGTGCATCATGTCATGGAAGATGGTAGTCATAGCTCTTTGATAGGTTTCCCTCTCATTTTTTAGACCAAATGGCATTATGTTCCAACATTAGGTTCCCCATGGGTATGTGAAAGTAGTTTTATGTTGATCCTCTGGAGCAATCTTAATCTTGTTGTACCCTAAAAAGTCATCCATAAGAGAAAGCATTGCATGACCCAATATTAGATTGACAATCATGTCGATGTTTGGTAAGGGGAAGTCATCCTTAGGACATGATTTGTTCAAATCTCTGAAGTCTGTACACATACAGATGGCCCCATTAGGCTTGCCGACAGGTACAATGTTGGAGTTCCAATCTGCATAATCAGTTGGTCGAATGAAACAAACATCTAAGAGCTTTTTGAGTTCTGCCTTAACGAGAACAACAATATGTGGGTGCATCTTTCTGAGCTTTTTTTTACACGTTTAGCTCCTCCTTCCATAGTTAGCTGATGCATGACCAAATCAGGATCTAAGCTAGGCATGTCTGCATAAGACCATGTGAAGTTGATTTGATGCTTCTGGAAGAATTCCATAAATTTTGGTTGTTCCTCTGGAGTTAGTAGAGATGCCAAATGTATTTTGTGAGGAGTCTCAAGGGTCCCCACATTGAATTATTTTGTTTCTTTGATTAGGATCATCAATCTCTCCTGATTTATACTAGAGGGGAGGATGTCAAACCTTTCATCCGTAGGCACCTCAGAGAGGTGTTCACCATTGGATACACTCTTTATTTTTACTCTTTTGGGATCAACAAGTGCCACTGTATGGTTTTCACTGGAAGATCCATGTTTTATTGTGATGTTTTGGTAGCTAAAAGGCTTGTCATCTACCCCAAAGTATGCTGCGCTATTAAGTTCGATGTCAAATCTAACTTTATGATCCCTGTTTGGTATGTTATCCCGTATTTCTAAAAAGTTGATTAGTGCCTCATCATTTTGGAAGTGAACAAGACATGGGGAATTTGGCTGGTTCCATTTGATGAGTTTGGGGTGGATGATAGGCATGACCTCATCGATTAGGTTGAGTTCAGAGGAGGTGTTAGTGAGGGTTAATATAGAATAGTGAAGTTCGTTGATGTGACTCTCCTTGTTAGGTTCTGGTGTCAGATTTGACATAGGGCATGTGGGAGTTGCTTCTTTCTCACGAACCCAAAAGGTTTTGATCCATGCCTCTCCATAAACTGGGATATCTTTACGAGGTGGTGGAGGTGATGTGTCTTCCTCATCTGAAGTATTTAGATTCACTGAATCAAATTCCTATTGGCACTATGGGTATGTGTGGCATTGATGTTTTGTCATTGATATCAACACTAGCTATTACCGACAGACAGATATACATTGGCTGATATGAATGGTTACCAGTATAAGATCTAGTGTTACCAATAGAAGAGATTATCTGTTGGACACTTCCGGCATATTTGGATCAGTAAAGTATATTGGATTTCATGTGTTATATGCTCCATAAGCATGTTTTGGTTAGTTGGTATTGGCTTGATAATTGGATGTTATCATACACACTGGTAAACCCTTACCGACACTGGTTTAAGGCTTTATCGATAGAGATTTCATTGAGGAATCATGATAGGATGCACAATTTGTGTTGGTGTAGCTTCTTCAAGGATTTCAGGATGCTGAAGATGTTCGTTGATCATGCTTCAATTGCCTGCAGACATTGCTTTAGCGTGGTGGACCGAGAATAGGTTCGGTACCTATCTAGGTTATGGATCGATATCATGCTAGTGTGTACTCTACACGTTACCTGGCTGATTCAAGATGTTTTATGGATTTGTTATTATTAGTTTGATCTTAAGCCGACATGGCATATCATTGTAATCAGGAATTATGTAATGATATTATTGTAGTATCTTTAGGTGGCTGACCTAATTGGTTTAGGCCTTAGGGTTTATATAAATAAGAGGTAGAAACTCTTTGTAAAGCATCATGGTTATTGAAAAAAGGTCATGGTCAAGGAATGTAATGTGTTAATAATGTAATATCATTCAGGTAGAGGAGTTAATTGATTATTGGTGATCGCATTAGTTTCAAAAGAGGATTTAGTCCTCCGACATTGAGCTTAATCAGGACTGTAATCAGGCATAGTAGATGCTATTTCCAGCAGTTCACTCTACTGGATTGTTGTCCATTTATCTTGAGAAGGTTGTATCCTCTATGTAGTCAATGCGACTCTTTTGTAATGAGTAGTACGCTCTAGGTAGTGTGCCTTCCTGTAAGTGTAGGTCCCTCATTATAACACATACTTTCTGTAGAAGTATCATCTGACTTTAGGTAGGCTTCCCACCGTGGTTTTTCCCTTTCCAGGTTTTCCATGTACAAATAATGGTGTTATGTGGTATGATTTCTTTGCATTGATTATCTGGTTATTTGTTAAGTTGTATTGTTTACTGGTATCTATTTCTACCAGCATCTGTTTGTGCTTTACCAATATTTGATCTATTTAAGGTTGTATTCTGGATTAAAAGTTATAACCTGTTAACAACTAATTCACCCCCTACCCTCTTAGTTGTTCATGAGTTATCCTAACAATTCCCACTCATGCAATTCAGTCTCTGAATCACTCTAACATCCGATTACTCTACCAGGGTGGGATGCCTTTTGAATTAAAAAGTGTATTGGTTACAAGTTCGTGTTCTTTTTGAGGTGGGATTGCTGGCAAGATTATCAATGTTGTTGATGCTACTACTAGGAGTATTGGTGTTGTTGGTGCAGTTGGTGCTACTGACGCCACTGATGGGATTATCAGTGTTGTTTATGCTGCTCTTAGGATTATTGATGTTGTTAGTATAGTTGGTGCTACTACTGCTACTGATGGGATTATCAGTGTTGTTGGTGCAGTTGGTGCTGCTGATGGCTTTGATGCTACTGAGGAGATTATCAGTTTTGTTGGTGCAGTGGGTTTTGTTGGTGTCATAGAGATAATAAAGGATGGCCTTCTTGGAGTAACTGGTTGATACATGGGTTTGCTAGGCTTACCTTTGAATCTGAGTTTAGGAAGAGATTCCTTTTGAAAACCTACTCCATTTTTATCTTTGGGTTTCAACTCAGGTTGTAAGGACTCGTGTTGTCCTTGTTTGTTATGTCCCAAAGCACTTTGACCATCATAGCCCATTCTTTGCATGATAGTGAGGCCTTTTCCATATTTATCAGTGGGAAGCTTAGTTTGTGGGATTTCTGTGTTGATAGGGTCTTTGTAGATCCATTCTGCCAGGTCCTCATCTCTGGTTTCCTCTTTTTGACTTTTACCAGGGATGAACTGCACCAAAGTGCATGCTTGCTTGCCCAGTGGTGGTTGAAGCAAATTTTGAGACTTTCCATGAGTTCTAAGGGAGGTGGGTAATTTCCCAACACAAAAGAGTTGACTAAGATTATATTCCCTAGGACCTTCCTCAATCATTTTCATTTTCAACTTCTCTTGCTTTGGTATAGGGATGATTGAGCTAGAAAGAGAGACTGGACTAACATATGATGTGGAAGGGATAGCTTCTTTGTTGTTAGGTACGGTAATCTCTGGCTGATGGTTAATATTGTTACAATATGCAAATGGATTTACATCGCCAAGGATTGTGATCTCTACACCGTTATGGGGAAACTTGATACACCGATGATAGGTAGATGGAATGACTTGCATGGCATGTATCCAAGGTCTTCCCAACAAAATATTATATGGTAAAGGAATGTCCAAAACTTGGCAGATAATATGCTTCACCACTGGCCCCACTCTTATAGGTAATACAACAACTCCTTTTGAAGAATGCTCTGCATCATCATAGGCCTTAATGGTTATGTTTTTATTGGCATCCACTAATTCTACTGCATACACGAATGCTATGACCAACTGCAGGGTGCATATATTCAAGCTGGCTCCATTGTCAATCAAGACTCACTTGATTCTATGTTGATTTACAAATCCTTCAATGTGAATGGATGCATTATATGGTTTTTGGATTGAAGCATTATCACTTTTAGAAAAAGTGAGGCATGGTGATGACCTGAGGCTGCCAACCATAACTTGAAATTGATTTGTGTTGAGGTTGGTGGGGACTGACACTTCTTAGAGAGCTTGATCCAAGATTGTTTTGTGTGAAGGGGATAAGCGGAAAAGATCTAATATGGATATGAGTGTGGGTGTTTTATCCAATTGTTCCACAAGATTATATTGCTTGGGCAGGGGTGTTGTTCCTTGTGGTGCAGCTTGAATGGTAATTTTTCTATGACACGTAACAACATTGCATACAGGATTTTGATCTTTGATGGTGAGAGTTGCAACTTGTTCATCAATGTCATAGAGGTGATTCATAGTATAATTATAAGCAGCTTGTATATAATTAGTTGTAGTATTTGTGTTTCACCCTGAGGTGGAAGGACCGCTTTGATCATGTGATGGAAGTGGATTCTTGAACATTAGATGATCATCATTAGATGTTTTATGGTCATGTCCTTTGATTTGAATTTCTCCCCTGTCAATAAGATCTTGAGCAAGATCTTTTAGTCGATTGCAATTGCTCATCTTATGCCCTTTTCCCTAGTGGATTTCACAATGTTCATATCTCTCTGCCATGGAGGTTTGACCCGACGTTCATAGTTAGATGTTTTTGGTAAGGTCACAAGATTAGAAGAGACCAATTGACACAATATAGTTTCGATGGGTTCCCCTAAGGGTGTGTACATGCATTTTGGTTTGTAGTTCTGTTGCCGTTGTCTTGGTTCTTCTTGTGGTGCATTGCGATCTTGATTTTGTGGATGAGTGATGGTGTTGTTTTTAGGAGGGGGATTTTGTCCTGCGAATCTGACCACAGGTTGTGCAAATTTTATGGTCCTTTCATCTACTATCCCTTCATTGACAACATTCTTGTTCTTGTTTCAGAAATTGGGTTTATCACTATTATAACGTGGACGGGGTCTCTCTTTGGGTTCATTATAGATTTTGATAAGTCCCTTTTTGATAAATGCTCTTTCACATTTTAGTCCTTGGGTGATCATCTCTTAAAAATATTCTCTACCCTTCATGTCTAAATGGAATTCCATCTCATCATTCAAGTTGGAAATGAATATTTCTACTAGTTCTTGTTTAGGCAAATGAAGAGAACGTATGCTATAAAGTTGAGAACAACTCCCTTGTTTTTTGTTTGGTGTTGCATAAATCTACCATGGTAACATCTTGTTCTATGTTATGTACATAATGAGCGATGAATTTTTGAACTAGTTCCTTGAATTTTCTAATGCCACCTGGTAATCAGGAAAACCATTGTGTGGTTGTGCCTCCCAAACTTTGAGAAAAGAGGCGCATTAGATAGGTGTCCTCATTGGCCACTTCTAAACAAGCTGAGTGAAATGATCTTACATGACCTCTAGGGTCTCCTTTGCCCTTGTACTTTACAAACTTAGGTGTTTCAAAACCTCACGAGAAAAGGTGGTATATGCATGTTCCTATCAAAAGGATAGGGATAAATATTGTTAAGTGAAAACTAAGTAGTCTTCATATCGCTATTGAGTTGTTGAGCGAGATTTTCTACTTGTTGTCTCAACATGTCTATTTATAAAGGAGGAGAAGGTGGGGGATTCCCGTGATGATTAAGATCAGATTAGAAGTAATCTCTACCTCTTCCATCATTGTTACAACTATGTTGTTCAGATATCTTCCGTATCTGTGCGGTATCAAAGTTAGAGGGTAGTTTGTCACCCCCTTAAGCAAGTCTCATAAAATGAGCATCTGCGTTGTTTCTAAGGATCTCATCAAAGAGTCTACTGAACTTGGGATTGTGTTGTGCTCTTTCAATATCTTCGAGAGTTGGAGTGAGCTAGGATCTTCATCATTTGTGCCTCCTCCAATGGCTTCTTGGAAATTGTTGAGGTTTTCTTCCTTGTCTTTGATCTCTGGTTGTCGGTTTCTCATTGATCTTGTTTGAGCCATGTTGTTGAAAGTTTTGAGATTGGTGAAAGTGATTATGATGTGGTGATGAAATGTTTGATGGAAGATAAGTGTTGTGTGAAATGTTTAGAAGATGGATCTCTAACACTAAAGGTTGGATGTTACCAAAATTCTTTGTGACTTGCTCTTGTGTTTTCAACAATTTTGATGTGATAAGGTATAGCAAGGTTTGAGGTGTGTTACAAACCAAACTACCTAGCAATGAGAGGATGCACTCATGAACTATTTTTTACCTGTGTAGAAATACCTCCTAGGATGATTGATCCTAGATGTAGAGACACTCCAAAATTGATTTGTTGGTTTGATTTAAGCAATATTTAAAATAACTAAGGACAAGACCTTTTTGTGTTTTGAGAGCTGAATGGATTTGTGATGTGTGAAGATGAAAGTGGATAGAATATGAACCTCAATAAAAACTTTCTGTCACAAAGGGGGTTTCTACTTCTTCCTCTCTCTTAGGGGTTGGTGGTTCCCCTTGAGCTATGTTGTAGGTGATACAGATTTTTGGTAAGAAAGAAGGGTTGATCTTGCCTCTATTTTTGTGATAATCTAAGGCTCTATATTGAGTAAAAGCTCTATTTTTCAAAGGCTCCTTATCAAATTCGTTGGATTTTCCTTAAATATATAAGTGCATATGGCGCAAGAAGGCTCTATGTGAGATAAAAAAATGTCGATTGATATAGAAAAACTTCCTTCTTTGATAAGAGATTTTGAACTCAATTATCTCTTTTTCAATGTGGTCTTTTGATGAAGACTCCTTTTTCTCAAGATGTGAGTGATGGTCATACAATCTTGATACTGGTTTCACTTGTTGATGTTGTTTTTGTTTATCAATGTTGGATGTAAACTTGTGTTGGATGAATACTTGGTTTAAAATTGTTTGGAATTTCTTTGAGAAGAAAACACAGCAAGCACACATGCACAATAACCTTGCCCCTTTTCAACAAAAGGTAAAAATAGGTTTGGGTCTAAATCAACCCAATCCTGAACTTTTTGACCCTTTTCAAATGTTTTGTATGTTTTTCCAAAAGCTTGAAGTTGGATCAAATTGTTACTGGTCTGACATAAGACGAATACAACTCAAACACACTTTATCCTTAAGGTCAATGGTCAGTTGCGATATTTTCAGCCCACATCTTGACATTTCTTTAAATTTGGTACTACATACCTTATGAATCCCTTCGTGGCAGGTAAAGATGTGATATACTAAGTCTTGCATGAGCAAAATAGATAGATGATCTCTATGATGGGGGAGACAACACTTTTATCAAGCTACACGTAGCCTTTCAAAAATCCCTATTTCTACTCAAGGAAATATGTATGGTGAGTATCTTGGGAGCAAAACCATCTATGCTCTTGCACTGAACTTTTCACAAATATCCTTAATCAATAGAACGAGTGGGCTTTTCTAATAAAAAGGTGTCTAGTAATGTTCGATGCTTTTGGATATAAGTTCATCCTATAGTGACTCACTTAAGAGCCTTGCAACTTGTGGTGGGGCCCATATGTCCTTTCGACAACTTACACTGTAGGAACAACTATACCCAAGGCTACAGCTTTCAATCTCACCTGATTTCTATAGCGGCTCAAAGGATTTACCGCACAAGGTCGTTCCCAAGAGTGATGTGTCTCTTGGCAAACCTATCTTAAATTTTTTTTTTTTCAAGCATTACTAACACTTTTCTCTTGCACCTAGGACCATGAGAGACAAGGGAGAGGATAGTGTGTGTTAGAAGTAGGACCACTCTACAGATTTTTGCACAAGTGTGCCAAACACTAAAAACACTTATTTTTTTTAACTGGTCTATTGCAATGTGATTTGGAGATGTTCCTCCAACAAACATGGTGTTTTTTTTTAATCCCTCAAAGCAATATGTTGTATAACTAGGAAAGTGAAAATCCTGGTCAACCAAATTGAAGCATGTTTTTGCTTGAAGTAAAATCATTTTTTGGAAACGAAAATTGACAAGTTGTTTGTTCTTTTTAACTTGCAAAATAAAATGTTGATTCTGATTTTTAGACCTGCAAGAAATGAAATTTATTTGTTTGTTTTAAGCCCAAAATGACAATTTGTTCCTAACTTGCAATAAAACGAAGTTCTTTGTTTGATTTTGTGGTTCTTTTTATCTTTGCAAAATGAAGTTCTTTTTAAACCCCAAATTGAAAAATCGTGTTGATTTTATAACCCAAAATGAAAAGTAAAGTTTGTTTTTAGTCCAAAAGGGAAAGTGAATTCTTTTTAATCCAAATTTTAAAAAAAGTTAGAAATAAAAAGAAAATTAGAATCTCCAATTTTTAACTTCTTGAATCCTGCAAAACAAGAAGTTAGCAAAAACCTGCACAAAAAGAGAACAAGTTAGTGAAATGAGAGTTTTTGGTGGACTTCTACAAGCCTAAATTTTTTATTTTTTGGTTACATATTTTTTTTTCAACTCTCTATTACAATAGCGCTACTCTGTGTAAACACAAAAAGACTACTTAATGCAAAAGCGCTTAAATAATAACAAAGGTGCTAAAAAAATGACAAAAGTGCTATAAGAGGGACAAAAGTGCTAAATTAAATTGTCAAACATAATTAAAATTCTGTCAGACAAAGAGCACAACGATGCTAAAAGAGTTACAATAGCGTTATTTTATGAATAATAGCGCTATAACTTGGACAAAGGCACTAATTGGAAGACAAAAGCGCCAGAATGCAGACAAAGGTGCTAAATTCTCAACTGTCGAAGGTGCTGAAATGTGTTCAATATCGCTAAAGTGCAACTTGTGTGGCAATTTTAACAATTTTCAAAAAAGGTTAGTAGTTCCATATCAAAAGGTTGCGTGTTCGATTCACATCGGGTTCACCGAATGATGCACTGCAAAAAAGATGTTAGGAACACACACAAGACAAATCATTTATTAGTGTTAGTAGTATCAATCATAAATGAAATAGAAAGGAAACTACAATCCTAAGCATGCATGTCAAGAGAGATATCAAACATATTATGGAAAGCATACAAAGATGGAGAAAAGACACAAAACACTCCCAAATGCTTGCCAACATGCTCATAGTTGCTCCTCCCTTGTTCCTCTCCTCTCCAAGTTCCACATGAGTGTAGCCCTCAACTTTTTGCACTACTATGGAAGTCTTATGAAGATTCAAGATTTTATGAAAAATGACTAAAATATGCAAATACAAGCTAAATATGAGAAAGCCTAATTAAGCTATATTAATTTTAACCAAAATAACAATTTAGATATGATTTTCTCCTAAAATGCTCTCTCAATTTTAGTATAGATTAGATACATACAAGATTTTTGGATTTGGATATGAAGGAAATGGGCTCTATTTATAGGAAAAATAGAGAAATGGAGGGTTGAGATTGAGTAATCTCAACAAGGGCTAGGATTGATGAGTTTATGATCCATGTGAGGGTTGTCAACCCAATTCCAGGATGACAAATGTCATCATGATATGGCTTGAGAGTAGAGGGAAGAAGCATTAAATGCTTGAAATGACATGAAGGTTAGCTTGGGAGGTAAGGTTAAGCTTGAGTTGAATGAATAAAGCTTTTATCCAATGAATAATGTTTTTATCCAATAGACAAACTCTTGTGCAAGTGCAAGAGTTAGTGGGGATAACCATGGTCAAAGCAACGAATGCTTGAAGAGACCCATGAGTTAAATGGAGGTTGAGTTAGAAGGAAAGTCTCTAACCATGTGGGTGAGTTGAGTTAACCATAAATGGTTATGTAAGAGCCATAAATGGTCATGTAAGAACCATCAATGGTTTGGAAAACTTTAGGGGTTAACTTGTTGGAGACATAAAGCATTTAATACTTTTGAAAGACTCTGGAGGCTTTGAGAAGTGACTTCAAGTTGCTTAGGAATGTGACAATAATTAGGGGATGGGTTTAGACTAATTAGGAATGGTTTAGAAGAATCTAGAATAGGTTTAGGATGCAAGTGGGTTTGGTGGGTGAGGGAAAATAGGATTTTAATTAAAATAAAATTCATTATATCAACCAAATAGGTGCAACTTGCATTTGTAGGAGAATGCAAGTGAGGGGGTTAGTTTAGGGATTTAAATAAATGTTTTATTATTTATTTAAAAGAGGAAAGGGGGTTAAATTAACTAAATGTGTTTTATTCATTTAATTGATTTTAGAGTGTGGCTTAGTGAATTAATTTAAATAAATTGAATAATTTATTTAATTAATAGGAGAAGAGTTTGAGGATGAATTAATTAAAAATTAATTTAATTAATTGATGACTGATGGTTAAATAATCAAATAAAAAGTGAATATTCATTTAATTAAGTGGGCAGATTTATGTGACTACAATTTACATTTCGCCTTATATTATTTCCCTTCCATTTTCATTAGGAATGACTTATTTTCCTTCCATTCTTTTCCATAGAGATTTCCATTCTTTCTACATACTACCTATTATGTCTCTAATAGTAATATGGGACAAATATTTCTCGGTGTGTAATTTAATCAAGCATAGAAAGAGAATATTTAGAAGGAGAATTAGTTTAGCCAGTCACAATCTGCTCCACATAACTACCATAACAATGTAATAAGCTAAAATGATTGTCATATTCTGATTATAACATCAAAGTTTGAATTGGAGTATAACAAATTTTTTCATAGGAAACATGACAATATGTGTTAAATCCTAGATATTTTCCTTCATCTATTGGGGAATGAAGTCTAAAATGAATAGAATACAAACACTTAGCATTAAAATTAAACTAACAAAAATATTATCCAAAACTATAAATACACTAAGCGTACCTAAAACCTTGTTGTTATATTGATTTAGCATGAATCTAAAGAATATGGATACCTTAAAACAAATACTTTTTCATGCTATAACCATTATTTTGAATCACTACTACTAATAAAATCACTACAATAAAATTACGTTGACAAATAACATATCCCCAAATGATAAATGATATTATACATTGTGTCAAACATACTAACAATAATTTTTTAAAACATACCAACCCCTAATTTTACTACCAAATTTGAATGTGTATGAAATAGCCCTAAATACTTTATTGTACCGAATATTTGAATTCTAGAGGTTCTTCGTGTAATTTTGAATAACTTTTAGTAGTAGAAGAATTCAATATTCTTTTATATTTGACCTAACATTTTTAAAATATCACAAAGGAAACTCTATAAAAATAAAAAGTGACACTAGATAAGGGCAAAAAACCTATTTGGAACCTTGGTAGATCATGCCCTAAGTTTCCGAGTGGTAAAGTAAAAGTTGTGAGTAGATCAGTAGAGAACAACCCTATTGCTTCCCCTTCCCCTACAATTGATCTTTGACAACAAGTTGACTAAAGAAGATCAAACTAGTTTCACTAAGGAATGAAGGTTTGCTAGGATGGATAAGTTAACTGTTGCTACTAAGATTGCTAAGGCTATAAGGGAAAACCCACTTGATGATAAGTCTAGGGACCAATATTAGCATTCCACCTTTAATTAGGGTGTGTATGAGAGTAACAAAGAAACACATGAAGAACCCCTTAATCTAGTTTCTGAAGATTCCCTCTCTCACTCCCCTCTATTTGAGACTCATTTTAATGAAGAACTTGAAGGTATGAATAGATTAAAGGATTATGGGGATGATGATACCAAGGAACAAAATGTTGATGGTGGCACTAGTTAGTCTCAAGATTGGCAGGTGTTGGTTGTGGAACTAGATGACCTAAATGCTAAGGTTGAAAGTATAGAAACCCCTTCAAACTGCCTAGGATGTGAGAGAAATAGAGAATGGATTAAATTCTTGAAAGAGGGTATTGATCTAAACTTGGTTAGACTTAATAGAAATCGGAAGCAAAAAAGTTTGATGAAGGTGGTGATAGTGGGAAAGAAGATTAAGAGAAAGAAGAAGAGGAAAGCTTCTTCAAAGGTAGATGATGGATGAACCAAAGAAAAAAATAGTATCACCTTATCCCCATGTGAGTCAGAGTTGGAGGAGATGCTAGATGGATGGGGCTACATATCTTGGTTCCCCTTAGCTGTTTCTTTTTGTTATTTATGCTATTACTAGTTTCTAGGTTGTTGTTTCAATACTTTTATGTTTATGATTATATGAATAGTTTATAAACCCTTCAATGATTTTGTTGGTGGGCTTGATCTCCAAGCCTTGGTCATAGTTTTTGAATGATGGTTTTTGATATGGATGTATAATGGGTTGTGGCCCTTCCACACTTATTCTAATAAAAAGCAAAATGGCTAAAGAGGAGATTTACATAATTAGTCCTTTATGGGGTTTCAAGCATAAAATCAGCCATAATAAATTATTGAGATAAATATAATGTTGAGGAAGAAAATAAAATTAAAATAGGAGAAAAAATATTGTAATAGTAAATGGTAAATGCATGAATTAAAAAATACTTGGTTGGGAGAGAGAAAACTACCAAAATGAAACATGAATTAAAAAATTCGATACGGATGGAATGGTGTCCAAAGTTAAGAGAATAAAACACTAAATTATTAAAAAATTATGTGAGTTGATAAAGGATTTGGAAAGAAACACTAATATTCAATGACTACCTTTATTAGGGTTTAAAGGAGACACAACAAAGATAGATGGAGAGGATAATGGAAAGAGGCAAAATGTCAACATGAATGAAATAAAGGTGAATGAAGATGATTTGGAAAGGTTAAAAAATATGATTTGAGTGGTGGGTGAAGAAAATAAGGATAAAATATAAACAAAAACTAATATCTAGGGCAAATTATTGCTTCAAAGGATGTAAGGAGAGGAGGGGGGAATAAAAGAAAAAAATAGAACATGAATGGAAATTAAAGGAAATGGATGGAAAATGATACAAATAGGTATCTTATGGGGACTATGTATATTAGGAAGGAAACAAGGTGCAAACTAGATAAAAATAGAATAAAGCCCATCTAAAATAGGAAAAAACTTAGAAAATAATCACCAAAACTAAAAAAGATATATTGTTGAAGTTTCTATGACATTTAATTTTAATTTTACTAACATTGATAATAGAAATAACATATTGTATCAATATAATAGCCACTAGCATGCTCTGCCTTTTAGAGAAAATAGCTCAATGATTTCTCTCAAGTAAAAACTTAGTATTTGTAATGTTAAAATGAGGGATAAGAATTCCTGTTTTATTAATTTTTGAGGGGCAATTTAGCGGAGGGAAACTAATTTGAACACTAATGATCTCAAATAAATGTTTTTTGTATTTAAAATTTAATCTAATTAGGTAAAATTATTAGGTTGACTAGACCTAACACACCTAGTTGAGGATTGGTCACTATGCACAAGGAGGTATAATTTTCTATGATAGATCAAGGATAAAGGATAAAGGTATAAATTTGATAAACAAAAGATAGAGACAAGTGTAATATGATAGTTTGAGGTTTTGGAATGTGTATTCGACAAGATCCAGGAGAAACCATCATGGATATGGGTGAACTTGGTAGTGACATGATTGACATCCTCCCGAATAGTAGAAACCAAGATAAATTTTTGTCTCTAGAACATCATAATACCTCTCGATGCCATGTTTGAATCATTACAATGACTACCACTATCCTTAAAGCACAGGTTTTTAAAATTCAACAATCTCTCACTCTTCATCTTAGTTTCTTGAATAACCAAGATATCAGGCTTATGATCTCTAACAATTATGGATAAGAGATCATGCTTGTGGGGATTATTTAAAACCCATAATATTCTAGGAAACAATCTTCATTTCTTGAGAGGTGTGCCTTACAGGTGCATCTCAGGGATTATCTTTTGAACCCCATCAACAATATCCTATTCTCTACATCATTTATAAGGTTTTTTGCTTGAACCTTAGAAGATCCACAATCAGATTTAGATCTATTCGTAGTAGTGACCCACATAGACAATGGTTTTCTCCCACTTTTTGACTTAACCACTTTGAAAGGAGATCCATCCTCCAAATCAGATCCCTCCAGGTTGAAATCATAGGGATTATCCATCTCCACCCAACTGGATTTAACTATATCTTCAAAGATCTCCATACAACCAAATGGGCCCATTCCACCTCCCTAAAAAATATAATCAACATGGCTCACCTTTATAAAAGGAGAAGAGGCAACTAGATTCCTCATATGGTTCACACCTTCTGGTGTAGGGAACATAACACTCCAAGTATGAAATATTAATTTTCTTTTAAGTTTGTGCATTATCTTTGTGATGTAATAATGGACCAACCATTGAGGACTCAGTAGAGCCATGGTCGAGTTGTCCAAGTTTTTATTTGAGTCAATTGTGTTAAGGATGTTGATAGCTTGAGAAGTGAGTTGCTTAGGTAGTTCACTGCTAAAGTACTCTAGATGAATGTATTCATGTATTAGAGGTCAATTGAGTTTTGTTTAGGTATTATAGGCTGTTTGAGGATGTTGAGGAGTCTTAAAATGCATTAGAATGCAAAATTGCATCTTGGAGCCAAAAGTTGTAATTGCTCAGCAACATTTTGCAATTTCTTGCAAAAGTTGCATTTTTGGTTATAGGCATTAAAATTTGTTTGAACCGACTAAAAAAAGGGCATAAAAGCCAAAATTCATGTCATTGTACGGGTTGGATGATTGGAAATGCAATTGCAAGTTTTTGGTTTGTGAAGCAACCTCGTTTCCACCGGTTTTTGACAGTTTTACTCTTGTTTTCATTGCTTGTACGGTCCAGTACGGACTAGATGGTGTAATTCATTGCAATTCTAAGTGTTCATTGTATTTTTCTTCTTTAAGGTTGATTTGCAGGTCTATTTTTCCTAAGTTGTAGAGATTTCTTCCATTCTTTGCATCTAGGAGCAAAACCCTTGCAAGTAGGGTTCAAGAGCAAGAAAATGGTTCTAACCTAGGAATTCTTTGATGGAACCTATTGAAATAACTAAGAATGCTAGGTTAGGGTCTGTACATAGATTTAGAATAGGTTGTGTGGTGTTGCAGGTCCAGAAGGAGGAGAAACAATGAAGCCCTAGGCTCATCGTTGGGAGTAGGTGAGTTAGGACAACAAGAAAGGTGTGTTTTATGAGCACATGGGGATTGGTGTAGGACCAAGTGACACATGAATAGAAATCCCTCTAAGTGCCCTTTAATATTCCCAATTTTTTTGGAGTAGGAGATTTGACAGGTGAAGAGTTTTAGTCCCATCTTGCCAAGTCACTGATGAGGCCTAAACCCTTCAAAATAGTGTAGCATTGGAAACCCCACTTGTACAGATAACCTAGATGCACTTTTCTAGTATTGTCTATAAATTTAAAAAGGGTACTCGAATCCATGATTTATTTATATTCTTTTTTGGGCCTTTTGCAAACTAAGACTCTAAAACCGCCTAGGGAGGGCTAATGCAATTAGGCCTATTTTATGCCGGTATGGACCTAGAAGGGTTAGGAAGCTAAAGAGATGGGTTTGGTGGCCTTCAGCCTCAAAATACATTAAAGACATCTAGTAGATGCATTGAGAAACCATAGGAAGTGGGTGTGTGTTAAGATCCTTGCATGAGTGGTTGGAGCCCAGGAGAGGTGTGTGTGTGTGTGTGATTGAGGTGGCAACCTCAAGGAGTGCAGTTGATTATCCATAAACCATTGGCTATACCTAGGAGGCAAGTTAAGAAGGTTTAGAACTTGGAGGTCTCAGTATCTTAACCCCTACTAAGTGCCATAGGAAGTACTTGAGTAGTTGCTGGGTTGAGTAGGACAAGTCACTCAAGAAGGTGTATTGAAGCAAGCTGCAAGACTCTCTGCATCACCTTCAATATTAAGCTCCACCCAAACTAAGGGAAGAGTAATACACTCCTCAACAATCATATCCAAAGGGTCAAAACAACCATCAACAAACTTTCCATTCTTAGGGCCTCAATGTGGACATGGGGCAATTTAGAAAATGAAGAGATATCCTTATCAAACATGTTTACCTCATTAGATTTGACAGCGTCACCAACTAGTGAGTTGATAGTAGGGAGAGGCTCATGTGTGTTCCCCATTCCCAAGTCCAAAGACACACACTTATCCACCAAGGGAGAATGAGGTTTTCATTTCCTTATTTCTTTAGCATCAAAAGCATGCAAAAATTTTTCCACTTGCCCCTTCCCATTCTTCATTAGTTTAGGAGACTGAGGGAGGATCTCTTTGTCCTTGTAGCATCCTAAAATTGCAACCATTTACAATTTTGACTGTATTTGGGGCCCTTACCTTAGTGTTCTCATCCTCATACTTGATCTGGACCTATTTATGCCTCTATCGTGCAACAATGTTCATATTATATCATTTCACCTTGCATAGAACCTTAAGCTTGGCCCAAATACGGGGTAGGACCAGGGTGTGGTGCTTTGGTCCTCACTAGGACCATGACACCATGCCATGGTCCTCCTTAGGTGGGCCTTAATTTGAACCCCTTGTCAACCCATCTCAAATTTGAACGAGAAAAATTGCTCCATGTTGGCCTATGTCAGAAAATGAATATGTTTGATGACATGCGAGTATATAAGGAGGTATTCCCCTCTTATTTGGACATAAGACAAGGCAAGGAGATAAGGTGGATACAAGGGATAAGTGGGAGAACTACATTCAAGCAATCAGGCATTCAAGCATTGAAGTATTCATCATCAAGAATTTCTAGAGGTCTTCAAGGTTGCATATTATTCATCTATTAATTGTGGAGCAACATTACATCATTCATTTGCAAGCATGTGTGTGTGATTAGGGTTTTTTCATATCCATGCTATTTTCATACAACATATGTGATTACATTTAAGAAGAAAAGCATCATCACCACTCATTGCAGATATGAGGTATACCTTTCCATCATTTATTTCAAGCATTTGCAATATTTCATTCAAGGTTGATTCCAAATCGGGGTTTGACTTAGGCAAACCCCTAATCCCAACCTTTTTCCCCTTCTTTCTGTGTGTAGGAAATAGGTACAAAGCTATACACTTCAGAATAATCTTCATTCATAGAGACGAATCAACCCTTTTTGATGTGTGAAAAGTTTGAAAGACCATGGTACCACATCTTGGTCTTGGCTTTGTAGGATCTTTTCCGAGGGTCAAATTTGACTCGGCTTATATTGCTCAATTCCACATGCCCTGCTCGATCTTGCATTTGTAGATCACTGTTTCTTTAGTTTTATCTTCATTTTTCAGCACTTTATCCTATTTTAGCATTTTGAATTACAAAAGAGAGGAAAACCCACAAAATTCAATCCAATCCATTTAGTATTTAGTCCTTATCTCATTTGTGACTAAATCTAGTGGATTCCCTTCCCTGTTTTGCATGTAAAGGTTTCCCAAGTGAAAATTGATTTGGTGATTTTTCCCTCCCATGTTTCAAATTTCCAAATCAAATTTTCCCCTTTATAGTCCTTATCCAAGGAGAAAACCTCACCCTTCTAAGGGAGATGACCTATTTCTTTCAAAACTTTCTTCATTTTAGTTGGAGTCTTTGAAGGACATTGCTTAGCCCCATGGCCAGATTTTTTGCAGTGGTAACACACAAAAGGAAGAGTATCAAATTCAATATATTGAGTCTAGATATCCAACTTTGAATTAATCTCAATAGAAGATGGCAAATCAGAAGATTGTTCAATACCCACACAAATCTTGGCATACACTAGATTCCTGCATGAAGCTGTCATCTCATAAATTGACAAAAGTTCACCGAAAGAACTTGCAATCCCCCTAAAAATGTCCTCATCCGAAAACTCTAGCAGAAGACCATTTAGTCTAGCCCAAATTGGGATGATGTTGAAAAAGGAATTAGAAATATCTAAGCCTCATTCCCATATTTCAAAGCCAAAGAGGTATTACCAAAGACCCAAGGACCACCACAAATAATTCTCTACAAATTGTCATCAGAAGAAAAGGAAAAAACAAAGAAGCCTTGTGGCATAGCTAAAACATCAACTTGGCCTTTAACCTTCCATTTTCTTTTAACGTAAGTCCTTACCACTTCAATTTTAGGTTGAGGACCCAAGAATTTCCTAACCAAAGGTTGATCTATAAGAGAGAAATTCAGATCAAAAATCAAATCTAGGACAAAATAACATACTCACCTTTACCCAGATCAGACAAATTCAAGACAGGGGTCAAAGAACGCTTTGAATGACACCCAAATAAGGCTTTCTAAGAGAAAATGTAAGATTCCCCCCTTTGTGCACCTAGGATGCCACAAAAGAACCCCCTCAACCAACATTACACATGGGGTCCACATTCTGAGCATTTGTGTCTTCCTTGAGGCCCTTCCCTTGGGAAACACCAACAAACCCATTAGAACTGCATAATTTTCCTTGGGACCCATTAGCTTTCCCATCACCTTCCTCTACCTCAAGCTCTTGTGCTAAATGAGACCAACACCACCACCCCATGTTGCTGCCTACAATCCTACACTAGCACCCTACGTCCCTGAACCTGTACCTTTACTACCCGCTCCCACACCCATGCTCTTTTTTCTCGATCTTCACCCCATTCATTTTTTTTTTGACACAAGTTCTACTAAAAATGAACCAATTTCAAATGATGTTCTAAAATGTTAATCACAATCAACCAAAGACAAATTCATTAAATATTTTCTCATGTTTAAAGTAATCACTATAATTCTTACAACTTAGCAATAGAGAGTTCAAAGTGGAAAACCTAAAAATGAGCAATATTATTTGTTTCTACAACCTTTAGATAGAGTATTATATAGTATAAAGATCATCATTTGCAAAGGTTTTTGATCATATGAACATATAAAACAATTTGTAGAAGTAAAAAAAGACAGAAAGTTGTAGGGAAAACTAAAGTTAAAGAAATTTTGTTAAATAAAAAATTATTTATCGAAAATGTGTTTGCAAAGGAAGGGAAAATGAAAAAAAAAGGTACAATTTAAGGGATTATTGATAGAATGAACTAAGAAAAGCTAGATTGCATTTGGTATAGATAGCTATTTCATCTTATGATTGAGCATGTGAATAGGGAACTAATCTAATTAAAAAATGATGTTATATTTAATAACACGATTTATAATATGATTTTTTGTCAACGTTATATAAATAATTTTATTTTTGTAAGTATGTTCATAATATTTTAGGAGATGTCTTTATTTCGAGGCAACAATTTAACAAGAAATCTTTAGGGCCCATGCGATGGCTTAGCATATTTTGGATAGCAGCCACTACTCAAATTTTTAAGGAATCAATTGTGAAGTTGGTGACCCAGATATTTAAGATTTCTATTAATGTATTAATAACAATTTGTATGAGGTAAAATTTAAAGACAAATTTTACAAAGGAATGAAAGATGTTAATGGACCTATTGATTTTTTTTTCAATTTGTGATTACTACTTATTTCCATCCCCTCATTTTTTTTCACAACCTATTTTCAATTCCTAAGAGGTAGCTGCTACACTTAAATATGGAAGATTCCAAACTGTCTTTTTTCCATAAATAAAAAATTGCATCGAAAATAAATAAAAACTCTCTTAAACTTCACTTTTCACTTTACCTTTCCAAACCCCAATTCGCTTAAGTTCATACAAATGGTCTTGATAAAAACATTTATCCTCCATATTTACATCATTAAAATATCATAAGTTCACTTTATAGATGCATGGTCCCAAGCCCAACTTTGTTGAAATGATTTTTTCTCTTTAATGTCACAACCCTCCTTTATCACTTTTTGATTCAAACACAATTCTATCATATTTTTGATAAGCTATTTAAATGACTGAATAGATGTTATAAAAAGAATAAAAATAATAATACACACACACACACACATGGAGAATATATATTATTTTTATTTATATATTTTCCACTTCCAATTACGGCACATGTCGTAGGAAGAATAAGAAGCTTCTAGAGGATTCTCCACCACCTTGCATGTAACTCCCCCACTAAGTTTAATCAATTTGCATGAAGTCCAAAATTGGGAAGGAATCTCCTTTTTAATTAAATTTTCTAGATAGTGGAATGGAGGGATTTTTCTTCTAAAATGGTATGCAAGTTTCAAAGAAGGGAGTTGATTATGTTTTGAAGAAAATTTTCCAAGTTTTAGAAGTAGATCTTCTTTGGTAGTCTCTTTTTTTTCGTTGTTGGAATTTTAAGTTGTTGTTTGAAGGATTTCTCTCAAGTTGCAAGGAAGGATTGAAAGGATAACAAGTGGATTCAACATCAAGCTCGATAAACCAGGTTCTCTCCTTGTTATTTCACATACACTTATGAGGAATTTGTATTATAAAAAAAAATAGTTATAGATCTTCCTTTATATAAAGAAATTCTTTTATTAGATTTTAAATCTTTTATTTGGGGATAAATAATAATGATAATTCTTTCATATAGTGCATACTATAGATAATTATTTATTTATTTTATTTCCCCTTAAGAAAATATGCACATGATCTTGCTTTTTGTTTTTTTCAAAGATAGTAGGCAAAAAAAAAAGGAGAAATCATATTCCTTTAATTTTTTTTTAAAATCTCTTTTTTCTGAGAATAAAATTCTTCCCGGTGTGATTTGAATCTTAATCTTTACCTCTTCCCTCTAATTTATTTCTTTGGTTCTTTGAATGGAAATCTGAATCTCATTCTTTAATCTCTTTGTGAGTTGAGTAAGATTTCTCTGTGAATAATAGTTGAATCAAAATCTCTCTGTGAATTTTAGGTGAATAAGATCCCTCTGTGATTATTAGATTAAATAAATCTCCCTGTGAGTTGGATAAGATCCCTCTGTGAATTTTAGTTAAATAAATCTCTATGTGATTATTAGTTAAATAAATCTCCTTGTGAGTTGAATAAGACCTCTCTGTGAATATTGGAGATAAACAATCTTCCTGTGAGTACTGGAAATAAACTCTCTATCCCCCTGTGAATATTGGAAATATTAACCTCATGTTTACTGTAAAATCATCCTAGAACAATTGTTTGATTATCTATGTTCTTATTTTCATAAATAAATTCTCTTTTATTTATATATATCAATAAGTAATTGGGAATGAAAAACCATATATATATATATTAAATTTATTTCAAAAGTTAAAATATTTTAATGTTGTAAGCAAAGACACAGACTTCGAAAATTATTCGAATGATTCACGAAGGCATATAGGGGTGGCGTTTATTGTAACTGCTGGAGGGGGCAGTGGTACCCCCCACTACCCCTGCAATCACTATCACGACAGTGGCCGCAGGGGAGTGGAGGGGCCCACAGTGTCCCCTCAAACCTGCGGGCCTGCACATGCAGGACCGCAGGGGTGATGGGACCCGTGGTCCCCACCCCCCCCTAATTATTATTAAACATAAACAATTCGCCCATGTTTTTTTTGTTGTTGTTATATTTATTTAGTTTTTTTTTTATATAAATGTATAATATACAATTTAGAAATAAATGTATAAATTGCAAATTTGAAACCGTTAATTTTCTTTTTCCTTAATATAAACTTTAAGTTATTAAATTAACTTAGAAAAATTTATAAATATTGGGGATTATTGAGGAATAAATTCATGATTAACTTTTCTATAATAAATTTATACTTGTAAATGTTATAATTAGAATCATTCGATCTATTAAGATCCATTGGGGCACTTAGTTGGCATTAAGAAAATAATTCACATTAATATGATTTGAATCAAATGCCTAAATTTAATCGCTATTTTTGGATTGCTTAATCATGCACGCAAGTTACACTATTTTTATAACATGCAAATTACTTATAGATTAATTACATTTATTGACGTTTTCATGCAAGTTGCACTATTCTTATAACATGCAAATTACTTATAGATCAATTACATTTATTGACGTTTTCATGCAAGTACACATGTAATTATTAATATGCAAGTTTCATGTTGGTCATTGTTATGCAAGTTATATTTCAAGTAGTTACTTCAATCAATTAAATTTTGCGCATTCAATTAGTAGTTGTTTTCATAGCTCATAGTTAGAAAACTAAATAAAGGAAGATGGAAACCAAAACATAGTAGCATTCAGTATATATGGTTCCTCTGGGTCACGCTTACGAGTAATGCCGTCGTGTTGAAATACTGCACTTAACGCCTAATAAAGCTACATCAACGACGTCTATGGCATCGTCCCTATAAATCGTCGGGGAGTAATAAGGGACACTTGGAAGTTAAAATCCAAGGGGCGGGTAATCCCCCTTGGATCGATAATTTAATAAGATAATTCTAAAACGATCTTTCATTCGCTAAGTTAAACTATAGTAAACCCCTATAGGGATGATGAGTGAAATGCTTTTGTAAAATTGATTTAATCTCGAAGAATTATTGTCGATTGACAATTGGTCAAGGGTAATGCTCTTGATAAGAATTAGGATCTAGTTGTTTTAGGCCACAAGCAATAGGCCATCGTGGGTAGCAACCACAAAGAAATTGTCTGGGACATTGACCCTAGAAAGGGTTGCGTACCCACTAATCATTTTACATCAAACCATAGAGTAGAAAATAGAACTACATACTTTACGGCTTGATCTCGTGCCGAAGCGGGTATGTAGGCAGTCTTGGGATGAAGTTGTCCCTCGTACTCATGCATTCGTGGGTAGGGTCTAGGCTTGGTAAAAGAAAGATTGAGTAAGATTCCTATTTTGAAAGATAAGATAATTAAATTGGAAAAAGTAATTCAATGCATACTAAGAAGGAATCCCGTATGAACTCGCTTGACTTCCCGAGGCTTTAAGCCAAATTCCAAGGTGGAATTCAAGCTTGTATTATGTTATGTAATTACTCATAAGGACAGCGACCTCAATGCGCTTTTGTTAGAAGAGTGTAGTACTTAGTGAGTGGCTCAGGACCTGAATGGTCCCGATGAGGCTAAGTCTCTGGCCAGTGCACCTCCTATCCCGATTGGATAGATGCCTACTTGATATGGGTAGATGCCTATCTCATATTGGATAGATGAAATCTTATGTCCCGTATGGACAAATGCCTAACTCGTATGGTTAGATGCTCATCCCGGATGGATGAATGCCTAATCCAAATGGATGGATGCCCAGAGTATGCGATTGAATCAAACACAATGATTAAATTAATCACAAAAAAAAAAAGAATGGTCAAATTGTTGAGTTAATTATGGTTTGTTATTACATGTGGTATCAGAGAAAAGATTCAAATCTAGGCCTTGTGCTCACCTCAATTTATACAACTAAGGGAATGTTTTGCAATGGTAGAAATTAAATTTTAAAATCCTAAATCAAGAACTAACTACATAATTTAACTTTCAGGTAAAAACCTTGAATGGCTAGAGGAAGAGGAAGAGAGAGAGGAAGAGGAAGAGGTTTTGGTCACTATGCACAAGGAGGTATAATTTTCTATGATAGATCAAGGATAAAGGATAAAGGTATAAATTTGATAAACAAAAGATAGAGACAAGTGTAATATGATAGTTTGAGGTTTTGGAATGTGTATTCGACAAGATCCAGGAGAAACTATCATGGATATGGGTGAACTTGGTAGTGACATGATTGACATCCTCCCGAATAGTAGAAACCAAGATAAATTTTTGTCTCTAGAACATCATAATACCTCTCGATGCCATGTTTGAATCATTACAATGACTACCACTATCCTTAAAGCACAGGTTTTTAAAATTCAACAATCTCTCACTCTTCATCTTAGTTTCTTGAATAACCAAGATATCAGGCTTATGATCTCTAACAATTATGGATAAGAGATCATTCTTGTGGGGATTATTTAAAACCCATAATATTCTAGGAAACAATCTTCATTTCTTGAGAGGCGTGCCTTACAGGTGCATCTCAGGGATTATCTTTTGAACCCCATCAACAATATCCTATTCTCTACATCATTTATAAGGTTTTTTGATTGAACCTTAGAAGATCCACAATCAGATTTAGATCTATTCGTAGTAGTGACCCACATAGACAATGGTTTTCTCCCACTTTTTGACTTAACCACTTTGAAAGGAGATCCATCCTCCAAATCAGATCCCTCCAGGTTGAAATCCTAGGGATTATCCATCTCCACCCAACTGGATTTAACTATATCTTCAAAGATCTCCATACAACCAAATGGGCCCATTCCACCTCCCTAAAAAATATAATCAACATGGCTCACCTTTATAAAAGGAGAAGAGGCAACTAGATTCCTCATATGGTTCACACCTTCTGGTGTAGGGAACATAACACTCCAAGTATGAAATATTAATTTTCTTTTAAGTTTGTGCATTATCTTTGTGATGTAATAATGGACCAACCATTGAGGACTCAGTAGAGCCATGGTCGAGTTGTCCAAGTTTTTATTTGAGTCAATTGTGTTAAGGATGTTGATAGCTTGAGAAGTGAGTTGCTTAGGTAGTTCACTGCTAAAGTACTCTAGATGAATGTATTCATGTATTAGAGGTCAATTGAGTTTTGTTTAGGTATTATAGGCTGTTTGAGGATGTTGAGGAGTCTTAAAATGCATTAGAATGCAAAATTGCATCTTGGAGCCAAAAGTTGTAATTGCTCAGCAACATTTTGCAATTTCTTGCAAAAGTTGCATTTTTGGTTATAGGCATTAAAATTTGTTTGAACCGACTAAAAAAAGGGCATAAAAGCCAAAATTCATGTCATTGTACGGGTTGGATGATTGGAAATGCAATTGCAAGTTTTTGGTTTGTGAAGCAACCTCGTTTCCACCGGTTTTTGACAGTTTTACTCTTGTTTTCATTGCTTGTACGGTCCAGTACGGACTAGATGGTGTAATTCATTGCAATTCTAAGTGTTCATTGTATTTTTCTTCTTTAAGGTTGATTTGCAGGTCTATTTTTCCTAAGTTGTAGAGATTTCTTCCATTCTTTGCATCTAGGAGCAAAACCCTTGCAAGTAGGGTTCAAGAGCAAGAAAATGGTTCTAACCTAGGAATTCTTTGATGGAACCTATTGAAATAACTAAGAATGCTAGGTTAGGGTCTGTACATAGATTTAGAATAGGTTGTGTGGTGTTGCAGGTCCAGAAGGAGGAGAAACAATGAAGCCCTAGGCTCATCGTTGGGAGTAGGTGAGTTAGGACAACAAGAAAGGTGTGTTTTATGAGCACATGGGGATTGGTGTAGGACCAAGTGACACATGAATAGAAATCCCTCTAAGTGCCCTTTAATATTCCCAATTTTTTTGGGGTAGGAGATTTGACAGGTGAAGAGTTTTAGTCCCATCTTGCCAAGTCACTGATGAGGCCTAAACCCTTCAAAATAGTGTAGCATTGGAAACCCCACTTGTACAGATAACCTAGATGCACTTTTCTAGTATTGTCTATAAATTTAAAAAGGGTACTCGAATCCATGATTTATTTATATTCTTTTTTGGGCCTTTTGCAAACTAAGACTCTAAAACCGCCTAGGGAGGGCTAATGCAATTAGGCCTATTTTATGCCGGTATGGACCTAGAAGGGTTAGGAAGCTAAAGAGATGGGTTTGGTGGCCTTCAGCCTCAAAATACATTAAAGACATCTAGTAGATGCATTGAGAAACCATAGGAAGTGGGTGTGTGTTAAGATCCTTGCATGAGTGGTTGGAGCCCAGGAGAGGTGTGTGTGTGTGTGTGATTGAGGTGGCAACCTCAAGGAGTGCAGTTGATTATCCATAAACCATTGGCTATACCTAGGAGGCAAGTTAAGAAGGTTTAGAACTTGGAGGTCTCAGTATCTTAACCCCTACTAAGTGCCATAGGAAGTACTTGAGTAGTTGCTGGGTTGAGTAGGACAAGTCACTCAAGAAGGTGTATTGAAGCAAGCTGCAAGACTCTCTGCATCACCTTCAATATTAAGCTCCACCCAAACTAAGGGAAGAGTAATACACTCCTCAACAATCATATCCAAAGGGTCAAAACAACCATCAACAAACTTTCCATTCTTAGGGCCTCAATGTGGACATGGGGCAATTTAGAAAATGAAGAGATATCCTTATCAAACATGTTTACCTCATTAGATTTGACAGCGTCACCAACTAGTGAGTTGATAGTAGGGAGAGGCTCATGTGTGTTCCCCATTCCCAAGTCCAAAGACACACACTTATCCACCAAGGGAGAATGAGGTTTTCATTTCCTTATTTCTTTAGCATCAAAAGCATGCAAAAATTTTTCCACTTGCCCCTTCCCATTCTTCATTAGTTTAGGAGACTGAGGGAGGATCTCTTTGTCCTTGTAGCATCCTAAAATTGCAACCATTTACAATTTTGACTGTATTTGGGGCCCTTACCTTAGTGTTCTCATCCTCATACTTGATCTGGACCTATTTATGCCTCTATCGTGCAACAATGTTCATATTATATCATTTCACCTTGCATAGAACCTTAAGCTTGGCCCAAATACGGGGTAGGACCAGGGTGTGGTGCTTTGGTCCTCACTAGGACCATGACACCATGCCATGGTCCTCCTTAGGTGGGCCTTAATTTGAACCCCTTGTCAACCCATCTCAAATTTGAACGAGAAAAATTGCTCCATGTTGGCCTATGTCAGAAAATGAATATGTTTGATGACATGCGAGTATATAAGGAGGTATTCCCCTCTTATTTGGACATAAGACAAGGCAAGGAGATAAGGTGGATACAAGGGATAAGTGGGAGAACTACATTCAAGCAATCAGGCATTCAAGCATTGAAGTATTCATCATCAAGAATTTCTAGAGGTCTTCAAGGTTGCATATTATTCATCTATTAATTGTGGAGCAACATTACATCATTCATTTGCAAGCATGTGTGTGTGATTAGGGTTTTTTCATATCCATGCTATTTTCATACAACATATGTGATTACATTTAAGAAGAAAAGCATCATCACCACTCATTGCAGATATGAGGTATACCTTTCCATCATTTATTTCAAGCATTTGCAATATTTCATTCAAGGTTGATTCCAAATCGGGGTTTGACTTAGGCAAACCCCTAATCCCAACCTTTTTCCCCTTCTTTCTGTGTGTAGGAAATAGGTACAAAGCTATACACTTCAGAATAATCTTCATTCATAGAGACGAATCAACCCTTTTTGATGTGTGAAAAGTTTGAAAGACCATGGTACCACATCTTGGTCTTGGCTTTGTAGGATCTTTTCCGAGGGTCAAATTTGACTCGGCTTATATTGCTCAATTCCACATGCCCTGCTCGATCTTGCATTTGTAGATCACTGTTTCTTTAGTTTTATCTTCATTTTTCAGCACTTTATCCTATTTTAGCATTTTGAATTACAAAAGAGAGGAAAACCCACAAAATTCAATCCAATCCATTTAGTATTTAGTCCTTATCTCATTTGTGACTAAATCTAGTGGATTCCCTTCCCTGTTTTGCATGTAAAGGTTTCCCAAGTGAAAATTGATTTGGTGATTTTTCCCTCCCATGTTTCAAATTTCCAAATCAAATTTTCCCCTTTATAGTCCTTATCCAAGGAGAAAACCTCACCCTTCTAAGGGAGATGACCTATTTCTTTCAAAACTTTCTTCATTTTAGTTGGAGTCTTTGAAGGACATTGCTTAGCCCCATGGCCAGATTTTTTGCAGTGGTAACACACAAAAGGAAGAGTATCAAATTCAATATATTGAGTCTAGATATCCAACTTTGAATTAATCTCAATAGAAGATGGCAAATCAGAAGATTGTTCAATACCCACACAAATCTTGGCATACACTAGATTCCTGCATGAAGCTGTCATCTCATAAATTGACAAAAGTTCACCGAAAGAACTTGCAATCCCCCTAAAAATGTCCTCATCCGAAAACTCTAGCAGAAGACCATTTAGTCTAGCCCAAATTGGGATGATGTTGAAAAAGGAATTAGAAATATCTAAGCCTCATTCCCATATTTCAAAGCCAAAGAGGTATTACCAAAGACCCAAGGACCACCACAAATAATTCTCTACAAATTGTCATCAGAAGAAAAGGAAAAAACAAAGAAGCCTTGTGGCATAGCTAAAACATCAACTTGGCCTTTAACCTTCCATTTTCTTTTAACGTAAGTCCTTACCACTTCAATTTTAGGTTGAGGACCCAAGAATTTCCTAACCAAAGGTTGATCTATAAGAGAGAAATTCAGATCAAAAATCAAATCTAGGACAAAATAACATACTCACCTTTACCCAGATCAGACAAATTCAAGACAGGGGTCAAAGAACGCTTTGAATGACACCCAAATAAGGCTTTCTAAGAGAAAATGTAAGATTCCCCCCTTTGTGCACCTAGGATGCCACAAAAGAACCCCCTCAACCAACATTACACATGGGGTCCACATTCTGAGCATTTGTGTCTTCCTTGAGGCCCTTCCCTTGGGAAACACCAACAAACCCATTAGAACTGCATAATTTTCCTTGGGACCCATTAGCTTTCCCATCACCTTCCTCTACCTCAAGCTCTTGTGCTAAATGAGACCAACACCACCACCCCATGTTGCTGCCTACAATCCTACACTAGCACCCTACGTCCCTGAACCTGTACCTTTACTACCCGCTCCCACACCCATGCTCTTTTTTCTCGATCTTCACCCCATTCATTTTTTTTTTGACACAAGTTCTACTAAAA
Organism: Cryptomeria japonica; assembly: GCF_030272615.1. Classification (NCBI taxonomy): domain Eukaryota; kingdom Viridiplantae; phylum Streptophyta; class Pinopsida; order Cupressales; family Cupressaceae; genus Cryptomeria; species Cryptomeria japonica. The sequence continues at coordinate 216,063,970 of NC_081405.1, read as the reverse complement.
ATGAACCAATTTCAAATGATGTTCTAAAATGTTAATCACAATCAACCAAAGACAAATTCATTAAATATTTTCTCATGTTTAAAGTAATCACTATAATTCTTACAACTTAGCAATAGAGAGTTCAAAGTGGAAAACCTAAAAATGAGCAATATTATTTGTTTCTACAACCTTTAGATAGAGTATTATATAGTATAAAGATCATCATTTGCAAAGGTTTTTGATCATATGAACATATAAAACAATTTGTAGAAGTAAAAAAAGACAGAAAGTTGTAGGGAAAACTAAAGTTAAAGAAATTTTGTTAAATAAAAAATTATTTATCGAAAATGTGTTTGCAAAGGAAGGGAAAATGAAAAAAAAAGGTACAATTTAAGGGATTATTGATAGAATGAACTAAGAAAAGCTAGATTGCATTTGGTATAGATAGCTATTTCATCTTATGATTGAGCATGTGAATAGGGAACTAATCTAATTAAAAAATGATGTTATATTTAATAACACGATTTATAATATGATTTTTTGTCAACGTTATATAAATAATTTTATTTTTGTAAGTATGTTCATAATATTTTAGGAGATGTCTTTATTTCGAGGCAACAATTTAACAAGAAATCTTTAGGGCCCATGCGATGGCTTAGCATATTTTGGATAGCAGCCACTACTCAAATTTTTAAGGAATCAATTGTGAAGTTGGTGACCCAGATATTTAAGATTTCTATTAATGTATTAATAACAATTTGTATGAGGTAAAATTTAAAGACAAATTTTACAAAGGAATGAAAGATGTTAATGGACCTATTGATTTTTTTTTCAATTTGTGATTACTACTTATTTCCATCCCCTCATTTTTTTTCACAACCTATTTTCAATTCCTAAGAGGTAGCTGCTACACTTAAATATGGAAGATTCCAAACTGTCTTTTTTCCATAAATAAAAAATTGCATCGAAAATAAATAAAAACTCTCTTAAACTTCACTTTTCACTTTACCTTTCCAAACCCCAATTCGCTTAAGTTCATACAAATGGTCTTGATAAAAACATTTATCCTCCATATTTACATCATTAAAATATCATAAGTTCACTTTATAGATGCATGGTCCCAAGCCCAACTTTGTTGAAATGATTTTTTCTCTTTAATGTCACAACCCTCCTTTATCACTTTTTGATTCAAACACAATTCTATCATATTTTTGATAAGCTATTTAAATGACTGAATAGATGTTATAAAAAGAATAAAAATAATAATACACACACACACACACATGGAGAATATATATTATTTTTATTTATATATTTTCCACTTCCAATTACGGCACATGTCGTAGGAAGAATAAGAAGCTTCTAGAGGATTCTCCACCACCTTGCATGTAACTCCCCCACTAAGTTTAATCAATTTGCATGAAGTCCAAAATTGGGAAGGAATCTCCTTTTTAATTAAATTTTCTAGATAGTGGAATGGAGGGATTTTTCTTCTAAAATGGTATGCAAGTTTCAAAGAAGGGAGTTGATTATGTTTTGAAGAAAATTTTCCAAGTTTTAGAAGTAGATCTTCTTTGGTAGTCTCTTTTTTTTCGTTGTTGGAATTTTAAGTTGTTGTTTGAAGGATTTCTCTCAAGTTGCAAGGAAGGATTGAAAGGATAACAAGTGGATTCAACATCAAGCTCGATAAACCAGGTTCTCTCCTTGTTATTTCACATACACTTATGAGGAATTTGTATTATAAAAAAAAATAGTTATAGATCTTCCTTTATATAAAGAAATTCTTTTATTAGATTTTAAATCTTTTATTTGGGGATAAATAATAATGATAATTCTTTCATATAGTGCATACTATAGATAATTATTTATTTATTTTATTTCCCCTTAAGAAAATATGCACATGATCTTGCTTTTTGTTTTTTTCAAAGATAGTAGGCAAAAAAAAAAGGAGAAATCATATTCCTTTAATTTTTTTTTAAAATCTCTTTTTTCTGAGAATAAAATTCTTCCCGGTGTGATTTGAATCTTAATCTTTACCTCTTCCCTCTAATTTATTTCTTTGGTTCTTTGAATGGAAATCTGAATCTCATTCTTTAATCTCTTTGTGAGTTGAGTAAGATTTCTCTGTGAATAATAGTTGAATCAAAATCTCTCTGTGAATTTTAGGTGAATAAGATCCCTCTGTGATTATTAGATTAAATAAATCTCCCTGTGAGTTGGATAAGATCCCTCTGTGAATTTTAGTTAAATAAATCTCTATGTGATTATTAGTTAAATAAATCTCCTTGTGAGTTGAATAAGACCTCTCTGTGAATATTGGAGATAAACAATCTTCCTGTGAGTACTGGAAATAAACTCTCTATCCCCCTGTGAATATTGGAAATATTAACCTCATGTTTACTGTAAAATCATCCTAGAACAATTGTTTGATTATCTATGTTCTTATTTTCATAAATAAATTCTCTTTTATTTATATATATCAATAAGTAATTGGGAATGAAAAACCATATATATATATATTAAATTTATTTCAAAAGTTAAAATATTTTAATGTTGTAAGCAAAGACACAGACTTCGAAAATTATTCGAATGATTCACGAAGGCATATAGGGGTGGCGTTTATTGTAACTGCTGGAGGGGGCAGTGGTACCCCCCACTACCCCTGCAATCACTATCACGACAGTGGCCGCAGGGGAGTGGAGGGGCCCACAGTGTCCCCTCAAACCTGCGGGCCTGCACATGCAGGACCGCAGGGGTGATGGGACCCGTGGTCCCCACCCCCCCCTAATTATTATTAAACATAAACAATTCGCCCATGTTTTTTTTGTTGTTGTTATATTTATTTAGTTTTTTTTTTATATAAATGTATAATATACAATTTAGAAATAAATGTATAAATTGCAAATTTGAAACCGTTAATTTTCTTTTTCCTTAATATAAACTTTAAGTTATTAAATTAACTTAGAAAAATTTATAAATATTGGGGATTATTGAGGAATAAATTCATGATTAACTTTTCTATAATAAATTTATACTTGTAAATGTTATAATTAGAATCATTCGATCTATTAAGATCCATTGGGGCACTTAGTTGGCATTAAGAAAATAATTCACATTAATATGATTTGAATCAAATGCCTAAATTTAATCGCTATTTTTGGATTGCTTAATCATGCACGCAAGTTACACTATTTTTATAACATGCAAATTACTTATAGATTAATTACATTTATTGACGTTTTCATGCAAGTTGCACTATTCTTATAACATGCAAATTACTTATAGATCAATTACATTTATTGACGTTTTCATGCAAGTACACATGTAATTATTAATATGCAAGTTTCATGTTGGTCATTGTTATGCAAGTTATATTTCAAGTAGTTACTTCAATCAATTAAATTTTGCGCATTCAATTAGTAGTTGTTTTCATAGCTCATAGTTAGAAAACTAAATAAAGGAAGATGGAAACCAAAACATAGTAGCATTCAGTATATATGGTTCCTCTGGGTCACGCTTACGAGTAATGCCGTCGTGTTGAAATACTGCACTTAACGCCTAATAAAGCTACATCAACGACGTCTATGGCATCGTCCCTATAAATCGTCGGGGAGTAATAAGGGACACTTGGAAGTTAAAATCCAAGGGGCGGGTAATCCCCCTTGGATCGATAATTTAATAAGATAATTCTAAAACGATCTTTCATTCGCTGAGTTAAACTATAGTAAACCCCTATAGGGATGATGAGTGAAATGCTTTTGTAAAATTGATTTAATCTCGAAGAATTATTGTCGATTGACAATTGGTCAAGGGTAATGCTCTTGATAAGAATTAGGATCTAGTTGTTTTAGGCCACAAGCAATAGGCCATCGTGGGTAGCAACCACAAAGAAATTGTCTGGGACATTGACCCTAGAAAGGGTTGCGTACCCACTAATCATTTTACATCAAACCATAGAGTAGAAAATAGAACTACATACTTTACGGCTTGATCTCGTGCCGAAGCGGGTATGTAGGCAGTCTTGGGACGAAGTTGTCCCTCGTACTCATGCATTCGTGGGTAGGGTCTAGGCTTGGTAAAAGAAAGATTGAGTAAGAATCCTATTTTGAAAGATAAGATAATTAAATTGGAAAAAGTAATTCAATGCATACTAAGAAGGAATCCCGTATGAACTCGCTTGACTTCCCGAGGCTTTAAGCCAAATTCCAAGGTGGAATTCAAGCTTGTATTATGTTATGTAATTACTCATAAGGACAGCGACCTCAGTGCGCTTTTGTTAGAAGAGTGTAGTACTTAGTGAGTGGCTCAGGACCTGAATGGTCCCGATGAGGCTAAGTCTCTGGCCAGTGCACCTCCTATCCCGATTGGATAGATGCCTACTTGATATGGGTAGATGCCTATCTCATATTGGATAGATGAAATCTTATGTCCCGTATGGACAAATGCCTAACTCGTATGGTTAGATGCTCATCCCGGATGGATGAATGCCTAATCCAAATGGATGGATGCCCAGAGTATGCGATTGAATCAAACACAATGATTAAATTAATCACAAAAAAAAAAAGAATGGTCAAATTTTTGAGTTAATTATGGTTTGTTATTACATGTGGTATCAGAGAAAAGATTCAAATCTAGGCCTTGTGCTCACTTCAATTTATACAACTAAGGGAATGTTTTGCAATGGTAGAAATTAAATTTTAAAATCCTAAATCAAGAACTAACTACATAATTTAACTTTCAGGTAAAAAGCTTGAATGGCTAGAGGAAGAGGAAGAGAGAGAGGAAGAGGAAGAGGAAGGGGTAATGGAAGATGTACTAGGAGTCAAAGGGAAGAGAACCATGAGGAAAACCATGAAGAAAACCATGAAGAAAACCATGAGGAAGACCATGAAGAGGATCGACACAACCCAGGAAATAATGAAGATGGGGTCGAGGCTATAATCAACCTTTTAACTGAACAAAGAGATAAAATCAACTTCTTGGAACAATCAATGCAGGACCTTAGGGAAAGGCAGAATGACTTTGAAAATAGAAGTGGTACCAAAAATGGAAACCCTGGTAGCAATCAAGGGAATATGATGGGTAATAGAAAAGAAAATAACATATTGGAACTCTCCAAGGACTTAAAGAAAATCACCCCTCCTAAGTTCGATGGAAGGCAAATTGGTGAAAGAGCCGAGAATTGGTTAAATGAAATGGAAAAGTATTTTGAACTAAGAGATTTTAGCAAAACAACCAAGGCTTTATGGGGTTCCTACCAGCTCACAGGGGAGGCAGCTAGTTGGTGGACCAACACCTAGGAACAAAATGGGTATAGCAGGGATACAGTCATATGGGATTAATTTGTTCACCACTTCCAAGAGAGGTGGCTCCCTCAATTGTTCTTTGATGAGAAGGTGACAAAATTCCATAATCTACGTCAAGGGCCCCTATCAGTCCAACAATATTGGGATAAGTTCGCCAAATTGCTTAAGTATGTACCTATGTACCAGAAAGATGAAGAAGGCCAAGCATGGAAGTTCATTTTGGGGCTAAATACCAACATAGGGGCAGAGGTTGACATGCATGGACCCAAAAACATGAACGAAGTACTTGAAAAGTCCCTAAGGCAAGAGAGGAAGATTCAAACACTAGCAGGGCGGAACTATAATGGGAACCACTCATTTAATTAGAAGCAGGAATTTAATGGGAACACTAATTTCAACAAAGGTCAAAGGAATAATTCTTCTGAAAGAAGGTCACCTCCTAATAAATATTAGAGGAATGGAAATATCAATAATAACAGGAGAAATAATAATAGAGACAACTATAACAGGAATGACCAGCAGAACAAGATAACTTATCTACCCAGGGCCAATGAAACAAGGAATGATCCCCCCAGGAATCAAGGTAGGAGGGGTCCTCCAGGTGGATGCTTCATGTGTGGGGGAAACCATTTTTCTAGAGAGTGTCCCAGGATGCAAGGACAGATTAGGGCCAATCAACCCCAACAAGGGCCCCAACAAAGGAATCATGCAACAGTTAGGAACCAAAGAGGAAGATACCAGAATGTTCTCGTGGAAACTACAGGTACACTATTTGAACAACCAATTTCAATTCTAATTGACACTGGATCATCTAAATGTTTCATCTCACCTGAATTAATAAGAAAATATGCATTAAAAGTTAATCAAATTGAGTCATCATGGACGGTTCAATATGGGGATAAGGCAACTAGGGAAGTAACTAAGTGTTTGCCGAGGGCATGGGTACAATTTCCTAGGTTTGAAACAAGGGTAGATCTCTATGTGGCACCCCTAGGATTATATGATGTAATTTTTGGAATGAGTTGGTTAATAGACCATCAAGCTAATGTAGATTGCTATAACAAAGTTGTTGAATGTTTGGATGATGGGGGGAAGAAGGTCAAAATCCAAGGAAAGTTTAAACCCATTAATATAGAAACCATATCAGCCATGCAATTAAAGAAGGAAAGAAGAAGAGGAGGCCAAATCTATATGGTTGAAATTGATGAAGGAAAAGAGGAAAATAAACCAACCTTTGAAAATACCCTTTTCTTAAAAGAATTCAAGGATGTTTTTCTAGAAGAATTACCCAGCTTACCCCCTAAGAGGAAGTTTGACTTTTCTATCGAAGTGCTACCAGGAGTTGAACCAATATCAAGGGCACCTTACTGAATGAACACAACTGAATTACAAGAGCTCAAAATGCAATTAGAGGAACTTTTAGCTAAGGGATTAATAAGGCCAAGTGTATCACCATGGGGAGCACTAGTCTTATTTGTTAAGAAGATGGATGGAACCTTAAGACTATGCATCTACTATAGGATGTTGAACAAGGTCACAATAAAGAACAGATATCCCTTACCTCGCACAGAGGATCTTTTTGACCAAATGAAAGGAGCAGCAGTTTTCTCAAAGATAGACCTCTGGTCAGGGTACCATCAACTTAGAATTAAGGAGGAAGACACGCTGAAAACAACTTTCAGGACTAGATATGGGCATTATGAATTCATAGTAGTTCCTTTTGGTGTAACAACGCCCCGGCTACATTTATGAACCTAATGAATAGTGTACTCCATGACTACTTGGATAAATTTGTTTTGGTATTTCTAGATGACATATTGATTTACTCTAGGAATGAGGAGGAACATTTAGTACACCTACAAATTGTTTTGCAAAGGTTGAGAGAACATAAGTTATATGGGAAATTGTCAAAATGTGCCTTCTTTGAGGAAAGGATTCACTACCTTGGGCATATAATATCAAAGGTAGGAATAGTAGTTGATCTAGATAAGATAAAGGCAATAGTAGAATGACCGATCACTAAAAATGTTTCAGAGGTAAGAAGCTTTATGGGGCTAGCAAGTTACCCATCACCTCATTATCAAGGAAGGGTAAAAGGTTTGTGTGGATAGAATAAAGTGATAAGGCATTCCAAATTTTGAAAGGGAAACTAACATCAACACCCATTCTAAAAGTACCAGATCCGAATGGACACTTCATAGTCATAACTGATGCTTCTATTGAAGGTTTAGGAGGAGTACCTGTCCAAGATGAAGGGGTAGTATCTTATGAATCCAGAAAGCTAAAGACTCATGAAGTCAATTATGCACCCCATGACTTAGAGTTAGCAGCGATTGTGCATGCCCTACAGAAATGGAGACACTTCTTACTAGGGAATCCCTTTGAGTTAAAGTCAGATAACCAAGGACTAAAGTACATCTTTACCCAACCCCACTTAAATACCAGACAAAGAAGGTGGTTAGAGTTTCTAAGTGAATATGATTTTGAAATTGAATATATTAAGGGGAAGGAAAATAGGGTGGCAGATGCTTTGAGTAGGAGGAGACACTTGATGACTATAGCAACATTCAAAACTTCTTTCAAAAGGCAAGTGATGGATGAGCAAGGTCACGATCCATGGTATGAGCAAGTCAAATTGACATCAGAACATGATCCAACCGATCCTAAGATTGGAGGGTATACATTAGATGAAGATGGGTTGCTCAGATACAATAATAGAATCTATATTCCTAATTCAGGAGACTTAAGGGAAGTAGTCTTGCTGGAGGCTCACAATGCCCCTTATTCAGGGCACCCAAGAGTTAACAAACTTTATGCAGATTTAAAGAAGTTATACTTTTGGCAAGGGATGAAGAATGACATAGTCAAGTATGTGGCTAGATGTTTGGAGTGTCAAAGAGTAAAGGCAGAACATAGACATCCAACTGGATTTTTACAATTACATGATGTACCTCAACACAAGTGGCAAGTTATTAGCATGGATTTTGTGCTAGGGTTGCCCATGTCACCTTTTAGGCATGATACAATAATGGTGGTAATTGACAAACTCACTAAGGTGGCACACTTTATACCAGGGAACCTAACGGATGGTGCACCTACCTTGGCTAGGCACTTTGTTAAGGAAATATTTAGGTTGCATGGAATACCAAAGAAAATCATATCAGATAGAGATGCTAGATTCACTTCAAGGTTTTGGCAAACTTTTCAAGCAGCTCTGGGAACTCAACTAAATTTTAGCACTGCATACCATCCTGAAACCGATGGTCAAATAGAAAGAACAAATCAGATTATGGAAGACATACTTCACATGTATTGCATGGACCAACAGAAGAAATGGGAAGAGTACCTACCTCTGGTAGAGTTTTCTTACAATAACACATATCAAACATCTTTGGGAATGACACCTTTCGAAGCATTGTATGGTAGACCATGTCGAACACCTTTGAGTTGGGATAGTCTTGAAGATAGAGTAATTGTTGGACCAGATATGTTGAAAGAGATGGAGAGGAAAACTAAGGAAATTAGGAAAAGATTGAAGGAAGCCTCAGATAGGCAAAAAAGTTATGCAGACAAAAATAGGACACCAAGGGAGTTTGAGGTGGGAAAGAAAGTCTTCCTAAGGGTTAGGCCACACAAGAGTTCCATAAGATTTGGGAAAAAGACTAAGCTTGCACCTCGTTATGTTGGACACTTTGAAATATTGGGAAGGATTAATCCAGTTGCATACCGGTTGGCCTTACCTCTCCGGTTGAGCCGAATCCATGATGTCTTCCATGTATCTCTTCTTAAAAAGTATGTACCTGATGAGAAACACATTTTCGATTGGGATGCCTTATAGGTCTAGGAAATGGGAGGAATAATGATAGAGCCATTCAAAATCTTGGAGAGGCACCAGTGCCAGTTGCGCAACAGAGACGTTGATCAGTACAAAGTACAATGGAACCAGTATGATGAAAGGAATGCCACGTGGGAGGATACCAAGGATATGCAACAGTTGTTTCCTTTTTTATTTTAATCATGAACTATAGACTCTTTTGGATGTGTTCAATAAGTGCATCGGGACGATGCACAAATTAAGGGGGGGAGGATGTCACAACCCTCCTTTATCACTTTTTGATTTAAATACAATTCTATCATATTTTTGATAAGCTGTTTAAATGATTGAATAAATGTTATAAAAAGAATGAAAATAATAATACACACACACACACACACGGAAAATATACATTATTTTTATTTATTTATTTTCCACTTCCAATTATGGCACATGTTGTAGGAAGAATAAGAAGCTTCTAGAGGATTCTCCACCACCTTGCATGTAACTCCCCCACTAAGTTTAATCAATTTGCATGAAGTCCAAAATTGGGAAGCAACCTCCTTTTTGATTAAATTTTCTAGATAGTGGAATGGAGGGATTTTTCTTATAAAATGGTATGCAAGTTTCAAAGAAGGGAGTTGATTATGTTTTGAAGAAAATTTCCCAAGTTCTAGAAGTAGATCTTTTTTGGTAGTCTGTTTTTTCGTTGCAAGAATTTTAAGTTATTGTTTGAAGGATTTCTCTCAAGTTGCAAGGAAGGATAAAAAAGATAACCAATGGATTCAACGTCAAACTCAATAAACCAGGTTCTCTCCTTGTTATTTCACATTCACTTATGAGGAATTCGTATTATAAAAAAAATAGTTATAGATCTTCCTTTATATAAGGAAACTCTTTTATTAGATTTTAAATCTTTTATTTGGGGATACATAATAATGGTAATGCTTTCATATAGTGCATACAAAAGATAGTTATTTATTTATTTTATTTCCCCTTAAGAAAATATGCACATGATCTTGCTTTTTGTTTTTTTCAAAGATTTTAGCAATAAAAAAAGGAGAAATCATATTCCTTTAATTTTTTTTTAAAATCTCTTTTTTCTAAGAATAAAATTCTTCCCTGTGCGATTTGAATCTTAATCTTTACCTCTTCCCTCTAATTGATTTCTCTGGTTCTTCGAATGGAAATCTGAATCTCATTCTTTAATCTCCTTGTGAGTTGAGCAAGATCTCTTTGTGAATAATAGTTGAATAAAAATCTCTCTGCGAATTTTAGTTGAATAAGATCCCTTTGTGATTATTAGATTAAATAAATCTCCCTGTGAGTTGAATAAGATCCCTCTGTGAATTTTAGTTAAATAAATCTCCCTATGATTATTAGTTAAATAAATCTCCCTGTGAGTAGAATAAGACCTCTCTATGAATATTGGAGATAAACAATCTTCCTGTGAGTACTGGAAATAAACTCTCTATCCCCCTGTGAATACTGGAAATATTAACCTCCTGTTTACTGTAAAATCATCCTAAAACAATTGTTTGATTATCTATGTTCTTATTTTCATAAATAAATTCTCTTTTGTTTATATATATCAATAAGTAATTGGGAATGAAAAACCATATATATATAATTTATTTCAAAAGTTAAAATATTTTAACGTTGCAAGCAAAGACACAGACTTCAAAAATTATTCGAATAATTCACAGAGGCATACAGGGGTGGTGATTATTGTAACCATCGGAGGGGGCAGTGGTACCCCCCACTACCCCTATTGTCACTATCATGACAGTGGCCGCAGGGGAGTGGAGGGGCCCACGATGTCCCCTCAACCCTACGGGCTTGCGCATGTAGGACCACAGGGGTGATAGGACCCGTGATCCCCACCCCCCCTATTTATTATTAAACATAAACAATTCACCCATGTTTTTTTTGTTGTTGTTATATTTATTTAGTTTTTTTTTGATATAAATGTATAAAATACAATTTAGAAATAAATGTATAAATTGCAAATTTGAAATCGTTAATTTTCTTTTTCCTTAGTATAAACTTTAAGTTATTAAATTAACTTAGAAAAATTTATAAATATTGGGGATTATTGATGAATAAATTCACGATTAACTTTTCTATAATAAATTTATACTTGTAAATGTTATAATTAGAATCATTCGATCTTTTAAGATCCATTGGGGCACTTAGTTGGCATTAAGCAAATAATTCACATTAATATGATTTGAATCAAATGCCTAAACTTAATCGCTATTTTTGGATTGCTTAATCATGCACGCAAGTTACACTATTTTTATAACATGCAAACTACTTATAGATTAATTACATTTATTGATGTTTTCATGCAAGTTGCACTATTCTTATAAAATGCAAATTACTTATAGATCAATTACATTTATTGACATTTTCATGCAAGTACACATGTAATTATTAATATGCAAGTTTCATGATAGTCATTGTTATGCAAGTTATATTTCAAGTAGTTACTTCAATTAATTAAATTTTGCACTTTCAATTAGTAGTTGTTTTCAAGTATGATGTTTTCATAGCTCGTAGTTAGAAAACTAAATAAAGGAAGATGGAAACCAAAACATAGTAGTGTTCAGTATATACGGTGCCTCTGGGTCACGCTTATAGGTAATGCCGTCGCGTTGAACTACTGCACTTAACGCCTAATAAAGCTACATCAACGACATCTGTGGCATCGTCCCTATAAATCGTCGTGGAGTAATAAGAGACACTTGGAAGTTAAAATCCAAGGGGCGGGTAATCCCCCTTGGATCGATAATTTAATAAGATAATTCTAAAACGATCTTTCATTCGCTGAGTTAAACTATAGTAAACCCCTATAGGGATGATGAGTGAAATACTTTTGTAAAATTGGTTTAATCTCTAAGAATTGTTGTCGATTGACAATTGGTCAAGGGTGACGCTCTTGATAAGAATTAGGATCTAGTTGTTTTAGGCCACAAGCAATAGGCCATCTTGAGCCTTGCTTAAGCACTACCATCGTGGGTAGCAACTGTAGAGAAACTGTCTGGGACATTGACCCTAGAAAGGGTTGCGTACCCACTGATCAGTTTACATCAAACCATAGAGTAGAAAATAGAACCACATACTTTATGCCTTGATCCCGTGCTGAATCGGGTATGTAGGCAGTCTTGGGACGAAGTTGTCCCTCGTACTCAAGCGTTCGTGGGTGGGGTCTAGGCTTGGTAAAAGAAAGATTGAGTAAGAATCCTATTTTGAAAGATAAGATAATTAAATTGGAAAAAGTAATTCAATGCATACTCGGAAGGAATCCCGTATGGATTCGCTTGACTTCCCGAGGCTTTAAGCCAAATTCCAAGGTGGAATTCAAGCTTGTATTATGTTATTTAATTACTCCTAAGGACGGCGACCTCTGTGGACTTCTGTTAGAAGAGTGTAGTACTTAGTGAGTGGCTCAGGACCCGAATGGTCCCGATGAGTTTAAGTCTCTTGCTAGAGCACCTCCTATCCCGATTGGATAGATGCCTACCCCGTATGGGTAGATGCCTATCTTGTATTGGATAGATGAAATCTTTTGTCTCATATGGACAAATGCCTAACCCGTATGGTTAGATGCTCATCCCGGATGGATGAATGCCTAATCCAAATGGATGGATGCCCAAAGTATGCGATTGAATCAAACATAATGATTAAATTAATCACAAAAAAAAAAAGAATGGTCAATTTTGTTGAGTTAATTATGATGGGTTATTACATTTAATGTCTCAAATGTAATTATATACGAATCCAAGATTTTAAATGATTCTATCTCTGATTTGATTATAAGCCGTACATAATAACCTTTTATCATTTGGGTCCGCCTTGTGCATCATCATTATTTAATATTAATGGCGCACTTTTCCCCAATATTGTTGGAGATTCTCTTAATAAGATGCTATAACTTTGGTATTGCTTTCCTTCAGAAGGTTGCCGCACCATGCAAACTTCTAATCTGAAATATTATTTAGTATTTGACAATTTAACCATTGCAATTAAGTAATATTTGAATAGAATAAAACTTAAAACATATATTTGTTAATTGTGGTAGTGGTTAAATGAATTAGGATCCTAAAATAGTTGATTGCTGTTATTTTTCCTGCCACATACTTGTAATTGTACACTGAGCGTAGCTTGACATTATTTTCTGAACGCAGGGTTAGTGCATTATGTTTCCAATACCTTACATCTTCTTTGATATTGCTTGTGCACTCTACAATGTCAGTACACTTCTCTTGTTGAGTAGTGCACTTGCTGGCTTTAGATTGGATTTGACACTGGTTTTGCAGGTTTCAGACTGAGATGGCATGACTTTACTTTGCTTTTATTGCTTCAAATTACTACAAATCTCCAACGATTTATCTGTGCTCCATGGCACACTTTGGTGCCATCCTCCCACTTAGCACTCAGGACATATGCAATACTTTTGTACCATTATGGCATTCTTGATCATATGATTGCTCCCCTTTGCTATGCAACTCTTTTGGCTTGTACCATCTTCCTCAATGCTTGTACTAAGTGTGTTTCCATGTTAGCAATGATCTGTTTTGAAATATTTAGGCACCATGCTTGATTTATTGCTACACCGATTGATATTTTTTTTGTTTAGTCTCTTTTGGTTGCAATGCAGAACTAAATTTTCTACCCTAGCAGTTTCCTTATGCATTGATTGTTGAAACAATTTGTTTGGGAATAGCGAGTAGTTTATGCATGCGGAACCAATTATCACCAAACATATATATCAAAGCATCTTTTCTGTACTTTAGATTTGAATCTCTATGCTTTACCATGAGCCTATCAACCAGCATTAAATCGAAAGCATTATAACATCCCACTCTCCTATAACTATAACTATATGGGCATACCTTATTTTATCATTAGATCCATGAAGAATCGGAAAGGCGTAATTGTTATTTATTGAGATATATCTACATTGGTTGGTTCTATTCTAAACCTATAGTATAGCTATGCACTCAACTAATAACGACCAAGTTAATCTTAGTCCTGTTCTGATTATTGTTATTTTACTTGAAATTTGTCTTCTTCATCGTGCATGTTAGTGATGTTAAAGCTTTCTAATATACTTTCTGACTTGTAAACTCATCTATCAAAACATTTTTCTTTTGGGAGAATTCATGAAGAATGTAAATTTCTTCAATGTCTAGCAATAAGTTTTCTAAAACTAAAGCTCAAATAGAATAAATTCGATTTGAGATAAATATTGCTTAATGCGTGTTATTGAATCATGTATAAAAGGAGGATATATATAGGGAGAGGAGAGGAGAGTTAGTTTAACCAATTGTCAACTACTCAATATGACTTATATTTAAGAATGTAATTGTTAGGATTCCCAAAGATACTGAGAGGAGGGGTGAATCAGTATCTAATCGGTTAATGGATTTTCTAAACTTATTAAATGAATTGCATGCCAAAACAGTGTATCGGTAAACCATAAATAATGCAGTAAATAAGATCAGTAAACACAACATAGAAAGCACACCATAACACAATATTTTTAACGAGGAAATCCGGTGTGGGAAAAACCTCGGTGGGATTTGTGACCCACAATATTCGCTCACTAGCCAATAAGTGAATATTACCTACAAATGTGGTGCCTGCACATGCAGGAAGGCTCACTGCCTAAAGCTTACTGCTCAAATACAAAAAGGGAAGTCTCACTAGCTTACAAAAATGGATTATGTAAATCCAATATCATGTACTGCTCCGGTTCATCATCTGCTATGCTAGGTTCACTACCGGTTTAAGCTCATACAACTTCCATAAACCTTATTACAAAATCTCCCTTAATATTCACATCTGCCTATTACATTCCATCTATGCTTATACAAATGATTTACAAGATCTCATACTTATATGAGTCCTATTACAATTCACCTTGTCGGATTTACAAAAAGATTTTACAATTAAATACAAAATATATTAAACAAAATCTTGTTGGCTGGGGTTTCGGTAAACATCTTTGTCGCTGCCGCTGCTGGTGCTTGTGCCTGTGCCGGTGTCTGTGCCTGTGCTAGTGCCATAGGATTGTAAGGTTGCCATCAATGACAATATCTTCAATTACCTACAATTTCTCATTGGAGTGTGCATTTGTCAACAATCTCTCCCTTTGGCATTGATGGCAACACTCATAAAAAAAAGCCAAAATTGTATCCAAAAAGTGTTGTCCAAAAGTCTTACCAAAACTGTGTGCTCCCCCTGAGCAGATGATCTCTTTTGTCATATCCTTACTCCTTTTTCTCATCCTCTACTTCTCCCCCTTTGGCATCAATGACAAAAGCTGTCATTCAATGTCAATTAAGTGTAGTTTTGATCTGGATCCTTGTAACCGGTTGGTTACAATCTGATATAGATCTGCTAATGCAAAATTTAGGTTGTTATAGAACCTCTCACTATCCTTTAGTGTTGCTTCTATTCTTTGGATTGTACCGGTGAGTATGTGCATTTTCTCTTCCAGTGTCTTAAGTCCTAGAACAAGAGCCTCAAAAATCTGTTTTCTCAAAGAGATGAGGATATCTAGTTTAGGACCTAGTCTGCATTTCAGTTCCTTTGCTTTAAACTTTAATCTCTCCTTATCTTTTCCAAGTTTTTCAATTTTCTCTTTATAGTCGGTAATTTATTGTTCTACTACCAATATGGTGTCTGATGAACCTATTAAATTATCAACAATATTATTGGTTTCCTTCTGTGCTTTGTTGATCTCTGTATCTATATCCTCTGTCAAAATATTTGTCTTACATGTATCTCTGTACAATTTCTTGAAGTCCAAGATTGTTTTTCCTAGTGCCAGTAATGATATATCAATATGTTCCTTACTCTTCTTTACTGTCTCCTCAAAGAATTTTTCCTTCTCTTTATTTATTTTCTCTCTGAAAGTCTCCTCATTGATCTAATCAATTGTTAGTAGATTGTCGGTTATATACTTAGACAATGTGTCTAATTGGTTTAAAGAATCTTTGTTTTCTATGTTACACTTGGGTGCAATCATCTTTAAAAATGGTATGGTGTCATCAATTGCCTTATATGCAAGTGCATTGCAATCAGTTATTTTCTTAATTGAATCAAGTAATACCTCTATTGCATTGGTTGGCCGGAATTCTGTCAGTGAAGAACCAAATGATTGATCAACTGTCTTAACAATCTGTAATCTGCCGTTGTGAGGAACCTCTTTGCTTATGGTGACCTCTGGTAGGTCAGTTTGAGTCTACATTTCTACTAGAAAGGGTTTAAGTTTCTCAGCTGATCCTGGTGGCACAGTCTTTGTCTGAACCTTTAGCTCATCCTTCTTCTTTTCTAATTTTTCAATATGTACCTTAGTTTGTTTCTTAGAGCTTTCCACTACCCGTTTTTTTGATTGTGACTCTGTGTTTTCTACTGGTTTCTTTGTGTTCACCTTTGAAATATCTATAGTCGGTATCTCAACAGATTTTTCATTGCTATTAGTTGCCGGTTGCTCAATAGATACATCCGTATGTACACTAGTGGTATCTACCCTTCCTATGTCTAGGGGGTTAGTTGACTATTCAGCTTATTGCTCAGCCCCAATTTCAATATTGCCAACTGTGTGCTCAACATTTGTCTCAACTGTAATGTCTTCTACCGGTGGTTCAGTTGCCACATCTCTCTTCTCACTTGTCTCTTTATCAACCATAATGTTGACTTCCTGTGTGTCAATATTCATTGTATACAACACCTCAGAATTAGGATTTGTGTCCTCATGTGTTGTCTCCATACTCTCAACATTATCTGTTGCTGGTGGTGTATCAATAGTTTGTGCCTGTGGAGTATCAAAAGAAGGTGGGGGCAAGTTATCTGTTATCTTTATGCTCGGAGGTCCACCTACCTTGTCTTTACCTTTATCCTTTTCTTTTGATAGACTTTAAAAGTCTTTGGTCATTTAAGCTCTTCTTGTTTTTCCTTTTCTACAAAGAATATATCCCACTTATCCGCTCTCTATTCTGTGATCTCATTTACTCTGCCAACCATTAATGCTGCATGCTGGTGACCGGTTGAAAATACTATCTAGTTTGCCTCACTTATTAGTTCATCAATCTCTTCTGTTGAATTTATTGGGTGAGTTGCAAGTAGTTTTTCTATCTTAATCTTCTTGTCTAGTTCCACAATTGCTAACCTTTTAGCATCTAACCTTCTGTACAAGTCATTGGGTAAATCATCTACAACCTCAATTAGAAATTTCTTGTAGATATCCAAGTGTAGGATAGCATTGTTTTCTATGCTTTCTTTTTCTTCATTTGAAAATGTGTTATACAACTTGCTAATATTTGATAAGTTACCATGTTCATTTATTTCATGTAGAAGATTGTCAAGTGGAGGTATAACTTGTTTTACTTTCTTCTTTCTTGGAGTTATTTTCTTTGCTAGAGGCCTAACTGCCTATTATTTCTGTCTTGTTCTCTTGGGTGTAGGAGAGGGTACCAGTGAGGGTTTTCTTTTTCTTTCTACCCTTTTAAACTTTGCCGGTATTTCACTTCTAGAGGAGGTAACAACCAGTGAAAGATGTGTTTCCGGTTGTAATCCTTCCAAGTCACTCTCCTTAATACCAGTTTTATTCAATATGTCTTCCTTGATTTCTTTTGTTTGCCTTGTTCCTTTTCTAACTATTTGTTTAGTTTTCTTTATTCTTTTCTATGACTGAATGTTGCTTTCAATTGTTTCAGCATTTCTAAATACTTTTTCTGTTGGTTCTTTAGGGGCTTCTAGAAAGGATTTTGCATAAGTTTCTATTATGCTCTCATTAGCCTCATATCCCATCTCTGTAACCCAAACTGTCCTTGGGACCACTGCTTCCACTCAGATTTCATCTTTCTTTATCACAAAGCATATCTCATTTTGATATTTGTCAACTATAGATTGAGATAGCCTTATCCTATTTTTCATCCTAGCCTTTAGTGCCTGAAAATGTTCATTTATGTTCTTTTCCCTATCATCTCCCATGTTGTTGAGAATATCCAGAAGTTATTTTCCTACCGGTATGTCAAATCCAAAATCCTTTTTACCAATACCAGGAACTTTGTTGGTGATATATAGCAATAAACATACAAGTAGTTTTCCAAATTTGAATGTCCCTTTCTTGTCCCCTTTGATTTTCTTCAGATTGTCTATTAGCTCATCTTTTAACCATTCACATATGTCAATCTATGTATTGTTGTTTACCATGTCATAAGCACTTTTGATACATAAGCTAGAGACAGAGTTTAATCTGTTGGCATGTGTAACTTTGTATCCAAGAATCATGCTAATGAATCTTGCATTGATATCCTTTACATGATTTACTCTTAGGGATCTCTTGTCAAAGGTTGCACCGGTAAGGGTCATTACAGTGTCATTTGGAACCTTTTTAGTTTAGTCAGGCCTGCTAGCAGTGGAAGGTAAGCTTGTCACTACCCTAACTGCCTCTTTTGCTATCTTGTGAATGGAATCCAACCAAAAGAACTCCCCATGAACTCTTCTTAACACAATCCTTATAACATCCTTTGGAAAATCAGGGATACTAAGAATCTCCACAAAACCTAGGGTTTCAACTATCTTATGTTCCAGTTTCACATTTCCATTAACATCACAAATTAGTGTTCTATACATGTTCATTATCTCTTCAGCTCCTAGTTCTTCAATATGACAACGTATGTAAATTCTAGGATCCTCAACATAAGCAACTCCTTTGGGTATTTTTGAAAAAGCTCCTAGGGTATCATCTTTCTTCACAATTATGATTTTAAATATGGGTCTAGGGCGCTTAACAACTTCAATTACAGTAGGGTTTACAATGAATTTAGGTGTAGAGGAGGAAGCCATTGTATAAATACCTTAATTTGCCTTTAGGTTTGAATGCTTGAATGATTTGCTTCACTTCTCGCTGTGGATGCCTTCGCTCAGGATTTTCACCCTCTAAGGAAATTTAAATGCTCGGTGAATGGAAAAGAGCCAAAATACTTTCTTTATAATGTCATTCCCTTCAACTACCACATTAAATGCTTGTCGGTTAAGTGAAACTTAACACATCTACCGATAAAGAAGTATTTCAACTTCTCACCAGCAACCGAGGGTAAATTAGCATGTTTTTCAATTTGTTGCCATACCCTCAAAAGGTTTCTTTTTAGTTCGATGAAGAATCTCCTACCATTGGAGTGATACTCTATTCTACCAGTGAAGGAATAGCTTCATTAACATTCATATCTGACTTTCTAATCCATTGTTTTGAAAATTCTTGTTTTACCTCTTCAACTTTCTCTTTACCTTTCAAACTGGGTCTTTTGTTATTTGTTTGTGATGCTTTACTTCTACAAAATTTTGCAATATGTTCATTCTTGTTACAAGCATAGCAAGTCACATTGTTTTTCTAAATAGCTTTTCCATATCCTATACTGGTATGTGTTCTGCATTGATTAGATAAGTGTCCAAATCTTCCAGAAACATAACATCTTACATTCATTCTGCAATTTTCTGAATTATGACCAACTTTGTTGCATTTAGAACATTGACCGGTGGGTGCATTGGTGTTCTTATAGTTTCTAGATCTACATTGATTTTCTCTATGACCATACTTGTTACAGTTAAAGCATTTTCCATTGAATTTGTAGGCATTAGGTTGTTTTACCGGTTTACTGTGATCATGATTGTTTGCAGTACCAGAGCTTTTACCAATTTCAAAGCCAAGGCCATTTGTATCTCCATTAGGTTTCTGATTTTTCAACATGTCATCAAGTTCATGTGAAATTTTCTTGAATTTTTCTTTGTGTTGATTTGCAGTAGCCAACTCATTTTCTAAGAAATCTTTCTGTCTCATGAGTTCAGTCTTATCATGCTCCAAGTGAATTATATCTATCTTCAACATATCATTTTCATGACTGAGTCTTAGATTTTCATTTCCAGCATCATTGATTCTCCTAGCCAAGTCATCTTCATTCTTCTTTCGGTCTTCAATGTCTTTACAAAACCTCATAGTCATCTTTCTTACAAGATCATTAAGAGTTTCTTTTTCATCATCATCAGTCTGTATCTTTTCATGAAGTTCTCTCCTTTTGTTCCTAGCAATAGTGAGATTTTCTTGAAGTCCTTGAATGATTTCCTGCACAGCCTTCAGATCATCTTCAAGTTTCATATTTTTCAACTTTTTTGTATCATAATCTGCAAGAGCTATTTCCAATTGCTTTCTCAAGTTTTCCATCTGTACCGGTGTCAAAATCTTCCTCAAGCTATTAGGCTTTTGAAAATAGAGGACCAGGCTCTGATACCAATTGTTAGGATTCCCTAAGATACTAAGAGGGGGGGTGAATCAATATCTAACTGGTTAATGGATTTTCTAAACCTATTAAATGAATTGCATGCCAAAACACTATACCAGTAAACCAGAAATAATGCAGTAAATAAGATCAGTAAACACAACATAGAAAACACACCATAACACAATATTTTTAACGAGGAAAGCCAACGTGGGAAAAACCTTGATGGGATTTGTGACCCACAATATTCGCTCACTGGCCAATAAGTGAATATTACTTACAAATGTGGTGATTGCACATGCAGGAAGGCTCACTACCTAGAGCTCACTTCTCAAATACAAAAAGGGAAGTCTCACTAGCTTACAAAAATGGATTATGTAAATCCAATATCATGTACTGCTTTGGTTCAACATCTTCTATGCCAGGTTCAATACTGGTTTAAGCTCATACAACTTCCATAAACCTTATTCCAAAATCTACCTTACAATTTGCATCTTCCTATTACATTCCATCTATGCTTATACAAATTATTTACAAGATCTGATACTTATATGAGTCCTATTACAATTCGCCTTGTCGGCTTTACAAAAAGATTTTACAATTAATTACAAAATATAGTAAACAAAATCCTGTTGGATGGGGTGTCGGTAAACATCTTTGCCGGTGCCGATGCTTGTGACTGTGCCGGTGTCTGTGCCTGTGCTAGTGCCATAGGATTGTAAGGTTATCATCAATGACAATACCTTCAATCACTTACAATTTCTCATTGGAGTGTGCATTTTCCAACAGTAATATGATAATATCCTCCCTTATTACATGGTTCTTGAAAATGTATCCTTGAAATCTCAGATTTCACATTGCTAAGGGAGCCCCCTTAAGGTTTACACCACACAAAATTAATATGTTGATTACACAAAAAATGTACATTCATAAGAATATGTTTATTTGAATAAATGAATATTTAATTAGGCCAAACTCCATCAAGTTTCTTCATAACCCTCGTAAGGGAGTAATGTTGAGCTAATTTTCTATGTTCTTAGATTAATATCTCCCCAAACACTTGAATCATAGATTATTGAATTATTAAAAAATAATAGATATTAAAATACACCCAGAGAGCTCCATCAATTTTTCTTTTAACCCTTGTAAAGATATAATTCTCAATCTTAACCTCATGAACTTTTTGGGAAATATTCCGTATTAAGTTCACCAAATCCCTTATCTATCTATAAAAAGAAAAATTCACAATATATTAATTCTTCAATTCCATCATCATCGAAAAGGGAAGCAAAAAAGGAAAGAAAAAACATATATATGCTTCTCATGTAAAATACCATCTCAAAGATATAAGCTAACTTGAAATCATGGAAAAACCTTCATCCTTTTATGCCACTAGTCTTCAATTTGATATTTGTTAGAATTTACCCTCCAAAAGTAGTACTAGAGGAAGTACAATAACCTCCAACAGCCTAATAAAAAATATTCATTAGAAACTTCTAAAGTTATCAACTTATCTTGCAAAGTCAAGTGCTATAAAAAAAACCCAATGATATCAAATTAAGTCCCAATGAAAAATATTTTGACTTTCATCCTGAATACAAACCTTTTCAACAACTAGGCATCCATTAAATAAAATCACCACTAATTAAATCTCTCCAGCTCTTATCTACTTGGGAGCACACAAAACTCAAATATAAAAAAAAAAACTAAAAAAGAAACCAAGAGACCCAAATTTCCACCATAGTCTTTTGTACACCCCTTTTCAAATGTGATAGTAAAAAACTTTCTTAGCACTACCTTGAAGTGCATTACTAATCTCTTTATCATAATGCACAACATATACCAGCTTAACATGTATACAAATAATTTCAAAGTATAGCCACTAATTTTAAAAACATGTAAATATATCACACCTCATGCTACAAGTCTTCAAATGCTAGAATATTGAAGTTTGTAGATTTTTATAATATTGTTTCATGCCCAACAAATTATTTCACATTTTTCACTCAAGATCTTTGCAAAACATAAACAAATCTACACATTGTTTCCTTGAAATTTCTCATGTGGTTTTATTTTTCAAACATAATAATTGAAAATCTACAACAATCTACATTACAAAATAAATAAAATATTCAAATGACTTACTTCAAATGCTTTAGGGATTCTATATTTGAAACAAATTAGAGACAATTCATTTGCATAATAAGGATGTGTTTCTTCACCTATGCAGATCCATATAAAATTTTATTCCTTTATATCAAGTTTCAAACACCTGACATGGGTTGATTATTTTGAGTTATTGTTGCTATGAGAAAAAAAGGGATGTTTTGTTGTGGGAATTTTTTTGAGAATATAGATAGAGTGCAAAGTTGATGGATGAATAGTTTTGACTTGAACCGACTTAGTGTTGATTTACAAACTGCCTTCTATTTTTTTGAGAATATAGATAGAGATTTTCTAATAGGAAACATGCTGACATGCATCAAATCTTATATGTTTTCCTTTATTTATTGGGAGATGGATTCTAAAGAGCATAAAATATAAACACATAGTATTGAAAATATGTTGTCAAAAACTATAAATACACTAAGCATACCTAAAACCTTGTCATATTGATTTGGCATGAAACTAAAGAACATGGATACCTTAAAACAAACACTTTTTCATAGGTAAAAAAATTACTTTGGATCATTACTACTAATAAAATCATTAGAATAAAATTACATTGACAAATAGCATAGCCCCAAAGCACAAATAATATTAAATACATTGTGTCAAATATACTAATAATAATTTTTGAAAACATACCGACCTATAATTTTACTACCTAATTCCCATGTGTATGAAATAGCCCTATAAGTCATTATAGTACCAAATATTTGCATAGAGGTTATTCTTGTGATTTTGAATAACTTTTTGTAGTGGAAAAATTCTACTCTTTGCATTCTTAAATATATTTGACCTAAATTTTTATAAAAATAAAATGTGACATTGGATAATGGCAAAAACCTTGTTTTTAACCCTAGTCGCTCATTCCCTAATTCTATGAGTGGTAAAGGCAAAGTTGTGAGTAGGTCACCAGAGAATAGCCCTACTACTTCGGCTTTCTCTGCAATTGATTTGTTTTGACAAAAAGTTGGCTAAAAAAGATAGAATTATTTCCTCCAAGGAACATAAGTTTTCTAGGCTAGCTAAATTAACAGTTGCTGCTAAGATTGTTGCGGCCATAGGAAAAAGCTCACTTGATGAAAATAATTGGAACTAATCTTAGGATTCCATCTTTAATGAGGATGGATCTAAGAGTAGCAAAGAAACACATGAAGAACCCTTTAATTTGGTTCCTCAAGATTCCCCTCTCACTCACCACTAATTGAGACTTAGTTTAATGGAACACTTGAAGTGATAAATATATTAAAGGATTATGGGGATGATGATGCCAAGGGCCATAATGCTGGTGGTGGCACTAGAGAGTCTCGTGATTGGTAGACATTGGCAGAGGACCTAAATGCCAAGGTTGAAAGTCAGGAAACCCCTCTAAACTTTCTTGAATGTGAGAGAAATAGAGAATGGATTTAAACACCTGTAAGGGGGTATTGAGAACCTAGTTAGACTTAATAGAAATATGATGTAAAAAATGTGATGGAGGAGTTCACAATGGAAAAGAAGATTGAGAGAAAGAAGAAGATGAAATATCCTACAAAGGCAGAGGTTGTATGGGCTAAAGGAAAGAACACTAGAACCTTATCCCTATGTGAGGCGGAGTTATCTAAGGGATTCTAGATGGATGGGGTTACATATCTTAGTGCCCCTTATTTTTTTTTTTTGTCTCTCCTATTAGTTGTTTCATGGTTGTTTCAGTACTTAAATGGTTTTTATTATATGAATAGTTTATAAGCTCCTCAATGCTTTGGTTGGTAGGGTTGATCTCCAAGTCCTATTTTTTATTTTTGATTGATGGGTTTTGACATGGATGTATAATGGGCTGGGGCCCTTCCCCAATTAATCTAATAAAAAAAATGGTTAAAGAGGAGATTTCCTCAACTAGTCCTTTATGGGATTCCAAACATAAAACCAACCAAGATAATTGATTGAAATACATATTATATTGAGGAATAAAATAAATTTAAAATACAAACAAAAATATTGCAATAGTACATGGTAAATACCAATAAGGAGAGCAACTTAAAAATTACTTGGTTGGGAGAGAGAAAACTACCAAAGTGTAAACATGAATTACAAAATTTGATATGGATGGAATGGTGTCTAAATTTAAGAGAAGAAAATATTAAACTAACAAAAAATAGTGTGAGTTGATATAAGATTTGGAAAGAAACACTAATATTCTATGACTACCTTTATTAGGATTTAAATGAGATGGATGGAGAGGAAGATAGAAAGAGGCAAAATGTCAACATAAATGAAACAAAAGTGAATGAGGATGATTTTAGAAGAAAAAGAAATATGATTTGAGTGGTGGGTGATAGAAACAAAGGAGAAAATAGAAAAAAAAACTAAGAGAGATTAAATTATTGCTTGAGAAGTTGTAAGGAGAGGAAGGGGGAATAAAAGGAAAGATATAATAGATATGGGAATTGATGGAAACTATTAGTTCACTACCCTGCCATAACATTTTTAAGGAAAACGAGTGCATATGTGGTACTTATTACTTGTACTGAGCCCATTATTCATTACCCTGCGATAACATTTTTTAGGCTTAGGAGCGCATACGCACTACTTATTAGTTTAGAATGGGAAAAAAGAATACCGTTGGGCTTGTCAACATTTTATGGACTAACAACGCATATGTGGTTATTAATGTAGCCTGTACATGGTTTATAGACATAGGTTTAGTTGCCCAAGAGCCTCAACAACCTCAAAAGAAGTTTTTGAGGTTGTTGAAGGCCCCACTGAAACCGTGTCTGCACTTCTATCACTGTTTTATACATAGAAGTAAGTGATTTTTTGGTTTTTGCATGATTTCAAATGATTGAATTGTTGTTCTTATTAGTTTTTGTCAATAGTATTGTGATCTTTTAATAGTTTGATTCCAAAAAATAGTGATAAGATGCATATTTATGGTTATTTGTTTGTTTATGAACTTTTGTTTAGATATATATGTAATATTATACTATTTAGGACAACCGATATCAACCATGGGGAATAACAAGCGAGGAATTGTTAGGATTCCCAAAGATACTGAGAGGGGGGGGGGGGTGAATCAGTATCTAACCAGTTAAAGAATTTTATAAACTTATTAAATGAATTGCATGCCAAAACAGTGTATTGGTAAACTAGAAATAATGCAGTAAATACAACATAGAAAGCACACCATAACACAATATTTTTAATGAGGAAACCCGGTGTGGGAAAAACCTCGGTGGGATTTGTGACCCACAATATTCACTCACTCGCTAATAAGTGAATATTACTGATACAATAGGGGCCTGCACATGCAGGAAGGCCAACTGCCTAAAGCTCACTACTTAAATACAAAAAGGAAGTCTCACTGACTTACAAAAGTGGATTATGTAAATCCAATGACATGTACTACTTCAGTTCAGCATCTGCTATGCCAGATTCAGTACCGGTTTAAGCTCTTGCAATAATCATAAATCTTATTCGACAATCTACCTTAATATTCACACATATTATCCATCTCGCATATTACCTATTAGAAATGTTCTAAAAGATCCCATACTTATATATGAGCCTTATTACAATACGCCTTGTCGGCTTACAAAAAGATTTCACAATTAAATACAAAATACAATAAATAAAATCCTGTCGCCCAGGGTGCTGGTCAACATCTTTGCCGGTGTCGGTGCCGATGTCTGTGCCTGTGCCGATGTCTGCCGGTGCCATAGGATTGTAAGGTTTCCATCAATGACAATACCTTTAATCACCTACAATTTCTCATTGGAGTGTGTATTTTCCAACAATCTTCCCCTTTGGCATTGATGGCAACACTCATGAGAAAAAGCCAAAAAGTATATCCAAAAGTGTTGTCCAAACCTGTTTTACCAAAACTATCAAAACCATGTGCTCCCCCTGAGCAGATGATCTCTTCTGTCATACATTTTTCTCATCCTCTATTACTCCCCCTTTGGCATCAATGACAAAGGCTGTCATTCAATACCAATTGAGTGTAGTTCCTGTTATGATCCTTGTAACCGGTGGGTTACAAAAGCAACATTCAGACTATTGTAGAATCTTTCATTGTCCTTTAGTGCTGCTTCAATCCTCAGGATTGTACCAGTAAGTAAGTGCATTTTCTCTTTCGGTGTCTTATGTCCTAGAACAAGAGCCTTAGAAATCTCTTTTCTTAAAGAGATGAGGATATCTAGTTTAGGACCTAGTCTGCACTTCAGTTCCTTTGCCTTAAACCTTAATCTCTCTTTATCTTTTTAAAAATTTTCAATTTTCTCTTCAAAGACGGTAATTTCCTGTTCTACTACAGATATAGAATCTGATGAACCTATTAAATTATTAGCAATGTCATTGATTTCCTTATGAGCTCTGTTGATCTCTTTATCTATATCCTCTACCAAAATGTTTGTCTTACACGTGTCTCTGTATAGTTTCTTGAAGTCCAAAATTGTTTTGCCTAGTATCGGTAATGATGTATCCATCTATTCCTTATTCTTCTTGACTGTCTCCTCAAAGAATTTTTCCTTCTCTTTATTCATTTTCTCTCTGAAATTTTCCTCATTGATTTGATCAATTGTTAGAACATTGTTGGTTATGTACCTAGACAATGTGTCTAATTGGCCTAAGGATTCTTTATTCTCCATGTTGCACTTGAGTGCAATCATCTTCAAAATTGGTATGGTATCGTCAATGGCCTTATATGCTAGTGCATTACAATCTGTTATTTTCTTGATTGAATCTAATAATACCTCTATCACATTAGTTGGTCTAAATTCAGTTATGGAGGTTCCATATGACTGTCCAACTACCTTCACAATTTGTAATCCGCTGGTGGTAGTAATAGCTTTGCTTTTCTCTTTCTCTGGAGGGTTAGTTCGTGTCTGCATTTCAACTACCAAAGGTTTAGGTTTTTTAGTTGTAGCCAGTGGCACTGTCTCTATATGTCCCTGTGAATGAACCTATTGCTCTACCTATTTCTTTGATGGTTCCTCTGATGATTTTACAGTGGTATCCACTGCCGGTTTTTCTGTTTGCATCTCATTATTGTCCATTGTCGATGACTTAGTAGGCTTTTATGTAGCCGGTATCCCATTTGTTGGTTTTTCAATGTTATTAGTCACCATTTCAGTAATCAAGGGATCAACTGATTTTTTAGTTTGTTGCTTAGTCCCAATTTCAACGTTTCCAACTATATCCTCAATATTTGTCTCAACTGTAATGTCTTCTATCGGTGGCTTAGTTGCCACATCTCTTTTCTCACTTGTTTCCTTATCAACCACAATGTTGACTTCCTGTGTGTTGATATTCATTGTGTGCAACACCTCTGAGTCAGGTTTTGTGTCCTCATGTGGTGTTTCCATACTCTCTGTTACCGGTGGTGTGTCAACATTTTGTGTTGGTGGAGTATTAGAAGGAGGTGGGGGAAAGTTATCTATTATCTCTATACTAGGAGGATGACCTACTTTGCCTTTCTCCGTATCCTTATCCTTTTGGTAGACTTTAAAAGTCTTTGGTCTCTTAAGCTCTTCTTGTTTCTCTTTCTCAACAAAGAATATATCCCACTTGTCTGCAGTTTCTTTTGATATCTCATTAACTCTGCCTACCATTAGTGCTATATGCTGGTGACTGGTTGAAAATACTTCCTGCTTAGCCTCACTAATTAATTCATCTATCTCTTGCATTGAGTTCACTGGGTGAACTGCAAGTAGTTTTTCTATCTTGATCTTTTTATCCAATTCAACAATTGCTACCCTTCTTCCTTCTAACCTTCTATACAAGTCATCGGGTATATCATCTACAACTTCCATCAAAAATTTCTTATAGATATCAAGCTATAGGATAACACTAATTTTTATACTTTCTTTTTCATCATTTGAAAGTCTTCTATACAACTTGCTGATATTTGACAATTTTCCATCTTCAGTTATCTCATTCAAAAGTTTGTCCAAAGGAGGGACAACTTGTTTTACTTTCCTTTTCTTTAGTGTCAACTTCCTTGTTGGAGGCCTAACTGCTTGTTGTTTTTGTCTTGTTCTCTTTGGTGTAGGAGAGGGTACCGGTGAGGGTTTTCTTTTCCTTACTACCCTTTTAAATTTTGCTGGTATTTCACTATCAGAGGAGGTAGAAACTAGTGAATGATGTGTTTCCGGTTGTAATCCTCCTTAATACCAATTTTATTCAATACATCTTCCTTGATTGCTTTAGCCTACCTTGTTCCTTTTCTAACTATCTGTTCAGTTTTCTTTATTCTTTTCTGAGATTGAATACTGCTTTCAATTGTTTCTGCATTTCCAAATACTTTTCTGTTGGTTCTTTAGGAGCTTCTAGGAGGGCTTTTGCATAAGTTTCAATTATGTTGTCATCTGCCTCATATCCCATTTACGTAACCCAAATAGTCCTTTGGACTACTGCCTCCATCCAAATCTCATCCTTCTTTATTACAAAGCATATCTCCTTTTGATATTTGTCAACAATAGCTTGAGATAGCCTTATTCTTGTTTTCATTCTAGTCTTTAATGCCTGAAAATGTTCATTTATGTTCTTTTCCCTATCATCTCCCATGTTGTTTAGAATGTCTAGTAGTTGTTTTCCTATTGGGATGTCAAAACCAAAATCTTTTCTACCAATACCGGGTACTTCCTTGGTAATATACAACATTAAACACACAAGTAAGTTGCCAAATATGAAAGTGCCTTTCTTATCACCTTTGATCTCCTTTATATTGTCTACTAGTTCATCCTTCAACCATTTGCATATGTCAATCTTTGCATTGTTGTTTACCATGTCATAGGCACTTTTGATACATAAGATAGAAACAAAGTTTAGTCTGTTGGTATGTGTAACTTTGTATCCAGGAATCATGCTGATGAACCTTACATTGATGTCCTTTACATCATTTACTTTCAACGATCTCTTGTCAAAGGTTGCACCGATTAGGGTCATTATAGTGTCATTTGGAACCTTTTTAGTCTTGTCAGGCCTGCTATCGGTGGAAGGTAAGCTTGTCACTGCCCCAACTGCCTCTTTGGTTATCTTGTGAATTGAATCCAACCAAAAGAACTCCCCATGAACTATGCTTAACACAATCCTTATAACATCCTTGGGAAAATCAGGAATACTAAGAATTTCCACAAAACCTAGGGTTTCAACTATCTTATGTTCCGGTTTAATATTTCCATTTACATCACATATAACAGTCTTGAAAATGTTCTTAATTTCATCATCTCCTAGTTCTTCTATATGACAATGTATGTAGATTCTAGGATCCTCAGCATATACAACTCATTTAGGTATTTTTGAGAGTGCTCTTAGGGTATCATCTTTCTTTGCAATTTCGGGAATAATCCTAAATATGGGTCTAGGGCACTTAACAACTTCAATTATGGTAGGGTTTGCAATGAATTTAGGTGCAGAGGAGGAAGCCATTGTTATAAATACCTTATTCTATCTTTAGGTATGAGAGCTTGAATGATTTACTTCGATTCTCTCTATGGATGCCTTCGCTCGGGATTTTCGCGCTCTCAGGAAATTTGAATGCTCGGTGAATGAAAAAGAGCCAAAAATACTTTCTTTATAATGTCATTTCCTTCAACTACCACATTTAATGCCTACCAGTTAAATCAAACTTAACACATCTGTCGGTAAAGAAGTATTTCAACTTCTCACCATCAACTGAGGGTAAATTAGCATGTTTTTTAATTTGTTGCCATACCCGCAAAAGGTTTCTTTTCAGTTAGATGAAGGATCTCCTACCGGTGGAGTGATACTTTGTTCTACCAGTGAAGGAATAGCTTCATTAACATTCATATCTAATTTTCTGATCCATTGTTTTGAAAATTCTTGCTTTACCTCTTCAACCTTTTCTTTACCTTTCAAGCTGGGTCCTTTGTTATTTGCCGGTAATGCCTTACTTCTACAAAATTTTGCAATATGTCCAATCTTGTTACAAGTATGACAAGTCACATTGTTTTTCTAAATATCTTTTCCATATCCTATGTCGGTATGTGTTCTGCATTGATCAGATAGGTGTCCAAATCTTCCACAAACATTACATCTTACATTCATTCTGCAATTTTAAGAGTTATGACCAATTTTATTGCATTTAGAACATTGACCGGTGGGTGCATTGGTGTTCTGATAGTTTCTAGATCTACACTGATTTTCTCTATGACCATACTTGTTACAGTTAAAGCATTTACCATTAAATTTGTAGGCATTAGGTTGTCTTACCGGTTTATTGTGATCATGATTGTTTGCAGTACCAAAGCTTTCACCAACTTCAAAGCCAAGGCCATTTGTATCTCCATTAGGTTTCTAATTTTTCAAAATGTCATCAAGTTCCTCTGAACTTTTCTTGAATTTCTCCTTGTGTTGATTTGCAGTAGCCAACTTATTTTCTAAGACATCTTTCTGTCTCATGAGTTCAATTTTGTCATGCTCCAAGTGAATTATATTTGTCTTCAACATATCATTTTCATGACTGAGTCTTAGATTTTCATTTCCAGCATCATTGATTCTTCTAGCCAAGTCATCTTCATTCTTCTTTCGGTTGTCAATGTCTTTACAAAACCTCATAGTCACATCTTGCATCTCATTCTTCATTGTACTATTTTCTTGTCTCAGTTTGTTCACAAGGTCATTCAGAGTTTCTTTTTCATCATCATCACTCTGCATCTTCTCAGAAAGTTCTCCTCTTTTGTTCCTTGCAATAGTGATATTTCCTTGAAGTCCCTGAATGATTTCCTATGCAGCCTTCAGATCATCTTCAAGTTTCATATTTTTCAACTTTTCTGCATCATAGTTTGAAAGAGTTGTTCCCAATTCCTTTCTCAAATTTTCCATCTCTACCGGTGTCATAATTTTCCTCAAGTTGTTAGGCTTTTGAAAATAGAGGACTAGGCTCTGATACCAATTGTTAGGATTCCCAAAGATACTGAGAGGGAGGGGTGAATCAGTATCCAACCGATTAATGGGTTTTCTAAACTTATTAAATGAATTGCAAGCCAAAACAGTGTACTGGTAAACCAAAAATAATGCAGTAAATAAGATCAGTAAACACAACATAGAAAGTACACCATAACACAATATTTTTAACGAGGAAATCCGGTGTGGGAAAAATCTCGGTGGGATTTGTCACCCATAATATTTTCTCACTGGCCAATAAGTGAATATTACTGATACAATAGGGCCTTGCACATGCAGGAAGGCCAATTGCCTAAAGCTCACTGGTTAAATACAAAAAGGAAGTCTCACTGACTTATGAAAGTGGATTATGTAAATCCAATGACATGTACTGCTTCAGTTTAGCATCTGCTATGCCAGGTTCAATACCGGTTTAAGGTCTTGCAATAATCATAAACCCTATTCCACAATGTGCCTTAATATTCGCACATATTATGCATATCGCATATTACCTATTACAAATGTTCTACAAGATCTCATACTTATATATGAGCCTTATTACAATACGCCTTGTCGGCTTACAAAAATATTTTACAATTAAATACAAAATACAATAAACAAAATCCTGTCAGCCAGGGTGCCGGTAAACATCTTTGCCGCTGCTGGTGTCGGTGTTTGTGCCTGTGCTGGTGTCTGCTGGTACCATAGAATTGTAAGATTAACATCAATGACAATACCTTCACTCACCTATAGTTTATCATTGGAGTGTGTATTTGCCAACAGGAACGATGGAACAATGAGAGGCTCAAAAGGAACGACATAGGTAGCGTATGAAGAAATTGCATGACATAAGAACAATGGGAGAAGAAGGTATGTCATCCTCAACATCTCAATTAGATTTACCAAATGAATATAATGTACCTAATGCAATTGAAGAAGAGACGTTTGATTTACCATTTGAACCTAATGTAATTGAAGAAGATAGTGCATTGAATAATCAATTAAATGATGAACATATTACACCTTCTCTACTTGATGAATTGAATGTACGTAATGCACTGATGTTAACACCTCCTAGAATCACTCATAGGAATTGACATTGATGAGAATATATTGAAGTCAATGCCCAATAAAATGAATGAACGAACTTGTAGGAGAATGGTTAAGAGACTATGGCAAAACTATTTTAATAACTTAAATCAAACCGCAAGATGCTAATTGATTGTTCAAATGATTAAAAATTTGAATTTTAGAGAGACAATGAAAATTATAGGCCTAAGATCATCTAAAAGTAACAATGAAAGAACTATTGTGAGAAATTTATTCTATGCATATCAAGCTATTGGTTCAAAATCGCGTACTAAAGATTCTAATGCTACTCAACGTGTCATTACATCAACCATAATGAGCAAGAAAATAAAAAAAGATCATTTGATAAGCAAAATAAGTAAGTCATTAAATGTTAGTAGAACAACATTAAGTAAAGCATTAAAGAGGCGAGAAAAAATAGAGGAACCTAACAATAATTCTCTTTGGGCATTCTCGGGTAGACTACCACACAAAGACAAGGTTGTTGTTGATGCACTAAAAACATTAATTGAAAATGTTTGGCATGACAACACAAGAGTTTTGCACAACCAAAGAGATGTTGTTAGAAGGCGAATTGGGTCTACAAATCATGAGCCACATGTCAAACACTATTTGGATATGACTCAAACTAAATTTTATGAAAGATTCCTTCAAAAGTTTCCTCAAATAAGAATTTCTCAAAGATTTTTCGAAATGGAAAAACCTTTTTATATTAAGACTAATCATGTATGCACCACGTGTTGTTGTAGGATGCATATTGAGTTTTCCATGCATTATGATATTTTTTTTCATATTTGTTCTACTTTGAACACTAACGATGTTTTGCAGGAATGTAATATGCAAGCGCCTCCTAAGCCGGTAAGAGAATTTATTTCAAGTGTGCTATGTAATAGACATGATGGTTGAATTTATTATAAGATGCCTTGTTTGGAAGGTTCTTATGCTATATGTGGTGGTTTGCAACGTTTACCAAGATGCATACATTTGGAGAGCACACATGAAATTGGTACGAAAATAGTTTCTTTCAGAAAATACAAGACAATCACATATGGAGTTAAAGATGGAAAAGATTTGAAGAGATGTGCGCTAGTGAAAAATGATATATGTGTAGCTTAATTTATGAAAATGTTTCAAGAGAAACTAGTTCATGAGTACATAATGCATACACATAGAGCTCAATGGTTAGATGAGAAATTCAAGTTATGTAAGGACACATTTCCTCTTGGCCCCATTGTCTCTATCGTTGATTTCGCTGAAAATTATACACTACAACCTCAAAATGAAGTGCAATCCACGTATTATCACTCTACACAAGTTTCTATTTTTGTACACATAGCATTCATGCATGCAAATGATAGCATAGAGGAGGATAGAAATGTTGTAAGAGATTATCACTTCTACATAAGTGATGATCGTACTCATTCATCAAAGTTTGTACAAGGATGCTTTAAATTTTTCTATGATAGTGTAAGGGAAAGGAACATGCGATACAAATGACACTTAATATGGTCAGATAATTGCACCGCACAATTCAAGAATGCAAGGATGTTTTATTGGCTGACAAGGATGCATATGACAAGCAGTGTACAATATTTTTGGAATTTCACTAAGGCTGGACATGGTAAGGGAGAGCACGATAGTGCAGGAGCATGTGTGAAAAGAGCCCTAGCTAGGGAAGAATTGAAGTATGAAGGTGGTGCTGAGTTGATAGATGCAAAAACAATTGTGTGATGGTGTAAGTCTACGATGGGTCTAGGTAATCCAGGTACATCAATGGTTCATAGATATTTTTGGTTGATCACTGAATCTAACATTGAAAACTATCTATATTTTTGTACAATTGTAGGATCGAGTGACATGCACTCATTTATGAGTTCAAATTCAAGTTCATTGGTAATTTATACGAGATAGATGATATGTTTTTGCTCTTCATGCATGTATTGTTTGTGGGAAGAATGTGAATAACAAGAGTGGGTTGACAAATTGTCTTGTAGACCGTTGGTTCCCATTGATTCATATCGAATTCCCAAAGCACTACAATTGAGCCAGATGGAGACATCAGTGGATTTTGACCATGTATCTGACCTAGTGGATTCAGGTGATTTTTTGAGTTAATTTTTTTGCAAGTATTCTTTTTGGTTCATTTTGTTGTACATCATACTTTATTTTTGGTATTAATTAACACTTTATAAAATGCAGGTCATGTGTATGCAGTTGTCACAGAAGAGAACAATGAAGAAGGAACATATTACTATTTGTGTTGTTGTGTTGAGCCTAAAAGAAAATTTACAACCACAATCATTGACAGAGAGGGTATTGAGTACCCAATAGGGTTTGTTGTCGTGACAGGAACATGGCTTCAGAGATACCCTATCAAGAATTTTGATGTTTGGTTATTCAAGGACTTTGAAACACATAGACATATTCTTCATTTCTATAACCTTGTTGTTGCAACAAATATTCATTTGATGAAGTATTGTGGTAGACCTCATAACAATATTTTATCGAAAGTTCATGAATTTGACCACGAGGCAATACTTGACACAATATGGGTTAGAGTCGATCCTGAAGGCTCACTTGATTGATTCTATGGTTCATAGTAGAATGATTTTGAGAATTTTGTATAAATTGTCAACGAATTGTTCTATATTTGTTTTTTGTATATATAAATGCCCATGAGCTGATTTTTACATGTTTAGGGGCATAATTTTGTATATTCAAATGGCAATGAGCTGATTTGTACATATGTACATGCCAAATTTTGTATATTAAAATGGTGATGAGCTGAATCGCACATATTGTAATGTCAAATTTTGTATAAAAGCCCATGAGATGATTTGTATATTAAAATGGCGATGAGTTGAATCGCACATATTGTAATGCCAAATTTTGTATAAAAGCCCATGAGATGATTTGTAAGACATTTTTTTGTATAATTAAATAGCTAAGAGCTGATTTGATCATATTTAGAGGCAAATTTTTTAATAATATGTGACAATGTTTTGTGACTATTTTGTGTGTCAATGTTTTGTGACTATGTTTTGAGTATATGTGATGTGTCCCTGGTCAATCATGAGCATTCTTTATTCTTGTATAATCATGGAGAATTATTTGAGTCATTATCGGGTCATAGGGGTCATAGATTGAGACTAGATATAATTTGAGTAAAAATTGTCATTGTTGTCAAAAAAATTATCAAAAAAGTTGTCAAGCAATTTCTACATTGCATCAGTACGGTATGACTCTCGACGTTCTGACACTTTTGGATGCACGATAGGGGCATGCCTAGCATAAACCTACCCACCTGGATGCGCTCGCAACGTCGGTTAGCACACACAAAGAACCAAATCAATTCTAGTCAGTCTGGAAAATTTGTATTGCATGCAACTGATGGTTTTTACAACAGGCGAAAAAATGCTACCAATTAAAAATGGCTCTAACTCGTCAAAAACCAAGAAATGCCATTGTAGAGGAGTCTCATGCGACCCCACAGGTTCAAATGGATTGACCATATGTGTCCTGGATTTGAAGAAACAGTTCGTCAAATTTTGACATTTTTTTGGACTCAGGGCACTTGAGGATCACACCGGTACGGTATGACTCTCGACGTTCTAACACTTTGGGATGCATGACAATGACATGCCTAGTGTAAACTTGCCCACTTGGATGCACTCACGATGTCGGTTTGTGCACACGATGAACCAAATCAATTCTAGCCAATCTGACAACTTTGCATTGCATGCTACTAATGGTTTTTGCAACAGGCAAAAAAATGCTACCAATTGAAAATGGCCCTGATTCGTAAAAAATCAAGACAGGCCATTATAGAGGATCCTCATGCAACCCCACAGGTTCAAATGGATCGACCATATGTGTCCTGGATTTGAAGAAACAGTCCATCAAATTTTGACAATTTCATAGACTCAGGGCACTTGAGAGATCGCACCAGTATGGTATGACTCTCGACGTTCCAACGCTTTGGGATGCATGACAGGGGCATGCCTAGCATAAACCTTCCCGCCTCGACATTCTCGTGACGTTGGTTTGTGCACATGACGAACCGAATCAATTCTAGCCAATCTGGCAACTTTGCATTGCATGCAACTGAGGGTTTTTGCAGCAGGCAAAAAAATGCTACCAATTGAAAATGGCTTCGATTCATCAAAAAATGAGATAGAGCATTGTAGAGGAGCCTCACGTGACCCAAAAAGTTCAAACGGATTGAACATATGTGTCCTGGATTTGAAGAAACAGTTTGTCAAATTTTGATAATTTTTTGGACTCAGGGCACTTGAGAGATTGCACCGGTATGGTATGACTCTCAACGTTCCGGTGCTTTAGGATGCACAACAGGGGCATTCCTATCATAAACTTGCCCACCCGGATGTTCTCGTGATGTCGGTTTGTGCACACGACGAACCGAATCAATTCTAGCCAATCTGGCAACTTTGCATTGCATGCAACTGATGGTTTTTGCAGCAGGCGAAAAAATGCTACCAATTGAAAATGGCTCCGACTTGTCAAAAACTGGGACAAGCCATTGTAGAGGAGCCTCACGTGACCCCACGAGTTCAAACGGATCAACCATATGTGTCTTGGATTTGAAGAAACAGTCCGTCAAATTTTGATAATTTTTTGGACTCAGGGCACTTGAGAGATCGCACCGGTATGGTATGTCTCTCGACGTTTCAATGCTTTCAGATGCACGACAGGGGCATGCCTAGCATAAAACTACTCACCTGGACACGCTTGCAACATCGGTTTGTGCACACGATAAACAAAAGTTGACCATTGCAAGCGTGAGGGTGCTCTCACACCAAACACATATTGTTGTTTATATTTATATTGTCAATTTTGTTGTTTATATTCATATTGTTTATTACATATGCAAATATTAATTTAAATTTATAAAAGGGAAGCCACGAAATACAAGGAATACACAATAATGAATTGAATACAATAGGGTTACTTCAATATTTTAGAAATTTTATTAAATCATATTCCACGATTGCAATGTTTTATATCATATATTTTTGTTGTTTATATTCATATTGTTGATTACATATGCAAATATTCATTTAAATTTATAAAAGGACAACCACAAAATATAACGAATACAAAATAATGAACTCAGTACACATTTATTGGATCTAATATCGATATTTATTTATATAAAAAAGGCATGTCTGCCAAGTCAATATAAGTATTACAAAAATGTGGCATATGCCATGTCCAAATCAATATACAACAAAAATATAGCATATATCTACATGTATTGGTCATTCTATGATCAAAACTAACACTATATGATCCTAAACTTGTGGTGGATCATCAAAATCATGCCTCTTCGATGCAGTATGTGGCTCTGTAGATGGCTGCAAAACCACAATTCAAAAGCCAAGTTAGAATTCTTTTGTAGAAAATAGTTCACAATTAACAACATAACTATGCATTTAAATTTAATTCCTTTGCAATTGAAATGTAGATTACCTCATCAGCTGATCTAGGAGCTAATGTCTTCATTCTCCTCTCCTTGTCACTCTTAGGAGTTTTCTTGAAGACATACTTAAATGGTTCAACGTTATGGTCATACCACGAAGGGGTCTATTGTAGATTAAATGTACAATTAATACAATGTACTAACATAAATATATCAAAAACACTTAAAAGCTATAATATAGTGAACACTGATGTACTTGTGCCTGATATGCTTCTCCAATGGACCAAGGATGGCTCACCATCGATGTAGAAACTATCGCTATTACCTATACAAAAAATGTTCATTAAATACAATTAATATAATGATAAGTATTGAAGGTTAAAAACAATAAATATTACATATCAAACAAAAGTGCACTGGATTCTGAGATGCTTCTCTAGTGCAAGGAGGAGGGTTCGCCATTGATGAAATAGGTATGGATATTTCTTGTATGAAAAAATTATAAGATTATAATATATCAAAAGTTCACATGTACGCGTACATATAATCATGAAATCAAGAAAATAAAATAGAGATACATACCTCCGCCCTCTCTTGATCCACGGGTGAATCAGGTGCATTCAACAAATCCACATAACTCAATGGCCGCTGTACATGTAAAATAGACAAAAAACACTAATCAATCTACAAACCCCAACTAATACTTGATTTGAACATTTTCAAACAATTTACTTTCTTTCTACGTTTTGGTGTCTTCGAGGAATTCTTTTTCTTAGGATGAGCACTAGACGCGGAGGGGGTACCCTAAAAAAAAAAATTAACATGAGATATTAGTACAGATAATAAATTAAACATAATTTTAAAAATCTAAAATGAAATGACTTGCATATTCCATCAAAACAATACATAAAAAGGGTTGTACAAAATATGATACCGTCTAGCCTTGTAGGCCAAAATCGATTGCTGAGAGCGTGATGTCATCAATTTGGGACATTTCGTCCCCTGTCAACACCTACAAACTAGAAATTGGGCCAAGCATTAAAGATAGTTAGTATATCTTGTATTTTTTTGAATTCAAAGTGTATTATTTTATTTTAACATGTTACAAAATTCATACCTCAGGCATTGAAGTTGCAGCTATAGTAACTGGGGGAGGAGTATGGGATACCGCCGCTGCATCCTGAAATGCATATTATTTGTCTCAATTTAAATAGATGTATAAATGAAAATTCATTTATGTAATTAAAAATTTAAAATGACTGATAAATAAAATGCTATGAATTCAAATCAACACACCTCTGTCTGTGGCTCATGGGCAAACACCATGTCCATCAACTCATCTGTCAGTGTGAAATCCTCAACCATATGGGCCTAACATCTACTCCCGCAAATCGTGCACAAATGAGATGAGGATCCATCTGCACCGGCTGCACCGTCTATCCCCAAGCATATCCTGAGCAACTGAAACACATATGCTAGATGGGTTCTCTGCCATCACCTAATGGCTCATCATCCAATACAATAGGGTGTGCTAATGATGTCCCATGCTGGATGATGGCACCATTCAATGCTATGGCCACCTGAAGAGTTTGTAGCTCCATCGACTCTTTCATCTCTATTGGGACAACTTGATGCACCTTGGGTTTGGGTGCTAGGGGGCGGCGACTCTCCGCGGGTAATCACCTATGGGCTCCAGGTCTATATTGGGCAGAGCCACCAACTTTACCATGGAACTCTCTCATGTCAAAATAGTTTGGGCACACATTGAGCACAAACTCACAATATACTTTTCTCAAAAAATATAATGGCACCTCATAATTATTACAAGGTGGATCATCAAAGACCATCCACCACCTCTGCCAAAAAAGATTCTTCATTTGCACATTGGTACACCAATGTATGAGAAACCTCTTTGCATTAAGAGGTAATGACTAACCAGTTTTGGGATCAACGAAAAGGGCACATATTTGTTGTTTAATAATATTTTTGTTTCTTACTCCATCATATGATAGCCCATCGTCATAGAACTGATGACACCTATCCCTAAAGCTTCCCCATTTGGTAATTTGTGTGGAAACAACTATGGCACCACTAGCTCATGTTTCTAGGCTAGTGGTGAGGGATTGATGATGCTCAAGTTCAAAAGTTTTCAATTTAACAATTAGTCTATTGATTTTAGACGTATTTTGTCCTAACTGATTAATTAATTGCTCCTGTGTTTCGGGTGTGCGGTCAAAAGGAGGAATTGGGGGTTGTTCTTGTGTGTTTTCAGTAGGTGCATTTGGTTGTTCTTGTGGGTTTTTGGGAGGTGCATTTTGTTGTTCTTGTTGTGGATTAGGAGAATCTAGTTTTTCAAACAAAAAATAAAAAAACCTAATCAAAATTAATGAAATTAAATTCAAAATGTAAAACAATTTGAACAAACGGGAAAGAAAGACAAAAATAAACAAAAACTAACCTTGATCCATAGCTTGGAGGACAAATCTAGCACCTCGTTCGCGGTTTAGGAGAGAAAATGGGAAAAAAGCGAAGTAAAAAATGTGCTATTCATGGGTAAATGAGACCCAGTTTTTTTTAATAACTTTTTTTACCAGGCACCACATATGCGGTTATATTTGGATTATTAGTGCGTACACTCTCATTTTCCTATGAGTAGTGCGTACACGCTCATTTTCCTAGGTGTAGCGCGTACGTGCTCATTTTCCTAAAAGCAGCACATACACGCTATCTTCTCTAGGATCGGGAAGAACAAACTTAAACGCATATGCGAGAATTTCAAATTTTAAAACCACATACGCGGGGCTTCTTTTTCCATGTTTTTTTTGGGTGGTGTCCACTTTTCTGACCACCATCTTTGTCCACATACACAATCTAAGATGTATACTATCAATTGCAATGATAAACATTTAATATCTTGAATATAATAAACTATCATGAAACATATCTTGCCACATTTTAAAAATTAACTAAATTAACATTAAGATTCAAAATTTATATTGGCATCTTAGTTATGGTAGTTCCAATCAAATCATCAATCTATCTCACAACCATTTGATATCAGAAACACAATTAGTTCGTGCATTAAACCATTACCATAATATCAATAGGTTTATTATCTAATCGTAAAAATATCACATCTCTGAAATACAATCAACAATAGCACTTAATTTCTCATAACTAGGCATAAGAAGAAATGCACACATCTCAATGCAACAACACAAAAGTGATCACCATGAAGTAATTAGTATTCGTCCAATCCACACTGCTTGAGAATTTGTTGATGTAGATGCAATGTCTTATGAGTTTTTTGAATAAAGAAACATTGTTTCCTGTTTGTTACTACTCCAAGAATCAACTCTAGAACTAAATGAAAAAACATAACCAGATGTAGATTTTCTACCATCCACTAAACTAGCCCAGTGAGAGTCTCCTTAACCAACTAGCTCAATCTTTTTAGTGGGAAAATAATGACTGCCAAAATTTTGTGTACCACTCACATACCCCATGATTCTTTTAGTAGCCCACCAAAGAGGCTCATATGAACCCTTCATGAACTGAGAGATAAGGCTCACAAGATACATAATATCGAGTCTATTGGTTGAGAGGTACACAAGGCTGCTAACTAAACTTCTATACAAATTAGCATCAACCTTCGGACTTACATCTTCCTTGGTTAATTTCTCACTGAGTGCTATGGGGGTTGCAAGTTATTTGCATGCTACTATTCTAAAATTCTTTAATAAATCAGCTACATATTTGTTTTGGGAAATATATATACCTTTTGATCTTTGTTTTACCTCCATACCCAAAAAATAATGCATGAGTCCTAGATCTAAAATTTAAAATTCTTGTTTCATTTCTACTTGAAAATTCTCCATGAGAGCTTTGTTGTTACCTATATAAATAAGATTACCAACATAAAGGAAAAATATGAGAATATCATTACAAATACACTGACAAGGTAGTCTTTGAGTGACTTTTGTTGAATCCTTTCTTCATGAAATAACTATCAATCCTAGCATATCATGCACGAGGAGTTTGATCAAACCATAAAGGACTTTTTTCAACTTGTAGACTAAGTGTTCATTTCTTGAAACTTTATAAAAAATATGACATTCGACATAGACATCCTCATCTATATAGCCATTCAGGAATGATAATTTACATCCATCTGAAATATTGGCTTCTTGTATTATGCTACAATAGCCAATATATTCTTTAATGTATCAAGTCTAGCCGTAGGAGAAAAAATCTCTGCATAATCCACTCGAAGATTTTGTGCAAACCCCTTGGAAACTAATGTTTCCTTGTGTTCAACTGAAATATCCATACGATATTTGGCTTTATTTATCCATTTCACACCAATCACCTGCTTACCTTTTGGAAGTTGAACTAATTCCCAAGTATTATTCTTATGAATGGAATTCATCTCATCATTAATAGCATTAACCCATACTGGTTCTTTCATTACTTCTTCATACACAAACGGTTCAACTTAAATTGTGCTAAGAAAATAAAAATTAACTGCTAGATTTATATTTGCACTCCTCTAATAAATATCAACCAAATTCCATACCTTTCTTGGCATTGATGTTGGAGGTGATGGTATATGTGAATCACCACTTGATTTTGTGCTCCTAGAAGAACTAGGTGAACTTGGAGAACTGGAATTGGACTTAAAGTTCCACTGGATCTTGTGGGGAGAGGAGGAAAACTAGCAAATTTATTTTTGGTTCAAGAACATCTGATGAGTGCCATCTATTGTTATAACAACACTATTTCCATGAGAAAGAGTCTTGCATTTTATGCTATAATAAAACATATAGAGATCCATAATTATTACATTTGTGACTTGGCTCAAGATGGATAAGAGTACAGTTATAGTTTTATCCTTCATCTAAACAAGTTGTTGATATCTTCAACAAAGCTCTTCCAATAGTAGTTTTTATTACCTTCATAAATTAGTTGAGACTCACCTCCATTGATCATTTAGGGGAAGATTGAAGATATGATTGATGCATAGGAGATGAGAGTGTTGTGTTGGATTGAAGATCAAATTGCTGCTTTGGATTGCTGCTGAGTTAGAGTTCATATCTTTAGTTTTTAGTTTTAAAACTATCAATGTGATGTCTTATTTTTATCTTTAGTTTTTGTTTTTATTTTGACCAGTGTCAAAGATCAATAGTTTATAGATCCTTTATATTCTTATTGTAATAGTTTAAGTTTTTCATATGATATGTGATAGAGTTCCAATCTTCTCAGCAAAATAGTTTTTCTATTAGTATTTTGTGTGTGTCTTTTAAATCATCATAATGTTTCAAAATATATTTCTATTTATTAATATTAAGAAATTAAATTTAATTGTGTAATTTGACTAAATGATTATACATTCAATATTGATAGAAATATCATAATTCAATATACTATAAAATAATATTTTTTATTTGTTAATATTGAAGATTTTTAATTATGGAAAATATTTATGAAGGGAAAAAGGAGATTGAGAATTGGTTGAAAGTAGGAACAATTCAATGACTTTGGAAGAAGATATTTGGGAGATCCTTAAAAAAAAATATGGAAGGTTGAGTGGGAGGACATATCTATGGAAGTGGAAGAAGATATTTGTAATAGTTTAGTATTTGTATTTTACGATGAGAGGTAAAACTCCGATAGAGAATATAAAATGGACATTTTTGTTTTATTGTAAAAGAAATTTTCAAATAATGATAGCTGATGTGATTCTTGACAATTTGCTTTTGAAATAGGTCACTTGTCTTTCTTTTTTCAGAGGAGTGAGGCGTGAAATCATTTTATATAGGCAAATAAGGTGTTTACAACTTGACTGTTCTCTATTTTGTCCGAGTAAAAGTAATTATTAAAAGACTAACGTATTATAAATAAACTGCTTCCTACATTGCATATAATTATCTTGGTTATCATTCCCATTTTCTGAAAATTTCAGCATAAAAAGCTTAGACGATTGCGTTGCTTAAAGATACATTAAATTCTCAAATTCACAGTATGTTATGTACAGTAATGACTTTGTTCATCCATGTTCCATAATTCATCAGAGTAAAATTCTATACCAGAGAAGGCCTCTGGGGAAGGCGGGTTATATGAAGAACAACCCAATTCACCATTTCTATACAATTCAGAACTGAGAAGTTCCCCTGAGAAGTTGTAACCTAAATCAGTTGAATTTTCTTCCTGTGCCGTAGCTACTCCAATTTGGATACCATCCGGAGCAGCAGCACTTTGGGCTTCAGATTCAAACTCATTATTCATAAAAGGAACTGGATTTGCATGAAACGAACTAATTGCAGTATGCTGTTTTGCTTCTCCAATGTGGATCATACATGGTTCTTTGGCCTTCTCAGTTCCTTTCATTAGAAAACTATTGTAAGCTCCTCCTTCCAGACCAACTGAAGCTTCAAATGAAGTTGGGAGCGAGGAAGAACGAGTTAAACTGTCAAAACGTACTTTGCCTTCACCATTTTCTTGTAGTGGAACTCTTTTCTTGAGATGGGTTCTCCAAAAATTCTTGATTGCGTTGTCTGTCCTGCCCGGTAAACACTCTGCAATTCTAGACCAACTGGACTTGAAAAAAAGAGCATTAATTTACTGTGCATCTCTATATCACGGGAAAAATAAGCAGCAAATCGAGTAGAATGAGTTATGTTTATACCTGTTTCCCCAACGAGCATGGAGATTAGCAATCAAATGTTCTTCCTCCGCAGTCATGTTGGAGTGAAAGAGATCAGGGCGAAGGTAATTGACCCATCTCATCCTACAGCTCCTTCCGCTTCTCTTAAGCCCTGCTTCATTTCCAAACAATTTAGATAATTTTTCT
The DNA here is from genome assembly GCF_030272615.1 of Cryptomeria japonica. Taxonomy (NCBI): domain Eukaryota; kingdom Viridiplantae; phylum Streptophyta; class Pinopsida; order Cupressales; family Cupressaceae; genus Cryptomeria; species Cryptomeria japonica. Next base: position 216,019,152 of record NC_081405.1, on the reverse strand, counting down.
GCAGGTGGATATTTAGCACTGTGATTTCACTTAACATACCAGATGCCTTGGCCAGAGATTCCCAATGCCCTTCACCATGCAAGCTGACATAAGAAAGAAGTCGAATATCCTCCTCAAAACTCCAGGGCCCTCTCTTTGTTTCGCCTTTCTTCAAACCACAAGCACTTCTGTTGGCCATTATATTCAATTCCTTTGAATGCGACTGTTGATAGATAAGCACAATGAAATAATAAAAACCAAAGTTTAGTATAACAAGTTTGTGAGCAAGCTCTTTCAACCAATGTAGAGATTTTTTATATTTCAAGCGGAAACAATTTTGGTTCAGGAATCAGAGTTATGAATCAGTGAAGTTATAAATAAAGGATTTCGTTTTCAAAACCAATATTCAAATATAATATTTTTATAGAATTTTTACTCTTGATTATAAGAACAACAATATACTATCACACCATATCAATATCTTTAAAACAATTTAAATAAATTTGAACCCTAAAATCAACTTACTCAAACAATTTGTACTCAATCAAGTGAAGGCGCTCATTGGATCAGAAAAGAAATATCAACGTCAGGCTCTGAACTCGTTTAATTTTCATTCATAGTCTTACCGTTTTGAGAGTTCGTTACATCCAAATAGCTTTCATGGTTGGTAAAGCATATTGAAGGGGCCTGTCTGCAGATTCAGAAGGTCGACATATAAGTTTGAGACGGTGACAGAAAGCTTTAAACACCACGTTGAGAGAGATGGGTAATATAAATGAAATTGTGATAAAAAGAGCAGCGTCGTGGTTGCAGATCATAGGCTAAAAGTTAGTGGGTTTTTTTCGTTTTTGGAGCGGCTGTAGATTTGCTACCTTATCACCGCCTGGAATGGTGGCCTTGATTGAAAAACGAAAAATCCCAATGATTTCTCAAAGTATTCACGGTGCATTCTGCATCCAACGCAGATGTAATCCACTCACATTAATTCCATTTGTTTATTTCATTCATCAAACAATTGTTGTGTAATGAATTGTTTGAATCCACTTCTTTTGTTGACATTGACATCACTGCTGTCGTCAGGAATTTTCTTTATTGGCTCTCGACTGTTCGACATTTTCCTTGTTTTTCATTAGCATGGAGATATGAATTATCATTTTTTGGGGTTTAGTGTAGAGTAATGAAGATATTTTGTTTTGGGTTGAAACTTGACTTTATTTTTATGATGTTGGGTCGTTGCTTAATATATGTTGTCACACTAAGAATACACTTCTAGACTTAAAAGTGTTAAACACACAGAGTTGACTAACTTCCTCTAGACTTAATATGTTGCTTAATGTCTGTGATTTAACGCTGGTCCTTTGTGTTTAGTAAGAATCTTTTATTATTTAAATTTGATCTTAATTCTTATAGTGTCAAATCTACCAAGTTATTTGTAAACAAACCTATTTACAAGTGAATTATCAATTATTTCATTAATGTATTTAGATATACAACAAAATTTTAACAACAATTTTTTAATTATACAACTAGCAAATTCATATATATTTCTTCAAAATCTAAAGTATAAATACATATCCTTCTTTTAAAAGGAAATCCCCACTAATTAACATAATTAAGGTGCACCAAAATAGTAGTCAAACTAAAAACTACTTATTGCAATCAAAATTGATAATTTAACAACTTGCTACTTTTAATAATAATTTTATAAACAACCAAAAGTAACATGTTAATCACCTCTATTTTTTTACTATCCTAATAAGCCTTGGGAGTGACTTAAAACATAGGTTTGTTATCATATGCAAATCCATAAATGCTCAAACTATAAAAATTTAAAAAATAACACAAAAAATATAATTTTGAGGCCTTACATGGTTGAGTTAGACCCCATAATATGTTAGAATGATTGTTAACTAGAGCTAGTAGTTTATATGGATCTCCATATTTAGAATATGTTTATGGGGAATAAATGAGGTCCATCAACTAGCGAAGACAAGAGTTATCACCTTAGCAAGTTACACTCCTACATCACTCATATATTGATTTATCTTATTAATAATGTTTTATATAGTTAATTTATGGTAATTCAATTTATTTAGCATAAATATTGATAATAATTACTAGTATGCAATGGTGACTAATGAGATTTAAAAATAATACATGTATACGATTAAATTATAGAAGGTTTGAGGGCTTATAAGATAAAATTTCATGGATAATTGTTCAAACATGTAATGCCCACCAAAATACCCTAGAGAAATATCACTAACACGCTAATAGAGATATTTTTTTTGTAAACATACTCTAATGCATCATATATGAACTTAAATAAACAAATAGAATCATTTAACATCATCTAATCATGCATAAGAATTTAGTCTAACATAAACATAAGAATATAATACACAAGATGAAGTAAACAACATCCAACATCTAACAATCCCTAGGGTATCTCAACATCATATCTTAACCTAAGTAACACCATCAAAAACACAATCCACATCATAACTATTTTAAAATTATCTTATAATATTTTATCCAAAAGTTTTTAAAGATATCCATTACGTACCCATTTAATCCTAACTCTAGGTTCATTTAAAATAAACTAAATCCAAATGTTCCTAACTCCCAATTATCTTATACATTATCATTTCTTCATTACTAAAACATATCCTAAACTAAACATTTCCTTTAATAAGATTATTCATTCACATCAACTTAGTACCAAATGCATAACAATAACCAAAAGATAAACACAATAAGGAAATAACTTCATTATCTACTCCATTCAAGACTAAATCAAGACATCATAAATCCAATTCCTTATTTCCTCAAATGAACACTATCCAATACACAACATAGATCTAACAAGGAATATAGCAACATGTTGTATTACAAGAATTATGATCAGAACCTAATACACTATTTCCATTAGATATGAGTGTAATATCCTTTCACATCACAATACATAGTTTCTCCAAATACAAATACTTCTATCTCATGAATCCTTGATAATGCAAATGCCATATGTAACATAATACACCAATCTACTGGAAGAATCCATCCAATAGCTGAAGAGATATAGAAACCACATCCACACATAAGAGCATCCAATGGAGAAGATCCTAATGGAAGAAGGTATCAACCACCCAAGCTATGTGGAACCAATAAGGAACCACCCCTCGTGCTAGGAGATGGCACAAGATCCCACACACACTCTAGACCTAGGTTGACACCCAACAACCAAAGAATGTAAAAAAGACTTCCACCAATGAAAAGAAACCACAAGCACAATACTCAAAATCACAACATGAGGCTAACTCAAAATCACAAAACATCCAGAGTTACCGCAACATTAGGGCATAAGGAACTAGGATCTACATGTAGGGAGGGAGTGTTAGCGCATGTTATCACCAAAACAATAAAGGATATCCTAGAACCTGTAATACCCTAAAAATGGTCATCTAAACCATGGGCCCCTAATCTTGACAACATCACCAAGGTCCTAACCAACGGCAAATAAAATTAATCATTGAGCACACAATTAATTTCTAAGATCATCAAATGTCACATGGCAAATTAATCACTCTGAATTAATTAAATAAATATTTAATTAATTGATCATTCCAAGTAAATCATTTTAAACAATTATCCTATTTATTTTCTTAAATGTCCTAGCATGTTTAATTAAATAAATCAATTTGCCATTAAATCATCAAAAAAGGAGTTAATTGGAAAAAAGAATTAAAAATTGAGAAAAGAAATTAAATGGAGATAATCTTGAAAATAAAATTAAAAATTGAAAAAATCTTAGAAAAACAATTAAAACAATTAAATCTCAAAATTGAATAAAATAAAGAATAAATCAGTTTTTTTCTAATTTTATCTTAATTTTAGTTCAATTTCCTTTAAAGCTGAGAAAAGAAGCCAATCACATCAATTCACCTAGATTGTGCTTTCTTGGAAAATCTTGACCACTCATCATCATTTGATCTCAGTTGTTGGTTTCTTTTTGAGTTTTCTATAAATTCAGGCTCTCATCTCCCAATCAAGGATCCTAGAGACTGTATTGTGATTATGTTGTTTTTTCTCTAGGTTCACTAAGATTTCATATTAAGAGTATTTGCATATTTGTTAAATCATTTAGCTTAATATTTATTCATAGCTTAATCATGTTAGCCTAATATTCAGTAATCTTGTATATTTTGCATTTATCTAGCTTAATCTTGCATCCATTTAGTCCAATTTTGTTCTCATATCTACTAGAAGGCAATAGGTCGCTTTGTGATGGTTTATTATTCATTGTTGATTGATTTACTAACCATGCATCTAATGACTTATTGAAGTGTTGTGTATTCTAGCTTGCAGATACGATCCACTTTTCACACACACATTTTTGGCGCCCACCGTGGGGCTCAGAATTCAATATTTCGGCCTCAAAATCAATTTTTCTATTTTTTTAGGTCTTGTCCGTACAGTCTCTTCAAAAGGTCATAAGAGTTTCTTCAACATACATGACGAGTTCTGCAACATACTGGATGAGTTTTGCAATTTGTCGTTCGGCTCTGTGGGAGTCATCGTACGAGTAACTGATTTTGTCGTTTTCTTCTAGGTTTACTCATATGGTTCGGTGATAATTCTCATATGGTCAGGTGAGAATACTCGTACATGTTACTATTTTGTCGTATGAAAAACAAAGAGTTTTTTTTAGGAGTTTGCTTAAAATTAGGCTTGTGGGAGGTAAATATATACAGAATATAACATTTAAGTATAAGTGACATTTCCTCTTCTCTTCTCTCTTTCTTATACTTTAAGTTATATTTCATATATATTGTCAGGATGTTTGAGAGGGGTTTTGAACCTCCAGAAGTTATAATGCAAAATCTAGTTTTTGGAGGATCTTCCAAATTTTAGACAGTCAAATTTCAAGGCATTTCAGCATGAGGAGTGAAAAACTTGTAACTAAGATTTAAAATTAGGCTTGTGTAAGTCCACCAAGAGATTTGATATTTCACTAACTTTTTCTTCTTGTAGGTTTCTAATAGTTTCTTGCAGGTTGGAGGAGTTAGATTAGGATTTTTTGAAAAACAAATTACTTTTCAGGGTTTTTCTTGAATGAAAGTTTGATGATATTGATGCTAACCTTGAATTATCTTCTGTATGCCTCATATTTTCACATCCTAACCAATTTTTTGCAGAATGCTTGTCAAAGAATTTATCAATCAAACATACATATGTCAAAGAATAAAAAATAACATGACTACTCATGCATTGGTTTTGCAGGTTGCCTAAAGAGAATTGACCAAACATCGTGTAATCTTAGATCGATATGAGAGATCTCAAAGAGAAAACTCAAATAATCCCATCCTCTAAGACTTTAATCACCAGAGGCCTATTTATTATAGTGAGTTGGAATGCTCAGGTCCAACTATACTCACTTGGGTTGTTCTCATAGGGTGATTACTTTTTCCCACTGTGATAGGCTCGCTAAAGGTACATAAATCTCAAAACTTAGAAAAAGCTTTGAGGGTCTAGATTTTTGATTATCTGTAAATGACAAGAGCATACTCTCCTACCTCTTAGATTTTTCTTCAGGCACAAAAGACAGATTTGTTCATTAACCAAATAGCTGTTTAAGTGCCTAAAAAAAATGAACTTTAAAGAATACATGATGTTTGGTCGATTCTTTTTAGGCAACTTGCAAGAACAATGCATTAGTAGTCATTTTTCTTTTGATTCTTTGATAGGCGTATGTTTGAATGATAAATTCTTTGACAAACGTTCTCCAGAAAACCAGTTAGGCTGTGAAAATCTCAGGCAGATAGAAGATAGACTAGGGTTAGTGTCGACATTAGTAAAATCCAAATTTCTTTCTCGAAAAACCCTAAAAAGTATACTATTTTTGAAATGATAGAATAGAAATTCGTACGATAATATATACCTAATCGTATGAGTATTCCCACAAACCTGAACGACAAAACACATAATCGAATATGGAAAGCAAAAACTCGTACGAGCACTCGCACTGACCTGAATGATATAAGATAGGACTTGATATAACTTCGTACGATGCAAAATAGATACTCGTACGAACTTTCATAGAGATTGTATGAACAAGACCTAAAACTTAAAGAAATGCATGTGGTGCCCCTGCTCTCTCCCAGCCCCTCCGCCTCCCTCTCTGCCTCCCTCTCCCCCTCCCTTCTCATCCCTCTATTGCCTCACCTACCTAGGAGTTGCTCTCTCCTCCTCACCTCCACCCTCTACTGCCCTGGCACTGCTAGCCTCAACCCCAACAGCCCCTAGAAATCCACCCTCCCCTCTTAGTCGCTGTCTAACTCCAGTTGGTACCTTGTTGCTACTAGCTCCGGGATCCCCTCCTGCCTGCCTAGGTACCTCCGCTCTTTGTCCCTCTACCTGCCCGCATCCCTGTACCTAGCCTGGTACCTATTCTTGTGCTGGTGCCTCATCCTCAGCCTCCTCTATTAGAGGTGCATTTTCTCCAGGATCAGTAAATCAAGGAAACAGATGTCTCTGAAACCAATCCCTGTACTAGGGTAATACCCCCATGTTTGCTACATCCTTTACGTAATCCCACCTTTGTCACTATAACCCCACTAGCTCCTGCATGCTCAGCGCATATGATAGCCTCGGTGCCCATCCTCATCTCTCCTCCTCTCCATACTGGGCATAAGTTGTAAACTCCTGAGATATACCCTATGGTCTCCCATACTGCCTCATCACCCTGGATACTACAACTCGTTCAATGATTGAAACTAACCGACCAATGAGAGGTCGGGTCATGAACATATCCTTCCTCTGAGCTCTCTAACCGTCCCACAACTCCAGACCCCTATACAGTATCCATACTACCATGATCAAATCATCCAGGTGCCTCCTCCAATAATCTGTCTTGCCCAGATGGGGCTGAGTAACATACCCAGAATAACAATACACAATAGGCTGGTATGCCTCTCTTGAATCATCGACTATCGAACTGCATATTGGGATATGCTCCCATGCCCATATCTGTAAAATTAGAACACCTGCTGCCACGCTCTTCCCCTCCTGATACACAATCTTGTGCATCTTATGATACATATGGGCAAACAAACATGATCCCCACCCTAGTCTCTCAGGATGAGTTAATAGTCTCTCAAACATCCTAGCCCAAACACAAAGAAAACCCTGCTATCCTCTATCAGGCATAAAAAAACAACCAATAATACCTGCTAGAATGCATGCCAAAGGATACTAATCATTGTATCTTATCATCACATCATCACAAGTGATGGCATACTCCAGAATGGTCTCATCTTGAAATATCCATCTCAATTCTAAGACACTCGGTCACTGAGTAGCATCATAATCAACCTTGTCTCCAACAAATGAAATCCTCAGAATCTTGTACACAACCTCCGGTGTAATCTTCATCTCTCCAACTAGTAGATGGAAAGTGTTATGATGTGAATGAAACCGCTCTACTAACGTAGTCAACATCACGTGATTCACATGGATATCCGACATCTGTAAAATGTACCCAAAACTGCACAAATAAATATGTGCTTTATCTGCATATGATAAACCACAAACTAGCCTCATCGTCGACGAATATGCACACTAAATAAGGATATCCAAAAACCGAATCTGAAAAATCAAACATACAAATTATCAGCACGTAATCCAAATTGTGCTCAAAATATGTTAAAAATGCTCGCAAATGCAAATATGCAAAATTCCAAATCAAAAATTCATCTTTTGACCCTAAAAAATGCTTGTTGTTTTTCATACAAGTTTTTACCAGACAAGGAGACACTCGTATGAGTAAAGATTACACTCCGCACGATAAATTATCCCCATACAATAAAACATCACATATCACACGATATAATGGGCACCCAAGAACAATCTGGTATGAGACATGGGATAAGATCAGATGACAAAACCTATATGACCATACGAAAAAACACTAAAGGGATAGTTTGTTGTATGAGAAACAATGTCACACCGCACGACAAAACAAGGCAAACCGACTTTGAACGAAAATAAAATGCAAAAAATTCAACAAAAATTTAAAATTGAAGAAATGCATAGGCCTAAGATGGATCACTTACCGTTGTGTCGTAGTTCTGCGGTCCATTACATCGTCTCTCGTGCTCAAATCGATGCTCTTGGATCGAAATGGCCTTTTTCTTCATAGAGGGTTTTTCAAATTTGAAACTTTGAGAGGTGAAAATGACTTGAAAATGACACATGAAGCCCTTATATAGCCTAAACCCTAGTTTTCAAAATTGCTTCGATGGATGTGAAAACTGTAACCTAAGCTAATTTGCCCATCTTGATTCCATTTTTAGGATCGAAATCAAAATCTGAGATCATCTTCCTAGTCAATTTCGCTCAACTGAGACCAATTAAAGCTTTCATCAACTGCTCATTCTTTTCTTCAATTTGCTATCAATTTCTCATCAATCAACGCTAAATCTTCAAATGGCCCTCTGAATCAATCTTCATTCTCAAATAATTATCATTGCCAAAATTTGCCTAAAATCATTGTACCCTCGCTATCTTTCTATTTCGCTTCTGAGGGGGCATACTCATGACATCATCATTAGTGAAAGCATCCTCAAAGTCGAGAATTTCTTTCAAAATCTTCATTACAAGTTGAGCAGCTAATCTTTACTGAACATCAAACAAGAGCTTATCACTAGGGGCATCTCAGCTTCATCGCTTCATATCAAGTTTTTTATTTCTCGATCATTTGAATCAAATAAATCTCTAGGGGCATATTAGTTTCGTCGCATCAACTCAAGCTAATATTGTCTTCATCTGAATCGGTCTCTTAACATTAAACAGTTTTATCGCTTTTCATCAAGCTCATTATTCATTTAAACTCAATCAAGGGTTTAAAGAGTATCTTTGATCGTGTTGGATCTCAAATTAATAGATTGGATAGGTTCTAAGGAAATGCCAACTCCTATGATCAAACCCTCCAATTGACTTGGCCAACTTATAGAGTGAACCTATTTGGTTACGAGCTCCCTCACTTTAGGCTCTGCAAGACCTAGGCAGGTATACCTATTCACTAGTCATTTTTTACGATGAATGCTTTTTATAGCAGATTGAGTATCTTGATCTAAATTTTTCCCTATCTCAGAATGACATAGGTTCCTAGGATAGGTGGCTTTTAGATGAGTTCAAGATTTATGTTGTGAAAGCTATTCGATCTTTGTGCTTGAAATTTATATGTATACACTATTTCTAATCGATTATATATATCCTACTCAACTATTCCTATTGCTTTAATGTAAAGGTAATTAATATGGTAAAGATTGTGATTTGTAAATGACCAATTTCTTTCCTATTATTTGGGCTACAGAGTCTTATATTTCTTTAGGACTTAATGTATGATTTGTGAGACAATTTTTAAACCTACCCCGTTTGGTAAATCTATGAGTTACTGTTTCTTATGAGATTTGCTAAATATTTATATCATAAACCATCTAAATGAATTTAACCCTAACCTTAAAGGACCATTCAAGGAAGAACTACAAGGAACAATTACAATCCACGAGTAGATATTTTCAATCCAAATTTATAATATAGAAACATAAACTTCACTATAAGAATACGAATAACTTTATCTCCCTTAGATAATATCACAAACAACTACCTACAAAAAATGAGATAATCCATGACACATATGCAAAAGAAAATGACTGATTCTATTAAAGCTTCAAAATGGTCCAATAGTATGCCAAAGGTTATAGTATATGTCTAGTATCTGATATTCTAATCTCCTTCTTCTCATATAAATAAGTGAGCAACACCTATTCTGTGAGAAGTTACATCCCTTCATCATTAACAACTTGATTATAATTGCTTAACAAAGTGAAAGATAAAGAGATTAAGCGTGCCAAGATAATAAATATAACTTTCACTCTTATAGCATCTAACGGTCACGCTCTAGACCACTCGTGAATTTGATCTCAAATCATCTCAGCTCTCCGAGGCTTGCTATGAATTCTTCAAGCGTCACTTAGATGTGTTCTGTCTTTTATCAATTTATCGATGATTCATTGCGACTTTATTAGTTACCATTATTAGTTGCACAATGCTCATATAGGCATTTATTTGAATTTATGATGAAGTGACCTTATTAAGCTTTGTATTGATCCTTGTAGAAAAAAGTAATCATTCATCTAGGAGCACTTCATATCGCACATCGATGCTCATCATTTCTATGGCCGCACCCTTTTTCGATGGAATCATGTACTTTGGTGGCTTAACTTTATCTTCCGTCGAAATGACATGTTTCATCGATGTCTCCTTAGTTTCGGTGAAACTACCATCATCATTAAGGTGCTTTGTGGCTTCATCAATTTCTTCACTTTCATCAAAAGGCTCTACCTCACATGTCTATGTCGATGTAATCCTCCATCGGCTTATCAAACCCGTTTTTGGTGGGAATCCTTTCACTGCAGCATTTTGGAACTGTCTTATCATTTTTGAGTATGACGATAAAGGTCCCTCGTTATCTGACTTCTGCATGGGTCATTGATGAAATATTTCATGTCAGTGAAAGAAGAATATCCTCCTTCGACTTATCATTTTTTGATGAAACTGTGATCATCGGCCAATAAATTTTGCACCTCTTCGACACCTTCTTTTTCTCGAAAAGTCTTATCGGTGAGAACTTCCCGCGGTTTCCTCAACATACCACCTGTCAATGAAAATAATGTTTTTGATGAGCCACTTTTGGAACTCATCGAGGCCCAAGTCTGTTCGATAAGTCATCTTGTCGATGAAACACTGATAGGTTTATTTGATACAACAGGTGTACCATTTCAGTCAAACTAGATATCTCAGTGAAGGATTAGCATGTATATCTGATGGCCTTGGTTTGAGCGATAATATTTAGGATTCTAATGTTGATGGAAATGCCAAGGGTTCTATCAAAATTCTTAATGGCATGCTTGATTTTATTTTTTTCTTAAGAAAACTTATGTAGCTTCAATTGAAACCACAAAATTCTATTTATTTAAGTTCAATGCTCAATAGTGGCTTTGACTGGGGATGGAGGTATGCTATGGATGCCTTCAATAATCTAGAATCTCTGGTGAATAGGTACCTACTAATGGTGGTTGGTGGTATATACAATGGAAAATGAACCCTAACCTACTGTACATGGAATAATATTTTAAGAGAAAAATCTCTTCAGGAACTGTCCATGTACTGGCAATTCCTGATTATCTCCTATTGCACTTTTTATGTAATAAGAATCCTCCCCCGCTTTCTCTATAATCACATATGGCCCAAGCCAAAGGGCCTCAAACTTTCCATGCCTACCTTTGTCCTGGTTTATGGCATCCCACATTAGGACCTAATCACCTATCTCAAACTTCCTATTTGTTGCCTTTTTGTCATATAACCTTTTCATTTGATTCTGTGCCTTAACATTCTGCCTCTGGGATTTTGTCATGATTTCATCCAACTCTATGAATTGCACAAGTCTTTCTTGCATAGGATCAATGATATCAATCTCTTCCTATACTATGAATTTATGAATAGGTAAGAGGTTATCCAGAGGAAGTCTAGCTTTCTTGCCATAAACTAACTCAAATGGAGATCTTCCTGTAGACTTCTTCACTGTTATCCTATCTACCCAGATTGCCAAACTCAATTTAGAATCCCATGCTTTGTTATTCTGTCTTAACATCCTCTTAATAATCTTGAGAATATTTTTATTACTAGACTCAACCTATCCATTACCTTGGAGATGATAGGGAGATTAATGAGATATCATGATGCCATATTCTCCACAAAAGGTGTTGAATTCTTCAGATCTAAAACACATACCATTGTCTGTAATGATTCTTGCAGGGACACCAAATCTAACAATGATATTTTCCATCAAGAATTTGATCACTACTTTACTAGTAGCCTATTTGGTAGGGATTTCTTCCACCCATTTAGTTAGATAGTTAGTGGCTACCAAGGTCCATTTGTGTCCTCCACTAGATTTATCACATATTTCCCCTATGAAATCCAATCCCCATTGTTGAAACGGTTCTTCAACTTGCATTGGTCTCAACGGGAGTGCTCCTTGGTATTTCATTTTTCCTGAGAATTTCTGGCATGCTTCACACTTTCAAACATACAGATAGGAATCATTAAACACATGTGGCCAATAATACCTTGCCCTTAATATCTTGTGAGCTGTAGTTTTGGCAGAAAAATGACCACTGCACAATCCACCATGCATTTCTTGCAACATTTTGTCTACGTGACATTCATCTAAACACAATAGTAATATTCCATCTCTGTTTTCCCAATACAAGTCACCATTAATGATCACATATCTTAATGATTTCAACTTCAAGGTCCTCTTTTGATTATTAGCCATATTGTTTGGACATTTCATATGTTTAAGATAATACACAACATTTGTGTACCATACTGTGTGCTTGATACTGAAACTGGCTTCCTTGAGCCCCACTTCATTTACTTGAAATCCTTCAAAATCTGCTCATGCCATGAGTTTATCCAATCCCTAACCCTTAATGACTTGTGGAATCTTGATCTCAATGTTAAACTCTTGGACTTGATTAATCCATTTGCACCTTTTTCCTATTACTTATGTTTGTCTGAAAATATCTTTCATTGCTACATTAGGAACATAAGCTGTGATCTCTGCCCCTACTAGGTATAGTCTGAAGTGTTTTATCGCTCTTACCAGAGCATAGGCCTATTTCTAATTTATATCATATTTGATCTCAGATGGGCTCAAAGGTTTTCTGAAGTACGCAATGGGTTGCTCACAACCATGTTGGTTCTTCTGCAATAATAGTATTGCTACCGTGTGACAAGAAGCAAAAAAGAAGATCAAAAATGGTTTGCTAAAATCTAGTGATATTAGTGCTGGTGCCTCAGATATTTCCCTTTTGATTACTACAAAGGAATCCAATGCTTTTGCATCCCAATCTATCTTGTCTCCCTTCTTCAACATCTGCACTATAGGCTTTACAATGTTTGCAAAGTTTAGGATAAATCTCCTGAAAAAGTTGATTTGTCCCAGGAATGACTGAATGGCTTTAACAGTTTTTGGAATGGGGACTTCTTTGATTGCAACCACTCTTTCAAGATCAATTTTTACTCCCTCCTTGGATACTATGTGTCCTAGGAGCTTTCCTTCCTCAACTCCAAAATGACATTTCTTTGGATTAAGAGAGATCCCATATTCTAAAGCCTTTTTGAATATTTTTTCAAGGTGATTGCAGTGGTCTTTGGCCCTTTTTGAATAAGCGGTTAGATCATCATGATATACCACCATTATCACATCTATTAGCTTTGCAAATGCTACATCCATTGCTCTTTGGAAAGTTGCTCCAACATTAGTTAGGCTGAATGGCATCCTTGCATACACATACGTACCCCATGGTGTTGTAAAGGTTGTCTTGTATTGCTCACCCTCCCCGACTTTTACTTGGTTGTAACCTGAGAATCCATCCATCATAGATGATAGTTCATATCTTGTTACCTTTTGTAACATGATATCCATATTTGGTAATGGGTAGTTATCTTTCAAAGATGATATATTCAAGTTCCTAAAGTCTACACAGAGTCTTATATCTCCATTCTTTTTTCTGGTAGGCACTAGGTTTGAAACCCAATTGGAATACCTACAAGGTTTGATTATCCCTGCATCTTTCGTTTTTATTATTTCTTCTTTTCATCTTAGGTAGCAAGGTTGTATTTATAGGTCTCTGTTTTTGTCTAAATGGATTGGCATTAGGTTTAAGGGGTATTTCATGCTAGAAAATATCTTCTCTATAGGCTTTGGGGTCATCATATGATCATGCAAAAACATGCCTATACTTTTCGAGAAATATTATCAGTTGTTGCTTCATTTTAGGAGTTAATTTCTTTCCAACAAATACACGCCTTGGTGACTCCTTGTTTCCCAAGTTAACTTGTTCAACACCACTTTCTCTAGTTGCAGTTACTTTAGTTTCTATTCTGTCTTGTGCATTGAAAGTCCTTTCCAATGCAACCAAACCTCTTGGTAGTTTGTTTGATTTCAGCTATGTAATCTCCTGTCCAAACATGGTTTCTTTCCCATCAGTCTTTTACACAAAGTCATTAAAGTTAATAGCTTTTGCCTGATAATGATCCATACACTGCAAGAAGTTTAGCAAGTCATCATCATCTTGAAAAATCTGCTAGTTGTACAGATTATCAGGGATAGAAGGTTTGACTTCTATCTCCACTTCTGATATCCCATTCAATGTAATATCATTTTTATTTAGTGCAATGTTTGCCAAAAAGTCAGCCATTATTTTTTTTGACCTATCAACCCAATTTATCTAAAAGGCATCAAACAATTCAATGGTGTCCCACACTGCATTCCTATATTTCTTCAGTCTGATATGTTTAGAGGAATATCTTTCCTTAACTTGGGACACTATCAGTTCTGAGTCCCCAAATACACTAAGGATTTTAATTCCATGCTTAACTGCTAGGTTTAGTCCTGTAATTAGAGCCTCATACTCACCAATATTGTTGGTACATTCAAATATTAACTTGAAAGAATACTTAAATGTTTCTCCACTTGGTGAAATGAATAGAATCGCAGCCCCACTTCCCTCTTTACTACACAAGCCATCAAATTACATGCACCACACTTGATCATTTGCTTCTTTGATGCAAGACTCAATTGGAGACAAATCCCTAGTCTTTGGTTTTGTCAATTGTACTTTAAAATTATCCATGTCTGATTGAATAAAACATATTGGCTCAGGCATTTCCACATCCTCAATGATATATGAGGAACAAGGCTCTCTTTCAATTCTCACTTCATGTTCATTCACTGGTATGGTTTCATATGACAAATCCAATTGGACATGTCCCCCTATCTGGTTTGACCATTGTCTAGATAATAACATTCCATAATTTGGAGGTACATCCACCACAATGATGTCTGTCTTGTAGGATGCTTCGGGGCATGCAATTAGCTTGAACTCTACATCTTTCATAACACCCACCACTGGAATAGATCTATTATCCATAGTGTAACACTTGCTAAATGTTGTATCCACCCCCATTCCAAGCTCTTTCAGGACTCCTACAGGCATGACATTTATTGCTGCTCTTGAATCAATCATGCAGTTTTTAATCATCAGATTATTGATCATTAGACTTAGGTAAAAGGGATCTACTTGGGAAGGATTTTTTGTTATTGTCAACCCCAAATAAATGGTTGAAGCTGGATCATGTTTACCATTATTGTCTTGACCACCCTTCTTGTGTTCTTTCACTTTATCTCCTGAGACATCTATGATCATCCTTAGAGTCTTCTCTCTGTATTCTAGGAGCTTCATCATCTCAAGCAATGGCATAGAGACCTTCATTTATGTCAAAGCATTGGCAATGTCAAACGATGTGGAAACGGGTATTGGGGAAGTAGTTGGCATATTCTCCCTCTCTCCCTCTTGCAGTTTTATTAGCAGAACCTCTTTCTCTTTGGTTTTTCTTGGGTCCTTATCTTGGATATTACTCATTCTATTTATTAGTTTAGATATTTTATTGACTTGTTTCATGAACATTTCAGAGGGCTTTCCTTGCTCAGGGTTTATGGTTTTGTTTTTGAGAGCATAGATTCTTTTGGCTTGTTCCACTATAGCCACCATGATTCTTTCCCTTTCTTCCTTAGTGGGGACCCTGAGTTTGATCTCTTCTTCCTCATCTAAGAATATTTGCTGCATACAACATTGCTGATTGATCCATTTGGAACTTACATCACCATCCCCTTCTTCCTCAGATGAGTTATATTCTTTGAATGCTAGAAAATTTATGGTGTGGTCATCTATATACCCTTTACATTCTTCTTCTTCTTCTTCTTGCAACTTCTTTGCCACTATACATTGGTAAGGAGGATGTGGCATGTCATAGGAAAAGAACCACAGGTTATCATTTGACACTTGATTAACAGTTCTTTTCAAAGGATTTGGTGTTTGCATATTATCCTTTTGACTCTTCTCCACTGGTTTCCCATCCTTCCAGATAGTATTTTAAGGCATATCGTGTAGTCTGGGTCTATCATGGTGGAAGAACTGTTGTTTCTTTGTTTTATTTACCTTCATAGATAAGTCTTTTAAAACATTCAATACTTTGTCCAATTTGTCTTTATCTAGTATCTTCTCTCTTTCCAATTCTCCCAGCATTGTTTCTATTGTTTTGTATAGTTATTGCAGATTTCATAACCCCTTGAAGAGTCGTAGTGTTTTTTGTCCTGAGTTCATAATTTGTCTTGTTGTCAAAGGCATTTATATAGTACAAGATGCTTACTTCTGGGACTAGTTTTATCCTATTAGGAATTTTGTTTATAAGTCTATTAAATCTTCTATAGAAATCGACTACTGTCTCATTAGGTTCTTTTTTTATACTTATGATTTCATGTAGTGCAAACTCGGGGCTATTTGATCTCCATACTGTTTGAGAAAAGGTCTCCTAAACTCTGCAAGGCTACTTATTGAAGCATCAGGTAATGTTCTGAACCAATCTCGTGCATCTTCTGTTAAAGAATACATGAATAACTTTATTTTAACATCTTCATATGGGAGGCAGAAATCTTCCATGACTGTATCGAAAGCTTTGCAATGTGGTTCTCCTATGATAGCATTACTCCCAGTGAATTTTGGTACTGCAGTCCTGATTTCATTTGGGATGGGATGAGGATACACCATCATTCCTGAAAAGTCAAATTTTTTGATATGCTTTGTATTCATCAATCCATATTCTCCCTGGAAGAAATTCCCATGGTTCTGATTCATGTTATTATAATGGGGAAATTGGTATCAGGGTTGGAATTGAGTTTGATATGCAAAGTTGTTATAATGATTGTATTGATGTTTAGGAGGTACATGGGTGTATGCATAGTTACCATTCCCATGATCATATAAGGGGTTTCCAGTTATCTTATAGGTATTGTTATTTATATTGGTTTCATCTTTATGATTTCTTCCCTTGTCCGAACCTTGGGTTGCATGTTCAGATCTTTCTTTATACTTATTCAGGTCATGATCAATATCATTTTCATTAACATTGATACCCAACCTAGCATATAATTCCACACACTCCCTTGTTCTTCCAGTATTTTTCATTTTAGTAGCTACATCTAACATTTGTTTCATCAAATCTGCAAAAATGATCTAGTGCATCCATCCTTCTTGAACCTAAGGAGCTTGATGTATTTGCTCTTGAATTTGAGTGATGATTTTCAAAACCAGGAGGGAATTTTCCTTTTCGTGCTTTATCTGCAGCAACCAAATCCTCATTTCTTGGGAATGAAGGAATTGTATGATCCCGTCTATTCCAAGCTAACTGTGAGTTATTTTCAAAGTAGTACTGGTTATATCTCTCATTCATGAAATCATTCATGTGTTCCATTGGATTGTCTGTTGGTTCTTTATTTGATTTTTTCTTGTTTATTTTCTAATCAAAGTTCAATTGTACTATTGCAAGGCCTTGTGTTATTGACCTCCTTCCATACATAAAACTTCTCCTCTTTTCTTTAGAGTCACCACCTCTCCCTAGAGAGGAAATATATTTCTTTTTTATATGAGTTCTTTCCCACAACAGAGTTTTTTTAAATGAATACTCTCCCCAGCAAAGTCGCTAATCTGTTGGACCTCAAATCAACAGATTGGATAGGTTCTAAGGAAATGCCAAATCCTATGATCAAACCCTCCAATTGACTTGGCCAACTTATATAGTGAACCTATTTGGCTACTAACTCCCTCACTTTAGGCTCTGCAAGACCTAGATAGGTATACCTATTCACTAGTCATTTTTTATGACTAATGCTTTTTATAGCAGATTGAGTATCTTGATCTAAATTTTTCCCTATCTCGGAATGACTTAGGTTCCTAGGATAGGTGGCTTTCTAGATGAGTTCAAGATTGTTGTTGTGAAAGCTATTCGATCTTTGTGCTTGAAATTTATATGTATACACTATTTCTAATTGATTCTATATATCCTACTCAACTATTCCTATTTCTTTAATGTAAAGGTAATTAATATGGTAAAGATTGTGATTTGTAAATGACCAATGTCTTTCCTGTTATTTGGGCTACAGAGTCTTATATTTCTATAGGACTTAATGTATGATTTGTGAAACAATTTTTAAACCTACCCCCTTTGGTAAATCTGTCAGTTACTATTTCTTATGAGATCTGCTAAATGTTTATATCATAAACCACCTGAATGAATTTAACCCTAACCTTAAGGGACCATTCAAGGAAGAACTACAAGGAACAATTACAATCCACGAGTAGATCATTTTAATCCAAATTTATAATATATAAACATAAACTTCACTGTAAGAATATGAATAACCTTATCTCCCTTAGATAATATCATAAACAACTGCCTACAGAAAATGAGATAATCCATGGCACATATGCAGAAGAAAATGATTGATTCTATTAAAGCTTCAAAATGGTACAATAGTATGCCAAAGGCTATAGTATATGTCTAGTATTTGATATTCTAATCTCTTTCTTTCACAAAATTTGCTCATATAAATAAGTGAGAAACACCTATTCTATGAGAAGTTACGTCCCTTCATCATTAACAACTTGATTACAATTGCTTAACAAAGTGAAAGATAAAGAGATTAAGCATGCTAGGATAATTAATATAACCGTCACTCTTATAGCATCTAACAACCATGCTCTAGACCACTAGTAAATTTGATCTCGAATCATCTTGGCTCTCCGAGGCTCGCTACGAATTCTTCAAGTGTCGCTCAGAAGTGTTTCCTGTTTTATCAATTTATCGAGCATTCATGGCGACTTTATCAGTTGCACAACGATCACAGAGGCATTTATTTGAATTTATGATGAAGTGACCTTATTAAGCTTTGTATTGATCCTCATGGCAAAAATTAATCATTCATCTAGCAGCACTTCATATCGCCCATCGATGCTCATGAATTCTATGGCCGCACCCTTTTTTGATGGAATCATGTACTTCAATGGCTTAACTTTATCTTCCCTCTAAATGTCATGTTTCATCGATGTCTCCTTAGTTTTGGTGAAACTACCATCATCATTAAGGATCTTTGTGGCTTTATCGATTTCTTCACTTTCATTGAAAGGCTCTACCTCACGTGTCTATGTCGATGTAATCCTCCATCGGTTTATTGAAACCCCATTTTTGGTGGGAATCCTTTCACCACCGCGTTTTGCAACTGTCTTATCATTTTTGAGTATGTCGATAATGGTCCCTCATTATCTGGCTTCTGCATAGGTCATTGATGAAATCTTTCATGTCGACGAAAGAAGAATATCCTTCTTCGAAATTTCATTTTTCAATGAAACTGTGATCGGCCAATAAATTTTGCACGTCTTCGACACCTTCTTTTCTCAAAAAGTCTTATTGACGAGAAATTCTTGCAGTTTCCTTGACATACCACCCATCGATGAAAAAAATGTTTTCAATGAGCCACTTTTGGAACTCCTTGAGGCCCAAGTCTATTTGATATGTCATCTTGTCGATGAAACACTGATAGGTTTCTTTGATACAACATGTGTACCATTTTGGTCAAACTAGATATCTTGGTGAAGGATTAGCATGTATATCCAATGGCCTTGGTTTGAGCGATAATCTTTAGGATTCTAATGTCGATGGAAATGCCAAGGGTTCTATCAAAATTATTAAGGGCATGCTTAATTTTATTTTTTTCTCAAGAAAACTTCTGTAGCTTCAATTGAAACCACATGATTTTATTTATTTAAATTGAATTCTCAACAGATCGCATGTTCAATCTAAGCAGGTGTTCAGTTTCATTGCATCAAATCAAGCTGGACAATTTATCTTCGCTCATCGTGTCTTGCTCCATCAAGTTCAAGATCGGTTTTATCTTTGCTCACTGTGTCTAGTTCAATCAAGTTCTAGATCGGTAAGATCCACTTTTTGATCCATCAAGTTCAAGTTTAGTATCTTCGCTCAGTCTATTCTTGTTCTATCAAGTTCAGAATCGGTTGCGTCTCTCGCTGAATCTTGTTCAATGAAGGTCTAGATCAATGCTCTTTTCTTGATCAATCAAGTTCAAGAATGGTATCTCTCTCTTTGTCGATTATTGTCCAATCAAGTTCAAGATCGATATCGCTTTAATCAAATATGTTCAGTTTCATCGCTTCAAATGAAGCTAAACATCTCACTCTTCATTGGTTTATGATCCATCATGTTCAGAACTAATTTTCTATTTGACATCAACTATTATTTGAACCAACATGCTGCTCATACATTAATTCAAATAGGGGCAAATGTAATACCCTAAAAATTGTCATCTAAACCATGGACCCCTAATCTCGACAACATCACCAAGGTCCTAATCAAAGGCAATTAAAATTAATCATTGAGCACACAATTAATTTCTTAAATCATCAAATGTCACATGGCAAATTAATCACTCTGAATTAATTAAATATTTATTTAATTAATTAATCATTTCAAGTAAATCATTTTAAAATAATCCTATTTATTTAATTAAATATCCTTGCATATTTAATTAAATAAATCAATTTTCCATTAAATCATCAAAAAAAAATTAATTGGGAAAAAATAATTAAAAAATGAGAAAAGAAATAAAATGGAGATAATCTTGAAAATCAAATTAAAAATTGAAAAAAATCTCACAAAAGCAATTAAAACAATTAAATCTCAAAATTGAATAAAATAGAGAATAAATCAGTTTTTTCTGATTTTATCTTAATGTTAGTTCAATTTTCTTTAAAACTGAGAAAAGAAGCCGATCACATCAATTCACTTGGATTGTGCTTCTTCTTGGAAAATCTTGACCGCTCATCATCATTTGATCTCAACCATTGGTTCCTTTCTGAATTTTCTATAAATTCAGGCTCTCATCTCCTAATCAAGGATCCTGGAGAATATATTATTATTATGTTGTTTTTGCTCTAGGTTCATTAAGATTTCATATTGAGAATATTTGCATATTAGTTACTGCATCTTTGTTAAATCATTTAGCTTACTATTTATTCATAACTTAATCATGTTAGTCTAATATTCATTAATCTTGCATATCTTGCATCCATCTAGCTTAATCTTGCATTCATGTGAATCATGTTAGCTTTTGTGTTTTCAGGAAAAAACTAAGAGGTAGGAGAGTATGCTCTTGTCTGCATAGACAATCAGAAATCTAGACCCTCGAAGCTTTTTCTAAATTTGAGATTTGTGTACCTTTAGTGGGCCTGTCACAGTGGGAAAAAGTAATCACCCTATGAGAACAACCCAAGTGAGTACAATTGGACCTGAGCATTCCAACTCACTATAATAAATAGGCCTCAGGTGATTAAAGTCTTAGAGGATGGGATTATTTGAGTTTGTCTTTAAGATCTCTCATATCAGGCATTTTGTAGGGCCTTGTGGTCTCAATCACGTTTATGTGATGGGTATGTGTAGGATCATGGTGTCCCAAAATAGGCCCTTAAGTGGCAATGAAATTTTAGAAAATTAGAGTTATGCAACTTTAAATGAAAATCTGAATAAATTTCAGAAAATTAGAGTTATGCAACTTTAAATGAAAATTTGAATAAGTTGTGAACATTATTTTTAAAATATGTAAGAAGAGAATCTATGGAAAATTGAATGTAGTTTCTAAGCTACTAGTTGTTTTTTGGAAAAAAAAATCCTATTTGATGAAAATTTCAAATTTCAATGCAAATGGTACTAAAATTTCAAGAAAAAGATAAGAAGTAGACGTATGTCTGACCACCCTAATCACAATGAAATCATAATATTTTTTTTATAATATAAGTATTAGACTCATGTCCAGACGTGACACATATTTTATTATAATTTTTTATAAAGTAAATAATTATTTATGAAATTTTTACTACATCTTTTCAGAAATTTAGAAACTCCTACGTCTGATCACCTTAACTTGGTCAAAACCTTATGAAATTTAATTTTTAAAATTTTTCCCTATAGTAGATGAAGCGTAGGATGTGATGCATGTTTCGAATTTAAAAAATGACATCGTTTGAAAGTTATGGGTGTTTTTCAATCAGTCTATCAATCAGGACTATTGTCAGAATTTAATTAGAAAATAAATAATAATTATTTATTAAAGTCGAAATAAGACAAGCCTTATATTGTTGGAAAGATGAGAACGTCCTTAAAAATCCCTTTTCGTTTTTATCAAATTTCGCTACAAAAAAGGTCGTCAGTCACTAGTATAAAGTCTGGAAAATCAATGAGTACTAAAAAACACATTTTTTTAGTTGACTTTCCAGGTTTGTCACTTCCAAGCCAAATCCCAAAGCATTCCCGAGCTGAAATTTCAAATTTAAAAATTTTACAACACAAATCAGATATCTGATTTTAATAAGTAAATTCACTAACTAAATTTGCACATAATTAATCTAATGTTTATTAATATATTAATATATATATATAATATTTTAATATATTAATTTATGATATGAGGGAGAGGGAGAGGGAGTGGGGGTAGAGAGAGAGAGAGAGAGAGATCAGGGGAGGGGGAGAGAGAGATTAGGGGAAAGGGGGAGAGAGAGATTAA
This sequence comes from Cryptomeria japonica, assembly GCF_030272615.1. NCBI lineage: Eukaryota > Viridiplantae > Streptophyta > Pinopsida > Cupressales > Cupressaceae > Cryptomeria > Cryptomeria japonica. The sequence continues at coordinate 215,996,573 of NC_081405.1, read as the reverse complement.
GACACCAAATTGTGTCGTTATGGGTCATATGGTGTCCTAAGGGGTCATAGGACACAATATGACCCCTTAGGACACTATAGGACCCATAGCAACCCATTATGGTGTCATAAGGGACCATATTGTGTCCTAAGGGGTCATATTATGTCTTAAAGGGGTCATATGACACAATATGATCCATTAGGACACAATATGACTCATAACGATACAATTTGGTGTCTTAAGGGGTCATATGGTGTCCTAAGGGGTTGTACGACACAATATGACCCCTTAGGACACCATAGGACCCATAACGAACCAATATGGTGTCCTAAGGGGTCGTAGGACACCATATGACCCCTATGGACACCATAGGACCCCTTATGACACCACATGGTGTCCTAAGGGGTCATATGTAGTCCTAAGGGGTCGTAGGACACCATATGACCCCTTAGGACACCATAGGACCCATAACAACCCAATATGGTGTCTTAAGGGGTCATATGGTGTCCTAAGGGGTCGTAGGACACCATATGACCCCTTATGACACCATATGGTGTCCTAAGGGGTCATATGTAGTCCTAAGGGGTCGTAGGACACAATATGACACCTTAGGACACCATAGGACCCATAATGACCAAATATGGTGTCTTAAGGGGTCATATGGTGTCCTAAGGGGTGGTAGGACACCATATGACCCCTACGGACACCATAGGACCCCTTATGATACCAAATTGTGTCGTTAGGGGTCATATGGTGTCCTAAGAGGTCGTAGGAATTAATATGACCCCTTAGGACACCTAGGACCCATAACGACCCAATATGGTGTCATAACGGGTCGTATGGTGTCCTAAGGGGTCATAAGGGTTCATCGGACACCATATGACCCCTAAGGACAACATACAACCCCTTATGATACCATATGGTGTTGTTAGGGGTCATATGGTGTCCATAGGGGTCATATGGTGTCCTAGGACACAATATGACCCCTTAAGACACCAAATTATGTCATTATGGGTCATATGGTGTCCTAAGGGGTCTAGGACACAATATGACCCCTTAAGACACCATCGGACACAAAGCGAGCCAATATGGTGTCATAAGGGGTCATATTGTGTCCTAAGGGGTTATATGATATCTTAAAGGGGTCATATGACACAATATGACCCATTAGGACACAATATGACTCATAACGACACAGTTTGGTGTCTTAAGGGGTCATATGGTGTTGAAAGGGGTCGTATGAGCCCTTAGGACACCATAGGACCCATAACAACCCAATATGGTGTCTTAAGGGGTCATATGGTGTCCTAAGGGGTCTTAGGACACTATATGGTGTCATTAGGGGTCATATGGTATCCTAAGGGGTCATATGGTGTCGTAAGGGGTCGTAGGACACAATATGACCCCTGAGGATACCATAGGACCCATAACGACCCAATATGGTGTCTTAAAGGGTCATATGGTGTCCTAAGGGGTTGTAGGACACCATATGACCCCTATGGACACCATAAGACCCCTTATGACACCATATGGTGTTGTTATGGGTCCTATGGTGTCCTAAGGGGTCATATATTATCCCATGACCCCTTAGGACACAATATGACCCATAACAACACAATTTGGTGTCTTAAGGGGTCATATGGTATCGTAAGTGGTCATAGGACACCATATGACCCCTATGGACACCATAGGACCCCTTATGACACAATATGTCCTATTAGGACACAATATGACCCATAACGACATAATATGACCCATATCTCTCTCTCTCTCTCTCTCTCTCTCTCTCTCTCCCCCTCTCCTCTCTCTCTCTCTCTCTCCCCCTAACCTCTCTCTATACCTCTCCCCTAATCTCTCTCTTTCCCTCTCCTCCTCCTCCTCCTCTCTCTCTCTCTCTCTAAAATATGAGTAATAAAATCGGATATCGGATTTTATCAAATATCCAATTTCTATCATTGCCATTAATGTGGCAACAGTAAAAAAAAAAGGTTACAATGGGAAAAAATTTTGGGACCACAAATTTATACATTAAAATCGGATATCCGATAAAATAATACTGGATATTCTTAAGCAAAGAGATGACCCTTCAGGAATACTTGAGTAGTAGGTCTTTAATGGTGCCTTATTTTTTTTATCATGAATTTCATTTCAAACAATGATTATTAAACCTTAATGTTCAAGTTTGTTACTTGTATATTAAGGATGTGTTCAAAATGCAGGCCTATTGATGAATGTATTTTTTTGGCAACACGGTTTTTGCATGCACATAGTGGGTACACTCGATATAATTGGAAGGGATGTAACTTTGCAACACAACTTATTATCATGCATTTGATGAGCTTTACAATTTTTGTTATTAGACAACACTATTTGACAATTTTTAATGATATAATTATCGCAAAACCTTTATGCTCATGCAGATCTTTTTTGATGATATACAACAATATCACATTATGATTTTTGCATCAACATGGTGGGTTCTGTTGATATAATTCAAAGGGACATATTTTTATGGTATATAATCTCACCTTTTCATTTATTATCATGCATTTCAGTTGAAGTGATTATCATAAAGCCTTTATGTTCATCCATACATTTTATGTGTAGACTAACAATTCTTAAAAATACAGGTTCATGCTAGATCATTCACCGTTGACAAGACCCTCTCTTGGTGATGGTACATATTCCTTTGTGCATTAATGAGATTGAATTTTGTGCATAAACATTAAGTCAAGTGAATGTATTTCTATTTAGAAATGACCATATCTACCATCGTCTTCAACCATGCAGAGAAATGCAATGAGAAGGGCTTTAACCAACATGCGTCTTTCTTCAAAGTTATGCTTGTATACTTTGCAGAGAAACTGGTAAGTTTCATAATTATACAATCTTGTACGTTTTAAAAATGTTTCAAATGATCTATTTATAATTTGACAAACTAATTTGTATTAAGTGTTATAATTTGTTTCTTGTAGCACATTCATTCCACATAAAAAGGTTACTTATTTTGGTCTTCATTTATATGTAGGCATTGTTGTACGTAAGCTTTTCTCTTAGGACATGAGGATGTCTGATGCAGATGAAGTGGGATGTTGTATCTATATATGGATGTGAATTGATGTAACTTTGTTATAATGATATACAATGTCCATGAGCAAATTGGTTTAGTTATATTGATGATATACAATGTATCTGTGCATGAGTACATTGGTGTAGTTGTATTGATAATGAAAAAAAAATCATGTTTGCATATCCCTTCATGGACATCACATGCATGTGTAATGGTAATTATATGTATACAATACATGGAAATATTGATGATCATTATGTGTCTACAGTGTAATGCTTGTTTATCTATATTTTTCATTGAAAAAGTTAGGGCCATGGATTCTAAGATAGACTTTATAGGGACCTGTCTCGTGGCCCCGTAGGTTCAAGCAGATCGTTCGTAGGTGCCACAGATTCTGAGTTAGGGCCCATCAAAGTTTTACAATTTTTAGCACTTAGGGCGCTCAAGGGACGACGCTGGTAGTATATGACCCCGAGCGTTCGACTGAGTGGGGGGGAAATAGGAGCATGCATAGGGTAATAATGCCTAACTAGACATGTCCGACCCGATGGTTCATCATCATGATGAGTAGAATGATAAATTGGCCATGCGACAACATTCGATTGAATGAGCTTCACGATTTTTTAACCAACTGAAAAATTTCTGCCCTAATAAAACCGTAGGGAAACTTGAAAAACCGAGATAATCATTTGTAGGCACCCCTCTTGTGGCCTCGTAGGTTCAAATGGATTATTCATAGGTGGCACGGATTTTGAGTTAGGGCCTGTCAAATTTTGATAATTTTTAGCACTTAGGGCACTCAAGGGATGACACCGATAGGGTATGACTCCGAGCATTCGACTGAGTGGGGGGGGGGGGGGGAATAGGACCATGCTGGTGCAGAGGCACCTAAGAATAGAGGCATACCAGGAGGTTGAAAGTCATAATATGAGCAATTTTATTGTATTTGAGTCATTTATAATGTATTAAGGTTATTCAAGTCTAGTGAATCATAATATGTAAGGCTAAATGAGCCATTTTGTCCAAAGATATCATGGTCCATCTTGAAGTGTTAAAAGTGTCCATGTAAGGGTTAGAGTCATTTATGTCAAAAATGCAAAAATTGTAAAAATTGCAAAGTTGCAATATTGCCAAAAAGTGCAACAAAAGTGTAAAAATGAAATCCATTGGTTATGAGGTGATTGGAGTAGTTATAAAGGAGTTGGAAATGGTTTATAAAACCATGTTTGGTCGAAATCAAGAAGGCAGATCAGTTTGGAGGGGATTTGACAAAGATTATCCATCAAACCCTCAAACTGTCATGAGGTTTTAAGGAATCTGGGAGTGTATTTTAATATCCAAAAGGTTTCTTTTGGGTGAGATTTAATTAAATTTGGCCAGGCATCTCTATGTGACTGGTTATGGGAATTGAATAGAATTCATGAACAGTCCCCATAACTTTAGTTTTAATGCAAACCAAAAGCTATAACTTGGTATTTGGTGATTATTTGTGTACCCCAAGGTGTTCCAATTGCTTCCCTTGATAAATTGTAGGTTTTGAGGATAGTTCCTTTGTTAAGTGCTTAAATTATCCCTTCTAGCCATAGATGAGGGTTCATTAGTAATGGTACTTGCAAGAGGTTCCAGAACTTGTCCTTTGGTAGAAAGTGTTGCCCCAGGTTGGTGTTCAATAAAATCAAACAATATTGTCCTATCTTTTGGTTTTTTTGGGTGGGAAGTCAAAAAGTGAGTTTTGAAGGATAATAGGTCTAAGGAGCCAAAGAGGTATGGTTCAAACAACTTGAAAATGTTCCAAGTTACTCACTTGCTCAACCAAGAAACAAACCCTCCTTTTTAAGGATTCACTCCAACCAAGCCTTACACCTTTAAGAGCATAAATTCAACATCCCATCTCACCTATTTCCATCCCCATAACCCCACAATGGGACATTGTGCAAAGTTATCAATATTTGGTTTCAAACCCCACAAGAAAAAATGCTCAAAATGACTCAAATTGCTCACAACCCCTTCAAATGGTTTGATAGGCCTACCAAGGCTCAACCTAGGTTCAATAGGTTCCTACAAACTCAAATGATTCCCAACAACCCTCTGATTTGGTTGTTCAAGTCACAAAGTGCAAATTGGCTCCTTAGACCTATTAGCCTTCAAAACTCACTTTTTGGCTTCCCACCCAAAAATTCCAAAGGATAGGACAAGATTGTTTGATTTTATTGAACACCAATCTGGGGCAGCACTTTCCACCAAAGGACAAGTTTTGGAACCTCTTGCAAGTACCATTACTAATGAACCCTCATCTATGGCTAGAAGGGCTAATTTAAGCACTTAACAAAGGAACTACCCTCAAAACCTACAATTTATCAAGGGAAGAAATTGGAACACCTTGGGGCACCCAAATAATCACCAAATACCAAGTTATAGCTTCTGATTTGCATTAAAACTAAAGTTATGGGACAGTTCATGAATTCTATTCAATTCCCACAACCAGTCACATAGAGATGCTTGGCCAAATTTAATAAAATATCACCCAAAAGAAACCTTTTGGATATTAAAATACACTCCCATATTCCTTAAAACCTCATGATAGTTTGAGGGTTTGATGGATAATCTTTTTCAAATCCCCTCCAAATTGATCTACCTTCTTGATTTCGACCAAACATGGTTTTATAAACCATTTCCAACTCCTTTCTAACTACTCCAACCACCTCATACCAATGGATTTCATTTTTACACTTTTGTTGCACTTTTTGGCAATATTGCAACTTTGTAATTTTTACAATTTTTGCATTTTTGACATAAATGACTCTAACCCTTACATGGACACTTTTAACACTTCAAGATGGACCATGATATCTTTGGACAAAATGGCTCATTTAGCCTTACATATTATGATTCACTGGACTCAAATAACCTTAATACATTATGAATGACTCAAATACAATAAAATTGCTCATATTATGACTTTTAACCTCCTGGTAAGCTTGTGTGCTTAGGTGCCTCTGCACCACATGCATAGGCTAATAATGCCTAAATGGACATGTCAGAGCCGATGGTTCGTCATCGCGATGAGAAGAACGAGAAATTGGCCACGCGACAACATTTGATTGAATGAGATTGACGATTTTTTTGCCAACCAAAAAATTGCTTCCCTGATAAAACTGTAGGGAAAATTGAAAAACCAAGATAGGCTTTTGTAGGGACCCCTCTTGTGGCCCCGTAGGTTCAAACGGATCATTCGCAGGTGCCATGGCTTCTAAGTTAGGGCTCATCAAAGTTTGACAATTTTTAACACTTAGGACACTCAAGGGACGACACCGGTAGGGTATGACCCCGAGCATTCGACCGAGTGGGGGGGAAACATAGGACCATGCATAGGGTAATAATGGATTGTATCAAGTATTGTTCATTATATGAATTGTATTGTATTGTTCTTTAACTGAATTGTATTGTATTGTTCATTAAATGAATTGTATTGTTCATTATACAAACAACACTTACGATGAAATGAAAAGAATTGTATTGTTCATTAAATAACCATTATTAATCATTGTTAATTATTGGAATGAAGATTAAAGATTTCCATGATAACACCATGCACAGATGAGCAACAATTTATATGATCGAATATCAACTTCTGTATATATAAAAATGTCAAATTATTACAAATGTATGTCCATACACAAATATGGCATAAACGACAACTCAAGAAAAATGTATATCTAAATACGTGAATGTATGTCCATATACAAAATATACATGCCAACTATACATGTAAGCATCCCAAAACTATCTATAACATCCTAAGTTGTTAATGGATCATCAAAATCGATCCTCTTCACCGCACTACTCAGCTCTGAAGGATCCTGCACAAGAAAAACAAACCACGATTAATATTAGTTATATTATATAATTCACATTCAAAAATTTAACATAAAAATGAACTATAATTGAACTATTCATGTTTACCTCATCTCCACGTTTTCTCTTTGGCTTTGCAGGACTCTTGATGTATGTCTTTGGTAGAGGAGGTATGTTTCAATATTTTCATACATGACCTACATATGTTTAGAAACATGACATTGATACAAGTTAGTATATAATTGTCACTGATAATAACAAATTATATCTACTAAACACAAAATAAAATAAACACACATGTACTTGAGGCATCTCTTCTTCTTCATCATCTTCAGGTATACTAGGTGTAGTCATCAAGGATGTGAAGCCCATAATTCTTCGTACATATACACAACAAGCATATGAAACTATCAATCTATGTCTAGATGTGTATAATAACTATAAGTTATTTAAGCTATTCATTCAATCATATTTGCATTCAATTACCTTTCCCTTGTCTCCAACTGCACTACCAGATCCTAAATCACACTTCCCCGCACTCGTGCTGCTTGTGCCCTACAAGAGTAAAATAAGATATACATGCAAGTTACTACATAATCTAATTAATACCAATATAAATAATGAGCATGTATGTACAATAAAATACAAATGACTAGGTGCAATAATATATGTACCGTCAAGCTATCAAGACCAAATGAAATGGCTGACAAGGTGCCCTCCTGAATTTGTCTCAACTCCTCCTTGGTCATCAACTGTTAAATAAACCATGTAAATAAAAATTAGTACTTAATATTATCTAGATTATAAATATTCATTTAAAAGACAACATGAACTGTGATAATATAAATCTTACCACTACATAATCAATGTATGATGATGGTGTCTCCTCGCCTCTAGCATGTGAGGACTCCCTAGGGTATCCTCTAATCTGTGTCATTACATCTGGTGCATCATGCACCTCATAATCTGCACTATCCACAGGAGGATCAACAGGTTGTCCAACTGGACCCAAGCATATGTGCCCACACATGACACAACTATGGGGCACGCATATGTGTGGAACCGAGGATGACATGCCAGGTGTAAGGAAGTTAAGTAGCGGAAACAACTTCCTACACTAACCTTGAGAGGAGGGTAATGCAAAACTTTTTCAGATCGTTACAACAGTTACAGAAAATAGAAATAGATATAATAGCATTCATACCACAACACAGTGATTTACGTGGGGAAAACCCTTTCGGGAGAAAAAACCCCACACTCCAAAAGAAGCTCAATATTTTATTCAGCAATCAAAAACAGATTACAGCATACTTGCAGAGCAAGCTCTTCGCAGGAGTACCACTGATCAGAGATTCAGAGGAAACTCAATAGCCATAAGGCTCTTACACACAACCTCTATCTCACACACCTCATAAATAGGAGATACAATACAGGAAACCATCAAACGGTATTACAAAACCATGGGCTAAAACCACCCAATAAGGTGTAGCCGACCTTATCTCCCTTCTAGATGCCCTATGACATGTTAAAGCACACATCAACATGTGTTGCTCCCTTTTACAGCTCATTTATGTATCCGATACAAATTATTTTTCCTATTTCAGGAGTACAAACTTCCGGAGGCCATAACTTGAGAACCGGGTGTCCGATTGATGAACCGTTTGAAGCGTTGGAAAGCTCGCGAAGTGCTCTATCACCTCGTAACCTGCTGCGCCAGTTACGGCCACTTTTCAGGGCGTTTTGGAGCCTCTAAAGCCCCCAAAATTAAGTTTAAACATTTTATCGCACCCCTCCAAGATGAAAAATTTGATATCTTCAAAACTAGCTGTGACCTTGCGACGCAACTTTACCGGAATGCTTATCTAGCCAACCAGAAGCTTCAGGGAGAGTTTTGCACCATTTCGTGCTCAAATGAAAACTTACTATAAATAGTAACCTCGCATAAATGCAAGGTTGAGACACCATTTTTCCCAACAAATCTCCCACTTGTCGAACACCTTGCAGGAGCGGAAGGGAATGTCAACACAATGAATCAATTACTAGGGGCTATAAGGCCCATAGACTCTGAACACCATCTGAACTTCTCTGTGTTCACAGCCTTAGTTAAAGCATCTGCAACATTCATCAAAGTTTCCACCTTAACCAGCTTCACCCTACCATCTTCGACCATATCTCTAACAAAATGATACTGAACATCAATATGTTTGGTCCGGGCATGAAATGTCGGGTTCTTAGCTAGGCTAATTGCACTCTGACTATCACAGTAAACTATCACTGTACCTTGTTTTATTCCAATATCCGAACACAGTCTCTTAAGCCAAATGGCCTCTTTACAAGCATGAGTAGCTGCCATATACTCTGCTTCAGTAGTGGATAAAGCAACCACAGCCTGTCACTTACTCATCCAACTAATTGCACCACCAAACAAAGTAAACACATAAGCACTGGTGGATCTTCTGCTATCAATATCACCTGCCCAGTCTGAATCCACATAACCATGGATATCAAGGGAAGTCATGTCTCCAACTGAATTACCATGATAACACAAAGAATACTCTGAAGTTCCCTTCAAATATCTGAAGACTCTTTTGACTACATCCCAATGAACTCTACCAGGATTAGACATATATCTAGAAAGTACTCCCACTGCTTGGGTAATGTCTGGTCTAGTACAGACCATAGCATACATCAAGCTTCCAACTGCACTCTGGTAAGGCACTCTGCTCATGTCTTCCATCTTCAATGGGGATGTAGGACAATCTAAAATAGATAGTTTCGTTCCAACTGTAAAAGGAACACTCAATGGTCTACAATTCTGCATGTTGAACCTCTGCAACACTGAATTCACATACTTACTCTAGCCTAGCCATAGCTTTCTATTCACCCTATCTCTTCTAATTTCCATCCCAAGAATGTGCTTTTCTGCACCAAGATCTTTCATTTCAAATTTAGCAGCGAGCCGAGACTTCAGTTCTGAAATCATACCTTTCCCTTTACCAATGAATAACATATCATCAACATACAATGCAATGAATAAGAAATGATCACCATCAGATTTATAATAAACACAGTGATCTGATTTAGAACGTTCAAATCCCAAACTCAACACATATGTATCAAATTTCTGGTACCACATCCTAGGACTTTGTTTGAGGCCATACAAAGATTTCTTCAATTTACAGACCAAATTACTTTTACCTTTCATCACATAGTGCTCTGGCTGTGTCATATAAATATTTTCCTCCAAATCACCATGAAGGAAAGCAGTTTTCACATCCATTTGCTCAACCTCTAAATCATAAGCAGTAGCAATAGAAAGCAAAAATCTAATGGACATCATTTTTGCAACAAGAGAAAATATCTCACCGTAATCAACACCCTCAACCTGAGAGTAGCCTTTTGCAACCAACCTTGCTTTATACTTCTCAATGCTTCCATCTGAACCAATCTTTTTCTTGAACACCCATTTACAACCAACAGGTTTTCGTCCTTCAGGCAATGGTACAAGATCCCATGTATCATTCTTTTTCAAAGCTGCCATTTCTTCCTCCATAGCAATCTTCCAGGATTCTGCATCATTCATACCTAATGCCTCTTCTACAGATTTCGGTTCATCCACACTAGTATTCAGAGCAAAAATACATCTCCAATCATTAGGTGAATACCTTTCAAGTGGTTGTCTATGTCTTGTAGACCTTCGAACAAGCTGAGTTGGAGGTTCTTCCTCCTCTTCTGAAGATTCAGAGCTAGACGAGCTCTCCTCAACTTCTTGCCTATCTAGGGGTCTCGATTCAACTCTTTTAGGTGTAGAAGGAAGTTGAATCACATCTTCTTTTTTAGTCTGTTCTGGCTGCAATGTAACAGAAGGAGACTTAATTTCTCTAAAAATAACACTTCTACTGTGAATTACCTTTTGTGCAATAGGGTCCCAAAGCTTGTATCCTTTCACACCATAACTATACCCGATGAAGATACATTTCACAGCCTTGTTCTCCAACTTTGTTCACTTCTCCTTTGGCACATGTGCATATGCCTCGCAACCAAAAACTCTAAGATGTCTCAATGAAGGCTTGTGACCTGACCATGCTTCCATAGGTGTTTTGTCAACAAGAGCTGATGTAGGAGACCTGTTAATCAGGTAGCAAGTAGTGGCAACAGCTTCAGCCCAAAACTTTTGTTCGAGACCAGCACCACTCAACATACTCCTAGCCTTCTCCATCAGTGTCCTGTTCATTCTTTCTGCAACTCCATTCTGCTGTGGAGAATACGGAGTTGTCTTCTGCCTGTTAATTCCACAGTCTTTACGAAATCTATCAAAATCATTAGAGAAAAACTCACCGCCATTATTAGTTCTCAAACATTTTATTTTCTTTCCAGTCTGCAACTCAACCATTGCTTTAAATTCTTTAAAACGAATAAAAACTTCAGATTTACTCTTTAGAAAATAAACCCATGTCCTTCTACTAAAATCATCAATAAATGAAACATAATATGTGGATTTTCCAATCGAAGAGACATCTACTAGACCAAACACATCAGAATGGATAAGATCCAAAACACCACAAGTTTTATGAGAACTCGAGTAAAACTGAACGCGGTTTTGTTTTCCATAAATGCAATGCTCACAGAAATCAAAGTCAAGATTACAGTCATTCAAACCTTCAACAAGGTTTTTATTTTTGAAGGTCCTTAGACCCTTTTCTCCAATGTGGCCAAGTCTCTGGTGCCATAACATAGTCTTCTCTGCAGGTAACTTTGCTTTAGACGAAAGAGCACCCTTAGGTACCCAAAAACCATTTCCATCTGCTGAAGGTGAAACCTTCAAATCTTCTAGTGAAGTATCCACAGATTTACTTTTTACAAAAGTGCTATTACACTCAATAGTGTATGCTTCAAGCTTATACAAAGTGCCAAACCTGACACTTCTAGCAACTACCATAACACCCTTAATCATCTTACATCCTGCTTCAGAAAAGACTACCTACACACTCGCATCTATCAGTTTGCTCACAGATAACAGGTTTTGTTTTAATCCAGGGATATGCAGCACACCATTAATCCTTTTTATTCTACCATCAGAAAACCTGATTCTAACTTTACCTCGACCAACAATGTCTAGATGTGAATCATCACCCAAGTACACCCTACCTCCATTAAATCCTTCATATTCAGAAAACCAATCTCTATTTTAAGTCATATGAAAAGATGCACCTGAGTCAATTAGCCAGGCATCATTACCTGCATGAGTCGCCAAAGCCGTAATAAAGGCAGCGCCATCTTCCTTGTTGGACTCAGAATCAGAATCGAACTTTTTCTTTTTCTTCTTCTTCTTTTCTTCTTTGCAATCCTTACGGATGTGACCCAGTTTACCGCAGTTCGAGCAAATGACTTTGGACTTTCCAGGAGATTTCGATCTCCCTTTGGATTTGGACTTGTCGTGCTTCTCATTCTTCTTGCCTTTCTCCTTAGGTCTTCCACGAACGGTTAGGGCTTCCTTTGAACTGATGGATACCTTCCTTCGCATCTCTTCACCGAGTAGGGCACCCACCACGTCTTTAGATTTCAAAACAACAGAAGTACTACCGATAGCCATAACAAGAGAATCTCATGAATCAGGCAAAGAACAAAGCAAGATCTGACATTTCTCCTCCTCGTCCATCTTAACACCGATGGATACTAATTGAGCCACCAACATATTGAATGCTTCCAGGTGGTCTGCAATTCGTCCACCCTCTTCCATCTTCAAGGAATACAATTTCTTTCTTAAGAAAATTTGATTTAGTAAAGATTTCACTTGATACATCTCACCAAGCTTAGTCCATAGCTTCTTTGCAGAGTTCTCTTCATGGACATTGATTAGAACAGAGTCTGCCAGGCATAATCTGATTAGACCCTTGGCTTTTCGGTCCATAACATCATACTGAGCTGCCGCAGTAGGATCCGAGGGCCTTTGGACATTCGCATCAACAACATCCCAAAGATCTCGATCTATTAGCAGATCTTCCATCTTCAGCTTCCACATCTCAAAATTACTTCCATTAAATTTCTCCACCTCTATTCTCCCTGACGAACTCGCCATCTGAATATTCCTGCAACAAGATCAAAAAGTGTCTTCTGCACAAGCTCCCACTCAAATCTGGATTAGTTCAAAAAACCCAACTGCCCACAATTGAAACCAAAGGTGATCAGGCTCTAATACCACTTGTAAGGAAGTTAAGTAGCGGAAACAACTTCCTACACTAACCTTGAGAGGAGGGTAATGCAAAAATTTTTTAGATCGTTACAACAGTTACAGAAAATAGAAATAGATATAATAGCATTCATACCACAACACAGTGATTTACGTGGGGAAAACCCTTTCGGGAGAAAAAACCCCACACTCCAAAAGCAGCTCAATATTTTATTCAGCAATCAAAAATAGATTACAACATACTTGCAGAGCAAGCTCTTCGCAGGAGTACCACTGATCAAAGATTCAGAGGCAACTCAATAGCCATAAGGCTCTTACACACAACCTCTCTCTCACACACCTCATAAATAGGAAATACAATACAGGAAACCGTCAAACGGTATTACAAAACCATGGGCTAAAACCACCCAATAAGGTGTAGCTGACCTTATCTCCCTTCTAGATGCCCTATGACATGTTAAAGCACACATCAACACATGTCGCTCCCTTTTACAGCTCATTTATGTATCCGATACAAATTATTTTTCCTATTTCAGGAGTACAAACTTCCGGAGGCCATAACTTGAGAACCGGGTGTCCGATTGACGAACCGTTTGAAGCGCCGGAAAGCTCGCGAAGTGCTCTATCACCTCGTAACCTGCTGCACTGGTTATGGCCACTTTTCAAGGCGTTTCGGAGCCTCTACAGCCCCCAAAATTAAGTTTAAACATTTTATCGCACCCCTCCAAGACGTAAAATTTAATATCTTCAAAACTAGCTGTGACCTTGTGACGCAACTTTACCGGAATGCTTATCTAGCCAACTAGAAGCTTCAGGGAGAGTTTCGCACCATTTCGTGCTCAAATGAAAACTTACTATAAATAGTAACCTCGCATAAATGCAAGGTTGAGACACCATTTTTCCCAACACTAGGGCCACCGAATGCACTAAAAGTAGGCTGAGCTACTGACCCAACCTGAGAAATCAAAAGGCTACTCAAAGAGTGAATAGCTGATATGGTCCGTGAAGCGGCCTCACAAATGATATCTGGATGTTGCACTGGAGGTGGGGGATCAATAGGAGGAGGGGGGACATATGGGCCTTGGACTATTGTGACTGCCCCAGGTCTATTTGGGGGCATACCTAAACCCACACCCTGGAAAGGTTGGATGTCAAAGTAGTTCACATGTTTGCCTAAAACAAACTCAGCATACAATTTTTTTATGAAGTAGAAGGGGACATCAAGATTGTTGTTGGGTGGTTTGTCGAAAACCATCCACTAACGATCCCAAAAGTTTTTCACAATACTATCATTTGTGCACCATTTAATAGAAAGTTTTGTTTTTTGGGGGTCTATGGGTTGACCAATGCGGGGATTCACAAATAATGAGGCGATATTGGCTTTCGATATCTCAAGATCCTTGATCTCCTTATATGATAAGCCATCCACATATTGTTCCCTCATAGAATCTCGCCATAGAAGGGTGGCATTGTGCTCCTCAGTCATGGTTTCCATACTGTTTATAATCGACGTGAGAGGACCAAACATTGGGTTTAGACGAGGGATCCTACGATATACATCTACAATCCCCATCAATTAATACAAATTTTGTGCAATCAAATCTTCAATTGAGGGGGGGTTTGGCAACGGAGGGTTTGTTGTTGCGGTTGTGGTTGATCAATTTTTTCATTGTTATCCCCCATTTTTAACCTAATTGAATGTAAATAATTGAATTTAGTTAACAAATTTAAACAATTTTGTATTTGATTTTAAAAAACCTAGTTTTCATGAAAAAAACCATATTTTCATTGAAAAAATAAATAAACCTTAAAAAAAATACAAAAAATGAATGAAAATGATTGAAAACAATAAAAAACTTACCTTTCAATCTATTTTTTAGCAATTTTTGGGCAAAAAACCAGATATCGGATTTCCAGAAAATCGCACAGCCTGTGGGTTAAAAATAACTCACGGGCTGTCACAGTCGAAATATATTGTCTCAGAAAATTGGATATCTGATTTTATCAGATATCTAATTTTTATACTTCAATTATTGTAAAATAACATTATATTATATAATATTATATTATATTGTATAATATAATATTATATTGTAATAATATAATATCTAATATAATATTATATAATATAATAATATAATATATAATATAATAATATATTATATAATATATTATTATATAATATAATATAATATAATATTTTATAATCTAATATTATATTATATAATATGTAATATATAATATAATATAATAATATATTATATATTATATATTATATAATATGTAATATATAATATTACATTATATTACATTATATATTATATAATATATTTTTTAATTTAAAATTACAAATAAAAATCGGATATTCGATATTATCGAATAATCGGATATCCGATATTATCGAATAATCGGATATCCGATATTATCGAATAATCGGATATCCGATTTTATCCGACATCCGATTTGCTTAGGTAATTACCATGCCAAGGTGTACTGACACCCAGGCCAAGCAAAAAGTCAACACAAATTTTCACTTTTTTAGATGAGTGGAGAAGGCTATTTTTTCACATCGCCACTTTTCGGGCCCCCATGATCCTGCACTAACCCTGACTACAACTTGTTTCGGTACCTTGTCAGGCTATAGGCCTCAATCATACTTGCGTGACTTCAAGGGGTAATTTTGAATGAAATTCTTGACTAAGAACTATAAGATAGACACTACCTTATTCACCTCCGAAAGGGGGATAATCTTTGTGCAAGATAGATAGTAACTCTCCCAAGACACTTGCCATATCATGTCCCAATTAACATTTTGAGTTGGCTAATACGACGTTGAGAATTCATTGCATGAGACTCAGTGGCCGTATTCTTATTAGCCTTTGGGTGTGTTGGTATTTTGGTATGGTTTTATCATTGATGTCAACACCTATCAACACTTATCAACTCTAGCACTTTGGAGGATTGGCAAATGTTCACCGACAAGCAAGTGACTTTATTCACAGTCACTGGTATCTGGTACACCGGTAGGATATATTATTCACCGGCACTTGGAATTACATGGAAAACATCTGGTTATATCGAAGACATCACTTGGACACTTTGTCTTGGAGATTTGTTCATTGGTATATTTATTTTCATATTTGTTGTTACTGACAAATAGGTCCAGGTTATACACTGCCAGGCTTATCTATTCCAGATCAGCACGACATGCTTTGGAGATGATTTTGTTGTTATTGTAAATGCATTAAGCTGACATATTGAATCAGATATTGCATCAATTATTAATTTACTTGTAATTGTTTTATTATAATATCTTTTAGAGCCGACCTACTAAAATTGGTCTTAGGTTATGGTATATATGTAAAATCTTATTTATAAGATCGACATGCGATTGGGATAAGGAATTGTAAGAAGGTATATGCGAGATTAAGTAGAGCTATACACATAGACATCATTTTGTAAAGACAATCAGAAATACACCGGTACTGAATCCGACATATGAAGATGCTATTTTTAGTAGTACATTCTTATTGGATTTAACCATCCAATTGTAGTCAGTGTGACTCCTATTTGTGTTTGAGTAGTGAGCTCTAGGCGCTTGGCCTTTCTGCATGTGCAGACCCTATTTGTATACACATACTATCTACAGTAGTATCATTTGATTGTGGGTAAGATTTCCCACCATGGTTTTTTCCTGATAGGGTTTCAACATACAAATATTGGTGTTATGTGTTGTGGATGTTATTATCTTTCTGTTTCATGCATTAATCTTTACTGGTACTGAAATTAACTGATAAACTATCTATTGGCATAAAGTTTGGTTTACCAGTATTAAGAATTAAGGTTGGTTAAGTTGTTTTGGTTTGAATTTATTTGACAACTGATTCACCCCCCCCCCTCTCAGTTGTCTCCAGGACATAACAATTGGTATCAGAACATAGCCCTCTATTTGCAGAAGCTTAACAGCTTGAGGAGATCCAATGTCTACTAACTATTTCAGGAAGGACAATCCTAAACTTGATGGAACCAACTATGGCATATGGAAGGTCAGAATGGAGACACATCTAAATTGCATTGGAAAGGACATCTAGGATGTTACAAAGAATGGCTATACAACTCCTACATCCAGTCAGCCTAATCCACCTACCTTAGGAAAAGATGAAGAAAATGATTGCAAAGTAAGAGAAGCACTTTTGAGCGTATTATCAGATTAGTAAATCATGGGATTATCATATAGGTCTATGGCTAAAGCTATTTGGGATCATTTGGAAACATTGAATGAAGGAGATTCCATAGTCAAAATTGCAAAACTTGAAAGCTTTCGGGTCAGGTATGAAAATCTGAAAATGGAAGAAGATGAAAGGATTTATGCTTTTATAGAAAGAGTAAATGAAATTGTTTTGGGTATTAAATGTTGTGGAGGAACCTTAAGTGAAGATGAAATCATTTCAAAAGTTTTAAGAGGATTTCCACTGACATATAAAATGAAAGTTACTGCTATAAATGAGTTGAGAACAATGCCTAATATATTAGTAACTAGGGATAGATTGATTGGAAAACTTTCAGCTTTTGAAATTGAGGAATTTGGTCATGTTGCTACTATAAAGACAAATTTAGCTTTTAAGGCATCAACATCATCTGCACCATCTTTTGACAAATCTGATTGGAAAGCCTTTTATGCAAGAGAACTTGAGGAAAGCGGGAGAGAAAATGAAGAACTTGAAGTACTATTTACAAGGAAAATGCCTAAAGGCCCAGTTGGAAGTAAGTATAAAGGTAAAGCACCCTTTAAATGTTTTAACTGTAATAAGATTGGTCATATGGCTTCAAGATGCCCTGATAGACATGCTAGACTAAGAGAAGAAGCTAGTAGAACATACAAACCTAACCCTAAATATCAAAGATACATATTTAAGAAGAATAAAGATAAATCTTGTTATCATGCTAATGAAGGAGTCACTGATGATTATGATGAAGATCCGATAGACAATGGATGGGTTTTTGTTGCTATAATAGAAGATCAACTAGCACCTACTATTAAACCAAAAGAGTAGGCCCTGGCAGCTAAAGTTGAAGTTGAGGATGAATGGATCATTGATTCAAGATGTTCACATCATATGACTGGTGATAAAGGTAAATTCTTGAACTTTCAGGAATATAATGGAGGTCTGGTAAGATTTGGAGATGACAAAGCTTGTTTGATTAAAGGAAAAGGTACTTTATCTCTTAATGGTAAGCATAATGCTGACAATGTTTACTATGTAGAAGGTTTAAAGAATAATCTTTTGAGTGTTGGTCAATTAGTTGAAAAATGATTTCAGTTACAATTCAAGAATGGAAAATACAAAATTATGAACAAAACTGGTTTGGAAATTGCAACCGGTAAACAAACTAGAGGAAATATCTTTCATTTGAATAACAATGAAAAGACATTCTTGATTGCACATATTGATGAAAGTTGGCTATGGCATAAGAGACTCTATCATGTAAAATTTGATTGTATGGTAAAAATTAGTACTACTAAGGCAGTTAGAGATTTACCTAAGATTGTTAAGCCTCACAATCCGGTATGTAAGGAATGTCAATTTGGAAAACAAGTTAGAGCATCTTTTAAAAGTATTCCTAAAAAATCCAATAATGCTCTTGACTTAATTCACACTGATTTATGTGGTCCAGCTAGAACTAAAAGCTTACAAGGTGATAGATATCTCATGCTAATCATTGATGACTATTCTAGAATGTGTTGGGTTACTTTTCTCAGAGAAAAATCAGAAGCACTTGGACAGTTCAAACTATTCAAAGCAATGGTAGAAAATGAAAATGACAAGAAAAACAAATGTCTAAGATCAGATCAAGGAGGTGAATTCACATCTAAGGAATTTAATACATTTTGTGAAGTGAATGGAATCAGAAGACAGTTATCAGCACCCCGGACACCACAACAGAATGGAGTTGTAGAAAGGAAAAACAAAACTATCTTGGATGCAGCTAGAATGATGTTATCTGAATCAAATCTACCACATGTATATTGGAGAGAGGCAATAAGCAGAGCGGTCTATACATTCAACAAAGTTCACATCAAAGGTGAAACTGATAAGACCCCTCATGAACTATGGTTTGGTATTACTCCTACTCTTAAATATTTCAGAATATTTGGAAGTAAATGCTATATTAGAAGAGATGAGTATATTGGAAAATTTGATCCTAGAAGTAATGAAGTAATATTTCTTGGCTATGCATCTAAGAGAAAGGCATATAGATGTTTTAACAAAAGATTGCAGAAAATTGTTGAGAGAACAAATGTGAAGATTGATGAATAGTTTAGAGGAACTTCAAGGTATATAGACTCTGAACCGAAAACAAAGATACTGACAAATGAACCTACATTGAATCCACTGGTATAGAATGAAGATCCACTTGCATTGGTATCATCTGAAAATTCCACTGTAACTGAGGAACAACAACAAACGAAAACACCCCAGTATGTAAGATTGAACCACTTTGAAAATCAGATAATTGGGAACAAGTATCAAGGAGTTATGACAAGAGGAAGACTGGCAAATGAAGAAATATGTCTTACTTCTCAAATTGAACCATCATCAATTAATGAGGCATGTGAAGATAAACACTGGATTAAAGCTATGGAAGAGGAACTAGAACAAATTGAGAAGAATAACACATGGACATTAGTTCCCCGACTTAAAGACAAAAATGTGATTGGAACAAAATGGGTATTCAGAAACAAAATTAATGAATATGGTAAGGTAATCAAAAATAAAGCAAGACTAGTGTGTAAGGGATATTCTTAGAAAGAAGGAATTGATTATAATGAAACCTTTGCACTAGTAGCTAGAATTGAGGCAGTTAGATTATTCTTGGCTTTTGCAACACACAAGAATTACAAAGTATATCAAATGGATATTAAATGTGCATTTTTGAATGGAGATCTTGAAGAAGAAGTTTACATTGAGCAACCTGATGGATTTTCTTTAACAGATAACAAAGATATGGTTTGTAGGTTAAGGAAAGCTTTGTATGGGTTGAAGCAAGCTCCAAGAGCTTGGTATGCTAGATTGGATAAATATCTTTTGAAGATTGGTTTTTCTAAAGGTAATGTTGACAACAACTTATACTATAAAGTGACTAATGATGACATCTTGGTTATAGAAGTTTTTGTTGATGATATAATATTTGGAGGAGAAGATGGATTATGTAAAGACTTTTCTATTGAAATGCAACATGAATTTGAAATGTCTATGATTGGAGAGATAAAATTCTTTTTAGGATTACAGATTTCACAGACCAATAAAGGTATATTCTTGAGTCAATCTAAGTACTTGAAAGAGTTACTAAAGAAATTTGGGATGGAAAACTCCAAACTAGTAAGCACTAGATACAAATCTATGATATAAGTCCTATTGTAGTCGACACAAACAAGACCTGATATTATGAATGTAGTATGTATTGTTTCAAGATTTCAGAGTAATCCTAGAGAAATTAATGAATCAGCAGTAAAAAGGATGTTTTGGTACTTACAAGGCACTACAAATCTTGGTTTATGGTATGCTAGAGATGAAAACTTTGAATTATGTGCATACACAGATGCAAATTGGGCAGGAGATGTGGATGACAGAAAAAGCAGCACTAGTGGAGCATTTTTTCTTGGTTGAGTAAGAAACAAAGTTGTACATCTTTATCTACAGCAGAATTAGAATATGTTGTTGTAGCAACTAACTGTACATAGGTATTATGGCTTAAGCAAATGTTGAAGGACATAAAGGTAAAATGCAAGGAACCTATAACTATCTATTGTGACAACACTGCAGCAATTGATATATCTAAGAATCTGGTAATACATTCTAAAACTAAACATGTTTCTATCAAATTGAATTTTTTGAAAGAGAATGTTGAAGCAAAAGAAGTAAAACTATTTTATGTGAATACAAAATAGAAGATTGTAGATATTTTCACTAAGCCTTTGCCTAATGAGACTTTTGAATATCTTAGAGACCAGCTTGGGGTCATACCCGTACCAGTAGAGACTTAGACAGTTGATGTTTTTCATCAACCGATAGAATTAATAGAGAAATCTTTTACTCCAGCTTACTAAATTGGTTGGTATTTTTGTACTTGAACCTGGATTTTGTATTGGCTTTGGCATTTGATGTCAAAGGGGGAGAGATTAATATGGAAAAACACAAGGAAAACACATGTTACTCTTAGGGGGAGAGATTGTTACTTTGGGAGAGATTGATTACTCTCTGTATCTAAATTTTGATTTCTAGTTGTGATCTCTTTTGGGAGATTGTTGGTTTATTGGTTTTTGGCATATTTGTTTTGGCACTTTGATGGTTTTCCATCTTGTGTTGCCATCAATGCCAAAGGGGGAGATTGTTGGTATTTTGGTATGGTTTTTTCCTTGATGTCAAGACCTATCAACACCTATCAACTCTAGCACTTTGGAGGATTGGCAAATGTTCACTGGCAAGGAAGTGACTTTATGCATAGTCACCGATATCCGGTACACCGGCAAGATATATTGTTCAATGGCACTTGGAATGACATGGAAAACATTTGGTTATGTCGAAGACATCACTTGGACACTTTGTCTTGGAGATTTGTTCATTGGTATATTCATATTTGCATATTTGTTGTTACTGGCAAATAGGTCCAGGTGATACACCAATAGACTTATCTATTCCAGATCAGCACGACACGCTTTGGAGATGATTTTGTTGTTATTTTAAATGCATTAAGCCAACATGTTGAATCGGACATTGCATCCGTTATTGATTTACTTGTAATTGTTTTATTATAATATCTTTTAGAGATGACCTACTAAAATTGGTCTTAGTTTATGGTATATATGTAAGATCTTATTTATAAGATTGATATGCGATTGGGATAAGGAATTGTAAGAAGGTATATGTGAGATTAAGAAGAGCTATACACACAGACATCATTTTGTAAAGACAATCAAAAATACACCGGTACTGAATCTGGCATATGAAGATGCTATTTTGAGCAGTACATTCTTATTGGATTTAACCATCCAATTGTAGTTAGTGTGACTCCTATTTGTGTTTGAGCAGTGAGCTCTAGGCACTTGGAATTTTTGCATGTGTACACCCCATTTGTATACACATACTATCTATAGTAGTATCATCTGATTGTGGGTAAGATTTCCCAACGTGGTTTTTCCCCTTATAGGGTTTTCATGTACAAATATTGGTGTTATGTGTTGTGGATGTTATTGTCTTTCTATTTCATGCATTAATCTTTACCGGTACTAAAATTAACTGATAAATTGTTTACCGACATAAAGTTTGGTTTATCGATATTAAGCATTAAGGTTGGTTAAGTTATTTTGGTTTGAATTTATTTGACAACTAATTCACCCCTGCCCCCTCTCAGTTGTCTCTGGGACCTAAAATGGTGTCTACCTAAGTCTGCAAGCAAAGGTTTTCTTCTCTAAGCCAAATTTCATAGGGTTAGCATGTTGTGCTTGAAAGTCATTATACATCTGGTCTGTTTATTGTGTTTTCATCCTTGAAACTAAAACTGAAATACTAGAACTAGAGAAAACAAATCAACAACATCAACAACTCGGTGAGAAAAATTGTTTGTGTGCAAAAACTAGTCTCTGTCAATCATCAAAACTCTGTCTTTCAGAATCTCATCTTTGTCCAGTCCTCTGTCATATGAGTGTATTAAATTGTCATCCTGCTACATAAGTATTATTGTATGAGACTTCATTTATCCTAGCAGTCTATCGTCTGAACCTTATCATATTGTCGTACGAATAATACTCATACTCAATAGATTATCGTTAGTAGGTCATTAAACTATCATACGAGTTTAGGCATCAACTCATACAAAAAACTATCTCTATCGTCTGGGAGTTGCTAAACTTTCGTCTGGGTCTGAAAACTCTGTCATATGAATTCCTAATTTTTTTAGTCCAGAACAGTCAAACTTGCCTAATCAGTATACAACACGCATAAATCTGGTCACCATAATCCTGAGCATAAGCAATCTTGATAGTGTGCCCTTGCCCTTGTGTTGCATGATTTTTTCAACCATCTCTTAGCTAGTTCAATCAACTATTTATCAAACATAAGTCAGTTAGATCACGTCTTATACATGATAGATTATTCCTGAAACTAGATTGAGTCTTAGTCACTTCTCTCAAATCAAACTAAGTTACTTAGATCACGTCTTATACATGATAGATATTTCTTGAAACCTGACTGAATCTTACTCACTTTCCTTAATTTCTACGTCAAACAAACAACTAACTTCAATTTGGTCTTGACTTCTGCAGCACATCTAGCTCTTGGTCCCGTCAGTTGTAAATGCCTACTCAAATTAGATGCTCTTCTAAAAGTTCTGACAAAAGTAAGAAGCCCATGGCTACCTTGGACCAACAAATTCAAGATCTCAAGAGAGAAATATATGACATTCAAGCCCAACAACAAGATTCAATGACCCCTCTTGAGATAAAATTTCATGATATCAAGAATACTAGACTTCAAGGAATGCTAAAACAATTAGATAAGGTGGAAGAGAAAGTAATTGAAAATGAAAAGTCAAATCTCATACAAGATCACAAGACATCTTCACCAAGACAAAAAGACATCTATCCCCTAGATAAATAGTTTACACCTTTGGGGCAATCTATTGAGTCATCTTTGGAAGGGCTTCTTAAGCACAATCTTATCATATTGCCTAAAAAGACCACATGGGGATGTGAAATTTTGAGTAATTACTGTGCATACCATAGGCATAAAAACATAAGACTTCAATGTGCATGAAATTAAAACATAAAATTCAAGACCTCCTTGATGATGGTATTATTGAAATCGAAGATCCTAAAAATTCACCTAAGGAGAAACCAGATGTCATTTCCAAGCATGATCAAAATTATGAACTTGTGTCTAACAATGGCTCACATGTCACCTCCATCTCTTCCATGATGTCTCCATCTCCTAAGGCTTCTCAACAACAATCCATACCATATCCCTCAAAGGATGAACCTAATGATGAATCTTCTCATGTTGACCCTCAAGGGTTGTCTTGAGGGCCATCCCATCCAATGGTTGAAAAGGATCTTACCTCCCTAGAATCCCATGATGATCCCATTATACCTTTCCATTTCTTCCAAGACGATACCCTTTCATATCAAGAGAAAATCATCCTTCCTAAACAAGATCATGAGGCCTCTTCCACCTTTTCAAATGATCCTATTCAAAATGAAGAGTCAAATACCCTTCCTGCTCTTTCCAATGGTCCTCTTCCATGTCAAGATCAAAGTATCCCTTCATCTTCTTCTCATAATCCTCCATGTTTTCCTCACAAATCCATCATGCCTACAAAACCCTCTCATGATCCTATAAGTCAAAATATTTATAAATGCAAAGGGGTAGACCTTCACAAGCAAGAACTCCTCCATGTTAAATAAAATATTAAGGTTCATGGTCTTAGTGACATTCCTCAAAATTTTAGTACCCTTACTAAACCAAAATCAAAGTACACACCTTTGCCTTCATCTCTTCCATCCCTTGTAGGACCCTATATTCCTCCATCCCTTGTGCAGGATCAACAAAGGTGTACATCTTGGCATACCTTCCATCCATCTAAAAGGACACAAAGGTCCACTGAGAAAAAGAAAGAAAAATCAAAAGATATATGGGTTCCTAAGGCACTTGTAGAAGCAATATGTTTCAAGAAACTGTAAAAGCATGAGAAATAAAAAACCATGTGGATCCCTAAGCATCTCCTTGAAGAAGAACAATCTAAAGAAAAATCCAAATCAACAACCAAGGTTGTTGTTCCTCCATCCAAACCTTCCAAATATATTTCTCCATTACCTCCTTCATCTATTTTGGATCCTTATGTCCCAAAATCCCTAAATGTTCCTCCATCCAAATCTCAAAATCTGAGATCCACTTTTCCTCCATCAATCCACCATCCCTCAAGATGTGTGCTAATGATGATCCTGCAAACATTTCCATTCTCTCATGCACCAAACTTTCATTATCTGATCCATTATCCAACACCTCCTTTTCATCCTTCCATACCCCTTATCCAATCCTTTGCCTAATACTTTACCCTAGTTTCATCACAAAATCAAAAAACTAAGGAAATCAACTTTGGAGATGTTGAACATGTACACTTATCCGAGTCCTTATATCCTATTGGAAAAGACATCTTTATCTGACTCTTCAAACAAAGACCAAAGAACTACATACAAAAAACTCCCTGGCCCTATGATCAACAATGCACCTTAAATGCTATTATATCTAAGGGTTGGGTTAGTTTAGCATTTTCTTTCTACACTGCATATCATTTTATTCAAAGCACTACATCGCATATAGTTTTTAAATGCATCGCATTCAGAAAATTTATGCATTTGCATATAGCAGCATTAATAAAACAAGGCAACTATCCAATTTTATCATTTGTTTGCATTCAAGACAAACAAGGGTCATTTCCTTTCTTAGATATTTAGACATGAAGTCTTCGAGATCCTAAGGTCACTCATTTTCAACATTACCCTGTGACGACACTTTACTTATGGTTGGGTAGTAATTTCACTATTTGAGACTTGTTAACCCAAAATTTATCAATCGCTATATCTCAAACGTATTAATAAAATATCTAATTCATTCTAGACACCTAGTTGATCATATGACTAGTGAAAAATCTAAAATTCTACTTCAACACCGCTATAATTGTCACACCCAATTAGGTTTCATTACTTACAAGTCAAGGCAAGAAAATATAAAAGAAAAAGTGCCATGCCAAATATTCATCTCAAGGAAAAAGAGAAATGATATATAACTGAAATATCACACATACAAAGTGCGACAAAAAGCTTGACTATGGGAACATGTGAGTAAATCCATCAGGGATATGGACGCCTGCTGGCAATGGAGCAATATTTGAGACATTACAGTCTATAACCTCATCGAAGCTCTAAAACCTTGCTGACAACGAGGCTCTATTTAGGATGCTTTTGAAGTTAGAATAATCTCGGTAGCTAGTCATATAGGATGCTAAGGATCTTTTGTGAATACAAGAGGAGGAATTAACTCATTTGCACTCACATGGGAAAAATAAGATCAAAGTTTCAAGAATTAATGGGGAAGTTTTTTGTGTCTCCATTTGTAAATCCTAGTCACTAAGTGTGTTAATTTGGATGTTCCAAGGGACCTTAAGGATTGATTGACTTCTTATCTATGAAATGTTTTGTACCTCCAATTCAATTGGTGTATTACGAAATCCTGAACAAACACGGTCATCCTTGTTCGAATAGGAAATGCATCTTCATCATGCATATTGCATTAACATAGGTCATATCTAAAATCATTGTCTCCATATGCATTCTACAAATCATCATGTCATATAGGTCTGCATACTGAGGGCATAGCTGGGAAAATCATAAAATGTCCTGAACAAAATCCTAAAAAATAAAAAAAAATCACAAAATCAAAAAAACTAAAAAATCAAAGCAAGAAAGCGTAGACTATCCTTCAAACCAAATCAACCACAAACAAACTCTCAAAGTCTACAATCACACTTATCACATGTCTTGTTAATCAATATATCAAACTCTATCAAACATCAACATGTCTTATAAAGGGAAGGGTACACTCGAAACCAAACAGATCGATCTTATACAGGGTACTTAATCTTTGAAAACAAACATTCCTATCAATGATCACCAAATAAAAACAATGACATCGAATGGTATGGCTACTAGTTTTTTCATCTTATCTCTTGTATTGAAGTGCTGTATCTTTGCTTTATCTTTTAGTCGCTTTTGTGACATCCTAGTTTTTTTGGAACTCTTATGGCTTGAAACTGATCAATGTCCTAGTCTTAGGGTAATCTACTGATCAATTTAGATGTCCTAAGAAGCATCAACCAAGTCATATTTCTGTTGGTAGTACCAGGTCATCGAATCCAAGTCAGTCATCTGTCTCCAAACTACTGAAGAGTTTTATCACTGAGTAAACATGCAAAACAAGAACAACTAAAAACAATAACTCAAATCACTTCAACAATGCTGACATTTTCTTTTGTATGTTGTCTTTATATTGGTTTTTGCTCATTATTCCCGCTGAGTAACTCAAGGAAGTCTATGTTGACTAAGAGGAGCAAGGATTGGCGGCATAATATTTCTCTTTTTTTTTTCTTCTTGTAGGAATGAATGCAATGATCTGGAAACATCTAATCAGCTGAGTGTCTGTGATAAGTGCCTTCACATCAAGGTGAAATCGCCACACATACCTTGAATCCACTTATTTGTCTGCTACATGGAGGTTGGAGTC
The DNA here is from genome assembly GCF_030272615.1 of Cryptomeria japonica. Lineage (NCBI taxonomy): Eukaryota > Viridiplantae > Streptophyta > Pinopsida > Cupressales > Cupressaceae > Cryptomeria > Cryptomeria japonica. The sequence continues at coordinate 215,969,143 of NC_081405.1, read as the reverse complement.
ATTTCTTTGTCTGTTTGAGGGATTTTCTTTAATGTGAAATCCAGATGCATGCGTAATCTATCCAAGGATATGAACAAAATAAGGGTCATTGTGGACAAGATAATTAATATTGCACACGAAAAGAAAGGAACTTTATTTTGCCTGCTATGTTTGTAAAATGCTCAGTAATGAAAATTAAGCATACCAAATCTAGTGACTAGGTTTAAGTTGCATTCATTCTAAATTTTATGCATTTCAAGTGATTTCAGCATGATAAGAATGATCTCTTTATCTTTTGAATGAGAGTCTGAAGCAATCACCATTTCTCAGCTAAGTGGTCTCTTTTTCATCATCGTTTCTCTGATTGAGTACTTGCGTATTCAAATTTTAAACTTTGAGAGGTAAAAATGAATTGAAAATGACACATTAAACCCCTTATATAGCCCAAATCCTAATTTTTAAACTTGTTCTGATGGATGTAAAACTTGTACCCTAAGCTAAATCGACTATCCTGAGTCCATTTTCGGGATCAAAATCAAAATCTGGCATTAATTCTCTAGTCAAAATTTCACAACATTGATCACTTAGCACTTTCCTCCTCAAGTCATTTTTCGAATCATTTTGCACTCAATTCTAAATCTCATTTTTAAATTCTCAAATCAACTTTGATTTTCATCTTCAACATTAACCTTCGTGCTCAAATAAATTATCATCACCAAAAATTGCCTAAAATTGTTGTACCCTCGCTATTTTTTGATTTTGTTGCCAAGGGGGCATACTCATAACACCTTTTCAGTGGTCATCATCATCAAAATTCAAGAAATATTTTCAAATCTTCATCTAAAGTTGAGCAAAAATCCGTGAAACAAAAATGGTTTTTCCACCTCTACAAATGAAGCCTGAATCTGAAAGCATAGTTGTGCACTTGCAACCTAGACACAAAAAGGGAGGAAAATGGGTTGGGATTGGGGGTTTGCCTTAAGATCAAATCCCATTTTTGGAATTAACCAAGCAATGAAAGAAAGTACTTGCAAAGATGTAAATGAGAGACTAAATTATAAATCACCTCAAGGGAGGTTGTAGTAGCAATGTTGATAGACATGCTTGTGTGGAATTGAATGTTGGAATCAATCTCCTCTTCAATGGTTGAATCGTTGATTTGAATGCAATAGCTAGCCTTGAATGGAGACTAGAGAATTCTCAATGCTAGAAAAGAATGCTTGAATGCTTGAATGCTCTTGAATGTTGGATCACTTGTGCACACTCCAATCTTATCCAACTTCAACTTATCCAAATTATTTAACTTAGGCAAATGAGAGGACGAATGCCCCTTAAATACATGTTAGTGGATTTGAATTTTGTGATGGGCCAACATTGGGGGATTTTCCCGTCTGGGGCACAACCCATAATGCATGCTCTAGGAAGGGTCCTGCCCCATAATAGGGCAGGAATAGGGGTGCCACGCCCCTATCCAAGGGGGGACAGTGGTGTCATGCCCCTATCCTACCCCTTTCTCCAGGTTATAATGCAGACAGGGTGATGTAGAGGCCAAGGAAGAAATTTTTTCTGCAAGCCGAGCAATCTCCGGTCTCCGATCAGGATAGAGGATTCAAGTTCGCATGAATGAGGATCCTAATGCAGTAAAAAATAGCTAGGGTCATAATTTTGTGACACTAAAAATATTAATAAATAAACAAACAATAATATATTAACAATCACAACTTCGAAGAGGGCCAAACATAACAAGGGGTAAGTAAATAAATAATAACAAATAAATAATAATAAACCTAATAAATCAAAGGCTAAAATAATAAATATTCAAATAAACATTAAACCATCAAATAATAATAATAAAAGACACCAATAAAATATAAATCCATAAAATAAATATTAATGAATAATAATTCTAATATAATAATAATCACACATTAATATAAAATATTAATTTCATCCATTAATTTATTTTTTAATACTTAATAAACTATATTAACCAATTAATTATTAATTTAATAAATAATCAAAACTCACAAGGAAACCCAACATAGGGTTGAACAACATACCACATGACACCACACGCCAAGACACTAACTGACAAGGGTATCAAATTAAGCCTAGAGTGTGTAGAAGGAACTCGTGTCACCTCCAATCAACTTGCCATTGGGATAAAAACACGCTTAGACCTATGAAACCAGGTGGAGTCAATGTCTAGTATCTGCAACCCTGCAACCACCAATAACCACAAGACAACATGAACAATTGCATATATCATAAATAACCATGCAAGTGAAGAGAATCACAAAATTGAATATCATGCTCATAATGAGTGATATGACATCGTCTCTATCATGAATACAATAGCAAGAAATCATGGCAATCATAACATCTACTCATCCAATGTAATCATGAAGTGTGGTTAGCATTAACAAGATGCCATCATATCCTCATGAGCAATATAATCCATACATGAAAAAAAAGTGCATATAGATCACCAAATGCAAGTCCAATCATCATAATAGTCCAAGATATAACACTATCCACATAAATCATAATAAACCCACTAATGTCAAAGATAATATCATGATAAATAATGAAACAAGAGGCATCAAGATAATTAACAATTCCAAAAAAAATATTTATCACATCATTTCATGAAGGATGAATAAGGGAGGGGCACTACAAAACACAAAAGAAAAGTCTTCCTCGATCTATCTTGTAATTGCACACTTAGGTTAAAATTTTGAGGTTGCATATAGTAGGGTCTTGTATTGTTTAGGTTTTATCTTTTGATAAAAAATTTCTTCGCAAGTCGGTTGTACTTGTGACATTTCTTGCTTGAGAACTTAGCTATAGTTGTTTTTTTCTACCGTAATAAGAATTGAGCCCCAAGACCATTTACTTTATTAAAAATAATATAATTTTTTTTTCTCACAATACCTTGGACTCTAAATGAAAATTATTTCTTCAGCTTAAACTCAAAAGAATGAAAGAGACCCCTGTTGTAATTTTATATTAATCAAAGGAAATAAAACATTGTTTAATATACAAATTGGATTGTATTCTTTTTATAACTGAACTTAATTATTGACAAAAAATAAATACATTTCATATTAAAATTAGAATTTAAAAATTAATTATCTCTTAGGTGATGAAGGTAGCGGATGTGATTTAATTTGACTAGTCATGTGTTCCTAGGTCACCTTAGATCCCATAACCTAGTTTTTTAGGCTTGCCGTTGGAGTAGATGTCTCTTTGATACATATGCAATACATGATGATAATATTTAATAATATAATAGTGACCTCATATCCTATGATCATGTTGTTTTTTCACTTGTTTACATGCAAATTATATGCTTTTGATATGTTAAAAAAAAAGGTCCATGTGATATTGATGCAGGAGCATCCCCGGTTCATGGCAATCTTGCATCAACCAAAAACATTTCCTTTCTATTTTTCTTTTTGTGCTTCTCGGATTTGGCTCACCAGATCATGCAGAGTTGGATTTTGGTTGACAACTTGATCATCTACTTTATTCCCAAACCGTGGAGCATTTGGATCATTTTCAAACAAGTGATCGCTACCAATTTTTGAGATAGTTTTTTGTTACTTGTTGCCTGGACCTATTTGCATTGGTGATTTACCAGAATATCCATAGCTTGTAGAGCCCTGGGCGTTGATTTCATTGTTCCTTGGCATGTGGTCGACCTTCCCTTTGATTCTCACTTCATCCTTTGGATTTTCCAGAGGAATTTCTTTGGCAGAGGCTGACCTTGTTGGTTTTACACATTAGGTCTTGTTCTTCAGGTTTTGATCCCTTTTTGGGCCGATGGGATCCCCTTGGATCCTATAAATCATTTTGATAGAGCATTAGAACATTTCGAAGGATTTAGATAAAACATAGAATCAAAAGTCTTAAGTTTGAGGTCCCTGTTGTGACCTGTTCTATATTTTGAGCATGTTTTAGCAAGCCTGTGAGCCGGTTACTGTAACCTAGTTGGTACCATTTGGTTCCAATCAATTTTCATGAGATAATTCAATATGTTTTGCATTGCCTCCATCATGTCCTTGTGTTTCCATTGTGTTTACTTTTGCTAACCAGGCCAGATTGATCTCTTTGAGGTCCCTCCTAACTGGTGACTACACCAAGTGGTATAAGAGCAAGCTTTCATTCCAGAGATTGCGTTATCAAGATAATTTTGTTGCAGGGTGGTAGACTGTGGATCTGACCTACAGTTGCAGAGGATTTGCACAAAGAGTAAATAGGAATGGTGGAGCGTGTGAGAATGTAGACCCTGCTATGATAGAAATGTTGCGAGGAATAGAAGCCCAGTTGTAAACCGTGGAGACAACCCAGATAAGAGGTTGACATATTGAAGATGTAAGTGAAGATGAAGGAGAAGAGGCCCTGATAGAACAAGTAAACCCACTGGTGGTTGATCCAAATGAAGAAAGGTTTTTTAGGGTTTTGAGTAGGGAGAATACTAAACCTCATTTCACCCCACCAGAATATGATGGAAAATTGGATTAAGATGAATTGATGGATTGAATCTCAGAGATGGAGAAACATTTTGATTTTGAAAACACTGCAGAAGAAAGGAAGGTGAAATATGCCTATACCCGGTTGAAAGGTCATGCATCTCTTTGGTGGGTGCATTTGTAGCTTGATAGACGGAGAAGAGGTAAAGAGAAGATCAAAACATGGGATTGGATGATTGCTAAGTTGAAATCAAAATTTTTGTGAGGTGAATATCAAGTGAATCTGTTCCGGAAGTTATAGAATTTGAGATAGACGGTATCTAGTGTGAAGGAGTACACTGAGGCATTTTACAAGTTGAATATCAGATCTGAACATGTTGATCATGAAGTTGAATAAGTAGTAAGATATTTGAATGGATTGTAGATGTCTATACAAGATGAACTCAGTTTGATCAAATTGTAGAGTGTTGAAAAAGTTTACTAGTATGCCTTGAAAGCAGAAGAGAAGCTAAACAAAAGACATGAGTAGAGACAGAGAGGCAGAGGTGGAAGGTTTTCCAGAGGAATATTTCAAGGAGGAAGAGGATATACAGGAGGTAGAGGAACCTGTACAGATAGGAACAAGGATAAGGAAGTGAGGAAAGAAGGTAACTCATACCAGAAAGATGATAGAAATTTCTACCGAAGGAGAGAATCAGATGGCTACCTAAATGAGGATTTTGGAAGTGATGACAAAAGACAAGACAAGTGAGCATTTAGAGGAACTTGCAATAAGTGTGGAGGAGAAAGATATCATGATTTCAAATGTAAGAAGATAGAGAATACTAGAAGAACATCAGTGGTGGAAGAAATCCCCACCGGATCAACTAATAAACCATAAGATGGAGAACTATTGACAATGAGGAGAGCTTTGTGTCATACCAGGAGAGAAGAAGATCCCTTCCAGAGGAATAATTTGTTCAAAACCAAATGTAAGGTATCTAGTAAGTGTTGTAAAGTTGTCATTGATAGTGGTAGCTCAGATAATATTGTTTCAGAAGAGATGGTGAATAAGTTGAATTTGGAAAGATTGAAACACCCTAAGCCTTATTGCATAGCATGGATTCGGGATGATCATAAGTTGTTAGTAAGTGAGTAATGTTTGGTGAAATTGAAAATTAGGAATTATCATGATGAAGTTTTGTGTGATATTATGCCTATGGATATTTGTCACCTTTTGTTCAGTAGACCTTGGTAGTTTGATAGACAGGCAATACATGATGGGAGGAAAAATGCATACACTATTGTGGCCAATGGGATGAAGAAATATATTGTTTCCCTTGGAGGAACCTTTGAAGAGTGAAGTTTGTACAAATTCTATAATGTGTTTGGTGGATGGAAGTGTAGAACACATGATGCCACTAAGAGGGGGGGTGAATTAGTGGTTTCCAAACTTAACCCTTTTTAATCCTAAATGTGTACCGGTAAGAATATCTAACACAAGGTGTATATACCAGTGAGATAGGGAGATGACTCAAATGTAACCACACACTAAAGAGACATCACATAACACCAAATGCATGAGGAAAACCCAAAATGGAAAAAACCACGATGAGAAATGTTGTTGGAGTCTACTACTACAATCTAGCCTCACAATAAACATTGTTGCAAAGTTTAGGGCACCAACCTAAGGAGCACCAACCCCTAATTTAGGGCACCAACCCAAGGAGCACCGACCCCTAATTTAGGGCACCAACCCAAGGAGCACTAACCCCTAATTTAGGGCACCAACCCAAGGAGCACCAACCCTTGCACAAAGCTCAAACTCGGTGATCACAATGATTATAAACAATACAATAATTAATAACCAGTTCTAAATGAATTTTGTAACCTCTCACAATTAACTTACTCTGTCGGTTATACTCTTCTAAATCGGTCTTCCTCTTCTCTGTTCTCTACCAGTTCTCAGCTCACTTAGATCCTCCTCTCCCTCACTCTCTACTACAAAATTACCAATTGAGTTCTCTTTCTATCACTCTACCTCTTCTTTGTTGGTTCACTACTCACTCAGATGCACTGCTGCTTGCCACCACTGGTTCATACAACTACAACACACTTTGCAGTTTACTAGTCACTTTGACCTTACAGGTTAAGCCTCTACTAAACCCTCTTATCAGTTGCACCTCTAACACTTGGTCTATGTGATCTTCAACGAAGTCTCTGAATGGTTGGCTCTCTGCTGCACTTTCACTCTTTTCTCTTCAATATCCAACACCTAATCATCTGGCAGCATCTGCATTTTGATTGCACTCTCTATCTATAGCTTCTCAACCTTGCCTTCTTCTTCATCAACCTAGACATCATCTCAATTGGTTTGTCAAAATGACAAACCCATCACTTATTTACTCTTCCTTTCCTGTCCTAGTGGTGCATCATGCCTATAGTTGTTGATCAGGTGCACATCTCTGATTTCATGTACCTAAGAAATTCTTGCATTTCACTGGTAGATCTAGTGTGAGCCTTCAATCACCTACCTTCTAATTTTCTTCTATCTCAAAGGTTTATGATGCATTCCATCTATATTGGGAGATAAGCTCGGTATTGCCACTTACCGGTTGAAGTGGATCCTTGTCACCTGTTGACCAATGACTGGTGGGAACCAGTTGTCATTACATTGTGCTTAGTCTGCTTCCAGTGTCATACCAATATGACTTCTCTATTTGAGTAGACACAACTTCAACTTGACACATTCTTTGTGAGTCTTCTCTTCATCCGATGACAACATCTTTATTCAGTGGGACTCCTATTGTTTCACACCCAATTGCATACTAGTTCGACACTTCTTCATTAGCTCACCCTTCTTGCTCATTGGTCAACATATCACTTACTGGTTGGCATTGCGATAATGCCATCTGTCTCCATTGTCTACTCACCAGTTCATATCTCAACTTATGTCTCCAACACAAGCCAACACTAACTTGTGTACGAGTGACTCTAATGACCACAATGTTGGTTGCATCCTCTTCTTACCAGTGACAAGCTATACTAGTAGCGTGCTATACTATTTGACATCAATGACACCATTACCAGTATACACCAATCACAACAATACACATCAATCTCCCATACCGGTTGCCATGCTATATTGGTTGAAATCAATGACAACACAATGCCAACAATCTCCCCCTTTGGCATTGATGTCAACACATGTAGTATCCGACATACTACAGATTCTCTCTCCCCCTTTGAAAACAATGGAAAATGGAAATGATAGAGTTTCTCTCCCCCTTTTCTCTATCAGTTGCTTCTCCCTCTGTGATCGTCAAACTATGCATCCTCTCAATTAGTAGCACTTGAGATGGAGGGCTCAAATTTCAACTGACACTAATTTCTTAGCAGCCAAATGCATATACCAATCAGATACTAATTGTATATACAAGTTTGATATCAATTGCAAGAAAAATATGGTAGTGAATTCCACTTACCTACTAGTCAGACTACATCATCTCCCCTTTGATATGCAGAAAGTTATTTTGACCTTGATTTGCTGATAGTAAGTGTTGAAGCTAACACTAATAATAGTTTGAAATCACTTGTATGTTTTTTGATACCAAATATATGTTCTCCTCCTATGCAAGTAATTATCCCTGTTTTTTCACAACTGGTTGCTTGAGGACTTTTATCTCTCTTTACAGATCTATCACTCGGTGGGCAACACAACTATACCTTTCAATCGGTGACCTATACTGCATCATAGACATCTAAGCTCACATTTTGTCCAACATATCTAATACCAATTAGAAGATATTGTTGATACCAGTGTTGAAGCTGACATTGATAACAATTTGAAATCACTTTTATGTTCTTTGATACCAAATATATGTTATCCTTATGTGCAAGTAATTATCCATCTTTATTCACAACTGGTTGCTTAAGGAATTTTCTCTCCCTTTACTGATCTATCACTCGGTGGGAAACACAACTGTTCCTTTAAACCGGTGACTTGTACTGGAACATAGACATCTAAGCTCCCCTTTTGTGCAACATATCTAATACCAATCAGAATATATTGTTGTGAACTCCCCTTGAACTACAGATTCTAGGTCTTCGTTGCCTATCGGGTCCTAAACCGATTCTGTAATCTGCACCTTATATCAGTTGAGTTGTGCATATGTTATCAATTGATGATCTTCCAACTCCATGAAATCCATCACAACTTGTGACATGATCTTATATGTACACAATGCCATACCACATAACTATCATGCCAAAAAATCAAACTGGTTAGCCCATAATAATGCAAGCATATATGATCTACTATTGGGCTAACAAATGTCATTAAAGGCTTTTCCAATATCACCTAAGACATAATAACCTCAATCCAATCTACTAGAGTTATTGCAATGATCCTAAAACTCATTGACTTACATAACCTACAATATCAGTCAATATTCATATCGGTAACATACTACACAATCCGGTTTACTGTATCAAGCCAACATCTCCACTAGGAAACATTCCTTTGACCTCTAACTTCTCGTGTCAAGTGCCTTTGATTCCCATGGAAATTTGAACCATTCACTGACACACACAACAATAATCCATCTCTCATGTGTAGATGTGTACCCAAGGCAACAACTACACACACTACCATCTCATCTTCTTCCTTTATACCGACAACAACTTGTCCTTCCATTAGTCCATTTCCACTAAGGGGGTGAATAATATGGTCAATGTGTTAATCCTCATTAGTCCTCATCTACTTTAAGCCTTAGGAGATATCACCTCTACATTGAATACACAGTGTTGGTCCATGGTCCTACTCTCTTCCTTCTTCCTCCATACATGCTTGATCTCCCTTTTCTTCTCATTTGTAGTCTTCAGAGTAGGTCTTACCTTCTTCTGCTGATTGGTCCTTGCTCTACCAGATTTTGTAGCTTGATCAGAAGCATTCTTGTAGAAGCAAATTGTGTTCATACCAAGAAGCTATCTTGAGGACCTTCTATCAAACCAATTTTCCCCTCTTCTTCTGATCATGCTATTGTAGCTAGCAATTGGAACCAATGGATTTATTTGTCTTGCAGGGGCATATCTCCTTTGGTTCCATATAGGTATTTGACTCCCATATGCTCTATAACCACTTCCATATTGAGCATAGCTGTTGTACCAACTACCATATGGTTGCAAGTTCTTCTTTCTGTAATCATGACTTCTATGACCAAAACCACTACATCTTTGACAGACAACACTGCTATATCTAGGAAAAACATGTTGTCTATTCCTAGACCTCTTTTTGCATTCATTTGCCCTATGGCCATAATATTTGCAAGCAAAAAAATAACTAGAGAAAGGGGGCTCATAACCTATAAATTTATTCTACCAAACATGACGAGAACTTACCAGTTTGGCTGTTGGTATTTTGGATATGTTGATATGGTTTTGTCATTGATGTCAACACTTGTCATCACTTGTCAACACTTATCAGCACTTGGAGATATTTGGTTATGTTCACTGGCAAGTTAGTGACTTATGCATAGTCATTGGTATCTAGTTCGCCGATAGGTTATATTGTTCACCGACACTTGGAATGACTTGGAGACTACTTGGTTATGTCAAAGACATTATTTGATCAGTTAGTTTTTGCAATTTGGTTATTGATTTATTCATGTTTGCATATTTGATGTTACCGGCAAATAGGTCCAGGTTATGCATCGACAAGCATATCTATTCTAGATCAGCATGACATGTTATAGAGATGATTTGTTATTATTGTAAATCCATTGAGCCGACCTGATGCATCACTTATTGATTCATTTGTAATTGATTTTATTGTAATATTCTTAGTGATCTGACCTATTCAATTGGTCTTAGGTTATGGTGTAGATGTAAGATCTCATTTATGAGATTGATAGGCAATTGAAAAAAAAGGATTGTAATAAGGTATATGTGAAAATAAGAAGAGCTATACATGCAGACATCATTTGAAGATTGAAGGAAGGTATTTGAAGAAGGCATATTAAAGCTAAACTGGTACTGAATCCATCATATGAAGATGTTATTTTATACAATACATTATCATTGGATTTAACCATCCAATTGTAGTCAGTGTGACTCCCATTTTGTGATTGAGCAGTGAACTCTAGGCAACTAGCCTTTCTGCATGTGCAGACTTCATATTGTACACACATACTATATGCAGTAGTATCATTTGGTTGTGGGTAAGGCTTCCCACCATGGTTTTTCCCCTTACAGGGTTTCCACGTACAAATATTTGTGTTATGTGTTGTGGATGTTATTGTCTTTATGTTTCATGCATTAATCTTTACCGGTACTGCAATTAACTGATAAAACTGTCTACATGCATAAAGTTTGGTTTAGCGACATTAAGCATTAAGTTTTGGTTAAGTTAATTTTGGTTGAATTTATTAGACAGCTGATTCACCCCCCCCCCTCTCAGTTGTCTCCGGGACCTAACAATTGGTATCAGAGCTTAGTCCTCTTTTTGCAAAAGTTTAACAGCTTGAGGAGATCCAGTGTCTTCTAACTATTTCAGGAAGAACTGTCCGAAACTTGATGGAACTAACTATGGAATATGTAAGATCAGGATGGAGACAAATCTGAATTGCATTGGAAATGACATATGAGATGTTACAAAGAATGGTTATACTTCTCCTACTCAAGGTCAACCTAATCCACTAAACTTGGCTAAAGATGAGGAAAATGATTTCAAAGCAAGAGAAGCACTTTTGAGTGCATTATCGGATCAACAAGTCATGGGATTATCAGATAGATCTACTACTAAAGCTATTTGGGACAAATTGGAAACATTGAATGAAGGATATCCCACAGTCAAAATTGCAAAACCTGAATGATTTCGGGTCAGGTATGAAAATCTGAAAATAGAAGAAGATGAAAGGATTTATGCTTTTATGGAAAGAGTAAATGAATTTGTTTTGGGTATACAATGTTGTGGAGGAAACTTAAGTGAAGATGAGATTGTTTCTAAATTTTAAAGAGCATTTCCACTGGCATATAAAATAAAAGTTACTGCTATAAATGAATTAAGAACAATGCCTAATGCATCAGTATTAGAGACACCTTGGTTGGAAAACTTTCAACTTTTGAACTTGAGGAATTTGGTCTTGTTGCTACTATTAAGGCTGATCTAGCTTTCAAAGCATCATCATCATCATCATCATCTAAGAAACCTGATTGGAAAGCCTTTTATGCAAGAGAAATTGAAGAAATCAGGAAGGAGAATGAAGAACTGGAAGAGATTGAAGACCTATTTGCAAGAAAAATGCCCAAAGGTCCATTTGGAAGTAAGTATGAAGGTAAAGCACCATTTAAATGTTTTAACCGCAAAAAAATTGGTCATATGGCTTCTAGGTGTCCTGTTAGACATGGAAGATTGAAAGAAGAAGCTAAAATGACATATAAGCCTAACCGTGATTATCAGAGATATAAATTCAAGAATAATAGAGACAAATCTTGTTATTATGCTATTGAAGGAGTTACTGATGATTCTGATGAGGATCCAACAGACAATGGATGGGCTTTTTTTGCTATAGTAGAAGATCAACTAACACCTACTATTCAATCGGTAGAGTAGGCCCTGGCAGCTAAAATTGAAGACAAGGATGAATGGATCATTGATTCAGGATGTTTACATCACATGACTGGTGATGAGAGTAAATTCTTAACCTTTCAGGATTACAATGGAGGTCTAGTGAGATTTGGAGATGATAAAGCTTGTATGATCAAAGGAAAAGGAACTATATATTTTGATGGTAAGCACAATACTGATAATGTTTACTATGTTGAAGGTCTGAAGCATAATATTTTGAGTGTTGGTCAACTAGTTGAGAAAGGGTTTCAGTTACAATTCAAGAATGGTAAATACAAAATCCTAAATAGAACTGGTTTGGAAATTTCAACCGGTAATCAAACTAGAGGTAATATCTTTCATTTGAATAACAATGAGAAAGCATGTTTGATTGCACATATTGATGAAAGTTGGGTATGCCATAAGAGAATTTGTCATGTAAATTTTGATTGCATTGTGAAAATCAGTACAACTAAGGTAGTAAGAGATTTACCTAAGATTGTTAAACCTCACAATCCGGTATGTAAGGAATGTCAATTTGGAAAGAAAATTAGAGCAACTTTCAAGAGTATTCTAGAGAAGTCTAACAATGTTCTTGATTTAATTCATACTGATTTATGTGGTCCAACAAGAACTAGAAGTATACAAGGAGATAGGTATTTTATGATAATCATTGATGACTATTCTAGAATGTGTTGGGTTACTTTTCTCGTGGAGAAATCTGAAGCATTTGGGAAATTCAAACTATTCAAGGTGATGGTAGAGAATGAAACCGACAAGAAAATAAAATGTTTGAGATCAGATCAAGGAGGAGAATTAACATCTAAGGAATTTAATACATTATGTGAAGTGAATGGAATAAGAAGACAGTTATCAACACCCTAGACACCCCAGCAAAATGGAGTTGTAGAAAGAAAAAATAGAACTATTTTGGATGTAGCTAGAAGCATGATATCAAAAGAAAATATACCTCATATATATTGTACAAAAGCTATCAATACAACAATTTATACACTCAACAGAGTTCACATCAAAGGTGAAACTGGTAAGACCCCCCATGAACTATGGTTTGGAAATACTCCTACTCTTAAATATTTCAGAATATTTGGAAGTAAATGCTATATCAGAAGACATGAGTATATTGGAAAATTTGATCCTAGAAGAGATGAAGGAATATTTCTTGGTTATTCATCTAAGAGAAAGACATATAGATGTTTTAACAAAATATTGTAGAAAATTGTTGAGAGTGCAAATGTGAAGATTGATGAACAATTTAGAGGAAATTCAAGATACATGGACTGTGAACCGGCAATAGAAATAATCATAACTGAACCTTCTATGAGTACACCGACATCATCTGAGGATTCAACAGTCACTGAAGAACAACAACAAGTAAAAACACCCAAGTATGTAAGATTAAATCACTCTAAAAGTCAGATAATTGGAAATAAATATCAAGGAGTTATGACTCGAGGAAGATTGGCAAATGAAGAGGTATGTCTTATTTCTCAAATTGAACCTACATCAATTAATGAGGCATGTGAAGATAAGTATTGGATTAAAGCTATGGAAGATGAATTGAAACAAATTGAAAGGAATAACACTTGGTCATTAGTTTCCCGGCCTAAAGACAAAAATGTAATTGGAACTAAATGGGTTTTCTGAAATAAACTTAATGAAGATGGCAAGGTAATCAAAAATAAAGCAAGATTAGTGTGTAAGGGATATTCACAAAAAGAAGGAATTGATTACAATGAAACCTTTGCACCGGTAGCTAGAATTGAGGCAGTCAGACTATTATTGGGTTTTGCAGCTCACAAGAACTATAAAGTATATCAAATGGATATTAAATGTGCATTTATGAATGGAGATCTTGAAGAAGAAGTTTATATTGAACAACCTGATGGATTTTCCTTGATAGATGACAAAGATATGGTTTGCAGGTTAAGGAAAGCTTTGTATGGACTAAAACAAGCTCCTAGAGCTTGGCATGCTAGATTGGACAAATATCTTTTGAAGCTTGGCTACACTAAAGGTAATGCTGATGACAATCTATACTATAAAGTGACTAATGATGACATCTTTGTTATAGAAGTTTTTGTTGATGATATAATCTTTGGAGGAGAATATGGATTGTGTAAAGACTTTTCTAACTAAATGCAGCAAGAATTTGAAATGTCTATGATTGGAGAGATAAAATTCTTTTTAGGATTGCAGATTTCATAGACTGATAAAGGTATATTCCTATGTCAATCTAAGTACTTGAAGGAATTACTAAAGAAATTTGGTATGGAAAACTCCAAACCGTTAAGCACACCTATGACTACAACTGATAAACTATCTTTGAAGGATGAATCAACACATGTTAATCCGACTAGATACAAGTCTATGATAGGAGGTTTACTGTATTCGACACAAACAAGACCTTATATTATGAATGCAGTATGTATTGTTTCAATATTTCAAAGTAATCCTAAAGAAAATCATGAATCAGCAGTGAAAAGGATTTTTTGGTACCTACAAGCCACTACAAATCTTGGCTTATGGTATCCTAGAGATGAAAACTTTGATTTATGTGCATACACAGATGCTAATTGGTAGGAGATGTAGATGACAAAAGAAGCACCACCGACAGATCATTTTTTCTTAGTAGAAGACTAATTTCATGGTTGAGCAAGAAACGGAGTTGTACATCACTATCAACAACAGAATCAAAATATGTTGTAGTAGCAACAAATTGTACACAGGTATTATGGATCAAATAAATGTTGAAGCACATAAAGGTAAAATGCAAGGAACCTATAACTATTTATGTGATAATATGGCAGCAATTGATATATCAAAGAACCCAGTATTTCACTCTAAGACTAAACATGTTTCTATCAAATTCAATTTTCTAAAAGAGAATGTTGAAGCAAAAGAAGTAAAATTGGTTTATGTGAATACGAAAGAGAAGATTGCAGATATTTTCACTAAGCCTTTGCCTAAGGAGACTTTTGAATATCTTAGAGAGCAATTTGGATTTCTACCCTCATCGGTAGAGACTTAGACAATTGATGTTTGTCATCAACTGACAGAAATTAACAGAGAAATTTTATTTCGTCTTTGATGAGGAGAGCTACTTCTCAGGGGGAGTAGCTGGATAAATTGGTTAATTGGTATTTTGTAATACGTTCTATGAACTATTTGTATTTGGTTTTGTATTGCTTTGGCATTTGATGTCAAAGGGGGAGAGATATTATGGAAAAACATTTTTGGGAGAGATTATTCCTAGGAGAGAGACATTATGTATTTTGATATCTGGTTGATGATCTCTTTGGGAGATTGTTGGTTTTTGGTTTTTTGGCATTTCTATTTTGGCACTTTGATGGTTTCTCCATCTTGTGTTGCCATCAATGCCAAAGGGGGAGATTGTTGGTATTTTGGATATGTTGATATGGTTTTTTCATTTATGTCAACACTTGTCATCACTTGTCAACACTTATCAGCACTTGGAGATCTTTGGTTATGTTCACCGGCAAGTCAGTGACTTATGCATAGTCACCGGTATCTGGTTCATCGATAGGTTATATTGTTCATCGGCACTTGGAATGACCTAGAGACTACTTGGTTATATTGAAGACATTATTTGATCACTTGGTTTTGGCAATTTGGTTATTGATTTATTTAGGTTTTCATATTTGTTGTTATCGCCAAATAGGTCCAAGTTATGCGTCGGCAAGCATATCTATTCCAGATCAGCACGACACATTATAGAGATGATTTTTTATTATTGTAAATGCATTGAGCCAACATGATGCATCACTTATTGATTCATTTGTAATTGATTTTATTGTAATATTCTTAGTGAGCCGACCTATTCAATTGGTCTTAGGTTATGGTATAAATGTAAGATCTCATTTATGAGATTGATAGGTGATTGAAAAAAAAAGATTGTAATAAGGTATATGCAAAAATAAGAAGAGCTATACACATAGAAATCATTTGAAGATTGAAGGAAGGTATTTGAAGAAGGCACATCAGAGCTAAACCGGTACTAAATCCAACATATGAAGATGTTATTTTATGCAGTATATTATCATTGGATTTAACCATCCAATTGTAGTCAGTGTGACTCCCATTTTGTGATTGAGCAGTGAGCTCTAGGTAGCTAGCCTTTCTACATGTGTAGACTCCATATTGTACACACATACTATCTGCAGTAGTATCATTTGATTGTGGGTAAGGCTTCACACCATGGTTTTTCCCCTTACAGGGTTTCCACATACAAATATTTGTGTTATGTGTTGTGGATGTTATTGTCTTTTTGTTTCATGCATTAATCGTTACCTGTACTACAATTAACTGATAAAATTGTCTACCGACATAAAGTTTGGTTTACTAGAATTAAGTTTTGGTTAAGTTAATTTTGGTTGAATTTATTGGACAACTGATTCACCCCCCCTTTTCAATTGTCTCTAGGACCTAACATTGGCTTCTCCATTTCTGCTTCTCCCGGGACTCTTCTTGGGAACAACAACATCTCTTTGTCTTCCACCGACATGAGGTATTCTTGGTTGTCCTCTCAAGTTCTTACCATTGGTGAAGCTACCTTATCTCAATTTCCCTTTTCCTTTGGGATCAACATTGTTTTTCCTTGCAACATCATCGACCTTCATTCTCATATCTTCATCGGTTGTGGTTAGATCAACCTTCTTACTGGGAGTATTTAGGACAATGAAGGTTTGTCCTTGGTTATCTCCATTAGAGGAGACAAATTGAATGTTCTTCTGGGAGATATCCTTTTATTTTGGAGAATTCACTGACATCACATCCTAATCCTTCAGTATCATCGGAGTCCTTTTGTTCATTCAACATTCTGTCCAAAGCATCAGTGCTGCCATCAAACCAAATTCTTACCTTGAGCTCATCCTGGCACTTCTAAAGGTCTCTTCTAAGATTCTCTATTTCATCTCTTTTCTTCTAACATTCTTTGTCTTTAGCATCTAGCTTTGATTGTAACTCTTTGCACCTGCATACCTTGATATGCAAATCTGAGTTTGAATCTACACTCACCCTTTTTGCATCCTCTAGTTGTACTATCATATTTGCAATTGTTGACTGACTCATGAAAGCATTTAATCAACCGGTCTTGTTCCACAATGGTAAGATTCTTTAACAACTTGTATTCATTCCTCACTTTGCTAAGCTCCTCAAGTGCACTTACAAGTTCTCTTATAAGATCAACTTTTGCTTCATCTTCTTCTTCATCTTCACTATCACTTCCAAACACATTTTGCCAGTAGGATTGATCTGCATGATCACTTTCAGATGTGTGACTCTCATTTTTTGTTTCTTGAGCCATGATGAGATGGGTTTCTTCTTCACCATTTCTAGAGAAGCTAACATATCCATCTTCATCTGTAGGCACATGTGTTACATTTTTCTTCTTGCTTTCACAAACCAATTTTGCAGTGGTAGGCTCATTTCCATAGAGCTTCTTCAGTCTATCCCAAAAACCCTTTATTGATTTGCATCTTTCCACAGGTGAAGAAACATCACTAGATAACCCACTGAGAATAGCCTTCATATCTTCATCATTGCACTTGTATCTTCTTTCTGCTTCAAGACCGGTGGGAGGATTGACAGGACTAGAAAAACCATTTACAACTGACATACAAACATCATAGCCTAAAGAGGATAGGTAGACTTCCATCCTACAACTCCAAATAGAAAAGTTTGATCCATCAAACACTAGAGTACAGGTTGACACAAAATGAACCATTGTGTTCTCAAAACCAAATTATACTCAAGCTAGAGAAAACTTATTAAACTAGGAACCTAGGCTCTGATACCAATTGTAGAACACAAGATGCCACTAAGAGGGGGGTGAATTAGTGGTTTCCAAACTTAACCCTTTTTAATCCTAAATGTGTACTGGTTAGTAGATCTAACACAAGGTGGATATACCAGTGAGATGGGAGATGACTCAAATGTAACCACACGCAAAAGGAACATCACATAACACCAGATGTACACGGAAAACCCAACATGGGAAAAACCTCGATGAGAAATGTTGCTTGAGTCTACTGCTCCAATCCAACCTCACAATAAACACTGTTACAAAGTTTGGGACACCAACGCAAGGAGCACCAACCCCTACAATGAGCTCCAACTCAGTGATCACAATGATTATAACTTATACAATAGTTAATACCCAGTTAAAAAACAATTTTGTAACCTCTCACATTACACTTACTTTGTCAGTTATACTCTTTTCAATCAGTCTTCCTCTGGTCTATTATCTACTAGTTCTGAGCTCACTTAGATGCTCCTCTCCTTCACTCTCTATTGTAACCTTATCGGTTGAGTTCTCTTTCTATCACTCTGCCTCTTTTCTGTTGGTTCACTTCTCACTAAGATGCACTGCTTCTTGCCACCACCGATTCACATGATTGCAACACACTTTGTATTTTACCAATCACTCTAAAATTACCAGTTAAGCTTCTACTAAACCCTCTTACCAGTTGAACCTTTAGCACTTAGTCTCTATGATCTTCGATGAAGTCTCTGACTAGTTTGCTCTCTATTGCACTTTCACTCTCTACTCTTCAATATCCAATACCTAATCATTTGGTAGCATCTGGATTTTGGTTGCACTCTCTATTTGCAACTGCTCAACCTTGTATTCTTCTTCATAAGCTCAAACATTATCTCAACCGGTTTGTCAAAATGACAAGCCCATCACTTCTTTACTCTTCCTTCACTATGTCGGTGGTGCATCATGCCTACAGTTGTTGATTCGGTGCACATCTTTGATTTCATGTACCTGAGGCATTCTTGTGTTTCATTGGTAGATCGAGTGTGAGCCTTCAATCATTTTCCTTCTATTTTTCTATCTTATCTCTGAGGGTTATGATACATTTCATCCATATTGTGAGATAAGCTCTGTATTACCACTTACCAGTTGAAGTGGATCCTTGTCACCTGTTGACCAATGACTGGTGGAAACCAGTTGTCATTCTATTTTGCTCAGTATGTTTCCAGTGTTACACCAATATGAATTCCTTGTTTGAGAAGACACAACTTCAACTAGACACATATGATCCGGTTGAGCACACTCTCTATGAGTCTTCTCTTCATTCAATGATAACATCTTTATTCAGTGAGAGCATACTAGTTCAACACTTGTTCATTGGCTCACGCTTCTTTCTCATTGGTCAGCATATCACTTACTGGTTGGCATTGCGATAATGCCAACTATTTCCAACATCTACTCACCGGTTCATATTTGAACTTATGTCTCCAACACAAGCCAACACTAACTTTTGTATTGGTGACTCCAATAACCACAATTCTGGTTGACATCCTCTTCTTACCAGTGACAAGCTATATTGGTAACCTGCTATACTAGTTGACATCAATGACACCATTATCGGTATACACCAATGACAACAATACACATCAATCTCCCCTACCGGTTGCCATGCTATACTAGTTGACATCAATGACAACATAATGCCAATAGGGAGGAAATTCCTGGATGGAATGACACATGAGAATGTGTTTTTTGCCATAGTTCCTAAAAAGACTAAGAATCTAGAGCATGAAGAATAACAACTAGAAGAGATAAAACATTTGCTGACAAAATATGAAGACATCATTTCAGATAATGTGCCTGATGGATTACCACCTATGAGAAGTATCAGTAATTGCATGGACCTAATTCCTGAAGTTAGTTTTCCTAACAAACCTGCACAGCAAATGACAATGGCAGAGAATGAAGAGTTGAATCAACAAGTGGAGGAGCTATTGAAGAAAGGTTTGATCAAAGAAAGTCTAAGCCCTTGTGCAGTACCAATAGTATTAGCACCTAAGAATAATGGAGAATGGAGAATGCGTACCGATTCCAGAAAAATAAACAAGATCATAGTGAAATACTGATTTCCTTTTCCTAGGATGGATGACATAATTAAATTTTTGAGTAGATCCAAGTACTTTTAAAAGATAGACTTGAAGAGTGGATATCATTAGCTCAGGATCAAAGAAGGAGATGAGTGGAAGATAGAATTCAAGACAAATGAAGGATTGTATGAATGGTTGGTGATGCCTTTTGAGTTAACTAATGCAATGAGTACTTTCAAGAGGCTGGTGAATGATGTATTGAAGAAATTATTGGGTAAGAGTGTTTAAAGTGGAAAATTGTACCCTAGTGACTCCCCACCTAACAGATAGAAAGGAAGTCACTAGGATGATTTTCACTTGGAGGAACATTATATTCAAAAGAGGGGCTTGAATCTACTAGATCCAAAATCCAAGGGAGGCAAGGATGTGAATTCCAAGTGGATTTCAAGGGTTGAAGTGTATTTTGCCCTCTTTTGTAAATAGGAAAGTTGACTTGTTGATTATGTGGAACACAAAGAGAAAATGAGTAAGATGAGGAGCTACTAGATTGGGATCGTTTTGTAACTTTGCATCTGAGCTAATTATATTGATAAGAATCTACCCTGCAAATTTGAAGAAAATTCATCAGGACCATGGCGAAAGTGTACATGTTACTCTGAAAAAATCTGTGAAACGAAAAGGATTTTTCTGCCTCTGTACATCAAAAAAGATACAGGTGTGCACCTGCAACCTTGTAGATTTACAAATTTTCGATGATGATTTCTTTTCTTCTTGAATGTAATCACAAGTATTGCATTAAATGGCATGTAACATGACAAAACCCTAACACACACACATAGTTGCAAATGAATGTTGTAATATTGCTCCAATGGATGAATGAAAAAGACTTGAATGCTTGAATGCTTGATAATGATGACCTTCTACTTGAATTCCTGTATCTTATCCCCTATCCTCCTTTTTTTTTTATGAGGGAATTGAATCTTCTTTTATACATGCCTCAAGGAGTCTTGCCCTATTTTGGGGCCCAAACAAGGTTTGGAGGTAGGAACATTTCCTGAGCAAGGAAGAACCCAAGGGTAGAAGTGCAGAAAGGAGAATGTCATCGCCAAGATGAGGACCTCAAATGTGGTTAAAATTGTTAGGGTCACAATTTTATGACACTAAATTTAGCCCCCACTTTAGTGGGAGTATGACTTATTCCACTACTGTCGGTAAAGTAGAAAAAAATCGAGAGATGAAGATGAGAGATGTAGAGAAATAGAACAAGGAGTATAAGAAGCCACTAATCTTGAGAAACAAAATCCCCCAATCCTAGGATCTTAACTCACGCAAACATATGCAAGAGCACACACAAGACAAAAACAAATAACCAAGGATACATGACAAAAACAAGACACAAGATGATAAACCAACTAGCCGAAGAGACCTCGATACTTAGATGTCTCAATAACTAATTAGGACTCAAAGACCAATGCCATCACATAAACACAAGCAATCACATAAAAGAGAAAAGTTGACATCGTCCATGAACCATCAATAACAAAACTATGGGTTCATGAGAGGAAGGAGAGAGAGGACATGAATACACACTTTTGTTATCAATGGGATGAAAGGAAAACAAGAGAGAAACCATGGACATCTCACCCCTAAAACTAGGTGATCCATGGAGAGAAAGACATGGAAATCTAGCCCCCAGAATCTGTCTAAGTGATCCATGTAAGGGAGGAGAGTGAGACCACTATTAGTTCCACCCAATTTCAAGAGTTTATGTGTACAAATGAGGTTCGAAGCACCTCATAGGAGTCTATGCCTGACTACGCTACAAATTGTTATGGGACGTATAATACAAGTGTCAAGAAAGGCATGATATCTCTCTCTAAGAGTCAGTGCTCTGGTTCTGATAATAATCACCCAGCATAGGAGAAAAGTGGCATCATCTCAATCTAAGAGTTTGTGCTCTGGTTCTAGGAATGACCCTTTGTAGAAGAATAGAAGAAGTGAAGACATCATTCTCTAAGAGTTTGTGCTCTAGTTCTGAGAATGACCCACTATACCAAGAAAAAGTAGCATCATCTTGCTCTAAGAGTCTATGCTCTGGTTCTGAGAATGACCTACTGTACAAGAGAAAAGTGATGACATCTTTCTCTAAGAGGCTTCCCTTTGGTTCCAAGAATGTCCCATTGTACAATAAAAGTGATGAAACCTTTCTCTAAGAGGCCGCCCTTTGGTTCTAAGAATGTCCCATTGTACAATGCATGAGAGAAGTATGGTACAAAGTAGTAGTGTGGGTGCTCCCCTTAAGATGTAAACATAGGTTAATGTTTATATCTTAAGGAAAGTATAAAAAATCCCTACCTTCATCACAAAGAAGATATTTGCAATGCAATAATGTCATAAATCTAAGCAAGAGAGTAAATACTCTTCAAGCAAGGATAGTATAGCTGAAAAGAGATATCTTGTTGTAAGTGTAAAGGTGATCCTTGGAGGAGAAGAGATCTTTGTTCAAAAGACATCCACCCCCCAGGAAGAGTTGTCTTAGACAAATATAACATATTCTATAATAAATCAAAGGAGAGAACAAGAATGCAATCCTTCCTCCTATTCCTAGGTGAAAGGGATTCTTGATGAGGGATGACTCACTTTTAGCCCCCAGAGGGATGGATGACTTCATCATAGATGTATATTACCAAGTGTGAAATAGGTTGTAGTAAATGATTTACACCTCTTGTATAAGGGAGAAATTTTGAGCAAATGACTAACAATTTCACACAAGGAATGGCATCAAGTAATATAACTCACACCAGCCACAAAATAGGGCAAAGTGGATCCCTACAGAAAGAGAGAGAGAGGTATCATTTCCCCCTAAGAGTAGGGACAATGTGAATAATGTACACCATCTTCTGAAGATAGATTAACATAATCAAATGCACAATATATTTTCATGAATCCATGCAAGAAAAGACATTATTATATGTAAAATAAACATCTCAAGAAGTGGTAATCTTTGCAAGGAAGAAAAAACATCAGATAATCCCCAAGGGGGATTAAGCATATATGAAAAATGCAGCCCCTAAAGGAAATAGTGATACATGAGATAGAGAGAAAGGGAAATGAGTGAAAATCCTTTCCCCGCCAAGTAAGAAGGACAAGGGGAAAAGAGGTACACATTTTCCAATGGTATTTATTTGCAAGTGATATGCCTTCCTAATGGAACAAATTCTCTAAAGGAAAGAATATGCACTTCTTGAGAATAATCACAATCATAGAAAAGATACATTTTCCAAGAGAATGAAAGAAACTCCTCTCTAAGAAAAGTGGAAAACCAAAGAGAACTTACCAACTTAGATAAGAATAACCCAATGAAAGAAAGGAGATCTAATAATGAATAAAGAAAATTGAACCCTAGTGACTCCCCACCTAGGAGAGAGAAAGGAAGTAACTTGGATGATTTTCACTTGGAGGAACTTTACATTCAAAAGAGGGGCTTGAATCCACTAGATCCAAATCCAAGGGAGGAAAGTATGTGAATTCCAAGTGGATTGCAGGGGTTGAAGTGTGTTTTTCCCTCTTTTGTAAATTGGAAATTGACTTGTTGATTTTGTGGAACATAGAGAGAAAATGAGTAAAATGAGGAGCTACCGGTTCGGGATCGCATTGTAACTTTGGATCTAAGGTAATTTGATTGATAAGAATTTTCCCTACAAATTTGAAGAAAATTCATTAGGACCATGGAAAAATTGTACATGGTCCTCTGAAAAATCCACGAAACGAAAAGGCTTTTTCTACCTCTGCAAATGGAGTCCAAATCTGAAAATACTGTTGCGGACTTGCAACCTTGTAGATTTGCAATTTATTGATGATGATTGCTTTTCTTCTTGAATGTAATAACAAGTGTTGCATGAAATTGAATGTAACATGACAAAATCCTAACACACACATAGTTGCAAATGAATGTTGTAATATTGCTCCAATGGATGAATGGAGAAGACTTTAATGCTTGAATGCTTGAAAATGATGACCTTCTACTTGAATTCCCATATCTTATCCCCTATCCTCCCTTTTTTTTCGAATGAGGGAATTGAATCTCCTTTTATACATGCCTCAAAGATTAATTTTCAATCACCAGAGGTCGACAAAGAACAATTGCAAACCCCGAAGTCGGATTGTGCATAAGAAACCGGGTAAACCCAACATAGGGCCACCCCAACAGGTGGGGAGAGGGACACCACACCCCTGTCTTGCCCTATTTTGGGGCCCATATAGTGTCTAGAGGTAGGAATAGGTTCTGAGCAAGGAAGAACCCAAGGGTAAAACTATAGAAATGGGTTTTGGTCAGAAAGGAGGATGTCGTCTCTAAGGTGTGGACCTCAAATATTGTTAAAATTGCTAGGGTCACAATTTTATTAACCTATAATTTGTTATTGTATATTTGGATGAAATTCTGATTTTTAGTAACACAAAAGAGGAGCATTTTTTGCATTTGAGACAAGTTTTGCAAAGGTTGATAGAAGAAAAGTTGCTGATAAATCTTAAGAAGTGTACTTTCATGAAGGAGGAGTTAATCTATTATATCTGAGGATGGTTTGAAAATGGACCTTGAGAAAATAAAAGCAATTTTTGAGTGGCCTACACTGGAAATAATTGGAGAGGTAAGATCATTTAATGGATTGGTTAGTTTCTACCAGAAGTGATGGGAATGGGTATGTGATAGACTAGCCTAGTCTATGCTCCTTGATCCTTTCCTTGGATCACCAGGTGTTCCAACCACACCCTAGGGTCTCTAGGACTTCCCTTGTCTATGGAATCCCCTAACCTTTCCCAATCCACCCACCAACAACCTGTGATACTTCTCTTAAGGTCACACCTACTCACAAGCATAAAAAACCCTCACATACGCTAATAAGGGTTTAGCTCCTCCTACACCTTCTTAGGTCCTAGAAAGGATAGGATAGGTCTTTGACATGGTTTTCCATCCATTCAAGTGCCCCCAAGAGGTTTTAACCTTCCACTTTGTTACCGATCTCACTATTTTGCTTCTTTCCTACAAAATAGGGCTACAAGGAATGTGCCCAATTAGGCCTCCATTCCGGACTTTTACGGCTTCCTCTTGCATACAATGCACAAACTTGTGAAACTTCCCAAAAGGACTACTAATAATTTGGCAAGGGCTCAAATAATTTCCTAGTTTTGGGCCTCCAAGTGTCCGTACACTGCCCTAGGTGAATTTTGGGGTTTTTGAGGGTTTTTATAAGGGTTTTAAGGCCTACCTGGGTCACAGTGATGGTTTGTTGTCTTTGACACCTTATTTGGATTGATGGAAGCTCCTCCTTCTCACCAATGGTGCTCCACTCACCCCTCTATAGCTCCTCCAAAGGGTGCCTCCTTCCTTGTCCTACCTTGCTCTCATGGACCTCTGCAACTTCAACACTTCCTAGCCGGGCACAGTCCAGTCTCACCTAGGAGTGGGTATTTGAAAAGCTTTCCTACATCTTGAGGGGCCCTGCTTGCTCTGGGATACTGTACAAGGTCTTCACTCCTATTCCCCATGGTTTCATGTTGTTTCCACAATGGGGATAGGAGTTGTCAATCCATCACACAAAATAGTCCAAAACTGGATAGTAAAAGAGTAACTTCACAAAATAATTACAAAACACACAAAAACCTGCACAAGAACCTGACCTAGGTGCTCAAAATGAAAGTATAAACACAATGCAAGACTCTCAAAACTACTTATTTTGCAAAACAATCCATTATCAACCTATTAATGCTCCATTTGTGCCGACTAGCAACAAAAACACAATCACAGTCAAGGTCTTTTCTCTTGGCCGTACAATCTGACATCCAACCCCTCATTTTAGGGTTTGCAATAGTTTATAGTGTCTCTGCCTCAGTTGGTGTTCCATGGTTAGGGTTCCTAATGCCAAACTAAGGTTATGACCTATTTGGTGGAAAATTTGCATGACAACTCTGAAAAGTTGTCATGCAACTTTTTACAACTTTTGATCAACTTCTACAATGTTGCGTTTCTTGACTTTTGAGCCTACCTTGGGCTATCCTATGGACACAACCATGTCAAAAGGACCCCAAAAAACATCAAAGGAACACATACCCTCTACTCCACAAGAAAAATGAACCTAGACTTATGAACCTAGGACCTAAACAAGACCAATGAGCTCTTGGCTCTTATTACATTTACATGGATTCTTAAAGAAGCAAAATTCCAGCAAATGTCACATGGAGGAAGACCTTAGAAGGGTGCTCCTACACCATACTTCCCCTCTAAAAAAAATTAAGGAACTAGGGGAGAGATGAGAGGCACGTCAATACAAAATTTCTTAAACCTGCTCTCTTCAACCCAAGTGGCTTCAGACTTAGGTTGACCTACCCTCTTCACCAAGTGTTCCAAGTAGACCTGGTGTCTAGTAGACTTCTTCACCCTTGACTCCAAGATCTCTTTTTATATGGATTTCTTCACTTAAGGTAAGGCATTCACATCCAAGTCTTGTAGAACCTTGGCTTGATTCTCAGTTTACCCTGCTATTTCACCTTTGTATAGTATCAAATCAGCAACATTGAAGACTGGTGATATAGCCAAATCTAAAGGAAGATCCACCTTGTAGGCATTTTCACCATATTTGGGTAGAATTCTACAAGGTCCTACCCTCTTCATTTGTAGCTTAGTAGGCTTGCTGCTTTGCATTCTAGATTTGCTTAAATAGACCATCACATAGTCACCCACTTTGAACTGAACCTCTCTCCTTCTTTCATCCACTTTTTCTTTCAGTTTTTGAGTAGACTCTAGGATGGCTCTCTTGACCTGTTCTTGTACTTCCTTGATGGTTTGTGTGAAGTCCTCTACTTGCCCACTCTTCATCTCCATGGAACCAAGTTCTCTTAGTTCACACACCCCTCTTGGATGTCTACCATAGACAACCTCAAAAGGACTCCTTCTAGTGGTCCTATTTACACTGTCATTATAGGCATACTCATCTTGTGGAATAACTAGATCCCATGTCTGCCCATACTCCTTGGTTAGACACCTCAACAAGTTGCCTAACATCCTATTAATGACTTCAATTTGACCATCAGCTTGTGGATGGTAAGTTGAGCTGAATGACAAATTAGTCCCTAGTCTCCTCCACAAGGTTTTCCAAAAATGGCCCATGAACTTGCTATCCCTATCTGAAACAATACTTAAAGGGAGTCCATGAATCCTTAGAATCTTCTTAAAGAAGAGATGTGCAATATAACTAGCATCATGAGTAGTTCTACATGGAATGAAATGGCTCATCTTAGAAATTTTTTCTACCACCACATAGATGCTATCCATACCTGTTTTGGTCTTGGGGAGTCCTACCACAAAGTCCATGCTCACACACTCCCAAGGTCTATTTGGGACTGGTAATGGCTGAGAGATGTGTGCATTACTTGATCCTCCTTTTGCCCTTTGACACACACCACATTGCTCCACATACCTTCTCAGTTCCCTTGGTAACCTAGGCCAATAGTAGTACCTCTGCACTAGATCCAAAGTTTTATTGACTCCAAAGTGTCCACTTAGACTACCATTGTGTTTCTCTTGTATGAGATTTTCTCTCATGGATCCTCTAGGTACACATAACTGATTGCCTTTGAACAAGAGACCATTTTGAAGAGTGTAATCTGCATACTCACCATGAAAATGATTCTCAAACTCCTTGTAGACCTTGTAGGCTGATGAGAAGTCCTCATCTTCTTGATAGAGATCCTTGAAACCTTCTATCCCTATGCTCTGCAATTGTAGTTCTTGGATAGTCAACAACTTCTGGCTCAAAGCATCTGCCACCTTGTTAAGCTACCCCTTTTTATGCTTGATGGTAAAGGTAAAGGATTGGAGGTACTCCATCCACTTCCAATGTCTATTGCTAAGCTTCTCTTGAGTGTTGATGTAACTCAAAGCCTGGTTATATGTGAAGACCACAAATTCCTTTGGGAGTAGGTAATGACTCCACTTCTTGAGAGACTGAACTAGTGCATACAACTCTATATCATATGCTGAATACCTCTTCTTTTCCTCATTAATCTTCTCACTAAAAAATGCCACAAGCCTTCCCTCTTGGCTCAATACACCCCCTATTGCAATGCCACTTGCATCACACTCCAATGTGAATAGTTTGTCAAAAGTAGGTAAGAGTAGGATGGGTTTTGTGGCTACTTCTTGCTTCAATAATTGGAATGCTTTATCAGCCTGTTTAGTCCATTTGAACTTAGTTTTAAGGCCTCCTTTTATGGTGTCAAGTATTGGTGCACATATACCACTGAAGTTCCTCACAAACTTTCTATAGAATTGGGCTAAACCATGGAAACTCCTAACTTCAGTCCTTGTTTTCGGAGTAGGCCAATTCAAGATTGCCTCCACTTTGCTTGGATCCATCTTCAGGGTTCCCATAGACACCACAAACCCCAAGTAGACTAACTCTTGATTCAAAATGTCACACTTCTCTAAGTTGATTGCCAACTTCTCTTCATGCAACCTCTCTAGGACTAACCTCAAATGTTCAAGGTGCTCCTCTTTGGTTCTGCTATAGATGAGTATGTCATCTAAGTACACTACCACCAACCTACCTGTGAAGTCCTTCAACACCTCATTCATCAACCTCATGAAGGTGCTTGGGGAATTGGTAAGTCCAACTGGCATCACAAGCCATTCCTACAACCCTTCTGTGGTCTTAAAAGTGGTCTGCCACTCATCACCCTCCTTAATTCTAATATGATGATAACCACTTTTAAGGTCCAACTTGGTAAAATACATGGCACCTCCTAAACAATCCATCAAATCCTCTATTCTAGGAATGGGAAATCTGTAACTTATGGTGATCCTATTGATTGCCCTTGAATCAGTGCAAAGTCTCCACTTGCCTCCCTTATTTGTTGCTAACACTACTGGGACTGCACATGGGCTGATGCTCTTCTTGATCAGTCCTTGATCCAACAACTCCTGCACTTGCCTTGCCACTTCCTTATTTTGGGCAAGTGTGAGCTTATATGCTACCTTATTGGGCAAGGATGCACTAGGGATAAAGTCTATTTGATGGCTTATAGACCTTCTTGGTGGAAGTGTTACAGGTGCTCCATCAGTCACTATGTCTTCATACTCTTGCAAAATTTGTTTTACCTCCTTAGGTACCTTTGTCTACAACTTATCTTCCTCCTCCTTTGGATTCACAAAGATGGCACATCCCACTGTCTCCTCTTGATGTAGCAGGTGTAAGAACTCTTTACCAATATTAAGTAAGACACTAGGTGTTCTTGAGGTTCCCTTATCACTATTTGTTAGAGACTGAATCTTATAGGTTCTGCTATCCTTCTTGAAGGAAATGGAGTTCTCCTCTCCATCATAGATCATCTTCCTATCAAATTGATAGGGTCTACCTAGCAGCAGATGACAAGCATCCATGGGTAACACATCACAAAGGATCTTGTCCTTGTATCCTCCAATAGAGAACTCTACCCAAGTCTATTCATTGACAAGCACACTTTGTCCTTGATTCAACCATGTCACCTTGTAAGGGCTAGTGTGGGGTATCTTTGTAAGTTTTAATTTCTTGGCTGCCTCATCTAATATGATGTTATCAGTTGACCCTGAATCAACTATCACCTTGCAAACTTTACCAAATATTTTGCATCTCACCCTAAACAATGTTCTCCTATGCTTAGGTTCATCCTTAACTAGTTGTCTGATCAAGACCCTATTGAACATCAGATTCTCTCCAATCTCTGATTCAATATGGTCCACCTCAAGGGTTTTTCTTCTTGATGTGTCTTCATGGGCATAAGAAACCCTCTTTCCACTGTTTGATGAGGTAGGCTTGTCAGGGCATCTATAGGCCGGGTGTCCCAATTGACCACAGTTGTAGCATTTCATGGTTGCAAAGTAGGAATTACCCCTACTGGTACCTCTACCCCTATTTGGGCCCCCTTGTGCACCTCTTCCTCTAGAATAGCCTCCTCTGAGATTGGTTTCACTACTATGTTCAGTCAACTTGGACTCTCCTTGATTCCTTTGCTCATTTGCCTTGCTTTGGTAACCACCTCGGTGATTCATTTGGTCTCTACCTCTGCCTCTACCCCTGTTGTTGGAGTCTCCCTTCCTTTTGTTCCTCTCTTCCACCTTGGCAGCAAGTTGATGACATTTTTGGACAGTGGTAGGTGTCCATAGGTTTATCTCTTCTTGGATGTTCCACTTTAGGCCACTTAGATACCTAGCCACCTTGATAGATTCCTCTTCTTGGACTTTGGATCTAAGACAAAGCTTTTGAAACTCCTCTATGTAGGAGGTCACATCAAGGTCTTTCTGCTTCAATCCCTATCTCTTCTTATGAAGTTGGACTTCATAATCCTCTGGTAAGTAGTTCTCCTTGATCTTACTCACCATGGCCTTCTAGTTTGCAATAGGTAGCTTTCCCATGATAACTCTCTCTTCTTGCAAGTACTTCCACCATGTCAAGGCTGCTCCCCTTAGTCTTGATTTAGCAACCTTAACCTTTTGAGCTTCTGTCACACCTTCACACTCAAAGTGGCTCTCTATACCCTCAATCCATTCCATGACAGTGTCAATGTCCATCCTTCCACTGAAATGTGGCAATCCTTCAAAAGATTTTGTATTCAAAGCCTTAATGGCCTTTACAAAAGGTTCTTCATTGATAAGGGGTCTTGTTCAGATATGATGTCATCAAGATCAATAGCTTTCTTGCCTCTGTCACTAGTTTCCGCACCCCAGAGTTCTTGTGCTCTCTAATCAACCACTTCTTGCAGCTTGTTCCTTATCCCACTCATGGCATCTTCAAGGAGTCTATTTTTCTCCTTTTTCTCTTCTACCTCCCTATCTAGCTCTACATTAGTGACCATTATGTTCTCCCCTACTGATTCACCAGAATATAGAGACATGCATGGTCCACCAAATCTTTAACTTGCTCTGATACCAATCTGATGGGAATGGGTATGAGATAGACTAGCCTAGTCTATGCTCCTTGATCCTTTCCTTGGATCACCAGGTGTTCCAACCACACCCTAGGGTCTCTAGGACTTCCCTTGTTTGTGGAATCCCCTGACCTTTCCCAATCCACCCACCAACAACCCATGATACTTCTCCTAAGGTCACACCTACTCACAAGCATCAAAAACCCTCACATAGGATAATAAGGGTTTAGCTCCTCCTACACCTTCTTAGGTCCTAGCAAGGATAGGATAGGTCTTTTACATGGTTTTCCATCCATTCAAGTGCCCCCAAAATGTTTTAACCTTCCACTTTGTTACCGATCTCACTATTTTGCTTCTTTCCTACACAATAGGGCTACAAGGAATGTGCCCAATTAGGCCTCCATTCTGGACTTTTAGGGCTTCCTCTTGTAAATGATGCACAAAGTTGTGAAACTTACCAAAAGGAATACTAATCATTTGGAAAGGGCTCAAATATTCTCCTAGTTTTGGGCCTCCAAGTGTCCGTACACTACCCTAGGTGAATTTTGGGGTTTTTGAGGGTTTTTATAAGGGTTTTAAGGCCTGCCTGGGTCATAGTGATGGTTTGCTATCTTTGCCACTCTATCTAGATTGATGGAAGCTCCTCCTTCTCACCAATTGTGCTCCACTCACCCCTCTACAGCTCCTCCAAAGGGTGCCTCCTTCCTTGTCCTACCTTACTCTCATGGACCTCTGCAACTTCAACCCTTTCTAGCCAGGCACAGTGCAGTCTCACCTAGGAGTGGGTCTTTGAAAAGCTTTCCTGCATCTTCAGGGGCACTACTTGCTCTGGGATACTATACAAGGTCTTCATTCCTATTCCCCATGGTTTCATGGTGTTTCCACAATGGGGATAGGAGTTGTCAATCCATCACACAAAACAGTCCAAAACTGGACAGTGAAAGAGAAACTTCACAAAATAATTACAAAACACACAAAAACCTGCACAAGAACCTAACCTAGGTGCTCAAAATGAAAGTATAAACACAATGCAAGACTCTCAACAACACTCAATTTTCAAAACAATCCATTATCAACCTATTAATGCTCCATTTGTGCTGACTGGCAACAAAAACACAGTCATAGTCAAGGTCTTTTCTCTTGGCCGCACAATCTAACATCCAACCCCTCATTTTAGGGTTTTCAATAGTTTATAGTGTCTCTACCTCGGTTGGTGTGCCATGGTTAGGGTTCCTAATGCCAAACTAAGGTTATGACCTATTTGGTGGAAACATTGCATGACAACTTTGAAAAGTTGTCATGCAACTTTTTACAACTTTTGAGCAACTCCTACAATGTTGCTTTTCTGGACTTTTGAGCCTACCTTGGGCTATCCTATGGAGACAACCATGTCAAAAGGACCCCAAACACATAAAAGGAACACATACCCTCTACTCCACAAGAAAACTCAGCCTAGACTTATGAACCTAGGACCTAAACTAGGACCTAAACAAGACCAATGAGCTCTTGGCTCTTATTACATTTACATGGCTTTTTAAAGAAGCAAACTTCCAACAAGGGTCACATGGAGGAAGACCTTAGAAGAGTGCTCCTACACCATGAATTTTATCACTAATTTTAGTTCAGTTTGTAACCCTATTATTGAGACAGTGAGGGGAGATCAAAAGGAATTCAAATGGACCACTGAAGAAAACAAAAGTTTTGAACTATTGAAGTAGAAAGTGACTAAGCAACCTGTGTTAGCTTTACCAGATTTCAATAAAGTATTTGAAGTGGATTGTGATGCAAGTGGACCAACAATAAGAATAGTCTTGAGTCAAGAAGGGACATCTGTAGCTTATTTCATTGAGAAATAGAATGATGCTCGGAGGAGATATTCAGTGCATGTTCAAGAATTTTATGCCATAGTTAAAGCCTTGATGAAGTGGAGACATTACCTATTTCCTAAGGAGTTTGTGTTACATACAGATCATCAATCTTTGTAGGATTCGAATAGTCAGAGTAAGTTGAATCAAAGAAATATGAGATGGGTATAATTTATGTGTAGTTACACCTTTGTGTTGAAGCATAGAAGTGGGAAATCTAACAAAGTTGTTGATACATTGAGTAGGAGAAGGAATTTTATGACAGAGATGAGAGTAACAATATTAGGATTTGAGGAATTGAAGACCTTGTATGATGATGACCTGGATTTTGTAGAACCTTGGAGAGAATGTAAAAAACCGGTTAAGGTAGATAGAAGCAAGTGGTTAGATTACTACATTTGGGATGCAATGTTATTTAGAGTAGTTCAGTTGTGCATACCTAAGAGTTCAATGAGGGAGAACCTAATGAAGGAGAAACTTAGTAGGTGTTTAGCCGGACATTTTGGTGTGATAAAATAGTAGGATTGGTGAGAGCATTACTTTTGGCCCCAAATTCATAAGGATGTTAGGAAATATGTGCAAAGTTGTAGATTTTTTCAAGTTGCAAAGGGTTGTAGTCAGAATGTGGGATTGTATAAACCTTTGACAATGCTGGTAAGACATTGGGAGGATATAAGAATGGATTTCATACTTGGATTTCCTAAAACACAGAGAGGGAATGATTATATATTTTTTGTAATGGATAGATTCTCGAAGATGGCTCATTTCATACCTTGTAAGAAGACATCAGATGTATTACATGTAGCAGACCTATTTTTCAAGGAAGTAGTGAGATTGCATGGATTACTTAAGAGCATAGTTTCAGACAAATACACTATTTTTTGGTTATTTTTGGATAATACTTTGAAAGAAGATGAAGATAGATGTGAAGTTCAGTTCTAATTTTCACCCACAGACTGATGGACAAACATAAGTAGTTAACCAGAGCTTGGGAAATTTGTTAATATGTTTAGTTAGAGACAAAACCATAAGTTAATTTTTGGTTTTTGCACAAGCAGAGTTTTCCTACAATAATTCAATAAACATGAGTATCGAAAGGACACCTTTTGAGATTATTACTAGAGCACATTCTAGAGGTATATTAGAATTAAGAGATATTAGTAGTGAAGACCAGAGAAGTTCAAAAGCAGAAGAATTTGCATATCACATGAAGGACTTACATATTCGAGTTAAGAAGAATTTGGAGGACATGAACAACAAGCATAAGGAGAAAGAAGGTGAGAAGAGAAGACATAAGGAATTTGAAGTTGGTTATGAAGTGATGGTGTATCTAAGAAAAGAAAGTGTCCTAGTTGGAACCTATAACAAGTTGTAGATGAGAAAGTTTGGACCTTGCAATATTTTAAGAAAGTTCAATTATAGAAATGCATATGAAGTGGAGTTACTGGATAGTCTAAGTATTTAACCCATGTTTAACATTGCAGATCTTCATCAATATCACCAGAATTCAATGAGGACAATGTTGTAGACTTGGAGAAATAATTGCCTCGAAAGGACTTGGATCATATTGAAGACATTTTGGATAGTAGGATTGGGCATAGTACCTAGAGCCATCAAATTGAGTATCTTGTGAAGTGGAAGGACTGACTAGTGGAAGATTCATCTTGGATTTCTTAGGCAGAGGTAGACCGCCTTGGTTTTCCTCTAACCCCAACAAAGTGAGAGAATCACTTTTTCAACAACCCCAGATGTCTGATGTAGGAGCTATTGGTAATATGTTGGATTTGGTTAAGTGTTGTCATTTATATCAACACTATATCACGGCTTGATACTATTGATGCAGAGGGTTTGGGATGTTATATCTCTTTCTTGTTTTTTACTCAAAAAGGGTCTCCACTTGGTATCGCCCAATGGTCCAATGTCTTTAACCTTCTCAAGGTTTCTAGAGATTTCCCTAGATCCTTCCCATGGATCTCTTCACCCAAGACAACTCACTATTGACAAGGACTCTCCTACCCCTAAGGTTGCAACCCTTCAACCAAGGACACCTAGCAACCCCAAACCCCAAGCAATTGGATCTTTACTCAAAAGGTGGAATCTAACCTATGTGTGTGTTTACACATGTGTTATATGTATTTTACACTGATCTTGACCCCTTAGATGGGTTTTTGCTATCCCTTTGTGTCTTTTCCACTTTTGGACCTAGGAAATACGACTACAAGCAATTGGCCCTCCATTCAGACTTTTCTTGATTTTTATCACAACCTACCTGAACAAACCCATGAATAAATTTAATATTATAATACCCTTTTGGGTATTCTACAAGATTTCAAACTTCTACATCTGGGTTTTGAGTACGGATGGTCAAACCCTATTGCCCCTATTTAGCCTCTTCTAGCTCGTATTGGGGTTTAAGCTTTCAAAAGGTTCACCAGTCACAAAGGAATGAAAGGATAAGACTTGAAAAGGGTCTAAAGTTTTTCAAGGGTCCTTTTCATGCCAATTTTTACCATCCTTCAATCTATTGTTCAAGGTTTCCACCCTCTTTTCCTAATGCATAGGCTTGCCACATGAGCGATGTCAAGCCAAGGGCATCATCTTAGGAAAGACAAATGACACTTCCTATCTCCAAAACCACTAGCAACATCTAGTATACATTCCAAATAAACATCCTCCTAGGTTTCAAATTGATCCCATAGAGAGATGTTGATTTGTGTCATTGTTTGCATCCGAACCCTAGTTTTGAGGGTTTTCTTAGGCCTGTGAGATAAAAAATATGGTTTCTTCCAAATCTGAAGGTTTCAAGAGCTCAAATAAACTCCAAATTGATGGTGAAACTCTGCTACAATGTGTCAAATTTTCAATTCATTCCCACCATTCACAAGGAATTATGGAAGAATGGAAAACTCAAGGAAAATGCAGGAAATCACAATAACTATTTTGTTTTGAAGACAAGAAATTCATTCAATATCATCTCTAACTAGTGGGCATCATTCCTCTAGGCTTATATCACATGAATTAACTCCTCCAACTACCTCCAAATCATACAATCAACCAACTAGCCATTGGGATAACCACATTTCACAATCTTGCAAGAAAAGTTGGTTAAGACAACAATGCAACTTTGCAACTTTTGACAACTTTCTACTATTCAGACTTGCCTTCACACCAAAAGGTCAAGAATGAACATACCACACATTGAAAACCTCTAAACATAAAAAAAAACATATAAAATTCCCATACAAGGCTTTCAACCAAGTTGACACACCTTGGGGCCTTAAGGCTTATTACACTGCCTAGGCCTAATCAATAGGCCTTGAAACACACACATTGCACATTCTATTCCTAACATAACCATGAATCAAAATGATGTAAATACATGTCAAAATGAAGTAGACACTTTTCCTAGTGCCCATTCACCATACTCCTTTGATTTTCCAGTTGGTTGATTGTAGTTCCATGCTTGAGGATATCACTTTCACTCATCCAAGTAGCATCAGATTTAGGAAGCCCCTTCCATTTGACTAGATAGTCTTTGTACACACCTTTCCTTGTTTTTTTGATCACCTTGGATTCAAGAATGTACTCCAATTCCAATGGTGTGCTTGGCAGTAGATCCTTCATCCATTCCACATCCTCTTCCTCAAGAGATGAATTAGGTGCTACATCTATCAAGGATCCTTTGAAGGTTGTTAAATCATAGACATTGAAGATAGGATATATGCCCAAGTCTGTTGGAAGTTCAACTTCATAGGCATTGCTGCCAAACTTATGAACCACCTAGAGGGGACCTATCTTCTTCATGAGTAGTTTAGAAGGTTGGCCTTTGGGTAAAATTTCTTTCCTTAGGTAAGGCATCACCAAATCCCCTACTTTTAACTGAACATCTCTCCTCTTAACATCCACTCAGAGTTTATATTTATCAGTACTTTGTTGAAGTGAAGCCTTAACTTGTTCATGAATCTCCTTCATGGTGACAACAAATTCTTCTCCTTGGGCACTCCTTTTTTCCATGCCTCCAAGATCTTTGAGTTCAAGTATCCCTCTGGGATGTAGGCCATACACAACCTCAAATGGACTTCTCCTTGTTCTCCTATTGACTAAATCATTGTATGCATATTCAGCTTGTCCAATCACTAAATCCCAACTTTGTCCATGTTGCTTGGTAAGGCATCTAAGGAGATTTCCAAGGGACATATTAACCACCTTAGTTTGTCCATTAATATAAGGGTGGTATGTTGATGAAAATGACATATTGGTAACTAATTTATTCCAAAGTGTCCTCCAAAAATGACCAACAAACCTGGAGTCTCTATCAGTGATAATATTGAGAAGTAATCCATGTATCCTTACAACTTCTTTGAAAAATAGACCTGCAATATGAGATCCATCATTTGTGAATTTACATGGCACAAAATGAGCCATCTTGCTGAACCTATCAACAATTACAAAGACACTATCAAACTCCCTAGGAGTTTTGGGTAACCCAAATACAAAATCCATACTAAGGCTTTCCCAAGGCCTAGTAGGAATTGATAAAGGCTGATACAAACCACCATTGGTTGAAACATCTTTTTCCCTTAGATAAATAGGACAATGCTCCAAAATTATTCTTACCTTTTCTTGCATCTTAGGCCAATAGTAAAATCTTGATATCTACTCTACGGTTTTGTCCAAACCAAAATGACCTCCAAGACTGCCATTGTGTTTCTCTCTAATGATATTCTCCCTCATAGAACATTGAGGAATGCATAATTGACACCCCTTGAAGAGAAATTCATTTTGCAACATAAAATTTGAAAACTCATCATGAAAAGAGTCAGCAAACTTAATACATACACCATATGCATCCATGAAATCATGATCCTCCTTGTACATGGCCTTGAGAGAATCAACAACAACACTTTACAACTGAATTTATTGGATTGTGAGGGTTCTCCTGCTCAAAGCATCTGCAAACTTATTAGTCACACCCTTCTTGTGCTTGATAGTAAAGGTGTAAGGTTGGAGTTGTTCAACCCACTTGATGTGGCTTTGGTTCAACTTCTCTTGCCCATTAATAAAACTCAATGCATGGTTATCAGTATAAACATAAACTCTTTTGGAAGAAGGTAATGGTGCCACTTTTTGAGTGCTTACACCATGGAATAAAGCTCTAAATCATAGGTTGAATACCTCTATTTATCCTCATTCAACTTCTTTGAGAAGAAGGCCATTGGATCTCCTTCTTGACTAAGGACTACACCTATTTCCTGCTTGCTTGTATCACATTCAACTATTAAAAAATGATCAAAACTAGGGAGTCTCAAAGTGGGAAGTTTTGCAACCTTCCTCATCAAAACCTCAAAGCTTTGGGCTTCTTGCTCTGTACATTCAAACCTACATTTGATTCCTCCTTTTATAGTGTTAAGGATGGGAGCACAAATATGACTAAAGCCCTTGATGAACCTTCTATAAAAAGTA
The DNA here is from genome assembly GCF_030272615.1 of Cryptomeria japonica. Lineage (NCBI taxonomy): Eukaryota > Viridiplantae > Streptophyta > Pinopsida > Cupressales > Cupressaceae > Cryptomeria > Cryptomeria japonica. The sequence continues at coordinate 215,930,933 of NC_081405.1, read as the reverse complement.
GCCAATTAATGAAAACTACCAACATTACCTAATGTCCTAGGTGTAGGAAAATTTACAATAGCATCAACCTTAGAAAGATCCATTTTAAAACATCCATTTGAAACTACAAAGCCTAGATACACCAAATCAATGTTGATGAATTCACACTTCTCTAGGTTGATTACCAATTTCTCCTCATGAAGCTTCCTCAAAACTTGATCCAAATTCTTCAAATTCTCCTCCTTGGACCTTCTAAGCACCAGGATGTCACCAAGATAAATAATAACACATTTTCCATTAAATTCTACCAATACATCATTTATGAGGCGCATAAAGGTACTAGGTGCATTTGTGAGGCTAAATGGCATCACCATGCACTCATATTAGCCCTCATTGGTTTTAAAGGTTGTTTTCCACTCATCACCAGGTCTGATTCTAATCTGATGATAACCTAACTTCAAATAAATCTTTTAAAAGCAACATGACCCTCCAAGATAGTCCATTAGGTCTTCAATCCTAGACATAGGAAACATGATCTTGTTGATGGCTCTAGAATCGGTGCACATCCTCCATGTTCCATCTTTTTTTGGTGTCAACACAGTGGATACAACACATGGGCTCAAACTCTTCCTAATCAACCCCTTATCTAAAAGGTCTTGCACTTGTCTTGCTATCTCCTCATTCTGACTAGGAGTCATCTTGTAGGAAGCTTTATTAGCCAAGGTCACATTGTAAATTAAATCAATTTGATGACTAATTTCCCTGGTGGGAGGCAAGTTACCAAGCATGTCTCTGGCCACAACTCCCATATATCTATCCAACATGGTTGGCACTTCCCTAGGAATCTCTCCTTTCTCACCATTTCCATGCTTGGACTCATCTTTTGGGTGTAAAACTAAAGCATAGCCTTGGGTCTCTTCTTGTTTGAGGACTTCCAAAAACTCCTTTCCACTAAGCAACATGACATGTGGACTAACAATCTTCTCTCCCCCTTGATCAGGAAAAGGATCCATCCTAAACTGTCTACCATTCTTGGTAACGACATACAGTTTTTTGTCACCATCATGTTGTGCTTTGACATCATACTTCCAAGGGAGACCTAACAATAGGTGACAAGCATCCATAGGAAGGATACCATAGAAGATCCTATCCTTATAGTCCCCCATTTCAAAATCTACCCAAGTTTATTCATCTACTACTACATGTTGCCTCTTGTTAAGAAAGGATACTCTATAAGGACTCACATGAGGTAACCTTTTCAATTTTAACTTCTCTACCATTTCTAAAGAAACAATATTCTCTGTGGATCCAGAATCAACAATCACTTTGCAAACCTTACCATGAGACTTACAAGTAGTTTTGAAGAGTGACTTTCTTTGTGGGGGCTCTTTGCATTTGGGTACCTTCAACAACATTCTCCTTAGCATAAGGCTTTCTCTATCCAAGGTAGGACCTACACTTCCCATGGGTGAATTGACACTTTGTCCATCATCTTCTTGCACAAGTTGAGTCCTTCTTTCCGGTCCATGTGAGCTAGAAGCTTTTTTTGGACATCTACTCATAGTGTGACCCACTTAGTTGCAATTGTAGCATTCTTTAGTGAAAACACCAGGTCCTCTGCCTTGGTTTCCTTGCCTACCCCTACCAAAAGGTCTTCTTCCTCCTCTAAAGCCTCCATTCTTATTAGTGAACTCTCCATTGGACTCTTGCTGGTTAGAGTCACCATTTTTAAAAGGAGTATTCCTTCCTCCAAAGCCACCTCTACCTCTAAAATATATGCCACCTCTTCCTCTATTACTTTGTTCTCCTCTCCTCTTTATCTTATCTTCCACCCTCAATTCCAATTGAAAGAATTTGTGCATAGTGTCCAGAGCCATGATGCTGATCTCATCTTAGATATTTTTCCTTAACCCATTTAGGTATCTAGCCACCTTCTCTGCCTCTTCTTCATGTTTCTTGGACCTAAGACTTAGCTCGTGAAATTCTTCAGTGTATGCATTCACATCCAACTCCCTCTGTTTAAGATTTTGCATCTTCTTATACATATGAACGTCATAGTCTATTGGTAGGAATTGGTCTTTGATTTTATTCTTCATCCTCTCCCAAGAGGATAAATTCTTCTCCCCTATGTTCACCCTTTCTTCTTGCAACACTATCCACCACAACAAGGAAAACCCCTTGAGTCTAGACTTTTCCAAGCTCACCCTTTTCTCCTCTAGGACCTCTTTGTACTCAAAGTGGTTATTGAGTGCTTCTATCGATTCAAGCACCTCTTCTCCATTCAAGTTACCGCTATAGATAGGTAGACTTTCCACATTATCCTTGTTTACTGATTTTAGGGCATCCAAGAACATCTTTTGATCAGGTACCATATTCTGAGGGATGGTCTCCTACTCTTCATTCTCCTCTTTTGATTCATTATCACAAGTTATGTCCTTTCCTTTGGACTGTTTGGTCTCTTTGAGTTTATCTTCAAGAAACTTCTCTACCATCTTCTTGATGGCCTTTGGGTTCATTGCCTTAGGAGGCATTATATCAGCCTCTTATCCAAATTCTGAGTCTGACATACACTAGTACACCCTTGTTATAGCCCTGATACCAATATGATGTAGAGGGTTTGGGATGTTATATCTCTTTCTTGGTTTTCACTCAAAAAGGGTCTCCACTTGGTATCACCCAATGGACCAATTTCTTTAACCTTCTCAATGTTTCTAGAGCTTTCCCTAGATCCTTCCCAAGGATCTCTTCACCCAGGACAACTCACAATTGACAAGGAGTCTCCTACCCCTAATGTTGCAACCCTTCAACCAAGGACACCTAACAACCCCAAACCCCAAGAAACAAGATCTTTACTCAAAAGGTGGAATCTAACCTATGTGTGTGTTTACACATGTTATATGTATTTTTCACTAATCTTGACCCCTTAGATGGGTGTGTGCTAGTCCCTTGTGTCTTTGCCCCTTTTGGACCTAGGAAATAGGGCTACAAGCAATTAGCCCTCCATTCGGACTTTTCTTGATTTGTCTCACAGCCTACCTAAAACAACCCCCTAAATAAATTTGATATTAGAATACCCTTTTGTGCATTCTACAAGATTCCAAACTTCTGCATCTGGGTTTTGAGTACGGATGGTCAAACCCTACTACCCCTATTTAGCCTCTTCTAGCCAGTATTGGGGTTTAAGCTTTGAAAAGATTCACCAGTCACAAAGGAATGAAAGGATAACACTTTCCAAGGGTCTGAAATTATTCAAAGGTCCTTCTTATGCTAATTTTGGCAATCCTTCAATCTGTTGTTCAAGGTTTCCACCCTCTTTTCCTACTACACAGGGTTGCCACATGAGCAATGTCAAGCCAAGGGCATCATCTTAGGAGAGACAAATGACACTTCCTATCTCCAAAACCACTAGGAACATCTAGTATACATTCCAAATCAACATTATCCTAGGTTTTAGATCAATCACATAGAGAGATGTTGATTTGTGTCACTGTTTGCATCCAAACCTTGGTTTTGAGGGTTTTGTTAGGCCAGTGAGATAGAAAATTTGGTTTCTTCTAAATCTAAAGGTTTCAAGACCTAAGATAAAATCCAAAGGGATGGTTAAGCTCTTATACAACTTTCCAAATGTTCAATTCATGCCCACCATTCACAAGGAGTTATGCAAGAACGGAAAACTCAAGGAGAATGCAGGAAATCACAATAACCGTTTTGTTTTCAAGACAAGAAATTCATTCAAAATCATCTCTAACTAGTAGGAATCATTCCTATAGGCTTATATAACACCAAGGAAATCCTCCAACTACCTCCAATGCATACAATCAACCAACTAACTATTGGCATAACCATATTTCAAAATCTTGCAAGAAAAGTTGCTTAAGACAACAATGCAACTTTGCAACTTTTGACAACTTTCTACAATTTGGTCTTGCCTTCACACCAAAAGGTCAAGAATGAACATACCACACATTATAGACCCCTAAACATAAAAAATACATATAAAATTCCCATACAAGGCCTTTGACCAAGTTGACACACCTTGGCCTAATCAATAGGCCTTCAAACACACACATTGCACATTCTATTCCTAACATAACCATGAATCAAAATGATGTAAAAACATGTCAAAATGAGTAGACATATTTTATAGTGCCCCTACACCAACTATCCTGGTTGTATCTATCCCAGTTAGTCTTGGTTATCTTCTTGGTTTTGGCTATGATTCTAATCTAGCATGATCAAATATCTGGAATCAGTTTTGGATGCTTATTATGATGGTTATATACTTCCTATATTCTGGTGGTTTCATGATTTGGTTGCTTTTGTTATTTTTGGTTACCGGTTTTTTCTTGGCTTTCCCGGCTAGCTTTTGGCTTTACCGGCTTCTGGCATTCCCAGTTAGGTGTAGCAGTATGTTGTTTTGGTGAATTGGTCAGTGGTTTTTGGGTCGGGCTTATGGAATCGGTTTCTATCATGCTATTGTTTCATCTTGATCATATCCCAAGCATTTGGTGACTTTGCATTGGATGGTGTGTTGTTATGGTGGTCGTATTTAGATCCAATTAAACTTTCACTGAGGGTTTCTACTGGTTAGTGAAGTGTGTTGGATTTTGGTCTTAGCGGAATTCTCGATGGATATAATTGTTTGGTTACTTGATTTAGGTCCATTCTATGTAATTTAAATCATATTATTAGTCTGGTGGTATCGTGTGATGTGACTTTTTTTAATTATGGGTTTATGGGTTTAGGCTTTACCAACCTTGTCAATAAGGTTGATGATCTATATTTATATGTGACTTATTCATGTAATTTGGTATGTGATGGTTATGGATAGTTAAGTTTTCATTATCATAGAAAGGATTATGTGTGAATAAATTCATATCATTTAGGTGAAGGTTGGAAAGGTTTTGTATTGTAGAGAAGACATCAGTGCTAAACCAAAACTGTATCAGGCATTAGTAGATGCTACTTTCACAATTCAATGCTTTCTAGATTGTAGTATGATGTTTATGTAAGTCAACAAGACTTCCCTTTGTGATAAGCAGTGCACTCTAGGCTATTGGCCTTTCTACATATGAATACCCCATTGTAATTATTCATATTACTACTGTAGAGTATTCATCTGATTGTGGGTAGGGTTTCCCACCATGTTTTTTCCTTTCTGAGTTTTCCACATCGAATATTGGTGTTATGTGTATTGTGCTTTCATGATATATATTTTGTTGTGTTGTGCTCTGGTATAAGGTTTATAATTGATTTGATTGTTGTTATTGTTAGTAAACTGATTCACCCCCCCTCTCAGTTTATTGCTAGTATCAGTGCATTCCAACAATTGGTATTGAGATAGGACTGAAGATAAAGTTCTTAAGATCAAATCATGGTGGTGAGTTTACATTAGGTGAGTTCAACAACTTGTATGAAAGGAATGGTATTAGGAGACATCTTTCTGCACCTAGGACTCCACAATAGAATGGATTGGTGGAAAGAAAGGACAAAACAATTTTGGATGCAACAAGGACAATGATGACAAAAGATAAATTACCTTATATATATTGGAGAGAGGCTAACAATACCACTATATATACTTTTAATAGAGTACACATTAGAGGCGATACCGATAACAATCCTTATGAATTATGGTTTGGTCATACTCCTACTATCAGATATTTCAGAATTTTTGAAAGAAAATGTTACATTAGAAGAGATGATGCATTAGGAAAGTTTGATCCTAGAAGTGATGAAGGAATATTTTTGGGTTATTCTACTAAGATAAAAACATATAGATGTTATAAAAAAATATTGAATAGGATATTGGAAAGCATAAAATTCAAGGTGGATGAGCATGACAATAATCAGATTAGATCATATGATTATGGACCAGAAGATGAATTTATCAGACCTGAACTGGTAATGCAAGAATAAGTTTATAATAGTGAACCAGTGACACCGGTAGCATGAGGAAATTCAACAGTGACAAAGGAACAACAAAATGAGTCAACAAATCAAGAAAATTCAAAGACTCTTAGGTATGTAAAGCTAAATCATTCTGAAGATCAAATTATTGGAGATAAAAGGAAAGTTGTGATGACTAGGAGAAGGTTAGCCACTGAAGAGGTATGTTTTATTTCTCAAATTGAACCGGAATCATTTATTGAGGCAAGTAAGGATGAAAACTGGATAAAAGCAATTGAAGATGAATTAGATCAGATTGAAAAGAGTGAGACATGGGAACTAGTACCTAGACCTAAAGACAAGAACATTTTTGGAACTAAATGAGTTTTCAAAAACAAATTGAATGTGGAAGGTAAAGCTGTAAGGAACAAGGATAGATTGGTTTGCAAAGTTTATTCACAGGAAGAAGGAATTGATTATAGGGAAACTTATGCCCCAATTGCTAGAATTGAAGTGGAAAGACTTTTTCTTGCTTATGTTGCACACAACAACTACAAAGTATATCAAATGGATGTTATAATATAGTTTTAAATGAAGATCTTGAAGAGGAAGTTTAAATTGAACAACCTGATGAATTTTCTTTATCAGAAGACAAGGACATGGTTTACAGACTGAATAAAGCTTTATAAGGACTGAAAAAGGCCTCTGGAGCATGGTATGCTAGATTGAATAAGTATCTTTCAAAGATTGGTTTTAGTAAAGGTAATGCTGATAGTAACTTATATTACAAAATTGAACATGATGAAAAATTGATTAGTGAAGTCTTTGTGGATGATATAATTTTTGGAGGAGAAGTAGGTTTATGCATGAAATTTGTTGATGATATAAAGAATAAATTTGAAATATCTATGATTGGTGAGATGAAATTTTTCTTAGGTTTGCAAATTACTAAAATTGATAAAGGTATTTTCATTTGTCAAACTAAGTATGTGAAGGACTTAAGAAATTTGGACTTGATAATTCTAAACCTGTCAGTACTCCTATGATAACCAGTTGTAAATTGTCAAAGAATGATAAATAACCTAAGGTGAATCTGAGCAGATACAAATCAATGATTGGTGATTTGTTGTACCTAACTCAAACAAGATTTGATATAGTGAATGTTTGTTTGTATTTCTATGACTTCACATTATGTGCATATATAGATTTTGATTGGGCAAGAGATATGGATGACCAGAAGAGCACTACTAGAGGTGCATTCTTTCTTGGGAAGAAGTTGGTTTCATGGCTTAGTAAGAAACACTCATGCACTTCATTATCTACAACTAAAGCAGAATATGTTGTATTTGCTACCAAATATACACTCTAATTTTATGGATGAAACATATGTTAAAGGAAATAAAGGTAAGTTGTGATGAGCCTATTGTTATTCACTATGATAATACTACTACTATCGATGTGTCAAAGAATCTGGTATTCATTCCAAATCAAAACACATTTCTATAAGGTATGATTTCTTGAAGAAAAATGTTGAAGCAAAGGAAATCAAATTGATTTATGTTCCTACTAAGGAAAATATTGCAGATATTATAACAAAAACATTTCCTAAAGACACTTTTGAATATCTCATAGATCAGTTGGGGGTTACCAACCCTCTAGAAGAGAATTAGAGATGTAGGGATGCATCAATCTTGTAAGCTTATTCGACAAACTTTTGTGATCCAGGTTGATGAAGATGGTGCTACTACTCAGGGGGAGTAGTCAGTTGTTTGGTTCAATACTCTTGGTTTATTATCCATCCTTTGTCATTGATATCAAAGGGGGAGAAGGTATAAATTTGAAAACTTCTAGATCTTTTGATGGTGTTTTGGATATTGTTGGCATTCCTTCGTACTTGGATGTTTTTCACATTAAGTGTTTCCATCAATGCCAAAGGGCGAGATTGGTTCCAATATGATCGATTTGGTTAACTGTTGTCATTGATGCCAATACTGTATCCAAGTTGGATCTATCTTGGTTAGTCTTGGTGATCTTCTTGGTTTTGGCTGTGATTTTTATCCAGTATGATAAGATCTCTAGAATTGGTTTTGGATGCTTATTCTGATGGTTATATGCTTGCTATATTTTGGTAGTTTCATGATTTGGTTATCACTTTTGGTATTTCTGGTTACTATCTTTTTCATGGCTTTCTCAGCTAGCTTTTGGCTTTATCGACTTCTAGCGTTCCCGGTTAGCTTTACCGGTATGCTGTTTTGGTGACTTGGTCAGTGGTTTTTGGGTTCGTCTTATGGAATCGGTTTCTATCATTTTTTTGGTGATTCTTGATCATATCCTTGGCATTTGGTGACTTTGCATTGGATAGTGTGTTGTTACGGTGGTCCTATTTGGATCCGGTTAAACTTTCACTGAGGGTTCTATCGGTTAGTGAAGTGTGTTGGATTTTGGTCTTAGCGGAATTCTTGACGGATATAATTATTTTGTTACTTGATTTAGGTCCATGCTATGTAATGTAAATTATAATATTGGTCTTGTGTTATTGTGTGATGTAATTATTGTAATTATGGGTTTGGTGTTTAGCCGAGATTATCAATAAGGTTGAGCGTGAACTCACAATGTTGGTTCCCACTTTTTGGTATATCCCAATTTTTGCTGAAATCATACATTTTTTAGAAAATATAATGATTTAATCTTTAAGAGGTCCCATTTGAAGTAATTAATTTAAGAGAGTTAGATCAAAGAGTCTTAGATCAAAATTTCTTGGATAGAACCTCTCTACTTCGAAATCACACTTGCAATGGAGTCTCCTTTGCATCTATCAAAAGCTAATAAAAAATCAATTTTACATTAGCTTTTGGGGGGTCAAATGAATTCATTTAGAAGTTTTATTTTTTTAAAGTATTTAGTCCTTATTTTAAGCTTTCCAAATAGTATAATTTTTAAAATATTTAATTTCATTAATATATTTTTATTTTATTTCTTATGAATGTAGGTTTTTCATTGAACATGAACCTCTTTTTTGAATGCATCGGGAAAAATAGTAAACTAATTCAAAAAAATATCTATGCACTAGGTATTGATGTCTTATTTCTAACAAAAAAGATAAAATTGAATTTTGATATATATAAAACAAGTTATGTGTTCAAACGTACACTTATATCTAAATTATAATTAGCCGGACTTCAAAACTTAATAAAATGAAAAATATTCAACATATCACTATCAAACCAACTGCATGCTCTGGGTATTGATGTTACAAACCAAAATTCAACATAATCAAGTTTTTATCATTTATAGAAAAAATGTTATGTGTTTTGGGATGCACATCACTCTTAAAAAATGTTGTTTTCTATTAAAAACTACTTTTTGAGGGAGATGGAAAAATCAATAAAATTTTAGTCCAAAAAAATTGAAAAAAAAAATATTTAGAATCTAAAAACAAGATGGTACAAATCACTAGTTTACATCATCTTCAAATTCTTAACGGTTTAAAATTTATAGGTGTCGAAAAGTGAAGTTTTTTTTCAAAATTTTCATCTAAGTGTCAAAGTTGGTCGAAAAGTGGAAACCAATATTGTGAGTTCACCTTTGATGATCTGTATTTATAGGTGACTTATTCATGTAATTTGGTATATGATGGTTATGGATGGTTAAGTCTGCATTATCAGAGAAAGGATTATGTGCGAATAAAGTCATATAATTCATGTGAAGGTTGGAAAGGTTTTTTATTGCAGAGAAAACATCAATGCTTAACTGGAACTGTATCAGGCATTAGTAGATGCTACTTTCATAGTTCATTGCTTTCTGGATTGTAGTCTGATATTTATGTAAGTTAGTGAGATTTCCCTTTGTGATGAGTAGTGCACTCTAGGCTATTTTCCTTTCTACATGTCCAGACAACATTATAATTATTCATAATACTACTATAGAGTATTCATCTGATTGTGGGTAGGGTTTCCTATTGTGGTTTTCCCCCTTTCTAAGTTTTCCATGTCAAATATTGGTGTTATGTGTGTTGTGCTTTCATGATATATATTTCATTGTGTTGTGTTGTGGTATAAGGTTTATAATTGATTTGATTGTTGTTATTGTTAGTAAACTGATTCACATCCCCCCTCTCAGTTTACTACTGGTATTAGTGTATTCCAACAGGAGTGTCCCCGATTCATGGCAATCTTGTATCAACCAAAAACTCCTTTATGTTTTGTTTTTTGTTTGGAGTTTCAGAATTTCTTTCTGTGTTTCCTAGATTTGGCTCACTGGATGATGCAGAGTTTTATTTTTTTTAAGGACTTGACCATCTACTTTAATCTCAAACTATGGATCATTTGGATCATTTTCCGACAAGTTATCGCTACAGGTTTCTGATACAATTTTCTGTTACCAGTTGCCTAGACCTATTTGCATTGGTGATCTATTGGATCCTTTCCATATCTTGAAGAGCCCTTAGAATTGATTCCATTGTTCCTTGGCATGTGGCCGACCTTCCCTTTGATTCTCACTTCATCTTTTGGATTTTTCGAAGGAATTTCTTTGGCAGAGGGCGACCTTGCTAGTTTTACACGTTAGGTCTTGTTCTTTGGGTTTTGATCCCTTTCTTGGCCAACTGGATCCCCTTGGATCATACAAATCATTTTAATAGAGCATTATAATGTATCAAAGGAGTTAGACAAAACATAAAAGAAAAATTCTTAAGTTTGAGGCCTTGATTGTGACCTGTTCTATATTTTTAGCATGTTTTAGCAGGCCTCTGATCTAGTTACAGTAACCTAGTTGTTACCTGTTGGTTGTAATCAATTTTCATGATATAATTCGGTCTATTCTGCATTGCCTCCATCATGTCCTTTTTTTTTTCTTTTCCATTGTGTTTACTCTTGCTAACCGACCTAGATTGATCTCTTTGAGGTCCCTCCTAATCGGTGATTGCACCAAATATTATGCAACACATGGACTTTGTTTGCTGGGAATTAAGTATGAAAATTTGAGACTCAATCAATCTCCTTATTTATTTATTATTCATAATTTTTATGAGAAGAATTCAAGTAGATATATGACATTTGCCTAGTCCATAATAATATAAATGTTATTTCAAGTTATAATTGAGTAATATTTTTTGTATCATACATGATGAATGCATGATGATGCTAAAACTAGGGGTACTTTGATTTGAATTCTCTTAAACTTGTATTATATTTCTCTAGTATAATGCTATGATATTCATGAAGTTCTCCAAAAGACTTCAATGGTTTCTATTAGATATGTAATTCAAGGTGTTAATCAAAAGGCTTCAAGTGCATGTTGATTGGAAACAACTATATATTATAATATCATGAACAAAATTTAATTTAATATTTACCACATTTTGAGTAGAAAAATATTATGAGGCAAATGTAAGATCGTTTAGTGAGTACAAAATATTAGTCAGCAATTTTTTATTACCTAGACTTTATGAGGACAAGGTGAGAGCATATTGTCAGTGATTAATGATAATCTAAATTGTAGCAAGAATGTCCAAAAAAATGTAACTATAAATTATAAAAATAATATAGATATATCAAAGATTCAAATAATAACACACAAATATGTGTAAAGATTACCCATAGTAAAATGCTACTTTAGTGATTACAAAACATATTAAAGTCCATAATTGTGTCATAATTTTCTCCAAAAGAATAATTTAATTTAAAACATTTTTGCTTAAAATATTTTTAAATAGAATGGTTTCAACCAAAAATATGTGGTCATTACATGTCATAAGGATTTTTAATTGAAATATATTTTTTTGGCTGAAACTTAGCATATAAAAGGAAAAAAACGTGTGATGAAACTATTTAAAATACTAATATTTTTAGTCGAGATTGTCTAGGGTAAAAGAGTTTGAGTCAAAAATCTCTGGGTGGCACCCCATATAATAGCTTAACCCTTCTTTTTGGGGAAATTTAAACAATATTAAATTGAAGTTCAAAATTACATCCAAACAAGGACATTTTAATGAAAATCTGAAAAATATGCTTTTGTAAGGCTTAAACCCTAGGATCTGATAATTATTTTATATTTTTAACTAGTTTTGTTATGGCTTTTTCCATTTATTACAAGTAGGTCATTATAATCAAACATAAGGTTGATAATGATTTTTTACAAAAAATAAAAAAGTGATGCATTAGTGAAGAATTCTCTCTAAAATGATATTTTTAATTAGTAAAAAAATACACAAAAATGGTTGGGGATGAATCTTTCAACTTTTCATATCATATTTATCTTTCTAATGTCACTTGCAAAATCCTTACCAAACTCATTATGAATAATTTGAAAAGGATTCTTTGTTTGCTCATAACACTTGAGTAGGGAGACTTTTTTAAGGGAGATTAGATTCTTGATTACTTTGTTATTGTTGATAGGAAATATTGCATCAACACCTAATTCACCTAATCCATCTCCTACATAACCCATGAGAGAAAATAATCCATAAAAGCTTATAGAATAACCACAATGCATATATCCAATAGAAAAGCCACATATAAGACAAGATATACCCTATAAAAACCCTCAAGAAGGAAAAATACCCAATATCTAAAAGCATCTATACTCCATCTATTATTCACAAATAAAATAATACATGCACTTACATGGTTACAATGAATATTTCTAAAACATAAAGCCTCTTTAATGCATCCTCCATGTTTCCTAGCATGAATCCACATATGACATTCCATGCTTTATATATGGACTCCTTAGAAAGATGCAATAATATAATAGTCCACTTGCCTATCCAAACTTAACCACTAAACATGTTCTTTCTTGTATAGATTTAATCTCACATAAATAGAACCAAGTAGTTATGTAAAACCATGTGACTCAAAACAATGAGTTCCAACAACCAGTGAGTGCTTATTTAATATTGGGTACTCTATTAAATATATTTTCCGAAATATTAAATAATTATCATGTCTCCCACACATAATAAATAAAATCAATTTTACAATACAACTTACAAGTGGTCCGCAAATAATTACCTAGTGTGGCTTAACCACATCTCCTAGTTGTACCACAACTAGATAATTATTTAATTTCAACATTATATTAAAAATTTATATAGTGGTGTATAACATTCAAACCTAAAACTATCCAACTTGTTATATAAATTACATAAGGTTCAATAAATGAAATACATCATCATGGACAACATGGAACCATATGAATCTCCAATATGCTCTTGTGCTCCATAAAGATTCCTACAATAAAATCAAAATGACCACCATCTCAAGCAAGAAATCCTCTCATCATATAACATGCAACCTATGAAATAAAATGAACAATATAAGGTGAAGATGTAATAATCCAAGAACATAAGTATAAAATCCAAGGGTTAACAATGATCGCAAGCTTCTATCATAAGACAAAAACCATATTCAATCAAAAATAGTATCAACAACACATGCCAATACATCCAAGTATCCATACCTTATAGGCATAAAGAAAATTAGTAAACTCATACCAATAATCATATGTCAAAACATAAACTACAACCAAGCTCAATGTATCAAACCTATCATTGAAGAGTATAAGTCTCTAGGAACTCTCATTGCATGGGTAAAGTAAATTTTGAAAATAGCTCAAGGCATACAAATTCTATTAATTAACACTCATATCAAAGTGTGATAAAAGAGCACAAATATGAATTACCAAAAATAATCAAAATGATCCAAACATGCAACCTAAATAACCCCATACTTTCTCACATGTTAATGCAATCCTCTAAAATCATCTAAATCTAAAACTTCCTTGAAGAAAACATAGAATTGTTGGTGTAAATAAATATTCATTTTGGATATTATTACACTTTACTTAAGTTAACTTAGGATAATGCATCTCTTTGTAGTTTGGATTTGAGACACTTAGGGAAGTGTGCACATAGGGATAGAGCTTGTAGGAGAAATTCCACCTTTTGTGGTCTTATTTTGCTGTTACACTCCACATTCGATGGGTCATCCACCTCTTGTGGAATATTATATTATTTCTTCTACCTACCCCTAGTATTTCTTATCTACCCTTGTTTCTCATTGAGCCACATGTCATAATTGTGTGCTCGTACATCCATATGGCCTTGCCTATATAAGCAAGCCTATATTCATTGTATTGGTTAATCCAGTTGATCATTTGCATATTGATGAGAATACAGTTTGCTCTTATCATTCTATTGTCTCTCTTTTATGCTTTTCATTGTGCCCTTGATCTTGGCAATATCCTACATGGTATCAGAGCTGTTAGGGCTTCATTGATTAGTTTTTTGGAGACATTTTGGAGGCTTCAATTTTTGGATTTGGAGATCTTCATTTTGTGGGGGCATCATACAACGATTTGGACATCACTGTTGAATTTGGAAGGCCGTTTCCATAAATTTCGACTATAAAGTTGACCTATTTTGGCGAGAAATTTTTTTTTCCCCATTTTGGCTATTATTGTACGGATTTCAAATTTTTTTTTAATTATTTCTCGAAAATAAAAAAAAGGAGAAAAGAAAAATTTCGGAAAAACAGCGATCAAAAAAAAATTTTGAAAAAAAAAAAATCAAAAAAATAAAATTTCGTTGTTGTTTTTGGGGGTCCACAGACCCCCCCGACCCTGCAGTACCCTGCAGGTTACAAGTTGCAGGGCCGTACCTACACTGTCGAAGCCATGTCTCGCCGCCGCCGTGTACCTCCTGTTGGCCGCCCAGAAACTCTGCCGGCCCCCTCGGCTCCCTGCCCGCCAGTATCTCTGTCCCTCCAGTGACGCTTCCCTCCCATCGGCGATCCTCTAAATAGACGGACCCGCGCCCGCCACATGGTAGGCGGCCACTGGCTCGTGGTCAATAACCGTACACCCAGTCACCGCGCCCAGTCAGCAGTCCGTATGGTATGGACGCCCAGTCAGCAGGGAGGTGAAGTTTTTGCGACGGTCATATGACCGCCAAATTTAAGCCTGTAAATTTCTGACGTCAGTGCCACATCAGCAGACTTTTGAAATTTTTTGACCCCCTCTTCATTGAGCTTTTCAGTTTTGCAGTCCAACTTTGAAAGGCCATATCTTGCTCATTTTTGCTCCTTTTTTGGTGCAATTTTTTTTGAAATGGGCTAAAATTTCATGATCTTCATAGTGGTGTGGTTATTTTATGATTTTGATGCATAGGTTTTTCAGAATTTTCAGATTCTCTCAGCTGTACCTATCCAATCCTCAATTCTGCAACCTCAAAGGCCTCGTTTGAGCTCATACGACCTCCTTTTCAGGTGCCATTTTTTTTGAAAGTGCATTTTTTTTGGTCTACTTTCATAATCTATGATCAGATTTTAGAGATTTTGAGTGGAAATTGTACTTTCAGATATTGGTCTTATTTGGCCTATTAGGTACTTGTAAATTGCTTGGATCTTAGTTTAGATCTCTTGCATTATTAGTTTGATTCCTTTTTGGCCTTATTGAGGCAGTTGTAAAATTGAAATCAGAATCCCACTTTGCCATTCTTTGCAAGTGGCCCATTGTATATGCACTACTTATAAAGTGCCAAATCATCACTTTTGGGGGGGTTCTTTGATTGAGTGAATTTGGGGGGGTGTCTTGTGTGATTGTACCTCTCTTTGTGTTCTTTCATTTTTGTTGCAATGAGTCCTCATAAATTTCCACCTTTAACTCCACATAATTATGCATCATGGAAAATTAAAGTATGGAGTAAATTAATGGAAAAGGGTCTCACACATTACATAGATGGAACAATAGAAGCACCACCTGATCCTAAGGCTGATCCAAATGCTCAGTTAGAATGGCTCACAAAGAATTGCATGGCTCTTGGAACTTTGCGCAAGTATGTATCAGATGACCTCATTTTTCATATTGAGAAGTGTACAACAATCAAGGAGGCTTGGGATATGTTTCAGAAATTGTATGGTCAAGTTGATGAAATCAGAGGTTACAAAATTGACAATGAGCTCACCAACTTGGATCCCAAGAGTTTTGATACAATCCAAGATTATGTCACCAAAGCAAATGAGCTAGGAGCAAAGCTTAAGGATTGTGGAATTGACAAAAAGGATGCTCAGTTGATATTCAACTTGTTGGACAAGCTTGCACCAGAATATGCAGCATTTGTGTCTAGCTTCCAAACTCATCGTTTGACAGTGGGGAGATCCTATGTTATGCCTTCATTTGATGCTTTCACACAAATCTTGATATTGGAACAATCTAAGTTGTTGAACATGGGACTTCTCAAGTCTTCAAAGTCCAAGGCTTTGGTGGATAATCAAGGGAATCAAGGAAGTCAAGGCAAAGATTCCAACAAGAAGAAGAAGCAATCCAAGTCTAAGCCACACTAGGAAAAAGGACAATCATCCTCTCCATCACAAGGCGATTTTTCATCCTCTTCCAAGAAGGGGACACCACCTAAGAAGGATAAACCAACTTGTGCATATTGCAAGAAGTATGGTCATGATGAGCATCGATGCCATGCAAAGCAAGTTGATGAGTTAACTAATCTTCTTAAGAAAAACAACATCAACTTGCCATCCACCTACACAAAGAAGGATTCATCTCCTTCCTCTTCCTCACATTCTAAGGGAAAAGGGCAAGCATTTGTGGCTACAACAGGTTCTTCACAGCAATGGATACTTGACTCGGGTGCCTCATATCACATGGGTTCTACAAAGGAGCAGTTTTCTTCATTGGAGCCATCTAAGGTACCTCACATTTACATAGGTGATGATACACAAGTAGAGGTTGAAGGGAAAGGTTCAGTTGACATGGATGATGGAACATTTGAGAATGTTCTCTATGTTCCTAACTTGTCTACTAACCTTCTCTCTATCAACCAAATCACTCACTATGGGAATGGGAAAAAGGTTGAGTTTACACCAGATTCAATTGTGGTAAAGGAACTTGATGATGATGCCTTGGTAGTAGTGGGACAAGTCAATGACAACTCAAGGCTTTATTCGTTCTCCCACTTTGTGCCAAGTTCACCTTCTAGGGCCTTTCTTACTCACTCAAATTCAGAAAGTAAGCTATGGCATGAGCAGTTTGGTCACCTCAACTACCGCTATCTTCAACAGCTCAGCTTTAAAGACATGGTCACAGGTCTACCTCGAATCAGTTTTTCAGAGGGTGTATGTTCAGGTTGTTCCATGGGCAAGCATCTTGAGGAGAAGTTTGATAAGGGGAAAGCTTGGAGAGCTTTGGAAGTTCTTCAACTTGTTCACAGCGATGTAGAAGGTCCATTTCCAGCACCTTCATTTAATAAGGCCTGCTATGTCCTCACCTTCATTGATGACTACTCCCGCTTCACTTGGGTCTACTTTCTCATTCATAAGAGTGAAGTATTTGACAGATTTCAGGACTTCAAGACTCATGTGGAGAAGCAATCAGGGAAAGTGGTCAAGATTCTTTGCACAGATAATAAAAGGGAATATGTGAACAAAAGACTTGAGGATTATTGTACATTTGAGGGGATTGATCTTCAACATTCTATCACATACACTCCATAGCAGAACAGAGTTGCAGAATGCAAGAATAGAACTCTCAAAGAAATGGCTAGTTGTATGATACATGCACGTTCTCTTGATCCCACCTTTGGGGCAGAGGCTATCAATTGTGCTACACACATCCAGAATCGGGTTCCTCACAAAGCTTTGTAAGGTATTACTCCTTTTGAGGCTTGGGCTTGTAGGAAACTGATTGTGAGACATTTCAGAGTCTTTGGGTGTCCAGCATGGGCTCGCATACCTCCGCAGAAACACAAGGCATTGGAACCTCAGAGTCAGCCTTGCATATTTGTTGGATATCCTAAGGGTGTTAAGGCATATAGATTGATGGATCCTGAGACACATGAGGTGTTCATTGAGAGGAGTGTTCACTTTGAGGAAAGATCTCCTAGCTTAGCCTCTCTACCTCCTCCACCTTCCTCCATTGTGGATAGTGATGTTAGTGATTTAGATGATGAGACTCCTTCAACTCTGACTCGCAGGGTTACACCTCCGCAGGGTCCACTTGCAGTTGAAGAGCCTCATTCTCCACCTCTACCTAGACCTCGTTGGGCTTGACAGACACTTGAGTCTGTGGGTTCTCTTGTTGGGGATCCTTCAGATACACGGAGAACTTGATCACAACATTAGGATCTACCACATGCATTCATTGCTATTGCTTCCGATCCATAGACATTTAGGGAAGCATCAGGGGTTCCTGAGTGGGACCAAGCTATGGAGGAAGAGTATAGTTCCTTGATGAGGAACAACACATGGGATTTAGTCCATCTCCCTAAGGAGAGAAAGATGGTTCGATGTAAGTGGATCTATTGGACCAAGTTTGCAGTGGATGGTAGTGTGGATAAGTATAAGGCTCGGCTTGTTGTGAAAGGTTTCTCTCAGGTTGCAGGTATTGACTATACTTAGACCTTTGCACCCGTAGCAAAGATGAACTCCATTCATTTGACACTTGCTATTGCTGCAGCTCATGGATGGGTTGTACATCAGATGGATGTGAAGAGTGCTTTTCTTCATGGTGATCTTGATGAGGAGATTTATATGGAGCAACCACAGGGTTTCATCCAGGATACTTCCTTGGTTTGCAAACTAAGGAAATCTCTCTATGGCCTTAAGTAAGCCCCCAGGGCTTGGTACGCCAAGATGGATTCCTTTCTTCTCTCCACAGGGTTCACCAGGTGTCATTTCGATCTGTATGTCTACATTTTGCGACAGGATGACTCTCACTTGATACTTATGCTCTATGTTGATGACTTGATCATTACAGGGAGTACTTCATCCATCATTAACAGGGTCAAATCTGCTTTGCATGACAGATTTTCTATGACTGACTTGGGTCTTTTGCACTACTTTCTTAGGATAGAGATTTCACAGTCACCTTTCGGGATTACACTATCACAGCCCAAGTATGCTCTTGATCTACTTGCACACTTTCATATGGCTGATTGTAAGCCTACCCCAACTCCCTTTCTTTCAGGAGTCAAGCTTGAGGCTCAGTGTTCTCCTCCACCAGTTGATGCCACTTTGTATCGTCAGCTTGTGGGTAGTCTCATCTACTTGACCCATACATGCCCTGATATTTCATTTGTAGTCGGCATGGTTTCCCGCTTCATGCAAGAACCACATGAGCTTCATTGGAAAGCCACCAAATGCATCCTTCATTACATCCAGGGTACACATCACTATGGGATTCACTATGCAGCAGGCACAAGACTTTACTTGGTTCGTTACACAGACTCCGATTGGGCTGGCGATCTTGATGATCGTAAGTCTACTTCCGGTTACAGTTTTCACCTTGGTTCAGGCCCCATTTGTTGGCAGAGCAAGAAGCAACATGCTATTGTTCTCTCTTCGACTGAGGCTGAGTATTGAGGCACTGTTAATGCAGCGACTGAGATCATTTGGCTCCAACAGATTGTCACAGAGTTTGGATTCACCACTCCACGGCCGATAGTTCTACATTGCAACAATCAGAGTGCTATTGCAATCTTGAAGAACCCGGTCCAACACCAGTGGACCAAACACATCAAGATTCATATGCACTATATCCGAGAGCTCATTCAGGAGCAGGTCATTGATTTGCAGTATTGTCCTATAGCAGAGTAGGTTGCTGACATATTCACCAAACCTTTCACCGAGAGTAAGTTCCAGTAGTTGTGAGCTCTCTTGGGGGTGCGAGATGTGTCATTAGGGGGGGTCAGCTAACTTCTCCTTCCTCTCTTATGGGGGGGACTTTTTCCTCTTTGAGGTTTTGTCCTTCTTCTTTGAGAGACTTTTGTACATTCATCTCTCTTTTGGGGGGGAGTTTTTTCCCACTGGGTTTTCTCCCTTTCTCCATTTGTGAGAGATTGCATTGCATGGTTTTTCTTGCATTTGGATATTGTACATGGGTACCTATCATGGCCTAGTAGCCGAGACCCATCTTGCATTGTTGACTTGAGTCTTCATTCCCCTAAGTTGCACTTAAGGGGGGGTGTTGGTGTAAATAAATATTCATTTTGGATATTATTACACTTTACTTAAGTTAACTTAGGATAATGCATCTCTTCGTAGTTTGGATTTGAGACACTTAGGGAAGTGTGCACATAGGGATAGAGCTTGTAGGAGAAATTCCACCTTTTGTGGTCTTATTTTGCTGTTACACTCCACATTCGGTGGGTTATCCACCTCTTGTGGAATATTATATTATTTCTCCTACCTACCCCTAGTATTTCTTACCTACCCTTGTTTCTCATTGAGCCACATGTCATAATTTTGTGCTCGTACATCCATATGGCCTTGCCTATATAAGCAGGCCTATATTCTTTGTATTGGTTAATCTAGTTGATCATCTGCATATTGATGAGAATACAGTTTGTTCTTATCATTCTATTGTCTCTCTTTTATGCTTTTCATTGTGCCCTTGATCTTGACAAAATCCTACAAGAATAAAGAGAGGAAACATGTAAACCATTCATTTCCTTCTACCAAAACCTCCAAGTGTTATGTTACGTTACATGTGACCTCCTTACAACCCCAAATGAAAAGTCATAACAATACCCACACGTTCAATCTCTTAGATAAAAAAAATACATGTATCATGTACAATATATCACAATCTAACATATATGAACACGGAGATAATATGCTAAAATAGCTCAAAATGAATCCTCCAGAACCATATATCCATATCTATGAAAGATAAAACATAAAAAATAAACCATTAGAAAGAAAAAATAGGAATACTTGTTAAATGATAAATTGTTGAGTAGCCAAATTGCGTGGAATGAGAATGATCCTCTAGGATAACAAAGTCATCATAACATATTGCAATAAAAATCTCCTTTCAATTCATTATTTAGGTGAATCCTCCTTGGTCTTCCTATTTAAACCTCATCAAAGATTACGTGTCTTAAGACATGTCTCTAATCACAAGAGAACTCTCTAGAGCCCTAGTTAAGTCTCCAAGTATCCAGGAGTACTTGATATCAATAAATACATGATAAACCTCCATAGTGTCCTAAATTTTACACCTTAATTGTGAGCTCAATTTCACACTCTTACTAGAATTTTCTTTAGTTTTCATTCCCCTATATCACTTTAGGACCATTTTGAGCCTTAATTTAAGCCCCAACTTGAGATAATTTGTCCTATCATATTTCAAATCTTCATCATTCTATTTTGTATCCAATTAAATATCAAAAATTGAAATTAGGACCCAATTTTATATATCACATGCCTATATTCTAACTCCCACCCTTTGGAGAGACTATTTTGGTGAGACCAATGAACCCAACACATGTGTCTTACAACAACATTTTAAAACTTTATATTTATTTTAAGTGTTCGCCTTGATATTAAAAAAATTGGTCTTGATTTTTGTCTTTCATCATTTTATATTGCCTTTTTATCAAAAATCAACTTTATGACTCATATATAGGCTAACTTACCTTTTCTCATTTTGATTTACAACTTTCATGATAGGAAAGCTCTATCAAAATGATCACAGAAGTCTAAATATTTGAAGTAAAATATAAAATATAGAGTTTTCAATATTGTTCATTCACTACCATTAGAATATGATTAAATATTCAACGTAGGTTAGAGGATAATAAGGATTAATAATTGATGACCAACTTGTAGTTTTACTCAAGGATTTGGTATGATTCTACATTGTTTCCCATTTATATCTTTTAATATTTAGATCTAAGATTTATCATTTACTCTTTGTCTCTTATACATTTATCCACTCTTGAGTTGTTTTGTACGTCATATTTTGTCGATTTATCTAGGGATCCACTCTAACACACTTAAGAAGGTTTTCCTTTTGTTTTATGCACATTACTGTTTGCCACAATATTAGATGCACTTGAGGTTTAGAGCATATCCTTTATTTCAATATCCATATGACTCTTCATGGAGGTAGGAATACCAAAATAGGGCCTTGACTAAGGCAACCTCATATATAAAACAACCATTTTTCCTTTCTTTGTGCTTGTGTAGGTAAAATTTGACAACAAGAGTGTTATGGATGTGTAGATATTAATTTTATAGGGCGTGACAACTTTTAACTAAGCAAAAAAACTTAGAGTAGGGTGCCCACCACAAGTGTCTGATTGTTTTAGGCTAAATATTTGAGATACATTCCTATAGATCCACTTAATTGTAGTACTACTCCTTTCTATTAGTCAAAGGAACCTTTTATTAGGGTGTAAAACTCACTAGTTTATCATAGAAAATATATTATTTTAGTCACAAGTGTACATTTCTATCACTCTTCTATTTTTGTAACTTTCTATAGTTATTTGTGTGTCTATAATTTTATTTCATCAATTCATAACGTTTGCATATTATTTTATATCTAGTCAAATAACATTTGAATCAATCAATCCATCTTTTTAACAACAATGAAATATTGAAAGGACATTTTCATACTCATAAACATAATTTTGACATAACTCGATAGAGAAATCAAAACAAAGACAAACATAGAATCTTTATGCAAAGAATTAACAACATACCCATCAAAGATAACACAAGATATACCCTAGGAAAACCCTCAAGAGGGAAAAACCTAGCCTCCAAAATCATCTGTCATCCATTTATTATCAACAATACATCATTATAATACACCACGAAAGCCTTTGAAACAAAAACCACCTATAAGAACTCCATGTGAACAAGCATGTAACTGCAAATCTCATTCCATGCTTCCAACCTCCATAAATAATAACCCAACAAAATTGCTTACCTTAAAAAACTACCTTGTGGTTTATTTCATAGGGTCAAGCTCCAACAAAACCATGTGCTAAAACCATGGGCTACCTATCCCCATTGACCGCACATCTATTATTAGGTACTTTATTAATTTACTTTTCCCAATATTAAATAAATACAATATAATATATCTCAATGTTAGATTACAAATCATCAAGTGACCTCAAGAATATTCTTATAGAATCTTTACATGTTATACTCACATGTACAACTCACATAATAAATAAATATTTTATTACACATCCATGTGCAAATGAAATAATAAATAAACATTACAATTGCAAGCATTATTATGCGAGGTTTATAATACCTATTTTCCCAACATTCTCCCACTTGTATATGTTGCATAAGGAAAAATATGTAACAATCCCTCAAGGAACATATATCATCAAGGAATCAAAGTGCTCCATGTGCTCCATCAAGATAATTGCGACAAGAAATAAATTAACCAGGTCATCTTATACATGAATGTTCTCACCCTCCACCATGTCATTTCCATTGTATATAGGAGGCCATCTAAAGAGAAAGCCACACAATCTGCCACAACAAAAAATATATCTCGCATTAACTAATGTCCCAAGCACACACACTCAAAATAAAGGTATCAAATGCATTGGTAGCTATCAAGAACCAATAATAATAGATAAATTAGCACCCACAACTAGTGCTAATACATTCAACTATCCATAGCTCAAATGTATACAAAACATATCAAGTGAATCTCATATCATCAACATATATAACCCATAATATGCAACCGAAAGCTCCAACTATCACACCCATGACACACACACCTAGAAACCCCCACTACATAGAAAAAAGGGAGGGCTCCAAAAATCTCTACAAGCATGCCACATGTCTAAGGTGAAATATTTATAAAAGAAAGGAAAATGAGTTTGTGATAAAAGAAGAGGATGTCACTTGTCAAGAGGGAAAAATCCCAGAGATGCTTTGTTCCCGAAGATGAATTAAAAGTGCACCATGGACTATTGGTAAAATGAAAAGGCACTAGAAAGTGACACTGGCTAAACCAAAGGGTGCAAATGAAAACAAAATGAAAAGCCTTTTGATTTAAGAATTTACAACAAGAATCGATGGCAATTCAACTAAAGATGCCATCACGTGTAGGAGGGAGAAAAAACCATCACCTATAAAGTAATTATAGTTATACAAATCTGATACTAGGAGTAAACTAAGAAGGGGGGTGAATCAGTTTATCATCATAAATAAGAACTAATCCATATTGAAACCATTAAGCCAGAGCACAAAGAAACCAACACAATGAAGGATAGAACATGAAAGCACAGTACACACAATACCAATATTTTGACATGGAAAACCCGGTAAAGGGAAAAATCACGGTGAGAAACCCTACCCATAATCAGATAATAATTTTGCAAAAGTATGTAAAATTACAATGGGGATTACACTTGGAATCAGGTCAACCACCTAGAGCTCATTGCTCATCACAAGAAGAAGTCTCATTGAATTAAAAAAAATTGGACTACAATTTGGAAAGAATGAACCGTGAAAGTAGCATCTCCTAATGCTTGATACAGTTCCGGTTAAGCACAGATGTCTCCCCTACAATACAAAAACCTTCACTAAATGATATATCACTTGTTTTCACATAAGCCTTCCTTTGATAATGTAGACATAACCATCGATCACATCCATATGAAAATTACATGAATAAGTCACCTATAAATACAGATCAACAACCTTATTGACAAGGTCGACTAAACCCTAAACCCATAATAACAAAAATTACATTACATAGTATCACCAGACCAATACTATGATTTACATTACATAGCATGGACCTATATCAAGTAACCAAACAATTCCATCCATCGGAAATTCTGCTTAGACCAAAATCCAACATGCTTCACCAACCAATAGAAATCATTAGTGAAGTAACACAAAAAGTCTAACTGGATCTAAATAGGACCACCATAACAACACACTAGGCAATGCAAAGTCACCAAACACTCGAAATATGATCAGGAAGTACCTTCATCATGATAAAAACCAATTCGCCCCCCTTTGTCATTGATAGCAACATTGAATGTAAAAAACATCCAAGTGCCAACAATCTCCCTCAAAGATATGACTAATTTTCACATGAATACCACCTCTCCCCCTTTGAAATCAATGACAAAGGATGGATGCCAAATAAAAAATACTAAACCAAACAAATGACTACTCCCCCTAAGTAGTAGCATCATCTCATCAACCCGGATCAAAGAAAACAACTGATAAGCTTACCAGATTGATGCACTCCTTCATATCTAAGTCTCTTTCAGAGGGTTGGTTACCCCCAACTGATCCCTGAGATATTCAAAAGTATCTTTAGGTAGTGGTTTAGTTATAATATCTACAATGTTCTTCTTAGTAGGAACATAAACCAATCTGACTTCCTTTGCTTCAACCTTTTCCTTCAAGAAATTGTACCTTATAGAATGTGTTTTGATTTGGAATGAAATACCAGATTCTTTGAAATATCAATAGCAGCAATATTATCATAGTGAATAACAATAGGCTCATCATAACTTTCCCTTATATCTTTTAACATTTGTTTTATCCATAAAATATGAGTACAGTTGGTAGCAGCTACTACATATTTTGTTTCAGCAGTAGATAATGAATTACATGATTGTTTCTTGCTAAAAAATGAAACTATTTTCTTCCCAAGAAAGAATGCACCACTTGTAGTGATCTTCCTATCATCCACATCTCTTGCCCAATCAGAATTTGTATATGCACATAATCTAAAGTCATCATTCTTTGGATACCATAACCCAAGGTTTGTTGTACCTGCCAAATACCTAAATATCCTCTTAACAACAATATTATGAGTTTCTCTAGGATATGACTGAAATCTAGAGTCAATAAAAATAACATTCTTAATATTAGGTCTAGTCTGAGTTAAGTACAACAATCCACCATTCATTGATTTGTACCTATTTGGATTCACTTTAGGGGATTTATTATCCTTTGACAATTTGCAACCGGTTCAATAGGAGTACAAAGATGTTTGAAATTCTCAAGTCCAAATCTCTTAAGTAAATACTTCACATACTTAGTTTGACAAATGAAAATACCTTTATTAGTCTGAGTAATCTGCAAACCTAAGAAAACTTTCATCTCACCAATCTTAGAGATTTCAAATTCATTCTTCATATCATTAGCAAATTTCATGCATAGACTATCTTCTCCTCCAAAAATGTTATCATCCACAAAGACTTCAATTATTAGTATGTCATCATGGTCAATTTTGTAATATAGGTTACTATCAGCATTACCTTTTCTAAAACGAAGCTTAGAAAGATATTTGTCTAATCTAGCATACCATGCCCTAGGGGCTTGTTTTAGTCCATATAAAGATTTCTTCAATCTGTAAACCATGTCCTTGCCTTTTGATAAATAAAATCCATTAGGTTGCTCAATGTATACTTTCTCTCCATACAAAAATGTGCATTTGATATCCATCTGATATACTTTGTAGTTCTTGTGTGTAGCATAAGTAAGAAAAAGTCTTATTGCTTCAATTCTTGCAACCAGGGCATAAGTATCACCATAATAAACCCCTTCTTCCTGTGAATAACCTTTGCAAACCAATCTTGCCTTGTTCCTTACAATTTGGCCTTCCTCATTCTTATTCCTATAAATGCATTTAGTTCCAATAATGTTCTTGTCTTTAGGTCTAGGAACTAGTTCCCATGTCCTATTCTTTTCAATTTGATCTAATTCTTCTTCCATTTCTTTTATCCAATTTTCATCTTTTCTTGCTTCAATAAATGATTCTGGTTCAATTTGAGAAATCAAACATACGTCTTCAATAGCTAGCCTTCTCCTAGTCATCACATCTTTGATTTTATCTCTAATGATCTGATCTTTAGAATGATTTAGTTTCACATACCTAGGAGTCTTTGAATTTTCTTAATTTACCATCTCTTTATGTTGTTCCTTTGTCATAGTTGAGTTTTCTTATGTTACTAGAGTGACAGGCTCACTGTTCTGAACAACTTCATGCATTATCAATTCAGGTCTAATAAATTCATCTTCTGATCTTCAGTCATATGATCTGATCTTATTATTGCCATGTTCATCCACCTTGACATTTATGCTCTTTGTTATCCTATTCAATCTTTTGTCATAACAACTATATGCTTTTCTCTTGGTAGAATAACCCAAAAATATTCCTTCATCACTCCTAGGATCAAATTTTCCCAATGCATCATCTCTTTTAATGTAACATTTACATCCAATTTTTTTGAAATATTTGATAGTAGGAGTGACCAAACCATAATTCATAAAGGGGTCTTACCGGTATCACTTTTTATGTGTACTTTATTTAATGTGTATACATCTATATTGACAACTTCCCTCCAATAAATATTAGACAATTTATCTTTTGTCATCATAGTTCTTGCAGCATCTAATATGGTTTTTTTCTTCCTTTCCACCAATCCATTCTGTTGTGGAGTCCTAGGCGCATAAAGTTGTCTTCTGATTCCATTCTTCTCACAAAAGTTGTTGAATTCACCAGATGTAAACTCACCGCCTTGATATGATCTCAAACACTTTATCATTAGTCTTGTCTCAGTCTCAACCATAGCTTTAAAGATTTTTAATTTCTCCAAAGGTTCAAATTTTTCTTTCAAAAATGCTACCCACATCATTCTAGAACAATCATGAATAAGTAACATAAAGTATCTATCACTTTGAAAAAAATTAGTCCTTTTTGGTGCACATAGATTAATATGAATAAGATCAAGAAATTTCATTAGATTTATCATGTATGCTTCTAAAATAAGTTCTAACTTGCATACCCATTTGACATTCTCTACATACCAGATTATGAGTTTTAATAATTGTGGGCAAATTTCTGACAACCTATATTGAATTGATCTTCACTATGCAATCAAAATTTACATGACACATCCTCTTATGCTATAACTAACTTTCATAAATCTGAGAAATCAAGCAAGCTTTCTCACCAGAGTTCAAATGAAATATGTTTCCATTGGTCTGGGTTCCGGAAGCAATTTCTAATCCAGATCTATTGATGATCTTACATTTCCCATCCTTGAATTGTAAATGAAATCCTCTATCCACCATATGAACTAAACTTAAAATATTATGCTTTAAGCCTTCAACATAATAAACATTATTAGTGTTAGTCTTACCATCAAATGATATTGTTCCCTTGCCTTTGATCCTACATGCTTTGTTGTCTCCAAATCTAACTAATCCACCATCAAATTCTTGTAGTGATAGAAATTTTCTCTTGTCACCAATCATGTTATGCGCGCATCCACTATCTATAGCCCATTCATCATTTTCTTGAATTTTAGCAGCTAAAGCCTTTTCCTCAGTATGAGTTGTTTCAATGACAAGTTCTAAAGAATCATCCTTAATAGCAATAAAAACCTAGTCCTTACCGGAGGAAGCTCCATTACCAGTTCCACTCACAGATTAATCATCATCATCATCATCATCATCATCAGTAATACCAAAATCATCATCACCAACATAATAACATGACTTATCCTTATTCCTTCTTAATCGAGTATTCCAGATTAGGCTTATAACTCTTCACAATTTTTTCATGATTCCTAGTAGTTCTTTTAGGGAATCTAAAAGAAAAATGACCAATCTTATTGCATGAAAAACATTTAAGAGGGACTTTCACTTCATACTTACTTTTAGTTGGTCCTTAAGGAATTCTTCTAGCAATCAGGGCTTCCATCTCTTCAAGTTCTCTTTATTCTCTTCCAATGTCCTCCATATCTTTAGCATAGATCTCCTTCCAATTTATCTTTTTCTTACCGAAGGCAGATGATTCAAATGCAATCTCAGTTTTAGTAGCACTCTGATCTCCAAGTTCCTCAAGCTCAAAAGCACTCAATTTCCCAAGAAGTGTATCTCTGGTAATAGGGGTACTTGACATTGTTTGAAGTTCATTGATTGTAGTAGCCTTCATCTTATAAGTTAGAGGTATAACTCTTAGAACCTTTGACACTATCTCATCCTCACTAACAGATCTGTCGCAACATTTGATTCCCATAACAATCTCATTTACTCTATCCATGAAAGAACTTATCTTTTCATCTTTTTCCATCTTCAAAGTTTCATACCTTATCCGAAAACCTTCGAGTTTTTCAATTTTCACAGCCTGGTCACCTTCATAAAGAGTTTCAATCTTTGTCCATATCAGCTTTGCATTCTCCAACTCTATGATATTCAATAGTTTTTCATCAAATAGGGCTCTTAACAATGCTTCTTTTTCTCTAACATCATTCTCAGCCATCTTTTGTTCATCAGCAGGTGCCAGTATTCCACAATTAGGATCATGAGGTATATACCCTTTCTCCACTATCTCCCAAACTTCATCTCCAAGATATCTGAGATGAATCTTCATTCGCTTCTTTCATATTTTGTAATTTGTAACATCAAATTTGGGACTCTCCTTTCGATAGGGATTGAATGTAACCTAGATGTAATTGCCATCAGATCTCCTCAAGTGGTTAATCTTCTACAGAGAGCACCTTGCTCTAATATCAATTGTTAGATAGATCTGATACCAAGAGTAAACTAAGAGCGGGGGCGGGGGGGAGAATCAGTTTACCATCAAAAATAAGAACTAATGCATATAAAAACCATTGAATTGGAGCACAATGAAGGATAGAACATGAAAGCACAGTACACAACACCAATATTTTGACATAGAAAACCTGGTAAAGAGAAAAACCACCATGGGAAACCCTACCCATAATCAAATAATACTTTGACAGTAGTACGTGAAATTACAATGGGGATTGAACTTGCAATCAAGCCAACTCCCTTGAGCTCACTGCTCATCACAAGAAGAAGTCTCATTAACTTAAAAAATCATCGGACTATAATCTGTAAATAATGAACTATGAAGGTAGCATCTCCTAATAATTGATACAATTCTAGTTAAGCACAGATGTCTACTATCATGCCCAAACTTTTGGGCATGAACGAGATAATTTTTTTTTTAAAACAACCTAATAACATTAAATTTTCTAATACGAAACACGCTAACAAGTTTTGTCTTAACTATGTTTTGAGTTAACTCTAACCCCTAAATCAAGTAATTGAAAATAATTTAATTAAATGTGAAATATTAATTCTCCAAGAGAATTTATTATTATCTCATCAATTAATAAATAATAAATTCATTTAAGCAAAAACCCCTAAATTAATCGCCAAGGGATATTATAAATCTCAATTAATAATTTTAATCGTTGTAGGAATTAATTAAATTAACCCTAGCAAATTGGATTTTTAAAACACCTATATTTCAATTTAACAATAATTATAATGTGTATTAAATTTCATCTATAGCACCAAATAAATCTTTAAAGAAAATAACCCTATCACATTTAATCTTGAAGAGCCTATTTTTAGGTGGACTAAAGTTAATCCCGTATGGCCCAAAAATCATACAAAATAAATCGTTATAATTTTCTAAAATATAACGCTTCAAAAGAATTAAAATTAAAAACATCATATTTATATGTTTATATAACGTATATAAACATATAAATGTATAAATAAAATAATTAATCTATAATTAGATTTATACATTCATATATTCGACTATACATACATACATATATATATATATATATATATATATATATATCCAATACATATCTTTTGTTTAAAATTCTTAAGTTTTAACTTAACCATGAACCCTAAAATTTTAATGTTATTATAAAAGAAATTATACTAACATATCCTTTTATTTCTTTTATAACATTTCGAAATACCCTAACCCAAACAGGTTAGGGTTTCATGTTTTTCGCAGGGAGGAGGCCGAAGGCATGGCGGAGGCAGAGGGTTCACGCAGGGAGTGGTGGCTGCAGGTTTTGGAGAAAGGTGGTGGTGGTGACTGTGGGGGGGGGGGAGGGGGGGGGCTCCCTACAGGGACAACCGCAACCGTGCTTGTGGGTCGCGGCCCACAGAGGCGGCCTTGGCCACCGCTGTGAGTCACATCCCATAGCCATGGATGTGCCGTCGCTATGGGGCGCCACCCACAGGGGGGGCCAAAGCCTCCCCGACTGTGGGTTGCAGCCCTTAGTGGTGGGGGGAGGGGGGCGAGGCTCCCCCAGTTTACTTAGTTTTTTTTTTTTTTTAAATAAATTAAAAATCTTTTTTTTTTTTTTTTTTGTTTATATATATATATATTAGATGCATATGATATCTAGGGCTAACTTTACTATGCAAATATATATTATTATTTGTTTTGAACTTTTAAATAGAATAATCAAAATTTTCAGAGTTAAAACAATGTATTTTTTTTTAAATACCATGTAGCTAAAATTAGAGATAGACTATTTAACTTAAGATTTATTTTCTACAATTAAGTAAAATGACATAATTAAATAAATTTAAGCATCAACTATATTAGACTAGAAATCATTGAAATAAATCTTAGAGATAAACATGTTTAAATATTTTTTTTTTAATTTACTTTCTGCAATAAATCGAGGGGAAAATAACAGAATTAAGTAAACTACTACATGTAACATTAGTGTTTGAATACTAAATAGCTAATTAACTATATTTGCATTTAGAACTTCCATAAATAGGACTAAATGTTCTATTTCCAGCTTACTAACATACATGCTTTTCTATTTCAAATTCAAAAGGGGATAAAATGAATAATTTCTTGGTTTTCAAAATAACACATGCACAAAAAATATTATTTTCAGAACTATAGGAACTAAATCTAGAATTACACATTTCAGTTTTTTGCAACAATAACTTAATAAAATAATGCATTTCTTTAGAACATATTAAGAATACAATATAGTCAACATTGCAAGTGGGTGAGATGCCCGACTAGTCTCTCATTTCTATTAAATGAGGACTTTAAATAAAATAGATATACTTTTTTTTTTTTTTTTAAAGTAAATACAACATGCAACTGTTTATTCACATTTCTGCAACTGAAAATATAACATCCCTTTTCTTATTCTCTTTCTGCAAATCAAGTACAAAAACCAGCAACTCCTAGCTTGACTTTTTCTTTCCTTTCCAAGGAACCTGCAAATAAATCATAAGGCTTGACCATGGAGTGCTCACCTTCCAGCCTAGGCTTACTAGAAGCCACCCCTGAGCTTGGAGAACCAAGCCCTAGATAGGTTACAACCATGCAAACACAACAAGCAAGGGAAAAACACTCAACAACATTTTCCCAACCAAGGCTACACTTCATCACAAAATGTGATGATTTTACATTGGTGGTGGTGGACCAAATACCCTAAGGAGACTACAAGAATGGTATATCACAATGCCACCTCATGGCAAACAAAGATATTCCATAAGTTCATTAACCCCACATTCCTTATTCCCCCCAAGGCATTCATGCCATACTTTTTCCCCTTATGACCCCCAAATGCACAACCCAGGCCATGCAATAAGGGTCACATATACACCCCTTGAGTTCACTCTCATAAAGAGAGTCTCTCACTCAAGGGCTATCAAACTTCTACCACCTGCAAGACCATCCTACTCTCCCAAGAGTAGGAGGCCTTGGTTACTCCCAAATCATAGGAAATGCATAAAAGAATAAAAGAAAGGTCACATAATAAGTTTTTTACAAAAGAAATCACAAGACAACTTTTTCATTCAAACAATCTTTCCAACATAAACTTGCAACTAAAAAAAAAGAAACAAAAGAAGGAGATGAACCAACCTTCAATTTGCCCAAAGGTGTGCTAGAACTAGTTTGGGGATGAGTAGCCCAAATCCACAAATCTTCCTTCTACACTTAGCCAAAATTCTATCCCAAAACTATATTTTTCAAAATTGCATGATCTCAAAAAATGGAGAGTGGGTGATTACCCACAAAATCTCTCATCCTTGCCTAAGAAGACCTCAATGAGAGTTCTCACAAGTTTCTAAAATTGAAAAAGGAAAAAGTAAGAAAAAGATGAAAAAGGATCTCTCATCAAAAGGGAAGGTTATCTAACCTAGATGACACCTTCTAATTTCAATTTTCGCTCACCTTAGGAAACTCACTTTTTGAGGTGACTAAACAGTCACATGGGAGTAGACACATGCCTAAAAATACTCCTAACCCATAGGTATACCTTATGGACTTTAGGAAACACCTTTAAACTACCCCTAGGAGTCCATTTGACCCCTTATAAACCCATCTGAAGTTAAATTTCGGTTCAAACCTGTGTTGACCACTCCAAAGACTCTTTACCCAAGGAAAATTTTAGAACCACATTCAAATGTTTGAAAAAGCTATGGTTGAAACAACTCCCTTCAAGAGATAAGTCAAAATTCAAGACATAAATCAACACGTGTCAAGTGACACAATAAAATACATTACAAAATTACACATGGAAATTGTCTCTTGTTGGATTTAAATAAATCATTAAATAAAATTTAACACACATGCATCATTTACTATTACAAATAAAATACGATACATATGGGGTGTTGTCTCTCCAAATAGACAACCCCTGGCTTTACGAACATACATAGGTCTAGGTTTGGCTCTCCATAATGTTTCCATGGTCACATGGATAATTTTCCCATGCATCTCAATTACACATTAGTAATTCCAAATAACCTCATATAATATTAAACACGTGAATAAGAATACACATCAAACACTCTACATACAATTTATATTTAAACAAATCGATACATCTTATATCCAAATAAATCTACATAAGAAATTATTATAATCCTCATAATTTTGATCCATACATAAAACGTGCATCCTATTTCTATCATCATAGCAAAGTCCTACAAATCCAATAATGACATACATCATCACAAAGTTATCCTATTCTAGAATCATATAGAGTTATATATCTATAATGCATAGAAATGAAGCATCAATATATATCAATGTTATCCAAATCATGGAATCATATAAGTTCTAAATCCATAATGCATAAAAATAGAGCATCCATAATAGTCTCAACATAAAAATCACTGAAATGCTAGGATGAGTTGGGGTAGGGCCTCACATCTACCCTACAATACAAAAACCTTAACTGAATTATATATCATGTGTTCACACATAAACCTTTGTCTAATAGTGCAGACATAACCATCGATCCAATCCATATGCAAATTACATGAATAAGTCACCTATAAATATTGATCATCAACCTTATTAACAAGGTTGGCTAAACCCTAAACCCATAAACCCATAATAACAAAAATTACATTGCATGCTATCAACGAACTAATATTATGATTTACATTACATAGAATGGACCTAAATGAAGCAATCAAATAATTCCATCCAGTGGAAATTTCGCTAAGACTAAAATCCAACACGCTTCACCAACCGGTAGAAGCCCTTAGTGAAGTAACTCATAAAGTCTAACCAGATCCAAATAGGACCACCATAATAGCACGCCAACCAATGCAAAGTCACAAAATACTCAAAATATGATCAAGAAACACCTTCAACATGATAGAAATCAATTTCATAATTTGGACCAAAATTGTCTGACCAAAAAAAAAAATATCACTTACCAGTAAAGCTAATTGGTACCAGGAATATAAGTGATAGTTACTGGAGCACCAAAACATGAATCGATAGTATATGGAAAACAAATAACCATCCAGAGTAAGCATCCAAAACTGATTCCAAAGATCTAATCATACCGGGTCAAAATCATAGCCAAAACCAAGATGATCACAGAGACTAACTAGGATAGGTCCAACTGGGGTAGCCTCCAATTGGGATATAGTGTTGACATCAATGACAACACCTAACCAAATCGAACATATTTCCAACAATTATAACAACTACTATGATGATGATTTTAATGCCCAAACTTTAGGGCAAAAACACAACAACAATTTTTTTTAAAGGGCTTAAGTACTTGTGTTTACGTAAAGTTAATATGTGGTTGCTCACTTAGTTTCAATATCTTGATTATCCTAGTGTCAACTTAATGTGATCTTTAACATGAACGATTAAATGCTTTATTTAAATTCTAATTAAAATGACAACATGCAATGTACATTGACTATGTGGGGTAAAGTTAACCCCTTAAGCCAATGCTCTACATTACACTCAATAGGGAATAGTTCTTTGAAATAAATTAAAGATACCATCCCTAGAGTTGACAACGATACTTTAATTTGTTTAATTAATTGATTTATTAATTCATAACTAAGTGCTTGAAATAGCTCCATTCATCTAAAATATAACTTTCCAAAGGATTATAATCCAATTCCCCTTGAAATAACTATTTAAGTCCATTTTCATTTAGAGTTAATTAAAATAACTCAAATAATACCATTATAACTTTATTGCTAAATGTATTTTCCTTAATTGTGATTTTTCCAACTTCATCATATTAATATATATATTTTTATATATTAGAGATCGAGAGACGGAAAAATAGTTTATACAAAAGAGTTCAGGGGAGGCAGGGCCTCAACCGTCAAGCAATGAAACCAAAAAGATTTAAATGAGTAGTATAGTGATCTACAAAAACTCATAAATAGGAAAGACCGAGGAGTAAATATAGTTATGTTTGCTATCATAAGGCACTAGTGCAAGATTTCATCCTGGTCCTCCAGCCATGTGGTCCATCCCTATGGTCCTTCCATCTAGACCACCTTCTTCCTTTCCATGATCTGTGTACACATATCTATCCTATTGAAGGGGGGAACTCTAGTATCTTGAAGTTCCTTAATCAGTTTCTTTACTGCAACCTCAAAGGTGGTTTGGTTCTCTGTGATCCTGGCTGATAGGGAGATTTCTAGGTAAGTGCTCAAAAGGCCAATTTTGGTCAAGAAGTTACAAAAGGAAACAAAAGTATTTTTTATGTCTGCTCCTTATGTTGGCCAATATCAAGATTAGTTGCAATAGTTAGGTCTCTCTACAAATATTCACCAACAACCTCCCTTTTTGGTGATAGCTCACAACCATGCTCAAACCTACTCCAATTGCTCACTCCACCCATCTACACATTCTCAAACCCTATTCTTTTGGCATTCAACCCTCTATTTCAAAGTGCATTAGGAGTCTTCAACATGGACATGTAGGGTAACAAGATTTACTCAAGGTTTTGGTAGTCAAACTTAGTTTAAGGCCCATAGCCTTGGCTTACTCAATTCACCAACCAAGGGTCAAAGACTCCAACTGAGGCTATGCACTATCCAAGGTCCTATTTGTCATTTGGTTATCTATTTTAAAAATTCCACACAAATTCTCATGAACCCCAAACTCCTCCTTGCAATCGGGTTCTAAAAACTATGTGTTATGCAGTCAAAGGGCTACTAGCCCATGGAGGCCTAATTGGCACCTTTTTGCTCACCCTACCCAACGATGGGCTTCTTGACCATGGAATATGTTTTTGATAGTTTTTAATAGGTCTTAGAAAATATATTTTTATGGTTTTAGGCTCCCTCAACCTGGTTTAGTGACTATCCACAAATTTAGGCTTAAAAATAGGGTTAAGTGAGGGTTTGGATGCTTCCACCATGGATTCCTTTCACCAAGATTGATTCAAACTCCCACACTACTAGGAGACCTCTACCATATAAAATTAAAGCTTCCCCTACCTTCTATTGAAAAGCATTATGCCAAACACTTGGCAAACCACTGAGAAAAATAGTAAAATTGTCACTATCACAGTCAAAATGCTGCCCTTTTACCAGTCAATAGTTATTACACCTTTGGACCTGCATAAAAAAAGAAGTGTTACTATAAATACACCTCAAAGAGGTCTAAAAACACTTGTGAAACCTCCTATTACATAGCCTTCATATTTACAAGGCTTGGATTATGCTTTTGAAGCATTCCTTGAGCAATTTGGCAACACAATTCACAAAAACAGTGAACTCACTGTTTTGTTTACAAAATGAGAATGTTCAATAAGAATAAGCTATTCTAATAGACCAAGATGATGCTCAACACTCTTGGCCATATGTCTAGACCTCTGCCTCATACATTTGTTCATTCCAAATTGCTTTTGCATGCAAATTTTGAGTTTTGATCATGCTACTAGCTGAGTAATCAATACTTGCCTAGTATTCACTCAAATCCTTCATCCAAAAACAATTTTGGCATAAACTAAAGCATATGTACACTATATAAATGAGTAAAAACTTGACTAAATCCATTTTGTGGGATCCCAGACCTAGATTAGTCAAGTTGTGGCATTTTGTAACTTCAAACCCTTGACAGGGCAGTGAGCACACAGAATGAGAGATAATTTTGTTTCTCCAACTTGAAAAAAGAAAACTAGCAGAATAATAGATTGAAAAACATTAGGAAACCAATATGCACACTTCCCAAGAGGTATAGTATGGACAATATTGCTACAGTACAAACTATTGCTCCAAATAAACAAAAACAGTGATAAAAGCCAAAATTTCATGATTTTTATTAGGAATCTCTTGCTCATACAATCACCAACCCTCTTCAAGGAAAAGGGAGGTCTTTTTATAGTCCATCCAATTATTTATCAAGCCTTGTATGGATAGGAGGCTTTCACAACTGCATTCTTCAAGAAAAACCCAAAATTGACAACTTTTTGCAAGCCCAAATGACCACATTTCTTGCTCAAAAAGACCTTTTTGACAATCTAACCTTATCAACTTGTCTAAACACCTTACACATGATTAAAAACACTTATCAAACATGTTTCAATTCTTTGGAAAGCATTAGAAGACCTTTTTGGCAATTTTGCACATTTTTGCCAAAAATTGTCAACTCAAAGCCTGAAAGGCAAAACTTGACCTCTTGAGCCTAAAAAGAGATCAAAACCACTAGACAAAACACACAACAACCTAAAAAAACTATATAAACATGACACATGACATTACAAACATGAAAGCATTAAATACTCAAAAAGGAGAGTTTTGCTGAACTAGGTGCTCCTACACCACTGGCCCATTCATACCCATCTTGCATTTCGTAGATAAGCATGGTGGCTCAGCCTTCTTTGAGGAACTGCAAAAGTTTGTTTTGCTCAATGTTCATCAGAAAGAAAACCTATACAACAATTTTGTAATGTGTGAGTTTAGAAAAAAAACCAGTAAGTTCCCTAACATTACCTTGGAACTTCTCCTCATTTCTGAGTTTCCAAATAAATTAAAGTATGAAAGAAGACAGAATTTTTCAGATTAAGTTAGCATCGTTTTTAAGTCTATTGATGAAACCAGTAACTATATCATAGGTAAAGACATGTTCAGTGATATAGATTCCAAACATTAACTAGATCTCTCTAGCAAAAGGGCAGTCAAGGAAGATGTGTCAAGCGGACTCAAGCTTATTGCAAACAGAGCAAAGGTCGTATACAGCTAAATTATTCCTAATAGGCAATCTATCCAGTAAGAGTTGCCATCTGAAGAATTTAATCATAGGGGGGATGGGAGATTTCCAAAGCTTCTCAAAGGTTTTATACCAAGCAGTGGGGTTGTGGTAAACATTCCACAAGGTATTAACATGATCGATCACTGAGGTGTCTTGGTTAAGAAAGTTGTAAATAACCTTGGATTTAATTTTGGGGAGGTGGGAGCCATCCTTCCATAGGAATGAGAGGTACCTATGGGCATCTACATGAGTGTTTCTGGGAAGGTTGAGGGTATTACATGCATTTCTAATCATATTGTAGGTCCTCTTATGCAAAGTAGGGAGATCATGCTTACTACTAAGGTCCTCCCAGGTGATGAGGTTGTCATGTTCCAGAGTATCCATAAGATACTTGACTCCCTTATTATGCCAGTATCTAGCAAAGCAACCTTGGGTTAAGGCTAGAGGCTTAGAGTTATGGTAGAGGTTCCACCATATCGATCTTTCACCATGGAGAGTGTTATCACATTCAATGCTAGAGTTGACAATAAGTCTATGTACATGCTCTCAAGCTTTCTAGATGAACTTAAACATCCAGGTGCCTTGGACAAACATAGAGAAACTACCAGCAACTATATCACTAAATGGGAGGGCTTTACATGATTTGGTAGCCTTGGGGACACCATTTTGTATGTTGATGTGAGGCCTCACCTCGACTCAGTCTGACATTTAGTGGATTTTATATTTTAGACTATTATGGATACTTTATTTTGATGCATTTTGAGACTTAGAACTTATATGATTTCAGGATTTGGATAACATTGCTATGATTTGATGATTTACTTACATGCTTTATGAGATAGAACACTACATGATTATTAGATAGAATGATATTGCAATGATAGATGTCATTATTGAATTTGTAGGACTTTACTCTGAATACAGAACTATGATGTATGTTTAGTTTATGTGAATTGGGATGAAAATTGCTTATGTGAAATTGTTTGATAAAAGATGTATTCAATCTGTGCAGATGAAAATTGTATGCAAGTGATGATGTGCATTTTTATATTTTTGAATTATATTATATTTGGATATTTGGAAGTACTAATGTGTAAATTGAGATGCGCAGGAAATTTACCATGTGACCATGGAAAATTACGGAGAATCAAACTTAGACTTATGTATGTTCGTAAAGCCAGGGTTTGTCTATTTGGAGAGACAACACCCCGTTTGTGTTGTATTTTATTCGTATCAGTATATGTTGCATGAGTGTTAAGTGTTAATTAAATTTAATGTGTAAAAACCACGAGAGACAATCTCATGTTTTATTTTTGTAAAAGTATTTTATTAGTGTCACTTGACACATGTGTGGATTTAAATTTAAATATTTTATTTTGTCTCTTGGTGGGAAAGTGTTTAATTATAGTTTTCTTAAATAAATTAATGTGTTGTCATAAATATTTTGGGAATATAATATTTGGAGTGGTCAACTTATGTTTGACCCGAAAATAAACTTCAGAGGGGTTTAAAATGGGTTAAATGAACACCTAGGGGTAGTTTATTAGGGTTTCCTAAAGCCCATAAGGTATACCTAGGGGTTAGGGGTAATTTTAGGCAAGTTTCTACTTTATAATGATCTTTTTAACGCTTTAAAAATTGGCTTTTTTGAGTTGAGCGAAAATTGAAAATTGAAGTTAAATCTAATCAAGATTTTTCCTTTTGGAAGGAGAGTCTTTTTGCATTTTGCTTTCTTTCTTCTTTTTGGTTTTTTTTAGAATCCTGTGAGAACTCAGAGAGTGAGCTTCTTTAGGAAGATTTTTGGGAATAGTAGGGTAATCACCCACTCTCCATTTTTGGAGACAGAAGAAAAATTGGAAGGAAAAAAAATAATGTTATGGAATAGAGAAATTGAATAAGGGTAGAAGAAAAAAGATTTGTGGATTGGGCAGCTCTTCATCAGATATCATAATAACCTTTGGGCAGATTAAGGTTGGTTTCAATTATTATTTGTAATGTCTTCTTTTTGGTTTATGTCTGGAAGTTGTTTGTATAAGAAATCTGTGTTCTTGAAAGTTTGTATTTGAAAATCTCTTAGTATTTTTGCTTTATGAAATATTGTGTTTTGGGAGTTTTCTCAAGATCTCTTACTCTTGGGAGAGAAGAGGATCTTGAGGGTGGTAGCAGTGACAGCCCTCGAGTGAGAGACTCTCTTTTGAGAGTGATCACAAGGGATCTTTGTGTGACCCTTGCTGCATGGCCTGTTTGTGCAATGGGGGTCATAAGGAGGGATATAAGGCTAGAATGCCTTTGGGGGGGCATAAGGAATAAGGGGTTGAGATTCTTGATACTTTTATTGTGCCATGAGGTGGCTTCTGGTTTATTTCATATCTGCAGTTCTCCTCAAGGTATTTGGTCCACTACCACCCATTGAAAATGTTCATCACCAGAGTGTGGTGCTGTGAATGCCAAGTTGGGAATGTGTCTGAAAGTGAGTCTGTATGCATTGCTTTCTATGTGTTTGCCTGTTTGTAACCTGTCTAGGATTTGGTTCTCCGAGCTCAGGGATGGCTACCAGTTAGCCTAGGCTGAGAGGTGAGCACTCCGTGGTCATATTTGTGTTTTCTATTATGCAGGAAAATTCAGAGGAAAGAGAATAGGAACCATGAAAGAGATACAGAAGATTGTTATTGAAGATACTTGAATTCAGTTGTAGATGTTTGTTTAAAGTTTTTATAGGAAATATGCCTCATTCATAGAAAAGAGAAGCAAGTTGTATTTTGTGAAAGTAGATTTGAAGTTTTATTGTTGTGACTATCCAGAGAAAACATTCTGTAA
The DNA here is from genome assembly GCF_030272615.1 of Cryptomeria japonica. Classification (NCBI taxonomy): domain Eukaryota; kingdom Viridiplantae; phylum Streptophyta; class Pinopsida; order Cupressales; family Cupressaceae; genus Cryptomeria; species Cryptomeria japonica. The sequence goes on along the minus strand of NC_081405.1, from coordinate 215,890,145 downwards.
ATTGGAAGAATATCTTAGAGATGTTTTAAAAAAGAAAAGCTTGTTATTTCTACTTCTGGTTTATTTGAAAAAGAAAAGTTAATTTGTGTTGCTTGCAAAAGCTTCTTGAATTTTGGAAGAAAATAAAAGAATTGTTTTCATTTAGATTTTACCTATATTTTTACTTGAGGCAAATAGAAATTTATTAATGTTGGAAGTTTTTAAATATTTTAAATGGAAAAAGTTGTTTTATGTGAATAATTTATTAGAAGAAAAAAATCAATGAATTTCTTTATTTCCAGAAAAAAAAGTATAATGTATCTTTGAATAGTATTCTAAATTGTATTTTAGTTAGCATTGATTTAAAAGTTTATTAATTTTATATATATATATATATATATGATTTAACTTAATGCTTTTTCCTTTAATTATTTTAGTTTAAAATTTTGCATGTAAATTCTCTTTTTAAAAAAAATATATATATAAATTTATATTGAAATAAATTTCATCTTTTTAACTATGATTATAAAAGTTATGTAAATATAAATATATACATATATATATATATTTATATATATATATATTTATATATATATATATTTATATATATATATATATTTATATGTTATATTTTTTTTTTTTTTTAAATTAAAAAAAAATATATGTTTTGGGCCCCCGCGGACTCCACTGTGTGTACGCACAGTGGACGGCCGCGCAGCGCCCACTGTGTGCACACACAGTGGAGCCGCTTGCGGCTCCCACTGTGTGGGCACACAGTGGACGACCACGGCCGCCACTGTGTGGCCACACAGTGGGGAGCCGCTAGCGGCGCCCACTGTGTGGGCACATAGTGGTGTCGCGGCGCCACTGTGAGCTCACACAGTGGTGCGCGCGGCTAGCCTGCCACCCAAAACTCCCGTGACCTGCGCGGCTCCCCACTGTGTGGGCACACAGTGGTGCCGCAACGCCACTGTGAGCTCACACAGTGGTGCGCGCGGCCAGCCCGCCACCCAAAACTCCCGTGACCTGCAAACTTGAAATCGTGGCCGCCATTAGGGTCTTCGGCCCAGCAAGGAACTTTGGCTATTAAAAAAAAAATTATATGGGTTAAAACCCTAGCCTAGATGGGGCTAGGGTAGTTCGGTTTTTAAAAAAAAATTAAAAGAAATATTATTTAGTTTAGATATTATTAATGTGGGGAAATTAGAACCCTAATTAGGGTTGGGAAAAGAAAATGGTGTTATAATTAGGAAGTTAAAAAAAAAGGGCTTTTGAGTTAGAGTTAAAATAGTCAGCTTATAAGTAAAATATAAATATATATATGTTTCCATATATATATATGGGAATATATATATAAGTATATAAATGAATTTTGAACATTTTGAATAAGTAATTAAATTATAAATATATATATATATATGTATATACAAATATGTATATATATATATATATTTATATATTCCCGATTTTAATTTGGAATAAATTATAAAGAGATATTTAAAAAAAATTTGATAAGACTATATAGTCATATTGGAGGATAAATTAAAATTTCTCTCCTATATCCTTTAGTTGATTAATTTAATAAACCTATTGACTAGATATCTCTTGGAGATAGAATTAAACCAGTTAGTCTCACGCGATTTAAAATTTAACAATTCATCGTTGCTTAATCGTTTCAAAATTAGCACGAATTTAATAATGGAAATTTCACTAACGTTTGTCACGAGAGTGAACTTGCTAATTAATTTAGTAAGTTTTTTTAAAAAAAATTGTTCCATTTTTGCCCTAAATTTTGGGCATGACAGTTTCTGAAAAGAATCTTCCAAGGTTCTTGCCCTTCTAGAGCATGGAATATCCACTTGGTAGCAAGGGAGATTCCTTGCATTCTAAGATCCTTAAGGCCTAGGCCACCAAGTTTTTTGTCTAAGTGGCACCAGGCCCATTTAACCACATGGGCCTTTCTTTTTCCCTTACCATCAGACCATAGGAAGCATCTGATAGCCTTTTGGATTTCAAAAACTTGGTAGTTGATGAACATCCAAACCGAGCAGTAGTAGATACTATATGAGGAGAGGATTTTTTGACAGACTTGAATCCTATCGGCTAGGGAGAGGATCCTATTGTTCCACTTGTTAAGTTTTCTATCTATTTTTCTTTTGACCCAACTCCACATGTCTTGAAGAGAGGGAGATATAGAGATGGGGATACCGAGATACTTGACTATTGTATTGGGTCCTCCCCATGAGTATCCAAACTATTGAAGCCAGTCTGGTGGTTCATCTTTCCATCTAAGTAGGATAGATTTGGAACTGGAGATCTGGGCTCCAAAGGTTTTACCAAAGGTGTCAAGTTTTAGATTGAGGGAGTCGATATTATGCCTAGAGAGCTCCAGGAAGAGAGAGGTATCATTAGCAAACTAGATATTAAGCAATTCAGAATCATCTGACATCTTAATTCCATGAACTCTAGGAGATAGGGTGTCATCTCTAAGGAGATAGAATAGGGAATTTGAGGCAATAACAAATAGAGTAGGGGCAAGAGGGCAGGCCTACCTAATGGATCTAGAGAGAGGAATAGGTTGGGATAGAGTTCCATTTACTTCAATCAGGGTAGAAGCATCTTTGAGGAGAATTCAGACATACTCATAGAATTCATTAGGGAAGCCAAAAGCTTGGAGGATCATGAAGATGAAGTCCACTCGACCCTGTCATAGGATTTTTCAAAGTCAACAAGGAACATGGTTGAGTCTTGGTTAGAGGTTCTGGCCCATTCCATGGATTCCTAGCTAGTGACAAGGTTTTCCAATATATACCTGCCTTTAATGAATCCAGTTTGGGTAGAGCAAATGAATTTTGGAAGAATCTTTTCAAGGCGGGAAGCTAAGGCTTTGGCTAGAATTTTATAAGAGACGTTAAGGAGGGTGATTGGTCTCCAGTTTTTAATGAGTGCTTTGTCCCCTTCTTTAGGGATGAGTTTAACAATACCTTTATTTAAGAATTCCCCCAGGGTGCCAGTGTCAAGAACTTCATTGTATATGTCATAGAGGTCATTTGTGACCCAATCAATATTAGATTTGTAGAATTTTGCAGGGAGTCCATCGAGGCCTACGGCCTTATTATCCTTTAGAGCCTTAATGGTATCAACAATTTCTTGTATAGAGATCCTAGCTTTGAGGAGGAGAGCATCATCCATAGAGATTCTTTTAGGGATAATGGTACTACATTAATGTCGAGCATCTTTCAAGGCTTCATTATCTTGTGAGGTAAAGAGAGTCCTATAGAACATTTCGAAGGCCTCTTTGAGGTCATTGAAATCTAGGAGTTCCTTGTTGTCTATAGTTATTATATCAATTTTTTCTCTGTTCTGCTTCTGCTTAAGGAGATTAAATAATATTTTGGATCCTTTATCTCCAAATTGGAGCTAGTGGTTACGAGCTCTAATGAAGGCTCCCCTGATTTTGACTTGCTGATGTTTTTTGAGGATGTCTCACGAGCTTAGCCAAGGTAGGGGAAGAGGGTTGAGATTGGATATATTGTTCTAAGGAGTGGAGGCGATGGGTGAGATTTTTTTCTAGGGCTCTAGAGTCCTTGGCTTTCTTCTGGCCAATAGTTTGGAGAACTTTTTGCCAAGAGGAGACATTCCTTATCCATCTAAGGGTGCAAGATTGGGGAAGCTAAAGCCGCATGTTGAAGAGCCTGACCAAATTAATGGCACCAAGGACATCTCTGTCTTTTATTAGGGAGGTGTTGAGAATAAATTTCTTATTACAAGAGTTGCTATTAGGGATGGCGTTTCTAGTGTTAATGACCACTAGGATAGGAAAATGGTCAGAAAGGGTAATAGGAAGGACATCCACTGCATTCCCCAAGTGATTAGGGAAGAAGAAGAAGAAGTCATTATTAGCATAGAACTTATCTAGTCTGGAGTAGATGCGATTGGGGCCTTGCTAAAAGTTGTACCAAGTGTACCACAGGTCAGAGGTAGTAGCTTTAGTTCCCTCAAGGGGGTCAAATAATTGTAGTTTTTGTTTAAACTAGTCCTAGTGAGGTTTTTCTAAATTCTTCCAATCAAAAGGAAGTCCCCCAACCTTTTCATCTTGATGCTCAGTCATATTGAAGTCTCTAGCCACAACCCAGGGGATACTTGGGAGGGATGCCAGACAATTCCAAAGGGACACTCTTTCCTTGTAGTCATTAGGTGCATATATGGAGCATACGCCAAAGTAGGAGTCCCTAATATCTAGGGTAGCCCAAGATGCTCTATTACATGGGGAGATTCCCTTATCCCTAATGTTACTTGCCCACTTAGGGGCAATAAGAAAGCCAACTCTCCCCTTTCCTTTTGGGTGCTTGGTGTAAATTTTGATTGCATCTCTCCAGATAAAGTCAAGTAAACTATCGAGATGGAACCCCACAGCTTTAAGTTCTTGCAGCATCAAAAATTCTAGGTTCTTATGATAGTTCAGAGATCTTTTGATGAAAAACTTCCTATCAAGTGACTTAAGGGTTCTAATATTCCAAGAGATGTAGTTCATCAGAAAGGAGGATTAAGAAGGGCAATTAGGGAGACCGCATGGATCTCCAAATTTCTTCTTATTCTTGGAGCCCATAGGCCTACCTTTCTTCTTAGCCAAGGAGGATCCTTTCATAAGGTCATCCTCATCTTCACTAACTTTAGATGGTTTAGTCATAGTATCTGCATTTCCTCCTATGTCGGACCCAGACATCTGGGAGCCTGGAAAGACAAGGAGCATCATGGTAGACCTAATTTCATCTAAACCCTTATTGGCATAGATCACTTCAATAACATGATTGTCCTCTATCTCATTGAGCATAGATGTTGTCGAGGGGTTGGTGGTGTTAACCTCAGGGGTAAGTCCTACAAGTGATGAGGAGTCCAAGCTTTTGGGAGTTCCAGACCTGAGCATCAATCTTGCAGGGTTATCACTGGTGCTAGCATCACTAGCACCTCGACTAGGGTTCTCAAGATTTTTAACCACTTTTTTAACTATAGAGTTAGCTGGGGTTTGAGAGGTAGTGGGTGTGTTATTATTTGCAGGGAGGGGGTAATCGCAATTGCCCGTCAATTGGTTGGTGATTGGGACACTAGATCGGATTTGATTCAGGGCGTTCAGGTGGGGGATTTTCCACCTTCACTTTCTTGAGGTGACCAACTGAAAGCAGTCAGAGGGCGATTCTGCAGGACCATTTGGGGGGTCTGAAGCAAGATCGAGGGGTTTAGAGACAAGGGGTGCATGATTTATATGCATAGAGTTTAATTCCATCGAATTGGTGATGGGTACAGTAGTTTCTTCGTTAACAAAGTGTGGGGTGGACGAATCTTGATTAATATTGGTTCTAGGGTTTGTGGATGTATCAGTTAAATTAATGTTGAGTTTTTGTTTTCTGTGATTAATGATTGGGCAATTTTTCTAAAGATGCCCTTCTTTCTTGCAGAGAAAGCAAGCATTCAAGCCTCCAAGAATTTCAATAGGGAAAACAAAGGTATCTCCATTGATGTTTAGGGTTAGAGATAGAGGGATATCAATCCCTGGCTTAATCAGTACAAGCATTCTGGTATTAATGTGAATTGTTTTTCCAAATGGCTCCATTAATTGGGGAAGAAAATTCCAAATAAAGGGAGGGACATCCTTAAGGATGACCCATCTGGGGGAGGATAGCATGAGAAACTCCTCACTAACCACCTCGGGAGACTAGGCTAGGGCACAGAAGGAGGTATTCCCAACTGTCCAATATTGACGTTTCAGTGCCTCAATTTGAGCTTCATGAGTGTTAAAGAAGATAAGATAGAGACCCTTCTGTATTTTTCTGCAGAACAATATCTTAAGCCCTAGTTTCAAATTCTAGAGATTATGAAACCAATCATCTAAGAATTCCCTAGGCGAACATTTCACAATATCAACACATGCAAAGAAAATGGTAGTGTCACTTAACCTAGCCTTTTTCCGAAGCAATTTCATTCATCATTTCATTATTTGGTGAGATGCAGAAGGAGTCTGAAGTAATACTAGGGAACTTACCTTCCTCACTGGGTCATTCGTTGCCAGGAGCCTTAAGAAATCGCGTGCTAGGGTTGATTCCATTCGCAGGTGGGGCGACAGTTTCAGCAAAGGATTTTTTTAGAGGAGGGTTGGTTTGAGTAGTGGATTTAGGGCCATTAATGGCACTGCCATCTGATTCTATCTCCATAGGGAACCAGGGTTAAGTTGCACGAGTGACAAGGTAGGTGGCAGCGTTTAGGATTAAATGAAGCTCAGAGTAATAAATTTGCAGAGTTAAAGATAAATGAAAACAGAGCAATAGAGAAGGGATTCCAAGCCAGGTGGAGGAGATTTAACCCCTCCATAGAGATGTTGAGGTTTCCACATCACTTGGTTGCCTCAAAAGGTCCTCTTATAGCCAGATTGAAAGTTCGCAAACACCGAAATTCGCAGTCGCTGAGATTTGCAGTCCCATCTCTGATTAAATTCAATTTAAAAGATAAGACACTTTAATTTTGATTAATAATTATTCTTTATGAATACTTCCTATTAAGCTTTACATTAAAAAATCATATTAATATTAATTTAATAGTCACATGTATCTCTTTGCCAACATGGTCATTTTACTATTTTTAAAATTATTACGATTCTCGGGTATTAATATTATTTTATTAACCCAAGTTGTCCATTTATAATTGCTACCATATATATATACCCCAAAGGGGTGAATAGAATACATCCCTTTTTTTCATTTTGAAAAAAAACCCATATAGAAATATATATTTGTATATGTATTTATTTACATACCCCTTGTGTATGTAAATAAATACACAAATATAATACCGAGGAATTCACTTATATACTCAGCCCTAAAATCCCAATTTATAATATTATTAGGGCCCATATTTATTTTATAATGGATCCCCATTTTATTTCCTTATCCCCTAAAATATGTTAGGGTTTCATTTTCTTTTTGTAGGGGAGTTCAAATTTTTTTTTGGAGGGGGAGAATGAGACTGAGTGCCTTGTTGTAGGTGTCGACCATGGCAATGACGCATGGTCACGACTCACATAGGTGGATCATGGCCCACACGCAGCCCTCGAGCATTCCTTTTATATTTTAGTTTTTTAAAATATTATATATATATATATATATATATATATATATATATATATGTTTGTATGTATGTATGTATGTATGTATGTATACACATGCTGAGATATATATACACATGCTCAGATTTTTATGAGTTTAGGGTTAGTATATATATATATATATATACATATATATATACATATATATATACATATATATATATACATATATATATACATATATATATATATGTATGTATATATATATACATACATACATATATATATATATATATGTATGTATATATATATATACTTATGTACATATGTATCTATATACATATGAGTATATAAAATGCTTATAAGATATTTAAATATAAGTTCCTTTGGATATCTCATTAGCAAATTTTAAATCATTTACAGATGTATAAGTGAGTAGATTTTAACTCATTTCTTTTACTAGCTATAGGTCCATTAGATGTTTTTTTTGTTCGTACAAAGTGTAAAATAAGGAAATATGAAAGGAGAATGAGAAAGAGAGGAGGAGGACTCTCTATTATGGAGATCCTTCCTCCTTAGAAGCCCCTCCGAAAAAAAACAAAAAAAAAACAAAGAGCTTGAGTACTAAGTTCTCACAAAAATTTCCTTGTATTCCTAATGATTTGTTTAAAACTAATATTCTTTTATTACAGTTTCTGACTAAATGTCATGGAATGTAAAACAACAAATTATAAAGAAACTCTTCCTATTGTTGTAATAGCATTTCTCTTAATCTTAGATTAAATCTAACTACTATATCATTTTCCAAGCAATCTATTTTTCTACATTGTTACAAATGTAAAAGTTGTAAATAGAAGGAAATTATTTCTTTATTTTTGTAAGAATAATCTTTCTAGGAATGAACACTAACTATGAGTTTATAACAAAATGTAAATAATGCAATACTAGTTTAGGAAATTGCATAGTTTCATTGATTTTAACATTAACTTAAATCTGAAAATTAACAACTCAATACCATTTAAAAGGTAAATCTTTTTCCAGCTTTGTATTCTTATCGAATAAAGATTACAATAGACTTAACTACACATTTATTTTCTCTCTTTCTTTGCTACTAAGTAAATAAACTTAATGGAACAAATACATTCTTTTCACATAATCTTTTTTTTGAAAACTCAATAGTAGGAAAATGAGATACATAGGTTTATTTTCCCTTTACAATCTTTTTCCAGATTACACTAATCACATCCTTTCCTCTGACCAACTATGTGTCATGTTGAACAATGACATCAGTCAATCATGTAGTTGCCTAAAGAGTCTGTAATTCCATAGACTCGTTCAAGTATATAGGGACAGTGGCATGAACCATGGGTTTAGGATTTGTATGCCTCCTATGTTGTTTTTCTACCACCCTATGGGCCCTAGGTCTATCATGCACAGATCCTCTCCCTCTACCTTTAAATTGTCATATGTCAAAATAATTTGGCTTCTCGCTGAGGATAAACTCACAATAAAACTTTATCAAATAATTTAGAGGCACCTCCCAATTATTACAAGGTGGTTGGTCAAAGACCATATACCACCTATCCCAAAAAGCTTCTTTCAGTTTAGCATGAACACACCAATGTATAGGAAACTGAGTTGTATTTAGTTCTAGGTTGTTATTGGTAACAAGATCGGTGAAAAGAGCACATATGCCAACTTTAGCTATTCCCTTTTTTTTCACTTGATCATATGACAACCCATTTGATGGTATGATGAAAGAATAAGTGTCTAGTAGAATACTGAGAGGGGGGGGGTGAATCAGTATATTTAAAAACTGATACAAAGTAAACATATCCTAGTCAAGATCAATATTCATGAGAATACTAGACATTAACCAGTTTGACTGTTATGACAACTTAATAGTAAACAACTTCAATCTCTTAAACATCAACAATGCTTAATCATAACTCAACATATTCATCTTTCAATATTTCCAATTAACATGCCTTATCAGAAATTAATCAAATCAACAAATAAGATCATAACCACAAAAGCATTCACCCCTTGACACAAATGTTTATACGAGGAAAACCCAAATAGGTAAAAACCACGATGAGATGAGACTCACAGGGATAGCTATCTGAACTCTTCTGAAGTTCACTTTGTTAGGATCCAAGCCTGTTAAAGCTTTATAATAAGTCTTGTTAGGAACTAATTCTGGTTAGGAATCACCCGGTTAGGGGATTTACAAATATGCCTTGATGAAAAGCACAATACCCTGTTAGGAGTAACCTCGCTGGAGGATTTAAGAATCCAAGCTAATGGATCACCTTGTTAGACCTTACCCGGTTAAGGGATTTAACTTGCGCTATAATTCTTAGAAAATAATAGGTTTTCTTGATTTGTTTAAGTAGCACTACATTTGCTTGATCAGAACCTTTTAAGCTTCAATCTGCCTTCACTCAAAGTGTGAATCCATTTACTGGTTAGACAAGTACAGACTCAACAGGTTTCTACCAATCTTGGCAACAACTTTTACAAATAACTTCATCGAACTTAAATACAAATCAATTAGGTCAGTAACAAAAAAAAAACCTAATTCTCATCATTGAGATTACAAACAAGTTGGTACAATCTTGACCATTAGAAATCATGACAATCTCTTCACATTCTTCAAGAAAATTCCAACCACTCCATGATCATCACTTCATCGGACTTTGTAACTCATCACGTGTTGTGCATTAGATGCAATCGACTTTTCTCCTTCCCTAGACAATAAAAAAACATGCCAAAACAATTTGAACTTATCCTCATACAATGATCACACATGTCTCCATCATTACCGCTTATCAGATAATAAACCAACAAACTTGATCGGTTAGGGTTTAACAACTAGTTTACCGATTCAACTCACAAACTTAACATACCAGTTTACAACATCTTCCACAAATCTTTTCTTACTGGTTACTAGCCAATATCAAAAACAACAATATCATCAATAACATGAATACCATTACCGGATCAATTGACATCAATGTCAACATATCATTGCAATCTCTTATGAAAAATACCAACAAATTGTAAATGCCAACAATCTCCCCCTTTGGCATTGATGACAATACAAATATCAATGCCTTTGATTATTGTTCAGATTGGTGAATAGGAATCTTGGTTTACATTACTAAATATTCACCTTCCTCTGTCTGTCTTCAGCCTGCCAATAGTTCACCTAATCAGACACATAATACTTCTCCTCAATCACATAATTATTCTCCCCCTTTCATAACAATGCCAAAGTGAAAGTAAAAACATGTAATTTTTCTCTTACTATGCATCAACATCATACTACAACTTGATGCTCCCCCTGTGGAATACATCCACTTCTTCATAAATACATGTAAGATTCTACAAGTAATTCAGGGACTGATGCAATCAACATCATGCTCAACTAACTTCATGAAGAGGGACAACCCCTAATTGACTTCTAAGATACTCGAAAGTGGTCTTAGGCGAAGGTTTGGTTAAGATATCTGCAAGCTTATCCTTGGTAGAGACATGCACCAAGATAACATCTTTACTTTGAACTTTTTCCCTCAAGAAGTGGTACTTGAATTCAATGTGCTTAGTCATTGCATGCAAAACAAGCTTTTTTGAAATGTTTATTGCACTTGTATTATCACACAGAATATTTATTGGTTCTGAGATTTCCATCTTCAAACATTCCAAAATGTGCCTCATCCACATAGCTTGTGTGCAATTCATATAAGCTTCTACATACTCAGTTTCAGCAGTAGATTGTGAAGTACAACTCTTCTTTTTACTACTCCATGAGACTAGCCTTCCTCCTAGAAAGAATGCTCCATCGGTAGTACTCTTCTGGTCATCAATATTACTTTCCCAATCAACATCTATGTATGCTTTCAAATCAAATTTTCCACCATATGGATACCATAACCCATAGTCAATAGTACCTTTCAGATATCTAAAAATTCTCTGGGTTGCCATCAGATGTGCCTCCTTTGGATTCTTCTGAAACCTAGCAACAAACCTAGATGCATCTTCCTTGGAAAATTTACAACCTGTAACCATTGGGGTTCCAACTGGTTTATAGTCACTCATACCGAAAGTCTTCAAAACCTCTTTCACATACTTGGATTGAGTAATGAAAATACCATTCTTCATCTACTATATCTATAAGCCTATGAATTTTTTTATTTCCCCTACTAATGAAATCTCAAATTCATTCTTCATTTATCTGCAAAGCAATTACTCATGTCATCATTACCTCCAAATATAATGTCATCAACAAATACTTCACTGACCAATATTTCATCTTCTTCAGACTTTAGATAAATGTTGTTATCATTGGTTCTAGCAAAGCCTATCTTCATCAGATGAGTATGAAGCCATTCATGTTGGTATTTTGATGATAATTAGTTGTGATTATCATTGAAGGACACACACTTATTTGATGTATGAGTTATTCTTAACCGATAGTTGTTCCAACTGTTATTGTAAGTCATTAATATGTATAGTCTTTGTTTGTTGAAGACTATCGATGTTTTGCAAAAGATGCTTACTGGTCAAAGCATGACCAAAGACCCCAAGTGGTATGAATATCTCAAGTGGAATGAAGACCCTGAGCAATCGTTAATCTTTTGATTGGAACACTATGTTCCAGTTTACCAATCTTCATTTGTCAACCAGTAATCGATATACTTTGTTAACTGATATAATTGTAATGTGTGACGAGTTATCATCCACCAACACTTTGGTGGTGTTTTTGTGTCATGTTACCAAATGTGTCTAGATGCACTGTACCTAAGAAATTGTAGTCTAATCTTATTGGACCAACATGGAATCAAGTTCCTATATGAGAATATCATGTCTAGGGTTTTAAGAGAGTTGGTGTGTGTGAATGAAGATAAGGTCTATGCGAGAAAAGGTCTCTCACAATAGAGAGAGAGAGTGTGAAATATAGAAGACTGAAGTAATGCTGGAATGCATTAACAAGGAGCTACCAAGGATCTAATCAAGCATTTTGTGCTACTGTCTAGATCATTCACTTGTTGATTACTAATATCTTCGACAAGTCTGAAACCATTAACCGGGTAGGCCTAGCCAAGCCTATTGAAAATATTCTAACAAGGTGGTTCATAGTTGTGGATCTGAAATCCTCTAACAAGGTAGTCTTTAGCAGGACTTATCTCCTAACAGAGATCTTGATTCCTAATAGGATCTATTCTGGTGAAGAATGTTGTAAGGCCTTAACTAGTTTGACCTTAACTGATCTGGTTACTATTTTGCAGATAGTTGACTTGTGAGTTTTACTAACCGTGGTTTTTCCCATTTGGGTTTCCACGTCAAAACATCTTGTGTTATGGTGATTGTGCTTCCGTGGGTGAATGCTTTATTTTCTATTTGGCTTGTTTATGTTTTAACCAGTTTATTGTTTAATCTGCTACACCGGTCTGCAGTTAAACTACTTAAGAGATTTTTTAAGTTTTTGGGTATACTAATTCACCATCCCCTCTTAGTATTCATCAATTGGTATCAGAGCCAACCTTTTTATAAGTCTAACCACTTGGAAGGAGATATAGGGGAATACAGCATGATGGAACTCACTCACCATCTTACTGAGTCTGAGAGAGCCTATGATGAACTCAAAATCAAGTATAAAGCCTCTTTGGCCAAGAGAAGAGAACTTGTTGAGCAATTGATGGAATTTACTAAAAACAACTCTTCTGATGAAGCAGACATGGAGGCGCTAGTCGGAGAAGTGGAAAAACTAAATGAATCCAAAACTAACCTAAGGAGGGAGTTGGAAGGACTAACTATCAGGATGAGTCAGGAGCTAGAAAATAGAAGAAAAGCTGAAGATTTGGTAAAGGACAAGGAGCATGAGATCTCTAAGTTGAAACAAGAAATCGGTACCATTACAGCCTATTTCCAAGAGGGTAAAGAAGAGAAAGAAGAAATACAAGCTGAACTAAATATAGCTATTTCTCATAATGAAACCTTGATGGAGACCAATGATGCTCTTTCCAAGAAACTTGCTGAGACAAAGGAGATACTTGCTAAGTTCAACTAGAGTGTTGTTAAGGTGGAGCAAAAGATGGAATCGGTGAAGCCATCAAAGGATACCACTGGACTTGGTTTCTCTAGATACGAGGAAGGTGAGACCTCTAGAACCAAGAGTGATGCAATAAAGAAGCAATTGGAACCTAAGAATAACAACAGGAGTAAAGGCAAGAAAAAGTTTAAACCTATTTTCTTTAGCTATCTTAAAGATGGACATATTGGCAATGTATGTAGGAGCAAGGCTTACGATAACTTTCCTTACTTTCAAAACAATGTGGCTAGATCTGGTAGATTTAATGGTCACTATTATGAATGCAACAAGTTTGGGCATAGAGCTTTTGAGTGTAGGTCGGTTATGAACAACTCTGGAAGTTGTCCACCAAGAGCTAAAGGAGTTGTCCCAAAACTTCCTATAAACTGGAATCCAAACCGGTATAGAACCTATGACCACTGATCAAATGGTTATGAAGTAGAAACTAGTTGGAGAGAAACCTATTTTATCTATCGTGGTAGCGGTCACAATGCTACAACATGCAGAAGGAAGAATGGAAATGTGAACACTGGACCATGGAGAACACCTAGAACGGTATGCTATCATTGCAACAAACTAAGACACACTGCCAGAGCATGTAGACTGAGAAAGAATCCATCAGGAGACATACCAATCAACCTAGAAGGGAAGATTGATGTTGAAACCATTTAGGAGGATATGGATAAAACTTGGGAAAAGAAATCTGAAGAGAAGCCACAAGATGTACCAATTTCTGCACCCAGTGTGGAAACCCCTGAACCGACAAACTGAGCTTCAAAAAATTTAGGGGGAACATATCGGTAAAATGTTTTGAACCCTTCGAGTATATCGGTAAAGTACCTTTATCGATATTTGTTACCTATCAACCGACAGAAGAAATGAAGTGGTAAAAGGTAAAATTAGGGTTTGAGCCCTAATGATGATGCATTTATTATGGTAGGTGGGAGCATGTTTAAAAGTGACTTTTGTCATCATTTTTACTTACCTATTTTCAAAGAAGAATTTTTCAAATCTTGAGTACCAGAACTAGAGTGATTTATCTTGCATTCGAAAGAATTCATAAAGGAATCTTTCACAAGATTTAGCGGCCACTTCAAGCTATCAATGTGCAAGTCAAAGTGGTAATCAAGCTTCTGAAGAAGAGTGTTGTGCTCAACATCAGAAAACCCTAGTTCAGAGAGTGAAGGTATTTCTCGTTGAAACATTATTGTCATTTGGAATCTTCTAGATATGGCTTCTGCATCTAAAATCCCTTCTAGCTCTACTCAACCTAAGCATGCACCTGAGTTTCTTAAAAAGAAGATGAAATATAATGCCCTATCTCAAATTCCCACCAAAGTCATTGTTGAAGGTGATGTTTTAGGATAGTTTGATTGCAAACTAGAAGACCTGGGGTCCCTAGTGATTCCCTCCTAGCTGAGTCTGTTCTATACCTTGAGTGAACCCATGATATTACACCGGAGGCATACTAATCTTGCTTTGTTGTGAACTACAACACCATTTTCATTTAACTTGTTTCTGAACACCCATTTTGTACCTATGATAGTCTTGTTTACCAGTTGGGGTACCAGGGTCCAAGTATTGTTTTTCTTAATTTAATCCAACTTCTCCTCCATAGCTTTCAACCAATGATCATCACCAAATTGCTCCTTAGCACTTCTAGGTTCAAAGGTGGAGATCATGTAAGAGTTCTCTCTTATTCTCCTTTTGGTTAGTACACCTACATCCTTATCCCCAAATATTTGTTCAAGACTATGATTTAGTCTTACATACCTAGTAATAACATGATCATTCTCTTCAAGTTCAGCTTCTTCATTGTCATCTTCATCTGAATTTCTTTGCTCCAGTTGAACAAGTACATTAGGATTTTGTTTACCGGTTTCTGATTTAACAGTTTCAGGTTCCAAAAAAAAAATGCAAGGATCTTCATCCTTCTTATTAGAACTAGTTCCTTTTGAAACTTTAGGACATTCATCTATACAAACATCAATATCTCAACAATTTCCCGTGTCCGATTGTTGAAGAATTTATAGGCCTTACTCTTGTGGAATAGCCAAGAAATATGCCTTCATCACTCTTAGCTTAAAACTTGCTTATGTAATCACCTCTTTTGATAAAACATTTGCTTCCAAATATCTTAAAATATCTACCATTAGGTGACCTCCCATACCTGTATTCATATGGGGTCTTGTCCTTACCTCTTTTCACTAGAACTCGGCTCATTGTGTAGATAGTTGTACTTATAGCTTCTTTCCAAAATGTTTTTTCTACACCTCCTTGTATCATCATACTCCTAGCAGCTTCAACCATTGTCTAGTTGTTTCTCTTTGCTATACCATTTTGTTGTGGTGTCCTTCATGCAAAAAGCTACCGCTTTATACCATTATCACCACAATACATAGTGAATTCCACGGAAGTGAATTCACCGCCTTGATCTATTCCCAGAAATTTTATCTTTTTGCCACTCTCTTTCTTAGCTAAGGCTCTGAATGCCTTCAATTTACCAAAAGCTTCATCCTTATCCTTCAAGAATGTGACCCACATCATCCTTGAACAATCATTAGTGAAGATCATGAAATATCTGTCATCTTGAATGCTTCTTGTTCTTATTGGTCCACATAGATATGTATGAACCAAATCTAACAAGTGCTCTGCTGAGAAGGAATTTCTCTTAAAAGTTGAAGAATTCATCTTTCCTAGTTGACATTCTTTACAAAGAGCATTAACCGGTTTGTCTAGCTAAGGAAGACCTCTTACTATCTTAGACTTGCTTACTTTAACAATATTGTCAAAATTTATATGACAAAATCTTCTATGCCAAAGCCATCTATCATCAATTTTTACAATCAAATAGCTGCTAACTTTAGGATTAAGATGAAATAGATTACCTCTGGTTTCTTTCCTGGTTGCAATCAATTCACCCTTTTTGTCAAAGATTTTGCACATACCATTTATAAACTCTAGTGGGTATCCTCTATCATTAAGTTATGCCACACTCAAAAGATTGTACTTTAGGCCTTCAACCCAATAGACATCATCAACACTGCTCTTCCCATTAAGAGAAATAACTCCCTTACCTTTAATAATACAGGGTGAGTCATTTCCAGATCTGACACTGCCATCAAATTCTTTCAGGGAAATAAATTTGCTTCGATCACCGATCATGTGATGTGAACAACCACTATCAATGATCTAATCATCAGAGTTATCCATTATGGATACTAGTGCCTTATGATCTAATATTTCTTCCTTAATAGCTACAAACACAATATCTTCACTAGCATCATCATCAAATTCTTCATCAGTAATACCACTATCAATAGCTACAAGACAATCTCTCTTGCCTTTACCCTTATACTTCAATAAATTTTTCTCTCTTGTATTCATTTTCATCATTAGGGCAATTAGCTGCTATATGCCCAATGTTTTTGCATGCAAAACATTTTAAAGGTAGCGTACCTCTATATTTACCAGTGCCTCTAGGAAGTCATTTTTCCAACAATTCTTCAAGTTCCACTAAGTTGTCTTCATCATCAACATCTCTGCTAGATCTAGATTCATAGCTATGGCCAGTATCTCTACTTCTTCTCACAGATGGGTTAGAGATAAAAGCTCTGAATGCAGATTTTGATTTCTGTACACTACCATCATAGCCATTTAGTTCAAAAGTAGTAAGTTTGCGAATAATAGAGTCAAGAGTTACCTTTGTCTTGTCAATGGATTTTAGGGCCTGAACAACTGCAACTCGGATAGAATAGACTGGTAGCAGGGTTCTCAGTACCCTACTGATTATAGTGGCATCTTCCACTTTCCTTCCTGCACTCTTTATCTCACCAACTATCTCTTTAATCCTTTGACCATACTATTGGATATTCTCACCTTCAGACATTCTCATGTCATCAAACTTTCCTCTTAAACTCTCCTCTTTGGAAATCTTAACATGTTCATCACTGCTATAAATATCTTCAACTTTTTTCCACACGTCATATGTAGTTTCAAGACCATGAACATCTACATATTTAGCATCAGATAGGGAACTTATAATAGCCTCTAATGCTTGGTGATTTTCTTTATGTTCTTTCTTCTGATCATTGTTAGGGTTCTAGTCGGTGTAATATACTTGGTTTCTATATGATCCCAATACTGACTACCATGACTCTTAATGTAAATCTTCATTCTATCGGTCCATATTCTATAGTTATCTTTGTTGAACTTTGAACCTTCTTTCTTCATCATGATCTACAAGATCTTTTCCTCAAGTTGTTAGGCTTTTAGATTAAGAGGACCTGAGACGCTTTGATACCAATTGATGGTATGATGAAAGAATAAGAATCCGGTAGAATACTAAGAGGGGGGAGTGAATCGGTATATTGAAAAACTAATACAAAGTTCCCAACTCAAATTCAACCACACAAAGTAAATATATCTCAGCCAAGATCAATATTCATGAGAATACTTGACATTAACCAGTTTGATTGTTATGACAACTTAACAGTAAACAAATTCAATATTTTAAACATCAACAATGCTTAATCATAACTCAACATATTCATCTCTCAATATTTCCAGTTGACATGCCTTATTAGAAATTAATCAAATCAACAAATAAGATCATAACCACAAAAGCATTCATCACTTGAGACAAATTTTTATATGTGGAAAACTCAAATAGGTAAAAACAACAGTGAGATGTGACACACAAGGATAGCTATCAAAACTCTTCTGAAGTTTGCCCTATTAGGAGCCAAGCCTATTAAATCTTTATAATAAGTCATGTTAGGATCTAATTTTGGTTAGAAATCACCCGGTTAGGGGATTTACAAATATGGCTTGATGAAAAGTGCAATACCCTATTAGGAGTAACCTCTCTGGAGGATTTAAGAATCCAAGCTAATGCATCACCTTTCTAGTATTAGGAACCAGAAGGAAAAATGAGAGGAGGCGGGGGGGGTGAATCAGTTGTCAATGAATTTCAACCCAATTATAACTTAATCCAACTTGATACTTAATACTGGTAAACTAAACTTAATGTCGGTTAACAGATTAGTAGTTAATATCAATACCCGTGAAACTTAATGCATGAAATAGAAAGAGAAAAAACATCCACAACACATAACACATATACTTTGACGTGGAAACCCTGTAAGGAGAAAAACCATGGTGGGAAACCTTACCTATAATAAGATGATACTACTGTAGATAGTATGTGTATACAAATGGGGTCTGCACATGCAGAAAGGCCAACCACCTAGAGCACATTGCTCAAATGGGAGTCGCAATGACTACAATAGGATGGTTAAATCCTAGACTAATGTATTGCTGAAAATAGCATCTCCAATGCTAGATTTAGTACTGGTTAAGCTCTGATAAACACCTTCAAACCTTCTTTGAACCTTCTCTATGGTCTTGTCATACAATCTTCAACATTCACACATACCATGTTACAATACCATACCATAACCCTACGTTTATCTCATAAATGAGATCTTAGATATATACAAAACCTAAGACCAAATGTGTAGGTCGTCTCACTAAGAATATGACAATTAAATCAATTATAAATAAGTCTTGATGTGATACAACATGTCGGCTCAATATATTTACAAAAATATCAAATCAATAAATCATCTCCATAACATGTCATGCTAATCTGAAATAGGTAACATATACTGGTCCATAACCTAGACCAATCTATCAGTAGCAACAAATATGTCAACCTAATTAGACTAATAATCAAAACACCAAAACCAAGTATCCAAACCATGTCTTTGACATGATCAAGTGATCTCCAGAAGATAACAAGTCATAACCAATATAATCATAGTGCCAAATCAGCAATGTAGATCTCCAGAAGGATAAGTGTTGACATCAATGAAAAAACCAATGCAACACATCCCTAATACCAACAATCTCCTCCTTTGGCATTGATGGCAACACTAGATAGAAAAACATCTAAGTGCCAAAACAGAATGCCAAAAACCAAAAACCAACAATCTCTAGAATAGATCAATACCAGAAATCAAAACCAAAATACAAAGAATATATATCTCTCCCCCAATGAATAATCTCTCCCAAAGAATAATGTGTTTCCATATATATCTCTCCCCCTTTGACATCAAATGCCAAATCAATTAAGAATAAATACCAAAACATACAACCAACTACTCCCCCTGAGAAGTACCTCTCCTCCATCAAAGCCGAAAAAAGATTTCTCTATTAGTTCCTACTGGTTAGATGCCAATCTCCAATCATCTAAGTCTCTGTCGGTGAGGGTATTACCCCAAGCTTCTCTCGAAGATATTCAAAGGTTAATTTAGGCAAATTATTTGTAAAGATATCTACAATCTGCTCTTTAGTATTCACATAAACCAATCTTACTTCTTTTGCTTCAACATTCTCTTTCAGAAAATTATATTTGATAGAAACATGCTTAGTCTTAGAGTAAAATACTCGATTCTTTGATGTATCATCTACTGCTTAATTATCACAATAAATGATTATCAGTTCTTTTCATTTTACCTTGATGTCCTTCAACATTTTTTTAATTCATAATACCTGAGTATAATTAGTTGCTGCTGCAACATATTTTGATTCTTCTATTGATAATGATGTACAAATCTGCTTCTTTCTTATCCATGAAATCAATCTGCTACCAAGAAAGAATGCACCGCTAGTGGTACTCTTTCTGTCATCTACATATCCTACCCAATTTGCATCAGTGTATGCACATAAATCAAAATTTTCATCTTTAGGATACCATAAACCAAGATTTGTTGTGCCTTGTAGATACCGGAAAATCCTTTTTACTGTTGATTCGTTATTTTCTTTAGGATTTCTTTGAAACCTTGAAACAATACATACTGCATTCATTATATTAGGTCTTGTTTGTGTCAAATATAGTAAACCTCCAATTATAGATTTGTATCTTGTTGGATTAATAGGGGTTGAATCATCCTTCAATGTCAATTTATCAATTGTAGTCATAGGAGTACTTACTGGTTTAGAGTTTTCCATACCAAATTTCTTTAGTAGTTCCTTCAAGTATTTTGTTTGACATATGAATATACCTTTATCAGTTTGTGAAATTTGCAATCGTAAAAAGAATT
Source organism: Cryptomeria japonica (assembly GCF_030272615.1). Taxonomy (NCBI): domain Eukaryota; kingdom Viridiplantae; phylum Streptophyta; class Pinopsida; order Cupressales; family Cupressaceae; genus Cryptomeria; species Cryptomeria japonica. The sequence continues at coordinate 215,869,870 of NC_081405.1, read as the reverse complement.
TTATCTCCCCAATCATAGACATTTCAAATTCTTCCTGCATCTTGTTAGCAAAGTCCTTACACAATTCATCTTCTCCTCCAAAAATGATATTATCAACAAAAAATTCAATAACCAAGATGTCATCATTAGTCACTTTGTAATATATTTTGATGTCAACATTACCTTTAGTGTAACCAAGCTTCAAAAGATATTTTTTCCAATCTAGCAGACCAAGCTCTAGGAGCTTGCTTCAATCCATACAAAGCTTTCCTTAATATGCAAATCATATCTTTATCATTTTTCAATGAAAATACATCAGGTTGTTCAATGTAAACTTCCTCTTCAAGATCACCATTCAAAAATGCACATTTTACATCCATCTAATATACTTTATAGTTCTTATGAGCTGGAAATGCAAGAAATAATCTAACTGCCTCAATTCTAGCTAGGGTGCAAAGGTTTCATTATAATCAATTTCCTCCTTCTATGAATATCCTTTACAAACTAACCTTGCTTTGTTCTTGATTACCTCACCATCTTCATTAAGTTTAATTCTAAATACCCATTTAGTTCCAATTACATTATTGTGTTTATGCCGGGGAACTAATGTTCATGTATTGTTCTTTTCAATTTGTTCTAATTCATCTTCCATTGCTTTTATCCAATGTTCATCTTGACATTCTTCAATAACAGATGCTGGTTGAATTTGAGAAATTAAGCATACCTCTTCATTTTCCAGTCTTCCTCTTGCCATAACACCTTGATATTTATTCCCAATTATCTGATTTTCTGAGTGATTCAGTCTTACACACCTAGGTTTATTCACATGTTGTTGTTCTTCAGTCACTGTGGAATTCTCTGATGATGCCGGTGTGACTAGATCCACATTCTGTACCAGTGCACTCTGTATTGGTTCATTTATGATCATCTCAACTACTGGTTAAGAATTTATAGACCTTGAATTTCATCTAAAGTGTTCATGTATCTTCACATTAGCACTTTCAATGATCTTCTACAATCTTTTATTAAAACATCTATATGCCTTGCTTTTAGATGAATAACCAAGAAATATTCCTTCATCACTTCTATGATCAAATTTACCAACATACTCATTTCTCCTAATATAGCATTTTTTTCCAAATATTCTAAAGTATTTAAGAGTAGGAGTATTGCCAAACCATAGTTCATAAGGGGTCTTACCAGTTTCACATTTGATGTGAACTCTGTTGAAAGTGTAAATCGTTCTATTCATTGCTTCTCTCCAGTACACATGAGGTAGATTTGTTTCCAATATCATGCTTCTAGCTACTTCCAGAATAGTTGTGTTCTTCCTTTCCATAATTCCATTCTGTTGAGGTGTCTAGGGTGCTGATAGTTGTCTTTTGATTCCATTCACTTCACAGAATGTATTAAATTCCTTAGATGTAAATTCTCCTCCTTGATTAGATCTCAAACATTTGATTTTCTTACCAGTTTCATTCTCTACCATTGCCTTGAATAGTTTGAATTTTCCAAAAGCTTTTGATTTCTCCCTGAGAAAAGTAACCCAACGCATTCTAGAATAATCATCAATAATTAGCATAAAATATCTATCTCTTTGTAGACTTGTTCTTTCCAGACCACACAAGTTAGTATGAATTAAATCAAGAACATTATTGGATTTCTCAGAAATACTCTGAAAAGTTGTTCTAACTTGCTTTCCCATTTGACATTCCCTTCATACCGGATTATCAGGTTTCACAATCTTAGGTAAATCCCTTATTGCCTTAGTTGAACTGATCTTTACAATGCAATCAAAATTTACATGAAAGAGTCTCTTATGCCATAAACAACTTTCATCAATATGTGCAATCAAACATGTCTTATCACTGCTATTCAAATGAAAGATATTACCTTTAGTTTGATTACCGGTTGCAATCTCCAATCCGGTTCTTTTTCTGATTTTGCATTTTCCATTCTTGAACTGTAACTAAAATCCCTTTTCAACTAATTGACCAACACTGAAAAGATTATGCTTCAAACCTTCAACATAATAGATATTGTTAGTATTGTTCTTACCATCCAAAGATATAGTGCCTTTTCCTTTGATCAAACAAGCTTTATCATCACCAAATCTTACTAGACCTCCATTATCATCAAAGAATTTACTTTTATCACCAACCATATGATGTGAACATCCACTATCAATGATCCATTCATCTTTTTCTTCAATTTTAGCTACCAAGGCTTGCTCTACCGGTGGGATAGTATGTGTCGATTGATCTTCTTTTATTGCAACAAATACCCATCCATTATCTATTGGTTCTTCATAAGAATCATCTGTAACTCCTTCATCAACATAGTAACATGATTTATCTTTGTTCTTCTTAAATTTGTATCTCTGATATTCAGGGTTAGGCTATTATGTTCTTTTAGCTTCCTCTCTCAATCTTCCATGTCTATCAGGACATCTAGATGCAATGTGACCAACTTTATTGCAATTAAAACATTTAAATGGTGTTTTACCTTCATACTTACTTCCAACTCAACCTTTAGGCATTTTCCTTGCAAATAGTGCTTCAAGTTCTTCTAGTTCTTCATTTTCCCTTCTGATATCTTCAAGTTCTTTTGCATAAAGTGCTTTCCAATCAGACTTGTCAGATGATGATGATGATGTTGCAGATGATGATGCTCTGAAGGCTAAATTTGTTTTAATTGTAGCAACAGGAACAAATTCCTCAAGCTCAAATGATGAAAGTTTTCCAACCAAGGTATCTCTAGATACTAATGTGTTAGGCATTGTTCTCAACTCATTAATAGTAGTTACTTTCATTTTGTAAGCCGGTGGCAAAGCTCTTAAAAATTTAGAAACAATTTCATCTTCACTTAAGGATCCTCCACAACATTGTATTCCTAAAACAATTTCATTAACTCTTTCCATAAAAGAAAAAATTATTTCATCTTCTCCCATTTTCAAATTTTCATACCTGACCCGGTAACATTCCAGTTTTGCAATTTGGATATTGGTATCTCCTTCATTCAATGTTTCCAATTTATCCCAAATATATTTAGTAGTAGATTGGTCTGATAATCCCATAATTTGCTGATATGATAATGCGCTCAAAAGTGCTTCTCTTGCTTTGCAATCATTCTCGTCATCCTTACCCAATGTTGGTGGATTAGGTTGATTCTGAGTAGGACCAACATAGCCATTCTTTGTAACTTCCCATATATCTCTTCCAATGCAATTCAAATGTGTCTCCATTCTAATCTTCCATATACCATAGTTAGTTCCATCAAGCTTAGGACTATCCTTCTTGAAAATGTTCATTGCCATAGGATCTCCTCAAGTTGTTAGACTTCTGCAAAAATAGGACTTAGCTTTGATACCAATTGTTAGGAACCGGAAGGACAACTGAGAGGGGGGGGGGTGAATTAGTTGTCAATTAATTTCAACCTAATTATAACTTAATCCAACTTGATACTTAATACCGTTAAACCAAACTTAATGACGGTTAACAGATTAGCAGTTAATATCAATATCGGTGAAACTTAATGCATGAAACAGAAAGAGAAACAACATCACAACACATAACACATATATTTTGATGTGGAAACCCTGTAAGGAGAAAATCCACAGTGGGAAACCTTACCCACAATCAGATGATACTACTGCAGATAGTATGTGTATACAAATGGGGATTGCACATACAGAAAGGCCAACCACCTAGAGCACACTACTCAAATGGGAATCACAATGACTATAGTAGGATGGTTAAATCCTAGGATAATTTAATGTTCAAAATAGCATCTCCAATGTTGGATTCAGTACCAGTTAAGCTTTGATAAACACCTTCAGACCTTCCTTGAACGTTCTCTATGGTTTTCTCATATGATCTTCAATATTTGCACATACCATGTTACAATACCATACCATAACCATATGTTTATCTCATAAATGAGATCTTACATATATACAAAACCTAAGACCAAATGTTTAGGTCGGCTCACTAAGAATATTACAATTAAATTAATTACAAATAAGTCTTGATGTGATACAATATGTTAGCTCAATATATTTACAACAATATCCAATCAATAAATCATCTCCATAACGCATCGTGCTGATCTAAAATAGGTAATGTATACCGGTCCATAACCTAGACCTATCTGCCGGTAACAACAAATATGTCAACCCAATTAGACTAATAACCAAAACACCAAAACCAAGTATTCAAACCATGTATTTTACATGATCAAGTGATCTCCAAATAATAACAAGTCATAATCTATGCCAGTGAACCATATAACCTGCTAGTGAGCATATATCGGTGACTGTGCATAAGTCACTGACCTTGCCGGTGAACACAATGTGTCGGTTCAATCGTAAACCAATATAAACATAGTGCCAAATCAACAATGTATATCTCTAGAAGGATAAGTGTTGACATCAATGACAAAACCAATGCAACACATTCATAATACCAACAATTAGAGGATTTAATGAGTAACCAAGCTTGTTAGAGCTTACCTAGTTAAGGGATTTAACTTCTACTATAGTTGTTAGAAAACAACAAGTTTTCTTGATCTGTTTAAGTAGCACTACATTTTCTTGATCAGATCATTTTAAACTTCAATCTGCCTTCACTCAAAGTGCAAATCCATTCACTAGCTAGGCAACTACACACTCAATAGGTTTTTGCCAATCTTGCCAACAAGCTTTACAAACAACTTCATCAACCTTAAATACAAATCAATTAGGTCGGTAACACAAAAAAAACCTAATTCTCATAATCGAGATTACAAACCAGTTGGTACAATCTTGATTGTTAGAAATCATGACAATCTCTTCACATTCTTCAAGAAAATTCCAACTGCTCCATGATCACCGCTTCATCAGACTTTGTAACTCATCATGCATTGTGCATTAGATGCAATCCACTTTGCTCCTTCCCTAGATAATAAAAAAATGCGCCCAAATAATTTGAACTTATCCTCAAACAATAATCACACGTGTCTCCATAATTACCACTTATCAGATAATAAACCAACGAACTTGATCAGATAGGGTTTAACAACTGATAGGATTTACCGATTACAATGCATAGAAAGGTTTAACCCTTTACACCGGTTTACCGGTTGAACTCACAAAATTAACATACCAGTTTACAACATCTTCCACAAAGCTCTTCTTACCGGTTACTAGCCAATATCAAAAACAACAATATCAACAATAACATGAATACCATTACTGGTTCAATTGACATCAATGAGAACATATCATTAATGCAATCTCTTATTCAAAATGCCAACAAATTGCAAATGCCAACACCATCCACATAAAATGTTCAACATCTATCCCTCCATGAACCCCATTTTGTAACCTCCCTAGATACCTCATTTGCACTATTGGCTATTGTTTCCAGTGTTCTGACAAAGGTTGAGTGGTGCTCAATCCTAGAGGACTTGAACCTATTCACCAATATATAAATTTGGGCACTCTTTTGTGTAAGGTGATTGATGAGATTTGTTGGCATTATGGATGAATTGATTATGTGTTGCATTGATGTTTTGTCATTGATGTCAACACTAGCTATTACAATTGGTTATCGATAGACAGGTTTTGGTTACCGATAGAAGATCTAGTGTTATCGAAAGAAGAGACTATCTGTTGGTAACTTTCGACATGTTTGGATCAATCAAGTATGTTTGATTTCATGTATTATATGCTCCATGAGAATGTTTTGGTAAATTGGTATTGTCTTGGTAATCGGATATGATCATTCACTCTGGTAGACCCTTATTGACACTGGTTTAAGGCTTTACCAACAAAGACTTCATTGAGGAATCATGACATGATGCATAATTGGTGTTGGTGTAGCTTCTTCATGGATTTTAGGATGTTGAAGATGTTCTTTGATCGTTCATCAACTGCTTGAAGACATTGCTTTGGTGTGGTGGACCCAGAATATGTTAGATTCAATGACAGTCCCAAAGACACTAAGAGGGGGGGGTGAATCAGTGTCTAACCAGTTAGCAGAATAATTAAACTTATTTATAAATTTTCATCCCAAAATAGTGTATCAATAAAATAGAATTATTGCAGTAAACAGAAATAATAGAGACAACATAGAAACATATCATAACACGATATTTAATGAGGAAACTTGGTGTGGGAAAAACCTCGATGGGATTTGTGATCCACAATATTTACTCACTGGCCAATGAATAAATACTACTTACAATGAGGGGTCTGCACATGTAGGGAGGCCAACAACCTAGAGCTCACTACTCAATAAAGAGTCACACTGACTACAAAATGGATTATCAAATCCAATACAATGTACTGCTCAAAACAACATCTCTCATGCCAGGTTCAGTACCGGTTTAAGCTCAGTCAATAACCAAAAACTTTGTTGTCAACTATATCACCTTATACAAAATTGTCTCATCACACATTATCATCTCTCTCTCATCTACATCTCATAAAATGACCTATAAGATATCATACATATATGAGTCTTTTACAATATACCATGTTGTCTTATATAAGATAATTATATTACAAAACAATTCATATAAACAAAACTTTATCACATGTCGGTTGGAGTGTCGGTATGCATTGTTGCCGATGTAATCTGAATGTCGATGAAGTTCCTGCCGGTTCTAGTGTTTGCCGGTGTATGAAGTTTTTGATGTCGAGCATGTAGAAACCAATTGTCGGTGACTAGCTAGTTGGTTGCCAGATGGTTCCCATTAGTGACAACATCAACTATTCTCATAAGAGTGTAGAATGCCAACAATCTCCCCCTTTGGCATTGATGGCAGCACTCATGAGAAAAATCAAAACTGTTATCCAAAACCTAAAATCCAAATAGATGTGCTCCCCGTAAGCAAGTGATCTCCTCTATACATGCACAAACATTTTTATCTCCATTACTCCCCCTTTGACATCAATGACAAAGGATGTCATTAAAAGAGTAAAAAAATGCTACCTAAAGGTTTGTAACCGGTTGGTTACAATCTGAAAGACGTCTGCCAAAATCATATTCAGACTCTGCATAAATTTGTTGCTTTCATCTAAAGTTGCCTCAATCTATTGGATCATATTAGTGAGAGTGCATTTGCTTCTCTGGTGATCATGTTGGCAATATTGCATTATAACAGACAATGAAAGATTGTTGGCATTTTTTAAGGATATTGAGAAGGTTGTTGATGATCATGGACATAACTGATTAAAGATGTTTTACTAACTTGATATTATTATTTTGTCATTGATGTCAATAAATTGATTTTCTAATTTAGTATGATGTTGCCATATCTTGAGAAGTATGATATGAAGATTATAAAGAAGTCGGTAAAAGACACAGGAAAGAATATGATGAATAAAGGGATGAATAAGGTATTCAATGGGCAGCTACTACCGAGTCAGACAATGATGAGATCATGATGTTTTAGATTGTTTTAACATCATACATATGTTTTAAAATGTAAAGGTTAATACTATACTATGTTATCAGGCAAAGAACCTAGTTGGTAAACCCTAAGGAACCTAGTCGGTAAACCCTAAGGTTATCGCTATCGGTTAATGGTGGTGGAATGTCTACCGAGTGAATTTTAGTATTCACAGAGTTGTTACCAAGTTGTAACCAAGCTATAACAGAATGCATTAAATGTTTACATGTGGTATTTAATGAAAGAAGCTGATGAGTTGGAGCAGATCAATGATTGGCAAGCAGTGGAAGAAGTTTGTTAACAAATCTAAGGCAATGGAAAGTCGGCATGAAGATCTACAACTCAGATTGAACCGCAATACCCTGGCACGAGTTCCAAGACTATTATGCAAGTTCCAAGACAGGGTAAAACATTTTCAGATCGGAAGATGCATTGAACCTGGACAAGATTGAAGATCTGATGGCTATGATTGATCATGGGAAATGTGATCAAGGAGATTAAGTGGTTACCTAATTGTTTATAAATAGCAAACTATTGATAAATGATGTATGCGGGCAAGTGTATGCACAGGGATGCTACATAGTGATTACCGAGCATAGAAGCTTGAAGAACTGTTAGAATAACAGAGTATAGAAACACAGCAGATAGACAAGATTAGTTCTATGTCTAAATTGTATTGAACAAATAGGAATTTGCTTTAGCATTTTAGATGTGAAGTTGCAGATAGATTTTTATTACTGTTATTTTTTGAAAGTGATAGAAAATCTCTTAATCGAGTGGACTTAACAGTCTTATATGTAAATCCTCTAGCAAGGTGACATTCTAATTGAGTGTTTGAAATCCTTTGACAAGGTCACTTCTAACAAAGTGAAGATCCTAACAGATCTGAGGGAAATCCCTTAACCGGGTCACATCTAGCAATGTGTTTGTAATCTTTAACAAGATTTTCTTATAACCGAGCATACTCTAGAAGAGTATATTTCTTAGTGGGTCCGAAATCCCATAGTGGTTTTTCCCTATTTGGGTTTCCACGTTAAATCTGGTGTTATGAGGTTTATATTGTTCATATGCTTTTGAGTTTTCATGTTTGACAGTTTTGGCTATATGACTGATATATATGTTACCGAGGTTGAATCTGATGTTTTTATGGATGATTAAGTTTGTATGATTCACCCCCCCCTCTCATCTTGTTGGCTATTGGATCTGTACTTATATTAAGTATTAGAACTATCAATTGGTATCAGAGCTTTGGACTCCAAAAGGAAAGTTTAAAGGCACTTGAGTTAAAGATCCAAAGATGTATAAGAGGCATGCACCAAAGCTGAACAAGTCAAGTTTCTCTACATGGCAGAAAAGGATGAATCTACATCTATCAAGAGTTGGAGAATATGTTGTATACTATCTAGAGAATGATTTTGTCACACCAAGCACCTATCCATTGACTATGGAAGAGATAAAAGCAAAGCAAGAACAAATTCAAGCAATGATTGAAATAACATCTACATTGACTGATTCAGAGTTTAACGATCTAGAAGGCTGCAATGATGCAAAGGCAATGTGGGAAAAGCTCATATCAGTATGTGGAGGAGATGACAATGTTCAAAGAGCAAAAGTAGACAGTTTAAGAGGACTACTTGAATCTATGAGGATGAATGAAGGTGAGAACATAACTCAATACAGTACAAGACTAAAGGAGATTGTCAATCAAATCAAAGGAGCAGGTGGAACTATTGAAGAAAAAGATATAACAAGTAAGTTATTAAGAACCCTTCTACCAGCTTATGCAATCCGAGTCTCAGCAATCAATGAATTGAGGTTTGTACCTAATATGCCAGTTTCTTTGGATGCTACTATTGGTAAGCTACATGCATTTGAGTTAAGTAATTTTGATCACAGTGGATCTTTGGTAAATAAAGTTGAATCTACATTTAGTTCTTTTCATCTTGATGAATCTAATGATTCTAATGAAGGAAAGTATAACTACTCTGAAGGAGATCACAGTGGAGCGAGTGAAATATTTCAGAAGAACATGGAAGCAGTACACAAACTCTATGAAGAAATCAGAAAGCAAGAAGGGTTTGAAGCACTATTAGCCAAAAGGTTACTGAGAGGCAAAGGTAAGTATAAAGGAAAACTACCTTTGAAATGTTTCAATTGTGATAAGATCAGACATATGGCTTCTATCTGTCCTGACAAAGATTTTACTGAAAAGAGAGATTACCGAGATGACAGACAGAAAGATAACCATTATAGAGGACACCGAGTCTTCAAAAGAAGAGATAGAAAGACATGCTTAATAGTTGATGAGGAATCTAACGATGATAAATCAGATGAGACTAATACAGAGCAAGTTGTTTATGTGGCTATCAAGGATGGATCAGATGAAGAAAGGTATGAAGAAAAAGCCCTAATATCTCACATAAACACTAATGATTCTTGGATTATAGATAGTGGATGCTCACATCATATGACAGGAGATAAACACAAGTTTGTTATTTTAGAAGATTATGATGGAGGCTATGTTAGATTTGGTAATGATGCACCATGTCCGGTAAGAGGTAAAGGATCTACAACACTTCTTGATAATGCAAGATGCAATGATGTCTATTGGGTTGAAGGTTTGAAATACAATTTGTTGAGTGTAGCATAGCTAAACAACACAAGTTACCGAATAGAATTTTAGAAAGGAATTGTCAAAGTTCATGACAACAATGGAAAGTTAGCTGCTACCGGGACACAAAAAAAAGGTAATACATTTCACCCTCACTCAACTCGGAATAAGTGTTTGAATGCAAAAATTGATGATACCTGGCTATGGCATAAGAGGTTTTGTCATGTAAATTTTGATAACCTGATCAAGATAAGTAAGAAGCATAGAGTAAGAGGTCTACCGAGTCTTGAAAAACCTGAGAATGCTATGTGCCGACGATGCCAGATGGGTAAGATGACAAGATCAAGCTTTACAAGTAAGTCTTACACTTCTAAGGGAATTTTAGATCTAGTGCACACTGATCTTTGTGGTCCTATGAAAGTTCAAAATTTATTATGGTGATAAATATTTCATATTATTTGTGGATGACTATTCAAGGATGATGTCAGAAATGTTTTTAAAAGAAAAATCAGAAGCTTTTCAAATGTTTAAATGGTACAAGGCAAGAGTTGAAAATGAAACAGGAAGACAACTGAAATGTCTTAGATCAGATAGAGGAGGAGAATTCACATCTGATGAATTCAACTTATTCTACAATGATCATGGTATTAAAAGACAAGTCTCTGCACCGAGAACTCCACAACAGAATGGAATAGCTGAAAGAAGAAATAGATCTATTGTGGATTGTGCTAGAACACTGATGATTGAGAAGAAGGTGCCACAAACATTTTGGAGAGAAGCAATAAGCATAGTTGTTTACACCTTGAACCAAGTTCAATTGAAGAAAGGTACTTTGAAGACACCATATGAGATCTGGTATGATAAGAAACCTAATGTTAGTTACTTTAAAATCTTTGGAAGTAAATGCTATGTTCATAAAGATGATAGAAATGACAAGTTTGATCAAAAAAGTGAAGAAGGAATGTTTCTAGGTTACTCTTCTAGAAGCAAAGCATTTAAATGTCTGATAAAATCATCTAAAAAAATAGTAGAAAGTGCAAATGTGAAAATTGATGAATTTGCAGAAAGAAATGATGAAGGGAACTCCAAAGAACCAGAAGACTATGACGAATTTGTCTATGTGCAACCGAGAAGTCCTATAGAGAAAACTGTTGAAGAAAATATCCAGTTACCAAGTGATGAAGAAGATCATACAGAGCCTACCGAGCCTGTATTAGCCAAGTATGTTAGAAGACATCATTCACCAAGTCAAATTATAGGAGATAAGGATGATCCAGTGATGACAAGGAACAAACTGAGACAGAACACATGTTTGATATCTGAATTTGAAGCGAGAATAGTAAAAGAGGCATTTAACAGTGAAGATTGGGTAAATGCTATGATAGAAGAGATTGATCAAATCAAGAAGAATGACACATGGACACTAATCCCAAGACCGAAGGACAAAAATGTAATTGGTACAAAGTGGATTTTCAGAAACAAGCTAAATGAAAAAGGGGAGGTCATTCGAAACAAAGAAAGATTAGTTTGCAAAGGTTATGCACAAGAAGAAGGAATTGATTATGGTGAAACTTTTGAACCTGTTGCTAGACTTGAAGGAGTAAGAACATTGTTGGCCTATGCTTCTTTCAGGAACTTCAAGGTATATCAAATGGATGCCAAATTTGCATTTCTGAATCGAATATTAGAAGAAGAAGTTTTCATTGAACAACTTGAAGGATTTGTTGAAGACAATAATAAAGATCAGGTATGTAAGTTGAACAAAGCTTTATATGGTTTGAAACAAGCACCAAGAGCATGGTATGAAAGATTACACTCTTATTTGATTAAGATTGGTTTTATAAGGACTAGTGAGAACAACAACATGTACATGAAGGATGATGAAAATGGAATACTGATCTCAACCATATTTGTTGATGACATTATATTATGTGGAAATGACTCTTTATGCAAGAACTTTGGAAATGAAATGAGAAAAGAATTTGAGATGTCATTAATCGGTGAGATAAAGTATTTTATAGGTTTACAAATACTACAAATGAAAAATGAGATTTTCATTACTCAATCCAAGTACATAAAGGAAATCTTGAAGAAATTTGGAATGGATGATTCAAAACCAATAAGTACTCCTATGACTACCAACTGTAAATTATCAAAGAATGATGAATCTGCATCTATTGATGGGACAGTCTACCAATCCATGATTGGAAAGCTACAATATGTTGTTCACAGCAGACTAGACATAGCACATGCAGTAGGTATAGTTGCAAGATTCTTTGCAGATCCTAAGGAAACACACATGACAACAATCAAAAGAATTTTTAGATACTTGAAAGGCACAGAGGATTATGGCTTAGTATATCAGAAAGGAAATGATTTTGATTTACAAGTTTATACTGATGCTGATTGGGTAGGCAACATTGATGACAGAAAAAGCAAAAGTGGTGGAGCTTTCTTTTTAGGAGAAAGACTAGTGAGTTGGCTTAGCAAGAAACAAGGATGTGTTTCACAGTCAACAACAGAAGTTGAATACGTTGTTGCAGCATTGAATTGTACCAACATTGCATGGATCAAACAACTGTTGGAAGGTATAAATGAGAAAGTTACTGAGCCAGTAACTATATTCTGTGACAATACCAGTGCCATTAATATTTCAAAAAATCCTGTTATGCACTCTAAGACAAAGCACATATCTATCAAATATCATTATCTTAGAGAAGAAGCTCATGAGAAGAAAGTGGTATTGGAATATGTTAGCACAAAGGAGCAAATAGCAGATATCTTCACCAAGCCACTACCAAAGGACACTTTTGAATATCTCAGAAGTAAGCTAGGGGTCCTACCCCTATCTTCTACTCACTGACCGAGTTCGGTGAAAGCATCAATCCGATGACTCTATTGAATATCTTTTGGGAGTTGATGCTGGAGTTATACAATTTAGGATGTTTTCTAAAAGTGTACTAGAATTAATACTGGAAATAATACAGAGAATATTACAGGGAACAGGAATTGAAGACAAATGCTCTGACTGAGACTCAGTTGATACACAACAACAGGAAATAGCTTCTTATAGAAACAAATTATGTTTTAGTTCTTTTCTTTTTGGCATTGTTGTCAAAGGGGGAGAATACCTATGAAAGGGGAGAAGAGTAGACTACAGATTGGAAAGAAGACTGAGAAAATAGGAGAAGTCTAATGTATGGGGGAGAGCATTTCAACAGACAATGAGATTGTTGACAATGAGAAAATAGGAGATTGTTGGCAATATTGCATTATAACAGACAATGAAAGATTGTTGGCATTTCTTAAGGATATTGAGAAGGTTTTTGATGATCATGGACATAACTGATTAAAGATGTTTTACTATCTTGATATTATTATTTTGTCATTGATGTCAAGAAATTGATTTTCTAATTCAATATGATGTTGCCATATCTTGAGAACTATGGTATGAAGATTATAAAGAAGTCGGTAAAAGACACAGGAAAGAATATGATGAATAAAGGGATGAATAAGGTATTCAATGGGAAACTACTATCAAGTTAGACAATGATGAGATCATGATGTTTTAGATTGTTTTAACATCATACATATGTTGTAAAATGTAAAGGTTAATACTATACTATGTTATCAGGCAAAGAACCTAGTCGGTAAACCCTAAGATTATCGCTATCAGTTAATGAAGGCAGAATGTCTACCGAGTGATGTTTAGTATTCACCGAGTTGTTACAGAGTTGTAACCAAGCTATAATAGAATGCATTAAATGTTTACATGCAGTATTTAATGAAAGAAGTTGATGAGTTGGAGCAGATCAATGATTGGTAAGCCATGGAAGAAGTTAGTTAACGAATCTAAGGCAATGGAAAGTCGGCAAGAAGATCTATAGCTTAGATTGAACCGCAATACCCTGACACAAGTTCCAAGACTATTATGCAAGTTCCAAGATAGGGTAAAACATTTTCAGATCAAAAGATGCATTGAACCTGGACAAGATTGAAGATCTGATGGCTATGATTGATCATGGGAAATGTGATCAAGGAGATTAAGCAGTTACCTAATTGTTTATAAATAGGAAACTGTTGATAAAAAATGTATGCGGGCAAGTGTATGCACAGGGATGCTACATAGTGATTACCAAGCATAGAAGCTTGAAGACCTATTAGAATAACAAAGTATAGAAGCCCAGCAGATAGACAAGATTAGTTCTATGTCTAAATTGTATTGAACAAATAGGAATCTGCTTTAGCATTTTAGATGTGAAGTTGCAGATAGATTTTTATTACTATTATTTTGTGAAAGTGACAGAAAATCTCTTAACCGAGTGGAATTAACAGTCTTATATGTACATCCTCTAGCAAGGTGACATTCTGATTGAGTGTTTGAAATCCTTTGACAAGGTCACTTCTAACAAAGTGAAGATCCTAACAGATCTGAGGGAAATCCCTTAACCGGGTCACATCTAGCAATGTGTTTGTAATCTTTAACAGGGTTTGCTTTTAACTGAGCATACTCTAGAAGATTATATTTCTTAGTGGGTCCGAAATCCCATAATGGTTTTTCCCTTTTTGGGTTTCCATGTTAAATATGGTGTTATGAGGTTTATATTATTCATATGCTTTTGAGTTTGCATGTTTGACAATTTTGGTTATATGACTGATATATATGTTACCGAGGTTGAATCTGATGTTTTTATGGATGATTAAGTTTGTATGATTCACCCCCCCTCTCATCTTGTTGGTTATTGGATCTGTACTTATATTAAGTATCAGAACTATCAAATCATTCTCCTTGTACTGTTGCCTTAGACAATTCAATTCTCTGAGTAATCAAATTATTTAGCCTTGGACCAACTTTGTCTTTTAGTTCCCAGGCATTAGACCTTATTCTTGCCTTCTCTTTCTCAAGTTTTTCTAGCTTCTCCTCAAAACCTACCATTTCCTGCTCAAAAACTAATGTAAGTCCAGATGAGCCTATAATATTATCTGCAATATCATCAATTTCCTTTCGTGTCTTCTTTATCTCCTTATCAATGTCCTCAGTCAAATAGTGAGGTTTACATGCTTCCCTATATAGCTCCTTATACTCCAAAATTGTAGAATTGAGTACTGGTAAAAGTGTATCCACATGATCGGTACATTTCTTTATGGTGTTTTCAAAGAATGTGTTTTCCTCTTTTTCAACTCTCTCCTTTATGATATCCTCATTCACCTTGTCTATAGTTATAAGATTATCAGAAATGAATTTAGACAATGTGTCCAATTTACCTAAAGAATCCTTAATGTGATCTATCTGACATGTAGGTGCAATCATTTTTAGAATAGGTAAAGTGTTGTCAATTGCCTTAAAAGCCAATGCATTGCAATCAGTTATCCTCTTTATAAAATCCAAAAGTACCTCTGTGATATTGGTAGGTCTGAATTCACCTGTACATGTACTCGGCTCAGCTATAGATTTCATCTCAACATATGTTTGACCAATCACCTTCAGTATCTCCTCTTTATTTCCATCAGATTTATCCATTTTTCTTTTATTTTCCTCTGGTGGATCTGTCTGTGTTTGTACCTCAACCTTTAATGGTTTCTCAGATTGTTTCAGTGTCTCTATAACTACCGGTTTTTCAGTATCAACATGAACCTCTGCCTCAATTTGTTTCTCTGAAAGTTCTACTGCCGGCTGTGTTAGCATACATTTTTGCAAAATCTTATGTGCTATTATGGAGAATTTACTGCTAGTTTGCATGTGAAGGAATCTTATTAGCACGGGAAAAATTTTCTAAGGATTATTTGTTTTAGGAAGGTCAAGGTATCACTTGGGCACACTAAGGGCATGCACTAAGTATAGACTACACAAGGAATCTAGTATGGGAGCATTTATCAGTGGAGAAGTTATTATGGTATAATCTAATATTGTTTTTCAGTATGTATCAGACCCTGTGGGATAGCTGGGATCACTATTATTCATGGTGGATGGCTCATTTTTTCAAAACTGCAAAATTTCAATTATTGGCATAAGTAGTCCCCATGAAACAACATTGGCAAGCAAAAGAAGGATTATCGAAATGACATTTACTGATAAATCAGAAGGCAGACTCATTTAAGCACTTAAATGATATTCAACACGTTGCACACTCTTAGGAAAGTCATACCATCGGGATAGTTTGTTCCGATAAAGCAGAAGGAGGGTGTTTTCTATCGACATGCATTGACTTATCGGGAAAGTGTAAAAATTGTTATATCGATAGCCGATGATGCTATTGGTGTAACTTGTAACGATGAAAATGCAGTGCAGATCATGGACTTATAGCATCAAGAGATCATAAATTATGAAAAAAATTCTATCTCGATACCCGATGACTGAAGGGAACTGAAGGTAGGTCCATCGGAGAAAAAGACCGAATCAGGATAGTGCAGAAAAAGTTAGGCCAATCCCTGATGACATAAAGAATCGGAAGGCGAAACCATTTGTATTACCTATACCGATAAAGCATACTTGGAGGTATAAAGAATAAAAGTGCATCGGAGTAACATCGGGACTTCGGGAGGAATAGAAAAAGGCTATTCCAACCCCTGATGAAGATAAAATCACCTGCGGGGATATCGGTATGAGTTATACTGACAAAGTAACATAGATTGAAGACTCATCGGGATGTCAGGAGGAGGAGTTTTATGCTATGCCAAATGCCAATAAGATTGTTATGGCAGATGGTGAATTAAAAGGAGGTCTTCAGGGAGCGTTATACTAATGGATCATGAAAACAAAAGAAAAGCCAAAACAAAAGGAGTGTCCATTGGGAAAAAAGTAACCATCTGGATAGAAGAAAAATTGCTATCCCTAGACCCGATGAGTCGGTCGGGATAGCTTATGTTGATACAGCCGAAGGTAAGTTTTATGTTTGACTTAATGAATACCTAATTTTCTTTCTCTCGTACAGGATTTGTTTATCAAGAAGACAATGGCACTGAGGAGTATACAAGTAGAAGAAACTATGGGAATTCCTGAAATCTCAGTCCGTGAACTTAGTTGTTTGTCATGTTGTAATTACATGTCTTTAGTTGCAAATTAGGTAGTCGCTAGGAATAGATGCATTGGTTTGAAGCTTGTTCACATCCCTTCAGTCATGTATATAATAGGATACCAGAACCAATGACATGGGAGAGATGGGAAATGGCTTGTAAGGGCTGTAGTATTTTGTACTAAAGAAGTCTATGGGAAGAAGAAGTGTTTGTTGATGCAAATTGATTGTAATGGAGTATCTTCAAGTGTAGCTTTTGTATGCAATTTCAATTCAAAGATTAATATACAAGATTCATTGTTTCTATCCGAGATAGTGTATACTTTCTGTGTTGATGAATTAATTCTATCCTCTTGATAAACCTACTTTTGGGCTTGCTGTGATGTGCCATCACATGATGTTGCACTAAATATGGAATTGGTTTTTTCATTATTTATGTAACACATATTGAAACCTTCACAGTGATAGGTACTACTATCTCTTGAGTTGATTGAATTGGTTGTCCACAAATTAACATCTATATCCTTGGATAGAGGCACTGGTCTGTTATTTATCTTCTATGGGTTGGGATTGTTATGCATAAGGTCTTTATCAGAGAAACATTCCTCTGAATCTTATATGAACTGATCTGTACATGATTTATGCAAGTCTTAAGAGAAATCATTTTTCATATTACATTTTAATTCATTTTCTTTTATCAACATTCAAGAGGCATTCAAATAAAAGCACACAATAAGGTACAATAGCAGGAAACTATTGCCATTCTTGCAGAAGCCTATCTTAATAAAACTTTAAATCCCCTTTAAATAATCTCTTAGTGCTTGAGAGAGAAAGGTATACCCACCTAGGTTTAGTGGAGCCTTAAGTGTAGAGGGATTTGGTCTTCTACCATCCTTGTTTGTTGGCCAATGCTAGTTGGATCAGTTAAGGGCTTGGCAAATCCTTAAGTTTTCTAATCTGTGGTTTTGGGCACCAACAAATTGGCGACTCTGTTGGGGGGGAATTATTAAGATTCTACTGGAGAGTTAAATTGAAGATATTGGTAAAATATAATCTAGAATCTCTCGTGATAGATCATTGAATTAGTAACCAATTAAGAGTTCCCAATTTGAGTCCCACAACTAACAAATTGGTGACTCTACTAGGGAGTTGTCATACATAGTTTGACATTCACCTAGAAGCTCTGGCGTTTTTTCATTGAAGATTCAATAAGTTTTGTTTTACCCATCTGAGTCACACAATAGATTGGCAACTTTTCTAGGGAGTTGTTTGTAAAACATCAATTCCAGAATCTCATTTAAGGTGCTCTACTGGAAGGAAGAACCCAAGAGCTTAATAAGTAATTTTTCTGCCATAGGAGGTGGTGACTCTACCTAATAAGAAGTTCTATTTTGATTGGCGACTCTAGTGGGGAAGAGACCTACAAGGAGATGAAAATTTTCCTTTTTGAAAATGTTTCAAAGAAAGCCTTTTATTCCAGATGGCATCAGGCCATTGGATCTCAGTGGCTTTCAATGTATTCCAAACCAGTTGTTCCCTAAGCTTTCACAACTTGTACCAAGATTCCATGGGAAATATGATGAGTCAACAATTGATCATTTGGATGTATTTTATACATTTGTAAAGGATTATGAGGTTTATGCAAAAGATTATGTGATGAAATTATTTGTCAGGACTTTGAAGGACAATGGAAGAGAATCTTATGAATCACTTCCTACACATAGCATCTCATCATGGAGGGAGTTGGAGCAATGGTTCCTTGATGTGTTTTATGATGCAGGTGAAGAGGGACATATGAGCTATGAGCCAGAGGAGGACCAACAATACATAATAGAAGCAAAAGTTTGTATGTCTCCTTTGGATGAATTTATTGACATAAAAAAATAGGAAGATGAATCTACAACACAATTATTTATGAGGATGTTCAATATATACACAAAAATACCTTCAAACATCAAGCCCCCATTTTCAAGAAAAATGCATGAGTTGGGGATTTATCATAATCCTCAGGTAAGGCTTCTACTTGAGATTTTATATGAAAACATGTTAGAGGAAGAATCTGATGATAAAGAAGAAATTATGGATTTAAGTAGGGAAGAATCCATATGTGTAGGTACAAACATAAATAATAAAGAGGATACATTCCTCGATCCAGAAGAAATTTTGTATTTGTTAGATAAAGAATATGAAAGATATGTTTAGAATAATGATCCAATTTTTTTTCAGAATAAACAGACTAATGGATTAGGGCACATTCAGGGTCTATTTGATGAATAAAATGATGATTCCTAGGAAAATAATACATCAGGGAAATACATACACAGTGAGGAGTGTAATAGGAAATGTGTCCTCGAAAATCCTTTTGAATTTTTTTTAAATCCTCAGTATCATGAAACTCCACATGAATGTGAGGAAATGATTTTTTGTGAATCATTTTTTAGTCCCTCCTATGAAATTATTGACTATCCAAGAAGTGAAGGCAAAATGGATTTACATTCAGTAAATAGACATGAAGAAACTTCAGCAAATAGCATTTATGAAGACATTATTCTTGAAAAATAAAACATGTGATGGACTCTAGGAGGATAAAAAATTTGAAGAGGATGTAATAATAACCGATTTCCCAAATGCTTTTACTATGTTGGATAATAATATTCATGAAAAAATTTATGTACAGGAAGGCACTTCAGCGAATTAAGACATTATTCAAGGGGATGATGACTCTTAGGAAAATTCCCATGAAGGTATACCAAAAATTTCTGTGTTTTCGGGTCCATTGTTTGAAAAGGATATGGGAGAAGATATATCCTGAAGTAATGTTTCAAAGACTATGAGAGAAAAGGAAATAATATATGAGAAGGTAGATGTGATACCTCAGCACAACATTGTTAAAAAAGATATGTACCCAAAGCCTCTTTGTGAGAGGGGTAAAATATTTCCAAAGCATAGGGAAATAGAAAATATGTTTGAAGGTGATATTTGTTCAGGTTCTCATTTTGATAAAATCATATGTGATAAAGATTCCTATGTGTGCCCTAATTTACCAATTAAGAAAAATGAAATATTTTTTCAAAGTAAGGAGGTGGTAAAAATGAACATTATGGGATGTAATCTTAAAGGGATAAATAGTTTGAATTATTGCAACAGGGGTGGTGTTAAGTCCAATGTGGATATTGCATTGGGAGGCTAAAATATTTTTCAAGAAAGAAAAAGTAGACTAAAATTTATTTTCGCTCCAAAGAATGTTACATACTCAGAAAATGTGTTAAACAATGAAAGGAGTATTCAGATTTCTAACATTGAAAGTTTTTATGAAAGTTACATTAGGGTGCAATCCACATATGATAGTAAAAGTGACTGGAAATATTTTATCAAGGAAATGAGACATGGTGAAATAGTAGGGTTATCAAATGAGCATTAGGTAAATGTTTTTAGGATTACATATCTAGAAACCAAATGTGATAAAGGATATGATTATGATGATTTAATGATGATGATGGCATGCGACCATGAAAAATGTAGAAAAGTGGAAAAAATGAGTTCACCAATTCATATAGTTAGTAAAGAGGATGATCATACAATCAGAAGGTGCATATTGCTACAAGATGTGAATTAGGTTTTTGATAGAGGAAAGAAATGATGTTCATTTTTCAGGGGCCTGGGGCCACCAAATTAAACTCAAACAGGAATCTATAGAAAGGAGGAGAAAATGCATAATTCTTGAAGAATACTAATGGTGAAATGCAGGGATTTCCAGTCCATGCTCAATACCTTAAGCATTTCTTCTCTTGATGATCAGGGAGTATTTCTTGTATTATAGTAATATAGTTTTTTCTCTTGTTTTCTGTTATTTGTTTTCAATTTTTATTTTGGTCTGCTTTCCAAAGATAACTAGGATCTTGCTATGTCCTTAAAGAGAACATACATCCCCAGAAAGAGCCATAGTTAGCACACATTTTTGCAAAATCTTATGTGCTATTATGGAGTATTTACTGTTGGTTTGCATGTGAAGGAACCTTATTAGCATGGGCAAAGCTCTCTAAGGATCAATTGTTTGAGGAGTGTCAAAGTATCACTTGGGCACACTAAGGGCATGCACTAAGTATAGACTGCACAAGGAATCCAGTATGGGAGCATTTATCAGTGGATAAGTCATTATGGTATAATATAAGATTATTTTTTAGTATGTATCAGACCCTATGGGATAGCTGGGATCACTATTATTCATGTTGGATGGCTCATTTTTTCAAAACTGCAAAATTTTAATTATCGGCATAAGTAGTCCCGATGAAACAACATTGGGAAGCAAAAGAAGGATTATCAGCATGAAATTTACCGATAAATCAGAAGGAAAACTCATTGGAGCACTTAAATGATATTCAACATGATGTATACTTTTAGGAAAGTCATACCATTGGGATAGCTTGTTCCGATGAGGTAGAAGGAGGGTTTTTTCTATCTGCATGCATCAACTTATCGGGAAAGTGTAAAAATTGTTATACCGATAGCCGATGAGGCTATCAGTGTAATTTGTAACGATGAAAAGGTAGTAAAAATCATGGACTTATAGCATTAGGAGATCATCCCGATACCCGATGACTAAAGTCAGGTCCATCAAAGAAAAAGACCCTATCAAGATATTGCAGAAACAGTTAGGCCAATCCCCAAAGACAGAGAATTGGAAGGTGGAACCATCGGTATTACCTATACCAATAAAGCATACTTGGAGGTATAAAGCATAAAAGTGCATCAGAGTAACATCGAGACTTTGGGAGGAATAGAAAAAGGCTATTCCAACCCCTGATGAAGATAAAAGCACCTGTGGGGATATCGGTATGAGTTATACCAACAAAGTAACATAGATTGAAGACTCATCGGGATGTCGGGAGGAGGAGTTTTATGCTATGTTGAATGTCGATAAGTTTGTTATGGCAAATGGTGAATTGCAAGGAGGTCTTTAGGGAGAGTTATACTGATGGACCGTGGAAACAAAAGAAAAGCCAAAACATAAGGAGTATCCATCGAGACAAAAGTAACCATCGGGATAGAAGAAAAATTGTTACTCTGAGACCCGATGAGTCGGTCGGGATAGCTTATGCCGATACAGCCGAAGGTAAGTTTTATGTTTGACTTAATGAATACCTAATTTTCTTTCTCTCATGTAGGATTTGTTTATCGAGAAGACAATGGCACTAAGGAGTATACAAGCAGAAGAAACTACGAGAATGCCTGAGATCTCAGTACATGAAATTATTTGTTTTTTATGTTGTAATTACATGTCTTTAGTTGCAAATTAGGTAGTCATTAGGAATAGATATATTGGTTTGAATCTTGTTCGCATCCCTTCAGTTATGTATATAACAGGATACCAAAATCAATGACAGGGGATAGATAGGGAAATGACTTGTAAGGGCTATAGTATTATGTACTAGAGAAGTCTATGGGAAGAAGAAGTGTCTGTTGATGCAAATTGATTGTAATGGAGTATCTCCAAGTGTAGCTTTTGTATGCAATACCAATTCAAAGATTAATATACAAGGGTCCTTGTTTCTATTTGAGATAGTGTATACTTTCTGTGTTAATGAATTAATTCTGTCCTCTTGATAAACCTACTTTTGGGCTTGTTGTGATGTGCCATCACATGATGTTGCACTAAATATGGAATTAGTTTTTCCATTATTTATGTAACACATACTTAAACCTTCACAAAGATAGTTACTATTATCTCTTGAGTTGATCGAATTGGTTGTCCACAATGTAACATCTATATCCTTGGATAGAGGCATTAGTCTGTTATTTATCTTCTATGGGTTGGGATTGTTATGCATAAGGTCCTTATTAGAGAAAAATTCTTCTAAATCTTATATGAACTGATCTGTAGATGATTTCTGCAAGTCTTAAGAGAAATCATTTTTCATAATACTTTTTAATTCATTTTATTTTATCAACATTCAAGAGGCATTCAAATAAAAGAACATAATAAGGTACAGTAGCAGGAAACTATTGCCATTCTTGCAGAAGGTTAGATTCAATGACAATCCCAAAGACACTAAGAGGGGGGGGGGGTGAATCAGTGTCTAACTGGTTAGTAGAATAATTTAACTTATTTATAACTTTTCATCCCAAAACAGTGTACTGGTAAATAAGAATTATTTCAATAAACATAGAAACACACCATAACACAAGATATTTAATGAGGAAACCCGGTGTGGGAAAAACCTTGGTGGGATTTGTGACCCACAATATTTACTCATTGACCAATCAATAAATACTACTTACAATGAGGGGCCTGCACATGCAGGGAGGCCAATAGCCTAGGGCTCACTGCTCAATAAAGAGTCACACTGACTACAAAATGGATTATCAAATCCAATACAATGTACTTCTCAAAACATCATCTCTCATGCTAGGTTCAGTACCGGTTTAAGCTCAGTCAATAACCAAAACCTTTGTTGTCAACTATATCACCTTATGCAAAATTGTCTCATCACACATTATCATCTCTCTCTCATCTACATCTCATAAAATGACCTATAAGATCTCATACATATATGAGTCTTTTACAATATAACATGTTCGCTTACAAAAGATAATTACAAAACAATTCTTATAAACAAAATTTTATCCCATGTCGGTTGAAGTGTTGGTATGCATTGTTGCTGATGTAATCTGAATGTCGGTGAAGTGCCTGCTAGTGCCAGTGTCTGTCGGTGTAGGAAGTTTGTGATATCAGGCATGTAGAAACCAATTGTCGATGAATTGCCAGTTGGTTGCCAGATGGTTTCCATCAATGACAACATCAACTATTCTCATAAGAGTGTAGAATGCCAACAAAATAGGTCTGGTACCTTTCTAGGTTATGGACCGGTATCATGCTAACATGTACTCTACACATTACCAGGGTGTTTCAGGAGGATTTATGGATTTGTTATTATTGTTTTGGTCTTAAGCCAACATGGCATATCATTATAATATGGAATTATGTAATGATCTTATTGTAATATCTTTTAGGTGGCCGACCTAATTGGTTTAGGCCTTAGGGTTTGTAAAAATAAAAGGTAGAAACTCTTTGTATAGTATCATAGTTATTTAAATTTCATGTTCAAGCAATGTAATGTGTGAATATTGTAATATCATTTTGGCAGAGGAGTTGGTCAATCATTGGTGATTGAATTGGATTCAGAAGAGGATTTAGTCCTCCGACATTGAGTTTAACTGGGACTATAATTAGGCATGGTAGATGCTATTTCTGGTAGTTTAATCTATTGGATTGTTGTCCATTTATCTTGAGATGGCTGTAGCCTCTCTATAGTCAGTGAGACTCTTTTGTAATTAGCAATACGCTCTAGGCAATGTGCCTTCCTGCATATGCAGGCCCCTCATTGTATCATATATAATTTGCAAAAGTATCATTTGACTGTGGGTAGGCTTCCCACCGTGGTTTTTCCCTTTCTAGGTTTTCCATGTACAAATCATGGTGTTATGTGGTATGGTTTCTTTGAATTGATTATCTGGTTAAATTGTTAAGTTGTATTGTTTACTGGTATATGTTCCTACCGACATCTATATGTGCTTTACTGGTACTTGATTTGTTTTAAGGTTGTGTCGTGGATAAAAAGTTATAATATGTTAACAATTGATTCACCCACCCCCCCTCTTAGTTGTTCACCAATTATCCTAACAATTGGTATTAGAGATCATATGACAACTAACACTGCTAATCCTTTGGCAACTATTTTTAGAAGAGAAATCCCTAAAGCTTGATGGAACAAATTATGGGATATGGAAAATGCGAATGGATACTCACCTTAGATGTCTTGGCAAGGATATTTGGGAGATCACTAAGAAAGGATAGACACCTTATGATCCGGCATCTAGCAATCTTGCTCCTGCAGACTTGGATAATAATATTAAAAATGATTGCAGAGCTAGAGAAGCCCTCTTATGTGCACTTACTGATCAATAGATCATGGGATTGACTGATAAATCATTGGCTAAAGTTATGTGGGAAAAAATGCAAACTTTGAATGAAGGTGATCCTACTATCAAAATTGTTAAGCTTGATGGTTACCGGGTAAGATATGAAAACTTGAAAATGGAAGATAATGAGAGAATTATTGTATTTATGGAAAGAGTAAATGAGATTGTTATGGGAATTCAATGTTGTGGAAGATTTCTAAGTGAAGATGAAATAGTTTCCAAAGTCTTGAGAGCCCTTCCACCAACTTAAAAGATTAAGGCAACTGCAATTAATGAGTTAAGAAAAATGGAAAACACTTCAGTTAACAGAGATTTTGATTGGGAAGTTATTTGCTTTTGAGCTTGAAGAATTTGGATCTTCTAGAGCTGTAAAGTCTAAACCCACTTTTCATGCATCATCATCATCATCATCTACCAGAAAAAGTGATTGGAAATCCCTATATAGAAAATAATTGGAAGACATGAGGAAAGAAGATGAAGAAGTTGAGCAACTTGAAGCCTTATTTGCTAGAAGAGTACCTAAAGGACCAACTAGAAGTAAGTATGAAGGAAAAGCACATTTTAAATGTTTTGCATGTAATAAGATTGGTCATTTTACATTGTAATGTCCTAAAAGGAATGCAAGGTTTGAGGAAAGAGTTAAGAAATCTTTTAAGCCTAAACAAAATAGATATAGATTCAAGAAAAGTAAATAATGCTAAATAGCAGATGAGGAAGGAGTAACTGATGACCTTGGCGATAAACTGACATAAGACTCTACTAGTGGATCTAGCAATGGAAAAGAATCGGTGTTCTATGCTTTGAAGGAAGACGAATCAGAACCAGCTATCAAAAATGAAGAAAAGGCCCTAGTAGTAAAATTTAAAGATAAGGATGAATGGGAAATTGATAGTTGATGCTCACATCATATGATTGGAGATAAAGAGAAATTTTTGTCCCTGCAAGAATACAATGGTGGTCAAGTGAGATTTGGAGATGACAAGGCATGTATGATCAAAGGTAGAGGTATTATTTTTTTGGATGGCAAGCATAATACTAATAATTTCTATTATGTAGAAGGTTTAAAGCATAATCTTTTGAGTGTTAGTCAATTGGTTGATAATGGTTTTCAACTTTAGTTTAAAGATAGAAAATGCAAAATCATTAACAAAATAGTTTGGAGATTGCAACCAGTATTCAGATAAGAAGTAATATCTTCCACTTGAACATTGGTAATAAGACATGCTTGATTGCTCATACTGATGAGATTTGGCTATGACATAAAAGGTTATGTCATGTTAATTTTGATTGTATTGTTAAGATGAGTTAAACTAAGGCAGTTAGAGATATACCTAAGATTATGAAGCCTCATAATCCGGTATGTAAGGAATGTCAATTAGGTAAGAAAGTTAGAAGTTCTTTTAAGAGCATACATGATAAATCTAATGATGTACTTAATTTGATTCACACTTACTTATGTGGTCCAACAAGGACTAGAAGCTTTCAAGGTGATAGGCATTTCATGCTGATTATTGATGACTATTCTAGAATTATGTGGGTGTCTTTTCTAAGGGAGAAGTCTGAAGCTTTTGAGAAATTAAAGATCTTTAAAGTGAAGGTTGAAACTAAAACTAGATTGATAATCAAATATTTAAGATCAGATCATGGCGGTGAGTTCACTTGTCATGAATTTAAAAGTTATTGTGAGATAAATGGAATCAAGAGACAACTATCTGCACCTAGGGCTCCTCACCAAAATGGAGTAGTTGAAAGAAAGAACAAAACCATTTTGGATGCAGCCAGATCTATGATGATGGTAGCCAAATTGCCTCATATCCACTAGAGAGAAGCAGTGAGTACAACAGTCTACGCATTCAGTAGAGTTCACATCAAAGGTGAAATAGATAAGTACTCCTATGGTGACAAGTGAGAAATTATCTATCAAGGATACTTCTACACCAATAAATCTGACAAGGTATAAGTCTATGATTGGTGGTCTGTTATATCTAACTCAGACTACACATGATATTATGAATGCAGTAAGTATTGTTTCAAGATATCAAAGTAATCCTAAAGTTAATCATGAATGTGCAGTAAAAAGGATATTTCGATGTTTGCAAGGAACAACAAAATATGGTTTGTGGTATTCTAAAAATGATGATTTCTCTTTATGTGCATATACTGACTCAGATTGGGTAGGAGATACTGTTGACAGGAAGAACACTTTTGGTGGAGCTTTCTTACTTGGAAAGAAAATATTTTCATGGATCAATAAAACACAGTCATGCATTTCTTTATCTATTGTAGAAGTTGAGTATGTTGCAGCTGCAACTAATTGCACTCAAGTCTTATGGATGAAGCAAATGTTGAAGGATATTAGGGTAAATTGTAGTGAACTAGTAGTAATCTACTGTGATAACTTTGTAGCTATTGACATGTCTAAGAATCTAGTATTTCACTCTAAGAATAAGCATATTTCAATAAAGTATAACTTTCTGAAGGACAAGGTAGAAGCAAAGGAAGTCAAATTGGTTTATGTGAACACTAAAGAATGGATTGCAGATATATTCACTAAACCACTATCTAAGGAATTATTTGAGTATTTGAGAGACAGGTTAGGGGTTTCTACCCCTTCGGTAGAGAATTTATTGATGAAGTTTGTCATCAGTCTGACATGCAGTATAAGAGACATTATTCATTCTGTCACTGATGAGTGGTGCTACTACTCAGGGGGAGTAGTCAGCTTTGAGATCGGGAGGTTTATATTCTTGCTTTGATATTTTTGTCAGATTTATGGCATTGATGTCAAAGGGGGAGTGATAGTGATGTGAAAAATCATTCATAACCTTACAAAGATGTCATTCAAAGGGGGAGAGATATTAATATTCAGGAGATTGTTGGTTTTCTTCCACAGGGGGAGACTTGTTTTGCACTTCTTGGTACTTAGATGTTTTTCACATCTAGTGTTTCCATAAATGCCAAAGGGGGAGATTGTTCTGATTGATTGAAAAATAGGTTTTAAGGGCCCGAAACCATTACAACATAGTTAGAAAGAAAACTGAGAAAATAAGAGTCCATATACAGAGCGACTGGTCAAAAGACCAGCGAACAGAAAGAATAGCCAAACAACACCAAAGGGGGAGATTGTTGACATTATGGATGAATTGATTATTTGTTGCATTGATGTTTTGTCATTCATGTCAATACTAGCTATTATGATTGGTTACTGACAGACAAGTTATGGTTACCGGTAGAAGATCTAGTGTTACCGATAGAAGAGACTATTTGTTGGTCACATCTGACATGTTTGGATCAGTGAAGTATGTTTGATTTTATATGTTATATGCTCCATGAGAATGTTTTGGTCTGTTGGTATTGGCTTGGTAATCGAATATGATCATTCACTCTGGTAAACCCTTACCAACACTAGTTTAAGGCTTTACCGATAGAGCTTTCATTGAGGAATGATGACAAGATGCATAATTGGTGTTGGTGCAGCTTCTTCATGGATTTTAGGATGTTGAAGATGTTCTTTGATCGAGCTTCAACTACTTAAAGACATTGATTTGCGTGGTGGACCCAAAGTAGGTCTGGTACCTATCTAGGTTATGGATCCGTATCATGCTAACGTGTACTCTACATGTTACCAGGATGTTTTAGGAGGATTTAAAGATTTTTAATTATTTTTTTGGTCTTAAGCTGACATGGAATACCATTGTAATATGGAATTATGTAATGGTCTTATTGTAATATCTTTTAAGTGGCCGACCTAATTAATTTAGGCCTTAGGGTTTGTATAAATAAAAGGTAGAAACACTTTGTAGAGTATCGTGTTTATTGAAAAGGTCATGGTCAAGTAATGTAATGTGTGAATATTGTAATATCATTCAGGCAAAGGATTTCATCAATCATTGGTGACCAAACTGGATTAAGAAGAGGATTTAGTCCTCCGACATTGAGCTTAACCGGGACTGTAATCAGGCATGGTAGATGCTATTTCTAGAAATTCACTCTATTGGATTGTTGTCCATTTATCTTGAGATGGTTGTAGTCTCTTTGTAGTTAGTGAGACTCTTTTGTAATGAGCAGTACACTCTAGGCAGTGTGCCTTCCTGCATGTGCAGGCCCCTCATTGTATCATATACTTTCTACGGAAGTATCATCTAACTATGGGTAGGCTTCTCACCATGGTTTTTCCCTTTCTAGGTTGTCCACGTACAAATCATGGTGTTATGTGGTATGTTTTCTTTGCATTGATTATCTGGTTAAATTGTTAAGTTGTATTGTTTACCAGTATTTGTTCCTACTGACATCTATATGTGCTTTACTGTTACTTGATTTGTTTTAAGGTTGTGTTGTGGATTAAAAGTTATAATCCGTTAACAACTAATTCACCCCCCTTAGTTGTTCACTGATTATCCTAAAAAGATCCTCTTGTGTGGCATCTAAATGATCTAATGGAGGACATGGAGGGTTTCGGGGTAGCGGTGGTTGTTGAGGAGCAACATTTTGAGGATTCTATGGTTGTGGAGTAACATTTTGAGGGTTTTCTTTTTGCTCATGTGCAATGTTTACATGGTTTACTTCTGTTTCTTGTGCAAGAGGAGGTCTTTGTTGTCTATTTCATTTTGGGGGATTGTTTGAAGAATCTGACATCAAATTATTAAAATCAAAACTTAAATCAATTGAAAAACCCTACTTCAATTAAAATGCAAACAAAAATAATCAAACCAATCAAATCTTACCTGTTCAATGGGGTGCCATTGTTGAAATTGCTCTCAATACCAGAAAAATCCAAAATAATTACAAACCCATGCAGGTTCTGTGGATTTTTGCCTTTCTCTTAGTGTTGTTCCATGGGTTTTGGCATTTAAAATGGCCAAAAAATATTGGGGATAAGTATAAGGTAGAGGTATTATTTTTTTGGATGGCAAGCATAATACTGATAATGTCTATTATATAGAAGGTTTAAAGAATAATCTTTTGAGTGTTGGACAATTGGTTGATAAGGGTTTTCAACATTAGTTTAAAGATAGAAAATGCAAAATCATTAACAGACTAGTTTGGAAATTGCAACCAGTATTCAGACAGAAAGTAATATCTTCCACTTGAACACTAGTAATAAGACATGCTTGATTGCTCATATTGATGAGATTTGGCTTTGGCATAATAGGTTGTGTCATGTTAATTTTGATTGTATTGTTAAGATGAGTTTAGCTAAGGTAGTTAGAGATATACCTCAGATTATGAAGACTCATAATCTGATTTTTAAGGAATGTCAATTGGGTAAGAAAGTTAGAAGTTCTTTTAAGAGCATACATGATAAATCTAGTGATGTACTTGATTTGATTCAACCCGACTTATGTAGTCCAACAAGGACTAGAAGCTTTCAAGGTGATAGGCATTTCATGCTAATTATTGATGACTATTCTAGAACAATGTGGGTGACTTTTCTATGGGAGAAGTCTGAAGCTTTTGAGAAATTCAAGATCTTTAAAGCGAATGTTGAAACTAAAACTGGATTGATAATCAAATGTCTAAGATCAAATAATGGCGGTGCATTCACTTGTCATGAATTTAACAGTTATTGTGAGATAAATGGAATCAAGAGACAAATATCTACACCTAGGGCTCCTCAACAAAATGGAGTAGTTGAAAGAAAGAACGAAACCATTTTGGATGCAGCAAGATCTATGATGATGGTAGTCAAATTGCTTCATATCCACTGGAGAGAAGCAGTGAGTACAACAGTCTACACATTCAACAGAGTTCATATCAAAGGTGAAACCGGTAAGTACTCCTATGGTGACAAGTGAGAAATTATCTATCAAGGATACTTATACACCAATAAATCTGACAAGGTATAAGTCTATGATTGGTGGTTTGTTTTATCTAGCTCATACTAGACATGATATTATGAATGCAATAAGTATTGTTTCAAGATATCAAAGTAATCCTAAAGAAAATCATGAATGTGCAGTAAAAAGGATATTCCGGTATCTGCAAGGAACAACAGAATATGGTTTGTGGTATTCTAAAATTGATGATTTCACTTTATGTGCATATACAAACTCAGATTGAGAAGGAGATATTGATGACAGGAAGATGACTTTTGGTGGAGCTTTCTTTTTTGGAAAGAAAATAGTTTCATGGATCAACAAAACACAGTCATGCATTTATTTATCTACTGCAGAAGTTGAGTATGTTGCAACAACAACTAATTGCACTCAAGTCTTATGGATGAAACAAATGTTGAAGGATATTAGGGTAAATTGTAGTGAACCAATAGTTATCTATTGTGATAACTCTGTAGCTATTTACATGTCTAAGAATCCAGTATTTCACTCTAAGACTAAACATATTTCAATAAAGTATAACTTTCTGAAGGACAAGGTAGAAGCAAAGGAAGTCAAATTGGTTTATGTGAACACTAAAGAGCAAATTGTAGATATATTCACTAGACCACTATCTAAAGAATCATTTGAGTATTTGAGAGACGGGTTAGGGCTTTCTGCCCCTCCGATAGAGACTTTATTGATGAAGCTTGTCATCAGTCCAACATGCATTATAAGAGACATTATTCATTTCAGCATTGATGAGTGGTGCTACTACTTAGGGGAAGTAGCCAAATTTGAGATCCAGAGGTTTATATTCTTTCTTTTATATTTTTGTCAGATTTATGGCATTGATGTCAAAGGGGGAGTGATAGTGATGTGAAAAATCATTCAGAACCTTACAAAGATATCATTAACAGGGGGAGAGATATTTATATTCGAGAGATTTTTGGTTGTCTTCCACAGGGGGAGACTTGTTTGGAACTTCTTGGTAGTTAGATGTTTTTCACATCTAGTGTTGCCATCAATGCCAAAGGGGGATATTGTTGGCATTATGGACTAATTGATTATCTGTTGCATTGATGTTTTGTCATTGATGTCAACACTAGCTTTTATGATTGGTTACTAACAAACAAGTTATGGTTACTGTTAGAAGATCTAGTGTTACCAGTGTTGGGACTCATTAAATTTGAGTAATTTGAGAGGCCCATTTCAAAATTTTTCTATTTCATTTTCAGAAAGGCACCTAACCTCATTCAGGTGGCCTAGTTAGAAAGAGGGTAAAATGGAGCTAGTTGATTTTCAAAGGGTAAGGCTTGGGAAATGTGTCCTATACCTTTCATTTGGCCTATGAAGTGTTTTGCAACTTTTATAATTCAGTTTGGATCAATTTATCAAGTATCCACTTCAAGGGGTGAGCTGAAAGTGCATCATAGGTGCAAATGCAGATTTTATTAAGTAGCTTACTTTGAGCTCCTATATATTTTGCCCAGTTGGTCATCATGATGAAATTCAAAGTGCACTGAATTCTATGCATAAAAGTGTGCCTCAATGCAAAATTTCAAGTATTAATGAATCCATTTGCTCAGTTTAGCAAGCTCAATCTGGTTGTAGTTTGTGTTGTTTGACAAGTCCCTGTTTCAGGAGCTAGTCGGAGCCTCGCTTTGCACATTTGTAAAAGATGCCTTGGTGAATGTCATGTCAGAATGTTTTTTCTGGGCTATTTCTGGTATAGAAGAAAAGTTATGTTTCAAATTTCAAGCTCCTGCCAATTTGTTTGATCAGTTTTCAAAAGGGTTTCTTGAGCCACCTTATTTAGTGTTACGTACTTTCATTGCCGCATCTGTTAAAGTAGCTATTTTCATAAGCGCACCATTTGCACCCAGTAAGCCTTTTAGTCAAATTGAGTATTCCAATTTTTTATCTGTACTTCAAGGTACCTATGACTCAGATTTGAGGGCCTATGGAGATCGTTTGATATTTTTAAGAAAGGCATCATGAGTTCCTTGTGCATTGACTTTATCATGTCCACAGTGCTAACAAAGCCAATTGGTCATCTTTGACCATTAATATTTCTTCACTCGTGATTCCTCTTGAGAAACCACTTGGTAGAGTTCATGTTTGTATATCATAGTACATGCATGTCAGTTTGTGAAGTCCAAAAAGGTGTTTTGAACAGTTTGAAAATTATGTCTTTGCGATTAAATGCGAAAATTTGGCACCAGTGCCTGAAAGTTGCAAAACTCAGTTTAATGATCCGAAAATGGTGCCAATCGATTCCACAGGTATGTTTAAGGTTCATGAGGCATTTCGAAGGTCAGTTACTTGAAAATGAATTTTTTTTTTAGCCAAACCCACTTTGGGGCCCGACCTGACTTGCCACTTCATGGGTCTTTTCAGGTAAAGTTTAAATTGTTATTTTAAATCATTTGTTTTGTGATTTAAGAGATTTGGAAGAAGCTAGAGAATATTATAAGAGAAATATGGACATTAATGGTACATTGAAGCAGATGCCTGGCTATTTGATAGCTAAAAGGGCGTAAAACCAAAGTTTTTAAATTTTGGTAGCATTCTCCTAGGCAAATGGTTGGAAAATGGTAAAATGGCTCAAACCTTCAGAGTAAATGCATTGGAAAGTGTAAATTTTGATTCCACAACCTTTTCTAAGTCCTCCCTTGCTAGGCAAAAAATAAAATAAAAAGAGACATGGAAACTTCAACATGTTTGCCAGGCATAAATCCAATTCCATGACTTTTGCCAACCATCTCCCCTCCCATGTGGTTGCAGACAAAAGAAGATTAATTAAAATACAAGCATGTTCTCCCTGGCAAATGGTGTGGTAGTTTAGAAGGCAATTAAAAATTTCAAGCAATGTGTTTGGCAGGCAATAAACCTTCAGCAATAAAATTTTCTGCAAATGAAATAAGTAGCTGCAGAACCTCCTTCCTCCCACGTGTGAGCAGCAATTTGAACCTTTCAGAAAATTGCAATTGGAATGTATGAAATAAAACTCAATGCACATTTTAGCAAATGCACTCCCCTCTGCCAAAATCCTCCTTGAGTTGTGAATAATGTTGAAAGGCAGCAATAACTTTTAGCAAATGCACTTGGCAGGTGGTGTGTGGTTGTTGAAAAGCCTCATAAGCTTTCAGCGATTGCAACCTGTAGGTGCAGAGCCTCCCTCCTCCAATGCATGGTGTTTGAAAGCATTTTAAACTTCCAAAATAAATGCAATGGCTAGTGTAATGCCCAAATTCAATTTACTTTGCCACCAAATTTCCTCCCTGCTCTATCGTGGATGTTTGGGAGGTAATTTGAAATAGTGAAGAATTGTATTTGGTAGGTGTATATGTCAAAGAATGCAGATTGGAGAAAAACGTGGTGTTTGGTAGCCATCTATCCTTTAGTAAAATGCATTGGCAGGTGTTTAAGCCAAGTCTCATGTGCTCTCTCCTTGCCCCTGCATGGTATGGGTAAAGTTTTGAACCTTCCATTGCCAGCCATTGGAAAGTTGCCATTAAAAGCTTCACAAAATGCACAGTCCCAGGCATAGCATATATCCCACATTTGCTGGGCAAAGGGACATTTTGATATTTAAAAGCAAAAACAAACTCATCTATAATGTCAAATCTTAAAGGCTTTTGACAAGGTGCTTGCTGGTGACCAGGTGGACCCCATGCGCATGTGTACAAATCTCGAGGAAAAGAAGGGGAGGATAGTTGGTAATTAGGTGGACCCCATGTGTGCATGGTTCCTGAGGTAGGAAAGTTTTGCAGATGAAGGATGAATTAACAAGTGAGCAGGTTCATCATAGATCGATGGTGTGCATTATTTTGCAAGCCAAAGATGCTCGAAAGTTACCCTTCGCAAAATGGCAAAATGTTAAAGATCGTGCAAGTTTAGTGGTGATCTATGGTTGGTTGTTTCATGAAGCAAAGATGCTCAAAAGTTACCCTTCGCGAAATGGCGAAAGGTGATGTGGCAGGTCCGAGTGGCAATTCAGCTGGTAGGTCCGAGTGAGGTGGCAATGATGTGACCGGCAAGTGGCAGATAGGTGGCGGTCCACAAGGCGGTGACATGACATACACATGGCAAAAAGATGACGTGTCATCCCAGGTGGTGAAAGGTTAATTCATGAGTGAATCGCAGGTCTCCACATGGTAGGATGTAGGGCCAAAAATTAGGCAAAAATCAAAATTAAATATATAGTGCAGACTATAGTGTGAAAATTCAAAAATTTAAATGATGGGTTTGCATTCAAGGTTAATTCGCTCATAGGGTATTTTTTACCTGAAATGGAAAGAATCATATACTGTTGGAAATCTCTCAAGATGAGGAATCCATGTATGAAGTTTGTTTCAACAAACATGAGATATTTTGAGAGCGGTTTCCACAGGAAGAAAATGAGATATTCTTGCAGTTATGGAAAAAGGACACTTGGCATGTTTTGATGGATTATGATCTTTTTCCCTCTCCTTCTTATTCCCAATTCTTTTATTTTGTAAGGGTTCCAGAATTCTAAGAGAAATGCTCCAGATTTTCTTGGTTTCCATTTCTGGCTTTTTTCTATTTTGCAAATAATAGTGTTTTCTTCTGGGTTTTTAGTGTTGTCTTTACTGTAAGTTTTGTTTCATTTTGCATTCCTGAGGTAGGAAAGTTTTGTAGATGAAGGACGAATTAACAAGTGAGCAGGTTTGTCATAGATTGATGGTGCACATTGTTTCGCAAGCCAAAGATGCTCGGAAGTTACCCTTCATGAAATGGCAAAATGTTAAAGATTGTGCAAGTTCGGTGGTGATCTATGGTTGGCTGTCTCATGAAGTGAAGATGCTTGAAAGTTATCCTTCACAAAATGCCGAAAGGTGATGTAGCAGATCTGAGTGGCAATCTGGCTAGTAGGTCCGAGTGAGGTGGCGATGATGTGGTCAACAAGTGTCAGGCAGGTGGTGGTCCATAAGGCAGTGACGTGGCAAACACGTGGCAAAAAGATGAGGTGTCATCCCAAGTGGCGAAAGGATAATTCATGAGTGAATCGCAGGTCTCCACATGGCAGGATGTAGGGCCAAAAATTAGGCAAAAATCAAAATTAAATATATAGTGCATACTATAGTGTGAAAATTCAAAAATTTAAATGATGGGTTTGCATTCAAGGTTAATTTGCTTAGAGGGTATTTGTTACCCGAAATGGAAAGTATCATATACCATTGGAAAGATCTCGAGATGAGGAATCCATGTATGACATTTGTTTCAAGAAACATGAGATATTTTGAGAGCAGTTTCCATGAGAAGAAAATGAGATATTCTTGCAGTTATGGAAGAAGGACACTTGGCATGTTCTGATGGATTTTGATCTTTTCCCTCTCCTTATTCCCAATTCTTCTCTTTTGTAAGGGTTCCAGAATTCTGAGAGAAATGCTCCAGATTTTCTTGGTTTCTAGTTCTGGTATTTTTTAGTTTTGCAAATAATAGTGTTTTCTTCTGGGTTTTCAGTGTTGTCTTTACTATAAGTTTTGTTTCAGTTTGGAGGTTTATACATATGCAAGGCATGTGTGAGTTCCCACAAAATTGTCTCCAAAATACCATTCGAATTATACAATTTCATTTTATCAAGGGTAATTTGGGTTTGTTTCTTTTGGTCTTCTCTGAGAGTGTAATGTTTGTCTTTTGGGTATTCTTCAAGGAAGGATTTAAATCCTGAAATCCAGCATTAGTGATTTTGAGTGTGTATATTGGATATATATGAGTATTGTTTTGTGATAGAGAAGAGGATTGTATTAATGTAAGGCATTCATACATGAGAATTTAATATGGAAAATAACTTGTAATTGAGATCTCTCTTTCAGTTTTATGCATGACTCTATGGCTTGGATAAGGCACTGGTCTTTTCTAACATCAAAGGATTGTTAGAACAAAATTTTAAAATCAAATCAGAATATATTTATTTGTTTTATGTTTTGTGGAAGTGTTCCACCTATCTCATGTTCAAACCTGTTGAGTTGTCAATGCAGATTTAGCCTATCTGCAGTACCCTCCTTGTTTTTGAACCTTTTATGAGATTTGTTTTCTTTATTGATGCTGTCATATGTGGGTAAATGAGTTTGATTTAGTGTATCACCCCCTAGGTCTAGCAGAACCTGAAGCATAGGAGGATCATTAGGATCCTACGTTATGTTTTCCAAGCCCTGAAGTGTTTCATTGATTGAGATTGGCATGCTCATAGATTGATTTTCAGGTGAACTTGGGTTAACCATATTTGGTGAACAACAACTGATAGAAGAGACTATCTGTTGGTCACTTCTAGCATGTTTGGATTAGTGAAGTATGTTTGATTTTATTTTTTATATGCTCCATGAGCATGTTTTGGTCAGTTGGTATTGGCTTGGTAATTGGATACAATCATTCACTCTGGTAAACCCTTACCAGCACTGGTTTAAGGCTTTACCGAGAGAGCTTTCATTGAGGAATCATGACAGTATACATAATTGGTATTGGCGGTGCTTCTTTATGGATTTCATAATGCTGAAGATGTTCTTTGATCGTGCTTCAACTACTTGAAGACATTGATTTGGCATGGTGGACCTAGAATAGATCTGGTACCTATCTGGGTTATGGACTGGTATCATGCTCACATGTACTCTACACGTTACTGGGATGTTTTAGGAGGATTTATAGATTTTTTTATTTTTTTTGGTCTTAATCCGACCTGGCATATCATTGTAATATAGAATTATGTAATGGTCTTATTGTAATATCTTTTAGCTGGCCGACCTAATTAGTTTAGGCCTTAGGGTTTATATAAATAAAAGGTAGAAACTCTTTGCAGAGTATCATGGTTATTGAAAAGGTCATGGTCAAGGAATGTAATCTGTGAATATTGTAATATCATTTAGGTAGAGGATTTGGTTGATCATTGGTGATTGAATTGGATTCATAAGAGGATTTAGTCCTCCAACATTGAGCTTAACCGAGACTGTAATCAAGCATGGTAGATTCTATTTCTAACAGTTCACTCTATTGGATTGTTGTCCATTTATCTTGAGATGGTTGTAGCCTCTTTGTAGTCAGTGAGACTCTTTTGTAATGAGCAGTACACTCTAGGTAGTGTGACTTCCTGCATGTGCAAGCCCCTCATTGTATCATATACTTTCTACAGAAGTATCATCTGACTATGGGTAGGCTTCTCACCATGGTTTTTCCCTTTCTGGGTTATCCATGTACAAATCATGGTGTTATGTGGTATGTTTTCTTTGCATTGATTATCTAGTTAAATTGTTAAGTTGTATTGTTTACCGGTATCTATTCCTACCGATATCTATATGTGCTTTACTGTTACTTGATTTTTTTTAAGGTTGTGTTGTGGATTAAAAGTTATAACATGTTAACAACTGATTCACCCCCCCTCTCACTTGCTCACTAGTTATCCTAACAAGATCCTCTTGTGTTGCATCTACATGATCTAATGGAGGACATGGAGGGTTTTGGGGTAGCGGTGGTTGTTGAGGAGCAACATTTTGAGGATTTTGTGGGTGTGGAGCAATGTCTTGAGGGTTTTCTTGTTGCTCATGTGCAATGTTTACATGGTTTACTTCTGTTTCTTGTGCAAGAGGAGGTCTTTGTTGTCTATTTTGTTTTTGGGGATTGCTTGAAGAATCTGACATCAAATTATTAAAATCAAAACTTAAATCAATTAAAAAACCCTACTTCAATTAAAATGCAAACAAAAATAATCAAACCAATCAAATCTTACTTGCTTGATGGGGTGCCATTGTTGAAATTGCTCTTAATACCACGAAAATACAAAATAATTACAAGGTTCTTTGGATTTTTGCCTTTCTCTTATTGTTGTTCCATGGGTTTTGGCATTTGAATTTTTAGAACCCACACGGGTTATGAAAAATTTGGTTTTTTTTTGGCATGTGTCCACTTTTCTTTTCACCATCTTGGTGCACTTACCCATCTTGATAACACTCTTGAATCAACCACATAGGTAAGTCTTTTTCTTCTATTTTCTACAACTAATATGCAAACCTACAAATAAAGGAACTCTTTTGGTTGTGACCATGGAGGCTCACCTCCCAACCTAATCTTACAAGAGGCTACCCTAGAGCTTGGGAGAATTAGGTACCAAATAGGTTACAAACAAACTTTAACATACAATTTTCAAGATACATAGAGGAAATATAAAGTACAAAAACTCCCAACCCAAGCTTAACACAGTCATAAAATGACATTTTCGAAGAGGGGTGAAAGTGGACTAGACATTGGGAGATCTGTAAGTATATCACAATAACCATAGCCATCACAAGGCTAAAAATATGCTTCCAAACTCGGTCTCTCATGACCAAAAAAATTCCTTATGACCCCTTAAGGCTTTCAAGACAAATCACCCCCTTATGACCACCATTTAAAAAAAATAAAATGCAACAAGGATCCCATATCCTTGTTTCCCTCTCTTCTCATAAGAGAGACTCTACACCCTATGACTATCATACTTCACCCCAAGACTACTCTTCCCTCCCACGGGTGAGTTTGGTATTGACTCCCATAACAACATTCATAGAAACTCATTCTACAATATGCAATAAATCAACCAAAAATCTTAATAACACAAAAACATAAGTCACAAACAAATGCATCTACAACATGCAGATTGTCACATAAAGAATTAAGAATATGCATTTAAATCCTAAGGGTGACAATACAACAACCTCAACTCTTGCAAATGGAATGTGCTATGAAGATTTGATGAAGAGTTTCCAACAAAAGCCAACAAGATTCCAACTAGCTACAAGCTTTTTCCTTAGCTAAATTTTTCAAATTCAAAATCTTTCAACAACTCTTGGTCTCCAAGATTGGAAAGTGGGTGATGAATTCTTAGTTTCAATTTTCTCCTAAGTAGACTCATCAAACACTTTCCAACTTCCTTGGATAATGATGGTGAGAGATCATAGGTTGGTCTTCCCAACCATCTTACAAGGTTTCTAAAAGAAGAAACTGAAAAGATAGGTGTAAGGTAGGGAAGTGCATTTCAACACAAGAATAGAAGGTTGTCTTACCAAAAATCATTCTTCTAAAAGTAGATTTCCATCCATCTAGAAAAGGTCACTTTTGAAGTGACTTGGCAATCACATGTGAGTGGTTCTATGTTGTCATTTGCATAAAGATTGCATTAATGTTATGATATGTTGTCATTGATGTCAATTATACTGGTAATGGTATTTATGACATTGCTGATATTGTTGTTATTCATATTGTCTTGTAACTAGTAGGAAAGAGCTTTGTGTAAGATGTTGTAAACCTTTATGTAAGTATGTGAGTTGAACCGGTAACTAGTGTATAAGGATAAACCTTATCTATGTTATGTTTTTTGTTAAACGCTAACCGATTAAGTTTGCTGAAATGGTTATGTTGGTTTATGATTTGAGTGGTAATGATGTTGACACGTGTGGTCATTGTATGAAGATAAGTTCAGATTGTTTTGACATGTTTGTTTGATTGTCTAGGGAATGAGCAAAGTGGATTGCATCTAATGCAAATCACATGATGAGTTACAAGTCCGATGAAGTGGTGATCATGGAGCGGTTGGAATTTTCTTGAAGAATGTGTATAGATTGCTATGTAAATCCAATGGTCACACTTGAACTGATTTGTTTGTAATCTCTATAAGAGGATTAGGTTTTTGATGTGTTACTGACCTAATTGATTTGTATTTAAGGTGGATGAAGTTGTTTTGTAAAATTTGCTGGCAAGAGTTGGCTGAAATCAGTTGAGTGTGTGATTGCCTAACCGAAGAATGGATATGCAGTTTGAGTAAAGGTAGATTGAAGCTTAAAAGGATTTGATCAAGCAAATGTAGTGCTATTTAGACATATCAAGAAAAACCAGTTGTCTTCTAACAATTATAGCAGAATTGAAATCCCCTAATCAGGTAAGCTCTAACAAGCTTGGTTACTCTTAAATTCTCTAACAAGGTCGTCCATTAGCTTGGATTCTCAAATCCTCTACCCAGGTTACTCCTTACAGGGTATTTTCTTTTTATCAAGGCATTTTGTATATCCCTTAACCGGGTGATTCCTAACAGGATCAGTTCTTAACATGACATTGTAAAATCTTTAATAGGCTTGGCTCCTAACAACGTGAACTTCAGAAGAGTTCATATAGCTATCTTGTGAGTCTCATCTCACCTTGGTTTTTACCTATTTGAGTTTTCCACATATAAATATTTGTGTGATGTGGTGAATGTTTTTGTGGTTATGATATTATTTCTAGATTTGATTAACTTCTGATAAGGCATGATAACTAGAAGCATTGAGAGATGAAGTGTGTTGAGATATGATTAAACATTTGGATGTTTACAAGATTGAAGTTGTTTATTGTTAAGTTATAATAGTTAACCGGTTGATGTTGAGTACTCTTATGAGTATTGATCTTGAAAATGATATTCTAGTGATAAGTTTACTTTGTGAGTTTGAGTTTGAGTTTGGGAAGTTTGTATCATTTTTTTAGTTTATTGATTCAGTAATGATTCACCCCCCCTCTCAGTAATCTACTAGATACTTATTCTTTCATCATACCATCATTCTATGCTCAAAAGGTCCCTTACCCATAGGTATATCAAGTGGACCTTCAAAAAATGACTTAACCTCAACTATGGGAGTTAGTTTGACCCCACAAAAACCAACCTAAAGTTTACCTATAGGTCAAACTTGATTTGACCATACCAAGGGCTCTCGAACCAAGTTTCCTTCTAGGAAAACTAAATGAGGTATGAATAATGCATAGGCTTTCACATTTCCCTCTCAAGGACATGTCACATGCCAACTCACAACACATTACAAGTGTCAAGTTACACCATAAAATATAACACATCAATATACACTGGGTATTCCCTTTCAAGGTGAAATAAATTAAAATTTAACAAATTGAACACACACACATGCATTCACTTATATGAAAATAAACACACTACAAATGAGGTATTGTCTCTCCAAATAGACAAACCTTGGCTTCACAATCACACATAGGTTTGGACCTAGTTCTCCCATGTATTTCCATGGTCACATGAATTAATATCCTACACATCTCAATTCACACATCAATAGGTACAAAACAATATGCATACATATATGAAGGAATACACTTTTGAACACATAGCATCCAATTTTACATCATATCATGGATTGATCTCCAAATCAAAGAATAATAAAGATAGAATCCAATTACTTTTCTGAACAATCCATATGCGACCATTTACTCAATTGCAACATCATTGAAATCATATAAAGTAATAATCAATTAGGCATGCATACATGAATCATAACACCATCAACATAAGTACTATAATAAATTTAATATGCGATATATCATATCTAATTATATCAAATAATCTATCAAATAGTCTCTAAATCCATAGTGCATCAACTTAATGTATCAAATGATAAGTCCATAGTGAAAATAAAGAAGTGCTATGATAGGCTCGAGGTAGGGCCTCACACCCTCCCCCTATGCATGAACTTCCATCTGGAGTTCATAAAAATTATGGGGATAGTGAGATCTCATATGCATTGCGTCCTCCCATGATGTTGTAACCTCATCACAACAATCCCACTGGAACCTAACCTAGTCCAGCTCTCGGTCTCAAAGAGATAGTGTCCAATGGGCCAAAATGTGAATGGGCTCCAATGTCAGCTTCTTGTCTCTCTCCACCTACAAGGAAATCCAATCTATAATATGAGAGTCATCATAAATATATTTCCTCAGTACAGACACATGAAACACATTGTGTATGCGTGATAGGCTAGGTGGCAAAGCTAGATGATAAGCAAATAGTCCTATCCTCTCTAGGATCTCAAATGGTCCAACAAAGTGAGGTGTGAGCTTATAACCCTTTCCATAATGGATTGGACTTTTATGTGGTTGCATCCTTAATAAAATTCTATTTCCAACCATGTAGCTACGATTTATTCTCCTGGCATCTGCATACTTCTTTTATCTATCTTGAGCCTCTCTAAGGCGTTGTCTAATCAAATCTACCTGCTGCTCCTTATCTCAAACTAACTCTGGACCAATGGCTACTCTATCCTTAATGAGGTCCCAACTCAAAGGTGTCCTAAATGGTCTTCCATACAATTCCTGATATGGTGGCATCTCCAAGGAAGTGTGATGCCATTCTTATAGGAAAATTCTACTAGGTGAAGGTACTCCTCCCATCTAGTCTACTGATCCATGACATACATAAGGAGCATATCCTCCAATACCTGGTTCACCCTCTTTGTCTATCCATCCGTCTCCAAATGATAGCTTGTTCTAAAGTTGAGTTTGGTACCCAACGCTGCATGTAATGCCTTCCAAAAGGAAGAAGTAAGGAGGGAACCCCTATTTGAAATGATCTTGTTTGGAAAAGT
This sequence comes from Cryptomeria japonica, assembly GCF_030272615.1. NCBI lineage: Eukaryota > Viridiplantae > Streptophyta > Pinopsida > Cupressales > Cupressaceae > Cryptomeria > Cryptomeria japonica. The sequence continues at coordinate 215,826,636 of NC_081405.1, read as the reverse complement.
CTGACAATATCCTGCAAGAACACCTATGCCACTATTGGTGCTATTAAATTAGTTTTGACAGGTGAGAAGTGATCCACTTTGGTCAACTTATCAACTATCACCATGATGGCATCATGGCGGCGAGATGACATAGGAAGACAAATGATGAAATCCATCAAAATTGTGTCCCACTTCCACTCAGGTATCTCATGAGGCTAGAGGAATCCACCTATATGGCGGTGCTCCACCTTAACTCTCTAGAACTCAAGGCATCAGGATACTAACTCTACAATGTGTTGCCACATACCTAGCCACTGTTACAACTATCTCAAATCTGCATGCATTTTCTTAACCCCGATATGTGCTGCATAGGGTTTTGTATGAGCCTCAATCGTAATGAAATCACACAATTTCCTAGAAGAAGGTACATAAATGCACCTTCTATGGCATAGTATTCCATCAGATGCTAATGAATAATCTAAATATTTTCCTTCTAGGGCCCTTGAGATTGCACTACCTAACACACCTCTAAATACCACTCATCCTCAAGAAAGTGTTGCAATATGCGATCTCTTAAATCTGTAGTTATGGATATAGAGTATAACTCATTGATGGTATGATGGAAGAATAAGTATATGGTAGATTACTAAGAGGGGGGCAGGGGGGTCAATCAATAAACTAAAAAACTGATACAAACTTCCCAAACTCAAACTCAAACTCACAAAGTAAACTTATCAATAAAATATCACTTTCAAGATCAATACTCATAAGAATACTCAACATCAACTGGTTAACTGTTATAACAATTTAACAGTAAATAACTTCAATCTTGTAAACATCCAAATGCTTAATCATAACTTAGCACACTTCATCTCTCAATGCTTCCAGTTATCATACCTTAACAATAGTTAATCAAATCAACAAATAAGATCATAACCACAAAAATATTCACCACATGACACAAATGTTTATACGTGGAAAACCCAAATAGGTAAAAATGATAGTGAGATGAGACTCACAAGATAGCTATCTGAACTCTTTTGAAGTTTACCCTATTAGGAGACAAGCCTATTAAAGCTTTTACAATAAGTCCTGTTAAGAAATGATCCTGTTAGGAATCACCCTGTTAAGGGATTTACAAATACCTTGATAAAAAGAAAATAACCTGTTATGAGTAACCTCGATAGAGTATTTGATAATCCAAGCTAATGGACCACCTTGTTAGAGGATTTAAGATGTAACCAAGCTTGTTAGAGCTTACTCGGTTAGCAGAATTCAATTCTGCTATAATTGTGAGAAGAAAATAGGTTTTTCTTGATCTGTTTGAATAGCACTACATTTTCTTGATCAAATCCTTTTAAGCTTCAATATTCCTTTACTCAAACTGTAGATCCATTCTTCGGTTAGGCAACCACACACTCAACTGATTTTAGCCAACTCCTTGCCAACACCTTTTACAAAAAAACTTCATCGACCTTAAATACAAATCAATTAGGTCGATAACACAATCAAAACCTAATTCTCTCATAGAGATTACAAACAAATCAGTTCAAGTGTGACCATTGGATTTACATAGCAATCTATACACATTCTTCAATAAAATCCCAATCGCTCCATGATCACCGCTTCATCGGACTTGTAACTCATCATGCGTTTTGCATTAGATGAAATCCACTTTTCTCATTCCCTAGACAATCAAACAAATGTGCCAAAACAATATGAACTTATCTTCATACAATGACCACACGTGTTACCATCATTACCACTGAAATCATAAACCAACATAACCATTTCAGCAAACTTAATCGCTTAGGGTTTAACAAAAACAATTAGTAGGGTTTACTGATTACATAACATAGAAAGGGTTTAACCTTATACAATAGTTACTGGTTCAACTCACATACTTATATACCGGTTAACACCATCTTCCTCAAAGCTCTTCCTATCGGTTACAAGACAATACCAATAATAACAATAATATCAACAATATCATAAATACCCTTACCGATTCAATTGACATCAATGACAACATAACATATCATTAATGCAATCTTCATGCAAATGCCAACAATCTCCCCCTTTGGCATTGATGGAAATACAAATATCAACGCCTCTGATTGTTGTTGTGATTGGTGAATAGGTATCCTGATTTACATTACCAACTATTCACCATGCTCTGTTTGTCTTCAGCTTGTCGCTGGTTTCCCTTGCCATAATCACATATTTCTTCTCCCCCTTTGACAATAATTCCAAATTGAAATTAAAAAATGTAATGCCAAATTTTTGTTGTGCATCAATAACATACTGCAACTTGATGCTCCCCTTGTGGAATACATCCACTTCTACATCAATCCTTCTTAATATTTTGTAAGTGATTCAGGGACTGATGCAATCAACATCATGCTCAACTAACTTCATGAAGAGGGACAACCCCTAGTTAACTTCTAAGACACTCAAATGTAGTCTTAGGTAGAGGTTTGGTAAAGATATCTGCAAGCTGCTCCTTAGTAGAAACATTCTCTAAGATAACATCTTTACTTTGAACCTTTTCCCTCAAAAAATGATACTTCAATTCAATGTGCTTGGTTTGTGCATGCAAAACAATATTCTTATAAATATTAATGGCTCTTATATTATCACATAAAATCTTTATAGGTTCTAAGATTTGTATCTTAAAACCTTCTAAAATGTGCCTCATCCAAATAGCCTGTGTGCAATTCATATAAGCTGCAACATACTCAAGTTCAGTTAGTAGATTGTGAAGTACAACTCTTCTTTTTACTACTCCATGAAACAAGCCTTCCTCCTAGAAATAATGCTCCATCGGTAGTGCTTTTATGGTCATCAACATTTCCTGCCCAATCAGCATCTTTGTACCCCTTCAAATCAAATTTTCCTCCATATGGATACCATAATCCATAGTCAACAGTACCTTTCAAATATCTAAAAATTCTCTTGGTTGCTATCAGATGTTCTTCCTTTGGATTCTTCTAAAATCTTGCAACTATACTAACAACATGGGCAATATCTGGTCTACTGTGAACAACATAGTGTAATTTTTCAATCATTGACCTATATTCATTTTCATCAATAGACTTAGATTCATCTTCCTTGGACAACTTACAACCTATAACCATTGGTGTTCCAACTGGTTTACAGTCACTCATGCTAAAAGTCTTCAAAACCTCTTTCACATACTTAGATTGTGTAATGAAAATACCATTCTTCATCTGTTGTATCTGTAAGCCTATGGAATTTTTTTTTTCCTCTACTAAAGACATTTGAAACTCATTTTTCATTTCATCTACAAAAGTGTTGCTCATGACATCATTCCATCCAAATATGATATCATCAATAAATACTTTACTTACTAGTATTTCATCTCCTTCAAACTTGAAATAAATATTACTTTCATCATTGGTTCTTGCAAAGCCTATCTTCATCAGATGTGTATGAATCCTTTCATACCATGCTCTAGGTGTTTGCTTTAATCCGTACAAAGCTTTATGCAATCTGCATACCATGTCTTTCTTATCTGTCAAAGCATAACCATCTAGCTACTCTATGTATACCTCTTCTTCCAATATCCCATTCAAAAATGCAGACTTAACATCCATTTAGTATACCTTGAACTTCTTATGGTCTACAAATGAAAGTAAAGTTCTGACACCTTCCATTCTTTCTACTGGTGCAAAATTTTCACCATAATCTTCTCCTTCTTCTTGCTCATAACCCTTGCAGACTAATCTTGCCTTGTTGTGAGCTACAACACCATCTTCATTTAACTTGTTTTTGAATACCCATTTAGTACCTATAACATTCTTATTTACTGGTCAGGGTACTAGGGTCCAAGTTTTGTTCATTTTAGTTTGATCCAATTCCTCTTCCATAGCTTTAACCCAATGATCACCACCAAATGCCTCCTTAGCACTTCTAGGTTCAATGGTGGAGATCATGCAAGAGTTCTCTCTTATTCTCCTTCTAGTTAGTACTCCAACATCCTTATCCCCAAAAACCTGCTCAAGATTGTGATTCAGTCTCACATACTTAGGAATAACATGATCATTCTCTTTAGGTTCAACTTCTTCATTATCATCTTCTCTGATTTTATTTGTTCCAATTGAACAAGTGCATCAGAATTTTCTTTGCCGTTTCTGATTTAATAGTTTCAAGTTCTAAAAGCAAAATTCAAGGATCCTCATTCTTTTTCTTTGAACTGGTTCCTTTTGAGACTTCAGGACATTCATCTATTTGAACATAAGAACTCTAAAAAATTCTCTATGTCCGGTTGTTGAAGCATTTATAGGCCTTAATCTTGGTGGAATATCCAAGAAATATGCCTTCATCACTCTTAGCTTCAAACTTTCTAATGTAATCACCTCTCTTAATAAAACATTTTCTACCAAATATCTTGAAGTAGCTAGCATCAGGTGATCTTCCATACCAATATTCATAAGGGGTCTTGTCCTTACCTCTTTTCACTAGAACTCAGTTCATTGTATAGATAGTTGTACTTACAGCTTGTCTCCAAAATGTTTTCACTACATCTCCTTGTATCAACATTGTCCTAGCAACTTCAACCACTGCCTGGTTGTTCCTCTCTATGATACCATTTTGTTGTGGTACCCTTCATGTAGAAAGATGTGGTTTGATACCATTCTCATCACAGTAATTAGTGAGCTCCTCATAAGTAAATTCACTACCTTGATATGTTCTCATACATTTTATCTTTTTGCCACTCTCTTTCTCAGCTAAGGCCCTGAATGCCTTGATCTTACCAAAAGCTTCATTCTTATCCTTCAAGAATGTGACCCACATCATCCCTAAACAATCATCAGTGAAGATCATGAAATATCTGTCACCTTGAATGCTTCTTGTCCTTATTGGTCCATATAGATTTGTATGAACCAAATCTAACAAGTGCTCTATTGAGAAGGACTTTCTCTTGAAAGTTGAAGAAGTCATCTTTCCTAATTGACATTCTTTAGAAAGAGCATTAACTAGTTTGTCTAGTTGACGCAGACCTCTTACTATCTTGGACTTGCTTACTTTTGACAATGTTATCAAAGTTTATATGAAAAAATCTCCTATGCTAAAGCCAACTATCATCTATCTTTGCAATCAAATAGTTTCTAACTTTAGGATTAAGATGAAATAGATTATCTCTTGTTTGTTTCCCGGTTGCAATCAATTCACTTCTATTGTCAAAGATTTTGCACATACCATTCGTAAACTCTAGTGGGTATCCTTTGTCATTAAGTTGTGCCACACTCAAAAGATTGTGCTTTAGACTTTCAACCCAATAGACATCGTCAGTACTGCTCTTCCCATTAAGAGAAATAACTCCCTTACCTTGAACCATACAGGCAGAGTCATTACCAAATCTGACCACATCGCCATCAAATTCCTTCAAGGAAATAAATTTGCTCCGATCACCAGTCATATGATGCGAGAAACCACTATCAATGATCCTATCATTAGAGTTATCCATCCTGGACACCAGTTCCCTCTAATCTAATATCTCTTCCTTAATAGATACAAACACAATATCTTCACTAGAATCATCATCAGATTCTTCATCAATGATACCACTATCAACCGCTATAAGACAATCTCTCTTGCCTTTACCCTTATACTTCTTTAATTTGTCTATCTTGTTTTCATTTCACCATTAGGACAATTAGTTGCTATATGACCAATCTTGTTGCATGCAAAACATTTTAAAGGTAGTTTACCTCTGTATTTCCTAGTGCCTCTAGGTAGTCATTTTGCCAACAATGCTTCAAGTTCCATTAGGTTGTCTTCATCATTAGCATCTGTACTAGATCTAGATTAATATCCATGGCAAGTATCTCTACTTTTTCTCATAGATGGGTTAGAAACAAAATCTCTCAATGCAGATTTTGATTTTTCTACACTACCATCATAGCCATTTAATTCAAAAGTAGTAAGTTTCCCAATGATAGAGTCAAGAGTTACCTTATTTTTGTCAATGGACTTCATCTCCTAAATAACTACAACTTAGATAGCATAGACTGGTAGCAGGGTTCTTAGTACCTTACTAATCATTGTGGCATCTTCCACTTTCCCTTCTACACTCTTTATTTCACCAACTATCTCTTTTATCCTTTGACCATACTGGTGGATATTCTCACCTTCAGACATTCTCATGTCATCAAACTATCCTCTTAGGCTCTCCTCTTTAGCAATCTTAACATGTTCATCACCACTATAAATCTCTTCAAGTTTTTTCCATACTTCATATGCAGTTTCAAGACCATGAACATCTACATATTCAACATCAGACAGGGAACTGATAATAGCCTCCAATGTTTGATGATTTTCTTGATGTTTTTTCTTCTGATCATTAGTCAGGGTTCTAGTAGGTGTAACATACTAAGTTTCTACATGATCTCAATACTCACTTCCCAGACTCTTGATGTAAATCTTCATTCTGTCGCTCCATATCCTATAGTTATCTTTGTTGAACTTTGGACCTTCCTTCTTCATCATGATCTACAAGATCTTTTCCTCAAGTTTTTAGGCTTTTAGATTTAAGAGGACTTGAGATGCTCTGATACCAATTGATGGTATGATGAAATAATAAGTATCCGGTAGATTACTGAGAGGGGGGGGTGAATCAGTAAACTAAAAAACTGATACAAACTTCCCAAACTCAAACTCAAACTCGCAAAGTAAACTTATCAATAGAATATCACTGTCAAGATCAATACTCATAAGAATACTCAACATCAACCGATTAACTGCTATAACAACTTAATAGTAAACAACTTCAATCTTGTAAACGTCCAAATGCTTAATCATAACTCAACACACTTCATCTCTCAATACTTCCAGTTATCATACCTTATCATAAGTTAATCAAATGAACAAATAAGATCATAACCACAAAAACATTCACCACATGACACAAATGTTTATACATGGAAAACCCAAATAGGTAAAAACCACGGTGAGATGAGACTCACAAGATAGCTATCTAAACTCTTCTAAAGTTCACCCTATTAGGAGCCAAGCCTGTTAAAGATTTTACAATAAGTCTTGTTAAGAACCGATCCTGTTAGGAATCACCCGATTAAGGGATTTACAAAAGCCTTGATAAAAATAAAATACCTTGTTAGGAGTAACCTCGATAGAGGATATGAGAATCCAAGCTAATGGACCACCTTGTTAGAGGATTTAAGAAGTAACCAAGCTTATTAGAGCTTAGCTAGTTAGGGGATTTCAGTTCTGCTGTAATTGTTAGAAGACAACAGGTTTTTCTTGATCTGTCTGAATAGTACTACATTTGCCTGATCAGATCCTTTTAAGCTTCAATTTTCCTTTACTCAAACTGCAGATCCATTCTTCGGTTAGGTAACCACACACTCAATTGACTTCAGCCAACTCCTTGCCAACACCTTTTATAAAACAACTTCATCGACCATAAATACAAATCAATTAGTTCGGTTACACAATAAAAGCCTAATTCTCTCATAGAGATTACAAACAAATCAGTTCAAGTGTGCCCGGTTGATTTGCATAGAAATATATACACATTCTTTAAGAAAATTTTGACCGCTCCGTGATCACCGCTTCATCAAACTTGTAACTCATCACGTGCTTTGCATGAGATGCAATGCACTTTGCTCATTCCCCATACAATCAAACAAACATGCCAAACAATCTGAACTTATCTTCATACAATGACCACACATGTCACCATCATTAACGCTCAAATCATAAACTAGCATAACCATTTCAACAAACTTAATCAGTTAGGGTTTAATGGTTACATGACATAGAAAGGGTTTAACCATATACGCCGGTTACTGGTTCAACTCACATACTTATATACTAGTTAACAACATCTTCCTCAAAGCTCTTCGTACCGGTTATAAGACAATACCAATAATAACAATAGTATCAACAATATCATAAATACCACTACCAGTTCAATTGACATCAATGACAACATAACATATCATTAATGCAATCTTCATGCAAATGCCAACACTCATGGCATCTCCTACTTAATACATCTACAACTATGTTCTCCTTTCCCTTGATGTAGTAAACATCAAAATCATACTCATTCAAGAACTCCATCCATCTCCTCTAATGATCATTAAGGTTGGGTTGAGTAAATATGTACTACAAGCTCTGATGATCAAAATGAAGCTCAAAGCAATTTTCTAAAAGAAAGTGTCCCCATTTCACTAGTGCGTGCACCATTGCTAAAAGCTCAAGGTCATGAGTAGGGTAGTTAAGCTCGTGATTCTTAATTTTCCTAGACTCATATGCAATAGCTTGACCACCTTGCATAATTACTACTCCCAAACCATCCAAGGAAGCATCTGTGCATACCACAAATTGGATAAGGGATCTAGCGCAACAAAAATAGGTGCACTAGTAAATGCCTTTTTGAGTTCTTGAAAGGCCCTCTCGTACTTTTTTGTCCACTCAAATTTCTTTCCCTTTCATTGAAGAGATGTAATAGGGTGTGCAACCCTAGAGAACCCCTCAACGAAGTGTCTATAATACCCTGCTAGGCCCATGAAGCTCCTAACCTCTATCACACTAGTTGGCACTAGCCAATCCATGATAGCTCTAATCTTTGATGGATCAAATGAGATCCCATCACTTGATATGACAGGTCCTAAATATCAGACCTATGTACAAAAGAAGGAACAAATAGACAATCTTCCATACAACTGATTCTCTCTCAAACACTGCAATATCTGGCGCAAGTCCTCCTCATGCTCTTCCTCATTCTGAGAATATATCAATATTTCATAGAGGAAGACAATCATGAATATGTCAAGGAAGGTACATAATGCCTCATTTATGAGACTCATGAATACTAATGGAGCATTCGTAAGGCCAAAAGGTACTATTGTGAACTCATAGTGGCCATATCTAGTGATATGACCTAAAATTGTGTCTTGCAAAATTTAGTCATCCTGGTTTTATTTTTCCCTTGGTCAAGGTATTAGGGTTTAGGGCTATGGGGGGTTGTGTCTTTTATGATTGAAAAGTGGTTTGAAAGTATGTTTCTGGCACCTGTTATATTCTTCTCTTGCCTTTCCTCACTTAAGGCTGAGGTTTCTACTTTCATTCACGAGGCCATTTTAATTCTCTAGGCAAAATATTGTTTAACCGGTTCGTAAAATATGCTTTTCCTAAGTCATCCACATGAAATTCCCTATAGCCGGTCCCCTTTTAAAATATTTATGCCTACATTTTCTTTTTTCCTAAGTCCGACATGTGCTAAATACCCCGACTGTCTATTAAAGAAAGGATAGATCCAACGTCTTGCGCTTCCCCGCAATCAGAGATGTGAGGATCTTAATGACCATGGCATCGTGAGATGATGTCGCATGTTATCAATGGAAACTAGCATGGTTAGCAGTGTAACCAGTTGAAAGCTTTGTATTACCAGTTTGCAAGTGGTAAAGTTCGGTCTACTAATAGTCCCATCAATTTGCACATGCTCAGAATGAACGAGGTTGTTTTATCCTAAGGTAAAAGGTGCTTGAATTTTAAGTCCTAAAGGAGTTGATGGGAAGTATGCAAAGAGGTAAAGATTGAACAAATTGGTTGACCCTCGTATTCTGAGAATGGAAGTTGCGAGGTGGTTACGGACTACGGCATCGCGGGATGATGCCACGTGTCTCAAATTGGCCAGAAAGACCTATGGTGGGGCTGTTGATGAAATTTGACATAAAGAGGAGGTGTGCTAATGTGTCACAATTTTGTGGGGCCACTAATACAAATGAAATAATAGGTGATGAGCCAACAAGGAGATGATCATTTGATTGGCCAACTAGGAAGAGGATCGATGACTAGTTTTCAAATTTCTTAATTACAAAGATAGGAGTCATTGTTTTGCTTGTGCAAATATTAATGATGGACGAGACATTGTCGTCCTTTCCTAGACAAATAATTAAAAGTCTCTTAAAGGTTTCTCATGCACACAAGATTTCATAGCAATTCAGAATAATTTCCTACTCTTGAAGGAGACTGAAGCGACCCCGTAACACAGAATTGTCATTTCTAGCGAAAATCAAAAGCAGTAAGTCTATCTGAGCTCTCCATATGTTCTTGAAATGAATTGATATTATAAATTGTGAAAGATTGCAAAAAAAAAGATTCAATTTGATCTACGGTTAAGATATTAGACATAAAATAGTGAAGTTGTTTGAATTACTCTAGAAATTTAAAAAATCTTGTGATAAGTCCTAGATTGGGAGATTTACTAGAAAGCCCTAGTCCTAGAAAATGCCTCCCACATAGAAGCATTCAGGGGAGGTGGATTGTATGACAAGTTTTAGATTCAATGACAATTCCAAAGATACTGAGAGGGAGGGGTGAAGCAGTGTCTAACTAGTTAATGGAATATTTAAACATATTTATAACTTTGCAACCTAGATCAATATACCGGTAAACAAGAAATAATGTAGTAAGGAGAAATAATAGAGACAACATAGATGCACACCATAACACAAATGATTTTAGTGAGGAAACCCGATGTGGGAAAAACCTCGGTGGGATTTGTGACCCACAATATTTACTCAATGGCCAATATGAATAAATATTACTTACAATAGGGGCCTACACATGTAGGAAGGCCAACAGCCCAGAGTGCACTGCTCAATGAAAGAGTCTCACTGACTACAATATGGATAATTAAATTCAATACAATGTATTGCTCAAAATAGCATCTCTTATGCTTGGTTCAGTACTGGTTTAAGCTCAGTCACATACCTTAACCAAAACCTTTCGCTGTCTTACATATACCAATAATAATTATCCTATCCTTCTTCTTATTCTTAATACAAAATGATCTAAAAGATCTCATACATATATGAGTCTTTTACAATACACCAAGTCGGCTTAAAAATATTTAATTACATTTACAATACAATTCATATAAACAAAACTTTGTCTCATGTCAGCTTGAGTACCGGTATACTTCATTTATGGTGTAATCTGGATGTCGATGAATGTGCCTATCGGTGTCAATGCCTGCCAGTGTATGATGCTTGCGATGCTGGTGCATGTGTAGAAACTTGTTACTGGTTGGTTGCCATTAATGAAAACATCAAGCATTCTCATTAGAGTGTATAATTCCATCAATCTCCCTCTTTGACATTGATGGCAACACTCATGAGAAAAATCCAAAACTGTTATCTAAAAATGAAATCCAAAAGAAGTGTACTCCCCCTAAGCAAGTGATCTCCTCTGTGCATTTATTTTTCTCCATTCTACGCCCCCTTTGTCATCAATGGCAAAGGATGTCAAAAAGAATCAAAGAGTACAAAAATGCTACCTCATAGCCTGTAACTGGTTGGTTACAATTTGAAAAATGTCCACCAAAATTAGATTCAGGCTCTGCATAAATTTGTTACTATCAGAAAGAATGGTCTCTATCTGCTGGATCATGCCAGTTAGATAGTGCATCTATTGCTCCGGTGACCATTCTCCTTCAATGGTTGCCTTTGATAGCTCAATCTGTTGAGTAATAAGACTGTCCAATCTTGGACCAAGTTTTATTTTTAGTTCCCAAGCCTTTAACCTTATCCTTGCTTTCTCTTTCTCAAGTTTCTCTAACTTTTCCTCATAAACTACCATTTCATGTTAAAAAACTGAGGTAAGTCCCAAAGAACCTATCATATTATCCACAATGTCATCCATCTCCTTTTGTGTCTTCTTTATTTTCTCATCAATATCTTCAGTCAGGTGGTGAGGTTTGCAATCTTCTCTATACAACTCCTTATGTTCCAAAATTGTTGAGTCAAGTACCAATAATGTTGATTCCATGCACTCATTACAATCTTTGATGGTTTTCTCAAATAATTCTTCTTTCTCTTTATCTACTGTTTCCTTTATAGTTTCCTCATTCACCTTATCTATAGTTAGAACATTTCCAGCAATGAATCTAGACAATGTGATCTATCTTACAAGTAGGTGCAATCATCTTCAAAATAGGTAATGTGTCATCAATAGCCTTAAATGCTAAGGCTATATAATTTGTTATCCTCTTGAAAGAATCCAATGGAAAATCTATTACATTAGTGGGTCTCAATTCTCCAATTGATGTGCTTGGTTTTGCAATGGATTTCCTTTCAACAAATACTTGCCCAATTACCTTAACTATTTCTTCCTTATTTACATCAATTGCTTCCTCTTTACTTATATTTTTTGTTGGTTTCTCTGTCTGTGTGTGTACCTCTACTTCTGATGATTTCTTAATGTTAGTGTCATTAGCCTCTATCGGTTTCTTAGTCTCCGGTTGCTTAGGTTGTGTCGGTTTTTCAATCTTCTAAGAGTCAGCAGTGTGTGTCGATGACTCAAAGATCTCACTGTTCTTATCATCGACTGCCTTAACCTCTGCAGTCTCTTTATCCACAACAATGGTAATGTCTTATGTATCTACATTCATGGTGAAAATAAATTCAAACTTTGGGTTAGTATCATTATGTGTTACTTCTTTAGTAGCCTTATTCAGTTGATTATCTGTATGTACCAGTGATGCTAAAGTTATTGTAAGGGTGTCCTATGCCGGTGGAGGAATGTTATATGTTACCCTTATAGCAGGTACACCACCAATCTTGCCTTTAGCTTTGTCCTTTTGGTATACCTTCGCAAATTATTTATCCATTTTTTGTCTTTCCCTTTCCTCTTTCTTTTCTTTTTCAACAAAAAATATATCCCAACTGTTTGCAGTTTCATCAATAATCTCTTTCACTCTCCTAGCCATTAGGCTAACCTGCTGGTGTCCACTCACAAAAACTGACTGGTTTGCTTCAAAAATCAATTTATCAATTTTCTCTTTAGAATTTACAGGGTGCACTGCCAATAATGCTTCAACTTTTAGCTTTTTATCTAATTCCATCACAAACATTCTTTTAGCCTCTAATCTTAGATACAAGTCATTCGGTAGATCATCTACAACCTCAATCAAAACCTTCTTATAGATGCAAAATGATACTAGCTTCTATTGTTTCCTTGTCACAATATTTGTAAGAATGATAATATTTATTTACATTGTACAGATTACTATCTTGTGTTATCTCATTTACCAGTTCCTCCGGTGTCTTAGGTTGTTTCTTCTTTGGTGTTAGCTTCTTCTTAGGCTCCCTTACAACCTGCTACTTCTTCCTTAAAGTTGTAGTCCTTTTGGGAGAATGAGAGGGTACCGGTGAAGGTTTCCTCTTCTTTCTTTCAACTCTCTTGAACTCAGCTACTTTTCCACTATCTGTATCCAAAGAAGGGACAACTGGTGAAACATGAGCTTTTGGTTTCATTCCTTCGAGTTCACTAGCAGATATACCACTCAAGTTCATTACAATTTCCTTAACCTCTTAGCCATCTTGGATGCATCTCTGATAAACTTTTCTCTTCTTTTTCTTTGCTTCTACATTGAGATAACGCTCTCAATGGTTTCAGCACTACCAAAAATTTCTTCAGATGGTTCCTTAGGTGCATCAAGAAGTGTTTGAGTATATGCTTCAAGAATATTTAGGTCAACTTCATATCCCATTTCTGTTATCCAAATAGTTCTAGGAGTAACAACTTCCATCCATGTTTCATCTTGTTTGATTACAAAGAAGATTTTCTTATCGTACTTATCTCCTATGCTCTATGGTAATCTTTCTCTAGCCTTCATCTTAGTTTGGATTTTTTTGAAGTAGTCTGCTATAATCTTATTACTATTAGAGCCCATACCAGTGATAGCTTCCATGATTTGTTTTGCCTACTGAGATGTCATATCCAAAGTCTTTATGACCAATGTCAGGTATCTCTTTGGTGAAGTAAAGCATCAGACACACAAGTAGGTTGCCAAAATGGAATGTCCCCTTCTTGTCACCCTTAATCTTTTTCAGGTTGTCTATTAGTTCACCCTTAAGCCATTCACAAATATCAACCCTAGCATTGTTCTTAATCATCTCATATGCACTATGAATACATAAGCTAGAAACTGAATTTAATCTGTTTGCATGAGTTACTCTATAGCCAAGTACCATACTCACATATCTCACATTTGCATTAGTAATGTCATTAACTCTAAGAGATCTGTTGTCAGATGTAGCTCCAGTTAAATCCATAACTCCCTTGTTAGGTATCTTCTTGGTTTTGTCGGGCCTACTACCTATTAAGGGTAAACCAGTAACTGCCTTGATTGCTTCCTTTGAGATTTTAAAAATAGAGTCAAGCCACTTAAACTCTTGATGAACTCTACTTAGAACAAGATGAACTACCTCTATAGACACCTAGAATTGTCATGTCTAATTAAATAAATATTTTATTTATTTAATTACTTTAGCCTAATTATTCTATTAATTAAATAAATATTTATTTAATTAATTAATTCATTTATCCTCTTCTAGCCTTATTTCTCATTTAAATAAATACATTTATTTATTTAAATTATCATTTTCCCAAATTAAATAAATATCTTATTTATTTAATTATCCCACTTCTTTTATTAATTAAATAAAACTTTATTTATTTAATTAATTCATTAACCTTTTCTACACATGACACATGTCATTCATCTCTTAATTCATACACTACCTACCCCTTTCATTATTTTATTATTTCTTTTACCTACCCTCTAATCATAGCCGACCTCCTTTTACACCTCTCAATCTTATCCCTCCATTTCATATTGTGTCTTCTATATAAGGAGATGCTTCCTTCATTATCAAACCCTAATCAATCATCCTAATGACCTAACTACTTGATCAATTGATTTTTTGGCATATGCGATCCTACTTGCAACCACATTCCGTTCTTTGTTGAGCTCTTGTGCACATAAAATCTGAGAGCAAATATATCAAGCAAGATCAATGGAGATAGGAAGAATGGAGATCCAAACCCTATTGGACATGTGATGGTATAATCTTTGTGATTTTGTTTAATTTGCATTGTCTTAAGTAATCTTCATATGTTATGGTGGATCTTTGTTGTTGTTAGGCTAGGGTTTTGTGGTTGAATTCATTTAGCCTTTCAATATCGTTATTATTGTTATCCATTTTCACCATAAACATTTTGGCACGCCCTGTTGGACATGGATTTTTGTTAGATCTATGTTTTTTTTGCATATTTTTCTAACCCTATATTGTTGTTTTGTAAAACAATTTGGAGAATAATCTTGTGCAGCTAGGGTTTTGGACACAAAATCAAGATCTTGGAGAGATTTGATCATATCTCACAAATGGCTAGGAAATTTTGCACCAAATTTTTCTTGCAAGTTGAAGAAAGTACCAGGAGCTCTCAATACAAAATTTATAATTTTTGGAGCACATTTTCATTTTCTATGAATTTTTTATGATTTTTCATAAAAAATTAATTTTGAGAGCAAATGAGAGAATTTTTTGGATTTTCTTATATTTTTGGAAATCAGTTAGAATTATACACAAGATCTACTCTTTGTGATTTTAATTTTGATGCAAAATATTTCCCTAAAATTTGGATCTTTAAAAATTAGGGTTTTTCCTTATTTTGATCAGGTCTCACAAACGGCTTCGAATTTTGACATCAAATTTTTTGTGCAGGTCAGGAAAAGTATTAGAAGGATTCAATAAAAATTTCAGATTTTTTGGATCATTTTGTCAATTTATATGAATTTTTTATGATTTTTCATAAAAAATTAATTTTGAGAGAAAATTAGCAAATTTTTTGGATTTTCTTACATTTCTGGAAATCTCTTGAAATTTTACAAGTGGTCTTTTTTTATGATGAATCAAATCTTTGAATTGGTCAACAAAATTAATTGTTGAAGGCCCCTATTTCACAAAGTCTTTTGGATCTAAAATTTACCTAACTTGTGTGCTTGCAAGAAGGGGTGATCATTTGAAACAATCCAAACTACTAATAAATCTTTGTTGCAGGTCCTTGGCAAGGGTTTTTAGTTTTTTATTGTGTGCCTTGTTTTCATAGACTAGCAAACACTTCAATTGGTGCACTAAAAATGAATCATTGTCTTTTATGTCTTGAGCAATAGGCTCTTTTTGTTTAATCTTTAGAGGGCTTGTCTTCCTGTGTGGTCATTAGGACTACTAGTGAGAAGAGAATAACCCAAGTGGTAGCAAAACAAAAGCCATCTTCTTCCAAACCACTATAAATAACTGTATTCATGGTGAAAACTATGAATAATGTGTGCTGATTAGTTCATACCGACACTATGTCTCCCCATAAACCCGTTTGATCCAATTTATTTGATCAGTTGTAGGGCGTAACCCCTACCGGCTGGGAGCCTTCTGTATTTACAGAGCTAAAAGTGCTGCATGTATGGCCACACGAGTAGATGCCCTTACTAGCACATTTTTGTTTTAGAAGCCAAAATCCTTCTAGTTGTTGAGGCAGGAGGTCGGACCTTTGGTAGTTGCCCACACACATACAGTTCTTAGTAGAGATACAAAGTTTGCCACGGGGAGTTTTCGTGGGGACTAATGCTTGGCTGACCCAAGAAGTGAGTGCCGAGGGTGGAGCTAGTGAGGTCAAGCATCTAAGTATCCACTCTGAATAGCGTAGCCTCGGGGGTAAAACCTTATGTGGGATCAACAACTATTGTCTTGGCCAGCCATAAGAATTGTGCTTGACTTATTTTAAACATTCAAACATTCAAGACCAAACAACAAAACATTATGTCTTTTGTGTCTTCAAGTGTATGCAAAACAATTTTACATCAAACAACACACTTTTCTTGGAGTCATTGTTAGTCTAAACACTTGCAAACATTGAGTCCTCATCAAAATTGTGTCCTCTTGTCATGAAAAACAGTCAAACATTCAGATTTGGTCACAACCAACAACTTCACGAATTGGAATAATTTTATAGTCCAGCAAACAAGAGCAATCAATTTCAGAATTCTTGAGCTTCCTAGGTTGTTTCTCTGGGTTTTCATCTAGCATTCAACTTGTATTTGGGTCTCACAAAATCCATCATTGCTTTACACCTTACATTACATTCACATTTGTCTAAACTTGAGTCAAAAGGTCACTTGCTTGTCCTCACTATACTTTGTCAACACACTACATACAACAACATTTTGCTAAGTGGTCCCTCATCAAGGTCTATCACCTTTGGGTCTCATTTGGTTTTACTTAGAGTCAAGGTCAACTTACCTCATCAAGAGAAACTATCCTCTCTTTGGAAGTCACACCTACTCTACTACATACATACTTGGTCTTACACTTTGGACATTGCAAGTACACCTCAGATTCATTTACATTCCATCCAACTCTTGGTCTTCCATACTTTTTCCATTTTCATCTAGTCTCACACATCTCGATCAATACCTAGTTCATGGTTGAAACCCATTCCCAAAAATCTAGGAGAGAAACTAAAGAGGCTCAAGAGTTCGCAAACATGAGTTCTTATGAGTATGACAATGATATCTTTTTCAATTCTGATCATACTATATTACCTGACATGGATGCCTATAGAAACATTCGAAATGTTGAGAACATGGACACTACAAACAACAATGATACACACAATGATGATATGGACAACTTTTCAGTACATTCAATAGATGTGGAAGAATCCATTATGGATCCCCGTTTCAATCAATTGGTTGAGGAAATAATGAGGAGGGATAGACAATACTTCTTACGAATGATGGCACAAAGTGGACCAAAGATACCTCATGATTTTGACATGTCTCAAATAATGGAAAATTGGCCTTTGCAACAAACTCACTCCAACATAGATCAAAGAAGGCCTAATAGTGGAGGCAATAGAGGACCACATATTGTACCTGAATCACCATCATCTTTGTTTCAAAAACTAGAGGTCCCACACACACATGGTCAAGCATATGATACTCACCTTCGCAGACCATTATAGAAGTCTTATGCAGAGAAATATGCTCAATCACATATCAATGCTAAGGATCAACCACCAAAGCAATTGGATATTCAAAGGCATGCTCAAAATTTGGACACAAGGAAATGCCATGACAAATTTGGGGGCAACACATTAGAACATGACATGCCTATAGAGTATGGTATACATGGACAAAATAGATATGGCGTTCCTCAACATGAATCTATACCAAGTGGTCCATATATGCAGGATCACTATAGGCCTCCTCCATATGAACATGTGTATGATCAATATCATCCATATATGCAACATGCTCCTCCTCCAATTGGTGCCTCAAGCATGGGGTATGGTCCAAGAAGTCGATCTCCACCTAAGAACAATTTGGAGCAACAAATCAGGGACTTACAAAAGAAAATGGAGGACATAAATACACCGAAGCCAACATACACAATGAGAGACATATGTCCTTATCCATTTGATAAGAGCATTCCAATGCCTCCTTTTCCTACACACTTTGTGACACCTAAATTTGATAAGTATAGAGGAAAAGGGATTCCTAAGGCACACATAAGACATTTTTTCACAGCTTGCATTGAGGTAGCAGCAGAAGAGACATATTTGATGAGATTATTCCCACAAAGTCTAGGTGATCAAGCTATGGAATGGTTCTCCCAACTCCCACCTGGTATTAAGTCATGGGATGATCTAGCAGAGGCATTTATTCAACATTTCTGCTGCAACATAGAGACAGACATATCAATCACTACTTTGTGCAACACCAAGCAAAAAGATGGAGAGTCTTTTTCATCATTTTTACAAAGATAGAGGAATCTAGCTAGCAGATGCTCTTGTGAAATTCCACAAAAACAAATGGTAGAAATGTTCACCCAAAATGTTAACAAAGATATTGGCTATGATCTAAGGAAAGCTTGTTTGTCCACCTTCAAGGACGTCATTGAAAAAGGCTTAGAAACAAAGAAGGTCCTAATTGAACAAGGAGTTATTAAGATATTCAAGGAAAACAAAGATGACTTTAAAGGAAAAGACAAGCAAATATTTTGGAATAAAAACAAGAACACAGTCAATGATGGTGTTGTTGATGCCAACATAGTGCAACCCAAATTCATCTTTTCGGGATCAAGTTCTACAAACAATCAAGTGAATACTCAAACAACTTCCAGATCACGAAGGAAGTACACCCCATTGGGAGAACCACTTGAGTCAGTTTTCAAAAAGCTAGTGGCAAACAAGGTAATCACTATTCTAGATTTTCCTCCATATGAGCCAAAGGTCAAACCAAATTGGTGGAATGATGATGAATATTGTGAATTTCATAAGAGCAAGGGTCATAAGATAGGAAATTGTCATCGACTGAAGAACATCATACAAGATCTCATTGATAGGGGTGACATTGAGATTGAAGGGCACTCATCCAATCAAGAACATGCGATGTTTAAGGAACCATTCCCAAAGCATGACAAGGGAAAAGTTGCAGCCACAGATGACCAAACCAACTATACCAGAGCATCTTATAACTATGATTCAACCATCAATCACATCTCGATGGACAATTATGTCTCTACCATTATCATCAAGGACAAAACCCCTGAGAATTCTACCCAGAGACCCAAGATCGTTCTGAAAGGCATTGGATCTTCTTCCAAAGCTACCTCTGAATGTCATGTTACAACCCGCCGAAGTAAATTCACTTTGCAAGGTGCTCCAGCTAAAAACACCGCTTTCTCATCAACCAAACCTAAGTATGACCTTGTAGAACAGTTAGGGAAGACACCTGTGCTCATCTCCATACTTGAACTCTTGCGCATATCCCCCACACATAAATCCATTCTTAACAAAATCTTGAGAGAAACTGTTGTTCCTACTGATCTGAATGTGGACCAGTTTCAAGCCATGGTGGGATACCTTTCCATTCCACACTCCCTTACATTCATAGAAGTTGATGACGCCTTCGTAAGTCAGCCACATAATGCACCTTTACACGTTGAAGCCTTCATACACAAACATTGAATAAAACGAGTCCTGATAGATGGAGGAGCAAGTCTGAACATTTGTACATTGAGCACTATTAAACAATTAGGATATTCTGATAAAGCTGTGAATTCTACAAACAAAATTACCATCAAGGCATATGATGATGAAGAGCATTCATCCAAGGGAACAATCACCTTACCTCTCAAAGTAGGGCCAGTTACAAAGGATGTGGTTTTTCAAGTCCTAAACCTAGAGCTCACATTCAACATATTGCTGGGACACCCATGGATTCATGAGATGAGCGCAGTCCCATCTACATATCATCGATGAATCAAGTTCCCACACAATGGAGTTGAAGTGACCATCAATGCTAACCCAAATCCATTCATATATTGCAACAATCTACAACCTAGATCAGAAATAATAATTCCAGCCACTCAAGAAGCTATTCCTTCATCAGCATGTGTGGATCCAGAATCATTGAAAGTTTCTACATCAAAACAAGAAGAGATCAAAGAAAAGTTCAAGATTAAAGACCCAGGATGTGGTGAGTATATCTTTCATGTTGATCAATTGCCACTATCTCCTAAGACATTCAGTCGATAAGAACAATCTACAAGCAATATGCAAGACCAAGGAATTGGGTGTGAACCACCTAGTGTTGTCACTACTAAGTCTGAATGCAAATCTCCTCTAGCGGTGCAAGCAACTCTTGATATCAATAGACCTAAGAGTGGTTCCAACAAAGAATCTATTGAGCATTTCACCAGCCATCTTAAGAACTCACATAGCTTTACCATATCATCCACTCATTCCATTTCCACTCCACTTCCAGACTTGGATACACAAGAATCACAAAAGCCCTTAGTCATTGGGGATCAAGAATCAAGCTTTGAAAAGAAAAATATAAAAGTCAAAAATAAAGAAAAGTGCTTTAGTCCAAATCAAAATCAAAAGCTATTGGACTCTACAAAAATCAAAGTCAAGGATAAAAATCATATGAAGGAAAAGGAACAAGAGTTGATCTCCCCTAATATCAAAATAACTGGGGGCAAGAGTTCTAAAATTTAAATCAAAAAGCATAATTGTTGATCCTAAGTCTCCATCATGCTATCCTACTCTCACTTCTTTTTGCAATCACAAGCCTTCATTACTCATCCACATGTTCCACACATCCATTCCCTTCTAACGATACATCGTGGACCTTTAATGGAGATTCCTCAAAGGACTTTGTTATCAGGGATGCCCAAACTTCTTTAGGTGACATGCATACGGGCCTGTGTAGTCCACACACTAGTAATTCTATCTCAGTTCCTTCATCAAGGAAGATAGTCACTCGAGATACACATCATTCAGTCAAGGAACATTGCAGCTACAATCATAAAGTCAAGCCTCACACATTAGAGGTGGGTGACTTAGTTGTCAAAGAAAATCCTAAAAATCAGCAAGACAAAGAGAAGAAGGGCAAGTTTGAACCAAATTGGCTTGGTCCTTACATCATTACAGTAGCATATGGATCTAGGGCATATCAGCCCTCAACTACAGAAGGTGAACCTTTGGAGGATCCTATCAACAACATGCACCTTCGCAGGTTCTACACATAGCTCTTTGGAATATCCTAATTCAAAAAATACAAAAAAAATCAAAATTTTCAAAAATACAAAAAAATAAAAAATTTCAAAAATACAAAAAAAAAAAAAAAATTCAAAAATACAAAAAAAATTATAAAACAAAAGAAATCGTTACTTGGTGAAAACCTGGCAAACAGGCGCCTTGTGACACAAAAAACATTGAAAAATAAAAAAAAGTAAAGAGAAATAATTTTGTCCAATGGTGAAAACCACTTCGGTGGCACCCTGGGCAAGTACCATGGTGAAAACTGGGTCACCAATGCCATGTGTAGAGACATTGCTCCTCCCTCCTTCAGGATTCTCTTTCCAACCAATTCATCCATAATAAACTTACCCATTCCCATCATGGCTTGTTATTGATCTACCCAAGATTGGTTAGCCATTCATAATAAACCTCCCTTTTCACCTCCCTTTCCATCCATAATAAATCAGATCCTATCTGTGGCTAAGAAAAATCCTACATCTAGTGATGGGTGTGGAACTGAGAACATCACATGTTTTGAGGAGTACAATTTCTTCTAGCTTCCTTCAGTCTATCCGCGCACAATCCGCAATAAAGCAACATTTGCATTGCAAGTCCGCAATAAAGTTTCATCTTCTCCACAATAAAGTATCGGTTTCATGGATTCAGTCAGTTTCAGATGAGACACAACAGCAATAATGTGCTTCAACAAATCAAATCTTTCAACAGACTCAGACAACATATGGTTCAGTGCTATCTATCCATTTTGTGAAAGTAAACATTGTGACCACAATCAAATAAGACTTATACAAGTGACAAGAGACACTAAATTTGAGGACTACAATGAATGTTGGTGTCGAGTCTTGGTTTTCTTTTGATTTTATCTTTCTGGTGACATGTCTTTTAGCTTTTCCGAGATGGCTCTGACTAGAGATTCTATCTCCAGGATGTCTTTGACTAGAAAGGCGAGGATGGGGTATTGTCACCTATTTTTCTTTGTTGTCTGTGGATTGTCTCTTAGTAATTCTATGACTTGTCCACAGATATGAGGACACTGAGAGTCTAGTGTGAACTGGGGCATTCCTTGTTTGTGAATGTCTTATCTCCATGCAAACAGGTACAATGACTTTCTGGGTCAAACATATGCCTCGATTGTCATAACCTACTTGCCATAATAAAGCTCAATGATGATAATGCACAAGAAGCTCTTTTCACTTTCATATCTTCTATCTTCCATCCCCCATTTTTGATTGACTTCCATCATCCTTCTTGAGTCTATGTAGCCTGCTATCACATGACTGAGTATAATGACACACCAAAAACATTTGCATTTCATGTAGTTGCACCTGCATTACCACATATAAGCATTTCATACATACATATAGATATCACAACTGTATCACATCCTGCACACAACACCTGTTAGCATAATTTACATTTGCATTATCATATTCATCTGCATTACATACATTCACATTTGCATCATGCATACACATATAAAACATAAAAGAACAAAAACATTGCATTTCCTCATGTACATATTTGCATCCATATCATAAGCATCACATAAGAACATCTCATCACATAGGTACACATACATATAGTTGTTGCAAAGATGAATCATCTCATATATATATATATAATCATAAGTGTCATGATACAATGATGTCAAAATCATATGGCTACAATCACCCACAGGTGTCTACATCATCATACAAAATGGTACAAAACTGATACAAAGGAACCCACGGATCACTCCTACCAGCATTGCTGCTAGTGCTAATCCTATCCATGTCATGGTGTCCCAGGCCACATGTCCTACCCTCATCTCCAGTCCTAGATCCTAGAACACTTGTCTAAGGGCATCCCTGTCTCTGTCTCGATCACACAAAATCAGCTCCCCATCGATCGGTAACCGCAAAATCCTATATACATCCTCCAGGGTGACTGTCATCTCCCCCATCGGCAAATGAAAAGTGCAAGTCTCAGAGTGCCACCTCTCTGCCAGTGCAGTCAGCAATCCCATGTTCACCAAAAACTCAGGCACATACAAAATGTCTCAATCCCATAGCCTCAATCGCAGCCCTGTCCTCGGCTATCAACTCAAGTCGTAATCTCTGCATCGATGGGAATCTCTCCCGTGACTCCAGCATAGGCAAATACTCCTGCAATCAAGCAAATCAATCATGTGAGTCATCATGGCATTCACTATTCATCATAAAATGCTACCTTTTATCTAAGTGCATATGGCATTCTACCCTAGTGACACCCACTGTTCATCACAAAGTGTTGCTATCTATCCTAGTAGTACTCCCTGTTCATCACAAAGTACTATGTGTTTGGCACTCCCTGTTCATCACAAAGTGCTGCTCACATTTGCACTCACTATTCATCACAAAGTGCTGCTCATATTTTAGTTCTCCATGTTCATCACAAAGTACTATATCTTGGTACTCACTGTTCATCACAAAGTGCCTTGATCTATCCTATCCTAGGGCCTATGCTTGAGTGAATCCTCTTGAGTAGTTTCCTAATTGGCAATGTATGTTCTATCACAGAATTGTCAATCCTAGCCCTATTTGCTATCCTAGTCTTCCCTAGAGGACCTGCTTGAGTGTATCCTCTCAGCAGCTTATCCAATCGACAAAGTATATTCATCACAGAACTGCCGATTTGACCTAGAAGACAAAAATTCACATTTTTGGACACAAATGCGCTTTCCTGACATAAACGTGCTTGAAGACTGCATAAACGCGCCTATTTTACATGGACGCACCTGAAAGACACAGATGTGCCTATGCTCTGCACAGACGCACCTGGGTGACACAAATGTGCCTTCTTGGCATAGACGCACCTACACATCACAGACGCGGCCGCATTCGGCACAAACGCATTTTCCAACATAGACACTCCTGACACAAACACAGATGCACCTAGCAAGCATAGACGGGCTTGGCACCAACGCAGACGCTCCTGGACATTTTTTGACATTTTTGGACCCTAACCTAGAGTGCATTTATTACCCTATCTAGCATGCATTAATGACAACAATAAATGCAACAAAGTACAAGGAGGTTTTGTGGTACTTACCGGCTCTCCTACCTCTGCTGGCCTCTGGAATCGGTAAACGTGGTCGAATCTATGAACAAAGGCCATTGTTGCTGACTGCTACTACTCTATCTTGCTTTGCACTCTGATCTCTTGGAGGTGTAGATGGCAATGAGGATGTATTTCCCTTGTGGTTTATCTTATAGACTACCCTAGCCCTAGCTCTAGCCCTCGTTTCCTGAGTCAGTCTTCATTATCCCGTGACTCTGTCACTTTATCCGGTCAGTCCATTCTAGCCTCTCTTTCTTATCGAGTGATTGTCTGCAATCTTTTCAGACATTTTCATCCAATCTCTCGAGGGGGCATATCATTCCCATCTTGGGGCAACTCTGTATTAGTTCATCTTATCTTCTTTGAAACAACGCGACAAGCTGCATTGTCTCAAAGAGGGGCAAAATGTAGACACCTAAAATTGTCATGTCTAATTAAATAAATATTTTATTTATTTAATTACTTTAGCCTAATTCTTCTATTAATTAAATAAATATTTATTTATTTAATTAATTCATTTATCCTCTTCTAGCCTTATTTCTCATTTAAATAAATACATTTATTTATTTAAATTATCATTTTCCCAAATTAAATAAATATCTTATTTATTTAATTATCCCACTTCTTCTATTAATTAAATAAATCTTTATTTATTTAATTAATTCATTAACCTTTTCTACCCATGACACATGTCATTCATCTCTTAATTCATACACTACCTACCCCTTTCATTATTTTATAATTTCTTTTACCTACCCTCTAATCATAGCCGACCTCCTTTTACACCTCTCAATCTTATCCCTCCATTTCATATTGTGTCTTCTATATAAGGAGATGCTTCCTTCATTATCAAACCCTAATCAATCATCCTAATGACCTAACTACTTGATCAATTTGTCATGCCCAACTCTTGGGCACGAACGGAAATTTTTTATTTTATCTTTTAAACTAATTCACCTAATATTAAAATCCTTCTATAACGTTCCTTCTTCTTATGCCCAATATTAACAAAA
This sequence comes from Cryptomeria japonica, assembly GCF_030272615.1. NCBI lineage: Eukaryota > Viridiplantae > Streptophyta > Pinopsida > Cupressales > Cupressaceae > Cryptomeria > Cryptomeria japonica. Next base: position 215,801,122 of record NC_081405.1, on the reverse strand, counting down.
GTATTCAAACTTATCTTTACATCTAACAATTTTAATTCAAATTAAATATCAATACAATCCTACTTTTATATATATATATATATATATATATAACTATTCTATATTATTACCATTTACTACAATGTTTCTCCCAAAGAATGTAGGGATTTGGAACCCCTTATCCTTTTATATTATATATATATATATTTTTTTCCCTCCCACCGCACACACACACACATTTTAAAGCTTAGGCGGGTGTGTGCCCTAACCCGAACTAGGGTTAGGGCGAATAGAATAACTTCTCCCCTTTTTTTTATATCCCGTGAGTGTGTTGTTGCAGGGTGGGATCGGCGGCCAAGGAGTAGCGCGCAGTGAGGGGGGAAGCCGAGCGGTATTACCGACTAACCGGGCGCCATTTGCTTTAACTCCTAACACAGCATAGCGGGGGAATAAGGGGAGGCGGAGGTGCGGGAAGCATTGTAGCGCGGCACCGCCGGCCGCGGACGGCGCCGCCCGCGGGCTGCGGCTCCTGCAGTCTGCGGACGTCGCCGCCCGTAGCCTGCGGGTGCCGCAGGCTGCGGCCGCCGCCGCCAGAGCGCGGCGCCCCCTGCGAATAAAGCTTTGCTCGTTTCCTTATCGTGTAACGTTTTTTTTTTGCTATGAAATTTTAAACGGGGTTTAAACCCCTCGAACATTTAGGGTTCGGTTTAAATGATTTTCTCGGGACTGTTTAATGCGAAAATTCCTTTGTTTTAAAATGTAGTTTGTTGTATACATATATATATATGTATGTATGTATATGTGTGTGTGTGTGTGTGTGTGGGTTTGGTAGGAACAGAAAGAAACACAGTTAAATTTGGGAATAAACAGGGTTTATTTTTCAGTAAATGAAAAGGATATATATATTTATACATATTTATATATATATATATATATATATTATATATATATATATATTATATATATATATATATATATATATATGTATTTTTGTGTTTGGTTGACTTAGATAGGGGATTAATCAGATCTCCTTTTCTGTATATTAGTATTATCAGAACTGTGAATATTATTATTTTTTTTTTTGTATAAATCAGATTGTCCAAACAACATTTAAAAAGCTATAAATATTTATATATACCTCTTTTGCTACCATTTACCTCTTTTATTTTATATAAAAACACATAGACTTTCCTTTTGAGATTAATATTATTGTAAGTCATCATAATGCATTTAAAGAGGGTTTCCAAATCTATATTTTATATTTGTAGCAAAATGATAATAGTAAAAGCTAAATGTTTCCCCTTTTTTTTTTGCAAAGAATAAACTAATTTAATAAATTTCTTTTCTGCAATAAATAGAAAAATAAAAGACTGTTTTTAAACAAATTTACAACAACATGCTCAACTAAATGAAATATGGAGTTACAACTAATAATAATTTTCAGATTTCTCAAAAGTGCATACTTCTCTTTTTTTTTATGCAAAACATTAAGAGTCTAGATGCAAACTAACACATTTTATTTTCTTTTGCAAAACTACAAGTAGGAAAAATATGTGTATTCATTGACAAATGTAAATACAAGATAGATATGGATACAAAATAAACATGAGTTCAAATGGGATGAAATCCCAACAATGCTTTTTCTCTACCTACTAACTTGAAAATATTACAACTTTTTTTTGAAAGAAAATACTACAAATGCTCACTTTTCATTCTTTACACAAACTATTACATTGAATCTATCCTTCTCTTTTTTTTTTTTTTAAAAAACAAAATCTTTTTGCAATACAAAGACAGCAACTTAGTTCTTCAATCCTTCTTTTCCCATTCCCATGCAACCTGCAATAAAACACATTTTTGACCATGGGAAGCTCACCTCCCAGCCTAGGCTTACTAGAAGCCACCCCCGATCTTGGAGAACCAAGCACTAGATGGGTTACAAACAAACAAAACCCCACAACAAACATAGGAAGACATTTACATTCAAATTTCCCTTCCCAAGCTACACATTCACCACTTTCATGGTGACTCTTCCATGGGTGGAAGTGGACCAAGTACCAATGGGGAGAATGCATGCCAAAAAAAAACAACACAAGCCACCTCATGGAAATACAAATGCAACAATTACTTCCACAATCCTTATGCCCCCCAAAAGGCTCAAGGCCATATTTGCTCCCCTTATGACCCCCAAGTGCATACACAAGGCTATGCATCAAGGGTCACCAAGGACACCCTTGAGAACACTCTCCATAAGGAGAGCCTCTCACCCATGGCTGTCATACTCCTTCCACCCCAAGATCTTCCTACCCTCCCAAGAGTAGGAGATCTTGGACACTCCCAAAACATCAAGAACACAAAACCAAAACACATAGAAAATAAAACCACACATTCTTAACTTCAACAAAAACTTCATAAAACACATTCCTTTCAAGCAACTCTTTTCTTTTACAAAACAACATAAACTAACACTTACAACATAACAAGAGGAGGTAAGAAGTAACCAACCTTATTCTGCCAATAGGTTTGCTAAAATTAGTTGGGGATGAGCTGCCCAATTTCCACACTAACTTTCTCCAAATTCCCACCAAAAGTGCAAATCTCCTACTAACTTTTTCAAAACAAGCATAATCTCCCAAGAAAGGAGAGTGGGTGATTACTCACTAAGTCTCCAAATTCTTGCCTAAGAAGGCCTCTCACACACTTCCCAACCCCTTGGGTGAGGTGTGAGTTCCCATTGGTTGCCCTTCCCAAACTCTTGCACATTACCAAAATTGGAAAGGGAAAAGGTGGAAGAAGATAGGGAAGAGAGTTTAACTTCTAAAGGGAAGGTTCTCTATCCTAGAAAGAACTTTCTAAGTTGAATTTTCGTTCATCTTGAAAACACCACTTTTTGAAGTGACTAAATAGTCACATGGGAGAAGCCACATGTTGCAAACTACCCCTAACCCATAGGTATACCCTTTGGACCTTTGGAAAAGCCTAAAAACTTACCCTAGGAGTCCATTAAACCCTTTGGAAACCCAACTGAAGTTTACCTACGGGTCAAACTTGAGTTGAGCACTCCCAAGACTCCCTACCCAAGGCAAATTTGGGACCACACTCATGTTTTTGAATGGCCTTGGTAGAAACAAAACTCCCTCCAAGAGACAAGTCAAAATCAATGACACTTAATCAGCACATGTGTCAAGTGACACAACAAAAATACAATATAAAAATCACACATGGAATTTGTCTCTTGAAGGATTACACATATACATATAAATTAAATTTTACACTCAAGCATTATACACATCACAAATAAAATACATTACAAGGGGGGGGTGTTGTCTCTCCAAATAGACAACTCCCGGCTTAACAAACGCACATTGGTCTAGGCTTGGTTCTCCATTAAATTCCACGGTCACATGGATAATTTTCCTACGCATCTCAATTAACACATTAGTAATTCCAAATAATCACATTTATACATAATCAAATACATGGATTCCATTACACATCAAACACTCACACATTAGGCAACAGTAATTCAATATCTCATTTGTTTCAAATTCAATTTCACATAAGCAATTAACATAATTTCCCAAAAATGAACCATTCATAAATATGTATCATTTTTCTATCATCAAAATAAAATCCTGCAAATTTCCAATAATGACATTTACCATCATAATGTAATTCTATTCTAGTAACATATCTAAAGTTTCATAATCATCATGCATGAAATAAAACATCAACATATGTCAGTGTGATCCGAATCATGGAATCATATAAGTTCTAAGTCCATAATGCATAAAATAAAGCATCCATAATAGTCTCAATATGCAAATAACTGAAAATGTCAAACTGAATCGGGGTAGGGCCTCACACCCTCCCCCTCTAGGCATGTACTTCCTCCTAGAGTTCATCAAAAAGGTGGGGGTACTGTGATCTCATAAGTGCTGCATCCTCCCATGAGGCTGTGACCTCATCATAGCAATCCTACTGGACCCTAACCTGGTCCAGCTCTCGCCCTTGAAGGCTCAGCGTCCGGCCTGCCAAAATGCGAATGGGCTCCAAAGCTAGCTGCCCGTCCGACTCCACCTGCAAGGCATCCCAATCTAAAATATGAGACTCATCATAGATATACTTCCTCAAAACTGAAACATGAAACACATCGTGGATGCGTGACAGGCTAGGTGGCAATGCTAGACGGTAGGCAACTGGCCCTATCCTCTCAAGGATCTCAAATGGTCCTACAAATCGAGGTGCGAGCTTAGAACCCTTTCCATAATGGATTGGACTCTTATGCGGTTGCACTCTCAAGAAGACTCTGTCTCCAACTGAGTAGCTACGATCAACCCTCTTTGCATCTGCATATTTCTTCTGCCTATCCTGTGCCTCTCTAAGACGCTGCCTAATCAAATCCACCTGCTGCTCCATATCCCAAACTATCTCTGGACCAATAGCAACTCTGTCCTCTATGCTGTCCCAACTCAATGGTGTCCTACAAGGCCTGCCATATAATGCCTGATAGGGTGGCATTCCCAAGGACGTGTGATGCCCATTGTTATAGGCAAACTCCACTAAGGGAAGATACTCCTCCCATCTGGTCTGGTGATCCATGACATACATGCGAAGCATATCCTCTAACACCTGATTAACTCTCTCTGTCTGGCCATCCGTCTCCGGATGATAGGCTGTACTGAAATTGAGTTTGGTACCCATAGCTGCCTGTAATGCCTTCCAAAAAGAAGAAGTGAAGAGGGAATCCCTGTCGGAAATGATCTTACATGGAACACCATGAAGTCTGACAATGTCTCGCAAAAACACCTGTGCTACTGCTGGTGCTGTGAAGGTGGTACGAACTGGTGAAAAGTGAGCCACTTTGGTCAACTTGTCAACCGTCACCAAGATGGCATCATGGCGGCGGGATGACATAGGGAGACCAATGATAAAGTCCATGGATATAGTGTCCCATTTCCACTCTGGTATAGCATGAGATTGGAGCAACCCACCTGGATGGCAGTGCTCCACCTTGACTCTCTGACACTCAAGGCATCGAGCTACCAGCTCGGCAATAAGCTGTCGCATTCCTAGCCAATGGTATAGTTCTCTCAAGTCTGCATGCAACTTCTTGACCCCGGGATGTGCTGCATAAGGAGCTCTATGAGCCTCTGTGATAATGAACTCCCGCAATCCCCCTGAAGAAGGTACATAGATGCGCCCTCTATGGCATAATAAACCATCTGACTCTAAGGAATAATCCACATATTTCCCTTCCAAAGTTTCCTGAGATCGAATAGCCTGGCAAACCTCTAAATACCATCTGTCCTCTGGCAATCGCTGCAAGATCCGATCTCTCAAATCCGTGCTCATAGACATGGTGTATACCTCGTGACATCTCCTACTCAAAGCATCTGCAACTACATTTTCTTTCCCTTTGATGTAGTGAACGTCAAAATCATACTCGCACAAGAATTCCATCCATCTCCTCTGACGTGCATTAAGGTTCGGCTGAGTGAATATGTATTGAAGGCTCTGATGGTCTGAGTGCAACTCAAAATGATGACCCAAAAGGAAATGTCTCCATCTCACAAGTGCATGTACTATGGCTGCAAGCTCAAGGTCATGAGTAGGGTAATTAAGCTCGTGAGTCTTGAGTTTCCTAGACTCAAAAGCTATAGCTCTGCCATTCTGCATAAGTATTGCTCCTAAACCCTCTAGGGAAGCATCTGTGCAAACCATGAAATCAGCTGACGGATCTGGTACTACAAGGATAGGTGCGGTAGTAAGTGCCCTTTTAAGTTCCTGAAAGGCCTTCTCGCACTTCTCCGTCCACTCAAACTTCTTTCCTTTGCGCTGAAGAGAAGTGATAGGATGAGCAACTCTAGAGAATCCCTCAACAAAATGTCGATAATAACCTGCTAAGCCCATGAAGCTTCTGACCTCTGTCACACTGGTAGGTGCTGGCCAATCCATAATGGCTCTGATCTTTGATAGGTCTACTGAGATCCCATCACCGGATATAACATGACCAAGGTACTTGATCTCAGTTTTAAAGAAAGCACACTTCGACAAACTGCCATACAACTGATTTTCCCTCAAACACTGCAAAACCTGTCTCAAGTGTTCCTCATGTTCCTCCTCATTTCGTGAATATATCAATATGTCGTCGAGAAACACAATCACAAAACAGTCAAGGAATGTAAGGAATACTCCATTCACGAGACTCATAAAAACTGCTGGGGCATTCGTAAGACCGAATGGAACCACGGTGAACTCATAGTGGCCATATCTAGTGCGAAACGTGGTCTTGTGGATATCACTTTCCACTATTCTCAACTGATGGTACCCTGATTTTAGATCAATCTTGGAAAATACTTTGGCACCTTGAAGTTGGTCAAACAAATCGTCGATCCTGGGCAATGGATATCGGTTCTTGATGGTTACTTTGTTCAACTGACGGTAGTCCATGCATAATCGGAGAGATCCATCTTTCTTCTTCACGAAGATGACTGGTGCACCCCAAGGGGATACACTAGGGCGAATGTGGCCCTTCTCTAGGAGTTCCTCAAGCTGAATCTTGAGCTCATTAAGCTCATTTGTAGTCATCCTATAAGGTGCTCTTGAAATTGGTTCAGCTCCTGGAACAAGGTCTATATGAAAATCAATCTCTCTACGGGGCGGCATACCAGGTAACTCTGAAGGAAATACATCTGAAAATTCCCTAAGGATAGGATGGTCATCAATAGATGGTTCCTTTTCCTCTTCTTCTTCTCTATCACTAATGGTGATGGCAAATAACTGACATCCCTTTCGCATGCTCCGCTTAAGCTGCATGGCGGAGATCATACGAAGAGACACGGGTCTCTGAATTCCAGTGATCACTATAGGAGAGCCATGATCATCCTCACACTCGATCCTTTTTCAGGCGACAATCCATCTTGGCTCTGTGGGCATAAAGCCAATCCATGCCAAGTACAACGCCATATGATCTGAGTGGTGTAACTCTAAGGTCTACTAGGGTGGTGGTATTACCAATCTGAATCTAACAAGCCTTAACCTCTGATTCCACTGACACTCTAGCCCCTGAAGCTAATTCCACTTCCCAACTGACCTCTTGCCTAATTGCCACTAGCCCGCAACGCTCCACAACCAATGGAGATATAAAAGAATCAGTAGCTCCTGAATCAAATAGTATAGATACACTACTACCTCTGATCATACCTGCTACCTCAATAACCGTGGCCTGATGCTCTGCCTGGCGGTTGTCAACCGCTGCGAAGACTCTGTGGGACTTGCCCATGTCCCCAACTGTCGGCTCTGATGCTGCCATCCTCTGATTCCCTGTCATCTGACCCCGAGGACACTCTCTCGCTATGTGTCCCATGGCTCCACATGTGAAGCAAGGGCCTCGTGCCTGAAACTGTACTCCCTGTGGTCTGGAGAAAGACTGTCCCCCTGTCCTACTAGAACCACTGTACCCACCTCTAGAGGACTGCTGAGTCCTAGCCGGAGGTGTGTAAGGAGCCTGAGATCTCTGATCTCGCCTCTGACCCTGTGACTGCCACTGCTTGGGCTTTGTGCCCTGCTGATTCTGCGGAGGCTTTTGCCTCTGGTTTTGCTATGACTGCTGCAGAGGAGGGGGTTTGGAGAACCCCGATGAGTGCCTGTTGTTACCTTTCCAATGGGGTTTCTGAAACCCATAAGTCTATGGTGAAGGGTTACGGTTCTGAAACCGATCCTTTGAGTCATGTGGTCTGGCCTGAATCTCCTCGGCTATCAAAGCCTTCTCCATGGCAACCCGGAGGCTCCCTGGAGCGGCCATTCTCACTGGTCCTGCTATGCCGGAATTCAATCCTCTGATAAATCGGTTGACGAGAAGCTTTTCATCTTTCAGGTAGTCTACATAAGGTAAGAGTTCAAAGAACTTGTTCTCGTACTGTGTCACTGTAAGACCCTTCTGCTGGAGGTCATGAAACTCATCCACCCTACGTTGTCTGAAATGCTCTGATAAATACCTCTCCCTGAATCTCTCTGTGAAAATCTCCCAAGTGAGGGTCTCTATCTCTAAGCCACACTTATATTCTTCCTGTCTCCACCATGTGGAGGTTGTTCCTCGCAATAGGTGAATCGCTGCACATGCTTTTAGATTGCTCTCATAAGAGCGCAATGCAAAGCACCTATCTAGGCTTAAAAGCCATGCCTCTGCCTCTACCCCGTCGGTAGATCCCCCAAATGATGGTGGCTGAAGACACATAACCTCTCTGATTAGATCCCCTGGATCTCTACGTGCCCTCTCAATATACACTGGTGCTACGGCTGGAGGTGGTGCTGGTAGGTGAATGGGTTCGGGCTCATGCACAGCCTGACTCTCTACGGGATTAGGAGGTGGACTCCTACTCCGTTCCCGTTCAACTGTTCTATGACTTCCTGAGTTCTGGTTCTCAACATTATGATCTACTGCTGGAAGCCTATCCTATACTAATCCAATCAGGTTCTGAAGAGCTACCAAGATGTCTTGGTTTGGGTCAACTGATTGCTCGGGAGGAGCTGCTGGGTTCACTTCTTGAACCGATTCCTCCCTAATGACCTCTTCGCATGCCATGCGTGCACGCCTAGGGCCTCTACCACGTTTGCGAGCTTGTCGCGTAGTTGGAGGCATCCTTATTAAGAAAATAAAATAAAATGAAATAAATAACTATTTTTAGGAGAAAATATTTTAGCTAATTTAAAAATAAAATTAAATACAATTTAATTAATTAAATAATTATAGCGAAACGTAATGGAGTAAGGTTCCCTAGTGTTGGCAACCTCACTCTGATACCAAAATGTCATGCCCAACTCTTGGGCACGAATGGAAATTTTTTTTTTTATCTTTTAAACTAATTCACCTAATATTAAAATCCTTCTATAACGTTCCTTCTTCTTATGCCCAATATTAACAAAAGTATTCAAACTTATCTTTACATCTAACAATTTTAATTCAAATTAAATATCAATACAATCCTACTTTTATATATATATATATATATATTTACGTAAATATCTACACACATAGTTTTATATATATGTATATATATATATATATACATTTATATATATATATATAACTATTCTATATTATTACCATTTACTACAATGTTTCTCCCAAAGAATGTAGGGATTTGGAACCCCTTATCCTTTTATATTATATATATATTTTTTTCCCTCCCACCGCACACACACACACATTTTAAAGCTTAGGCGGGTGTGTGCCCTAACCCGAACTAGGGTTAGGGCGAATAGAATAACTTCTCCCCTTTTTTTTATATCCCGTGAGTGTGTTGTTGCAGGGTGGGATCGGCGGCCAAGGAGTAGCGCGCAGTGAGGGGGGAAGCCGAGTGGTATTACCGACTAACCGGGCGCCATTTGCTTTAACTCCTAACACAGCCTAGCGGGGGAATAAGGGGAGGCGGAGGTGCGGGAAGCACCGCAGCGCGGCACCGCTGGCCGCGGACGGCGCCGCCCGCAGGCTGCGGCTCCCGCAGTCTGCGGACGTCGCCGCCCGCAGCCTGCGGGTGCCGCAGGTTGCGGCCACCGCCGCCAGAGCGCGGCGCCCCCTGCGAATAAAGCTTTGCTCATTTCCTTATCGTGTAACGTTTTTTTTTTGCTATGAAATTTTAAACGGGGTTTAAACCCCTTGAACATTTAGGGTTCGGTTTAAATGATTTTCTCAGGACTGTTTAATGCGAAAATTCCTTTGTTTTAAAATGTAGTTTGTTGTATACATATATATATATATATATATATATATATATATATATATCTGTGTGTGTGTGTGGGTTTGGTAGGAACAGAAAGAAACACAGTTAAATTTGGGAATAAACAGGGTTTATTTTTCAGTAAATGAAAAGGATATATATATTTATACATATTTATATATATATATATATATATATATTATTTATATATATATATATAAATATATGTATTTTTGTGTTTGGTTGACTTAGATAGGGGATTAATCAGATCTCCTTTTCTGTATATTAGTATTATCAGAACTGTGAATATTATTATTTTTTTTTTTGTATAAATCAGATTGTCCAAACAACATTTAAAAAGCTATAAATATTTATATATACCTCTTTTGCTACCATTTACCTCTTTTATTTTATATAAAAACACATAGACTTTCCTTTTGAGATTAATATTATTGTAAGTCATCATAATGCATTTAAAGGGGGTTTCCAAATCTATATTTTATATTTGTAGCAAAATGATAATAGTAAAAGCTAAATGTTTCCCCTTTTTTTTTTGCAAAGAATAAACTAATTTAATAAATTTCTTTTCTACAATAAACAGAAAAATAAAAGACTGTTTTTAAACAAATTTACAACAGCATGCTCAACTAAATGAAATATGGAGTTACAACTAATAATAATTTTCAGATTTCTCAAAAGTGCATACTTCTCTTTTTTTTTATGCAAAACATTAAGAGTCTAGATGCAAACTAACACATTTTATTTTCTTTTGCAAAACTACAAGTAGGAAAAATATGTGTATTCATTGACAAATGTAAATACAAGATAGATATGGATACAAAATAAACATGAGTTCAAATGGGATGAAATCCCAACAATGCTTTTTCTCTACCTACTAACTTGAAAATATTACAACTTTTTTTTGAAATAGAATACTACAAATGCTCACTTTTCATTCTTTACACAAACTATTACATTGAATCTATCCTTCTCTTTTTTTTGTTTAAAAAAACAAAATCTTTTTGCAACACAAAGACAGCAACTTAGTTCTTCAATCCTTCTTTTCCCATTCCCATGCAACCTGCAATAAAACACATTTTTGACCATGGGAAGCTCACCTCCCAGCCTAGGCTTACTAGAAGCCACCCCCGAGCTTGGAGAACCAAGCACTAGACGGGTTACAAACAAGCAAAACCCCACAACAAACATAGGAAGACATTTACATTCAAATTTCCCTTCCCAAGCTACACATTCACCACTTTCATGGTGACTCTTCCATGGGTGGAAGTGGACCAAGTACCAATGGGGAGAATGCATGCCAAAAAAAAAAAACACAAGCCACCTCATGGCAATACAAATGCAACAATTACTTCCACAATCCTTATGCCCCCCAAAAGGCTCAAGGCCATATTTGCTCCCCTTATGACCCCCAAGTGCATACACAAGGCTATGCATCAAGGGTCACCAAGGACACCCTTGAGAACACTCTCCATAAGGAGAGCCTCTCACCCATGGCTGTCATACTCCTTCCACCCCAAGATCTTCCTACCCTCCCAAGAGTAGGAGATCTTGGACACTCCCAAAACATCAAGAACACAAAACCAAAACACATAGAAAATAAAACCACACATTCTTAACTTCAACAAAAGCTTCATAAAACACATTCCTTTCAAGCAACTCTTTTCTTTTACAAAACAACATAAACTAACACTTACAACATAACAAGAGGAGGTAAGAAGTAACCAACCTTATTCTGCCAATAGGTTTGCTAAAATTAGTTGGGGATGAGCTGCCCAATTTCCACACTAACTTTCTCCAAATTCCCACCAAAAGTGCAAATCTCCTACTAACTTTTTCAAAACAAGCATAATCTCCCAAGAAAGGAGAGTGGGTGATTACTCACTAAGTCTCCAAATTCTTGCCTAAGAAGGCCTCTCACACACTTCCCAACCCCTTGGGTGAGGTGTGAGTTCCCATTGGTTGCCCTTCCCAAACTCTTGCACATTACCAAAATTGGAAAGGGAAAAGGTGGAAGAAGATAGGGAAGAGAGTTTAACTTCTAAAGGGAAGGTTCTCTATCCTAGAAAGAACTTTCTAAGTTGAATTTTCGTTCATCTTGAAAACACCACTTTTTGAAGTGACTAAATAGTCACATGGGAGAAGCCACATGTTGCAAACTACCCCTAACCCATAGGTATACCCTTTGGACCTTTGGAAAAGCCTAAAAAATTACCCTAGGAGTCCATTAAACCCTTTGGAAACCCAACTGAAGTTTACCTACGGGTCAAACTTGAGTTGAGCACTCCCAAGACTCCCTACCCAAGGCAAATTTGGGACCACACTCATGTTTTTGAATGGCCTTGGTAGAAACAAAACTCCCTCCAAGAGACAAGTCAAAATCAATGACACTTAATCAGCACATGTGTCAAGTGACACAACAAAAATACAATATAAAAATCACACATGGAATTTGTCTCTTGAAGGATTACACATATACATATAAATTAAATTTTACACTCAAGCATTATACACATCACAAATAAAATACATTACAAGGGGGGGGTGTTGTCTCTCCAAATAGACAACTCCCGGCTTAACAAACGCACATTGGTCTAGGCTTGATTCTCCATTAAATTCCATGGTCACATGGATAATTTTCCTGCGCATCTCAATTAACACATTAGTAATTCCAAATAATCACATTTATACATAATCAAATACATGGATTCCATTACACATCAAACACTCACACATTAGGCAACAATAATTCAATATCTCATTTGTTTCAAATTCAATTTCACATAAGCAATTAACATAATTTCCCAAAAATGAACCATTCATAAATATGCATCATTTTTCTATCATCAAAATAAAATCCTGCAAATTTCCAATAATGACATTTACCATCATAATGTAATTCTATTCTAGTAACATATCTAAAGTTTCATAATCATCATGCATGAAATAAAACATCAACATATGTCAGTGTGATTCGAATCATGGAATCATATAAGTTCTAAGTCCATAATGCATAAAATAAAGCATCCATAATAGTCTCAATATGCAAATAACTGAAAATGTCAAACTGAATCGGGGTAGGGCCTCACACAATTGATTTTTTGGCATATGCGATCCTACTTGCAACCACATTCCGTTTTTTGTTGATCTCTTGTGAACATAAAATCTTAGAGCAAATATATCAAGCAAGATCAATGGATATAGGAAGAATGGAGATCCAAACCCTATTGGACATGTGATGGTATAATCTTTGTGATTTCGTTTGATTTGCATTGTCTTAGGTAATCTTCATATGTTATGGTGGATCTTTGTTGTTGTTAGGCTAGGGTTTTGTAGTAAAATTCATTTAGCCTTTCAATATCGTTATTATTGTTATCCATTTTCACCATAAACAACCTCCTTCGAAAATTCAAGTATGTTCAGTATTTCAACAAATCCTAAGTCTTCAACTATCTTATGCTTTCATTTAACTAGACCTTGTTCATCAGTAATGACACCATTGTACATTTTCTTCAAATCATCAGTCCCTAAATTTTCTATGTTGCAGTGAATGTAGATTCTAGGGTCTTCGGCAAAAGCGACTCCCATCAGAATTTTTGAAAAAGCTCCGATAGAATCATCTTGCTTGGCAATTTCAAGGATGATCTTAAACATGGGCCTATGGAGCTTAATGTTTTCTACCACAGTAGGGTTTGTAATAAACTCAGGTACACGTGATGAAGATGCCATTTCAAAAGATAAATACCTCTTGCTGGAAATCCTTGAATGCCTGAAAAACACTTTGTTGCTTGCCTTTGCTCAATTTTGCACTCTCTGAATGCTTGAATGCTTGGTGGATGAAAATGAGGGTTTTTCGATGCTTTATAGCCAAAATGTTCTCCAACTATTATATTAAATGCTTGTTGGTTAAGTGAAATATTAAGACATCTACCGGTTAAGAAGAAATGTATCTTCTTCCCATCAACCAAGGGTAGAATACATGATTTTCAACTTGCTGCCATACCCCCTAAGGATTATTCCTTAGTTAGATGAAGAATCTCCTACCGGTTGAGGATTACTCTATTCAACCGGTGCAAATACATATTCATCAACTCTCTGATCTCCCTTCTTAATCCATTATTTTGAAAATTCTTGCTTTATTTAATTTACCCATTCTTTTCCCTTCTCATTATATCCTTTGTTGTTTGCCGATATAGTCTTTCTTCTACAAAATTTTGCAATATGCTCAATCTTGTTACATGCATAACAAGTTACATTATTCCTTTGAATAACTTTTCCATATCCTTGACCAGTTTGTGTTCTGCATTGATTAGATAAATGTCCAAATCTACCACAAACATAGCATTTCACATTCATTCTACAATTTTCTGAATTGTGACCAACTTTATTGCATTTGGAACATTGACCGATGGGTAAGTTTGTATTCTGATTATTTCTAAATCTACACTGATTTTCTCTGACCAAATTTGTTGTAATTGAAACATTTCCCATTAAATTTATAAGCATTAGGTTGTCTTACCAGTTTGCTATTATCTTGATTGTTTGGAGTCCCGAAACTTTCTCCATGTTCAAATCCAAGTCCAATTATATCTCCATCAAGTTTTTGTCTTTTCAGCATGTCATCAAGTCTTTCTAAACTTTTCTTGAATTTGTCTTTGTGTTCTTTTGTAGTGATCAACTCATTTTACAGAATCCCAACTTGTCTCATAAGCTCTTCTTTATCATGTTGCATGTGAATCAGTTTTGTCTTTAGCATATCAATTTCATGACAAAGTCTTAGATTTTCATTACCTCCATCATTAAGTCTTCTAGTCAAGTCTTCTTCATTTTTCTTCCTTTCTTCAATATCCTTACATAGCCTCATCATCAGATCTTGCATTTCATTCCTCATATTTCTATTCTCTTGTCTCAACTTATCTGCAATATCACTAAGAGTTTCCTTTTCATCATCACATTTCTGCATTTGCTCATGAATTTTCTTCCTCTTGTTTTGTGCTATAACCAGGTTCTCCTGAAGTCCTTTAATGAATTCCTTAGTAGTCCTCATATCATCTTCAAGTTTGATATTCTTCAATTTTTCTGCATTAAAATCTTCAAGAGCTCCTTCCAACTATTTTCTCAAATTCTCCAGCGGTACCGGTTTCAGAATCTTCCTCAAGCTATTAGGATTTTGAAAATAGAAGACCAAGCTCTGATACCAATTGTTAGATTCAAAGACAGTCCCAAAGACACTGAGAGGGGGGCGCGGGGGGGGGGGGGGGGGGGGGGTGAATCAGTGTCTAACTGGTTAATGGAATATTTAAACTTATTTATAACTTTGCAACCCAAATCAATGTACCGGTAAACAAGAAATAATGCAGTAAGGAGAAATAATAGAGACAACATAGATGCACACCATAACACAAAATATTTTAGCGAGGAAACACAGTATGGGAAAAACCTCGTTGGGATTTTTGACCCACAATATTTACTCACTGGCTAATATGAATAAATATTACTTACAATAGGGGTTTGTACATGCAAGAAGGCCAAGATCCTGGAGTGCACTGCTCAATGAAAAAGTCTCACTGACTTCAATATGGATAATTAAATCCAATACAATGTACTCCTCAAAATAGCATCTCGAATGCTTGGTTCAATACCGGTTTAAGCTTAGACATATACCTTAACCAAAATATTTTGTTGTCTTACATATACCAATAATAATTATCCTATCCTTCTTCTTATTCTTAATACAAAATGATCTAAAAGATCTCATACATATATGAGTCTTTTACAATACACCAAGTCGGCTTATAAATATTTAATTACATTTACAATACAATTCATGTAAAAAAAACTTTGTCTCATGTCGGCCTGAGTGCCGGTATACTTCTTTTTTGGTGTAATCTAGATGCCGATGAATGTGCATGTCGGTGTCGATGCCTACCAGTGTATGATGTATGCGATGCCAGTGTATGTGTAGAAACCTATTACCGATTGGTTGCCATCAATGACAACATTAACCATTCTCATTAGTGTGTAGAATGCCAACAAAAAGAAATCTTTATGATGATTTCTTATACCAATTAAAGTCTTCCACAAATGGTAAACAATAGGAGCAAAGGTATGTGGATGGAAAAACCCTAGGGGAAGGGTTGACTAACAAAGCATTCTGTTTGGCAGATGCTAATATACCGACAACTCGTTTATAAATTTTAAATTTTTGGTATGGACAAAGGAAATTAAATTCCCCATTATCTAGTCCTTGGAAGTATGATTTGGGCAAGTTGGTAGTACCAGGTGTTTTTGTGGATGTCGATTTACTTAAGGTTGTTGCAGATAGATATGACCCAGTTTCAAGGGTTATCAGAGGAAATGATTGGGAGATTCTGTTAACCATCAAAATGGAAGAATTTCAAGAGATTTTTTACTTATATGAGCCATCCCCTAGCCAGGTACCAATAGATTTAAATGAACAAAAGAAATAATATTACAAAATGAAGGAATTCATTAGAAATAGTTTCCTTCCAATGCACTTAGCCAGAGCGGGAAGTACAACATATCATACTGGCCCTAGTTCAAAGGAGTTGTTCCCAATTGGTTCTTTTGCTCCCTATTTCTAGGATACTTTCTTCTCCTTTTGCCAAGTATTGGGTTTTAGTCCCATTATAGTAATGTCGCCCGATTTCATGTACATGTCTATGCAGATACAACATCTGGATTTTATAGTACTTTTTTACTTTGCCCCTCATCTTGAGGAAAACATTCATTTGGGGTTATTGAACATTAAGAATCAGGTGGTTGGGGTTAAATTCTCCTAGTATTATTTACTCATGCATATGTTCCTTCCAAGGAATGCAGATTATTTTGAGGGTACAATGAACCTTAGAAGGACAATAGATAATCAGGAGATTCCAGTACAACTCTGGAGCACAAACATGTCATGGGATAGACAAGAGATTAGTTAAATAAAATTTGATAACAATTTTGCCTCTACATTAAGACAAAGGTTGACAGTGAATCCACCAATTATTCCTAAAGAATTGCATTATTTTTTGAGACCTAAGGAAAGGGTGCCTCTTCCCAGAATTGAACATAATTGGGGAGACTTTATCCCATACTCTGTAAGTACTTTGATAAGAATTTATAGTTTTTTCGAACAACCTCGTGTACTACCTTTCACTGTTCCTCTGAGAATGGGTTTTGATAAGGTAATGTGGCAAATTGGATGTATCCAGGATAAAGAATTAAAAAATAAAGGAAAGGGGTCAGTTTTCCCGGATTACACCATTATCCCTTTGTGATTGTAAAGGGAGGGTATGAGCATTTTGACAAATTCTTTGCTGCATACCATTTGGGGGTAAGTATAGCTAGAAATAGTGATCCTGAAGGTTTCTCAAAATTTTTAGAAAGACAATTAGAGGATCTTTGTTGCCCCATGTGCATAATTTTCCTAAGGATTTAATCAAGAATGAATTTGACCACACGATGTAGGAATGCAGAAAGGAGAAGTGGATTTTTTTTAGGAAATTATGGGCTGCTTTTTAGAAGATGGATCCAAATTATGATCCATTAAAGGAGTTTTCTCCATTCTATACCAAGATTGAATTTGTTATGAATTTTTTTTATAAATGGACTAAAGTTTTAAGAGAGAAGCTACCTAGACTTGAAGAAGTTCATGGCCGACAACAATTAAGCTCACAACCTCTTGGATCCTAGAGAGCAAGTGGTGTGGTAGAAGAAAGGCATGTTCAGGAGTCTCCTCACAAAAGAGTTAGAGAAGAAATAAGTGAGGAAGAGGATAGTAGCAGTGATAGTGGGAGATTGATAAGGAGAAAGGGTAAGAAAATTATGAGTTTAGAGTCTTTCCCCAAGATACCAACTAAACGTCTTCAAGGAGTCAGGATCATTGATATTGAAGATTCTGATAGAAGTACCATGCCATCAGTTGTATCCTCTTCATCGGTAAGACAAGATGAATCTTAGGTGGTGGGAGGTAGATTTGTTGCAACAAGTGCATAAATGCAAATGGGTATTCCTGTATTGCCTCCTAATTTGGAGTTGGATCTTACTCCCTTGGATATTCAGGGTAAAGCCTTCAAAGATTCAAGAAAAGAGAAGATTCAATAAAAGAGGCACGTGATAGCTTCCTTGAGGATGATGCATTTGTAAAAATCCCAACCTTTTTGTAGTTGGTATGGAAAACAAAGGTTGAGGAATTCAAAGGAATAATTGCTAAGAGGAAGGCCCAAAGGCTAGAAAGATTAGACCAAGAAATCCAAGAGGGAGTAAAAAGTGAAATGAAGGAAGAGTTCAAGTAAATCACTACTAATGAGGGTAGGAAAATTATAAGTCAGACTAGAGTCTTGATACTAATAGAGTCGGATATAGCAGATGCAGTGGCATTTGATGCCATCAGGAAATCAAAGGAGGAAGAAGAAGGGTTAGCATTAAGAGGATCATATTTTGCAGATGATTATGCAACCTTGGCTATATGGGCATTAGAGGAAGGAACTAGGAAGCCTGACATAAGTGATTTAAACCCAAACCTGAGGGGAAGTTTGATTATAAAGAGGGTAACCGACACATCAAGTGTAGAGGCTACAAAATTGAATGTTGATGTTGCTAAGCTGGCACTTGTGAGTGCAAAATATTGGCATTTGGAGATTGTTGGTATTTTTTATAGAGATTGCATTAATGATATGTTGTCATTGATTTCAATTGAATCGGTAATGGTATTCATGATATTGCTGATATTGTTGATTTTGCTAATGGCTAGTAACCAGTAAAAGAGCTTCGTGGAACATGTTGTAAATCGATATGCACAATTTGTAAGTTGAACCTATATAAAGGGTTAAACCTTTCTTTGTAATGTAATCAGTAGAACCCTATTAGTTGTTAAACCCTAACTGACCTAGTTTGATGGTTTATTATTTGATAAATGGTAATGATGGAGATGTGTGTGATCATTTGATTAAGGAAATATTCAAATTGTATGGGTGCGTTTGGTCTTGTCTAGGGAAAGGAACAAAGTGGATTGCATCTATTGCATAGTGTGTGATGGGATACACAGTTCGATGAAGCAGTGATCATGGAGTGGTTGGAATTGTCTTCAAGAATGTGAAGAAGATTGTCATGATTTCTAACGATCAAGATTGTACCGAATTGTTTGTAATCTCGATGATAAGAATTAGGTTTTTATTGTGTTACCGACCTAATTGATTTCTATTTAAGGTCGATGAAGTTTCTTATAAAGGTTGTTGGAAACATTTGTAGAAAACCTATTGAGAGTGTAGTTGCCAAACTGGTGAATGGATCTGCACTTTGAGTGAAGGCGGATTGAAGGTTATAGAAGTATCTGATCAAGAAAAAGTAGTGCTATTTAGATAGATCAACAAAATTGTTGTTTTCTAACAATTATAGTAGAAGTTAAATCCCTTGATCGGGTGAGCTCTAACAAGCTTGGTTACTCATTAAATCCTCTAACAAGTTGGTCCATTAGCTTGGATTCTTAAATCCTCCAAAAAGGTTACTCCTAACAGGGTATTGTGCTTTTGACATGGCATATGTGAGGCCTCACCTCGACTCAGTCTAACATTCAGTGGATTTTATATTTAGACTATTATGGATACTTTGTTTTGATGCAGTTTGAGACTTAGAACTTATATGATTTCAGGATTTGGATAACATTGCTATGTTTTGATGATTAACTTATATGCTTTATGAGATAGAACACTACATGTTTGTTAGATAGGATGATATTGCAATGATAGATGTCATTATTAAATTTGCAGGACTTTACTATGATAACATAACTATGATGTATGGTTAAGTTTATGTGAATTGGGATGAAATTGCTTATGTGAAATTGCTTGATAAAAGATGTATTTAATCTGTGTAGATGAAAATTGTATACAACTAATGGTGTGTATTGTTATTCCTTTGAATTATATTATATGTGGATATTTGAAAGTACTAATGTGTAAATTGAGATGCGCAGGAAATTTACCATGTGACCATGGAAAATTACGGAGAACCAAACCTAGACTTATGTATGTTCGTAAGCCAGGGGTTGTCTATTTGGAGAGACAACACCCCGTTTGTGTTGTATTTTATTCGTAACAGTATATGCTGCATGAGTGCTAAGTGTTATTTAAATTTAATGTGTAAAACCCACAAGAGACGATTTCATGTTTTATTTTGTAAAAGTGTTTTATTTGTGTTTGTTGGTGTAAATAACTATTCATCATGGATATTATTACACTTACTTAAGTTTACTTAGGATAATGCATGTCATAGTAGTTTGGGTATGAGACACTTGGGTGTTTGTTCCACATTGGGATATTGTGTGTAGGAGAAATTCCACCTTTTATGGTGTTGATCTTGTTGTTACACTCCACTCTTGTTGTTAAACTCCACATTCAGTGGGTGATCCACCTCATGTGGACTATTATATTATTTCTCCTACCTACCCACACCTATTTCCTACCTACCCTTGTTTCTTATTGAGCCACATGTCATATTTGTGTGCTCATACATATCCCTAGCCTTGCCTATATAAGAAGGCCTCTATTCATTGTATGTAACTATTGAATCATTATTGTTGATCATTTCTATTGATGAGAATACAGTTTATTCTTGTCCCATATTATGTCTCTATTTTGTACATTTCATTGAGCTCTTGATCTTGGCAAAATCCAACATGGTATCAGAGCCATTGGGGCTTCATTGATTCATCTTGAAGAGGCATTATTGCAACGTCAAGAGGCAGATCTGAGGAGCAACATCTTTTGGAGGCGTCCTAGACCAGATCCGACCCCGCCATTGCGTCCAGAAGGCCGTTTCCATGAATTTTGGTTATAGTCTGCCTATTTTGGTGAGAAAATTTTTTTTCCCCAATTTTGCTATAATCGTACAGATTTTCGGAATATTATTATATTTTTCGAAAAAAAAAATTATTTTTCTGAAAAATATTTTTCAAAAATTGAAAAAATCAAAAAATATTTCGAAAAAAATTGAAAAGCAAAAAAAAAAATTTTGTTTGAGGGTCCGCAAACCCCCATAGCCCGCGCCCGTACCTTTTCTATAGGTTTGTGCGCAGTGTACCGTCCTCGCCGCACGACCTGTACCTGTCTGCTGTCCGACGCACCGTGTCCTTCCCGCCAGTCTCCGCCTCGCCACGACCCGCAGGTTCCCGCCGGCCAAAGACTCCGGCGCCCGAGACCTGCAGATGCCGACCGCCACCCGCGACTTCCGGCGCACACGTCCTCCGCTTCTGGCATCTCCGGCATCTCCGGCATCTTCCGACATCTCCAGCTCCACCTCCCGATGGTCTATTTCGCCGTGCCTCAGCTTGTTCCTCCTGGCGCCTCCCGCCGCCTCCAGGCAACACCTCCCAGCGCCAACGCCACCACGCGGACATGCCCACCTCCTCCGCCAAGCATTAAATGAGTGAACCCGCGCCCGCCATGTGGCAGGCGGCCACTGGCCCGCGGGTACCTTTCGTACTTTTCGTACACTAACACATATGCACGGACTGCCACATCATCTACCAAATCAGCCTGCCCAGTCAGCAAATCCATACGGTACGGAATACACAGTCACGCGGCCACGTCGCCTGTCCGTACAATATGGACGCCTAGTCAGCAGGGGCGAAGTTTTTGTGACGGTCATACAACCGTCAAATTTAACCCAGTGACTTGTTGACATCAGTGCCACATCAGCAAGGTTTGAAAATTTTTGAACCCCCCTCTCATTTGCATTTTTTATTTTGCAGTTCAACTTCAAATGGCCATAACTTTCTCATTTTTGCTCCTTTTTTTGTGCAATTTTTTTTGAAATGGGATAGAATTTCATGCTCTCCGTAGTGGTGAAGAAATTTTTTTATTTTGATGCACTGATTTTTTAGAAAATATAGTTTTTGGTGACTGTACCTAAGTAATCCCAGTTTTTGCAACTTCAGAGGCTTCGTTTGGGGTCATACGACCTCCTTTTCAGGTGTCATTTTTTTTGAAAGTACGTATTTTTTTGTCTACTTTCACATGATGTTATCAGATTGATTCCATTGTAAGTAGAAATTGTACTTTCAGATCTTGGCCATTTTTGGCTCTCTTGGTACTTGTATATTTGCTTGAATCTCAGTTAGATTCATTGCACTATTGATATAAGTCTCTTGTATCTCATTTGAAAAGTTGTAAAATTTGCATCATAAGTCCACTTTGCCTTGTTTTGCAAGTGGCTCATTGTAATCGCACTAAGTATAAAGTGCCAAAATCATCACTTTAGGGGGGGTACTTTGATTGATTGAATTTGGGGGGTGTCTCTTGTGCTTTTGTGCTCTTGTGTTCCTTCCTTTTTGCTGCAATGGGTTCTTCTAAGTTTCCTCTCTTAACTCCACATAACTATGCTACTTGGAAAATTGATGCAAGGAGTAAACTTATGGAAAAATGACTCACTCATTAAATTGATGGAACTATTGTTGCTCCAGCTGATCCTAAGGCTGATCCAGTTGGTCACTTAGATTGGCTCACGAAAAATATCATGGCAATTGGTACCTTAAGAAAGTATGTATCAAAGGATCTCATTTTTCATATTGAGAAATGTACTCTAATCAAGGATGCTTGGCAAAAATTTCAAGACTTGTATGGTCAAGTTGATGAGATTAGGGGATATCAAATTGATAGTGATCTCACCATGTTAGATCCCAAGAACTTTGATACTATACAAGATTATGTCACTAAGGCAAATGAGTTGAGGGCACAACTCAAAGATTGTGGCATTGATAAGAAGGATACTCAATTGATATATTCAACATGATAGGCAAGCTTCCACAAGAATATGCAACATTTGTTTCTAGTTTCCAAACCCATAGGATGACAATGGGTTCAAGCTACACAATGCCTACATTTGATGCTTTCAATGAAATGTTGATGATGGAACAAACTAAGTTGATAAGCATGGGCATTCTTAAGGCTTCTAAGTCTCAAGCATTAGTGGCAAATAAAGGGAACAAAGGAAATCAAGGAAAGGACAACTCAAACAAGAAGAAATGGCAATCAAAGCCTAAGGACAAAGCACCATCTTCTCCAAAACAAGGAGATTCATCCTCTTCCAAGAGAGATAATTCACCAAAGAGGGAGAGACCTACTTGTGCTTATTGTAAAAAGATTGGTCATGAGGAGCATCATTGCCATTCTAAGAAGATTGATGAGCTCACACATATCATCAAAAAGCATAACATTGGTTTGCCTAAAGTCTACAAGAACGATGATTCATCAACTTCCACTTCCTCACATTCAAAAGGAAAAGGGCAAGCATTCATGGCTTCTACAAGTGGAAAGACTCACTCTTTTGGAACAAGAAAAGGAAAAGCTCTATGTGCTACTATCAGTCATGATTCAGAGAGATGGCTTCTAGATTCAGCGGCTTCTCATCATATGTTTTTGTCTCTTGGAGGGAATGTGTTTAACTATAGTTTTTTTTTTTTTTCTTAAATAATATACTGTATTGTCATAAATACTTTGGGAATATAATCTTTGGAGTGGTCAACATATGTTTGACCCGAAAATAAACTTCAGAGGGGTTTAAAATGGGTTGAATGAACACCTAGGGGTAGTTTAATAGGGTTTCCTAAAGCCCATAAGGTATACCTAGGGGTTAGGGGTAATTTTAGGGAAGTTTCTACTTTTAAATGATCTTTTTGACGCTTTAAAAATTAGCTTTTTTGAGTTGTGCGAAAATTGAAAAATTAGAAGTTTAAATCTAATTGAGATTTTTTCCTATTCGAATGAGAGTCTTTTTGCATTCTGCTTTACTTTCCTTTTTGGTTTTTAGAAACTTGTGAGAACTCAGAGAATGAGCTTCTTAAGGAAGATTTTGAGAATTTGAGGGTAATCACCCACTCTCCATTTTTGGAGACGAGAGAAATTTTGAAAAGAAAAGAATAGTTTTGGAATAGAAAATTTGACTAAGGGTAGAAGAAGAAGATCCGTGGATTGGGCAGCTCTTCCTCAAATATTATACTACCATTGGGAAGATTAAGGTTGGTTTGATTCTTCTTTAAAATGTCTGTTATCTTGTATGCGTTTGAGTGTATGATTGGTGAAGAAATCTGAGCTTCTTGAATGGCTTGTTTTAGAATTTCATTTGAAAATTTTGCATTATGTTTTGTTGTGCTTTGGGAGTTTTCTCAAGACCTCTTACTCTTGGGAGAGAGGAGGATCTTGTGGGTGGTAGCAGTGACAACCCTCGAGTGAGAGACTCTCGTTTGAGAGCGATCACAAGGGATCTTTGTGTGACCCTTGGTGCATGGGCTGTTTGTGCAATGGGGGCCATAAGGAGGGATATAAGGCTAGAATTCTTTTGGGGGGCATAAGGAATAAGGGGTTGAGAATTTTGATATATTTATTGTGCCATGAGGTGGCTACTTGTTTTTCCATACTTGCACTTCTCCTCAAGCTATTGGTCCACTACCACCCTTAAAAAAGTCATCACCAAAGTGTGGTACTGTGAAGCCAAGTTGGGAGTGTGTTTGAATCTCTATGTGTGTATTTTTGTCTTCTATGTGTTTGCATGATTGTTACCCATCTAGGGCTTGGTTCTCCGAGCTCGGGGGTGGCTACCAGTTAACCTAGGCTGGGAGGTGAGAACTTCGTGGTCATATTTGTGATTTATTATGCAGGAAAGTCAAGAGAAAGGAATAGGACAAGAGAAAGGTTGCAGAAGATTAATGTTGAAGAAATTTAAATTTATTTGTAGTTATTAGTTTTGTTAAAAGAAATACGCCCTCATTTGTGGAAATGAGAGGGAAGTTGTAAATTTGAAATATAGACATGAGAGTTGGGATTGTTGTAAAAAAAAAAGAAACATCCTGTAAATATTGCAGAATATCTTAGAGTTGTAAAAAGCTTGTTTTATTTCTACTTCTGGTTTTTAAAAAAAAAAAAAGAAAGCTACTTTTGATTTGCATGCAATAATCATTTTAATATGAAGATCAGTTTTATTTGATTCAGTATTTCTTCTTATCTGTGAAATTTCCTACTTTTTACTTGTAGAAAATATGAGTAGTATGTTTTGTTAACAATTTAATGAATGTATGCATGTTGTATTAAAGATGTATAATGCAGATTATTTTTCCTAAAATAGGATCTAAGATGTATGAACCCTAGAAAATATTAGTTGCAAGAATGAGATTTTACAATTAATTTTAGGAATAAAATCCTAAGCATTCCTCTCTTCTAGTCCCTTAACTTGAGTTTATTAAACTTTAGATTTTTTTTTAGTTGCTATTAAGTTATTGACTTCTATGGTTATTTTATTGCAAGATATAAATCTATAACTATTACTTTGTTGTTATCTTATTAAATTTATTCACCTTAGACTCCAGCAATATCATATTTTTGCTTTTGATAATATCCAGAAAAAGAAAAAAAATCAGAGTGTTAAATATATAGAAATTCCATCTAAACCCTATATTCATAAAACATATGGACAACAAAAAAAAATACATTATTCATCTCTATAATTGAAAATATAAATAAACTTCTTTCACTATTTTTTTTTAATATGCATAATAACAAATATGTATATATATATAAATATGCATATATATATATACATATATATATATATATAATATTTATATTTATATTTATATATATATTTTTTTTTAAATTTATAACAAAAAAAAATTGTGTGGAGAGTTTTGGCCGGGGCCGAGTGCACTGTGCAATGCATAGTGGCTAGCGGCCGAGCGCACTGTGCATGGCACAGTGGCCGACGACCGAGCACACTGTGCATGGCACAGTGGCCGGTGGGCCGAGCTCACTGTGCACTGCACAGTGGCCGGCGGCCGTGCACACTGTGTTATACACAATGGTCGGCGGCCGAG
The DNA here is from genome assembly GCF_030272615.1 of Cryptomeria japonica. Lineage (NCBI taxonomy): Eukaryota > Viridiplantae > Streptophyta > Pinopsida > Cupressales > Cupressaceae > Cryptomeria > Cryptomeria japonica. The sequence goes on along the minus strand of NC_081405.1, from coordinate 215,775,532 downwards.
CCCACTATGCTTTGCACAGTGGAGACTTCGGCGGCGCCGACCTCCACTTTCTGCCTCCTCCCCGCTTTCACCTCCTCCTATGTGCGCTCAAATCCGTCTGCCGCCATGGCCGCCCTACAGGGTAATGGGGTTTTCAAAAAAAAAATATAAATTAAAAAAAAAGAGAAAACCCTAGCTCGGTTAGAGCTAGGGTAGAGGGGAAGAACAAAAAAAATAAATTAAATTTAAGTTCTTTTTAAAAAAAAAAAGAGTCAAGAAAGTAATTTTATAATGAATTATAAATTAGGGTTTTCATGAGTTTAATTTAAAAGTTGTGGAAAAGAAATTTATATTTAAGATTAGATAGGGTTTTCATTTTTGATAGACGTGGGAATTTTAATCCCAATTAATTATTTTACTAAATTAACTAATTGTGAAGCCTTGATTAAATAGAAAAAAAAAAAGGGAAATTAATTTCTCAAAAACTAAATTGGATTTTGGAAAGATAATTTTCCTCATCGGATAATGTCATTTTGAAATTAAGTTGACACTTTAATCCATTAATTTAATTAATGATTTGAGATGAAATTTAGACAATATGGCTTTATTGGAGATCAATTCTTATCTTCGTCTACCCATTTAAATGAGTTTAATAAATTAAACTAACGACTTTATTTGATGAGAAAATAAATTAAAACTTTTAGTTTCCACAAATGAATTTTAATTAAGTTTCAAAACTTAGTTAGTATCTTAGTTAGAACGATCTTTGTTATGGCCAACATGTTAACACATGTCGTGATAGCAAACTTGGTTATCTAACTAGTCGTTTAAAAAAAAAAAATCGTTTCGTTTTTGCCCTAAATTTTGGGCATGACATTTTGGTATCAGAGCAAGGTTTCCACACTAGGAACCTTACTCCAATTACGTTTCGCCTTAGAATATTTAAATTATTTTGTTACATTGATTTTATCAGACTTTTAAATTTAATTGAATTAATGTTATTCTAAAAGAAATTAATTAATTGCTTTGCCTTATTTTCCTCTTAGGATGCCTCCGACGATGCGACAAGCTCAGAAGCACGGACGGGGTCCTAGACGTGTGCGCATAGCACGTGAAGAGGTAGAGAGGGAGGCATCAGTTCTAGAGGAGAACCTAGGAGCACCTCCCGAACAGCCAAATGAACCTAACCGAGACCTCTTAGTAACCATCCAGAATCTTATTGGCATAGTTCAGGAAAGGATCCCAGCAGAGAACCCTCAGGATAGGAGTCATGACTCTGGGAGTCATAGATCTGTTGATAGAGAATGAAGCAGGAGCCCAACTCTGATTCCTGTAGAGAGCTAGGGTGGAAATGAGCTAGAGTCTGTGCATATGCCAAGACCACCTCCAGTGGTGGAACCAGTTTATTTTGAGAGAGCTCGTCGAGATCCAGGGGATCTCATCAGGGAGGTCATGCGCCTCCAACCACCATCCTTCGGAGGCTCTACAGATGGAGTAGAGGCCGAGGCATGGCTTCTGAGTCTTGAGAGGTGCTTTGAGTTGTGTTCTTATGAGAGCAACTTGAAAGCACGTGTCGCAGTTCATCTTCTGAGAGGGACAACTTCCACTTGGTGGAGAAAGGAAGAGTACAAATGCGGATTAGTTCCTAATACTCTCACTTGGGAGATTTTCACAAAGAGGTTTCGTGAGAGGTACCTATCAGAACACTTCAAGCAGCGTTGTATAGACGAATTTCATGATCTCCAACAAAAAGGCTTGTCAGTAACCCAGTATGAGAGTAAATTCTTTGAATTGTTGCCTTATGTAGATTATCTAAAGGATGAGAAACTTCTTGTAAACCGCTTCATCAGGGGATTAAATGCCAGTATAGCCGGGCCTGTTAGGATGTCCGCTCCAGAGAGCCTTCAGGTTGCTATAGAGAAGGCACTGATTGCTGAGGAAATTCAGGTCAGACCACAGGACAATAGGGATCCGTTTCAGAACCAAAATCCCGCACCTCAGACTTATGGATTCCAGAAACCACATTGGAAAGGAAACAACCGAAATTCTCAGGGGTTCTCCTAATCCCCTCCTCCACAATAGACACCATAGAACCAGAGGCAAAAGCCTCCACAGTATCAGCAGGGCTCCAAGCCCAAACAGTGGCAGACTCAGGGACAGAAACGTGATCAGAGAGCACAAGGGCAGTACACACAGCCGGCAGGGACTCAGCAGTCCTCCAGGGGTGGGTACAGCGGATCCAGTAGGATAGGAGGTTAGGCATTCTCTAGGCCTTAGGGTGCCCAGTTCCAGGCATGGGGTGCTTGCTTTACATGTGGAGCCATGGGGCATATGGTGAGGGATTGCCCTCAGGGATAGGTGGCAGGGAGTCAGCAGATGGCCGCTTCAGAGCCGGCAGTTGGTGATATGGGCAGGTCCCATAGAGTATTCGCAGCGGTTGACAACCGCTAGGCTGAGCATCAGGCCACAGTTATCGAATCTACAGGTATAATCAAAGGTAACAATGTATCTATTTTGTTTGATTCAGGAGCTACTGACTCCTTTATATCTCCATTGGTTTTGGAGCATTGGGGGCTAGTGGCAACTAGACAGGGTGTCAGTTGGGAAGTGGAATTAGCTTCAGGAGCTAGAGTGTCAGTGGAATCAGAGGTTAGGGAATGTCAGCTGCAGATTGGCAAGACCACCACTTTAGTAGAACTTAGAGTGACTCCACTTGGATCTTCCAGAATCGTACTTGGCATGGATTGGCTTTATGCCCACAGAGCTAAGATGGATTGCCGCATGAAAAAGATCGAGTGTGAGGATGATCATGGCTCACCCGTAGTTATCACTGGGATTCAGAGGCCCGTGTCTCTTCACATGATCTCCACAATGCAGCTTAAGCGGAGCATGCAGAAGGGATGTCAGCTTTTTGCTATCACTATCAGTGACAGAGGAGAAGAGGAAGAAAAAGAAACATTGCTCGATGACCATCCTATCCTTAAGTGATATTCAGATGTATTTCCTTCAGAATTATCGGGAATGCCTCCTCGTAGAGAGATTGATTTTCGTATAGACCTAGTACCAGGAGCTGAGCCAGTTTCCAGAGCACCTTATAGGATGACCACAAATGAGCTAAATGAACTTAAAATACAGCTTGAGGAACTCCTTGAGAAGGGTCATATTTGTCCTAGCGTATCCACTTCGGGTGCACCAGTCATCTTTGTTAACAAGAAGGATGGATCTCTCCAATTATGTATGGATTATCGGTAGCTAAATAAAGTAACCATCAAGAACCGATATCCTTTGCCCAGAATTGATGATTTATTCGACCAACTTCATGGTGCTAAAGTCTTTTCCAGAATAGATCTGAAGTCAGGATACCATCAGTTGAGAATTGTGGAAAGTGATATCCACAAGACCGCATTTTGCACTAGATATGGTCACTATGAGTTTATCGTAGTCCCCTTTGGAATTACGAATGCCCCAGCAGTTTTTATGAGCCTCATGAATGGGGTGTTTCGTACCTTTCTGGACAATTTTGTTATTGTGTTCCTCGATGATATACTGATATACTCTCAGAACGAGAAGGGGCACGAGGAGCACCTGAAGCAGGTTTTGCAGTGTTTGTGGGATAACTAGTTTTTTGGCAGCCTATTGAAGTGTGCTTTCTTTCGGTCTGAGGTCAAGTACCTTGGGCACGTTATTTCCAGTGATGGGATCTCAGTTGACCCATCAAAGATTAGGGCTATTATGGATTGGCCAGCGCCTACCAGTGTGATAGAGGTCAGAAGTTTCATGGGCTTAGCAGGGTATTACCGACGTTTTGTCGAGGGTTTCTCTAGAGTCACACACTCTATTACTTCTCTTTAGCGTAAAGGGAAGAAATTTGAGTGGACAGAGAAGTGCGAGAAGGCCTTTCAAGAACTCAAGAAGGCACTTACTAGCACTCCTATCCTTGTTGTACCAGATCCTACAACTGACTTCATGGTTTGTACAGATGCTTCTCTAGAGGGTATAGGGGTAGTTCTTATGCAGAATGGTAGGGCCATAGCTTTCGAGTCTAGGAAACTTAAGACTCATGAACTTAATTATCACACTCATGACCTTGAGCTCGCAGCAGTAGTGCATGCACTTGTGAGGTGGAGACACTTCCTTCTAGGTCATCACTTTGAGTTGCATTCAGATCATCAGAGTCTTCAGTACATCTTCACTCAGCCGAACCTTAATGCACATCAAAAGAGATGGATGGAGTTCTTGTGCGAATATGATTTTGACGTTCACTACATCAAGGGAAAGGAAAATGTAGTTGCAGATGCCTTGAGTAGGAGATGTCATGAGGTTTACACCATATCCATGGGCAAGGATTTGAGAGACTGTATACTTCAGCACTTGTCAGAGGATGGATGGTATGCAGAGGTTTGTCAGGTATTACGATCTCAGGTTACTCTAGAAGGGAGATATGTGGATTATTCTTTGGAGTCCGATGGACTGTTATGCCACAGAGGGCACATTTATGTACCTTCCTCTGGAGGGTTGCGAGAGTTCATTGTCACGGAGGCTCATAGAGCTCCTTATGCAGCGCATCCCGGGGTTAAGAAGTTGCATGCTGACTTGAGGCAGTTGTATCATTGGCCGGGAATGCGGCAACTCATTGTTGAGATAGTAGCTCGATGCCTCGAGTGTCAGAGGGTAAAGGCGGAGCACCACCATCCCGGTGGGTTGCTCTGGTCTCATGCTATACCAAAGTGGAAGTGGGATACTATATCCATGGATTTCATCATTGGTCTTCCTATGTCTTCTCGTCGCCATGATGCTATCTTGGTGACAGATGACAAGTTGACCAAAGTAGCTCACTTTTCACCAGTTCGTACTACATTCATAGCTCCAGCAGTAGCACACCTATTCTTGGGAGACATTGTTAGACTTCATGGCATATCCTGCAAGATTATATATGATAGGGATTCTCTTTTCACTTCTTCCTTTTGGAAGTCATTGCAGGTAGCTATGGGCACTAAGCTCAATTTTAGTACAGCCTATCACCCAGAGACAGATGGTCAGACAAAGAGGGTCAATTAGGTGTTAGAGGATATTCTTCGCATGTACGTCATGAATCATCAGACCCGGTGGGAGGAGTATCTTCCCTTAGTGGAGTTTGCCTATAACAATGGGCATCACACTTCTTTGGGGATGCCACCCTATCAGGCATTATATGGCAGGCCTTGCAGGACGCCCTTGAGTTGGGATCGCATAGAGGATAGAGTTGCTATTGGTCCTGAGATAGTTCAGGATATGGAACAGCAGGTGGATTTGATTAGGCAACGTCTCAAAGAGGCTCAGGATAGATAAAAGAAATATGCTGATGCAAAGAGGATAGATCGTAGCTACTTGGTTGGAGACAGAGTTTTCTTGAGAGTGCGACCGCATAAGAGTCCAATCCGTTACGGAAAGGGTTCTAAGCTTGCACCTCGCTTTGTAGGACCTTTTGAGATTCTTGAGAGGATAGGCCCAGTTGCCTACCGTTTAGCTTTGCCACCTAGCCTGTCACGCATCCACGATGTGTTTCATGTTTTAGTTTTGAGAAAATATATCTATGATGAGTCTCACATTTTAGATTGGGATGCCTTGCAGGTGGAGTCGGATGGGCAGCTAGCTTTGGAGCCCATTCACATTTTGGCATGCTGGACGTTGTCCCTCTGAGGTCGAGAGTTGGACCAGGTTAGGGTCCAGTGGGATTGTTATGATGAGGTTACGACTTCATGGGAGGACGTAGCATGTATGAGATCAGAGTACCCCCACCTCTTTGATGAACTACAAGAGGAAGTTCATGCCTAGAGGGGGAGGATGTGAGGCCTCACCTCGACTCAGTCTGACATTCAGTGGATTTTATATTTAGACTATTATGGATACTTTGTTTTGATGCAGTTTGAGACTTAGAACTTATATGATTTCAGGATTTGGATAATATTGCTATGTTTTGATGATTAACTTATATGCTTTATGAGATAGAACAATACATGTTTGTTAGATAGGATGATATTGCAATGATAGATGTCGTTATTAAATTTGCAGAACTTTACTATGATAACAGAACTATGATGTATGGTTAAGTTTATGTGAATTGGGATGAAATTGCTTATGTGAAATTGCTTGATAAAAGATGTATTTAATCTATGTAGATGAAAATTGTATACAAGTGATGGTGTGTATTGTTATTCCTTTGATTATATTATATGTGGATATTTGAAAGTACTAATGTGTAAATTGAGATGCGAAGGAAATTTACCATGTGACCATGGAAAATTACAGAGAACCAAACCTAGACTTATGTATGTTCGTAAGCCAGGGGTTGTCTATTTGGAGAGACAACACCCCGTTTGTGTTGTATTTTATTCGTAACAGTATATGCTGCATGAGTGTTAAGTGTTATTTAAATTTAATGTGTAAAACCCACAAGAGAGGATTTCATGTTTTATTTTGTAAGTGTGTTTTATTTGAGTCACTTGACACATGTGTGGATTTAAATTTAAATGTTTTTGTCTCTTGGAGGGAAAGTGTTTAACTATTGTTTTTTTTTTTTTTTCTTAAATAATATAATGTGTTGTCATAAATACTTTGGGAATATAATCTTTGGAGTGGTCAACATATGTTTGACCCGAAAATAAACTTCAAAGGGGTTTAAAATGGGTTGAATGAACACCTAGGGGTAGTTTAATAGGGTTTCCTAAAGCCCATAAGGTATACCTACGGGTTAGGGGTAATTTTAGGCAAGTTTCTACTTTTAAATGATCTTTTTGATGCTTTAAAAATTGGCTTTTTTGAGTTGTGCGAAAATTGAAAAATTAGAAGTTTAAATCTAATTGAGATTTTTTCCTATTCGAATGAGAGTCTTTTTGCATTATGCTTTACTTTCCTTTTTGGTTTTTAGAAACTTGTGAGAACTCAAAGAATGAGCTTCTTAAGGAAGATTTTGAGAATTTGAGGGTAATCACCCACTCTCCATTTCTAGAGACAAGAGAAATTTTGAAAAGAAAAGAATAGTTTTGGAATAGAAAATTTAACTAAGGGTAGAAGAAGAAGATCCGTGGATTGGGCAGCTCTTCTTCAAATATTATACTACCATTGGGAAGATTACGGTTGGTTTGATTCTTCTTTAAAATTTCTGTTATCTTGTATGCGTTTGAGTGTATGATTGGTGAAGAAATCTGAGCTTCTTGAATGGCTTGTTTTAGAATTTCATTTGAAAATTTTGCATTATGTTTTGTTGTGCTTTGGGAGTTTTCTCAAGACCTCTTACTCTTGGGAGAGAGGAGGATCTTGTGGGTGGTAGTAGTGACAACCCTTGAGTGAGAGACTCTCGTTTGAGAGCGATCACAAGGGATCTTTGTGTGACCCTTGGTGCATGGCCTGTTTGTGCAATGGGGGTCATAAGGAGGGATATAAGGCTAGAATGGCTTTGGGGGGCATAAGGAATAAGGGGTTGAGAATTTTGATATATTTATTGTGCCATGAGGTGGCTACTTGTTTTTCCATACTTGCACTTCTCCTCAGGGTATTGGTCCACTACCACCCTTAAAAAGGTCATCACCAAAGTGTGGTGCTGTGAAGCCAAGTTGGGAGTGTGTCTGAATCTCTGTGTGTGTATTTTTGTTTTCTATGTGTTTGCATGATTGTTACCCGTCTAGGGCTTGGTTCTCTAAGCTCGGGGGTGGCTACTAGTTAGCCTAGGAGGTGAGCACTCCATGGTCATATTTGTGATTTATTATGCAGGAAAGTCAAGAGAAAGGAAAAGGACAAGAGAAAGGTTGCAGAAGATTAATGTTGAAGAAATTTAAATTTATTTGCAGTTATTAGTTTTTTTAAAAGAAATACGCCCTCATTTGTGGAAATGAGAGGCAAGTTGTAAATTTGAAATATAGACATGAGAGTTGGGATTGTTGTAAAAAAAAAAGAAACATCCTGTAAATATTGCAGAATTTCTTAGAGTTGTAAAAAGCTTGTTTTATTTCTACTTCTGGTTTTTAAAAAAAAAAAAAGAAAGCTACTTTTGATTTGCATGCAATAATCATTTTAATATGAAGATCAGTTTTATTTGATTCAGTATTTCTTCTTATCTGTGAAATTTCCTACTTTTTACTTGTAGAAAATATGAGTAGTATGTTTTGTTAACAATTTAATGAATGTATGCATGTTGTATTAAAGATGTATAATGCAGATTATTTTTCCTAAAATAGGATCTAAGATGTATGAACCCTAGAAAATATTAGTTGCAAGAATGAGATTTTACAATTAATTTTAGGAATAAAATCCTAAGCATTCCTCTCTTCTAGTCCCTTAACTTGAGTTTATTAAACTTTAGATTTTTTTATAGTTGCTATTAAGTTATTGACTTCTATGGTTATTTTATTGCAAGATATAAATCTATAACTATTACTTTGTTGTTATCTTATTAAATTTATTCACCTTAGACTCCAGCAATATCATATTTTTGCTTTTGATAATATCCAGAAAAAGGAAAAAAATCAGAGTGTTAAATATATAGAAATTCCATCTAAACCCTATATTCATAAAACATATGGACAACAAAAAAAAATACATTACTGTAATTGAAAATATAAATAAACGTCTTTCACTATTTTTTTTTAATATGCATAATAACAAATATGTATATATATATAAATATGCATATATATATATACATATATATATATATAAATATATATATATATATATATATATATATTTATATACATAATTTATATTTATATTTATACTTTAAAAAAAAAAAAATTTATAACAAAAAAAATTGTGTGGAGAGTTTCGGCCGAGGTCGAGCGCATTGTGCAATGCACAGTGACCGGTGGCCGAGCGCACTGTGCATGGCACAATGGTCGGTGGCCAAGCGCACTGTGCATGGCATAGTGGCCGATGGGCCGAGCTCACTGTGCACTACACAGTGGCCGGCGGCCGTGCGCACTGTGTTATACACAGTGGCCGACGACCAAGCCCACTATGCTTTGCATAGTGGAGACTTCAGCGGCACCGACCTCCACTTTCTGCCTCCTCCGTGCTTTCGCCTCCTCCTGCGTGCGCTCAAATTCGTCCGCTGCCATGGCCGCCTTGCGGGGTAATGGGGTTTTCAAAAAAAATATATAAATTAAAAAAAAAAGAGAAAACCTTGGCTCGGTTAGAGCTAGGGTAGATGGGAAGAACAAAAAAAATAAATTAAGTTTAAGTTCTTATAAAAAAAAGAAAGAGTCAAGAAAGTAATTTTATAATGAATTATCAATTAGGGTTTTCATGAGTTTAATTTAAAAGTTGTGGAAAAGAAATTTATATTTAAGATTAGATAGGGTTTTCATTTTTGATAGACGTGGGAATTTTAATCCCAATTAATTATTTTACTAAATTAACTAATTGTGAAGCCTTGATTAAATAGAAAAAAAAAGGGAAATTAATTTCTCGAAAACTAAATTGGATTTTGGAAAGATAATTTTCCTCATCGGATAATGTCATTTTGAAATTAAATTGACACTTTAATCCATTAATTTAATTAATGATTTGAGATGAAATTTAGACAATATGGCTTTATGGGAGATCAATTCTTATCTTCGTCTACCCATTTAAATGAGTTTAATAAATTAAACTAATGACTTTATTTGATGAGAAAATAAATTAAAACTTTTAGTTTCCGCAAATGAATTTTAATTAAGTTTCGAAACTTAGTTAGTATCTTAGTTAGAATGATCTTTGCTATGGCCAACATTTTAACACATGTCGTGATAGCAAACTTGGTTATCTAACTAGTCGTTTTAAAAAAAAAAATTGTTTCATTTTTGCCCTAAATTTTGGGCATGATAGCATATTTGTAAAATCCCTTAACCGCGTGATTCCTAACCGGAATTAGTTCTTAATAGGACTTATTGTAAAGCTCTAATAGGCTTTGACTCCTAACAGGGTGAATTTTAGAAGAGTTCAGATAGCTATGCTTGTGAGTTTCATCTCACCATGGTTTTTACCTATTTGGGTTTTCCACATAAACATTTGTGTCAAGTGGTGAATGATTTTGTGGTTGTGACTTTATTTGTTGATATGATTACTTTCTGATAAGGCATGTTATGTAGAAGCATTGAGAGATGAATATGTTGAGTTATGATTGAGAATTGTTGATTTACATAAAATGTTGAAGTTGTTTATTGTTAAACTTGCCATAACAGTTAAACCGATTGATGCCAAGTATTCCTATGAATATTGATCTTGACTGAGATATGTTTACTTTGTTTGTCTAAGTTTGAGTTTGGGACCTTTGTTTCAGTTTTTTAATATACTGATTCGCCCCCCCTCTCAGTATTCTACTAGATACTTATTTTTTCATACCATCAATTGTTAGCAGAGAGACTTAGGTCCTCTTAATCTAAAAGCCTAACAACTTGAGGAAAAGATATTGTAGATCATGATGAAGAAATAAGGTCTGAAGTTTAACAAAGACAACTATAGAATATGGAGTGACAGGATGAAGATTTACATTAAGAGTTTTGGTAGTCAGTATTGGGATCATATAGAAAATAAGTATACTACACCTACTAGACCCCTGACTGATGATCAAAAGAAAGAACAACAAGAAAATCACCAGGCACTAGAAGCTATTATCAGTTCCCTATTTGATGTTGAATATGTAGATGTTCATGGTCTTGAAACTACATATGAAGTATGGAAGAAACTAGAAGATATCTATAGCAGTGATGAGCATTTCAAGATTGCTAAAGAAGAGAGTTTAAGAGGAAAGTTTGACGACATGAGAATGTATGAAGGTGAGAACATCCAACAATATGGTCAAAGGATTAAAGAGATAGTTGTGATGAATACTAAGAGGGGGGGTGAATTAGCATGTGTAACAATTTAACTAGACTCTTAAACAATTTTACTACAGATCAGTTTAGTAGTTTAAACAACAGACTGGTTAAAACATAAACAAGCCAAATAGAAAATAGAGCTTTCACCCACAAAAGCACAATCACCATAACACAAGATATTTTGACATGGAAACCCAAATGGGAAAAATCATAGTTTGTAAAACTCACAAGTCAACTATCTGCAGAATAGTAACTAGACTAGTTAAGGTTAGACTGGTTAAGGCCTTACAATGTTCATCACCAGAATAGATCCTGCTAGGAATCTAGATCTTTGTTAGGAGACAAGTCCTATTAAAGACTACACTGTTAAAGGATTTTAGATCCATGACTATGAACCACCTTATTAGAGGATTTACAAAAGGCCTGGCTGGGCCTACCTGGTTAAGGGTTTCAGACTTGTCGAAGAGATTAGTAATCAACAAGTGAATGATCTAGAAAGTAGCACAGAATGCTCGATTAGATCCTTGACAGTTCTCTATTAATGCATTGCAGCATTACTTAAGTTTTTTAACCTTTGCACTCACAATCTCTGTAGTGAGATACCCTTTTTGCATAGACCTAATCTTTTCTCCAACACTTTCACACATCAACTCTCTCTCTTCAAAACCCTAAACATGATGTCCTCATATAGGAATATGATTTCATGTCAGTCCAATAAGATTAGACTACAATTTTCTAGGTATAGTGTATCTAGACACATTTGGTAACACGACACAGAAACACCGCCAAAGTGTTGGTGGATGATAACTCATCACACTTTACAATTATACCGGTTTAGCACAATATACTGATTACCAGTTAACAAAGACTGGTAAACTAGAACATAGTGTTCCGATCAAAAAGATTAACAGGGGGTCCTCATTCCGCTTGAGGTTTTCATTCCACTTGATGTCTTCATGTCACTTGGGATCTTCAATCATGCTATGACCCGTAAGCATCTTCTACAAAAAATCGATAGCCTCAAACAAAGACTATACATATAATAACATATAATACCGATTAGAACAACTACCAGTTTAGAATAACTCATACATCAAATAAGTGTGTGTCCATCAATGAAAATCACAACTAAACATCATCAAAATACCAATAATCTCCCCCTTTTGAATTGATGGCAACACTTAGGAACATTTTACATCTAAGTGCTTACAAAACAAAAAAAATAGATGTCATAATCAAAATTACTCCCCCTAAGCATATACACTATTCCCTTTGCAAAAATTACAAGTATGTGTTTGAAATTTTTCAATACTACTCCCCATAAAATTTTATATTACTCCCCCTTTGCCAACAATGACAAAGTAATGTAAAATATTCCCTTTTTGCATAATGTAAAAGCAGAGTATATGTTCATGACAATAAAGAGTAAAACTTCTCAAAAAGAGATTTAAATTTTTGCATAAAATTCTTCATGTCTGGAGACCATGAATCAAGAAGAGAGGTAGCAATTTCACTCTCGGTCTTCATCTGGAAGGCTAATTCTTCCAATGCAATGATAGTTCTCATATCCTGTGTGATAGTAATAGCCTCCAAGTTCAAGAAGCACTTCTAAAGACCATGCAATTTTGGTAAAAGAAGCAACTGGAGGTCCTATAGATCTCAAGTCCGATTGTAGATCTCTGAGTCAAGCTTTGAAATTTGATACTAGTGAGTATGAACAATCTGTCCATATACTATGAACATATCATAGGGCAATTTGAAGTTTCCGATATACTTCTATAACTCCGATTGGAGTTGACTCTTCTATTTCAGAGCATCTTCACAAAATAGGTGAGGTTGGAAGATTTTGCTCAAGAGGAGGTTACCTTCACCCATAGCTGAACTTATATCATCCTTTTACTTTAGCATCTTTTCTCTGTCTTCATCCATTTGCTTTACTAATGAAACTTTCTGAGCTTTTTCATGCTTCTTCTCTGCAAAAATTTGGGCAACATCTTCTAAAGATTGCACTTGATCATCTACTACTGTGCAAAGAAGTTTTAGCTTAGCCAACAAGGAACCCATACTGGGAAGGCTAGTACCGGGGATTAGATTGGAAAGAATGTCAACAACAAACTGAATGACATCCTATTCTTTCTTTTTCCTTAGTTCTTCCAGTCTGACCTGCGCTAGTTGAATGCTCCTCAGTAGCTCGCTTTCATTGACCGATTGAGTCAAACAGGCAAGAGTCAAATCGGTGGGACCGGTGGGATCAACCTACTTAGCTTGATCTTTGGTTGCCTTAAGAGTCTGTCCTCCTTCCTTTGCCTTAATCTCCTCTTGTCTTTTCTTCTCCTCTTCTTCTTTTTCCTGGGCTACCTTGGTGGCCTTCTCTTTCTCCTCTTCCACTCTCCTCTTCTCTTCTTCTTTCTTCCGCTCTTCTTCCCTCTTTTTCTCCTCTTCCTTTTTATTCTCTGCTTCCTCCTCCTTCTTCTCTTCTTCCTTACTTTTATTCTCTTCTTCCTTCTTCTTCTCCTCTTCCTTCCTTTTCTTCTCTTCCTCTTGTCTTGCTTTCTCCACTTTCTCTTTCTCTTGTTTTTCTTTCTCTAATTTCTCTTTTTCCTCTTTCTCATCCTTTTCTTTCTCTACTCTCTCCTTTTTAGATTTCTCCTTATCTGGAGTGGTATCCACAATATCTAGTGCATCAACATAAATGGGGTCATTTCATTCTGCTATTCTTTCACCTAGACTATCGAAGATTTTATCCGGTTTGGTTATGGATATGTCAGGCTCTTGCTCAACCTACCAATTAGCTTCAGATAATTTTTGCATTTTGATAGGTGCTTTAACCTATAGATGGGTGTCTTTTTCCACTTCAGAATTTTTTCCTCCGAGTAGCTAAAGTCTTCTTCTTTGCATGAAGAAGATGCCTTTGTACTTATCAATAATCTCAAATAATTCTGAATTTGAGGCATCTGGAAAATATTGAGCAAAAAAATTCTCCCTAATGTCTTGTTCCTTTTCAATGGCAATGTGCCATTTATTGTCCAAAGAATCATACAAAGATTTAGAAGCAACTGATTTAATATCGGGAGGTGACCAATCATTAATACATAAATATTTAATAAGCTCTTGTTCAACATCCTCCTTTTCACTATCATTGAAATCATTAAAATGTTCTTTTAAATTATCAAGAACTTTCCTTCTAATATTATTTATGGTCCTTTGACAATGTGTCATAGGCTTGTAAGAAGAACTATCTATATTTACTGGTGCAGAGGTTGCTGGTACATTACCAGTTGACTTCCTCTTCTTTCTTGATTGCCTTGTCTTCTTCATTTCTACCTCCGGTTCGGTGCCTTCTGAATCTGGTGAGTTATTCCTGGTTTTTCTCTTCCTTTGAAATACTGTTGGCAAAATAGCCTCTAGTTTATTTTTGGTTGGTGACCTCTTGGTCACTTTAGGACTGACAACAGATGTAACCGGTGTCGATGCCGATGGCACTGCTTTACTCTTTTTCTTCTTCGGTTCCTTAATAGGTTTGATCCTCTCGAAGTAAGTATCGATTCTCTTCTTCTTGGGATCTAGTGGTGAAGCAAGTAGGGTAGAAGCATACCCTGTCAGTATCTCATTTACCACTTCATAGCCCATAGGTTCAACTTCATCTTCTCTGGGCTCAATCGCTTGAATTATGCAATGATCTATTTTGATTGTAAAACATATGTCATCTTCATATTATTTAACTAGATCACCAGATATTCTCATTCTCTGGTTCATCTTTAGTTTGAACTCATCAAAATATTTGTTTAGAGCCTCCAGATAAGAAGATCCCACTACTTACAGATTCTCCTTTATTTGTCTAGAAACTAGTAGGTCACTTGACCATTGAACATCACCAACTCCAGGAAAATATCCTTGAAGATAGAAAAATAAACTGACAAGCAGTTGTCCGAACTTAAACCTCATAGTTTTTTCAACTTTCATGGACTTCAGATTTTCCATTAGTTGTTTTTGCATGTAGGTGCATAAGTCACATTCTGCATTCTCCTTGATCATCCTATAAGCGACATGCACCGCAGCTGTAGGAACAAAATTAATTATGCTAGCATAGAATACTCTATACTCAATTACCATGCACACATACTTCACCAAGTCATCTTTTATGGTGTTAATAGTCATTGCCCATTGGTCGCTTATAGAACTGGTGAGCTCTGTTACTTTGGTTTTGGTGATCTTTCAAAGAACAGGGACTTCCCCAATATTGTAGAAACTGGTCACGACATGAATTGCCTCTGGTGTAATATCATGGGTTCGCTCAAGGTACATCTTATTACCATGAAACCTACTAAGGATAATCCTAATGTGTTCTTCTATAAATTCCTCGAGAAAATATACTGCATTGTGTAATTTCTTCTTCTCGATTATGCTCTATTCAGATTTAATCTTGTTATCGTCTCCACAGAACAGACTCAGCTGGGAGTGAATCACTAGAGACCCTAGGTCTTCTAGTTTGCAATCAATATAACCTGAAACATCCCCTTCAACAATGACTCCGACAGGCATTATATTTCATCTTCTTTTTAAGAAACTTAGGTGATTCCTCAAGTTCAGTAGAACTAGAAGGGATTTTAGATGTAGAAGCCATATCTAGAAGGTTCCAAATAACAAGAATGTTTCAATGAGAAATACCTTCACACTCTGAACTAGGGTTTGCAGATGTCGAGCACAACACACTTCTTTCAGAAGCTTTTTTACCACTTTGACTTCCACACTAATAGCTTGAAGTGGCTACAAAATTTTGTGCAAGATTCCTTCCTAAATTCTTTTGAATGCAAGATGAATCGTTCTAGTTGCACTGCTCAGGCTAGAAAAATTATTCTCTGAAAAAAGGTAAGTAAAAATGATGAAAAAAGTCATTTTTAAACATGCTCCCACCTACCATAATAAATGCATCACCATTAGGGCTCAAACCCTAATTTTACCTTTTACCACTTCATTTCTTCTGTTGGTTGACAAGTAACAAATATCGATAAAGGCACTTTACCGATATACTTTGGGGGTTTGAAACATTGTTATCGATATGTTTCCCCTAAGCTTTTCGAATCTCAGTTCACCGGCTCAGAGGTCTCCACACTAGGTGTGGACACTGGTACATCCTCTGGCTTCTCTTCAGATTTCTTTATCCAAGTTTTATCCATATCCGCCTAAACAGCTTCAACATCAATCTTCCTTTCTGGGTCGACCGGTATATCTCCCAATGGATTCCTTCTTAGTCTACATGTTATAGCAGTGTGTCCTAGTTTGTTGCAATGATAGCATACCATTCCAGGTGTTCTCCATGGTCTGGTGTTCACATTTCAATTCTTCCTTCTGCATGTTGCAGCAGTGTGACCGCTACCACGATAGATCAGATAGGTTTCTCTCCAACTATTTTCCACTCCATAACCATTTTTCTAGTGGTCATAGGTTCTGTACTGGTTTGGTTTCCGGTTCATAGGAGATTCCGGGACAACTCCTTTAGATTTTTGTGCATAACTTCTAGAGTTGTTCATAACCGACCTGCACTCAAAAGCTCTATACCCAAACTTGTTGCATGCATAACAGAGACCATTAAATCTACTAGTTCTAGCCACATTGTTTTGCATGTAAGGAAAGTTATTGTAAGCCTTGCTCCTACATACATTGGTAGTGTGTCCTTCCTCAAGACAATTAAAGCAAACAAGTTTAAAATTTTCTTACCTTTACTCTTGTTGTTGTTCTTAGGTGCCAATTTCTCCTTTGGTGCATCACTCTTGGTTATAGAGGTTTCACCTTCCTCATATCTAGAGAAACCAAGTCTAGTGGTATCCTTTGATGGCTTCACTGATTCCAGCTTTTGTTCCAACTTAGCAACACTCTAGTTGAACTTTGCAAGTATCACCTTTGATTCAGCAAGTTCCTTGGAAATGGCATCATTGGTTTTCATCAAGGTTTCATTATGAGAGATAGCAGCATTTAGGTCTGCTTGTATTTCTTCTTTCTCTTCATTACCCTCTTGCAGATGAGAGGTGATGGTACCAATCTCTTGTTTCAACTTAGAGATCTCACGCTCCTTGTCCTTCACTAAATCTTCAGCTTTTCTTCTATTTTCTAGGTCTCGACTCATCCTGATAGTCAGTCCTTCCAACTCCCTCCTTAGGTTAGTTTTGGATTCATTTAGTTTCTCCACTTCTCCAACTAGGGCCGCCATGTCTACTTCATAAGAAGAGTTGTTTTTAGTAAATTCCATCAATTTCTTAGCAATTTCTCTTCTCTTGGCTAAAGAGGCTTTATACTTGATCTTGAGTTCATCATAGGCTCTCTCAGACTCAGTAAGATGGTGACTGAGTTCCCTCATGCTATATTCCCCTATATCTCCTTCCAAGTGGTTATACTTATAGAAAGGTAGGCTCTGATACCAATTGATGAATACTAATAGGGGGATGAATTAGTATGCCTAACAATTTAACCAGACTCTTAAACAATTTTATTGTAGACCGGTGTAGTAGTCTAAACAACAGACTAGTTAAAACTTAAACAAGACAAATAGAAAATAGAGAATTCACCCACAGAAGCACAATCACCATAACACAAGATATTTTGACATGGAAACCCAAATGGGAAAAACCATGGTGAGCAAAACTCACAAGTCAACTATCTGCAGAATAGTAACCAGACTGGTTAAGGTCAAATCGGTTAAGGCCTTACAATGTTCTTCAGCAAAATAGATCCTGTTAGGAATCCAAATCTCTATTAGGAGACAAGTCCTATTAAAGACTACCCTATCAACAGATTTTAGATCCACGACTGTGAACCACCTTGTTAGAGGATTTGCAAAAGGCTTGGTTGGGCCTACCCAGTTAAGGGTTTCAGACTTGTCGAAGAGATTAGTAATCAACAAGTGAATGATCTAGAAAGTAGCATAGAATGCTTGATTAGATCCTTGACAGTTCTTTGTTAATGCATTGCAGCATTACTTCAGTCTTCTAACATTTTCACTCACAATCTCTATAGTGAGATACCCTTTTCGCACAGACCTAATCTTTTCTCCAACACTCATACACATCAACTCTCTCTCTTCAAAACCCTAGACATGATATCCTCATATAGGAATCTGATTTCATGTCGGTCCAATAAGATTAGACTACAATTTTCTAGGTATAGTGCATCTAGACACATTTGGTAACATGACATAGAAACACCACCCAAGTGTCAGTGGATGATAACTCATCACACTTTACAATTATACCGATTATCGGTTAATGAAGACAGGTAAACTGGAACATAGTGTTCCGATCAAAAAGACTAACTGGGGGTCCTCGTTCCGCTTGAGGTCTTCATAATCCTTGATGTCTTCATGTCGCTTGGTGTCTTCAGTCATGCTATGACCGGTAAGCATATTCTGAAAAACACCAATAGCCTCAAACAAAGACTATACATATAATGACATACAATACCTATTGGAACAACTATTGGTTTAGAATATCTCATACATCAAATAAGTGTGTGTCCATCAATGACAATCACAACTAAACATCATCAAAATACCAGCAAGTTGGTGAGATAAAAATTACGAGAGGAAAAGTGGAAGATGCCACAGTAATCAGTAAAGTACTGAGAACTCTGCTACCAATCTATGCTATCCGAGTTGCAGCTATTCATGAGTTGAAATCCATTGATAAGACAAAGGTAACTCTTGACTCTATTATTAGTAGACTTACTTCTTTTGAACTAAATGGCTATGATTATAGTGTACAGAGATCAGAATTTGCATTCAGAACTTCTGTCTCTAACCCATCTGTGAGAAGAAGTAGAGACACTAGCCATAACTATGAATCTAGATCCAGTAGAGATGATGAAGATGATGATGACTTAGTGGATCTTGAAGCATTGTTTGCAAAATGACTTCCTAGAGGCATCGGTAAATATAAAGGTAAGCTACCTTTAAAATGTTTTGCATGCAACAAGATTGGTCATATAGCAACAAATTGCCCTAATGGTGAAAATGAATACAAAAGAGACAAATTTAAGAAGTACAAGGGCAAAGGCAAGAGAGATTGTCTTGTAGCTATTGACAATGGTGTTACTAATGAAGAATCTGATGATTATGATGGTGAAGATATTGTGTTTGTACCCATTAAGGAAGAAATATAATATCAGAAGGCACTAGTATCCAGAATGGATAACTCTGATGATTGAATCATTGATAGTGGTTTTTCACTTCACATGACTAGTGATCAAAGCAAATTTCTTTTCCTAAAAGAATTTGATGGTGGTGTTGTCAAATTTGGCAATGACTCACCCTATATGGTGAAAGGCAAAGGAGTTATTTCTGTTAATGGGAAAATCAATGCTAATGATGTCTACTGGGTTGAAGGCCTAAAGCACAATCTTCTTAGTGTGGCACAACTTAATGACAAAGGATACCCACTCGAATTTAGAAATGGTATATGCAAAATATTTGACAATAAAGGTGAATTGATTGCAACCGGTAAACAGACTAGAGGTAATCTATTTCATCTCAATCCTAAAGTTAGCAACTATTTGATTGCAAAGATGGATGATAGTTGGCTTTGGCATAGGAGATTTTGTCATATTAATTTTGACAATATTATTAAAGTAAGCAAGTCTAAGACAGTAAGAGGTCTGCCTCAACTAGACAAACTAGTTACTTCTCTTTGTAAAGAATGTCAATTAGGGAAGATGACTTATTCAACTTTTAAGAGCAAGTCTTTCTCAGCAGAGAACTTGTTAGATTTGATTCATACTGATCTATGTGGACCAATTAGAACAAGAAGCATTCAAGGTGATAGATACTTCATGATCTTCACTGATGACTATTCAAGGATGATGTGGGTCACATTCTCGAAGGAGAAAATGAAGGTTTTTGTAAATTCAAGGTATTTAGAGCCTTAACTGAGAAAGAGAGTGGCAAAAAGATTAAATGTCTAAGAATAGATCAAGGCAGTGAATTCACTTCTGCAGAGCAGTAAATATTGTGATGATAATGGTGTCAAGCAACAAATTTCTACACCAAGGACACCATAGTAGAATGGTATAGCAGAGAGAAACAACCGGTCAGTGGTTGAAGCTGCTAGGACTATGTTGATACAAGGATGTGTATCAAAAACATTTTGGAGAGAAGCTATAAGTATGACAATCTACACAAGGAACCGAGTTCTGGTGAAAAGAGGTAAGAACAAGACCCCATATGAGTAATCGTATGGGAGATCACCTGATGTTAGCTATTTTAAAATATTTGGAAGAAAATGTTTTATTAAAGGGTGATTAAAAAAGCAAGTTTGAAGCTAAAATTGATGAAGGCATATTTCTTGGCTATTCCACCAAGAGTAAGGCCTATAAATGCTTCAACAATCGGACACAAGAAATTGTTGAAAGTGTTGATGTTCATGTAGATGAATGTCTTGAAACTTAAAAAGGAACTAGTTCTGAGAAGAAGGATGAAGATCCTTGCATTTTTCTTTTAGAACCTAAAACTATTAAATCAGAAACTGGTAAAGAAAATCTTGATGAAGTTGTTCAAGCGGAACAAATAAATTCAGAGGAAGATGACAATGATGAAGCTAAACCTCAAGAGAATGATCATGTTTTACCTAGGTATGTGAGACTGAATCATAGCCCTGAACAAATAATTGGAGATAAGGATGGAGGTGTACAAACTAGAAGGCAATTAAGAGAGAACTCTTGCATGGTCTCCACCTTTGAACCTAGAAGTGCTAAAGAGGCATTTGATGATGATCATTGGGTGAAAGCTATGGAGGAGGAGTTAAATCAAATTGAGAAGAACAACACTTGGACCCTGGTACCCCGACCGGTAAACAAGAATGTTATAGGTACCAAATGGGTGTTTAGAAACAAATTAAATGAAGATGGTGTTGTAATTAGGAATAATGCAAGACTAGTATGCAAAGGCTATGCACAAGAAGAAGGAGAAGATTATGGAGAAAATTTTGCACTAGTAGAAAGACTAGAAGGTTTTAGAACATTGCTTGCATTTGCAACTTATAAGAAGTTCAAAGTATACCAGATGGATGTCAAGTCTGCATTTTTGAATGGGATACTGGAGGAAAAGGTTTATATAGAGTCTTGTATGGATGAAAGTGGGCACCTAGAGCACCTAGAGCATAGTATGAATGACTTGCATAAAGCCTTGTATGGATGAAATTGGGCACCTAGAGCATAAAGCGGGCACCTAAAGACATGTATACAAATTGATTAAAGACTTGTATGGATGAAAGTGGGCACCTAGAGCATGGTATGAACGACTTCATACTCATCTGATGAAGATAGGCTTTACTATAACTAGTGATGACAACAACATTTATCTCAAGTCTAAAGGAGATGAAATACTGATCAGTGAAGTATTTGTTGATGACATTATATTTGAAGGTAATAATGACATGAGTAATTGTTTTGCAGATGAAATTAAGAATGAATTTGAGATGTCATTAGTAGGAGAAATAATTTTTTTCATAGGCTTATAGATATAGCAGATGAAGAATGGAATTTTCATTACTCAATCCAAATATGTGAAAGAAGTTTTGAAAACCTTTGGTATGAGTGACTATAAACTTGTTGGAACCCCAATGGTTATAGGTTTTAAATTGTCCAAACATGATGCATCTAAGTCTGTAAGTGAAAATTAATACAAGTCAATGATTGGCAAATTACACTATGTTATTCATAGTCAACTGAATATTGCCCATGCAGTTGGCATTTTGCTAGATTTCAGAAGAATCTTAAGGAGGTACATCTGATGGCAACCAAGAGAATTTTGAGATATCTGAAAGGTACTGTTGACTATGGGTTATGGTATCCATATGAAATTTTGATCTGAAAGCATACACAGATGCTGATTGGGTAGGAAAAATTGATGACCAAAAGAGTACTACCGGTGGAGTATTCTTTCTAAGAGGAAGGCTAGTTTCTTGGAGTAGAAAAAAGCAGAGTTGCACTTCACAATCTACTGCTGAAGATGAGTATGTAGCAGCTTATATGAATTGCACACAAGCTATGTGGATGAGGCACGTTTTGGAAAGTTTGAAGATGGAAATCTCTAAACCTATAAAGATTTTGTGTGATAATACAAGTGCAATAAATATTTCCAAAAATCTTGTTTTGCATGCAAGGACTAAGCACATTGAATTGAAATGTCACTTCTTGAGGGAAAAAGTTTAAAGTAAAGATGTTATCTTGGAGCATGTTTCTACTAAGGAGAAGCTTGTAGATATCTTTACCAAACCTTTGCCTAAGACCACTTTCTAGTATCTTAGAAGTCAATTGGGGGTTGTAGAATCTTATATGGACTGATGAAGGAGTGGATGTATTCCACAGGGGGAGCATCAACATCATAGTGAGAGCAGAATAACATGTTTTACTTTCACTTTGGCATTGTTGTCAAAGGGGGAGAAGAATTATATGTCTAATTAAGTGAAACAAAAGCAAGATGAAGACAAAAAGAGAAAGGTGAATACTTGGTAATGTAAACCAAGATTGCTTACTTCGTAATGTAAACCAGGATTCCTATTCACCAATCTTAGCAGCAATCAGAGGTGTTGATTTTTGTATTTCCATCAATGCCAAAGGGGGAGATTGTTGGTATTTTGCATAGAGACTACATTAATGATATGTTGTCATTGATGTCAATTGAACCGGTAATGGTATTCATGATATTGTTGATATTGTTGATTTTTCTATTGGCTAGTAACTGGTAAAAGAGCTTTGTGGAACATGTTATAAACCAGTATGCACAATTTATGAGTTGAACCGGTATAAAGGGTTAAACCTTTCTATGTAATGTAACCAGTAACTGACCTCGTTTGATGGTTTATTATTTGATAAATGGTATCGATGGAGACACGTGTGATCATTTGATTGAGGAAATATTCAAATTGTTTTAGTGTGTTTGTTCTTGTCTAGGGAAGGAGCAAAGTGGATTTCATCTATTGCATAGCCCATGATGGGTTACACAGTCTGATGAAGTGGTGATCATGGAGCGATTGAAATTGTCTTGAATAATGTGAAGAAGATTGTCATGATTTCTAACGGTCAAGATTGTACTGACTTGTTTGTAATCTCGATAATGAGAATTAGGTTTTTGTTGTGTTACCAACCTAATTGATTTCTATTTAAAGTCAATGAAGTTGCTTGTAAAGGTTGTTGGAAAGAATGGTAGAAAACCTATTGAGTGTGTGGTTTCCAAACTGGTGAATGGATCTGCACTTTGAGTGAAGGCAGATTGAAGGTTATTTTGTTCACCAAAAGTGATAACCCAAGAACACCTGCAATTGATCTATGAAGTAGCCAATTCAATCTATGAAGAACCTCAAGGCTTGGACAACATGACAAGGATATGAATCTTTCTACTCTTCAGGCTCTAAAAAACCTAGGTGGGTATACCTTTGATGCTTAGAATTATACCTATTACACACCTATGAAAGCATCAACATAAACATATAGATCTCACCAGGGCTCTAAAACAAGTAATTTATTGCAGATGGGCTATATCTACACATAAAACTCAAATATGCTTGAGCATGAGATAGATGAAACATTTCAAAACATAACATAAACTAAAGGTATTCTGATTGGATTTTAAATTGGTTTGAGAACCCCCTCAATTGCAAGATCAGTGCCTTATCTAAGGGCAACAGAGTCATACATCAAACTATAAATGGAAGCTTCGATTGCAAATCCATCTTCACTATTAAATATTCATGCATTAATACCTTGCATAAATGCATTACTAAGATCATTCACAAAATCATCAGATCTTGAAACTAAATTCCATTATTCATGATTTATTATAGAATTTAAATCCTTCCTTGAAGAATCCCTGCAAACAATCACAACTATCTCCTTGAGATAACAAATTTCATCCTCCTTGAGGATCTGATTTGATAAAATGGAAATACAAATCTAGAGACAATCTTGTGTGAATTTATGTATGCCTTGCATACACAAGAACCTACAACTAAGAATACCTATAGCATGAATCAAACTCTATTCTATGGAAAAGGACATTGCCCTGTATAATTTTGAAAAGAACTCAGAATTGGAAGCCATGAAAATATGGAGCCATTCTCCAAATTTTTGGAACCCTTACAAATGAGAAGAATTGAGGATAAGAAGAGGAGGGAAAGATCAGATCTCATCAGAACAAGCCAAGTGTCTCTTTTCTCTAACTGAAATTATTTACCTTCTTCTTTCCCATGGAACTTTCTCTCTAAATATCCCATATTTGTTAAAATTAACTACTTGATTGGATTCCTCACTCCGAGAGCTTTCCGGAAACATATAATACTACATATTTTGGCCAAACATACAGTCCTGGGCGAATTAATCATTTATGTGTGCACATCATTTAAATTTTTCATTTATTCATATAGTCTGAACTGTATAATTAACATGCATTTAACTTTTATTTTTGCTCTGATTGTTCCCTGATGCCTTGCCATGTGGTAGGACCTAATTGGTTGATAGGGTTGATTGGATGCCACCTGGGATGACACCTCATCATCGCCATGTGTATGCCACATCATCGCCACTTGTCTGCCACCTCAGTGCCACCTCTATGCCACATCATCGCCACCTAGGCGCCATCAGGATGGGACCTGCCTGCTAGATATTTGATTGTACCTGCCACCTGAGTGCCACCTGGCTTTCACCATTTTGCATTTCTCCTTTGACCATTTCATGGCCTCTAACAAGTGAGCATCTCACCTTCACGAAGCAGCATGGATCATCCGAACTCCTGGAACATGCATGATCTTTATGTTGGTATTTTGGTATGTTTTTGTCATTGATGTCAACACCTACTAAATACACCTACTTTGGAGATCCAGCAACAATCACCGGCAAACAGTAAATTGTGCAACAGTTATCGGTATATGATTAACCGATAGGATATAATGTTCACCGGTACTTGGAATGACATGGAAGACACTTGGTAATGTCAAAGACATCATGTGGACACTTTATTTTGAAGAAATAATCATTGGTATATTCTTATTTGCATATTTTCTTTTACCGGCAAATAGGTCCAGGTTATCTAGGGTTACATCGGCAGGTTTATCTTTTCCAGATCAGCATGGCACGCTATGGAGATGATTTATTATTGTTGTAAATGCATTAAGCCGACATGTTCAATCGGTTATTGCATCGGATATTGTATTTTTTGTAAAATATTTTTATTGTAATATCTTGTAGAGCCGACCTACTTAAATTGGTCTTAGGGTATGGTATAAATGTAAGATCTTATTTGTAAGATCAAGTGTGGAATGCAAAAAAGAATTGTATGGAGGTATATGCGAGATTAAGCAGAGGTATACATGAAGACATCATTTGAAGGTGAAGCTAGGTTTTTGTAGAAGCATATCAGCATTACACCGGTACTGAATCCAACATATGAAGATGCTATTTTGTGTAGTACATTCTTATTGGATTTAACCATCCAACTGTAGTCAGTGTGACTCCCATTTGTGATTGAGCAGTGAGCTCTAGGCTGTTGGCCTTTCTGCATGTGTAGACCCCTTTTGTACACTTACTATCTGTAGTAGTATCATCTAATTGTGGGTAAGGTTTCCCACCGTGGTTTTTCCCCTTATAGGGTTTCCACATACAAATATTGGTGTCATGTGTTGTGGATGACTTTGTGCTTATGTTTCATGGATTAATTCTTACCGGTATAGCAATTTACTGTTAACACTATCTACCAGCATACTTAACTGATTTACCGGTATTAAGCATTAAGTTGGTTAATAAGTTTTTGGTTTGAATTTATTAGACAAATGATTCACCCCCCCCTCTCAGTTGTCTCCGGGACCTACACTTTACCCTGCTCAATTTTTGGAATGCTTTTCGCCATTTCACAGCCTCTAACATTTGTGCATCTCGCCTTCGCAAAGCCGCACCAATCGTCGATCCATCTCGAACATGCTCATTGGTTAAGTTGGCCTTTCTCTGCAAAATTTTGCCCATTCACCTCGGGAAGTGTGCCTGCGTGGGGTCCACCTGTTGCTGTCTATCACCTCCTTTGGTCACCTTGGGATCCATGCCCGCATGGGGGCCCACCTTGGGCGCCCAACGGGCACCATCCGTCAAAAGCCTTGATGGCTTTACCATTATGCATGTGTAAGGATTTGTATATAACTGTCAAAAAGTTCCTCTCCACAGTGAATGTCGGATAATGTGTTTGCCTAGAAACTACACTTTCTGAAGGTTTTTGAGTCTTAATGGCACATGTGGTGAATGTTCTCCTATTTCCTTGGTGATACAAACAAATCTGCCTCTTGCTTTGAATGCACATGGCAATTTTCCTTCACATCCCACAATCAAAATGTACTGTCTATTGATGCAGAAGCTAATTCATTTGCTAAATCATATTTTAATTTCAATGTAGGAGAAAAAGGTATTAGACCATTGGTTTGAAAGCTTTTAATGGGGGGGGATGAGAAACCACGTTTTTCTTGGAGGTCCATTCTGCTACACTCCAAACTCCAATCCTCACGTGGACTGCTAGGAGGATGATTTGGGAGGGTAGGTTAGGGAGGAGCTACTACTGGAGCACTTCAAACACCACGTGCTCTTGAAACTATGTTACACCTACCAAATACGTTGCATGAAGCTTGATGGTTTAACTGCTGCTATTTACATGCCACGTGAGTTTGGCAGCCCTTTTCAATACCACGTGATCTGCCATAGCATCTTTCTACTATACTTCAAACACCACGTTGCATACTGTTGGATGCTGAAATATATGTCCTCCCTTGGATCATTTCCAACACCTACACCATATGTCCAGTTGCCATAATTGGAGCATGGATCATAATCTAGCAAACATGTCTCAAACTATTCTACTCCCATTTGCCAGTCCAGACCTATAACAACGTTCTCTCTCACCAAAAAAAACATACAATTATGACGGCCTCTGTTTGACATAAAACCAGTGGCTGCTAGTTCCCTCATATTAACACCAACAAGTGGGGACCCAGTACACCCATCTCTCCAATGCTGGAATAAAGTTTGAAACCAGACTCCAGTTAGCTTCTTTGACCTCGCGTGATTGTGTATACACATCTGGTATATGCTTTGTCCTGAATGGCAAATCTGTTAGATGACACACAGTACTCCCTTAAACTAGTTGCAACGTTAGACTTCTAGCCTTCAAACTAGTTGATCCATTTGATGAGAGAGTAATTTGCTTTTTTTCTAACAAAAAAAAACCTTTCTGCCATGCTTTTCAACCATAACTTCTTCAATACTTGTTCCTTCTGAAGTTTCAACTTTGCATTTGCTAAATCAATTAGCTCTTTTCCGATTCTTGTAATTCCTTAATTTTCAAATCCATTTTCTTTTGTCACCCTTCTAACTCTGGTGGTGATGAATTTCCCTTACTTGCCATATCCCATTTTAAAATTGTACCAGTATTTGCGTGTTTACCATGAACACCTAAAATGCTTTAGTTGTCTTGACTACAAGGGGCATTCCCATTTTGCATTATCCCCTTGTGGGAAACATACAAGTATTATACTCCCACCATGGATGTCAATATTATTCTGGAAATGCTCATAGGGCCAAGTCATCGATAAAATAATACTGCATAGGCATGAGCCAGGTCGGGCCCCAAAGTGGGTCTGACTAAATTTTTTTTTGTTTTCATACAAATAACCTCTAAAATGCTTTACGGACCTCAAACACACCTCTGGAAATGATCGGCATCATTTTTGGATCATTAATCCACATTTTACAACTTTCTAACACTTGCACCACATTTTCACATTTAATCGCAAAGACGTATTTTTCAAACCTGTCAAAACACCTTTCTGGAGCTCGCCATCTGACAGGCGTGTACTTTGATATACAAGGATGAACTCTACAAAACATTTTCTCAAGATGTGTCCCAAATGAAGAGATATTAATTGGTGAAAATGGCAAACTAGCTTTGTCAACACTGAGGACCTGATGAAGTCAATGTTCTTGCAACACAAGATACCTTTCTCAAAAATACCAAACGACCTTCGTAGACCCTCAAATTTGGAACACAGGTACCTTGAAGTAAATATTAAATCTTTGAATTCTCAGTTTGACCAAAATTTTGACTGGATGCAAATGGGGCGCTCATAAAAACAACTACTTTAACTAATATAGCACTGAAAGTACGGATAATTGAAAACAAAGGCTAAATGAACCCTTTTGAAAACCAATCAAACGGATTGACAAAGGCTTGAAATTTGAAACATAGCTCATCATTTATACCAACATTAGCCCAGAACAAACATTGTGTCATAACACTTACTGAGGTAACTTTTACACTTAATGCAAAACAGAGCTCTGACTAGCTATCGAAACAGGAACTAGTCAAACCACACAAACTGCAAATGGATTTGGCTTTGAAAACTAAGCAAATGGGTTCATTAGGACTTGAAATTTTGCAAGCTGACTCACATTTATGCATACAATCCAATCCACTTTGGATTTCTTCATGACGATTAATAGGGCAAAAGATATAATTGCTCAAAGTAGGCTACTCAATAAAATATGCATTTGTGCCTAAAATGCACTTTCAACTCACCCCTCAAAATGGGTACCTCATAAACTTATCCAAATTGAATTCTAAAAGTTTCACATCACTGCATAGGCCAAATGAAAGGTGTAGGACATGAATCCCGAGCCTTACCTCCTGAAAATCAATTGGCTCCATTTTACCCCCTCTCTAACTAGGCCATTCAAACTGACTCATTTTTATCATTTGGAAATGCAGGCCAAAATTTTGAAATGGGCCTCTAAACTTGACTCAAATTTAATGAGTCCCAACACAATTAACTCATGAAAACCCTAACTTTATTATTATAAAAATGCCCTTTTTAATTTTGTTTTTATTCTTTAATGCCTTTACACTTTTCGAATACCCTAACCCATACTGGGTTAGGGTTTCATATTTTCTTTTTTGTTGTAGGGGAAGAATGGCTAATGGTAGGGAGAGCGACAGAGTGTATGGGAAGGCGGAGGCCTTGGAGGGGCTCCTTGCAGGGATGGCCGCAGCTGACCCCTACGGGTCGCATTCCATAGAGGCGGCCTTGGTTGCCGCAGTGAGGTGCGACCCGCAGCCCGACGACGCCGTCGCTGAGGGGTCACCACCCATTATGCGGGGGGCGGGGGGGGGGGGGGGGCTGCAGGGAAGCCTGCAGGGGCCGAGCCCCTTTCCATAGTATTAATGTTTGTTTGTTTTTTTAAATTTATTTTATGTTTTTTTTTTGTGATTAATTTGTTTAAAAATATATATATATATATTTAAATGTATATATATATATATATATATATATATATATATATATATATATATATATATATATATATATATATATATATATATATATATATATATATATATATATTAGATGCATTAGAAACCCAGGCTAACTCTACTATGCAAAAAAAAAAACAGATGTTATATTTTTTTTGAAACTTTTTAAACAGATTGATTGGAAAATTCTGAATTAAATCAATGTGTTTTTTTATTTTAATTACCATAAATCAGAAATAAACCATTTGACTTTAGATTTATTTTCTGCAATTAAATGATTGACAGATTTCAGTAAAAATTAAACATCAACTATATAAATATAATATTATTAAAAATTTAATAGGCTATTTAACTTTAGACTTTATATTCTGCAAATAAGTAAATGACAGAATTCAATGATTTTATACAACAACTTTATTTAGACTAGAAAACATTGAAATAAACTTAGAGATAGACATATAATTTTATTTTTTTTAGATTTATTTTCTGCGAATAAATAAAAGGAAAAAAAAAATGATAGAGTTTAATAAAATATATTCAGCAACTACAGTAATCTAGAATTATTTTAATTTAAACTTAGAGATATGCATAAAGAAATAAACTGGTCCTTTTATTTTCAAAAATAATATGCAAATAAACTTTCATTTTGCAACAAAATAGTACTTAATAAAAACAATGTATTTCCTTAAAGTATTTTTAAAATGCAATATAGTCAACCTTACAAATGGATCTCTCATTTCTATTAAATGAGGACTTTAAAAATAATAGATACATTTCCTTTTAAAAATAGATACAACATAGTTTCCCTTTACATTGTTGCAACTTAAAACATAAATATTTCATTCCCAAATCTTTTTCTGTAAACAAATAAATCTAGCAACTTTTACTTGTCCTTTTCTTTTCTTCCAACTACCTGCAATAAAACATAGGCTATGACCATGGAGTGCTCACCTCCCAGCCTAGGCTTACTAGAAGCCACCCCCGAGCTTGGAGAACCAAGCCCTAGACAAGTTACACACATGCAAACACAACAACATATTCCCAACCAATGCTACACTGCACCACAAAATGTGATGTCTTTTCAAGGGTGGTAGTGGACCAAATACCCTGAGGAAACTGCAAGACTAGTAGAACATAGGCCACCTCATGGCAAACAAAAATATATCATAAGTACTTTAACCCCACATCCTTATGCCCCCCAAGGCATCCATGCCATATTTCCCTCCTTATGACCCCCAAATGCATAAACAAGCCATGCAGCAAGGGTCACATATACATCCCTTGAGATCACTCTCATAACGAGAGCCTCTCACTCGAGGGTTGTCAAACTTCTACCACCCACAAGACCATCCTCTCTCCCAAGAGTAGGAGGCCTTGGTTACTCCCAAAGCACAAAAAAAGGCATACAAGAAGTAAAATATAGAACACAAAATAATTTTCACACGGGAAAAATACAAGAAACTAACCTTTACATGCAACCAAATCTTTTCAACATAACATGCAACATGAAAGAAACACAAGGAAAAGTTAAACCAACCTTCAAACTGCCCAAAGGTATGCTAGAGATAGTTGAGGATGAGTAGCCCAATTCCACAATCCTTGTTTCTCTACACTTAGCCAAATTCCTATACCAAATCTTTTCTTTTCAAAATTGTATAGTCTCCAACAATGGAGAGTGGGTTATTACCCACTAAGTTCCTAATTCTTGCTTAAGAAGGCCTGAGTGAGAGTTCTCATAGGTTTCTAAAACTAAAAAGGAAAGGTAGGAGAGAATGGGAAAGGGATCTCACATCCAAAAGGAAGGTTAACTAACCTAGATGATGCCTTCTAATTTTAATTTTCGTTCACCTTAGGAAACCAACTTTTTAAGGTGTGTAAATGGTCACATGGGAGTTGTCACATGCCTAAAATTACTCCTAACCCCTAGGTATACCTTATGGGTTTTAGGAAACACCTTTAAACTACCCTAGGAGTCCATTTAACCCCTTTTAAACCCATCTGAAGTTAACTTTCGGGTCAAACCTAAGTTGACCACCCCAAAGATTCTCTACCCAAGGAAAATATAGAACCACATTAAATTATTTGAAAAAAAACTATGGTTGACACAACTCCCTCCAAGAGACAATTCAAAAATCAAGACATAAATCGATCACATGTGTCAAGTGACACAATAAAAATACTTTTACTAAATTACACATGAAATTTTTTCTCTTGTTGGATTAACACAAATAAATAAATTCAATTTAACACACATGCAACATTTACTTTCACAAATAAAATATGATACAAATGGGGTGTTGTCTCTCCAAATAGACAAACCATTGTTTTACGAACGTACATAGATCTAGGTTTGGTTCTCCATAATGTTTCCATGGTCACATGGATAATTTTCCTGCGCATCTCAATTACACATTAGTAATTCCAAATAACCTCATATAACATAAAACACATGAATAACGATACACATCAAACACTCTGCATACAATATACCTTTAAACAAATCAATGCATCTTACATCCAAATAACTCCACATAAGCAATTATCATAATCCTCATAATTTTGATCCATACATAAAACATGCATCCTATTTCTATCATCATAGTAAAGTCCTACAAATTGAATAATGACATACACCATCTCAAATTTATCCTATTCTATAATCATATAGAGTTCTATATCATAAAGCATATAAATGAAGCATCCACATACATCAATGTTATCCAGATCATGGAATCATATAAGTTCTAAATACATAATGTATAAAAATAAAGCATCCATAATAGTCTCAATCATGAAAATCACTAAAATGCTAGAATGTGTCGAGGTAGGGCCTCACACCCTCCCCCTCTAGGCATGAACTTCCTCGTAGAGTTCATAAAAAAGATGGGGTTATTGTGATCTCATACGTGTTGCGTCCTCCCATGAAGCAGTAACCTCATCATAGCAATCCCACTAGACCCTAACTTGGTCTAGCTCTCAACCTCAAAGTGCCAGCGTCCGACATGCCGAAATGTGAAAGGGCTCCAAAGCTAGCTGTCCATCTGACTCCACCTGCAAGGCATCCGAATCTAAAATATGAGACTCGTCATAGACATACTTCCTCAAAAATGATACATGAAACACATCGTGGATGCGTGATAGGCTAGGTGGCAATGCTAAACGGTATGAAACTAGTCCTATCCTCTCAAGGATCTCAAACATTCCTACAAAGCAAGGTGCGAGCTTAGAACCCTTTTCATAACGGATTGGACTCTTATGTGGTTGCACTCTCAAGAAAACTCTGTCTCCAACCAAGTAGCTATGATCTACCCTCTTCGCATCTGCATATTTCTTCTATCTATCCTGTGCCTCTCTATGACGCTGCCTAATCAAATCCACCTGTTGTTTCATATCCCAAAACTATCTCAAGACCAATAGCAACTTTGTCCTCTATGCAGTCCCAACTCAATAGTGTCCTACAAGGCCTGTCATATAATGCCTGATAGGGTGGCATCCCCAAATAAGTGTGATGCCCATTGGTATAGGCAAACTCCACTAAGGGAAGGTACTCTTCCCATCTAGTCTAATGATCCATGACGTACATGTAAGAAGCATATCCTCTAACACCTAGTTAACCCTCTCTGTTTGACCATCCGTATCCGGATGATAGGTTGTACTGAAGTTGAGCTTAGTGCCCATAGCTGCTTGTAATGCCTTCCAAAAGGAAGAAGTGAAGAGGGAATCCCTATTAGAAATAATCTTGCATGGAACACCATGAAGTCTAACAATGTCTTGCTAGAACACCTTTGCTACTAATGGTGTTGTGAAGGTAGTTCGAACTGGTGAAAAGTGGGCCACTTTGTTCAACTTGTCAACTGTCACCAAGATGGCATCATGGCGACGAGATGACCTAGGGAGACCTATGATGAAATCCATGGATATAGTATCCGTATAGCATGAGACTGGAGCAACCCACCTGGATGGCGGTGCTCCACCTTAACTCTCTAACAGTCGAGGCATCGGGCTACTAACTCAGCAATGAGCTACCGCATTCCTGGCCAATGATATAACTATCTCAAGTCAGGATGCATCTTCTTAACTCCAGGATGTGTTGCATAAGGAGCTCTATGAGCCTCCATAATAATGAACTCTTGCAATCCCTCAGAAGAAGGTACATAGATGCGCCCTTTATGGCATAATAGTTCATTGGACTCCAAGGAATAATCCACATATTTCCCTTTTAGAATTTCTTGAGATCGTATCACTTGACAAACCTCTGAATACCATCCATCCTCTAGCAACTGCTGCAGTATACGATCTCTCAAATCCGTCCCCATAGATATGGTATATACCTTGTGACGTCTCCTACTCAAAGCATCTGCAACTATGTTTTCTTTCCCTTTGATGTAGTGAATATCAAAATCATACTTGCACAAGAACTCCATCCATCTCCTTTGATGTGCATTAAGGTTCAGCTGAGTGAATATGTACTAAAGACTTTGATGGTCTGAATGAAGCTCAAAATGATGACC
Source organism: Cryptomeria japonica (assembly GCF_030272615.1). NCBI lineage: Eukaryota > Viridiplantae > Streptophyta > Pinopsida > Cupressales > Cupressaceae > Cryptomeria > Cryptomeria japonica. Next base: position 215,741,888 of record NC_081405.1, on the reverse strand, counting down.
CAAAAGAAAGTGTCTCCACCTCACAAGTGCATGCACTACTGCTGCAAGCTCAAGGTCATGAGTAGGGTAGTTAAGTTCATGAGTCTTAAGTTTCCTAGACTCAAAAGCTATAGCCCTACCATCCTACATAAGGACTGCTCCTAAACCCTCTAGGGAAGCATCTATGCAAACCATGAAGTTAGCTGAGGGATCTGGTACTACAAGGATAGGTGCACTAGTAAGTGCCTTTTTGAGTTCCCAAAAGGCCTTCTCGCACTTCTTTGTCCACTCAAATTTCTTCCCTTTATGCTAAAGAGAAGTAATAGAACATGCGACTCTAGAGAATCCCTCAACAAAGTGTCGGTAATAACCTGCTAAGCCCATGAAGCTCCTGACCTCTATCACACTGGTTGGCACTGGCCAATCTATAATAGCTCTGATCTTGGATGGGTCTATTGAGATCCCATCATCGGAAATAATGTGACCATGGTAATTGACCTCTGAATGAAAGAAGGCACACTTCGACAAACTGCCAAACAACTAATTGTCCCTCAAACACTGCAAAACCTATCTTAGGTGCTCCTCATACTCCTTCTCATTCCAAGAATATATCAATATGTCATTGGGGAACAAAGTCACAAAATGGTCAAGAAATGTGTTGAATACCCCATTCATGAGGCTCATGAAAATAGTTGGAGCATTCATAAGACCGAATGGAACCATGGTGAACTCATAGTGGCCATATCTAGTGTGAAATGTGGTCTTGTGGATATCACTTTCCACTATCCTCAACTAATGGTATCCTGACTTCAGATCAATTTTGGAAAATACTTTGGCACCCTGAAGTTGGTCAAATAAATCATCGATTCTAGGCAAAGGATATTGGTTCTTGATGGTTATTTTGTTCAACTGATGATAATCCATACATAATCGGAGAGATCTGTCCTTCTTCTTCACGAAGATGACTGGTGCACCCCAATATGCTAGGATAAATGTGACCCTTCTCTAGGAGTTCCTCAAGCTGCATCTTGAGCTCATTAAGCTTGTTTGTGGTCATCCTATAAGGTGCTATTGAAACTGGCTCAACTCCTGGTACAGGGTCTATATGAAAGTCGATCTCTCTATGGGGTGGCATTCCAAGTAGCTCTAAGGGAAACACGTCTGAAAATCCCTTAAAGATAGCATGGTCGTCAATCAATGTTTCCTTTTCATCCTCTTCCTCCCTATCACTGATGGTGATGGTAAAAAGCTGACATCCCTTTTGCATGCTCCGCTTAAGCTGCATTGCGGAGATCATATGAAGAGACATGGGTCTCTGAATCCCGGTGATTACTATGGGTGAACCATTATCATCCTCATACTCAATTTCTTTCAGGCGGCAATCCATCTTGGCTCTGTGGGCATAAAGCCAATCCATGCCAAGTACGATGCCATATGATCCCAGTGGTGTAACTCTAAGGTCTACTAAGGTGGTGGTATTGCCAATCTGAAGCTGACATGCCCTAACCTCTGATTCCATTGACACTCTAGCCCCTGAAGCTAACTCCACTTCCCAACTGACACCTTGTCTAGTTGCCACTAGCCCACAATGCTCCACAACCAATGGGGATATTAAGGAGTCAGTAGCTCCTGAATCAAATAATATCGATACACTGTTACCTTTGATCATACCTACAGCCTCAATGACCGTGGCCTGGTGCTCAGCCTAGCAGTTATCAACCACTGTGAATACTCTATGGGACCTTCCCATATCTCCAACTGTAGGCTCTGATGCGGCCATCCTCTGATTTCCTACCATCTGACCCTGAGGACAATCTCTCACCATGTGCCCCATGGCTCCACATGTAAAGAAGGCACCGCGTGCTTGAAACTAGGCACCCTGAGGCCTAGAAAAAGGTTGTCCCCCTATCCTACTAGAACCACTATACCCACCCTTGGAGGACTGATGAGTCCTCACCAGAGGTGTGTAAGGAACCTGAGCTCGTTGATCTCGCGTCTGACCCTAAGACTGCCACTACTTGGGCTTTGCACCCTACTGATTCTGCGGAGGCCTCTGCCTCTCATTTTGTTGTGACTATTGCAGAGGAGGGGGTTTGGAGAACCCCTATATGTTTTTGTTATTTCCCTTCCAATGGGGTTTCTAAAATCCATATGTCTGGGGTGTAGGGTTTCAGTTCTAGAACCAATCCCTTGTATCCTGTGGCCTAACCTGAATCTCCTCTGCTATAAGTGCCTTCTCCATAGCAACCCGAAGGCTCTGTGGAGTAGACATCCTCACTGGTCCTGCTATGATAGCATTCAGTCCTCTAATGAAATGGTTGATGAGAAGTTTCTCATCTTATAGGTAGCCCACGTATGGCAAGAGCTCGAAGAATTTTCTCTCGTACTGGGTCACTGAGAGACCCTTTTGCTGGAGGTCATGGAACTCATCTATCCTATGTTGTCTGTAATGTTCTGACAAGTACCTCTCCCTGAGCCTCTCTGTAAATATCTTCCATGTGAGAGTATCAGGAACTAAACCACACTTGTAATCCTCTTGTCTCCACCATGTGGAGGTCGTTCCTCTCAATAGATGTACTACTACACGTGCCTTTAGATTGCTCTTGTAAGAGAGCAATGCAAAGCACCTCTCAAGGCTCAAAAGCCAAGCCTTAGCTTCTACCCCGTCGGTAGATCTCCCAAAAGATGGTGGCTAGAGGCGCATAACCTCCCTAATAAGATCCCCTAGCTCCCAACGAGCTCTCTCATAAAACACTGGCTCTGCCACTGGAGGTGGTCCTCGTAGATTCACAGACTCAGGTTCATTCCCATCTTGACTCTCTACAAGATTAGGAGGTGGACTCTTGCTCTGTTCCCTATCTGTCGATCTATGGCTCCCTGAGTTCTGATTTTCAACATGATTATCCCCATCTGGAAACCTATCCTGGACTATACCAATCATGTTCTGGAGTGCTTCTAAGATACCTCGGTTTGGGTCAACTAGTTGTTCGCGAGGAGCCTCTGGGTTCATTTCCAGAATCAATTCCTCCCTATTGACCTCTTTGCATGCCATGTGTACAGGCCTAGGACCCCTTCTGTGCTTGCGAGCTTGTTGCGTAGTCGGAGGCATCCTTAAGAGAAAATAAAATAAAATAATTTAAATAACTAATTTCTTTGGAAGAGTATTTAATTAATTAAATTTAAATATCCTAGAAAATTAATTAAATAATTAAAGCGAAACATAAGGAGAAAGGTTCCTAGTGTTGGAAACCTTGCTCTGTTACCAAAATGTCATGCCCAAACTTTTGGGCACGAACGAGATAATTTTTTTTTTTAAATAACAACCTATAACATTAAATTTGTCTACACGAAATGCACTAACCAACTTTGTCTTAACTATGTTTCGAGTTAACTCAACCACTAACTTAAGAAAACAAAAATAATTTAAATAAATGCGGAATGCTAAAAGAATTATATATTATCTCATCGATTTTAATCAATAAATTAATTTAGTCAATTAATTGACATAGATAAAATTAATCTCCAAAAACCATTAATTGTTTTTTTAGGAACTAAATAAATTAGTCCTAGCACTTAGTTTATAATGTCTAAAATTTATTTTAATCAATAATTAAAATGTGATAAACTAAATTGACTAAAGGGTCAATTAAATTCATAACGAAATTTGATCTATAAAGTTTAATCTCAACAACCTATATCTAGGTGGACTAAAAATATTTCCTGTAGTCAAATAACTACCAACATAAATTAAGTTTCCTAAATGATTAACTCCAATATACTTTAAAATTTAAGACTTCATATTTAATTGTTTATGTAACATATATAAATTATGAATGTCAAATAAACCAATTAAATTAAAGTCATATATATATATATATATATATATATATATATATATGTGAGGTTAATCCCTTTTTTTTTTTTTAAATCATACATTATTAACAATTAACTCATGAAAACCCTAACTTTATTTTTATAAAAATACCCTTTTTAATTTTGTTTTCATTCTTTACTGCCTTTACACTTTTTGAATACCCTAACCCATACTAGGTTAGGGTTTTGTATTTTCTTTTTTGTTGCAGGGGTCGAATGGCTAATGGCGGGGAGAGCGGCAGAGTGTATGGGAAGGCAGAGGCCATTTGGGGGGCTCCCCGCAGGGACGGCCGCAGCCGAGCCCTACGGGTCATGTCCCACAGGAGAGGCCTTCACCACCACTGTGAGGAGCGACCCATAGCCCGGCGATGCCGTCACTGAGGGGTCACCGCCCACTGTGTAGAGAGGGGGGCCACCTTGCGGGGAAGCTCGCAAGGATCGAGCCCCTTTCCATGGTATTAATGTTATTTTTTATTTTTTAAATTTATTTTATGTTATTTTTTTTGTGATTAATTTGTTTAAAATATATATAATTTATTATATATATATATAGGTATATATATATATATAATTACATATATAACCACATTTTTTTAAATATTCAAATGTAGTATATATATATATATATATATATATATATATATATATATATATATATATTAGATGCATTAGAAACCTAGGCTAACTCTACTGTGCAAAAAAAAAAATAGATGTTATATTTTTTTTGAAACTTTTAAAATAGATTGATTGAAAATTTTTGAATTAAATCAATGTATTTTTTTAATTTTTTATTTTAATTACTATAAAGCAGAAATAAACCATTTGACTTTAGATTTATTTTCTGTAATTAAATGATTGACAGATTTCAATAAAAATTAAACAGCAACTATATAAATATGATATTATTAAAAATTAAATAGGCTATTTAACTTTAGACTTTATATTCTGCAAAAAAGTAAATGACAGAATTCAATGAATTTATACAACAACTTTATTTAGACTAGAAAACATTGAAATAAACATAGAGATAGACATATAATTTTATTTTTTTTCAGATTTATTTTCTGCGAATAAATAAAAGGAAAAAAAAAATGACAGAGTTTAATAAAATATATTCAGCAACTACATTAATCTAGAATTATTTTAATTTAAACTTAGAGATATGCATAAGGAAATAAACTGGTCCTTTTATTTTCAAAAATAATATGCAAATAAACTTTCATTTTGCAACAAAATAATACTTAATAAAAACAATGTATTTCCTTAAAGTATTTTTACAATGCAATATAGTCAACCTTACAAATGGATCTCTCATTTCTATTAAATGAAAACTTTAACAATAATAGATACATTTCCTTTCGAAAATAGATACAACATACTTTCCCTTTACATTGTTGCAACTTAAAACATAAATATTTCATTCCCAAATTTTTTTTGTAAACAATAAATCCAGCAACTTCAACGTGTCCTTTTCTTTTCTTTCAACTACCTGCAATAAAACATAGGCTATGACCATGAAGTGCTCACCTCCCAGCCTAGGCTTACTAGAAGCCACCCCTGAGCTTGGAGAACCAAGCCCTAGACAGGTTGCACACATGCAAACACAACAAACAAGGGATAACAAACATAAAAACATATTCCCAACCAAGGCTACACTGCACCACAAGATGTGATGTCTTTTCAAGGGTGGTAGTGGACCAAATACCCTGAGGAGACTGCAAGACTGGTAGAATACAAGCCACCTCATGGAAAACAAAAATATATCATAAGTACTTTCACCCCACATCCTTGTGCCCCCCCTCCTTATGACCCCCAAATGCATAAACAGGCCATGCAACAAGGGTCACATATACATCCCTTCAGATCACTCTCATAATGAGAGCCTCTCACTTGAGGGCTATCAAACTTCTACCACCCACAAGACCATCCTCTCTCCCAAGAGTAGGAGGCCTTGGTTACTCCCAAAGGACAAAAAAATGCACACAAGAAGTAAAATATAGAACACAAAATAATTTTCACAAGGGAAAAATACAAGATACTAACCTTTACATGCAACCAAATATTTTCAACATAACATGCAACATGAAAGAAACACAAGGAAAAGTTAAACCAACCTTCAAACTACCCAAAGGTATGCTAGAGATAGTTGAGGATGAGTAGCCCAATTCCACAATCCTTGTTTCTCTACACTTAGCCAAATTCCTATACCAAATCTTTTCTTTTCAAAATTGCATAGTCTCGAACAATGGAGAGTGGGGGATTACCCACTAAGTTCCTAATTCTTTCTTAAGAAGGCCTAAGTGAGAGTTCTCATAGGTTTCTAAAACTAAAAAGGAAAGGTAGGAGAGAATAGGAAAGGGATCTCACATCCAAAAGGAAGGTTAACTAACCTAGATGATGCCTTCTAATTTTAATTTTCGCTCACCTTAGGAAACCCACTTTTTAAGGTGTCTAAATGGTCACATGGGAGTTGTCACATGCCGAAAATTACTCCTAACCCTTAGGTATACCTTATGGGCTTTAGGAAACACCTTTAAACTACCCCTAGGAGTCCATTTAACCCCTTTTAAACCCATCTGAAGTTAACTTTTGGGTCAAACCTAAGTTGACCACCCCAAAGATTCTCTACCCAAGGAAGATATAGAACCACATTAAATTATTTGAAAAAAAAACTATGGTTGACACAACTCCCTCCAAGAGACAATTCAAAAATCAAGACATAAATCGATCACATGTGTCAAGTGACACAATAAACATACTTTTACAAAATTACACATGAAATTTTGTCTCTTGTTGGATTAACACAAATAAATAAATTCAATTTAACACACATGCAACATTTACTTTCACAAATAAAATATGATACAAATGGGGTGTTGTCTCTCCAAATAGACAAACCCTGGTTTTACGAATGTACATAGGCCTAGGTTTGGTTCTCCATAATGTTTCAGTGGTCACATGGATAATTTTCCTGCGCATCTCAATTACACATTAGTAATTCCAAATAACCTTATATAATATAAAACACATGAATAACGATATAGATCAAACACTCTGCATACAATATACCTTTAAACAAATCAATACATCTTACATCCAAATAACACCACATAAGCAATTATCATAATCCTCATAATTTTGATCCATACATAAAGCATGCATCTTATTTCTATCATCATAGTAAAGTCCTACAAATCCAATAATGACATACACCATCTCAAATTTATCCTATTCTAGAATCATATAGAGTTCTATATCATAAATCATATAAATGAAGCATCCACATACATCAATGTTATCCAGATCATGGAATCATATAAGTTCTATATCCATAATGTATAAAAATAAAGAATCCATAATAGTCTCAATCATGAAAATCACTGAAATGCTAGAATGAGTCGGGGTAGGGCCTCACAACATCAAAGTTCTCAATTTTGTCTGATACAACATTCCTATACTGTTTCAGCCTTTTGTTTTTTGATGCATATTTAGATCTGATCTGGGATATGACTAACTCGGAGTTTCCAACCACCTTAAGATTCTATATCCCATGTTTTTTAGATAATTTCAGAGAACAAAACAACGCTTCATATTATGCTACATTATTTATACATGGAAAAGACAAGGTAAAATAAAACTTAAAAGTTTCTCCTCGGGGTGAAATGAACAATACACCTATTCCTGAGCCTTCTTTAGAATTAGCTACATCAAAATACATGGTCCATAAATCATCATGTCCTAATGACTTTTCTACTTCTTCATCCAATAGTGTAGGTTGTTCCTTTTTCTTTAGTGGAGAGTCTTTGATCCTGAATGCATGTATCTCTATATCTACAAAACAGGTCATATTCTCATCAGATTGTATTGTATGTACCATCATGTATGGTACCCTAGATTCTGTTTTGACCTTTACATTTTTACCCTCAATGCAAAAAGTAGCATAAGATAGGTCACATTGCAAACTTCCACCCATAGAGGCACTCCACTTTCTTGATAATAGCATCCTATAATGGGGTGGAATATCCACAACTAGGACATTCATAATTAATTCTTTCTCAAGGAAAGAAACAAGTTTATACGGTAGTGCCTTTATAGTTGCTATCATAGGCACTTCTCTTGAATCCATAGCACAATATCTTCCATGAGATGTATCTACCTTTAAACTCATGGATTGCATTATCCTCATTGGCATAACATTATTTGAGGCCCCAGAGTCAATCATGAAATTTTTAAAAAATCTTTCATTGATAATAACACTTAGAAAGAAAGGATCTACATTGTCGGAGCTCTCCCCTACTATATCTTCAAGGTAAATTTGGGGAATCTGGGAAACCATTCCCTCTAACTCTTTATCCTTTTATTTATTTCTAATTATTCATTCGTTCATATTATGAGATATATTCTTATTCTTAATTTCAATAGGATGAGAAGCACCTTTGACCCAAGCCATGGCTTTCTCCCTATGTTCGTCAATTCTTAAAATCTCTTGCAAAGGAACCTTAACTATAATCTGACAAAGCAACTGAAGCATATCCACAAGCGTGTAATTTGGCAATTCAAGTGACATACCTATTTTTTCTTCATATTTCTTGGATATGTTGTGTTCAATGCTCTCTATCCTCTGTGAATCTCCTCCAATAGGTTGAACAGTTTCTTCAACTATCTTTACTTTCATCTTAATTGGAGAAAAATTTTCAATAGGTTTTACAATCTCTGCTTTTTTGGCCCACTCCTTTTTCTTGACCTCCTTAATTTTGATTATTTCTTTCACTGGTTTATCTTCCCTGACTTGTTTTCCTTTATTTTTCAATTCCTTGACAAATAGACCTGAAGGCTTTCCCTAGTCTTCACCTACAACCCTATTTCTCAATTGATAATTTCTTTTTACTTGATCCACCATAGCAACTCTTATTTTAGCAATCTCTTCATTTGAGGGTCTTCTTAAGGACACATAATAGTCACTTTGTTTAGCATTGCACATTTGGTCATCAACAAATAATTCCTCATCAGAAAAAACCTGTTGATGATATGTTTCATTTATTTTCCTTTGATTATCTATATCAAAGTCTTGAGTCTCAATATCAAAAGAATATTCTTCTTCTCCAAGACAAGAAGAAATCATAAGACAATCAACATTGTCACCTTCAAAGGTTTCTTCCTCTTCTTCATGTGTCTCATCTTTAGCAGAAATAAATTGTGTTACAACAAAATATTCGAGCAAATGAGGTGATTCATAAGGAACACACTAGGGAGTATCATCCAACATTTTCACTGTATGTTTTTGTAATCGATTAGGGTTTTTTTGTTCTTGTTTACCCTTCTGCTAATGGAAAGGCTTTCCATATTTCCAGTTTGTATTGCAAGGGGAATCTTGCAGCCTTAGTGGTCTATTGAATTTATTAAACGGTGGCTTCTTTGGTACACAACTCTTGTCATTTTTTTCCATAGTCAATTGTAAATCCTTCAAGGTATTAAATACCTTATCTCATCTTTATTCTTCTTCAGGTTTTGTACCTAAAGACTTCTCAATTTTATCTTTGGCATTCCTAGAAAATATAGGATCCTCTCTTCTTCCTAGCTTACTTGAAGCTCTTCTATTTCCTTCCACATTTACAGCTATTCTGAATGCATATCTTAAAGTTTGAGGATCCTTGTCTCTAAGTATATATGCAATATTTGCATAAAATGCATCCATATATGTAGTTAGACAAACATTGTCATCCAACCTTAACACTTGAAACAATTTATGCACAGCCTTTTGAAATCTAATATTAAAATCAAACACATCTTCATTCAATGACGTTTTTATATTATTGAATTCGTTTAACATGAAACTGGGGTTTGTCTTGTCACCATAGTGCTCTTTAAAAAAAAAATTCAAATTCCTCCTAGGAACTGATACATGCAGTTGGTAATCCCCTATACCAATCCCTGGCATCATCTATCAGAGATTGTACAAAAAAATTCATAACCACATCCTCATGCTCCACCTCATAATCATTCAATTTATCAGTGAATTCTCTTAGGTGTTCTTCGCCAGTTATAGCATTATTACCTACGAATTTACTGAATTTATCCCTTAAGTCATTTGGGATAACATTGGGATATCTTGGGATCCCATCCAAATGTAATTGCCTATGCCTTTCTAGATGGATAGGTCTCCTTTGGAATTACCTTATTGCAACTCATCTTGCAACATTTGTTGTAGTATTAGCTGCAGTAGTGTTTGTTCTAGTGTTAACCCCTAGAGTTGTGTTGAGATCTTTAGGACATTGGGGATGACTACTATTTTGAGTAATTCCCTGACCCTTTTGTCCAATAGGTGGAATCCTAGTATTCTGAATATTTTCATCATTTTGAGATGGAGCACTTGTAATGACATTTGGCACTGCATCAGAAACAACCCGAGTTTTGGATGGACCACAAACAAATGAGGCATTATTCAAATTTGACAATTTAAGGAAATCAATTTTCCTTTTCATTTCTTCATTTGAGGCTTCTATCTCAACTCTCTTTAACTCTTTTGCAAGAGTTTCATTTTCTATCCTGGCTATTTCCAACTCAATATCAATTTGGGATAACTTTAGGCTTAAATCTGGGATAGTCAAAGACTTCCTATCATCTATCTTAATGGCAGACACTTTTTGTTTTCCCTTATCCAAGTCCAATCTAGGAACCTATATATTTGGCTGGTTAAGATCAACTAACTTCTGATTGTCCATAATGTTCTTATCCTTTTCCCTTATGACATTTTCAAATTTCTTATCTAAAATCTCCCTTAGAATAGGGCCCTCAACACTAAGCTTATCATTTTCTTGCACTAAGGCTTTAAGTGTTGCTAATTGTCTTATCAAACCATCTATTTCTATCATAGCTCTGATAACCTCAAACTCCTTTTCCTTTTCTCTCTTATTTCTGAGATCTATTTGTTCCTAGAGATTTCTTTTCAATGTATCAATATCTCCAAAAACTTCTTCTAGATCTGGTAAGGTTATTTCAGATCTAGAAGTGTCATCTAAGTCAATAAAGTTTAAATCATTATGTTCTCGTACTAATTCGTAATTATGAGAAAAAAATGCTATGAGACCCGGAGGATGAGGTACACCAATAGCATTCTCACTTTGATGACTTCTACTTCTACTCTAACCTCTTACTTTCTTTGAATATTGGACTTGAGTGCATTCTTTCCTTTGTGGTTGCATTTCTTCTTGTATAGGTGTATCAAATAAAGAATTAAAAAATCCTAAACTAAATGATTGGGAAATTTTGGAAGATGATGCATGAACCATAGGAATTGAGTTTAGTTGTGACTTGCATTCTTATTCTTGGGCTTCCACGATGAGGGAGAAACATATGTTTCTACATTTGTTCTCATTACTTGTCTCTGTGGAGGTCCTTGAAGCTCTTCCAATTTTTCTTTAGGGTGTAACTTCATGTAACCTATGGTGTTCTTTGTTTTTCTCATAATAACAGAGTCCTTAAAAAATTTGTTAGAATTATTCAAAGACATATGCAGTGGCGTAAAAACCTCAGAGTCACCACCCAATTTTTTTGGGATATCAAATAATATACTTCTTGATACTCCTTGAAATAAATCTGTGAACCTTGTTCATAAACTAGAATATCTTTTTCAAATAAATGTAAAACACCCTTTTCATAGGAAAACATGAACCAAAATACAAGACCGCAGTCTCTGATGAATACTAAGAGGGGGGGTTGAATAAGAATGACTAAAAACTTAATCAAATTCTTAAACAATTTTCTAGCAGACCAGTGTAGTAGTTTAAACAACAAACCAGCTAAAACATAAACAAGACAAATAGAAAATAGAGCATTCACCCATAGAAGAACAATCACCATAACACAAGATATTTTGACATGGAAACCCAAATGGGAAAAACCACAGTGAGTAAAACTCACAAGTCAACTATCTGCAGAATAGTAACCAGACTGGTTAAGGTCAGACCGGTTAAGGCCTTACAATGTTCTTCACCAGAATAGATCCTGTTAGGAATCCAGATCTCTGTTAGGAGATAAGTCTTGTTAAAGACTACCCTGTTAAAGGATTTCAGGTCCACAACTGTGAACCACCTTGTTAGAGGATTTACAATAGGCTTGGTTGGGCCTACCCGGTTAAGGGTTTCAAACTTGTCGAAGAGATTAGTAATCAATAAGTGAATGATCTAGAAAGTAGCACAAAATGTTTGATTAGATCCTTGACAGTTCTCTGTTAATGCATTGCAGCATTACTTCAGTCTTCTAACCTTTGCACTCACAGTCTCTGTAGTGAGATACCCTTTTTGCACAAACCTAATCTTTTCTCCAACACTCGCAGACAACTTCTTTTTAAAACCCTAAACATGATGTCCTCATATAGGAATCTGATCTCATGTTGGTCCAATAAGATTAGACTACAATTTCCTAGGTACAGTGCATCTATACACATTTGGTAACATGACACAGAAACGCCGCCAAAGTGTCGGTGGATGATAACTCATCACACTTTACAATTATACTAGTTTAGCACAGTATACCGATTACCAATAAACAAAGACTCGTAAACTTGAACATAGTTTTCCAATAAAAAATTAGCAGCTGCTAGGGGTCCTCGTACCGCTTGATGTCTTCATACCACTTGAGGTCTTCGGTCATGCTTTGACCGGTAAGCATCTTCTGCAAAACACCGATAGTCTTCTACAAACAAAGAGTATGCATTTAATGGCATATAGTACCGATGTGAATAACACAACACATATTACCGGTTGAGAATAACTCATACATAAAATAAGTGTGTGTCCATCAATGACAATCACAACTAAACATCATCAAAATATCAACAGGCTCTACCATCAAACCATGGAAATACTATGAAAATTTCTACTGTATTTTAAAAACAAGAACTCTTTAACAAGAGACTCCTTGTCATCCATTCCCTAGTAGAGTCACCATTTTTTTTTGGTGCCCAAAAATGAGTTTACACTAACTCAAAGGAAGAGACCAAGTTGTTTTCTCTTGATAATATCTATGAAAAGCCACTTCCATCTGTTTAATATTCTTTAAACTTGGACCAACAATGACAAGGATGCTAGATCCTTCTACGCTTTAGGCTCTGCAAAATCAGGGAGGGTGATCCCCATGCTTATCTGTGATTTTACGCCACACTCACAAATCATGCATGAAATGAAGAAAATAGAGAATGATTAGGAATGGCAAATTCCTCAGTGATACTCAACCCGTTTGGAGCAAGAGATGACAAATACATATGATAATGTTCATATAAAATGAAAGTATTAAGATTTTCAACAAGTTATAGGAAACCAGTGGTGATTTCGAATAGTAAATAACTACCTAGGCATTCACTTAACTACGATCAGTGCCTTAGTCTATTGGGTACATGAATTCATATTGTATTAGACTATACTTCTGATAGAAATTATCTAACAACATAAAATCAAAGATAACATTGTCTTACAATATATCATATTTGTAATCCCCACCCAAAACTACTTATCAAAATCCCTGTAAAGGCCCTTATCACTCTGCAATTTTATTCAAGCATTTAATTGAGCTATTAGACAAAATCATTAGCAAAAGGTTACATACACCACAACAGTGCAATGAATGATAAAATCATTGATAATACACATTCAAAAATGATAGAACAATACATTGGAGAGAAATTGGTTTGAATCATATATTCATTCATTCATTCCACTGTCTCTATAAGAATACAATCCTAACTCCTTCAAGAACCTGCAAAAATCATAGACAGGAGACTCTTTATATTTTTTTCTCTGTAAAATGACCTCTTACAATCCTTTTGTTTCACCTAGACTTTGCTATTTGGAAATAGAAATTCCGAACACATAAGAGACCAAAATTTTTGAACCCGCGTCTCAGCCCTGAATTCCCTTTTATAAAAAAAAAGGGAGCAAACAAGCTTCAGAATAGAGGAGACACCTGTCATCTAAGAATGACTATTCATGACCGTATTTTGTTATACAAAACAATCATCCTCGAACTTGCTTATACTGGATCAAAATTTGCAACAGCCTTCTTCAAAATTCATGATGCAAATTACCCCCACCTTGTCTTATGGGTTGCAAAATATTTGTCACTAGAAAACAAAAATAGTTATGCAAACGGTTTACAACTTTCTATTCGTCATTTAAATGCATGCCACTCCATGCACTATAATCTTCATTAAATGGCCAATTGAAATTCATTAGTTCATCTTCTTTTGCCCTATATGGAATATACTTAACGGTTACTTGGTTTGCCTCCCTTTCAAAAGTTTCAAAAAATAACCTTGTAGCAATTATCTTGTCCACACTATCTTCTAGCATATCCATATTTAATCCATCACAAATCATTTCTACCTGGGTGTTGATGACTCTCTCTACCTCTTCCTTCCAAGACTGCACAAGATTAACTGCCCCCTCTCTATCTTCAATATCTTGCAAAAGAGTTTGTTCTAATTCACTAAAACTCTTCATCAACTCCCTTATCTTTCTTTCTATATTTTCAGGCAGAATTTGGGATTCTTGCATTGATTCTACCAACAAATATGTTGGATGAAGTGCATGTGGCTTCTTAGTATGAAATTTAGAAGCCATAGACATCATTCTAAGCTCATTTCCTATTTGTAACCACTTTGTAAACATGGGAATTGCCACTTCTTTATAATCATTAAACTTTTGAATAGCATAAAAAAGTAAATAATATAAGGCATGAATATTGTCCAACCTACATTCAATTTTCTCATTTAAATGAGTTAGCATAGAGATAACTATATTGTTCTGCTCCTCGGCTGATTGTTTCTATGATTCTTTTAATTTATTCTCTAAGTCAACAATTTTCTCTATGAGCTGAGACTCATTTGTTTCAGTTGATCTTGTAGTATCATGATAATCATCATCATCATATGGAAATAACACCATGCTAGGGTTATTAGTACTTATATTTAAATGAGCTACTTCTTCTTTCTAGATCATAGGTGGTGACCTAGATGTTGATGGCTCAGAAGGCCCTTCAAGTGAAGGATATGACACCTTAATTTGTCCTTCCTCTAGGAGTTGTACTCGCATTTGTAACTCCACACATCTTTTCTGAGATGCATTATAATCATTAAAAAGCTTGTCAAATTTCTTCATTAGCTTAGCCCTCTTTGAAGCTTCCTTTCTCATGATGGTATGATGAAATAGTAAGTATTCGGTAGAATACTCAGAGGGGGGGGCGTGAATCAGTATATTGAAAAACTGAAACAAAGTTCCCAAACTCAAACTCAGTCAAACAAAGTAAACTTATCTCAGTCAAGATCAATATTCATAGGAATACTTGACATCAAGCAGTCTAACTATTATGATAGCTTTAACAGTAAACAACTTCAAAATTTTATGTAAATCAACAATGCTCAATCATAACTCAACATATTCATCTCTCAAGGCTTCTGCATAACATGCCTTATCAGAAATTAACCATATCAACAAATAAAGTCACAACCACAGAAGCATTCACCACTTGACACAAATATTTATATGTGGAAAACCCAAATAGGTAAAAACCATGGTGAGATGGAACTCACAAGGATAGCTATCTGAACTCTTCTTAAGTTCACCATGTTAGGAGCCAAAGCATGTTAGAACTAATTCCGGTTAGGAATCACCCAGTTAAGGGATTTTACAAATATGCCTTGTCAAAAGCACAATACCCTGTTAGGAGTAACCTCACTAGAGAATTTAAGAATCCAAGCTAATGGGCCACCTCGTTAGAGGATTTAATGATTAACCAAGCTTGTTAGAGCTCACCCTGTTAAGGGATTTAACTTCTGTTGTAATTGTTAGAAAACAATAGTTTTGTTGATTTGTCTGAATAACACTACTTATGCTTGATCAGATCCTTCTATAACCTATTGGGACTCGTTAAATTTGAGTCAAGTTTAGAGGCCCATTTCAAAATTTTGCCCTGCATTTCCAAATGATAAAAGTGAGTCAATTTGAATGGCCTAGTTAGAGAGGGGGTAAAATGGAGCCAGTTGATTTTCAGGAGGTAAGGCTCGGGATTCATGTCCTACACCTTTCATTTGGCCTATGTAGTGCAAATTTTAGAATTCAATTTGGATAAGTTTATGAGGTACCCATTTTGAGGGGTGAGCTGAAAGTGCATTTTAGGCACAAATGCAGATTTTATTGAGTAGCCTACTTTGAGAAATTATATCTTTTGCCCTGTTAATCGTCATGAATAAATTCAAAGTGGATTGGATTCTATGCATAAATGTGAGTCATCCTACAAAATTTCAAGTCCTAATGAAGACATTTTCTCAGTTTTCAAAACCAAATCTGTTTGCAGTTTGTGTGGTTTGACTAGTTCATGTTTCGACAGCTAGTCGAAGCCCTGTTTCGCATAAGTGTAAAAGTTGCCTCAGTAAGTGTTATGACACAATGTTTATTCTGGGATAATTTTGGTATAAATGATGAGTTACATTTAAAATTTAAATCCTCTATCAATCCGTTTGATTGGTTTTCAAAAGGGTTCATTTAGCCATCGTTTTCAGTTATCCGTACTTTCAGTGCTATATCAGTTAAAGTAGCTATTTTTATGAGCGCGCCATTTGCATCTAGTCAGACTTTTAGTTGAACTGAGAATTCAAAGCTTTAATATGTACTTCAAGGTACCTGTGTTCCAAATTTGGGGGTCTATGGAGGTCATTTGGTATTTTTGAGAAAGGCATCATGTGTTGCCAGAACATTGACTTCATCAGGTCCGTAGTGTCAACAAAGCCAGTTTGCCATTTTCGCCAATTAATATCTCTTCACTCGGGACTCATCTTGAGAAAATATTTGGTAGAGTTCATCCTTGTATACCAGAGTACACGCCTGTCAGATGGCGAGCTCCAGAAAGGTGTTTTGATAGGTTTGAAAAATACGTCTTCGCGATTAAATGCGAAAATGTGGCGCAAGTGTTAGAAAGTTGTAAAATGCGGATTAATGATTCGAAAATGATGCCAATCATTTCCAGAGGTGTGTTTGAGGTCCATGAAGCATTTGAAAGGTCAGTTGTATGAAAATGATGTTTTTTTTAGTCGGACCCACTTTGGCACCCGACCTGGCTCATGCCTGTGCAGTATTATTTTATCGACAACTTGGCCCTATGAGCATTTCCAGAATAATATTAACATCCATGGTGGGAGTATAATACTTGTATTTTTCCCACAAGGGGATAATGCAAAATGGGAATGCCCTTGTAGTCAAGACAGCTAAGGCATTTTACGTGCTCATGGTAAACACGCAAATATTGGTACAATTTTAAAATGGGATATGGCAAGTAAGGGAAATTCATCACCACCAAAGTTAGAAGGGTGACAAAAGCAAATGGATTTGAAAATTAAGGAATTAAAAGAACCGGAAAAAAGCTAATTGATTTAGCAAATGCAAAGTTGAAACTTTAGAAGGAACAAAAGTTGATTGAAATTGCTCAAAAGGAAACATGCATTGAAGAAGTTATGGTTGAAAAGCATGCCAGAAAGGTTTTTTTTTGTTAGAAAAAAAGCAAATTACTCTCTCAACAAATGGATCCACTAGTTTGAAGGCTAGAAGTCTAATGTTGCAACTAGTTTGAGGGAGTACTGTGTGTCATCTAACAGATTTGCCATTCAAGACAAAGCATATACCAAATGTGTATACACAATCACGCGAGGTCAAAGAAGCTAACTGGAGTCTGGTTTCAAACTTTATTCTAGCATTGGAGAGATGGGTGTACTGGGTCCCCACTTGTTGGCGTTAATATGAGGGAACTAGCAGCCACTGGCTTTATGTCAAATAGAGGCCGTCGGAATTGTATGTTTTTTTTGGTGAGAGAGCACGTTGTTATGGGTCTGGACTGGCAAATGGGAGTAGAATAGTTTGAGACATGTCTGCTAGATTATGATCCATGCTCCAATTATGGCAACTAGACATATGGTGCAGGTGTTGGAAATGATCCAAGGGAGGACATATATTTCAACATCCAACAGTATGTAGCGTGGTGTTTGAAGTATAGCAGAAAGATGTTATGGCAGATCACATGGTATTGAAAAGGGCTGCCAAACTCACGTGGCATGTGAACAGCAACAGTTAAACCATCAAGCTTCATGCAATGTATTTGGCAGGTGTAACATAGTTGCAAGAGCACATGGTGTTTGAAGTGCTCCAGCAGTAGCTCCTCCCTAACCTGCCCTCCCAAATCATCCTCCCAACAGTCCACGTGAGGATTGGAGTTTGGAGTGTAGCAGAATGGACCTCCAGGAAAAACATGGTTTCTCATCCCCCCCCATTAAAAGCTTTCAAACCAATGGTCTAATACCTTTTTCTCCTGCATTGAAATTAAAATATGATTTAGCAAATGAATTAGCTTCTGCATCAATAGACTGTACATTGCGATTGTGGGATGTGAAGGAAAATTGCCATGTGCATTCAAAGAAAGAGGTAGATTTGTTTGTATCATCAAGGAAATAGGAGAACCTTCACCACAGGTGCCATTAAGACTCAAAAACCTTCAGAAAGTGCAATTTCTGGGCAAACACATTATCCCACATTCACTGTGGAGAGGAACCTTTTGACATTTATATATAAATCCTTACACATGCATAATGTCAAAGCCATCAAGGCTTTTGACGGATGGTGCCCATTGGGTGCCCAAGTTGGGCCCATGTGTGGGTGTGGATCCCAAGGTGACCAAAGGAGGTGATAGAAAGCGACAAGTGGACCCCACGCAGGCACACTTCTTGAGGCGAACAGGTGAAATTTTGCAGAGAAAGGCCGACTTAACCAGCAAGCATGTCCAAGATGGATCGACGATCGGTGAGGCTTCCCGAAGGCGAGATGCAAGAACGTTAGAGGCCGCGAAATGGTGAAAAGCATTTCAAAAATTGAGCAAGGTAAAGATTATGCATGTTTCAGGAGATCGGACGATCCACGCTGCTTCACGAAGGTGAGATGCTCACTCGTTAGAGGCCGCGAAATGGTGAAAGCCAGGTGGTGCTCAGGTGGCAGGTATAGTCAGATATCCAACAGGCGGGTCCCGTCCAGATGGTACCTAGGTGGCGATGATGTGGCACAGAGGTGGTGTCGAGATGGCAGACAAGTGGTAGTGATGTGGCATACACATGGCAGTGATGAGGTGTCATCCTAGGTGGCGTCTAGTCAACCCTATTGACCAATCAGGTCCCACCACATGGCAAGGCGTCAGGGCACAATCAGAGAAAAAATCAAAGTTAAATGCATCTTAATTATATAGTTCAGACTATATGAATAAATGAAAAATTTAAATGATGTGCACACATAAATGATTAATTCAGCCAAGGTTGTAGTTTTGGCCAAAGTATAAAGTATTATATATTTCCGGAAAGCTCTCGGAGTGAGGAATCTGATCAAGTAGTTAATTTTAACAAATATTGGATGATTCCAGATTAGTTTCCATGGGAAATAAGAAGGTAAATAATTTCAGTTAGAGAAAAGAGACACTTGGCTTGTTCTGATGAGATCTGATCTTTCCCTCCTCTTCTTATTCTCAATTCTTCTCATTTGTAAGGGTTCCATAAATTTGGAGAATGGCTCCATATTTTCATGGCTTCCAATTTTGAGTTCTTTTCAAAATTGTACAGGGCAATGTCCTTTTCCATAGAATAGAGTTTGACTCATGTTATAGGTGTTCTTAGTTGCAGGTTCTTGTGTATGTAAGGCATACATAGATTCACACAAGATTGTCTCTAGATTTGTATTTCCATTTTATCAAATCAGATCCTCAAGGAGGACGAAATTTGTTATCTCAAGGAGATAGTTGTGATTGTTTGCAGGGATTCTTCAAGGAAGGATTTAAATTCTATAAGAAATCATGAATAATGGAATATAGTCTCAATATCTGATGATTTTGTGAATGATCTTATTAATGCATTTATGCAAGGTATTAATGCATGAATATTTAATAGTGAAGATGGATTTGCAATCAAAGCTTTCATTTATAGTTTGATGTATGACTCTGTTGCCCTTTGATAAAGCACTGATCTTGCAATTAAGGGGGTTCTCAAACCAATTTAAAATCCAATCAGAATACCTTTAGTTTATGTTATGTTTTGAAATGTTTCATCTGTCTCATGCTCAAGCGGAGTTAAGTTTTATGTGTAGATATAGCCCATCTACAATAAACTACTTGTTTTAGAGCCCTGGTGAGATCTATCTATTTATGTTGATGCTATCATAGGTGTGTAATAGGTATAATTCTAAGCATCAAAGGTATACCCGCCTAGGTTTTGCAGAGCTTGAAGAGTAGAAGGATTCATATCCTTGTCATGTTGTCCAAGCCCTGAGGTTCTTCATAGATTGAATTGGCTACTTCATAGATCAATTGCAGGTGTTCTTGGGTTATCACTTTTGGTGAACAATAAAAATGGCGACTCTGCTGGGGAATTAAATGGATTGAAATGCGTGATTGATATAGTTAGAAGTGGAATGTATTCTTCATCCTATCAATTTCATATCTAGTTAGTCAGTCCATTGTATATGCATAGAGTTGAAAGTTGTTTTATGGTGAAGAAAAGGCTCCTTGTTCTGGATCTATAGAATGGTATGTGTTTCATGTCATATTTTATGAAGGAGTAACAGCGAATGCATTGTTGAAAGTTGTAAGAAGTTCTTTCAGCTATATGCAAATTTTTCCCCAATTCCTTATTGGGTGGTGACTTTGTGGTTCATACCAGTGTTAAATTTCCTGGAGTGTTTGTTGCAGTGAGATTGAAGAAGTAAACAGAGAATTGATTAAGTGTTGAATGGTATCTTGCTGTTCAAAATATCCTCTATGCAAGAGGTGGCGACTCTGAGGTAAAAGACAGTGCTAAAATGTGAAGTAAATCTTCAGATCTACAATTTTTACAGCTGCAAATCTTTAGGTATTTTTCAAAGGTTTCAAATGCAAAGATATGTGTTCTGAAAATTAGAATGTGTAATGTCGTTTTCCCATTTAGTGAACAACACTAGTAAAGAGGGAAAGAGAAGTTTTCAAATTAGTTTGCATATCTATGATGCTAAAGTATCCAGTGTCTATGATCTTCCGTAGTATGCAAATTTGGAAAACCTTATGTCAAGCAATGTTAATGAATAGATTTTAATAAGGATATGTGCTTGAAGCTTTTTTTTATCCAAGATTGTATAATCATTTGTGGGAGTAGGAAGAAATGAGTTGTGAAGTTTTTCAACCCCAATCTTATCCAGATATGACCATGCCTATTAAACCAGAACAACCATGTAATAGGAAAAGTTTCAGTATGAAGTATTATGCTGCTCTAAACTTTGAAGATATTTCAGGTTACCCAAATCCCATACCCACAGAAATTAGAAAGTATTTGCCCATATTTAGTGGGAAGAAATCAAAATCAGCATGTCAACATGTGAGAAGATTTTCAGATTTGATAGGAGAATTCGAAATTTGTCAGGAAGATATATGCATGAATTGTTTGTTCAGTCACTGAAAGAGGATGCAAGAGATTGGTTTTCTTTTTTGCCAGTGAATTCTATTACCTCATGGGAAGAATTGATTTTAGATTTTATGGATCAATTTGATGAAAAAATGAGTGATTATGATATGATGAAAGAGTTCACTTATATACAAATTAGGCAAGATGAATTGGTGCCAACATTTAATATCATATTTTCACAAGCTTTGTCCAAAATTTCCAGAAAGTATAAACTCGATGATAAAGTATGTCTGGATGTGTATATGAGTGCATTTGATGAAAAGATGAGCTTCCTATTCAAAAACAAAGAACCTAAGACTTTGTATGAAGCTTTTAACACAGCTAGGGATATTGAAAATAATTTGAAATTTGGGATAGCCAGGAGATTTATGTCTTCTTTTGTTCCATGCCAAAACACTTTCAATGGTGAAATACCATATGCAGCTGAGCAAGTCATTCCATGTCTCGGTGCATCAAGCTTTGCAGTTCCAAATGGTTTTGTTGATGCATGTGTTTTAGATTTAAATGAGAGTCAAGAACCTCTGCTGTTAATGCCGATTATCTCTCACAGTAATGATGGAATGATCAGTGGGAACTATTGTGAAAATATTGATACAGAGATAGATATATACAAGGGATATGTACCATTTGATTTGTACGCTGGTTATGCTGATTATGCGGCTGCCAACTACCAAGTGAATCATGCATTTCTCCAAGATAATATTAATGAAAATAATGATGGTGATGACCATCAATCTATACATTCTGCTGATGTATTTGATGTTGAAATTCCAAATACAGGGGGATTACTAAGTGTTGTTGTTTGTGCAAATGAAAATGTGCAATATGATGAAAATCAGAATTATTTGGTGCAAACAATAGTTGACCCTCACTTAAATATTGATAATGTCAATTGTGTTGAGGATGAAGTAAATGTATTTTCAGATTTCACTTCTTGTAATCATGTTGATGATCTTTCTATTTTGAAAGTTATGCACAATGTTAATTCAGAAAATTTCAAGGGTACGCATGGTTGCAATGAAAATATAGCACACATGGATGGACAAATTTTTACAAAATCTCACATGGAACAACAAATGCAATGCAAGTCCAAAAGATTGTAGAACTTAAGAAAGCTCTTGAGGTTGTGGATAAGAAGGTTCAGATATTGGAGAGCCTTCGAGCTATTGATGAAGACCTTTTGCAATATAGTGAAGAGGATTCTTTGGAAAAGGAGTGTGAATTGAATGCTTGTACACTTGATGAACAACATGCTGATCTAATAGATGGTTGTATGACAGAAAATTTTAGTGAACATGCTGAAAACTTATCAGATGAAGTAAATGGTAGCGATGTTCATTTTCATTCTTTGGCTGATGATGAGTATTCTATTGGTGAAGAAGATCAGTTGTGGCAAGATAAGTATGGTTATCTTGATTTTCAGAATGATGGTCAAAGGATGAAATCTTATGAATGTGAAACATGGAACACTGAGGATTGCTCCATCCAAGTTTCAATTTCTTCTTTGTCTGATGAAGATGATTATGATGATCGAATGGATGGTGTCTTTAGCAATTTTACTAATGCTTTATTCAATGCTGATATAGATACGAACCAGCCACTTCAGTGTCATAATGTTCATAAGGGGATTCTTCATTTCATTTCTAACCCTTTGTATGAAGAAATAACTGATCACCCAGATGTTGTAAATGATGAACTAGTCCATAATACTGATGAAATTCCGAAAAACAATAGCATAGGTTGTAAAAAATTATTTCATGATGAAGTTAAGAGGCATGGGTTGTGTGGTGATTACTTAAAACCACAAATGAAAGTGTTTCAGGTGGATATAAGTTTGAATGAAAAAGATTCAGTTGAGGATTTGCTTCAGCCAGAGGTATGCATTCTTTTCCATGAATGGGATGTTGATAATGTGGAGGTTTTCAGTTTGATAAGCAAGGATAGTATGAGGTGTGATCAACATAGTGAAATGTCACATCCAGATTGTAACATGTATGTTCCTTGTTTGCATCAGTTGGTTAGTAGTGTCCCTCATTCTATTAATTTAAATGGTAATAAGACATGTGCTGATAGGAATTATAGTGTTGAGAATGAGTGTTTTATTTTTCAATTTTAGCATGATGATGCCCTTGCAAAAGATAGAGTTGAGTGGGACAATGAAAGGTATGGCAACTTGTGGGAGAGCCTTTATGGTGAGTTGTCTCATGGTTTTATTTTTGTTGAAGTTGCGTGTGATTATAACGATTATGCTCAGTTGTTACTAGAAGGTGCCTTTGTTTCGATCATGATATCAAGAGATGAGAATCAGATTTTTGACATAGGTAAATGTTTGTAAGTGGAGCAGTTATAATCAGTTGTGAGTTTGTTTGTATATATTGTATAGTCACTTTGCTTTCAGTTGTGTGGCTTTCAATAAAGTGCCTTGTTGCTTGGGTAGAATAAGGAAGCCCTATTTTTTGAAATGAGATGAGAAGAGAAGAATGATCTGTTTTTGGGTGGTCTGCTTAACCAAAGATATCTGGATTCTTGTGTTGATCTTGCAATCAACCATCCCCAGCCAGAGCCACTATTGGGACTCATTAAATTTGAGTCAAGTTTAGAGGCCCATTTCAAAATTTTGCCCTGCATTTCCAAATGATAAAAATGAGTCAGTTTGAATGGCCTAGTTAGAGAGGGGGTAAAATGGAGCCAGTTGATTTTCAGGAGGTAAGGCTCAGGATTCATGTCCTACACCTTTCATTTGGCCTATGCAATGATGTGCAACTTTCAGAATTCAATTTGGATAAGTTTATGAGGTACCCATTTTGAGGGGTGAGCTGAAAGTTCATTTTAGGCACAAATGTAGATTTTATTGAGTAGCCTACTTTGAGCAATTATATCTTTTGCCCTGTTAATCATCATGAATAAATTCAAAGTGGATTGGATTATATGCATAAATGTGAGTCAACATACAACATTTAAAGTCCTAATGAATCCATTTGCTCAGTTTTCAAAGCCAAATCCGTTTGCAGTTTGTGTGGTTTGACTAGTTCATGTTTTGACAGCTAGTCGGAGCCCTGTTTCGCATAAGTGTAAAAGTTGTCGTAGTAAGTGTTATGATGCAATGTTTGTTCCAAGATAATTTTGGTATAAATGATGATCTATTTTTCAAATTTCAAGCCTCTGTCAATCCGTTTGATTGGTTTTCAAAAGGGTTCATTTAGCCATCGTTTTCAGTTATTCGTACTTTTAGTGCTATATCAGTTAAAGTAGTTATTTTTATGAGCGCGTCATTTGCATCCAATCAGAATTTTGGTCAAAATGAGAATTCAATGATTTAATATGTACTTCAAGGTACCTATGTTCCAAATTTGGGGGTCTACGGAGGTCATTTGGTATTTTTGAGAAAGGCATCATGTGTTGCCAGAACATTGACTTCATCAAGTCCGCAGTGTCGACAAAGCCAGTTTACCATTTTCGCCAATTAATATCTCTTCACTCGGGACTCATCTTGAGAAATAGTTTGGGAGAGTTCATCCTTGTATATCAGAGTACACACCTGTTAGATGGCGAGCCCCAGAAAGGTGTTTTGACAGGTTTGAAAAATATGTCTTCACGATTAAATGCGAAAATGTGGTGCAAGTGTTAGAAACTTGTAAAATGCAGATTAATGATCTGAAAATGATGAAAATCATTTACAGAGGTGTGTTTGAGGTCCATGAAGCATTTCAGAGGTCATTTGTATGAAAACAACAAAAAATTTAGTCGGACCCACTTTGGGGCCGGACCTGGCTCATGCTTGTCCAGTATTATTTTATCGACGACTTGGCCCTATGAGCATTTCCAGAATAATATTAACATCCATGGTGGGATTATAATACTTGTATGTTTCCCGCAAGGGGATAATGAAAAATGGGAATACCCCTTGTAGTCAAGACAGCTACGGCATTTTACGTGTTCATGGTAAACATGCAAATACTAATACAATTTTAAAATGGGATATGGCAAGTAAGGGAAATTCATCACCACCAGAGTTAGAAGGGCAAAAAAAGATAATGGATTTGAAAATTAAGGAATTACAAGAACCAAAAAAGAGCTAATTGATTTAGCAAATACAAAGTTGAAACTTCAGAAGGAACAAAAGTTGATTGAAATTGCTCAAAAGGAAACATCCATTGAAGAAGTTATGGTTGAAAGGCATGGCAGAAAGGTATTTTTTTGTTAGAAAAAAAGCAAATTACTCTCTCATCAAATGGATCCACTAGTTTGAAGGCTAGAAGTCTAATGTTGCAACTAGTTTGAGGGAGTGCTATGTGTCATCTAACAGATTTGCCGTTCAAGACAAAGCATATACCAGATGTGTATACACAATCACACAAGGTCAAAGAAGCTAACTGGAGTCTGGTTTCAAACTTTATTCCAGTGTTGGAGAGATGGGTGTACTGGGTCCCCACTTGTTGGCATTAATATGAGGGAACTAGCAGCCACTGGTTTTATGTCAAATAGAGGCCGTCGGAATTGTTTATTTTTTTTGGTGAGAGAGCATGCTATTATGGGTCTGGACTGGCAAATGTGAGTAGAATGGTTTGAGACATGTCTGCTAGATTATGATCCATGCTCCAATTATGGCAATTGGACATATGGCGCAGGTGTTGGAAATGATCCAAGGGAGGACATATATTTCAGCATCCAACAGTATGCAGCGTGGTGTTTGAAGTATAGTAGAAAGATGTTATGGCAGATCATGTGGTATTGAAAAGGGCTGCCAAACTCACGTGGCATGTAAACAGCAATAGTTAAACCATCAAGCTTCATGCAACATATTTGGTAGGTGTAACATAGTTGCAAGAGCACGTGGTGTTTGAAGTGCTCCAACAGTAGCTCCTCCCTAACCTGCCCTCCCAAATCATCCTCCTAGCAGTCCACGTGAGGATTGGAGTTTGGAGTGTAGCAGAATGGACCTCTAGGAAAAACATGGTTTCTCATCCCCCCCATTAAAAGCTTTCAAACCAATGGTCTAATACCTTTTTCTCCCGCATTGAAATTAAAATATGATTTAGCAAATGAATTAGCTTCTGCATTAATAGACAGTACATTGTGATTGTGGGATGTGAAGATAAATTGCCATGTGCATTCAAAGCAAGAGGCAGATTTGTTCGTATCATCAAGGAAATAGGAGAACCTTCACCATAGGTGCCATTAAGACTCAAAAACCTTCAGAAAGTGTAGTTTCTGGGCAAACACATTATCCCACATTCACTGTGGAGAGGAACTTTTTGACATTTATATATAAATCCTTACACATGCATAATGTTAAAGCCATCAAGGCTTTTGACAGACTGTGCCATTTGGGTGCCCAAGGTGGGCCCACACGCAGGCATGGATCCCAAGGTGATCGGAGGAGGTGATAGACAGCAACAGGTTGACCCCACGCATGCACACTTCCCAAGGCAAAGAGGCAAAATTTTGTAGAGAAAGGCCGACTTTACTAGCAAGCATGTCCAAGACGGATCGATGATCAGCGCAGCTTTGCGAAGGTGAGATGCATGAACGTTAGAGTCCACGAAATGGTGAAAAGCATTCTGAAAATTGAGCAAGGTAAAGATTGTGCATGTTTCAAGAGATCGGATGATCCACGCTACTTCGCGAAGGTGAGATGCTCACTCATTAGAGGCCGCGAAATGGCGAAAGGCGAAATGCGAAATGGCCAAATCTAGGTGGCGCTCAGGTGGCAGGTACAGTTAGATATCCAACAGGCGGGTCCCGTCTCGATGGTTCCTAGGTGGCAATGATGTGCCGCCGAGGTGGCAGACAAGTGGTAGTGATGTGGCATACACATGGCAGTGATGAGGTGTCATCCCAGGTGGTACCTAGTCAACCCTATCAACCAATTAGGTCCTACCATGTGGCAAGGCGTCAGGGCACAATCAGAGAAAAAATCAAAGTTAAATGCATGTTAATTATATACTTTAGACTATATGAATAAATGAAAAATTTAAATGATGTGCAAACATAGATGATTAATTCACCCAGGGCTATAGTTTTGGCCAAAATATGAAGTATTATATGTTTCCGAAAATCTCTCGGAGTGAGGAATCTGATCAAGTAGTTAATTTTAACAAATATGGGATTATTCCAGAGTAGTTTCCATGGGAAAGAAGAAGGTAAAGAATTTCAGTTAGAGAAAAGAGACACTTGGCTTTTTCTGATGAGATCTGATCTTTCCCTCCTCTTCTTATTCTCAATTCTTCTCATTTGTAAGGGTTCAACAAATTTGGAGAATGGCTCCATATTTTCATGGCTTCCAATTTTGAGTTCTTTTCAAAATTGTACAGGGCAATGTCCTTTTCCATAGAATAGAGTTTGATTCATGCTATAGGTGTTCTTAGTTGCAGGTTCTTGTGTATGTAAGGCATACATAAATTCACACAAGATTATCTCTAGATTTGTATTTCCATTTTATCAAATCAGATCCTCAAGGAGGATGAAATTTGTTATCTCAAGGAGATAGTTGTGATTGTTTGCAGGGATTCTTCAAGGAAGGATTTAAATTCTGTAATAAATCATGAATAATGGAATATAGTTTCAAGATCTGCTGATTTTGTGAATGATCTTAGTAATGCATTTATGCAAGGTTTTAATGCATGAATATTTAATAGTGAAGATGGATTTGCAATTGAGGCTTCCATTTATAGTTTGATGTATGACTCTGTTGCCCTTGGATAAGGCACTGATCTTGCAATTGAGGGGGTTCTCAAACCAATTTAAAATCCAATCAAAATACCTTTAGTTTATGTTATGTTTTGAAATGTTTTGTCTATCTCATGCTTAAGCATAGTTGAGTTTTATGTGTAGATATAGCCCATCTACAATAAACTACTTGTTTTAGAGCCCTGGTGAGATCTATCTATTTATGTTGATGCTATCATAGGTGTGTAATAGGTATAATTCTAAGCATCAAAGGTATACCCACCTAGGTTTTTTGTAGAGCCTGAAGAGTAGAAGGATTCATATCCTTGTCATGTTGTCCAAGCGCTGAGGTTCTTCATAGATTGAATTGTCTACTTCATAGATCAATTGCAGGTGTTCTTGGGTTATCACTTTTGGTGAACAACAAATTGTTAATAATGTATGATTTAAAAAAAAAAAAGGGATTAACCTCACATATAAATAAATAGGTGTTTAATATATATATATATATATATTTATATATAGTTTTAAACTATGGATGTATAAATTTGACTTTAATCTAATTGGTTTATTTGACATTCATAATTTATATATGTTACATAAACAATTAAATATGAAGTCTTAAATTTTAAATTATATTGGAGTTAATCATTTAGGAAATTTAATTTCTGTTGGTAGTTATTTGACTATAGGGAATATTTTTAGTCCACCTAGATATAGGTTGTTGAGATTAAACTTTATAGATCAAATTTCGTTATGAATTTAATTGACCCTTTAGTCAATTTAGTTAATCACATTTTAATTATTGATTAAAATAAATTTTAGACATTATAAACTAAGTGCTAGGACTAATTTATTTAGTTCCTAAAAAAACAATTAATGGTTTTTGGAGATTAATTTTATCTACATCAATTAATTGACTAAATTTATTTATTTATTAAAATGGATGAGATAAAAGATTATCATTCCACATTTATTTAAATTATTTTTGCTTTCTTAAGTTAGTGGTTGAGTCAACTCGAAACATAGTTAAGACAAAACTGGTTAGTGGGTTTCGTGTAGACAAATTTAATGTTATAGGTTGTTATTTTAAAAAAAAAATTATCCCATTCGTGCCCAAAAGTTTGGTCATGACAGATGCATTTGGTATTGAATGGAAAGAGAGAAGTCATAAAAGAATGGCTGATCTCATAGAAAATATAGCTTTAAGGCCAGAGGACATCACTTTTGCTGGAATTTCAAGGATTGAGAGTCAGACAAGGCCTTTAGTCTCTAATACATTGAAAACTAGTAGGTTTTTAATGATGATGATGATATTTTAAGATTTCTACATTGTGTAGATGAATATGAAAATCAGGAGATTGATTTCAATGCTTTTATGAAAACAGAGGATGATAAAGAAACAATCTTTGGGATAAAAGTGATTCAATTAAAGACAAATAAAATTCTCAGAGGTTTGGTTGTTTTAGAGAGGGTGTTTGATAGTCAAGATAAAGATAAGGTGGCTTCTACTACCCCACACCCTAAAGATTTAGAAGAAATTAAACTTGGGATGAAAGAAGCCCCAAGGAGGGTATATGTTGGAAAGAAAATGTCACCCAGGGTCAAAAAGATGTTAATTGATTTATTGAAACAATATAAGCATGTTTTTGATTGGTCATATGACAATTTGAAGGCTTACAAGGAAGATCTATTTCAGCATGATAATCCTTTGAAATAAAATGCCAAGCCTTTTAAGCAAAAATAGAGGTCTATTAATCCAACATTAGCACCTAAAATGTAAGAGGAACTAGTCAAGCTAAGAGATGCTGAGATTATAAGACCTATTAGACATTCATCATGGGTGTCTAACTTGGTGCCTGTCAAAGAAAAAATTGGAGATATCAGATTATGTGTTGATTTCATAAATCTAAATATATCTTCATTAAAAGACAATTATCCATTGCCAAATGTGGAAGCAATGTTACAAAGGGTAAGAGGTTGTGAGCTTTATCAATGATGGATGGATTTTTTAGGTTATAAACAAGTGATGGTTAGAGAGTTAGAACAATACAAAACAACATTTACTACACCTTGGGGAACCTATGTTTATATAAGAATGTCTTTTGGTTTAACAAATGCAGGATCAACGTTTCAAAGAGCCATGGATGTTGCATTTTCTGATATTATAAATGTATTCTTAGTAGTATATTAGGATGATTTAACAACTTATTCCAAAAAGGAAAGTGATCATTGTGGTCACCTTGAAAAAATATTTAACAGAGCTATCGAATATGGGATATCCTTGAACCAAAAAAAATGTGCTTTTGGGGTAACTGAAGGTAAGTTGCTGAGTCACATTGTTTCAAAAGATGGTGTGAGAATTGATCCAAAAGGGGTAATAGCGATAGATAAAGTCCCTTACCCCAAAAAAGTGAAAGGTATTCAATCCTTCTTTGGGCAGATAATTTTTTTAAGAAGGTTTCTCACTAACTTTGTTGAAATCAGTAGACCTATATCCAAAATGTTAAAGAAAGGTGCAAAAATAGAATGGAGTGAGGAGCCAGTCAAGGCCTTCCAAGAGATTAAATAGGCTATTAAAAATGCACATGTTCTTAAAACACCCGATTATGACAAACCTATGCAGCTATTTTCATTTGCATCTTTTCATATTGTTGTTGTTGTATTATTGCAAAATAATTCAGAGGGTTTCGAACAACCTATAGCATTTTTTAGTAAATCTTTACAAGCCGCAAAATTAAAGTATGATTTAAATGAAAAGAAATCTTATGCACCAGTGAAGGTTGTTAAAGCTCTTAGGAGTTACTTGATGGGGGCAACAATGGTTGCATATGTGCCTAGTGTTCCAATTAAAGACATTTTCATACAACAGGAAGTGTCTGGAAGAAGATGTCGATGGATATACAAGATCCAAGAATTTAATATTGATATCCAAATCACTAAATTAGTGAGAGGATTTGGATTGGCAAAGTTAATGGCCCAGAGTAATTTGGATGCAAATCAGATAAATATTATGGAAGAAGAGCATAGGCCTTATAATTGTAATATGGATGGTTGCAAATGATATGATGATATCATATATTATTTGCAGAGGATGAAATTGTTGACATTTTTTATGATTATGTTGTGATTGTCATTGATGGACACACACTTGCATTGAGATCATTTTTGTATGTATAAGTTAATGCTCAACCGGTACTTGTTCCAACCGGTATGATGCATTATAGTCCTTAGACTATTGGTGTTTTGCAGAAAGTGATTACCGATCTAAAGCAGTATGTTGACCCCAAGTGGTTCGAGGATCTCAAGCGGTATGAAGGATCAAAGCAGAAAAACACATATTTCCCAGTCTTCATGTTCTCAAACCGGCAACTGGTATTTTTCTTTAACCAGTATCTTGTATGAACTGGTAATACTCTGTGATGAGTTACCAACTGGCATTTTGTGATGAGTTACCATCCACCAATTGTTTGACAGTGTCGACACTTTAATGGTGCTTTTTGTGTCATGTTACAAAATATGTCTAGATGAATCGAACCTGGGAAATTTTATTGTAACCCTATTGGACCGACATGAAATCAGATTCCATTATAAGGACATCATGTCTAGGGTTTTAGGTAGTTGATGTTGTTGCTAGGGTTTAAGGTGGTTGATGAGTTAGAGAGTATGAATGTGTAGAAGACTAAAGTAATGCTGGAATGCATTAGGAATGAGCTATCAAGGATCTAACCAAGCAATATGTGCTATTTGCTAGATCACTCTCTTGTTAATTACTCACATCTTTGACAAGTATGGAGCCCTTAACCGGGTAGGCCCAAAATCCTTTTGTAAATCCTCTAACAAAGTGGTTCACATCTGTGGATCTAAAATCCTCTAGCAAGGTAGTCTTTAATCAGACTTATCTCCTAACAAAGATTGAGATTCCTAATAGGGTCTGTTCTGGTAAATAACATTGTATGACCTTAACCGGTCTAGTTCCTATTCTGCAGATAGTTACTTGTGAGTTCCATCTCACTGTGGTTTTTCCCATTTGGGTTTCCACATCAAAATCTCTTATGTTATGGTGTTTGTGCTTCTGTGGGTGAATGCATTATTTGTTATTTGGTTTGCATGTGTGCTAACTAGTTTGTCTACTAAACTGTTTTACTGGTTTACTATTAGTCTAGCAAAGTGTTTAAGTACAAAGATTTTTGGCATACTAATTCACCCCCCCCCCCTCTTAGTATTCATCAATTGGTATCAGAGCCTACCTTTCTATAAGTTTAACCACTTGGAAAGAGATATGGGGGAATACACATTGAGGGAACTTACTCATTGGCTCACTCAGTCTGAGAAAGCCTATGATGATCTTATGGTCAAATATAAGGCATCTCAAGAAAAGAGGAGAGAACATGGTAAAAAGTTGATGGAGCTATCTG
The DNA here is from genome assembly GCF_030272615.1 of Cryptomeria japonica. Lineage (NCBI taxonomy): Eukaryota > Viridiplantae > Streptophyta > Pinopsida > Cupressales > Cupressaceae > Cryptomeria > Cryptomeria japonica. Next base: position 215,709,443 of record NC_081405.1, on the reverse strand, counting down.
AAAAATAGTTCTTCTAACAAAGCAAACATGGAAGCCTTGATTCAAGAAGTAGAAAAGATGAATGAATCCAATTCCAACCTGAGAAAAGAATTGGAAGGACTAACTATTCGAATGTGTCAAGATCTTGAGAACCAGAGGAAAGCTGAAGATCTGGTCAAAGACAAAGATCATGAAAACTCCAAGTTGAAGCAAGAGATCAGTGCCCTAACTGCTCAACTCCATGCAAGAAAAGTGGAAAAGGAAGACATGCAAAGAGAACTAAACATTGGCATCTCTTAGAATGAAAACCTGATGGAAACAAATGTTGCTATTTCCAAAGAACTCTCTGAGTCAAAGGAAATGCTTGCCAAGTTCAACAAGAGTACTGTTAAGCTAAAGCAAAAGCTTGAATCTACCAAACTTGTCAAGAATACTGATGGACTTGGTTATTCTGGTCATGAGGAAGGTGAGACCTCTGGTACAAGTGTTGGAGCATCAAAGAAACATCTGACATCAAAGGATAAAGGTAAGCAAAGGTTTAAACTTATTTGCTTTAACTATCTTAAAGAAGGACATACTGCCAATGTGTGTAGGAGTAAGGCTTACAATAATTTTCCTTATTTTCTAAATGATAAGCCTAGATCCTATAAATTCAATGGTAACTGTTATGCATGCAACAAGTTTGGGCATAGAGCATCTAAATGCAGATCTGTTATGAACAACACTGGAAGATATCCTCAGAGGACTCAAGGAGTTGGTCCTGAACCTTTTGTGAACTAGAATCACAACCGGTTTAATGCCTTCAATCATCAGTCAAGAAATGGTGGCTATCAAGTAGCAACCAGATGGAGAGAAAATCGTTTGATCTGTCATAATCATGGTTATACTACTGCAACATGCAGGAGGAAGAAGGGAAACATGAATAATGGACCTTGGAGAGCACCTGGAATGGTCTGCTATCACTGCAACAAACCGGGTCACATTGCCAGATTGTGTAGATCAAGAAAGAACATATCAGATGACATACCTGTCAGTCCAGAAGGAAAGATTGATATTGACACTATTCAAGTGGATATGAATAAAACTTGGAAGAAGAAACCAGTGGTGTTACAAGAAGAACCAGTTTCTGCACCTAGTGTGGAGATAACGACACTAGCAAACTAAGCATCAGAAAAGCTTAGGGGGAGCAAATGACAAAATGTTTTGAACCCCCAGTTTACACTGGTAAAAGACTTAATCGGTATGTGTACCTGTCATTTGGTGGAAGACCGAAAATGGTAAAAGGCAAATTAGGGTTTACGCCCTAATGGTGGAGCATTAATTACGGTTGGTGAGGAATATGCTTAAAAGGTATTTTTCAAATCATTTCTCACTATCATTTTTCGAAGTGAAGAAGGTTTTCAAGTGCAGAGTGATGATAAAGTGATTTGTGCTGCAATTCAGAGAAAGTTGGAAACCTTGAAGGAGATTCAAAAGAAAATTGCAAACGGTCAAGAGAAGAAAGCAAAGCGGTGATTATGCAACCAACGGGGTGTGAGGTGAAGTAGTATCTGAAAGCCCTAAATTCATCATTTTCAAAAGGTATTTATCAATTTTTTCAGTTTTAATCATGGCTTTCGCATCTCATACTAGCTCTAGTGCATCTGTCAATTTAGTAGACTTCATTCAACGCAAGTCTAAATACAATGCCCTGTCACAAGTTCCTGCTGGAGTAATAGTAGAAGAGGGAATCTCTGATTATATAGATTGTAAGATTGAAGACCTAGGGTCTCTAGCAATCCACTCACAACTAGGTTTATTTTTGTGGAAAAGATAAAAAGATCAAACCAGAGTATAGCATCTTGGAGAAGAAGAAACTTCATAATGCAGTTTACTTCCTAGAGGATTTCATAGATGACCATATTAGGATCATCCTGAGTAGAATTCATGGTGACAAGATGCACCTAGAGAGAACACTTGATATAACACCACAAGTTGTTCATGTCATCACCGGTTTCTGCAACATCAGTGAAGTGCCAGCCCTGAGGAAGATCATCAAAACTGAAATGACCAAGCTCACCGGTTCAATGAGTGACTCACGAGGAATGATTGTTAATTCCATCAAGGATGACCTCTTGAAATATGTGTGCATGGTGATTGGATACCAAACGTTCTCTGCCAGTAGAATTAACTCTGTATCTACTGCAGCGGTAAATGCTGCTTACCAGATGATCAAGGAAGATGCATCATTTGACCTCTGCACCGGTATGCAAATGCAACTCCTATTGAATCTTAAATCAATCAAATTGGATAATGCATTAAAATTCAGGTTTTGGACAACTTCTAGTAGGACTATTTTTATACTTCCAAGGTTACTTCCTCAAAGTGGGAAACATTCAGTGGTCTGCGGACCAACCGGTTACCAAGCAGATCAAAGAAAGCCTGCAAGCAGTTGGAACCGGCTACCCTGAAGTTCTAAACAGGTACTTTGATGATTTCAGAGGCAAGATGAGCCTGAGGATGAGGATATCCGATGACATAGTCAAGAAATATAAAGAGGACATCTATTTTATTGTCAAAGTGGATCAATGCATAATAGAGGCCATTGAGCCTAGAGAGGAAGAAGTGGAGCCTATGGGCTATGAGGTGATGAATGATATGCTGGACAGGTATGCCTCTACCCTTATTACCTCACCTCTTAATCTAAAGAAGAGAACTGGCACCTATCTTGAAAGTGTTACACCGGTCACAGAACTAGCGACAAAGAAAGGAAAGGCAGTGCCTTCAGTGTCGACACCGGTTACTACAGCCAGTCCTATAGTGACCAAGTGATCATCGGCTAAGAAGAAATTGGAAGCGACACCTGCTAAAGTCTTCGAGAGGAAGAGGAAGACTAAAAACAACTCACCAGACTCAAAAGAAATAGTGTCTAAGGAACAACCCAAGAAGGTGAGACAGTCAAGGAAAAAGACAAAGAATGAACTGACATCGTCTGCACCAGTAAATATTGATATTTCCTCCTACAAACCTTTGACACATTGTCAAAGAACAATTAAAAATATTAGGAGAAAACTATTAAATGATTTGGTAGACCATTTTGATGACTTTAATGATGATGAGAAGGAAGAAGTAGAGCTAGAAATAATAAAGTATTTATGTACTAATGACCGATCACCCTCAGAAATTAGATCTGAGACACCAAATTCGTTATATAAGTCCCTAGATAATAAATGACACATTGCCATAGAGAAAGAACAGGAAATCAGGAAGAAAGTTTTTTCTCAATACTTTCCCAACCTGTCCAATTCAGGGTTATTTGATGTCATCAACCAAAATAAAGGACTCTTCTTCACTAGAAGAAGAATACTCTAGTTGTTGGAAGGAAGAATTGATGATGTCAAAAAAGACACTCATCTGCCTATGACAACAATGGTTCATATGCATAAAGTTCTTCAAGCTAGCAAGAAAGGTTGAGCAAGAACCGACAATGACAGAACCGGATGAAGTGTTTGATGATGAAGGAAATTTGGTAGTTGAACCTATCGACACCATTGATGTCGATGCTCTGGAGGTAGAAGATGTTGCTCAGGGCACTCCATCTAAAGCAACAGGATATGAGAAGCAGGCTGAATAGGCTAAAAAGCAAGCAGAGGACCAATAGGAGGAAGTAAAGGAACAGGTAGAGAAGAAGAAAAAAGAAGAAGATGAGGAAAAATGGAAAGAGGAGGAGAAGAGAAAAGAGGATGAGAAGAAAAGAGAGAAGAGGATGAAGAGAAAAAGAAACAAGAAGATGCAAAGAAGAAGAAAGAAGAAGAGGATAAGGAAGAGGAGAAGTGAAAGGAAGAAAAGAAAAAGAAGAAGGAAGAGGAAGAAAAGGAAGAGGAGAAGAGAAAGGAAGCAGAGAAAAAGAAGAAGGAAGAGGAAGAAAAAGAAGAGGAGAAGCGAAAGGAAATAGAGAAAAGGAAGAAGGAAGAGGAAGAGAAAGAAGATGAGAAGAGGAAGGAAGCAGAAAAGAAGAAGGTAGAAGAGGATAAGGAAGAGGAAAAGAGAAGAGAAGCGGCAAAGAGCATGCAGATGGAGACACCTAAGGCAACCGGTAGTCAAGCCAAACTGACTGACCTCACTTGTCCTATTGACCTCCAGTCTACAAGTGAAATGGAGCTACTCCAAAGCATCAAGGTTGCTCAAGAATGCCTTGAAGTGATATGGAGGAAAAAGGAGCAAGATGTGATCCAAACGGCAGTGGACACTCTTACCAGTTTGATACCTAGTACAAACCTTCTGAATACTGATTCATCACTGGCTCAACTAAAGGTCCTATACACAGTAGTGGATGATCAGGTGCAGAGCCTAGAAGAGGCAGTAGAGGCAAATGCCAAGAAAGAGCATCAAAAAGCTCTAAACATTTCTTTGGTGAAAAAGTTAAACGAGCACCAGTCCGATCTACAAAAAGCTCAAAAGGATATAAGGGATGCTCTACATGAGGGGAATCTTCTACTCAGCAAGATTTGCCAACCCCATCTATTCTATGATGATGTGCTTGCACAGAAGCAAAAGCTTCATTCTGATTTACAGTCATACATGAGCACCTTCAAACCACCATGTGACTCCTTTACAACTTATGGGAAAACCATTCACCAGTTTCATATCTAGTCTACTAAAATAGAGCATGAGATTAGCACCCAGTCACGAGATTTGCAGGAGCTACAATTGGTTCTACTCCCACATCTGCAAATACTTCAGAAGTGCTATCTTAATTTGGATGCCTTAACGGCGACATAGGAGATGAGCATAATAGACGCCATGGAAGAACAAGTCTCCCAGATGCAGACAGAGAAAGAAGTAGCCACCTCCCTACTTGAGTCCTGGTCTTTATCTATGAAACAACTCTTGCAGGACTTTAAATCTATTTTTGACAAGTTTTAATCCTTATTGTCATAAACTCTTATTCTTTTAATACTAATGACATAGGTGTTAGTCTGTAATATTTTGTTGTCATTGTTGGCAAAGGGGGAGAAGTATAAATTTTGAAAGTTTTGATGTATACTTTCATTTTATTTCTATTAAGAAGTAGTATACATTGTATTTTCTGCAAAAGGGATAGTGTATATGCTTAGGGGGAGTAATTTTGATTCTAGCATATTTTTGTTGTAAACCACTTAGATGTCAAAATTTCCTAAGTGTTGCCATCAATGCCAAAGGGGGATATTGTTGGCATTTTTGATGATTATGTTGTGATTGTCATTGATGGACACACACTTGCATTGAGATCATTTTTGTATGTATAAGTTATAGCTCAACCGGTACTTATTCCAACCGGTATGATGCATTATAGTCCTTAGACTATTAGTGTTTTGCAAAAAGTGATTACCGATCTGAAGCGGTATGTTGACCCCAAGCGGTTCGAGGATCTCAAGTGGTATGAAGGATCAAAGTGGCAAAACACATATTTCCCAATCTTCATGTTGTCAAACTGGTAACTAGTATTTTTCTTCAATCGATATCTTGTATGAACCGGTAATACTCTGTGATTAGTTACCAACTGGCATTTTGTGATGAGTTACCATCCACTGATTGTTTGATGATGCCGACACTTTAACGGTGCTTTTTGTGTCATGTTATAGATTATGTCTAGATGCATTGAACCTAGGAAATTGTATTGTAATCCTATTGGACCGACATGAAATCAGATTCCTTTATAAGGACATCATGTCTAGGGTTTTAGGTGGTTGATGTTGTTGCTAGGGTTTAAGGTGGTTGATGAGTTAGAGAGTATGAATGTGTAGAAGACTGAAGTAATGCTGGAATGCATTAGGAATGAGCTATCAAGGATATAACCAAGAAATCTGTGCTATTTGCTAGATCACTCTCTTGTTGATTACTCACATCTTTGACAAGTCTGGAGCCCTTAACTGGGTAGGCCCAAAAGCCTTTTGTAAATCCTCTAACAAGGTGGTTCACATCTATGGATCTAAAATCCTCTAGCAAGGTAGTCTTTAATCGGACTTATCTCCTAATAGAGATTGAGATTCCTAACAGGATTTGTTTTGGTAAAGAACACTGTATGACCTTAAGCAGTCTAGTTCCTATTCTGTAGATAGTTACTTGTGAGTTTCATCTCACCATGGTTTTTCCCATTTGGGTTTCCATGTCAAAATATCTTGTGTTATGGTGTTTATGCTTCTATGGGTGAATGCATTATTTTTTATTTGGTTTGCATGTGTGCTAACTGGTTTGTCTACTAAACTGTTTTACCGGTTTACTGTTAGTCTAGAAAAGTGTTTAAGTTCAAAGATTTTTGGCATACTAATTCACTACCCCGTCTTAGTATTCATCATAAATGTCCTAAAGATATAATTGATAACAAAAAAGGGACATTAAAGTTACATTCTATTAAATATGCCATTGTAAATGGGAAGCTTTGGTGGAGGATCAGTGAAAGTGTCATGTTGAAATGTGTGGACAAGGACTAGGCTCAGAAGTTGTTGTCTAAATTACATAGTGGAGTTTGTGGAGGACATTATATGGCTAAAATAATTGCACACAAAGTATTGAGAGTTGGTTTCTGGTGGCTAACAATTTTCAAAGATGCACATCAACTTGTCAAGAAGTGTGACCCATGCCAGAGATTTTCAAGAAAATTAAAATTTTTAGGAAATTTGCCATTAAGACCTATAAATGTGCAAGCTCCATTTCAGCAGTGGGGTATAGATTTCATTGGAGAAATAAAATGCAAATCAAGTAGTAGCCATTTTTGGATTTTAGTAGCCATCGATTATTTCACTAAGTGGGTTGAAGATATACCCACTAAAAAACCAACAAGTAAGGTGGTAATTGATTTCCTTACAAACAATATATTAACCAGATTTATATGTCTAGAGCAGATTATCTATGATAATGCAATGAGTTTTAGATTAGAAGAATATGCAATTTTTTGCAATAAATATGGTATCCATATTTCTTATTCATCACCTTACCACCCACAAGCAAATGGACAAGCTGAATTTAGTAACAAAAGTATGATCAAGATTATTAAACGAATCCTAGAGAAGAATAAAATGACTTAGGATTCGAAGCTGAGATTAGTTGTTTGGGCAGATAGGGTAACAATCAAGAAAGCAATTGGATGTGCACCTTTTGATTTGGTGTATGGTATACGAGAAAGGTTATCCCAAAATAATTTGATGTAAATATATAAATTTGTCCAAACTTATAGAAATGATATAGATGATGATATGTAGTTAAGAATTGAAGCACTGATGGAATTAGATGAAGCAATAAGAGAAGCAAGTACAAGAAATACAAAGTTACAGATGCAAATTAAAAACCTATATGATAAAAGAACAACTGCTAGGATTTTTCAGGTTAATGATTTGGTTCTGATGTGGAATGCTAGAATAGAAGATAAAGGAAAGTGTGACAAGTTTGATTCCATTTGGCTAGGCCCATATTTGATTCAAAGCAAATGGGGAGAAGATTCTTATATTCTCCAAGATATACATGGTAATAATCTTGAATTTTCTATTCATGAACTGTTCTTGAAGCACTACTTTTCTTGAAAGTAGTTGTTTTCCATGAGAATTAGTTAGGTTTGCTTTGTTAGTTTAGTTTTTTTTTAGTTGAAGTTACCCTGTCTAGGTGATTTCTTTTTGGTCTAGTTTGTAATTGGTCTACTTCACCCAGGGATTCTGGTTTCTCATTTCATTCCTATGAAATGAACATCCCCATCTAGAGCCACTAATAGGACCTAAAATTGTGTCTTGCAAACTTTAGTCATCCTGGTTTTATTTTTCCCTTGGTCAAGGTATCAGGGTTTAGGGCTATGGGGGGTTGTGTCTTTTATGATTGAAAATTTGTTTGAAAGTATGTTTCTGGCCCCTATTATATTCTACTATTGTCTTTTCTCACTTAAGGCTGAGGTTTCTACTTTCGTTCACAGGACTATTTTCATTCTCTAGGAAAAATATTGATTAACCGGTTTGTAAAATATGCTTTTCCTAGGTCATCTGCATGAAATTCCCTATAGTTGGTCCCCTTTTAAAATATTTATGCCTACGTTTTCTTTTTTCCTAAGTCTGGCATGTGCTAAATACCTCGACTATCTATTAAAGAAAGGATAGCTCCAATGGCTAGCACTTCCCTAGAATTAGAGATGTGAGGATTTTAATGACTGCTCCATTGTGAGATGATGCCATGTGTTATCAACGAAAGTCGATAGGGTTAGCACTATAACTAGTTGAAAGCTTTGTAATATTAGTTTGCAAATGGTAAAGTTCAGTCTACTAACAGTCCCATCAATTTGCACATGCTCAAAATGAACGAGGATGTTTTATCCTAAGGGAAATGGTGCTCGACTTTTAAGTCTTGAAGGATTTGATGGGAAGTATTTAGAGAGGTAAAGATTGAATAGATCGGATGACCCTCGTATTCCCACAATGGAAGTTGCGAGGTGGTTACGGACCAGAGCATCATGGGATGATGCCACATGTCTCAAATTGGTCAGAAAGACCTATAATGAGGCCGCTAACGGAATTCGATAGAAAGAGGAGGTGTGTTGATGTGTCACGATTTTGTGGGGCCAATGATAGAGATGAAAGAATAGGTGATGAGTTAGCAAGGAGATGATTGTTATACTAGCCAACTAGGAAGACTATCAATGACTAGTTTTCAAATTTCTTAATTACAAAGATAGGAGCCGTTGTTTCTCTCGTGCGAATATTAATGATGGACAAGACATTGGCATCCTTTCTTGGACAAACAATTAAAAAACTCTTAAAGGTTTCTCATTAGCACAAGATTTCAGCAATTCTGAAGAATTTCCTGTTGCTAAAGGAGAATGAAGCGACCCTGCGACACAGAATTGTCATTTCTAGTGAAAATCAAAAGTAGTAAGTCTATCTGAGCTCTCCATATGTTCTTGAAACAAATTGATATTACAAATTGTGAAAGATTGAAAAAAAGAAGATTCAATTTATTCTAGGGTTAAGATATTAGACAAAACATAGTGAAGTCTGTTTGAATTACTTTGGAAATTTAAAAAATCTTGTGATAAGTCCTAGACTGGGAGATTTAGTAGAAAGCCCTAGTCGTAGAAAATGACTCCCTCATGGAAGAATTCAAGGGAGGTGGATTATATGAAAATAAATCTTTATGAATATTTCTTGGACCAGTTAAAGTCTTCCACAAATGATAAACAACAGGGGTAGAGGTATGTGGATAGAAAAACCCTAGGGGAAGGGTTGACTGACAAAGCATTCTGTTTGGCAGATGCTAATATATCGGCAACTGGTTTAGAAATTTTCAAATTATGGTATGGACAAAGGAAATTAAATTCCCCATTATCTAGTCCTTGGTAGTATGATTTGGGCAAGTTGGTAGTACTGGGTGTTTTCATGGATGTCGATTTGCTTAAGGCTATTATAGATAGATATGACCCAATTTCAAGGGTTATTAGGGGAATTGATGGGGAGATTTTGTTAACCATCAGAAGAGAAGAATTTCAAGATATTTTTGACTTATATGAGCAATCCCCTAGCCTGGTACTAATAGATTTAAATGAATAGAAGGAAGAATATTACAAAATGAAGGAATTCATTAGAAATGATTTCCTTCCAATGCACTTAGCTAGAGTGGGAAGTACAACATATCATATCGGCCCTAGTTTAGAGGAGTCATTCCCAATTGGTACTTTTGCTCCCTATTTCCAGGCTACTTTCTTCTCCTTTTTCCAAGTATTGTGTTTTAGTCCCATTACAATAATGCCACCTGATTTTGTGTACATGGCTATATAGATACAACATCCGGATTTTACAACAATTTTTGACTTTGCCCCTTATCTTGAGGAAAAGATTCATGAGGAGTTATTAGACATTAATAATCAGGTTGCTGGGGTAAAATTCTCCTAGTATTCTTTACTCATGTATATGTTCCTTTCAAGGAATGCGGATTATTTTGAGGGTACAATGAACCTGAGAAGGACTTTAGATAATTAGGAGATTCCAGTACAATTTTGGAGCATAGACATGTCATGGGATAGAAAAGAGGCTAGATATATAAGATCTGATAAACATTTTGCCTCTAGATTAAAACAAAGGTTGACAATGAATCCACCAAGGCTTCCTACAAAATTACATGATTTTTTGATACCTAAGGAAATGATGCCTCTTCCCAGAATTGAACATAATTGGGGAGACTTTATCCCATACTCTGTAAGTACTATGATAAGAATTTATGGTTTTTTCAGACAACCTCATGTATTGCCTTTAAATGTTCCTTTGAGAATGGGTTTTGCTGAGGTAATGTGGCAAATTGGATGTATCCAGAATAAAGAATTGAAAAGTAAAGGAAAGGGATCACTTTTTCTAGATTACACCATTATCCCTTACTTTGTGATTATAAAGGGATGGTATGAGCATTTTGACAAATTCTTTGCTCCATACAAATTGGGGGTAAGTATAGCTAGAAATAGTGATCCTAAAGGTTTTTTTCAGCATTTTTAGAAAGAGAATAAGAGGATCTTTGTTGCTCGATGTGCATAATTTTCCTGAGGATTTAATCAGGAATGAATTTGACCACACGATGCAGGAATGGAGAAAGGAGAAGTGGATAATTTTTATAAAATTATGGGCTGATATTTAGAAGATGGATCCAAATTATGATCCATTAAAGGAGTTTTCTCCATCCTATACCAAGATTGAATTTGTTATGAAATTTTTTGATGAGTTGACTAAAGTTTAAAGAGAGAAGCTAGTGAGACTTGAAGAAGTTCATGACCGTCAACAATTAATCTCACAACCTCTTGTATCCTAGAGAGAAAGTAGTGTGGTAGCAGAAAGTCCTATTCAGGATTCTCCTCACAAAAGAGTTAGAGAAGAAATAAGTGAGGAAGAGGATAGTAGCAGTGATAGTGGGAGATTAATAAGGAGAAAGGGTAAGAAAATTATGAGTTCAGAGCCTTTCCCCAAGATACCAACTAAACCTCTTCAAGGAGCCAAGATCATTGATCTTGAAGATTCTGATAGAAGCCCCTCACCATCAGTTGTATCCTCTTCATCGGTTAGAAAAGATGAAGCTCAGATGGAGGGAGATAGATTTGTTGCAACAAGTGCAGAAATGCAAATGGGTATTTCCTGTATTGCCTCCCAATTTTTGAGTTGGATCTTACTTGCTTGGATATTCAGGGTAAAGCCTTCAAAGATAAAATAAAAGAGGCATGTGATAGCTTCCTTGAGGATGATGCATTTGTAAAAGGCCCAGCCTTTTGGCTGTTAGTATGGAAAATAAAGGTTGAGGAATACAAAGGAAGAATTGCTGAGAGGAAGGGCCAAAGGTCAGAAAGATTAGACCAAGAAATACAAGACAAAGTAAAACATGAAATGAAGGAAGAGTTCAATGAAATCACTGTTGATGAGGGCAGGAAAATTAGAAGTCAAGCTGGATTCTTGCTACTACTAGAGTGGGATATAGCAGATGTAGTTGCATTTGACACCATTAGGAAATCAAAGGAGGAAGAAGCAAGGTTAGAATTAAGAGGATCAGATTTTGCAGATGATTATGCAACCTTGGCTATATGGGCATTAGAGGAAGGACCTAGGAAGCCTGACATCAGTGATTTAAACCCCAACCCGAGGGGAAGTTTGATTATAAAGAGGTTAGCCAAGAAATCAAGTGTAGAGGCTACAAAATTGAATGTTGATGTTGCTAAGCTGGCACATGAGAGTGAAAAAAAGGAAGCTTCATAGAGGGCTGAGCTAATGAAGAAATTTGACAAGCTTTTTAATGATTATAATGCATCTCAGAAAAGATGTGTGGAGTTGCAAACAAGAGTACATCTCCTAGAGCAAGGACAAATTAAGGTTTCATATCCTGCACTTGAAGGGCCTTCTGAGCCATCAACATCTAGGTCGCCACCTATGATCCAGGAAGAAGAAGTAGCTCAATTAAATTTAAGTACTAATACCCCTGGCATGGTGCTAGTCCCATATGATGATGATGATGATGATCCCGATACTACAAGATCAACTGAACCAAATGAGTCTCGGTTCTTGGAGAAAATTGTTGAATTAGAGAAACAATCAGCTGAGGAGGAGAAGAATATAGTTAGCTACATGCTAACTCATTTAAATGAGAAAATTAAATGTAGGTTGAACAATATTCATGCCTTATATTCTTTACTTTTTGATGCTATTCAAAAAGTTTAATGATGATAAAGAAGTGGTGATTCCCCTATTTACAAAGTGGTTACAAAGGGGAAATGAGCCTAGAATGATGTCTATGGCTTATAAATTTCATACTGAGAAGCCACATGCACTTCAACCAACATATTTGTTGGTAAAATCATTACAAGAATCCCAAATTATACTAGAAAATATAGAAAGAAAGATAAGGGAGTTGATGAAGAGTTTTAGTGAATTAGAACAAACTTTTTTGCGAGATATTACTCTTTTGCGAGATATTGAAGATAGAGGGGGCAATTAAGCCTTTATAGTCTTGGAAGGAAGAGGCAAAGAGAGTCATCAACACCCAAGTATAAATGATTTGTTATGTATGAAATATAGATATGCTAGAAGATAGTGTAGACAAGATAATTGCTACAGGGTTATTTTTTGAAAATTTTGAAAGAGGAAAACCAAGTAGACGTTAAGAATATTCCATATAGGGAAAAAGTAGATGAAGTAATGAATTTCAATTGGCCACCCAATGGAGACTATAGCGCATGGAGTGGCATGTATTTAAATGATGAATAGAAAGTTGTAAACTATTTGCATAACTGTTTTTGTTTTCTAGTGACAGATATTTTGCAACCCATAAGACAAGGTGGGGGTAATTTTCATCATGAGTTTTGAAGAAGGCGGCTGCAAATTTTGATCCAGTATAAGAAAGTTTGAGGATGATTGTTTTGTATAAAAAAAATGCAGTTATGCATAGTCATTCTTAGATGACAGGTGTCTCCTCTGGCCTGAAGCTTGTTTTCTCCCTTGTTTTTTACAAAAGGGAATTCAAGGGTATGAGATGAGGGTTCGAAAATTCTGGTCCCTTATGTGTTCCAAATTTTTGTTTCCAAATAGAAAATTCTAGGTGAAACAAAAGGATTGTAAGAGGTCATTTTACAGGGAAAAAACTAGAAAGAGTTTGATGTCTATGATTTTTGCGGGTTCTTGAAGGAGTTATGTATAGATTGTATTCTTATAGATACAATGAAATTAATGAATGAATATATGATTCAAACCCATTTCTCTCCAATGTATTTTTCTATCATGTTTTGAATGCGTATTATCAATGATTTTATCATTCATTGCACTGTTGTGGTGTATGTAACCTTTTGTTCATGCTTTGGTCTAATAGGTCAATTAAATGCTTGAATAAAATTGCAGAGTGATAGGGATTACAAAAATGATATATTGTAAGGAAATATTATCTTTGATTTTATGTTAGATAAATTTTGTCATAAGTACGGTCTAATACAATATGAATTCACGTACCCATTGGACTAATGCATTGATCATAGTTAAGTGAATGCCTGGGTAGTTATTTACCATTCAAAATCACCATTGGTTTGCTATAACTTGTTGAAAATAAGAATACTTTCATTTTATATGAACATTATCATATGTATTAGTCATCTCATGTTGCAAACAGGTTGAGGAACACTGAGGAATTTTCCATTCCTGGGCATTCTCCCTTATTGTTGAGTCATTATATGAGATTATCTCCTTTATTTCATGTATGATTTGTGAGTGTGGCATAAAATCATAGATAAGCATGGGGATCACCCTCCCTGGTTTTGTAGAGCCTAAAGCATAGAAGGATCTAGCATCCTTGTCATTGTTGGTCCAAGTCTAAAGAATATTAAATAGTTGGAAGTGACTTTCCATAGATATTATCAGGAGGAAAAAACTTGGTCTCTGCGTTTGATTTAGTGTAAACTCATTTTTCAGCACCAACATCTAGTTCTGAAAGTGGTTTTGTGAATATCACTTTCCACTATCCTCAACTGATGGTACCTTGGCTTCATATCTATCTTTGGAAACACTTTGGCACCCTATAATTGATTAATAAATCATCAATCCTGGGTAATGGATACTATTTCTTAATGGTAACTTTATGTAATTGTCGGTAGTCCATACATAACCATAGGGATCCATCCTTCTTCTTTACGAAGATGACTAGTGCACCCCAAGGGGAGACGCTAGGATAAATATGCCCTTTTTCTAAAATTTCCTCAAGCTGAACCTTGACCTCATTGAGCTCATTAGTGGTCATCCTATATGGTTCTCTCGAGACTCATGCAACTCTTGGTACAAGATCTATATGAAAATCAATCTCTGTACGAGGTGTAATACTAGGTAGCTCAGAAGGAAACACATCTGCAAATTCCTTAAGGATAGGATGATCATCAAGTGAGGGTTCCTTCTCATCCTCTTCTTTCCTATCACTAATAGTGATGGCAAATAGCTGACATCCCTTTCACATGCTCCTCTTAAGATGCACAGACGAGATCATACGAAGGGATATGGGTCTCTGAACTCCTGAAATCACTGTGGAAGTGCCATGATCATCTACACACTCGATCTTCTTCTGCCAATAATCCATCTTGGCTCTATGGGCATATAGCCAATCCACACCAAGAATAATGCCATAAGATCCTAGTTGTGTAACTCGAAGATTTTCTATGGTGGTCATACTCTGAATCTGAAGCTGACAATCTCTAATTACTGATTCAACAGACAATGTAGCTCTTGATGCTAACTCAACCTCCCAACCAACATACTACCTACTTGCCACTAGCCTAAAATTCTCCACAACCAATGGAGAAATAAAAGAGTTAGTAGCTCCTGAATCAAATAGGATAGTAACACTACTACCTCTGATCATACTTATTGCCTGATGCTTAGCTTGGAAGTTATCGACCATTGCAAAAACTCTATGGGACTTACCCATGTCCCCAACTATAGGCTCTGAATCTTCCATTTGTCCCTGTGGGTACTCTCTCTCCATGTGTCTCATGGCATCACAAGTAAAGAAAGCACCATGTGCCTGAATATGAACACCTTGTGGCATAGAATACTGTAGTCCTCATGTCCTACTAGATCCACTAAAACCACCCTGGTGGACTGCTGAGTCTGTGCCGAGGGTGTGTATGGAACCCGTGGTTGTTGATCACGTCTAGGACCCCATGTCTGCCACTGTTTGGGCTTAAATCCCTCCTACTCCTATGGAGGCCTTTTCCTTTGAGTCTATTGAGACTTTTGCCGACAGTGAGGGGATCTATAGGACCCAAAAGAATGTCTATGATTACCTTTCCAATGGGGTTTCTAAAACCTAGATGACTGTGGTATAGGGTTTTGGTTTTGAAGTCGATCTTGTGTATCTTGTGGCTCACCCTAAATCTCCTCTGCTAATAAATCATTCTCCATGGTAACCCAAAGGCTCCCTAGAGCTTCCATGCATACGGGTCCTACTATCCCAACATTCAGTGCAATGATAAAATGGTTAACTAGCAATTTCTCATCCTTCATGTAAGCCATATAAGGTAGTAGCTCAAAGAACTTCCTCTCATATTGTGACACCATGAGTCCCTTCTACTAAACGTCATGGAACTCATCAATTTATTGCTACCTAAAGTTCTCTAACAAGTGTCTATCTCTTAACCTCTCCAAGAAGGTACCCTAAGTGAGTATGTCGACTACTATGTCATTCTTATATTCCTCTTACCTGCACCATGTGGAAGTTGACCCTCTCAGAAGATGTATAGAAAATCATTCTTTTAGATTACTCTCATGGGTACATAATCCGAAGCACCTCTCTAAGATCAAAATCCATGACTCAACTTCTACCCCACCGGTAGATATTTCAAATGAAGGTGGCTGTAGGCATAGTAGCTCTCTAGTCTGATCTCTTAGATCATGGGGTGATCTCTCTACAACCACTGGTTCTATAACAAGTGGTGGCTCTGGTAGATGAATTGACTCTGGCTCATGCTCAACCTAGCCCTCTACATGGATCCTACTTCATTTTCTATGTGTTGATCTATGATCCTCTGAAACCTTATTATTCTGCCTGGTGACCTACTCGAGGTAGTCTATCTTGGACTATTCCTATCAGCTTCTACAGTTCACTCAATAAGTCTTAGTTTGGGTCTAGAGGTTGTTCAAGTCAAGCTTCCTGATTCCCTTTAGGAACTGAAACTTCTTGGCCAATGTCCTCGCATGTCATGCGAGCACGTCTAGAACCCTTTCACATCCACGATCTTTTCACATAACTAGAGGCATCCTACATGAGCAATTAAATTTTTTAAGCGAAACGCAATGGAAAAGGTTCCTAGTGTTGAAAACCCTGCTATGATACCAAAATGTAGTGCCCAAACTTTAGGGAAAAAACACAACAACAAATTTATTTTAAAGGGCTTAATTACTTATTTTTATGTAAAGTGAAGATGTTGTTGCTCCCTTAGTTTCATTATCTTGATTATCCTAGTGTCAACTTAATGTCATCTTCAATGTGAACAGTTAAATGCTTAATTTGAATTCTAACTAAAATGACAATATGCAACATACATTGACTATGTGGGGTAAATTTAACCCCTTAAGCCAATTCTCTACATTACACTCAATAGGGAATAGTTCTTTGAAATAAATTAAAGATACCATCCTTAGAGTTGACAATGATACTTTATTTGGTTTATTAAATTATTTATTAATTCACAACTAAGTGCTTGAAATAGCTCCATTCAACTAAAATATAACTTTCCAAAGGATTATAATCAAATTCCCCTTAAAATAACTATTTACATCCATTTTCATTTAGAGTTAATTAAAATAACTCAAATAATACCATTATAACTTTATTGCTAAATGTATTCCTTAATTGCAAATTTTCCAACTTCATCATATTAATATTAATATAAATTCTTTATATTAATATTACTCTAATAGTCACATGTATCTATTTACCAACATGGTCATTTTACTATTTTTTATAATTATTATGATTCTCAGGTATTAATATTATTTTATTAACCCAAGGTGTCCATTTATAATTTCCATCAAATATATATATGTGTGTGTGTGTATGTGTGTGTGTGTGTGTGTGTGTGTGTGTGTGTGTGTGTGTGTGTGTGTGTATACCCCAAAGGGATGAATTGAATACATCCCTTTTTTTCATTTAAAAAAAAAAATTCATATACAAATATATATATATATATATATATATATATATATATATATATATATATATATATATATATATATATATATATATATATATATGTATTTATTTACATACCCCTTGTGTATGTAAATAAATACACATAAATATAATACCAAGGATTTCACTTATCTACTTAGCCCTAAAACCCCATTTTATAATATTATTAGGGCTCATATTTATTTTTTAAAAATCCGTTTTTATTTCCTTATGCCCTAACATATGTTTGGGTTTCATTTTCTTTTTGCAGAGGAGTTCAATTTTTTTTTTGGAGGGGCAGAATGAGACTGGGCGCCATGTTGCAAGTGTCGACCATGGCGATGAGGTAGGGTTTAAGAAAGGTGTTTGATGGGGAGCCGAACTAGGTGGGTCATGACCCACACTGGTGGGTCACAACCCACTATGTTGGTCATGACCCACATAGGTGGTTCGCGGCTCATGCAGGTGGGTCACAGCCCACAAACCACCCCCAAGCACTCCTTTTTTAAATATTTTTTTCAAAAAGTTTTTATATATATATATATGTATATACATGTTGAGATATATATACATATGCTCAATTTTTTATGAGGTTATAAATCAGGTTTCCTAGCTTTGTTAAAATGTAGGGTTAGTATATATATATGATAGTTTTGATACTTAATGTAAGTACAAATCCAATAGCCAACAAGATGAGAGAGGGGGGGGGTGAATCATACAAACTTAATCTTCCATAAAAACATCAGATTCAACCTCGGTAACATATACTTCAGTAATATAACCAAAACTGCTAAACATGCAAACTCAAAAGCATATAAACATCATAAACCTCATAACACCAGATTTAACGTGGAAACCCAAATAGGGAAAAACCACTGTGGGATTTCGGACCCACTAAGAAATATACTCTTCTAGAGTATGCTCGGTTAAAAGCAAATCCTATTAAAGATTACAAACACATTGCTAGATGTGACCTGGTTAAGGGATTTCCCTCATATCTGTTAGGAACTTCACCTTGTTAGAAGTGACCTTGTTAAAGGATTTCAAACACTGAATCAGAATGTCACCTTGCTAGAGGGTTTTTGTCACGACTCGAATTAGACCTTAGTTAGATTTATTTATTATGTCAGATACCTTTTGATTAACTTTTAATAATGATAGATTATATTGTGTGGTTTAGTGACAATGATGATGGTTAGTTATTTTATGATGATAATGTTTTAATGATACTTTACTGTTATGATTAATAATACTTAATAATGATGTTTTATTGATATGATGTCATTATTTAATGATAATAAATAATAATGTTATGATGTTAATATTTTGCTAGATTTTTATGTAATGGGATCTGACGAATTTTTGTCAAGTATAAGTTGCAGGGTAACCGTCGAAGGCGGACATATGATTGAGGAGGGGTTTTTCTAGCTCGCCAGTAGCAACCTAAGTATTGGAACCTTGTGCAAAGTACCCAATTAGATAAGCAATTAGTAAATTAAATTAGGGAGTCTAAAATATATTGATAAAATAAAAATAATAATAAGGATAAATTATTAAATATACAAGTATTTAATATTACAATCAAGCCTTAGAAATAATTATAATATAATTATTTAAAAGAGAGTAAATAAATTAATTAGTTGAGTAATTAAAAATAAAATTATTTGATAATTAAATTATAAAATATAAAAGATATTTAAGATATAATATCTTATAAATACTAAAATTAGAGGACTAATTAAAATAAATAATGAGATTAATTCAAGAAATTAATTAAAATATTAATTAATAAATTTAAATAAATGATCAAGGCATGCAAAAATACAATATTGGAGTAAACTTATGTACTAAAAATATAGACGATATGTGAGAGCCTAATAATTAATTATTTTCTTAAAAACTAAATCTTTAACAAATTGTAATTTAATAAAATCAATTAACTATTTTGTGAGTTCTAATTTTAATAATTAATTTTATTTTAAGAATTTAATCATGCAAACAATTAAATTTTATTTTTAGAGAATTCAATGTTTATAAATATAGGAATAAACATGTTATTTGATCATTCCAATTTTTATTGAGCTTCTTGATTCGTGTGATTGCTGTGAAGTCGACAAGGTAGATTGAAGAGATTGTTTAAAATTTGGGAAACACCTGTGATTCTTCTTTCTTACAGCTAGGTTCATTTATTTTACATATTTTATTGAGTCTTTATTTGATCTTTTTCTTTTAAAATTGGGTATTGTGGATTTAATGCTAGTTTGTTTGATGTATCAATTGTGTTGTCAACACATTCTTCTCGATTTATCATAAAAAGTAGAAACTGGGTTTTTAGGAAATTTACTGGTTTTTTGTGTTTCCAATATTTTTAGTTACTATGAAAATTTCAGAGAAATTGGGATCTGGGTTTTTAAGAAAATACTGAAACATTATGACTATATTTGGAAAGTCTTGATAGTGGTAAATTCTAACTTAAATAGAGATTCTTAATTTAGAATTATTGAAAATATTAAAATTTAATTTTGATTTGAGGAAATTATATTATAAAGGGAAAATTTATAAAAATATATAAAGAAAACATATAATAATATTATTCTGACATTAATCCGCGGAGGGTTAATTATTTTTCTGTCTATGAGGGATGATTATGGAACGAGAGTGCTTGTTTATGGGCTAACTAGGGAAGGGTGATTTTCTTCACCTCCCCAATAGGGTAATGATAGCCATCATATTTATTTATTTATTTTTCTCCCTACCATAACACATGTAGTTAGTTCAACTAGGATGGGTTGTTAGTTCTACATGATTGCACAGGATTCCCTTACTACCAGTTGGTACCGGCTTGCTAGGATACTCCGTCGTGAGGGACGGGAGCTTATCAAGAGCACCGGGAAGCTTATGCTTCATTTGGTTGGGTGGATAAAATGCCTGGGTCATATGTCCGTCATCTGGTTTGCGAGAGGAGGTTATCCAAGTCAAATGGAGGTGACACATCCGGAGACAAAGAAAGTGAGAGATTCCAGATAAAATTTTATGTAATAATTAAAGATGTATATTTTATTTCATTGTAAACACCAGAATGGTCGCATGTAGAGGTTATGAAAAAGGACCTATAAAGGTCACATGATGTAAAGCGACAAGAAGTCGCCATGCAATGTAACTGACAAATAAAAAAGAAGAAGAAAAGGGCTACTAACATACTAACCCACTAACATGCATGATTTACTTTCTTAGATTAGTTTTCATTTACGCATGCATGCATATTTAATTATCTGGTAGATTATTTAATTATGAGTTTTTGCATGTTAATTTAATTCGTAATAATTTCATGCATATGATTTACGCTACTCATGTGCACATGTAACTCGACATCGTAACTAATTATGGTTTGCATTCTATTGGACCTCATACGTAATTTTAGATTGTTATTGTTCACATGCACATTTAATTCCTACATGTAATTTATGAGTTGCATGGTTGTTCAGTTACTTATCTATTACTTGCATGTTAATAATTATTGCTTTTGCATGTGTAATAATGGTTAATTTAATAATTAATTAAAATAGTGAGTTTAAGTTTGGTTTAACTAGGGTTAGGACAAGCGGGTCCTTACAGTTTTACAAATAAGACTATTAAGTCCACTCAGTTAAGAGATTTTCTATCACTTTCACAAAATAACATTAATAAAATCTATCTGCAACTTCACATCTAAACTGCTAAAGTAGATTCTTATTTTCTCAATACAATCTAGACATAGAACTAATCTTGTCCATCTGCTGAGCTTCTATACTATGTTATTCAAACAGGTCTTTAAGCTTCTATGCTCGGTAATCACTATGTAGCATCCCTGTGCATACATTTGCCCGCATACATTGTTTATCAACAACTCCATATTTATAAACAATTAGCTAATCGATTAATCTCTTTGATCACATTTCCCATGATCAATCATAGCCATCAAATCTTCAATCTTGTCCAGGTTCAATGTATCCTTCGATCTGAAAGATGTGTTACCCTGCCTAGGAACTTGCATAGATTTCTTGGAACTTGTGCTAGGGTATTGCGGTTCAATCTGTGCTGTAGATCTTCATGCTGATTTTCCTTTTCCATAGATTCATTAACAAACTTCATGCACGACATACCAATCATTTAATCAGTTCTAGCTCATCAGCTTCCTTCATTAAATAATGCATGTAACCATTTAATGTATTCTGTTACAGCTCGGTTACAACTTGGTAATAACTCAGTAAATACTAAACTTCACTAGGTAGAAATTCTGCCTTCTTAACCGATAGCGATAACCTTAGGGTTTACCGACTAGGTTCATTAGGGTTTACCAACGAGGTTCTTTGCTCGGTAACATAGTATAGTATTAACCTTACAATTTACAACATATGTATGATGTTAAAACAATCTAAACATCATGATCTCATCATTGTCTGACTCGGTAATAGTTTCCCATTGAATACCTTATCATCCCCTTATTCATCATATTCTTTCTATGTCTTTTACCGACATCTTTATACTCATCAAATCATACTTCTCAAGATATGGCAACATCATACTGAATTAGAAAATCAATTTTTTGACATCAATGACAAAATAATAATATTAAGACAGTAAATAATCCTTAATCAGTTATATCCATAATTATCAACAACCATCTCAATATCCTTATTGAAATGCCAACAATCTCTCATTGTCTATTATAATGCCAAATTCCAACAATCTCCCCCTTTGGCATTGATGGCAAAACCAATTGATTTGACCTAATTGATTTGGATTGTTGTGAGTTGTTTGTGAGATTCTAAAATGCTCTCTTCCTATCATCAGAATTCTCCCCCATACATTAGACTTCTCCTCTTTTGTCCAGTCTTCTCACCCTTTTTCTTCAATCTTCTTCAGTCTTCTCCCCCTTTGACAACAATGCCAAAACAAAAAAAAATAAAGAACTAAAACATAATTTCTTCCTGTATGCAATGAATTCCTGCTGTAATGTGTCAACTTAGTCTTGGTTAGAGCATTTTGTCTTCAATTTGTATTTCCTGTATTGTATCCTACACTGTTTCCTATACACCTTTAGAAAACATCCTAAAGTGTGTAAATCAGCATCAACTCCTAAAAGATATTCTATAGAGTCATCGAATTGATGCTTTCACTGAAATCGATCAGTGAATAGAAGATAGGGGTAGGACCCCTAACTTACTTCTGAGATACTCAAAAGTGTCCCTTGGTAGTGGCTTGGTGAAGATATCTGCTATTTGTTCCTTTGTGCTAACATACTCCAACACCACTTTCTTCTCTTTAGCTTTTCTCTAAGATAATGATATTTGATAGAGATGTGCTTTGTCTTAGAGTGCATAATAGGATTCTTTGAAATTTTAATGGCACTAGTATTGTCACAGAAAATAGTTACTGGCTCAGTAACTTTCTCATTTATACCTTCCAATAGTTGTTTGATCCATGCTATGTTGGTACAATTCAATGCTGCAGCAACGTATTCAGCTTCTGCTATTGACTGTGAAACACATCCTTGTTTCTTGCTAAGCCAACTCACTAGTCTTTTTCCTAGAAAGAAAGCTCCTCCACTTGTGCTTTTTCTATCATCAATGTTGTCTGCCCAATCAGCATCAGTATACACATTTAAATCAAAATCATTTCCTTTTTGATATACTAAGCCATAATCCTTGGTGCCTTTCAAGTATCTAAAAATTCTTTTGATTGCTGTCATGTGTGTTTCCTTAGGATCTGTAGAGAATCTTGCAACTATACCTAGTGCATGTGCTATGTCTGGTCTGCTATGAACAACATATTGTAGTTTTCCAATCATGGATCGGTAAAGTGTCTCATCAACAGATGCAGATTCATCATTCTTTGATAATTTACAGTTGGTAGTCATAGGAGTACTTACTGGTTTTGAATCCTCCATTCCAAATTTCTTCAACATTTCCTTTATGTACCTGGATTGAGTAATGAAAATCTCATTTTTCATTTGCAGTATCTATAAACCTATAAAATACTTTATCTCACTGATTAATGACATCTCAAATTCTTTGCTCATTTCATTTCCAATGTTCTTGCATAAAGAGTCATTTCCACAAAATATAATATCATCAACAAATATGGCTGAGATCAGTATTCCATTTTCATCATTCTTCATGTACATATTGTTGTTCTCACTTGTCCTTATAAAACCAATCTTAATCAAATAAGAGTGCAATCTTTCATACCATGCTCTAGGTGCTTGTTTCAGACCATATAATGCTTTGTTCAATTTGCATACCTGATCTTTACTCTTGTCTTCAACAAATCCTTCAGGTTGTTCAATAAAAACTTCTTCTTCTAACATTCCATTCAGAAATGCAGATTTGACATCCATTTGATATACCTTGAAGTTTTTGAAAGAAGCATATGCCAACAATGTTCTTACTCCTTCAAGTCTAACCAAAGTTGCAAAAGTTTCACCATAATCAATTCCTTCTTCTTGAGCATAACCTTTGCATACTAGTCTTGCTTTATTTCGAATGACCTCACCTTTTTCATTTAGCTTGTTTCTGAAAATCCACTTTGTACCGATTCCATTTTTGTCCTTCAGTCTTGGGATTAGTGTCCATGTGTCATTCTTCTTGATGTAATCAATCTCTTCTGTCATAGCATTTATCCAATATTCACTGTTAAATGCCTCTTTCACTATTTTAGGTTCAAATTTAGATATTAGACATGTGTTCTGTCTCAGTTTGTTCCTTGTCATCACTAGATCATCCTTATCTCCTATAATCTGACTTGGTGTATGATGTCTTCTGACATACTTGGCTAATACAAGCTCGGTAGGCTCTGTATGATCTTCTTCATCACTCGGTAACTGGATATTCTCTTCATTTTCTTCAACAGTTATCTCGGTAGGACTTGTTGGTTGAACATAAACAAATTCATCATAATCTTTTGGTTCTTTGGAATTTCCTTCATAATTTCTTTCTGCAAATTCATCAATTTTCACATTTGAACTTTCTACTAGTTTGTTAGATGATTTGATCAGACATTTAAATGCTTTGCTTCTAGAAGAATAACCTAGAAATGTTCCTTCTTCACTTTTCTGATCAAACTTGCCATTTCTATCATCTTTTTGTACATAACAACTACTTCCAAAGATTTTAAAATTACTTACATTAGGTTTCTTGTCATACCAGATTTCATAAGGTGTCTTCAAAGTACCTTTCTTCAATTGTACTCAGTTTAGGGTGTAAACTATAGTGCTTATTGCTTCTCTCCAAAATGTTTGTGGCACTTTCTTTTCAATCATCAGGGTTCTGGCACAATCTATAATAGATCTGTTTCTTCTCTTAGCTATTCCATTTTTCTATGGAGTTCTCAGTGTAGAGACTTGTCTTTTAATACCATGATCATGAACTTTCCATGCTTGTCATGAACTTTGACAATTCCATTCTGAAATTCTATTCGGTAACCTGTATTGTTTAGCTATGCTACACTCAACAAATTGTATTTCAAACCTTCAACCCAATAAACATCATTGCATCTTGCATTGTCAAGAAGTGTTATAGATCCTTTACCTCTTACTGGACATGGTGCATCATTACCAGATCTTACATAGCCTCCATCATAATCTTCTAACATAACAAACTTGTGTTTATCACCTGTCATATGATGTGAGCATCCACTATCTATGATCCAAGAATCATTAGTATTTATGTGATATATTAGGGCTTTTTCTTCATACCTTTCTTCATCTGATCCATCTTTGATAGCCACATAAACTACTTCCTCTATATCAGTTTCATCTGATTTATCATCGTTGGATTCCTCATCGGCTATTAAGCATGTCTTTCTATCTCTTCTTCTGAAATCTTGGTGTCCTCTATAATGATTATCTTTCTGTCTGTCATCTTGGTAATCTCTCTTTTCAATAGAATCTTTGTCAAGACAGTTAGAAGCTATATGTCCTATCTTATCACAATTGAAACATTTCAAAGGTAGTTTTCCTTTATACTTACCTTTGCCTCTCAGTAACCTTCTGGCTAATAGTGCTTCAAACTCTTCCTGCTTTCTAATTTCCTCATACAGTTTGTGTACTTCTTCCATGTTCTTACGAAATCTTTCAATTGCTCCACTATGATCTCCTTCAGAGTACTTATACTTTCTTTCATTGTAATCAATAGATTCATAAAGATGAAAAGAACTAAATGCAGATTCAACTTCATTTACCGAAGATCCACTGTTATCAAAGTTACTTAACTCAAATTCATGTAGCTTACCAAAAGTAGCATCTAAAGAAACTAGCATATTAGGTATAGACTTCAATTCATTGATTGCAGAGACTCGAATTGCATAAGCCGGTAGAAGGGCTCTTAACAACTTACTTGTTATATCCTTTTCTTCAATAGTTCCACCCGCTCCTTTGATTTGATTGACAATCTCCTTTAGTCTTCTGCTGTACTGGGTTATGTCCTCACCTTTATTCATCCAAATAGATTCAATTTGTCCTCTTAAACAGTCTACTTTTTCTCTTTGAACATGTTCATCTCCACCATATATAGATATGAGCTTGTCCCACATTGCCTTTGCATCATTGTAGCCTTCTAGATCATTAAACTCTGAGTCGGTCAATGTAGATGTTATTTCAATCATTGCTTGGATATGTTCTTGCTTTGCCTTTATTTCTTCCATAGTCAATGGATAGGTGCTCGGTGTGATGAAATCATTCTCTAGATAATATACAACATATTCTCCAACTCCTGATAGGTGCAGCTTCATCATTTTCTGCCATGTAGAGAAACTTGACTTGTTCAGCTTTGGTGCATCCCTCTTATACATCTTTGGATCTTTGCCTCAAGTACCTTTAAACTTTTCCTCCAGAGTCCAAAGCTTTGATACCAATTGATAGTTCTGATACTTAATGTAAGTATAGATCCAATAGCCAACAAGATGAGAGGGGGGGGTGAATCATACAAACTTAATCTTCAATCAAAACATCATATTCAACCTTGGTAACATATACTTTAGTAATATAACCAAAACTGCTAAACATGCAAACTCAAAAGCATATAAACATCATAAACCTCATAACACTAGATTTAACGTGGAAACCCAAATAGGAAAAAATTATTGTGGGATTTTGGATCCACTAAGAAATATACTCTTCTAGAGTATGCTCGGTTAAAAGCAAATCCTGTTAAAGATTACAAACACATTGCTAGATGTGACCCGGTTAAGGGATTTCCCTCAAATCTGTTAGGATCTTCACTTTGTTAGAAGTGACCTTGTTAAAGGATTTCAAACACTCAATCGGAATGTCACCTTGCTAGAGGGTTTTACAAATAAGACTGTTAAGTCCACTAGGTTAAGAGATTTTCTGTCACTTTCACAAAATAATAGTAATAAAATCTATTTGCAACTTCACATCTAAAATGCCAAAGTATATTCTTATTTGCTCAATACAATCTAGACATAGAACTAATCTTGTCCATCTCCTTGGCTTCTATACTCTGTTATTCAAATAGAACTTCAAGCTTCTGTGCTCGGTAATAACTATGTAGCATCCCTATGCATACATTTGTCCGCATACATTGTTTATCAGCAACTCCCTATTTATAAACAATTAGCTAACCACTTAATCTCTTTGATCACATTTCCCATGATCAATCATAGCCATCAAATCTTCAATCTTGTCTAGGTTCAATGTATGGCATACCAATCATTTAATTAGTTCTAGCTCATCAACTTCCTTCATTAAATAATGCATGTAACCATTTAATGTATTATGTTACAGCTTGGTTACAACTTAGTAATAACTCGGTAAATACTAAACTTCACTCGGTAGACATTCCGCCTTCATTAACCAATAGCGATAACCTTAGGGTTTACTGACTAGGTTCTTTGCTCGGTAACATAGTATGGTATTAACCTTACAATTTACAACATACGTATGATGTTAAAACAATCTAAACATCATGATCTCATCATTGTCTGACTCGGTAATAGTTGCCCATTGAATACCTTATCATCCCCTTATTCATCATATTCTTTCTATGTCTTTTACCGACATCTTTATACTCATCAAATCATACTTCTCAAGATATGGCAACATCATACTGAATTAGAAAATCAATTTCCTAACATCAATGACAAAATAATAATATTAAGACAGTAAATCATCCTTAATCAGTTATATCCATAATCATCAACAACCTTCTCAATATCCTTATTGAAATGCCAACAATCTCTCATTGTCTATTATAATGCCAAATGCCAACAATATATATATATATATATATATATTTTATATATACCTTTAGTCCAATATTTATTTCAATTTGGTTTCATTTCTTATGAGATATAAGAAAACTTTAAATCATTTACAAATGTATAAGTGAGTAGATTTTAACACATTTCTTTTACTAGCTATAGATCCATTAGATCTTTTTGTTGTTGGTACAAAGTGTAAAATAAGGAAATATGAAAGGAGAATGGGAAAGAGGGGAGGACTCTCTATTATGGAGATCCTTCCTCCTTACAAGCCCCCCCCGCAAAAAAACACAGAGAGCTTGAATACTAAGTTCTCACAGAATTTCCTTTTGTTCTAAATGATTTGTTTAAAACTAATATTTTTTATTTTAGTATCTAACTAAATGTCATGGAATGTAAAATAGGAAATTATAAAGAAACTTTTCCTATTGTTGTAATAGAATTTCTATTAATCTTAGATTAAATCTAACTACTATATCATTTTCCAAGCAATCTATTTTCTACATTGTTACAAATGTAAATGTTGTAAATAGAAGGAAACTCTTTCTTTAATTTTGTAAGAATAATCTTTCTAGGAATGAAAACTAACTATGAGTTTAGATCAGAAAGTAAATAATGCAAGACTAGTTTAGGAAATTGCATAGTTTCATTGATTTTGACATTAACTTAAATCTGAAAATTAACAACTCAATACCATTTAAAAGGTAAATCTTTTTCCATCTTTGTATTCGTATCAAATAAAGATTATAGCAGACTTAACTACACATTTCTTGTCTCTCTTTCTTTGCTACTAAGTATATAAACTTAATGGAAAAAATTCATTATTTTCACATAATCTTTTTTTTTGAAAACTCAATAGTAGGAAAATGAAATACATAGGTTTCTTTTCCCTTTACAATCTTTTTCTAGATTTCACTAACCACATAAAAAGAAGCATAATTTGAAACAATCATGAAGATGCAACTTGATAACACTCTTCAATCAATCACATAGGTAACTCTTTTTCTTCAATCTTCTACAACTAATATGCAAACCTACAAATAAAGGAACTCTTTTGGTTGTGACCATGGAGGCTAACCTCCCAACCTAGGCCTACAAGAGGCCACCCCCAAGCTTGGGAGAACTAAGTTCCAAATAGGTTACAAAAAAAATTTAACACATACAATTTCCAGGATACCTAGATGATACATACAACACAAAAACTCCCAACCCAAGATTGACACATAGTCATAAAATGACATTTTCAAAGAGGGGTAAAGGTGGACTAGACATGGGGAGATCTACAAGTATATTAGAATAACAATAACCATCACAAGGCCAAAAAAAACCTTCCAAACTTGGTCTCTCATGACCACAAAAATTCCTTATGACCCCCTAAGGATTTTAAGCCAAATCCTCCCCTTATGAACCCAAATAAAAAGAAAAAATGCAGCAAGGATCCCATATTTTTGTTTCTCTATCTTCCTAAAGAGAGACTCTACACCCTATCAATATCATACTTCCTTCACCCCAAGACCTCTTTTCCCTCCTAAGGGTGAGTTTTGTCTTGACTCCCATAACAAAATTCATATGAAAGCATACTACAATATGCAACAAATCAACCAAAAATCTCAATAACACAAAAAGTTTGGTCACAAACAAATGTATCTACAACATGTAGATTTTCACATAAAGAATCAAGACTATGCATTTAAATCCTAAGGGTGACAATACAACAATCTCAACTCTTGCAAATAGAATGTACCATGGAGATTTGATGAAGAGCTTCCAACCCAAGCCAACAAGATTCCAACTAGCTACAAGCTTTTTCCTTAGCTAAATTTTTCAAATTCCAAATCTTTCAACAACTCTTGGTCTCAATGGTTGGAGAGTGGGTGATGAATTCTCAGTTTCAATTTTCTCCTAAGTAGACTCATCTCACACTTTCCAAATTCCTTGGAAAAGGATGGTGAGAGCTCATAGGTTGGTCTTCCCAACCCTCTTACAAGGTTTCTAAAAGAGGAAACTCAAAAGGTAGGTGTAAGGTGGGGAAGTGCATTCCAACACAAGAATAGAAGGTTGTCTTACCAAAATTAAATCTTCTAAAAGTTGATTTTCGTCCATCTATAAAAGGTCACTTTTGAAGTGACCTACCAATCACATGTGAGTGGTTCTATTCCCAAATGGTCCCTTACCCATAGGTATACCAAGTGGGCCTTCAAAAAATGACTTAACCTCAACTATAGGAGTTAGTTTGATCCCCCAAAAACCCACCTAAAGTTTACTTATGGTTCAAACTTGATTTTGCCATACCAAGGGCTCCCTAACCCAGTTGCCTTTTGGGAAAACTAAATGAGGTTTAAAAAATGCATAGGTTTTCACATTTCCCTCTCAAGGACATGTCACATACCAAATCATAACACATTACAAGTGTCAAGTGGCACCATAAAATACAACACATCAACATACACTGGGCATGCCCTTTCAAGGTAAAATAAATTAAAATTTAACAAATTGAACACACACGCATGCATTCACTTATACAAAATTAAGCACATTATAAATGAGGTATTGTCTCTTTAAATAGACAAACCTTGGCTTCATAATCGCATGTAGGTTTGGTCCTAGCTCTATAGTGTATTTCCATGGCCACATGGATTAATATCCTACACATCTCAATCCACACATTAGTAGGTCCAAAACAATATGCATACATATATGAGGGAATACACTTTTAAACACACAACATCCGATTTCACATCATATCATGAATTGATCTCCTAATCAAATAACAATAAAGATAGAATCCAATTACTTTTCCTAGCAATCCATATGTGACCATTTAGTCAATTGAAACATAATTGAAATAATATAAAGAAATCATCAATTAGGAATGCATACATGAATCATAACATCATCAACATAAGTACTGAAAACAAACATAATATGGGATATATCATATCCAATGATATCAAATAATATGTCAAATAGTCTGTAAATCTATAGTGCATCAAAGTAATGTATCAAATGATAAGTCCCTAGTGAAAATAAAGAAGTGCTATGACAGGCTCTAAGTAGGGCCTCACAATGATGGACATGTAGTAAATAGGCAAATATGCTTTCAATTACAACACCCATACTTAGTTCAAATAATTTTTTCTATATATGTGTACGGGTGTGATGTAATAAGGGATCATTGTCTTTTGGTAAAAGAACATAAAATATTTAGTAATTGATAACATATTTGAATACTTAACATTATACTTTTGCAAAACTAAAATCAAACAAAGTGGATTTTATCAAATTTCCTTTTATGAGTTTGGCCTTACTACTATCTTTTATTAAATTTTCTATGTTATGATAATATCAACAAAATTACTATATGTTGAGTTTAAGGTTTTATGATTCCTAGCATATTGTTGTATATTTCGGACCATGTCTTGCACTATTTCAATTTCTATGATGATTTATTTAAGTCATCATATTATGCTTATTAGTGAGCAATATTAAGAATTATTAAAGCTTTCAATAGGAAATAAGGCATATTGCATTCTAGTGAGCCTTATTCAGTGTTGGACATAATGGATCATTGAGAGGGGGGTGAATCAGTGATTTAAATAGTTTTTACTTAATCTGAGCTATACCAGTTCAATATGAGATACACAAGATACACACCAGTTACCAAAGCAATGCAAACAAAGTGTGTAGGAGAAATAACTAAAGGATTAATACATCATACACATGAAGACGCAACACTTAATACTAGATGTACAAGGAAAACCTAATGTGGGAAAAACCTCGATGAGATTAGTTGTTAGAGATCTTCTGCTCCAATCCACCCTCACAATGAAAATATATAATTACAAATTTTAGGGCACCAACCAACCCAAGGAGCACCAACCCCTGATTTATGAGCACCATCTCAAAAGAGAACCAACCCCTACACAATTTATAGGCTACAACCTAAAGGAGCTACAACCCCTGCACTAAGTACGTACTAAATGAAAATAATAAGAAAACTCACATATACAAATTAGATCCTTGCTATAAATGAAGTTTTGCAACCCTTCAAAGCTTTGCACTACAGGTTTCTATCTTACCGATTTATATTAGTTCAACACACACTCTAACTTAAACCTTATGCTGGTTATAACTCTGCTCAATCTTCTCTCCCTTTGTTCTACTGAATTCAAATCACACTTGGTTACTCTCTATCAGGTATTGCTTCTTTATTTTGTCACCTCTACATCCTATACTCACTTTGCCAGTTTGTTCCTTACACCAATTTACACTGCTTCTTGTTAACAGTACAATCTTCACTCACAAACACTTCAAGTGTTTATCTCTTTGGCTCTCATACAACAATTTCACAATCTCTTTTACTCTTTTTCAACAACACTATCTGTCTAGGTTGCCATATTTAAACTAAAGCGTTCCCATCAAAAACCAATTCAAATAGATGGTGAGTAGGGTTTTCTTCTATGGACCAAATTTGCATCCAATATGACCTGATCCACCTTGGATCACACACCTACATTGGAGG
This sequence comes from Cryptomeria japonica, assembly GCF_030272615.1. Taxonomy (NCBI): domain Eukaryota; kingdom Viridiplantae; phylum Streptophyta; class Pinopsida; order Cupressales; family Cupressaceae; genus Cryptomeria; species Cryptomeria japonica. The sequence continues at coordinate 215,677,519 of NC_081405.1, read as the reverse complement.
AATAAGCCATCATGCATTTTCCATTTGTCCAAAGTATGTTTTCCAAACATAGCAAACCCGACCATGATTTTTGGCCTTGAAATATGTCGACTCATTTATGACCCATTTGTTTCTTTCTCAAGGTCTTCTTACAATCCGATTTACTTGCTTTGATCTAGGTGCCAACAACTCCATGATCTTTCTCTGTCATTCATTCTTCCTCAAGCTGCATCAATCTATTACTAACCTATGATTTGTGGCTATTTCATTTAATATTGACTAACTTCTCCAACAACCATGTCGATGGAAACTTCACCGGCCTCGGTATGCTCACCACCTCAGCTTCATGTGGCATCATATCAGTATACACTCAACTCACCGACATAAGGTCAGTTTAAACTTGAACATTGAACAAACTCATACTAGCACAAGCCCTTACCGGTGAGACCTTCTCCTACTATTAGCCGACAATATACACTATGCTAGTAGCACAACTTCACCTTTGGTGGTTTGTGATCTCTTTGTCACTCTACCTCTGTATCACAAGCATTATCACAAACAAACAACTAGCCTTTATACTAGCTACACTTGTTATGCCAACACACAACTTCATATCACCTGATACCAGTGATGTCATTGGCAGTCTCAATACCTACTTATCTTCCACCATACCAATTGACAAGCCTTCATGTTAATATTTCTTATGCCAGTTCAATCTTCTTCATACTTGGTTGACATATCCTATTGGTAGCTTGCAATACCAATTGACATCAATGACAACTCAATGCCAACAATCTCCCCCTTTGGCATTGATTTCAACATTATCCTTTCCAGATTCTCTCCCCTTTTGACAACAATGGCAAAGGGAACCTCAATTTGACACCAATAATTTCTCCCTTGGTTACATCCGGTTAGGACACATTCTCCCCCTATGTCCATGCTTCATGATTCGAGAGTCATCTGATAGTAGCAATTGTTGACTCCCCCTGAACCATGAATCCTTCTACACATTTAAGTGTTGCTGGATGGTGGGACAACTCCCATATTGTGTCTCAAGTACTCAAATGGACCTAAAGGAAGTGGCTTGGTAAACATGTTTGCAATCTTCTCACTAGTTGGAACATATTTTGTTGGCAATATGGATGAATTGATAATGTGTTGCATTGACGTTTTTTCATTGATGTCAACACTAGCTACTTTGGTTGGTTATCGACAGATAGGTTTTGGTTACCGGTAGAAGATCTAGTGTTATCGGTAAGGGTTTAAGGTTTTATCGAGAGAGATTATACTGAGAATATTTGACATGATGCATAAGTGGTGTTGGTGCGGCTTCTATATAGAATTCAGGATGTAGAAGGTGATCCTTGATCATGCCTCAATTGATTGGAGACATCGCTTTGGAATGGTGGACCTAGATTAGGTTCGGTACATATCTAGGTTATGGACCAGTATCATGTTAATGTGTTCTCTACACGTTATCGGGATGTTTTATGGAATTGTTATTGTTATTTTGATCTTAAGCCAACATGGCATATCACTATGGACATATGTAATGATCTTATTGTAATATCTTTTAGGTGGGTGGGGTAAAAGTACAAAGCTGTGTCATACTTTTATAAAGGAAATAGCCAATGTTGATTCAACTTTTTAAATTCAATCAATAGAAAGTGAAATATATGTTTTGAATTTTAAAATGATGTAAACTAATAAAATTTATATTCTTTTGTCTATTTTATGTTTGTAATTTTAACAAAAAAATTCAAAAAATATTTGAATGTATTTTTTTATAAAGTAGATACTATAATTTAGTTGCTGATAAAATGTTGAAATTAAAGTTACACAAGACACCACACTATATTTAGTAAATTTTACCATTTTTTCTTTAATTTTTTTTGTGTATATTGATAACTTGACACTTTGGTGTATGGATATATGTTTTACTATTTTTTAATAAATTTGAAAAGTTGTGTGTGCTGAAGTATAAATCTTTCCAATTCCCACCACCTTTTTTCTCAATTATTTATCCAAATTAGAAAAGAATTATATCAGCTTGACATAGATTCTTTTCTCTAATGCATCATAATTTTTTCAATTTTTTATAAAAATTTTAGTATTTTTCCTTGGCAAGATAATCAACTTTATATTTTAGTGTTGATGACCTACTTTTAATAAAAATAAAATATTAAATATAAAAACTAACTAAAATATTAAAAGATATATATTTTGGAAAATTCAATTATAGATTTATAAAAGGGGCATTTTTACATTTCAAACAAAATATTATTTATAAGAGTAGGAGTTATTGAAACATCGACTTTTTTTAATTTTAATTTTTTTGGTAATTCGACCCAAAGTGGTATAAAATATACATCTAGTAGACACTTCCAATTGGAAAAGTTGTGGCCTATATATAAATTAGCTATAATGAATCTATATAAACCATATGTCTGACTAAAATTAATTTTTAGTTAAAAATAATTCAATTCACTTGTGCTGATAAGTTAGCCTGAAACGTGACACAAATTTGTGCTTTTACCCGCTAACCTAATTGGTTTAAGCCTTAGGGTTTGTATAAATTGATGTAAGGTTTCATTGTAGATCATGGGGATGGGAATGAAATTTATTGTGGTCGTGGAATGAGATATCATATGCGAAGGAGATCTAGTCGATCATAGGTGATCGAATTGGGTTTAAGTAAGAGGTCAAAGGCCTCCATTATTGAGCTTAACCAAGACTGTAATCAGGCATGGTAGATGCTATCTCTGGCAATTCATTCTTCTGGATTGTTTTCCAATTATCTTGAGGAGGTTATAACCTCTCTATAGTCAGTGAGACTCTTTTGTAATGAGAAGCACGCTCTAGGTAGTGTGCCTTCCTACATGTGCATGCCCCTTATTGTATCACATACTTTCTGTAGAAGTATCATCTGACTATGAGTAGGCTTCCCACCTTGGTTTTTCCCTTTACTCAGTTTTCCACATACAAATCATGGTGTTATGTGGTATGGTTGCATTGTGTTAATTCTCTATTTCATTCTTAAGTTTTATTGCTTACCAGTATCTGTTTCTGCTATTCCGGTATTCAATGTTTATGTGTTTTGGTTAAAGGTTATAAAGTGGTTTGATTAATATAATCTATTGACAATTGATTCACCTCCCTCTTAGTTTTCCACCAGTTATCCTAACAATTGGTATCACAACTTTGGTCCTCTTTTGCAGAAGCTTACCTACTTGAGGTAGATCCTATGACAACTAATACTTCAAATCCACCTGAAACTACTTTCATAAGAGAAATCCCTAAGCTTGATGGAACAACTAGTGGGATGTGGAAAATCCGAATGGAGATTCATCTTAGATGTCTTGGAAAGAATATTTAGGAGATCACTGAGAAAATATATACACCTAATGATATGGCATTTGGTAATCCTGCTCCTGCAAACCTAGACAAGAATATTGAAAATGATTGCAGAGCTAGAGAAGCCCTCTTGTGTGCACTTACTAATCAGAAAATCATGGGATTGATTGATAAATCACTTTCAAAGGTTATGTGGGATAAATTGCAAACTCTGAATGAAGGTGACCCTATTGTCAAAATTGCTAAACTTGATGGTTACCGGGTAAGATACGAGAACTTGAAGATGGAAGATAATGAAATAATTGCTACATTTATGGAAAGAGTAAATGAGAATGTCATGGGAATTCAATGTTGTGGAGGATCTCTAAGTGCAGATGAAATAGTTTCCAAAGTCTTGAGAGCCCTTCCACCGACTTACAAGATGAAGGCAATTGCAATTAATGAATTTAGAACAATGGCAAACACTTCAGTTAACAGAGACATTATGATTGGGAAATTATCTACTTTTGAGCTTGAAGAATTTGGACCTTCTGGAGTTACAAAGTCTGAACCTGCTTTTTATGCATCATCATCCACCAAAAAAAGTGATTGGAAATCCCTATATGCAAAAGAATTGGAAGATATGAGGAAAAAGGATGAATAATTTGAGCAACTTGAAGCCTTATTTGCTAGAGGTGTACCTAAAGGACCGACAAGAAGTAAGTATGAAGGAAAAACACCTTTTAAATGTTTTGCATGTAATAAGATTGGTCATTTTGCATCTAGATGTCCTGAAAGGAATGCAAGATTTTAAGAAAGAGTTAAGAAATCATTTAAGCCTAATCAGAATAGATATAGATTCAAGAAAAGGAAACAATGCTACATGGAGGATGAGGAAGGAGTAAGTGATGACTTTGAGGATGAACTGAAAATAGACTTTGCTAGTGGATCCAACAATGGAAAGGAATGGGTATTTTATGCCTTAAAGGAAGATGAAACAGAACTGACTATCAAGAATGAAGAAAATGCCTTGGCAGTAAAAGTTGAAGACACAGATGAATGGGTAATTGATAGTGGATGCTCACATCATATTATTGGAGATAAATGAAAAAATTTGTCCCTACAAGAATACAATGGTGGTCAAGTCAAATTTGGGGATGACAAAGCATGTATGATCAAAGGTAGAGGTATTATTTCTCTAGATGGCAAGCATAATATTGATAATATCTATTATCTGGAAGTTTTAAAGCATAATATTTTAAAGTGTTGGTCAATTGGTGGACAAGGGATTCCAACTTTAGTTTAAAGATAGAAAATGCAAAATCAAACAAAACTATTTTGGAGATTGCAACCGGTACTCAGACTGGAGGTAATATCTTTCACTTGAACACTAGAAATAAGGCATGTTTGATTTCTCATATTGATGAGAGTTGGTTATGGAATAAGAGGTTAGGTCATGTTAATTTTGATTATATTGTTAAGATCAGTTCAACAAAGGTAGTTAGAGATATACCTAAGATTATAAAACCTCATAATCCAATATGTAAGGAATGTCAATTGGGAAAGAAAGTTAGAACTTCTTTTAAGAGCATAAATGATAAATCTAATGATGTCCTTGATTTGATTCACACTGACCTATGTGGTCCAACAAGGACTAGAAGCTTTCAAGGTGATAGGTATTTCATGCTAATAATTGATGATTATTCTAGAATGATGTGGGTGACTTTTCTATGAGAGAAGTTTGAAGCTTTTGAGAAATTCAAGATCTTTAAAGAAAAAGTGGAAACAAAAACTTAATTGAAAATCAAATGTTTGAGATCAGATCAAGGCAGTGAGTTCACTTCTCATGAATTCAATAGTTATTGTGAGACAAATGGAATTAGGAGACAATTATCTACACCCCAGATGTTAGGAATTGGAAGGATAACTGAGAGGGGGTGGGGGTGAATCAGTTATCAATGAATTTCAACCCAATTATAACTTAATCAAACTTAATACTTAATATTGGTAAACCAAACTTGATGTTGGTTAACAGATTAGCAGTTAATATCAATACCGGTGAAACTCAATGCATGAAATAGAAAGAGAAACAATATCCACAATACATAGCACATATATTTTGACGTGGAAACCTTGTAAGGGGAAAAACCATGGTGGGAAATCTTACCCACAATAAGATGATACTACTGAAGATAGTATGTGTATACAAATGGGGTCTGCACATGCAGAAAGGCCAACTTCCTAAAGAACACTGCTCAAATGGGAGTCACAATGACTACAGTGGGATGGTTAAATCCTAGAAAAATGTACTACTCAAAATAGCATCTTTAATGCTGGATTCAGGACCAATTAAGCTCTGATAAACACCTTCAAACCTTCCTTGAACCTTCTCTATTGTCTACTCATATGATATTCAATATCCATACATACCATGTTACAATACCATATCATATGTTTATCTCATAAATGAGATCTTACTTATGTACAAAACCTAAGACCAAATGTGTAGGGCGGCTCACTAAGAATATTACAATTAATTCAATTAAAAATAAGTCTTGATGTGATACAACATGTCAGCTCACTACATTTACAATAATATCCAATCAATAAATCATCTCCATAACGTGTCATGCTGATCTGGAATAGATAACACATACAGGTCTATAACCTAGACCAATCTGTCGGTAATAGCAAATATGTCAACTTGATTAGATCAATAACCAAAATACCAAAACCAAGTATCCAAACCATGTTTTTGACATAATCAAGTGATCTCCAGATGATAAAAATTCATCATCCATGCCAGTGAACCATATAACTTGTCTGTGAGCATATATTGGTGACTGTGCATAAGTCACTGACCTTGTCGGTGAACACCATGTGTCTGCTCAACAATAAACCAATATAACCATAGTGCCAAATCAACAATGTAGATCTCCAGAAGGATAAGTGTTGACATAAATGACAAAACTAATGCAACACATCCATAATACCAATAATCTCCCCCTTTGATGACAACACTAGATGGAAAAAACATCTAAGTGCCAAAAAAAAATGACAAAAACCAAAAACCAACAATCTCCAAAATAGATCAGTACCAAAAATCAAAATCAATATACAAAGAGTATATATCTCTCCCTCAATGAATAATCTCCAAAAGAATAATGTTTTTCCATAGATATCTCTCCCCCTTTGACATCAAATGCCAAAGCAATTAAGAATAAATGCCAGAACATACAACCAACTACTCCCCCTAAGAAGTAGGTCTCCTCCATCAAAGCCAGAAAAAAAAGATTTCTCTTTTAGTTCCTGTTAGTTCGATGCCAATCTTCAATCATCTAAGTCTCTATCGGTGAGGGTATTACCCCAAGATTCTGTCTGAGATATTCAAAGGTTTCCTTAGGGAAAGGCTTTGTAAAGATATCTACAATATTCTCTCTAGTATTCACATAAACCAATCTTCTTTTGCTTCAACATTCTCTTTCAAAAAATTATATTTGATAGAAACATGCTTAGTCTTAGAGTGAAATACTGGATTCTTTGATATATTAATTGCTTCTGAATTATCACAATAAATTATTATCACTTCTTTGCATTTTACCTTTATGTTCTTCAACATTTGTTTAATCCATAATACTTATCCTTCTGGAGATCTTTGGTTACGTTGAACCGGCACATTGTGTTCACCGGCAGGTTCAGTGACTTATGCACAGTCACCGATATATTGTTCACCGACAGGTTATATTGTTCACTGACACTAAGGATGACTTGTTATCATCTGGAGATCACTTGATTATGTCAAAGACATGGTTTGGATGCTTGGTTTTGATATTTTGGTTAATGGTCTAATCGGGTTGACATATTTGTTGTTATTGACAAATTGGTCTAGGTTATGAACTGGTATGCATTATCTATTCCAGATCATCACGACACATTATGGAGATGATGTATTGATTGGATATTCTTGTAAATGTATTGAGTCAACATGGTGCATTGCATCTAGACTTGTTTGTAATTGATTTTATTGTAATATTCTTAGTGAACCGACCTACACATTTGGTCCTAGGTTTTGTATATATGTAATATCTCAATTGATGAGATATAGGATATGGGATATGGTATGTAAGGTTATGGTATTGCAACATGGTATGTGCGAATATCAAACATCATATGAGAAACCATATAGAAGGTTCAAGAAAGGTTTGAAGGTGATTATCATAGCTTAACTAGTACTGAATCCAGCATTGGAGATGCTATTTTGAGAAGTACATTATTCTAGGATTTAACCATCCTACTGTAGTCATTGAGACTCCCATTTGAGAAGTGTGCTCTAGGTGGTTGGCCTTTCTGCATTTGCAGGCCCCATTTGTATACACATACTATCTACAGTAGTATCATCTGATTTGGTTAAGGTTTCCCACCATGTTTTTTCCCCTTATAGGGTTTCCACATTAAAATCTTTGTGTTATGTGTTGTAGATGTTGTTTCTCTTTCTGTTTCATGCATTAAGTTACACTGGTATTGATATTAACTATTAATCTATTAACCGACATTAAGTTTGGTTTACCGGTATTAAGTATCAAAGTTTTATTAAGTTATAATTTGGTTGAAATTCAATGACAATTGATTCACCCCCCCCAACTGGCCTTCGAGGTCCTAACAATCAGTGTCAGAGCATGTCCTGTTTTTGTAGAAGCCTAACAACTTGAGGAGATCCTATGACAACAAACATTTTAAGGAAGGACAATCTGAAACTTTATGGAACTAAATATGGTATATGGAAGATCATAATGGAGACACATCTAGATTTCATTGGAAGAGACATATGGGAAGTTACAAAGAATGGCTATGTTGGTCCTACACCGAATCATACTAATCCACAAACATTGGGTAAAGTTCAAGAAAATGATTGCAAAGCAAGAGAAGCACTTTTGAGCGCATTATAAGATTGAAGGTAAATGATATCAGAATGGAAAATGAGGAACTGAAAGAACTTGAAGCACTATTTGCAAGGAAAATGTCTAAAGGTCTAGTTGGAAGTAAGTATGGAGGTAAAGCACCATTTAAATATTTTATTTGCAATAAAGCTGGTCATATGGCATCTAGATGTCCTGATAGACATGCAAGATTGAGAGAGGAAGCAAAAAGAACATATAAGCCTAACCCTGAATATCAGAGATACAAATTTAAGAAGAATAGAGACACATCTTGTTACTATGTTGATGAAGGGGTTACTAATGATTCTGATGAAGAACTAATAGAAAATGGATGGGATTTTGTTGCAATAAAAGAAGATCAACCAGCACCTACTGTTCCACCGATAGAACATGCCCTAGTAGCTAAAATTGAAGAAAATGATGAATGGATCATAGATTCTGGATGTTCACATCATATGACTGGTGATAAAAGTAAATTCTTATCTTTTCAGGAATATAGTGGAGGTCTAGTAAGATTTGGCGATGATAAAGCTTGTTTGATCAAAGGAAAAAGCACTATATCTTTGGATGGTAAGCACAATACTGACAATGTTTATTATGTTGAAGGTTTGAAGCATAATCTTTTGAGTGTTGGTCAATTAGTTGAAAAAGGATTTCAGTTATAATTCAAGAATGGTAAATGCAAAATCATGAACAAAACTGGAATTGGAGATTGCAACAGATAATCAGACTAAAGGTAATATCTTTCATTTGAACAACAGTGATAAGACATGCTTGATTGCACATATTGATGAAAGTTGGTTATGGCATAAGAGACTTTGTCATGTAAACTTTGATTGCATTGTAAAGAATAGTTCAACTAAGGCAGCAAGGGATTTACCTAAGATTGTGAAACCTCATAATTTGGTATGTAAGGAATGTCAAATGGGAAAGAAAGTTAGTGTGTGGGGGAAAATGTGACACTAAGCAAACATGCCCTAATCTCACTTTCAATCACACACTTGTGGAATATGATAGAGCCTAGAGGTATCACACAATTGGCTACTTCTTTTTGTGGAAGAGAGAGAGCCACGGGCTACCTATTAGGATTTCTATTCCTTTGTTGCAAATGATAGATAGAATGATGCAAGTTCAACTATTAACCCTAAAGTGTAAGTATGAACTAGTAACAAGATTGCAGAATTGACATTAAACAATGGAAAACTGTAAACACAAGGACAAGATAAGAATGCAGATGTGTACCTGGAGTTAAAATCTAAGTGAAAATGTTCAGGACGAGGGCGTGGGTGCCACTGTCCTGATTCTGCTCCTGAAACTGCTATTTTGCAACCTGAAAAGCTGTCGGAAAGTGCTGAAAACTTGCTGTCTGACAGAAGGACCAGGGCGTCCAGCGCCCCTGTCCCAGGGACCAGGGCACCCAGCGCCCCTATCCTGGCAGGACCAGGGCACCCCACGCCCCTGTCCTAGCTTTCTGGGCTGGAATTTGGTGTGAAGTTCAGTCTCCGTCTGCTTCTGTCGGATCTGCAACTTGCGGCGTCGTCCGAATCCCGAGACCTGCACTTATCTCTGAAAAGGTATGGTGGGTGGCTATATAGGGTTTTGCCTTAGTCAAACCCCCACTTTGGTGGTTTCTACCTCCATGAATAGCCAAGTTGTATTGTAAAAGTAGTGTGTGCAGACCTTGTGTGTGTGCAAGATCCTAAAATGCAAGTAAGCAAACTAGAGCAACCTAGAAAGTAAACCCTAATTGCTTGTACATGATAATGTAAATGCTCCAAATAAAGATGCAAAGTGATCTAAAGCATGAATACAAATGATATGATGAAGCTTATGCAAAGACATGAAAACAACATGAAATCATACCCAACCCCAAGGGAGAGGTACAAGCCAATCTTCAGTTGGTGATCCCTTATTGTTCTTCAATGCCTTCAAAGCCCTAAATGGATGAATGAAATTGATAGATGCTTGATGGATGGATGTTGAATGTTGTTGAAGTCTTCAAAGATCTGCTCTTTCACTGCATAGAAGGTCCTTGAAACCCAAAATTTGGATCCTTTCAAATGAAGAAAGAGAGCTCTTATATATGAAACCCTAGGTCTTAATTTCAACTTTTGGCCAACCTAGAGATTGAATCTCCCACCAATTTCTTGGGGTTAAACTTTATTTTATGATTGGATTGTGCTCCTGAAATTTTGGGAAAAATGTCCGGGACCATGTGCACGTCGGGCACCATGGTCCCAACATCTTTTCACCAAATTTTTAGGGCCATCGGATATGATGATTTTAGAGTGAATCCCGAAGTTATAGCTGATTTCGAGATGTTTTGACCCCCGAAATCAAGCCCCCAAGTTCAAAATAGGACCTAATTAGGGTTTTTGATTAAATGATGTATTGGAGGAATAAAATGAAAGGGGCACACTTTAATGAAAAGGGCCCAACTTTATGATATGGGAGATGATAAAATAGAACCTTAGACCTAATTAATTTAATTAATTAAGTGCTAAAGGGGAAATGCAATGCAAAATGCAAAATGCGCCAAGGTGGGTGCTAAACTAGGTGTGAAATTGTACCACCCTAGCAAGTGCGTACAATTTACGATGCTACATTTAGCCCCCACTTTAGCGGTCATATGAACACTACGTGCATATGCAAGCTAAAGTATAGAAAAGTAAACATTATTTGAAAAAGGATATATCCATAAGTCTGTCGAACGAAGCCCCCAGTGGTATCTGCAGTACACAGTTAGGAACCACACCCTACAAAACACACGTTAAACCACAAAATCACCTAATGCTTACTAAGGAAGGTGATGAAAATTCGAGGGTAGCTATATGCCCCCCCTATTTCGGCTTGCTAATTTTAGTGAGTTGAAACAGGGTATCATGTTTACCACTTCGAATTGTTAAAGAATATTGATGAAAAATGCTCACAAGAAGATTTGATATGAGATCAGAAACTAATGGAGAATCATTTGGTAAGAAAGAGGACTAAATCTCGATTCCAACACAACAAAGAGTGTGAGGATTTAAGAGTTCTCTAACACAAGATGAAGGATGTAAATGGAAACAAAATTCAAAGAGAAGAAAAGAAAGGAAAAAAGCATGAATACACACATTGGTGATCCATGAGAAGAATAGTGAGAGAGAAAACATGGACTTCTCGCCCCTAGATCTTGTCTAGGTGATCCATGGGAAAAGGACATGGAAAACTAGCCCCTAGAGTCTGTCTAGGTGATCCATGTAAGGGAGGAGAGTGAGAAAGTCTAGCCTTACGCCGCTAGTTCCACTCGACCTCGTGCATGTGTGTGTAAGGGAGGTTAGAAGCATCTCATAGGAGTCTATGCCCCAGTATGCTACAACCTGTATATGTATAGTACAAAATTGTGACATCTCACTCTAAGAGTCTGCGCTCTAGTTCCGAGAACAATCCATTGCTCAAAAAGTGTAATGTTTATGTCATAAGCAAAGTCGAACAAGGATACCTACCTTCATCACAAAAGAAGATACCCCAAAAATGCAACAATGTCATAGATCCAAGCAAGAGAGTTTTGCACTCTTTAAGCAAGGATAAGATAGTTGAAAAGGGATATCTTGTAGTATGCGTAAAGGAGATCCTTAGAGGAGAAGAGATCTTTGTACAAAAGACACCGATCCCTGAGAGGAATTGTCTTAGACAAATATAACATCTTCTAGAATAATACAAAGAAGAGAATAAGAATGCAATACTTCCTTCTTTTGTGAGGTGAAAGTGATTCTTAATGAAGGATGACGCTCTTTTTAACCCAATTGGGAGAGTGAATTCATTATGGATGTATTTTACCAAGTGCAAAAGAGGTTGTAGTCAAGGACTTACACCTCTTGTAAGAGAGAATCCTTGAACAAACAACAAAAAATGCATACAAGGAATAACATCAAGTAATAAAGTTCACACCATCCACGAAATAGGAAAAAGTGGATCCTTAGATAAAAATAAGGAAATATCATTGCCTCCCAAGGATAAGGACAATGAGAAGGACTTACACAATCTTCTAGGGAGAGATTTAGACATAAGCAAAATGTACTACATACTCACATGAGTTCATGCAAGCAAGACATTAGTGTATGTAAAATGCTCCTCACAAGAAGTGGGTAAGGTAAGAAAGAGAATACACATCTTCTCCCATATCTAGGAAAAGAGAATTCTAAAGCAAAGATGATCAATATTTCCACACTATTACCCCATAGGAACAAGAGATAACATAGAAAAATTAGGCTATTATGTTGCTTCAAAAATATGATTGCACTTGAAATTGTACCATCATGAATGACAATGAGCCCCCAGTAAATGAGCTACCAATGTCACATAATGATGAGCAACATAATAGCCATTAATGTTATTTAAAGACATGATAGACTAAATGAGGTATTTGAATATGACATGCTAAATGCTCAACTATAAGTGAGATCAAAAACATGTATAAAGTGGTAAAAATTGAAGAAGAAAAGTCACAAGAAATCTTAGAAGAGGGATGAGTGTAATTTATTAGAGCCTTATCCCTGGAGGAAAGGACTTTATGATGAATAGGAGATAAAGATTCATAAGTGGATTTAGAAATTTGAGGGGAGTCATAAAGAGATTTTTTCATCGCCAAGATTTCCTTATGAGGGGAATGAGAGTTGATAGAAGTAGAAGATGATTTAGTTGAAGTGAGATCATCATCACTACTAAATATAGCATTCACATTGAGAGATGGTCTTTTGGATGCTTTGGTGGGCTTAGAAAGATTATATCCAAGTCCAAATGAATATTCATGCATGTTATGTTCTAAAGGAACTTTAATTCCTTTTTCATTTGCGCCACAACCATTTCCACTATAGCCACTCTTAGCCAGAATATGGAAACCACGACCATAACGATTAGCCATTTCAGAAAGAAAAGGTGGTTTTTCATAAGACAAAGAATCAAATTCTTCAGAATTAGAGGTGTGAGGAGAAGAAGTTTGAGAAGCGGCCACAAAATTATTGCTCATAGGTTCATGTAAGACTGATTGATCTCTAGTTTCTTCCTTCTTTTTAACTTTAAGCTCTCTAGGAGGAACCCTATACTCACCTACAAAGGTGGGATTGAAATCAAGAGATCCCCAATCGTCTTCTGCGAGAACCTTCTCAGGATCAAAAGCCTTTTCATGTCTAGATTCAAGTTGAGAAGAATCTTCTTCAAGAACTTCAGACTCATCCAAAGAATTTTGATTATCAGAGGGTAATGATTCATCCATAGGTATCTTGTTTAACGAGTCATCACTAGAAGAGGAAGGCTTAGAAGAACTCCCTTTGGAAGTAGATGTTTGCAAACAAGCTTGAAAATTAGTATCACCTATCAAGGTATATGTCTTATTATTATAAATAAATTTAACTTGTCTATGCAATGTAGAGGGGACAGCTTGCATACTGTGAATCCAAGGTCTCCCTAATAACAAGTTGTATGTTAGATTTCCCAACATAACATGGATAGGAGTAGGCAAAGTAACAGGTCCCACTGTGATGGGTAAGGTGATAATACCTAATGAAGACTTAGCCACATTATCAAAGCCTCGAATGGGATGAGAGTCAGGCTCAATAAGGGATGTATCCACATTCATCTTATGCAATAGATTAATGCTACACACATTAAGGCCAGAACCATTATCTACCAGTGTTCATCTTATAGCAGTGTCATTTATGATAACCACAATCATAAAGGGATCATATTGATGTTGAATTTCACTAGTAGGCAACTCATCTTGTGTGAACACAATTTGAGCTTTTGGATTCATCACAGAGTTAACCAAAGACACTATATTACTAGATGTATTAGGTGGAGGAACATTCAAATCTTTCAAGGCATCTTGTAACATTCCATGATGAGCGGAAGAAGTTTGGATCAAATCCCAAAGGGATATCTTAGAAGGGGTAGCTTTAAGTTGTTCTATGAGATCATAGTCCTTACTAAGCATTTGTGAAATACGAGGAGCTTGAGGAAGAATAGGTTGGGAAGGAGGAAGTGAAGTTGGGATAACTGGAGGAGGATTAGGTTGCCTATTATTTCTAGTATTATAAGTATGGGCAACCACATGATAACTCTCTCTAGTCAGTTGCTTAGCATACTCGTAAGGACTCTTAGTAGAATAACCTCCTTGCACAGTAATAATAGGTTTCTTAGGAGTGCAAAAAGAATCAATAGCATAACCACCTTGGACCACTAAGATAGGCTTATTTAAAGGTTGAGAATTTTGAGAAGGACAGGCACCTTGGACAGTGAAGAGAGGTTTGTTAGGTGTTTCATTCACATGTATCAAATTAATTGAGGATAGTTTAGAGGAATGAACAAAAGTGTTGGAAGAATTATTGATAGTCTTCTCTTGCACTAAAATCTTATCACGGATTAAATCAATTTTAGGAGAGAGACAAGGGGTAGGCATTGATGTTCCAGTAGGAAGAGTAATACTAGGAAAGGTCATATCATCCTCTATCATCAAAGGATCTACATGGGGAATAAATTCTCTAGGAGAAGAATCAACATTACTCTCTAAAGTCTCACTTTTGAGAGGGAGATCTTTGAAAGAGATGTTAACCATCTTGCCTTGAACTAGGGTTTCCTTATGAGTAGAACCAAGTTGAGGAGAGGGAGATGCTTTATTTTTAGAGGGAGAATGATTGAGATTCAAGGAAGGTGAGAAACTATCAAGGAAGTTTTCAATCTTGATTTCATCCCCTTTGGCTAGGGTTCTCTCATGGGGAAGACAATAATCTACACCTTCTTCTAATGGTTCATCCCAAATAGTGAGGTTGTTGAAAGGAGTGTTTGAAGTATTGTCAATTTCAGGAGAGGAGATAACATTGTTTATTAATTCCTCATCCTTAGGAGGGAGAGCATCAATAGATGTGTTAAACTCATCCTCTTTCCTCAAAATATGTTCAATATGATCTTTAGGGGAGAGAGAATTAAGGAAATTGCTTTTTATTTCATCTTCTTTCTCTAAGGGATGCTTATGGGTGAGACAAACTTTAGGAGAAGGGTAAGCATTTATCATTAATTCATCATCTCTAGTGGGAATTTTGTTGGAAAAGGAAATGCCATCACTAGGAAATGTAAGGATAATGTCATCTTCTTGCACAAAAGGATCCTCATGAAGGGAGCATTTTTTAGGAGCCACAGGGTCATCAAGGGCATCATCCAACAAAGCATGATCATATCTATTAAAAGGTTTATCTTTTGATTCAAAAGGAGATATCTTTTCATAGAGGGGATCATTGAAAACAATCATGTTACTAGATTTAGTGGAAGAGTTGATAGGAATGTACCCTTGAGAGGAATCATTCGACTTATCTTTCTCATCACAACAAAATGGCATAGTAACAATGTTAATGAGTTTTTGGTAAAATGAAGGTTTGGTATCTTTAGGTTTCAAAAACTCATCTAAAGCTTCATCTAATTCATAATCATCATAGATATGAACATCTTGCAAATAAAAATCTGACATTTTGAAATAAAAATTGCGTAAAACCTAAACACACAATGCAAAGAAACAAAGAAACACACTCTTTCTTTTCCCTCTTTTTTTTTTTTATGAAAATGAAACTTAAATGAAGCACGCTAAATCTAGATTTAGATCTAACAAATGTAATGCAAGAGAAAGCAATAATAAGATTCACGTCGGGTTCACCAAAATGTGTGGGGGAAAAAGTGACACTAAGCAAACATGCCTTAATCTCACTTTCAATCACACACTTGTGGAATACGAAAGAGCCTAGAGGTATCACACAATTGGCTACTTATTTTTGTGGAAGAGAGAGAGCCACAAGCTACCTATTAGGATTTCTATTCCTTTGTTGCAAATGATAGATAGAATGATGCAAGTTCAACTATTAACCCTAAAGTGTAAGTATGAACTAGTAACAAGATTGCAGAATTGAGATTAAACAATGGAAAACTTTAAACACAAGGACAAGATAAGAATGCAGATGTGTACCCGGAGTTAAAATCCGAGTGAAAATGTTTGGGACGAGGGCGCGGGCACCACTGTCCTGATTCTGCTCCTGAAACTGCTATTTTGCAACCTGAAAAGCTGTCGGAAAGTGCTGAAAACTTGCTATCTGATAGAAGGACCAGGGCGCCCAGCGCCCTTGTCCCAGGGACCAGGGCGCCCCACACCCCTATCCTAGCTTTCTGGGCTGGAATTTGGTGTGAAGTTTAGTCTCCGTCTGCTTTCATCGGATCTGCAACTTGCAGCGTCATCCGAATCCTAAGACCTGCACTTATATCTGAAAGGGTATGGTGGGTGGCTATATAGGGTTTTGCCTTAGTCAAACCCCCACTTTAGTGGTTTCCACCTCCACGAATAGCCAAGTTGTATTGTAAAAGTAGTGTGTGCAGACCTTGTGTGTGTGCAAGATCCTAAAATGCAAGTAAGCAAACTAGAGCAACCTAGAAAGTAAACCCTAATTGCTTGTACATGATAATGTAAATGCTCCAAATCAAGATGCAAAGTGATCTAAAGCATGAATACAAATGATATGATGAAGCTTATGCAAAGACATGAAAACAACATGAAATCATACCCAACCCCAAGGGAGAGGTACAAGCCAATCTTCAGTTGGTGATCCCTTATTGTTCTTCAATGCCTTCAAAGCCCTAAATGGATGAATGAAATTGATAGATGCTTGACAGATTGATGTTGAATGTTGTTGAAGTCTTGAAAGATCTGCTCTTTCGCTGCATAGAAGGTCCTTGAAACCCAAAATTCGGATCCTTTCAAATGAAGAAAGAGAGCTCTTATATATGAAACCCTAGGTCTTAATTTCAACTTTTGGCCGACCTAGAGATTGAATCTCCTGCCAATTTCTTGGGGTTAAGCTTTATTTTATGATTGGATTGCGCTCATGAAATTTCAAGAAAAATGTCCGGGACCATGTGCACGCCGGGCGCCATGGTCCCGACAACTTTTCACCAAATTTTCAGGGCTGTCGGATATGATGATTTTAGAGTGAATCCCGAAGTTACAGCTGATTTCAAGATGTTTTGACCCCCGAAATCAAGCCCCCAAGTTCAAAATAGGACCTAATTAGGGTTTTTGATTAAATGATGTATTGGAGGAATAAAATGAAAGGGGCACACTTTAATGAAAAGGGCCCAACTTTATGATATGGGAGATGATAAAATAGAACCTTAGACCTAATTAATTTAATTAATTAAGTTCTAAAGGGGAAATGCAATGCAAAATACAAAATGCGCCAAGGCGGGTGCTAAACTAGGTGTGAAATTGTACCACCCTAGCAAGTGCGTACAATTTACGACGCTACAGTTAGAATAACTTTTAAGAGTATTTCTGAGAAATCCAATAATGTTCTTGATTTAATTCATATTGACTTGTGTGATCCGGCAAGACCAAGAAGTCTACATGGAGATAGATACTTTATGATAATTATTGATGACTATTCTAGAATGTGTTGGGTTACTTTTCTTAGGGAGAAATCAAAAGCTTTTGGAAAATTCAAACTATTCAAGGCAATAGTAGAGAATGAAACCAGTAAGAAAATCAAATGTTTAAGATCTGATCAAGGAGGTGAATTTACATCTAAGGAACTTAATACATTATGTGAAGTAAATAGAATCAGTTTACAACTATCAGCACCCCGGACACCTCAGCAAAATGGAATTGTGGAAAGGAAAAATAGAACTATTATGGAAGTAGCTAGAAGCATGATATTGTAAGCAAATCTACCTCATGTGTATTGGAGAGAAGCAGTGAATACAATGGTTTACACTTTTAACAGAGTTCACATCAAAGGTGAAACCAGTAAGACCCCTTCTGAACTATGGTTTGGTAATACTCCCACTCTTAAATACTTCATAATTTTTGAAAGGAAATGCTATATTAGTAGAGATGAGTATATTGGTAAATTTGATCCTTGAAGTGATGAAGGAATATTTCTTGGTTATTCATCTAAGAGAAAAACATATAGATTTTTTAATAAAAGATTTCAGAAAATCATTGAGAGTGCTAATGTGAAGATACATGAACAATTTATAGGTAACTCAAGGTTTATAGATTCTGAACCGGTAGTTGAGATGATCATAAATGAACCTATACAAAGTGAACCAGTACAGAGTGTGGATCCAGTCACACCGGCATCATCAGAGAATTCCACAGTGACTAAAGAACAACAACATGTGAATAAACCCGGGTATGTAAGACTAAATCACTTAGAAAATTAGATAATTGGGAACAAGTGTCAAGGTCTTATGACAAGAGGAAGACTAGAAAATGAAGAGGTATGCTTAATTTCTCAAATCGAACTGACATCTATTATTGAAGCTTGTCAAGATGAACATTGGATTAAAGTAATGGAAGATGAACTAGAACAAATAAAAAATAACAATACATGGACATTAGTTCCCCGACCTAAAGACAAAAATGTAATTGGAACTAAATGGGTATTCAAAAATAAACTTAATGAATATGGTAAGGTAATCAGGAACAAAAAAAGGCTAGTGTGTAAATGATATTCACAAAAAGAGGGAATTGATTATAATGAAACCTTTGCACCGGTAGCTAGAATTGAGACAGTCAGATTATTTCTTCCATTTGCAACTCATAAGAACTACAAAGTATATCAGAGGGATGTAAAATGTGCATTCCAGAATGGTGATTTTGAAGAGGATGTTTACATTGAATAGCCTGATGGATTTTCATTGACAAATGATAAAGATATGGTTTGTAGATTAAGGAAATCTTTGTATGGATTAAAGCAAGCTCCTAGAGCTTGGTATGCTAGATTGGACAAATATCTTTTGAAGCTTGGTTACACTAAAGGTAATGCTAATAGCAACTTATATTTTAGAGTGACTAATGATGAGATCTTGGTAATTGAATTTTTTGTTGATGATATCAGTTTTGGAGGAGAGGATGGATTGTGTAAAGACTTTGCTAACAAGATGCAGGAAGAATTTGAAATGTCTATAATTGGGGAGATACAATTCTTTTTAGGATTGCAGATTTTACAAACTGATAAAGGTATATTCATATGCCAAAAAAAATACTTGAAGGAACTATTGAATAAATGTTGGTATTTTGATGATGTTTTGAATGTCTTTGATGGACACACAATTACTTGATGTATGAGTTATGCTCAATCGGTAGTTGTTCCAACTGGTATTGTATGTCATTGAATGTGTAGTATTTAGACTATTGGTATTTTGCAGAAGATGGTTTACTGGTCATAGATTGACTGAACACCCCAAGTAGTATGAAGACCCCAAGCGGTACGAGGATCTCAAGCAGAACAAAGGACCCGAGCAAAAGTCAATTTCTAATCAAAACACTACGATATTCCAATCTTCATTTTTGACAACTTGTAATCGGTATATTGTATTAACTGATATATATATATATGTGTGTGTGTGTGTGTGTGTGTGTGTGTGTGTGTGTGTGTGTGTGTGTGTGTGTGTGTGTGATGAGTTACCAACTGGTATTATTGTAATGTGTGATGAGTTATCATCCACCAACACTTTGGCGTTGTTTTTGTGTCGTGTTACCAAATGTCTCTAGATGCACTGTACCTAGGAACTTGTAGTCTAATCTTATTGGACCGACATGAAATTAGATTCCTTTATAAGGACATCATGTCTAGGTTTTGTATGACATAGAGAAGGAAAGGTTATTATGTGCGATCATTTAAGAGAAGGTTAGGTCTATGTGAAGAGATAGAGTGTGCAGATATAGAAGACTAAAGTAATGCTGAAATGCATTAACAAGGATCTGTCAAGGATCTAGTTAAGCATAGTGCGCTATTATCTAGATCATTCACTTGTTGATTACTCACATCTTCAACAAGTCAGAAGCCCTTAACCAGGTAGGCTCAGCAAAGCCTTTGTAAATCCTCTAACAAGGTAGTTCACAACTGTGGATGTTAAATCCTCTAACGAGCAGACTTTAACAGGACTTATCTCCTAACAAAGATTTAGATTCCTAATAGGATCTGTTCTGGTGAAGAACATTGTATGACCTTAATTGGTCTGACCTTAACTAGTCTAGTTACTATTCTACAAATAGTTACTTGTGAGTTTCTGCTCACCATGGTTTTTCCCATTTGGGTTTCCATGTCAAATATCTTGTGTTATGGTGATTGTGCTTTTGTGTGTGAATGCTTTATTTTCTATTTGGTTTACATATATCTGAATCGGTTTATTAGTGAATCTGTTGCATTGGTTATCTGTTAAACTGTTCAAGAGTTTGCTTATAGTATTTTTTGGCATACTAATTCACCCCCCCTTCTTAGTATTCATCAATTGGTATCAAAGCCAACCTTTTTATAAGTCTAACCACTTGGAAGGAGATATGGGGGAATACAATATGAGGGAACTTACTCATCATCTCACTCAAATTGAGAGAGCCATGATGAACTCAAAGTCAAGTATAAAGCCTCTTTGGCCAAGAGAAGAGAATATGCTGAGAAATTGATGGAACTTACTGAAAATAACTCATGATGAAGCATACATGGATGCCCTAGTTGAAGAACTTGAAAAAATGAATGAATCTAAAGCCAACCTGAGAAGGGAGTTGGAAGGACTGGCTATCAAAATGTTTCAGGAGCTTGAGAACAGAAGGAAAGGTGAAGATTTGGTAAAAGACAAAGATCATGAGATCTCCAAGTTGAAGCAAGAAATTAGTACCCTTACCGCTCATCTCTAGGAGGGTAAAGTGGAAAAGAAGAAATGCAAGGTGAACTAAACATGGCTATTTCTAAGAATGCAACCTTGATGGAATCCAATGCTTCTATTTCCAAGGAACTTACTGAGTCAAAGGAGATACTTGCCAAATTCAATCAAAGTACTACTAAGCTAGAGCAAAAGCTTGAATCGGTAAAGCCACAAAAGGATACCACTAGACTTGGTTTCTCTAGGTATGAGGAAGGTGCAACCTCTAGAACAAAAGCTACAGCATCAAAGAAGCAACCTACATCCAAAGGAAAAGGTAAGCAAAAATTTAAACCTGTTTGCTTTAATTGTCTCAAAGAGGGACATACTGCCAATGTGTGTAGAAGCAAGGCCTACAGCCATTTTCCTTATTTTCAAAATAATGTTCCTAGATCCAATAGATTCAATGGAAACTGTTATGCATGCAACAAGTTTGGGCATAGAGCATTTGAATGAAGATCGGTTTTGCACAACACTAGGAGATATCCTCCAAGGACTCAAGGAGTTATCTCAGAACTTTCTATGAACCAGAATCCCAACCGGTACAATACCTATGACCATTGGTCAGTTGGTTATCAAGCGACAACTAGTTGGAGAGAAACTTGTTTGATCTATCATGGTAGTGGTCGAACTGCTGCAGCATGTAGAAGGAAGAATGGAAGTATGAATGACAGACCATGGAGAACACCTAGAATGGTATGCTATCATTGCAACAAACCGAGACACATTGCCAGAACTTGCTGACTAAGAAAGAACCTATCGGGTGATATACCGATCACTCCAGAAGGGGAGATTGATGTTGAAACCATTCAAATGGAAATGAATAAAAATTGGAAAAAGAAATCAGAAGAAGAGTCATAGGATGAACCTGTTTCTACACCTAGTGTGGAAGTTTCTGAACCAGCAAACTGAGCTTCAGAAAATCTTAGGGGGAACATATCGGTGAAATATTTTGAACCCCCAGTTTTATATCGGTAAAGATCTTTATCGACATATTTTACTTGTCAATCGGTAGAAGATTTGAAGTGGTGAAAGGCAAAATTAGGGTTAGTATCCTAGCGGTGATGCATTTATTATGGTAGGTGAGAGTTTGTTTAAAAGGGAATTTTGTTGTCATTTCTACTTATCTATTTTCGAAAGAAGAATTTTCAAAAGAAGAGCAACCAGAGCGATTTGTTTAGCATTTGAAGAAATCTTGTGCGAAATCTTGCAATCATTTTCAAGCAATTAGTGAAGAACACTAAGCGGTGAACTAGCGATCGAAGTGGTGTATTGTGCGTGATATTGGCAAAACCTAAATCTTACATTGTGAAGGTATTTTTTGAATTTCATTCTTATCATTTGGTTATGGTTTCTGAATCACACTCATAGATACACCTAAGTTTCTTTAGAAGAAAATGAGATACAATGCCCTATCTCAGATTCTTGCTAGAGTTATTATCGAGGGAGATATTTTAGGGTATATAGACTATAATTTGGAAGACCTAGGATCCTTAGTAATTCACTCCTAGCTAAGTTTGTTCTATGGAGATGACAAGAAGATTAAACCAGAGTATAGCATTCTTGAGAAGATGAAATCGCACAATGCGATATACTTTCTGGAAGAATTCTTAGAAGAACATATTCGCATTATCCTGAGCAGAGTGCATGGTGAAAAGATGTACCTCAAGCAGACCCATGACATCACACTGGAAGCAATTCATGTCATCACCGGATTCTGCAATGTTGGAGAAGTACCAATTCTATGAAAGGTCACCAAAACTAAAATGATAGAGCTCACCGGTTCTATGAGTGACCAATGGGCAATGACCATCAACACCATTAAAGATGATCTGGTGAAATATGCTTGCATGGTGATTGGTTACAAGATATTTTATGCCAGTAGAATGAATTATGTCCCTACTACTACGATAAATGTTGCTTATAGGATGATTAAGGAAGATACTGAATATGACCTATGTATCTATTTACGGAAGCAATTGTTGGAGAATCTGAAATCCATCAAATAGGACAAATCATTAAGGTTCAAGTTTGGCCAACTTCTGGTCAGTATATTCTTCTATTTTCAAGGTTATTTCCCTAGAGTAGGTGATGTTCAATGGTCTATTGACCTACCAGTTTCTAGACAAATTAAGGAGAGTCTACAAGCAGTGGGAACTGCATATCTCAAGGTTCTAAGTAAGTATTTTGGTGAATTCAAACTAAAGAAGAACCAGAGAATGAGGATATCTAGTGATTTAGTGAAGAAGTATGAAGATGAAATCTACTTCACAATAAGGACAGATCACTGCATAATGGAAGCAGTGGAACCTAGAAAGGAAGTAGTTGAGCCTATGGGGTATGAAGTGGTGAATGACATATTGATCGGGTATGCCTCTACCCTACTTGCCTCACCACTGGATGCAAAGAAGAAAACAACCGACACCTACTTGGAGAGGGTCACACCGATTGAGGAACCAAAGCAGAAAAAGAGCAAAGCAGTGCCATCAGTATCTGCAATGGTTACATCTGCCAGTCCAAGAGTGACCAAGTGGTCACCAACCAAAAAGAAACCTGAGATTATTCCAGCAAAAGTATTCAAGAGGAAGCGGAAATCTAGGACTCACTCATCGAAGTCAGAAGACACTGAACCAGAGATTGAAATAAAGAAGTCAAGGCAATCAAGCAAAAAGATGAAGTCTATAGGTATTGTACCAGCAACTTCTGCACCAGTAAATATAGATATTACTTCTTATAAACCAATGACACATTGTCAGAGGACAGTAAATAATATTAGGAGGAAAGTGCTTGATGACTTAAAGGAATATTTTGATGACTTTAATGATTGTGAGAAAGAGGATGTAGAACAGGAGGTCATTAAATATTTATGTATTAATGATCGGTCACCTTCTAAGATTAAATCTATTATTCCAAATTCTTTGTATGATTCTTTGGATAATAAATGGTGCATTGCCATTGAAAAAGAACAAGAGATCAGGGAGAAAATTTTTGCACAGTACTTTCCTAATGCTTCAAATTCTGAGTTATTTGAAATTGTTGATAAGTGCAAAGGCATTTTCTTTATGAGAAGAAGGCGACTCAGGTTACTAGAAGGTAAAACCTTTGAAGTAGAAAAAGATACACATATATAGGTTAAAGTTGCTATCAAAATGCACCAAGTATCTAAAGCCACTTGGCAGGCTGATCAAGAACTTGACCTATCCTCAGTCAAACCAGATGAGGTATTTGATAGTCAAGGTGAAAGAATGATAGGAAAAAATGACCCTATTGATATTGATGCATTAGATAATGAGAATGTCACTCTAGACAAAGAAAAAGCTGAGAGAGAGAAACATGACAATGAAGAAGATAAGAGAAAAGAAGAAGAAAAGAGGAAAGAAGAAGATAAGAGAAAAGAAGAAGAAAAGAGGAAGGAAGAAGAAAGGAAGAAGGAGGAAGAGAAGAAAAAGCAGGAAGTGTTGGCATTTTGGATATGTTGATATGGTTTTGTTATTGATGTCAATACCTGTTATCGCTTGTCAACACATATCAACACTTGTAGATATTTGGTTATGTTCACTAGCAAGTTAGAGAATTATGCACAGTCACCAGTATTTGGTTCACCGGCATATTATATTATTCACCGACACTTGGAATGACTTGGAGAATACTTGGTTATGTCGAAGACATTATTCGATCACTTGGTTTTGATGATTTGGTTATTTGTTTATTCGGGTTTGCATATTTGCTGTTATCGACAAATAGGTCCAGAATAAGCACTGGCAGGTATATTTATTCTAGATCAGCATGACACGTTATGGAGATGATTTATTATTATTGTAAATGCATTGAGCTGACATCATGCATCAGATATTGATTTATTTGTAATATCTTATAGTGAGCTGACCTATTCAATTGGTCTTAGGTTATGGTATAAATGTAAGATCTCATTTGTGAGATTAGCATGGGAATGGGAAAAGGATTGTAATAAGGTATATGCAAAAATAAGCAGAGCTATATATGCAGACATCATTTGAAGGTTGAAGGAAGGATTTTGTGAAGGCAATCATAACTAAACCGGTATTGAATCCAGCATATGAAGATGCTATTTTGTGTAGTACATTATCATTGGATTTAACCATCCAATTGTAGTCAGCGTGACTCTCATTTTGTGATTGAGCAGTGAGCTCTAGGCAGCTGGCCTTTCTGCATGTGTAGAATCCATATTGTACACACATACTATCTGCAGTAGTATTATTTGATTGTGGGTAAGGCTTCCCACCATGGTTTTTCCCCTTATAGGGTTTCCACATACAAATATTTGTGTTATGTGTTGTGGATGTTATTGTCTTTCTATTCATGCATTAATCTTTACCGATACTACAATTAACTGTTAAGACTGTCTACTGACATAAAGTTTGGTTTACCAGCATTAAGCATTAAGTTTGGGTAAAGTTAATTTTGGGTGAATTTATTAGACAACTTATTCACCCCCCCCCTCTCAGTTGTCTCCAGGACCTAACAATTGGTATCAAAGCCTAGTCCTCTTTTTGCAAAAGTTTAACATCTTGAGGTGATCCAATGTCTTCTAACTATTTCAGGAAGGATAGTCTGAAACTTGATGGAACTAACTATGGCATATGGAAGATCAAGATGGAGACACATTTTAATTGCATTGGAAAGGACATATGGGATGTTACAAAGAATGGCTATACTACTCGTACTCAAGGTCAACCTATTCCACCTAACTTGGCTAAAGATGAGGAAAATGATTGCAAAGCAAGAGAAGCACTTTTGAGCACATTGTCAAATAATCAAGTCATGGGATTATCAGATACATCTACTGCTAAAGCTATTTGGGACAAACTGGAAACATTGAATGAAGGATGTTCCATAGTCAAAATTGCAAAACTTGAATGCTTCCGGGTCAGGTATCAAAGTCTAAAATTGGAAGAAGAAGAAAGAATTTTTTCTTTTATGGAAAGAATAAATGAAATTGTTTTGGGTATACAATGTTGTGGAGGAACCTTAAGTGAAGATGAGATTGTTTCTAAAGTTTTAAGATCTTTGCCACCAACATATAAAATGAAAGTTACTACTATAAATGAATTGAGAACAATGCCTAATGCATCAGTATCTAGAGATACTTTGGTTGGAAAACTTTCAGCTTTTGATCTTAAGGAATTTGGTCCTGTTACTACTATCAAGACAGATCTATCTTTCAAGGCATCTGTTAGCATTTGACATTATAACAGACAATGAAAGATTGTTGACATTTCAATAAGGATATTGAGAAGGTTGTTGATGATTATAGATATAACTGATTAAGGCTGTTTACTGTCTTGATATTATTATTTTGTCATTGATGTCAAGAAATTGATTTTCTAATGTAGTATGATGTTGCCATATCTTGAGAAGTATGATTTGAAGAGTATAAAGATGTCGGTAAAAGACACAGAAAGATTATGATGAATAAGGGGATGAATAAGGTATTAAAAGGAAACTATTACCGAGTCAGACAATGATGAGATCATGATGTTTAGATTGTTTCGACATCATACATATGTTGTAAATTGTAAGGTTAATACTATACTTTGTTATCAAGCAAAGAACCTAGTCGGTAAACCCTAAGGAACCTAGTCAGTAAACCCTAAGGTTATCGCTATCGGTTAATGAAGGTAGAATGTCTACCGAGTGAAGTTTAGTATTTACTGAGTTATAACCAAGTTGTTACCAAGTTGTAACCAAGCTGTAATGGAATGCATTAAATGTTTACATGCATTATTTAATGAAGGAAGCTGATGAGCTAGAACTGATTAAATGATTGGTATGCCATAAATATAGTTTGTTAAGAATCTATGGCAATGGAAGATCGACAAGAAGATCTATAGTTCAGATTGAACCGCAATAACCTAGCACAAGTTCCAAGAAATATATGCAAGTTCCAAGGTGGGGTAAAAATTTTTTAGATCGAAAGATACATTGAACCTAGATAAATTTGAAGATCTGATGGCTATTATTGATCATGGGAAATGTGATCAAGGAGATTAAGCGATTAGCTAATTGTTTATAAATAGGGAACTATTGATAAACAATGTATGTGGGCAAGTGTATGCACATGGATGCTACATAGTGATTACCAAGCACAGAAGCTTGAAGACCTATTTGAATAATAGAGTATAGAAGCCCAGCAGATGGACAAGATTAGTTCTATGTCTAGATTGTATTGAACAAATAAGAATCTACTTTAGCATTTTAGATGTGAAGTTGCAGATAGATTTTTATTACTGTTATTTTGTGAAAGTGACAGAAAATCTATTTATCGAGTGGACTTAATAGTTTTTTTGTAAAACCCTCTAGCAAGGTGACATTCTGATTGAGTGTTTGAAATCCTTTAACAAGGTCACTTCTAACAAGGTGAAGATCCTAACAGATCTGAGGGAAATCCCTTAATCGAGTCACATCTATCAATGTGTTTGTAATCTTTAATAGTATTTTCTTTTAACCGAGCATACTCTAGAAGAGTATCTTTCTTAGTGGGTCCAAAATCCCATAGTGGTTTTTCCCTATTTGAGTTTCCACGTTAAATCTGGTGCTATGAGGTTTATGATGTTTATATGCTTTTGAGTTTGCATGTTTAGTAGTTTTGGTTATATTACTAAAGTATATGTTACCAAGGTTGAATCTAATGTTTTTATGATAGATTAAGTTGGTATGATTCACCCCCCCCGTCATCTTGTTGGCTATTGGATCTGTACTTACATTAAGTATCAAGACTATCAATTGGTATCAGAGCTTTGGACTCTGGGAGAAAATTTTAAAGGCACTTGAGGCAAAGATCCAAAGATGTATAAGAGGGATGCACCGAAGCTGAACAAGTCAAGTTTCTCTACATGGCAGAAAAGGATGAAGCTGCACCTTTCATGAGTTGGAGAATATGTAGTATATTATCTAAAGAATGACTTCATCACACCGAGCACCTATCCATTGACTATGGAAGAGATAGAGGCAAAGCAAGAACATACTCAAGCAATGATTGAAATAACATCTACATTGATCGATTTAGAGTTTAATGACCTAGAAGGCTGCAATGATGCAAAGGCTATATGGAATAAGCTCATATCAGTATATGGAGGAGATGAACATGTTCAAAGAGCAAAAGTAGATAGTCTAAGAGGACAACTTGAATCCATGAGGATGAATGTAGGTGAGAACATAACTCAGTATAGTACAAGACTAAAGGAGATTGTCAATCAAATCAAAGGAGCAGGTGGAACTATTTAACAAAAGGATATAACAAGTAAGTTGTTAAGAACCCTTCTACCATCTTATGCAATCCGAGTCTCTCCAATCAATGAATTAAGGTCTGTACCTAATATGCTAGTTTCTTTAGATGCTACTATTGGTAAGCTACATGCATTTGAGTTAAGTAACTTTGGTAACAGTGGATCTTCACTAAATAAAGTTGAATATGCATTTAGTTCTTCTCATCTTGGTGAATCTAATGATTACAATGAAAGAAAGTATAAGTACTCTGAAGGAGATCACAATGGAGCAAGTGAAAGATTTCGTAAGAACATGAAAGAGGTACACAAACTATATGAGGAAATCAGAAAGCAAGAAGAGTTTGAAGCACTATTAGCCAAAAGGTTACTGAGAGGCAAAGGTGAGTATAAAGGAAAACTACCTTTGAAATGTTTCAATTGTGATAAGATAGGACATGTGGCTTCTAACTGTCCTGACAAAGATTCTACTGAAAAGAGAGATTACTAAGATGACAGAAAAAAATACAATCATTACAGAGGACACCGAGACTTCGGAAGAAGAGATAGAAAGACATGCTTAATAGTTGATGAGGAATCCAATGATGATAAATCAGATGAAACTGATACAGAGGAAGT
Source organism: Cryptomeria japonica (assembly GCF_030272615.1). Classification (NCBI taxonomy): domain Eukaryota; kingdom Viridiplantae; phylum Streptophyta; class Pinopsida; order Cupressales; family Cupressaceae; genus Cryptomeria; species Cryptomeria japonica. The sequence continues at coordinate 215,648,676 of NC_081405.1, read as the reverse complement.
AGTTTATGTGGCTATCAAAGATGGATCAGATGAAGAAAGGTATGAAGAAAAATCCTTAATATCTCACATAAATACTAATGATTCTTGGATCATAGATAGTGGATGCTCACATCATATGACAGGAGATAAACACAAGTTTGTTATATTAGAAGATTATGATGGAGGCTTTGTAAGCTTTGGTAATGATGCACCATGTCCAATGAAAGGTAAAGGATCTATAACACTTCTTGACAATGAAAGATGCAATGATGTTTATTGGGTTGAAGGTTTGAAATATAATTTGTTGAGTGTAGCATAGCTAAACAACACAGGTTACCGAATAGAATTTTAGAAAGGAATTATCAAAGTTCATGACAAGAATGGAAAGTTAGCTGCTACCAGGACACAAACAAAAGGTAATACATTTCATCTTGACTCAACTTGGAATAAGTGTTTGTATGCAAAGATAGATGATACCTGGTTATGGAATAAAAGATTTTGTCATGTAAATTTTGATAATCTGATCAAAATAAGCAAGAAGCACCGAGTAAGAGGTCTACTGAGTCTTGAAAAACCTAAGAATGCTATGTGTCAAGGATGCCAGATGGGTAAGATGACAAGATCAAGCTTTACAAGTAAGTCTTACACTTCTAAGGAATTTTAGATCTTGTGCACACTAATCTTTGTGGTCCTATGAAAGTTCAAAGTTATTATGGACATAAATATTTCATATTATTTGTGGATGACTATTCAAGGATGATGTCAGTAATGTTTTTAAAAGAAAAATCAGAAGCTTTTCAAATGTTTAAATGGTACAAGGCAAGAGTTGAAAATGAAATAGGAAGACAACTGAAATGTCTTAGATCAGATAGAGGAGGAGAGTTCATATCTAATGAGTTCAACTTACTCTGCAATGATCATGGTATTAAAAGACAAGTCTCTACACCAAGAACTCCACAGCAAAATGGAATAGCTGAGAGAAGAAACAGATCTATTGTGGATTGTGCTAGAACCCTGATGATTGAAAAGAAAGTGCCACAAACATTTTGGAGAGAAGCAATAAGCACAACAGTTTACCCCCTGAATCGAGTACAATTGAAGAAAAGTACTTTGAAGACACCATATGAAATCTGGTATGATAAGAAACCTAATGTAAGTTATTTTAAAATCTTTGGAAGTAAATGCTATGTTCACAAAGATGATAGAAATGGCAAGTTTGATCAGAAAAGTGAAGAAGGAACATTTCTAGGTTATTCTTCTAGAAGCAAAGCATTTAAATGTTTGATCAAATCATCTAAAAAAATAGTAGAAAGTGCAAATGTGAAAATTGATGAATTTGCAGAAAGAAATGATGAAGGAAATTCCAAGGAACTAGAAGACTATGATGAATTTGTCTATGTTCAACCGACAAGTCTTACCGAGAAGACTGTTGAAGAAAATGAAGAGAATATCCAGTTACCAAGTGATGAAGAAGATCATACAGAGCCTACCGAGCCTGTATTAGCCAAGTATGTCAGAAGACACCATGCACCAAGTCAGATTATAGAAGATAAGGATGATCCAGTGATGACAAGGAACAAATTGAGACAAAACACATGTTTGATATCTGAATTTGAATCGAGAATAGTGAAAGAAGCATTTAACAGTGAAGATTGGATAAATGCTATGACATAAGAGATTGATCAAATCAAGAAGAATGACACATGGACACTAATACCAAGACGGAAGGACAAAAATGTAATCGGTACAAAGTGGATTTTTAGAAACAAGCTAAATGAAAAAGGAGAGGTCATTCGAAACAAAGCAAGACTAGTTTGCAAAGGTTATGCTCATGAAGAAGGAATTGATTATGGTGAAACTTTTGCACCTGTTGCTAGACTTGAAGGAGTAAGAATATTGTTGGCATATGTTGCTTTCAAAAACTTCAAGATATATCAAATGGATGTCAAATCTTCATTTCTAAATGGAATATTAGAAGAAGAAGTTTTTATTGAACAACCTGAAGGATTTGTTGAAGACAAGAATAAAGATCAGGTATGTAAATTGAACAAAGCTTTATATGGTTTGAAACAAGCACCTAGAGCATGGTATGAAAGATTGAACTCTTATTTGATTAAGATTGGTTTTATAAGGACAAGTGAGAACAACAATATGTACATGAAGAATGATGAAAATGGAATATTGATCTCAGCCATATTTGTTGATGATATTATATTTTGTGGAAATGACTCTCTATGTAAGAACTTTGGAAATGAAATGAGCAAAGAATTTGAGATGTCATTAATCAGTGAGATAAAGTATTTTATAGGTTTACAGATACTGCAAATGAAAAATGAGATTTTCATTACTCAATCCAAGTACATAAAGGAAATCTTGAAGAAATTTGGAATGGAGGATTCAAAACTAGTAAGTACTCCTATGACTACCAACTGTAAATTATCAAAGAATGATGAATCTGCATCTGTTGATGAGACACTTTACCGATCCATGATTGGAAAACTACAATATGTTGTTCACAGCAGACCAGACATAGCACATGCAGTAGGTATAGTTGCAAGATTCTCTACAGATCCTAAGGAAACACACATGACATCAATCAAAAGAATTTTTAGATACTTGAAAGGCACATAGGATTATGGATTAGTATATCATAAAGGAAATGATTTTGATTTAAAAGTTTATATAGATGCTGATTGGGTAGGCAACATTGATGACATAAAAAGCACAAGTGGAGGAGCTTTCTTTTTAGGAGAAAGACTAGTGAGTTGGCTTAGCAAGAAACAAGGATGTGTTTCATAGTCAACAACAGAAGCTGAATACGTTGCTGCAGCATTGAATTGTACCAATATTGCATGGATCAAACAACTGTTGGAAGGTATAAATGAGAAAGTTACCAAGCTAGTAACTATATTCTGTGACAATACTAGTGCCATTAACATTTCATAAAATCCTGTTATGCACTCTAAGAGAAAGCACATCTCTATCAAATATTAGTATCTTAGAGAAGAAGCTCAAGATAAGAAAGTGGTGTTGGAGTATGTTAGCACAAAGGAACAAATAGTAGATATCTTCACCAAACCACTACCAAGGGAAACTTTTGAATATCTTAGAAGTAAGTTAGGGGTCCTACCCCTATCTTCTATTCACTGACCGAGTTCGGTGAAAGCATCAATCTGATGACTCTATCAAATATCTTTTAGGAGTTGATGCTGATTTACACACTTTAGGATGTTCTCTAAAGGTGTATAGGAAATATTATAGGGAACAATACGGGGAACAAGAATTGAAGACAAAATGCTCTGACCGAGACTGAATTGACACATTACAGTAGGAATTCACTTCATACAGGAAGAAAATATGTTTTAGTTCTTTACTTTTTGGCATAATTGTCAAAGGGGGAGAAAACTAAGAAAGGGGAGAAGATTGAAGATTGGAATGAAGATTGAAAAAAGAGGAGAAGTGTAATGTATGGGGGAGAAATTTGTTAACAGCAAGAGAGCATTTCAACATTTTAGAATCACAACAATCCGAATCTTTTTAAGGTCAAATCAATTGGTTTTGCCATCAATGCCAAAGGGGGAGATTATTAGCATTTGGCATTATAATAGACAATGAAAGATTGTTGGCATTTCAATAAGGATATTGAGAAGGTTGTTGATGATTATGGATATAACTGATTAATGATGTTTACTATCTTGATATTATTATTTTGTCATTGATGTCAAGAAATTGATTTTCTAATTCAGTATGATGTTGCCATATCTTGAGAAGTATGATTTGAAGAATATAAAGATGTTGATAAAAGACACAGAAAGATTATGATAAATAAGGGGATGAATAAGGTATTCAAAGGGCAACTATTACCGAGTTAGACAATGATGAGATCATGATGTTTAGATTGTTTCGACATCATACATATGTTGTAAATTGTAAGGTTAATACTATACTATGTTATCAAGCAAAGAACCTAGTCGGTAAACCCTAAGGTTATTGCTATCGGCTAGTGAAGGTAGAATGTCTACCAGTTTAGTATTTATTGAGTTATAACTGAGTTGTTACCGAGTTGTAACCGAGCTGTAATAGAATGCATTAAATGTTTACATGCGTTATTTAATGAAGGAAGTTGATGAGCTGGAACTGATTAAATGATTGGTATGCCATAAATATAGTATGTTAAGAATCTATGGCAATGGAAGATCGGCAGGAAGATCTACAGTACAAATTGAACCGCAATACCCTAGCACAAGTTCCAAGAAATATATACAAATTCCAAGGCAAGGTAAAATGTTTTCAGATCAAAAGATACATTGAACCTGGACAAGTTTGAAGATCTGATGGCTATGATTGATCATGGGAAATGTGATCGAGGAGATTAAGTGGTTAGCTAATTGTTTATAAATAGGGAACTATTGATAAACAATGTATGCTGGCAAGTGTATGCACAGGGATGCTACATAGTGATTACCGAGCACAGAAGCTTGAAGACATGTTTGAATAACAGAGTATAGAAGCCCAACAAATGGACAAGATTAGTTCTATGTCTAGATTGTATTGAACAAATAAGAATCTACTTTAGCATTTTAGATGTGAAGTTGTAGATAGATTTTTATTACTATTATTTTGTGAAAGTGATAGAAAATCTCTTTACCGAGTGGACTTAACAATCTTATTTGTAAAACCCTCTAGAAAGGTGACATTCTGATTGAGTGTTTGAAATCCTTTAACAAGGTCACTTCTAACAAGGTGAAGATCCTAACAGATCTGAGGGAAATCCCTTAACTGGGTCACATCTAGCAATGTGTTTGTAATCTTTAACAGGATTTGCTTTTAACCGAGCATACTCTAGAAGAGTATATTTCTTAGTGGGTCCAAAATCCCACAATGGTTTTTCCCTATTTGGGTTTCCATGTTAAATCTGGTGTTATGAGGTTTATGATGTTTATATGCTTTTGAGTTTGCATGTTTAGCAGTTTTGGTTATATTACTAAAGTATATGTTACTGAGGTTGAATCTGATGTTTTTATGAAAGATTAAGTTTGTATAATTCACCCCCCCCTCTCATCTTGTTGGCTATTCGATCTGTACATTAAGTATTAGAACTATCAACATCATCATCATTATCTGATAAATCTGATTGGAAAGCCTAATATGCAAGAGAACTTGAAGAAAGCAGGAGAGAAAATGAAGAACTTGAAGCACTGTTTGCAAGGAAAATGTCGAAAGGTCCAATTGGAAGTAAGTATGAAGGCAAAGCACCCTTTAAATATTTTAACTGTAATAAGATTGGTCATATGGCTTCTAGATGCCCTGGTAGACATGCAAGATTAAGAGAAGAAGCTAAAAGAACATATAAGCCTAACCTTGACTATCAGAAATACAAGTTTAGGAAGAATAGAGACAAATCTTGTAATTATGCTAATGAAGGAGTTACTGATCATTCTGATGAAGATCTGATAGACAATGGATGGGCTTTTGTTGCTATAACAGAAGATCAATCGTCACCTACTGATCAATCGGTAGAGAAGGCCCTGGCAGCTAAAGTTGAAGATAAGGATGAATGGATTATTCATTCAGGATTTTCACATCATATGACTGGTGATAAGAGTAAAATCTTAACCTTTCAGGAATACAATGGAGTTCTAGTAAGATTTGGAGATGATAAATCTTGTTTGATCAAAGGAAAAGGCACTATATCTTTTGATGGTAAGCACAATATTGATAATGTTTACTATGTTGAAGGTTTGAAGTGTAGTCTTTTGAGTGTTGGTCAATTAGTTGAGAAAGGATTTTAGTTACAATTCAAGAATGGTAAATGCAAAATCTTAAACAGAACTAGTTTGAAAATTGCAACCAGTAATCAGACTAGAGGTAATATCTTTCATTTGAACAACAATGAGAAAGCGTGTTTGATTGCACATATTGATGAAAGTTGGTTATGGCATAAAATACTTTGTCATGTAAATTTTTATTGCATTGTGAAAATTAGTACAACTAAGATAGTTAGAGATTAACCTAAGATTGTTAAACCTCACAATCCGGTATGTAAGCAATGTCAATTTGGAAAGCAAGTTAGAGAAACTTTCAAGAGTATTCTAGAGAAGTCTAACAATGTTCTTGATTTAATTCATATTGATTTATGTGGTTCAGCAAGAACTAGAAGTATACAAGGAGATAGGTATTTTATGCTAATCATTGATGACTATTCTAGAATGTGTTGGGTTACTTTTCTCAGGGAGAAATCTGAAGCATTTGGGAAATTCAAACTATTCAAGGTGATGGTAGAAAATGAAACTGGCAAGAAAATCAAATGTTTGAGATCAAATCAAGGAGGTGAATTCACATCTAAGGAATTTAATACATTTTGTGAAGTGAATGGGATCAGAAGACAGTTATCAACACCCCAGAACCATAACAAAATGGAGTTGTGGAAAATAAAAACATAACTATCTTGGATGCAGCCAGAAGTATGATATCTGAAGAAAATCTACCTCATAAATACTGGAGAGAAGTGGTCAATATAGCAGTTTATACATTCAACAGAGTTCACATGAGAGGTGAAAGCAATAAGACCCCACATGAACTATGGTTTGGTAATACTCCTACTCTTAAATATTTTAGAATATTTGGAAGTAATGCTATATTAGAAGAGATGAGTATATTGACAAATTTGATCCTAGAAGTGATGAAGGAATATTTCCTGGTTATTCATCTAAGAGCAAGACATATCGATGTTTTAACAAGAGATTGCAGAAAATTGTTGAGAGTGCAAATGTGAACATTGATGAACAATTTAGAGGAAATTCAAGGTACACAGACTCTGAACCGACAATAGAGATAATCACAAATGAACCTATTGTGAATACACTGGTACAAAATGGTGATCTAGTTACACCAACATCATCTGGAGATTCAATAGTCATTGAAGAACAACAGCAAGTAAAAACACCCCAGTATATAAGGTTGAATCATTCTGAAGATCAGATTATTGGAAACAAATTTCAAGGAATCATGACTAGAGGAAGATTGGCAAATGAAGAGGCATGTCTTATTTTTCAGATTGAACCTACATCAATTAATGAGGCATGTGAAGATAAATATTGGATTAAAGCTATGGAAGATGAATTGGAACAAATTGAAAGGAATAACACTTGGTCATTAGTTCCCCAGTTTAAAGACAAAAATGTAATTGGAACTAAATGGGTTTTTAGAAATAAACTTAATGAAGATGGCATGGTAATCAAAAAAAAAGTAATATTGGTGTGTAAGGGATATTCACAGAAAGAAGGAATTGATTAGAATGAAACCTTTGCACTGGTAGCTAGAATTGAGGCAGTCAGACTTTTATTGGCTTTTGCAGCACACAAGAACTACAAAGTATATCAAATGGATGTTAAATGTGCATTTTTGAATGGAGATCTTGAAGAAGAAGTTTATATTGAACAACCTGATGGATTTTCTTTGACAAATAACAAGGATATGGTTTGCAGGTTAAGGAAACCTTTATATGGATTGAAACAAGCTCCTAGAGCTTGGTATGCTAGATTGGACAAATATCTTTTGAAGCTTGGTTACACTAAAGGTAATGCTAACAACAATCTATACTATAAAGTGACTAATGATGACATCTTGGTTATTGAAGTTTTTGTTGATGATATAATCTTTGGAGGAGAAGAAGGTTTGTGTAAAGACTTTTCTAACAAAATGCAGCAAGAAATTGAAATGTCTATGATTGGAGAGATAAAATTCTTTTTAGGATTGCAGATTTCACAGACTGATAAAGGTATATTCATATGTCAATCTAGGTACTTGAAGGAACTACTAAAGAAATTTGGCATGGAAAAATGTAAATTGGTAAGCACACCTATGAATACAACTGATAAACTATCTTTGAAGGATGAATCTACACCTATTAATCTGACTAGATACAAGTCTATGATAGGAGGTTTACTGTATTTAACACAAATAAGACCTGATATTATGAATGCAGTATGTATTGTTTCAAGATTTTTGAGTAATCCTAAAGAAAATCATGAATCGGTAGTGAAAAGGATTTTCCGATACCTACAAAGCACTAAAAATCTTGGTTTATGGTATCCTAGAGATGAAATTTTTGATTTATGTGCATACACAAATGCTAATTAGGCAGGAGATGTGGATGACAGAAAAAGAACCACTAGCAGAGCATTTTTTCTTGGCAGTAGACTAATTTCATGGTTGAGCAAGAAATAGAGTTGTACAAGTCTATCAACAGAAAAATCAAAATATGTTGCAGCAACAACTAACTATACATAGGTATTATGGATCAAGCAAATGTTGAAGGACATAAAGGTAAAATGCAAGGAACCTATAACTATCTACTATGATAATATAGAAGCAATTGATATATCAAAGAACCCAATATTTCACTCTAAGACTAAACCTGTTTCTATAAAATTCAATTTTCTAAAGGAGAATGTTGAAGCAAAAGAAGTGAAATTGGTTTATGTGAATACTAAAGAGCAGATTGCAGATATTTTTACAAAGCTTTTGCCTAAGGAAACATTTGAGTATCTCAGAGAGAAACTTGGAGTCCTATCCCCACCAGTAGAGACTTAGATAGTTGATGTTTGTCATCAACCGACAGAATTAACAGAGAAATCTTTTTATTCCATCTTTGATGAGGAGAACTACTTCTTAGGGGGAGTAGTTGGTATAATAAGTTGGTATTTTGTATTTGGTTTTGCATTGCTTTGGCATTTTATGTCAAAGGGGGAGAGATTGATATGAAAAAACACATTATCTTTTTCTTTTGGGGAGAGATTATTCCTAGGGGGAGAGAAATTATGTATTTTGATTTTTTGTTAACGATCTCTTCATGAGATTGTTGGTTTTTTGTTTTTGGCATTTCTATTTTGGCATGTTAATGGTTTTTCCATCTTGTGTTGCCATCAATGCCAAAGGGGGAGTTTGTTGGAATTTTGGATATGTTGATATGGTTTTGTCATTGATGTCAACACCTGTCATCACTTGTCAACACTTATCAACACTTGGAGATCTTTGGTTATGTTCACCGGCAAGTCAAAGAATTATGCACAGTAACCGGTATTTGGTTCACCAACAGATTATATTATTCACTGACATTTGGAATGACTTGGAGACTACTTGGTTATGTTGAAGACATTATTCGATCACTTGGTTTTGGCGATTTGGTTATTTATTTATTCAAGTTTGCATATTTGTTGTTACCGACAAATAGGTCCAGGATAAGGACTGACAGGTATATTTATTCCAGATTAGCATGGCTCATTATGGAGATAAATTATTATTATTGTAAATGCATTGAGCCGACATCATGCATCGAATATTGATTTATTTGTAATATCTTTTTGTGAGCCGACATATTCAATTGGTCTTAGGTTATGGTATACATGTAAGATCTCATTTGTGAGATTAACATGGGAATGGTAAAAGGATTGTAATAAGGTATATGTAAAAATAAGAAGAGCTATACATGCAGACATCATTTGAAGGTTGAAGGAAAGATTTTGTGAAGGCAATCATAACTAAACCAATACTGAATCCAGCAGATGAAGATGCCATTTTGTGCAGTAAATTATCATTGGATTTAACCATCCAGTTGTAGTCAGTGTGACTCTCATTTTGTGATTGAGCAGTGAGCTCTAGGCAGCTGGCCTTTCTGCATGTGTAGAATCCATATTGTACACACATAATATCTACAGTAGTATTATTTGATTGTGGGTAAGGCTTCCCACCATGGTTTTTCCCCTTACAGAGTTTCCATGTACAAATATTTGTGTTATGTTTTGTGGATGTTATTGTCTTTCTGTTTAATGCATTAATCTATACTGGTACGGTAATTGACTATCTACTGGCATAAGGTTTGGTTTACCGATATTAAGCAATAAGTTTTGGTTAAGTTAATTTTGGTTGAATTTATTAGGCAACTGATTCACCCCGCCCCCTTTCAGTTGTCTCTGGGACCTAACAGGAAGAGGATAAGAAGAAGAAATAAGTGGAGAAGAAACAAGAAGAGGAGAAAAAGAAAGAGTTAGAGAAGAAGAAAGAAGAAGAAAAGAAAAGAGTTGAAGAGGAGAAAGAAGCAGAGAACATAAAACAAGCGGATATTAAGGCCAAAGAAGGAGGGTAGACTCCTGAGGAAACTGGTGATCAAACCAAGCAGGTTGATTCCACCAATCCTATTGATCTAACTCTTTCATGTTTGACTCAATCAACAGATGAGTCTGAGCTGCTCTGAAGCATTAAACTTGCATAGGATAGATTGGAAGAATTACAGAAGAAGAAAGAACATGATGTCATACAAATTGTTGTTGACACCCTTACCAGTTTAATTCTTGGTACTAACCTCCCCAATACCGACTCCTCTCTATCCAAGCTCAAAATTCTTTGTACCATAGTGGAGGACCAGGTACAATGCTTGGAGGATGTTGCTCAAGCAACTGCAAGAAAGAACCATGAAAAGGCACTCAATATTGACTTAGTCAAGCAAATGAATGAACTCATGACACAACTACTAAAGTAGAAGGATGATATCATTGTTTCTATGGGTGAGGGTAAATTACTTTTGAGTAAAATCTGCCAACCCCATCTATTTTGTGAAGATGTGCTCAAACAGAAAGCTCAAATCCAATTGGAGTTACAGGAATACATCTACAAATTCAAGATGCCCTATGATTTATTCACTGTCTATGGACAAACTGTTCATCATTTTTAGCATCAGACTATGAAGATGGACTTACAAATCAGCAACCGAACTCAAGATCTACAGGAGCTTCAACTGCTCCTATTGCCAACACTGGAGGTTCTTCAGATATGTTTTCTCAACTTGGAAGCTATTATAGTAACTCAAGAGATGAGTACCATCGATGCAATGGAATAACTAGCATTCCAAATGAAAACTGAAAGTGAGATTGCTACCTTGCCACTTGAGTCATGGGCATCAGACATGAAGACTTTTGTGCAGAACTTTAAATCGGCTTTTGAGAAATTTCATTCCTTATTGTCATGAACATCTACTCTATTTTATTTTATAAAAGGGATACTTTGCATAACTTTGTCATTGTTGGCAAAGGGGGAGTAGTGTACATTAAAAATTTTGGTGAATGTTATCATTTTATGCACTTGTAATTTTTGCAAAGGAAGGAGTATATATGTTTAGGGGGAGTAATTTTGATCATCCCATCATTTTTTTTTGTAAAGCACTTAGATGTCAAAATTCTCTTAAGTGTTGCCATCAATGCCAAAGGGGGAGATTGTTGGTATTTTGATGATGTTTTGATTGTCATTGATGGAAACACTTACTTGATGTATGAGTTATGCTCAACTGGTAGTTGTTCCAACCAGTATTGTATGTCATTGAATGTGTAGTCTTTAGACTATCGGTATTTTGTAGAAGATAGTTTACCAGTCACAGATTGACTAAAGACCCAAGCAATATGAAGACCCCAAGTGGTACAAGGATCTCAAGCAGAATGAAGGACCCGAGTGGTAGTCAATTTCTGATCTGAACACTATGATATTCCAGTCTTCATTTTTGATAAACGGTAATCGGTATATTGTATTAACCGATATATATCTATGATGAGTTACCAACTGGTATTATTGTAATGTGAGATGAGTTATCATCCACCAACACTTTGGTGATGTTTTTATGTCATGTTACCAAATGTGTCTAGATGCACTGTACCTAGGAATTTGTAGTCTAATCTTATTGGACTGACATGAAATCAGATTCCTTTATAAGGACATCATGTCTAGGTTTTGTATGACATAGAGAAGGAAAGGTTATTATGTGCGACCATTGAAGAGAAGGTTAGTTTTGTGTGAAGAGATAAAGTGTGCAGATATAAAAGACTGAAGTAATACTAAAATGCATTAACAAGGAGCTGTCAAGGATCTAATGAAGCATAATGTGCTATTATCTAGATCATTCACTTGTTGATTACTCACATCTTCAACAAGTCTGAAGGCCTTAACCAGGTAGGCTCAGTAAAGCCTTTGTAAATCCTCTAACAAGATGGTTCACAACTATGGATCTTAAATCCTCTAACAGGTAGTCTTTAACAGGACTTATCTCCTAACAGAGATTTAGATTCCTAATAGGATCTGTTCTAGTGAAGAACATTGTATGACCTTAACCGGTCTGGTTACTATTCTGCAGATAGTTACTTGTGAGTTTCTGCTCATCGTGGTCTTTCCCATTTGGGTTTCCATGTCAAATATCTTGTGTTATAGTGATTGTGCTTTTGTGGGTGAATGCTTTGTTTTCTATTTGGTTTGTATTTATCTTAATTAGTTTATTAGTAAATCTGCTACACCAGTTATCTGCTAAAATGTTTAAGAGTTTGCTTACAATATTTTTTGGCATGCTAATTCACCCCCCCCTCATAGTATTCATCAAGAAATTTGGTATGGAAAACTCCAAACCGGTAAGTACTTCTATGACTACAACTGATAAATTGATATTGAAGGATGATTCATCTCCTGTTAATCCAACAAGATACAAATCTATGATTGGAGGTTTGTTGTATTTGACACAAACAAGACTTGATATAATGAATGTTGTATGTATTGTTTCAAGATTTCAGAGTAATCATAAAGAAAATCATGAATTAGGAGTAAAAAGGATTTTTCGATATCTACAAGGCACAACAAATCCTGGTTCATGGTATCGTAAAGATGAAAATTTTGATTTATGTGCATACATCGATGCGAATTGGGCAGGAGATGTAGATGAAAGAAAGAGAACTACTAGTGGAGCATTCTTTCTTGGTAGCAGATTGATTTCATGGTTGAGCAAGAAGCAGAGTTGTACATTATTATCAACAACAAAATCAAAATATGTTGCAGCAACAACTAATTATACTCATGTATTATGGATTAAGAAAATGCTGAAGGACATAAAGGTAAAATGTAAAGAACCTATAGTCATTTATTGTGACAATTCAATAGCAATTGATATATCAAATAATCCGGTATTTCACTCTAAGACTAAACATGTTTCTATCAAATATAACTTTCTAAAAGAGACTGTCGAAGCAAAAGAAGTAAGATTGGTTTATGTGAATACTAAAGAGCAGATTGTAGATATATTTACTAAACCTTTACTTAAGGAAAATTTTGAATATCTCAAAGAGCAGATTAGTGTAATACCCTCACCAGTAGAGACTTAGATAGTTGAAGATTGACATCAAACCGACAAAAAATAATAGAGAAATCTTTTTTTCCAGCTTTGATGGAGGAGAGCTACTTCTCAAGGGAGTAGCTGGTTATATTAATTGGTTGTGTGTTCTAGTTTTTCTATTGCTTTGGTATTTGATGTAAAATGGGGAGAGATATCTATGGAAAAACTTTTTATTTAGGAAACATTATCCTAGGGGGAGAGATTATTCATTTAGGGAGAGATATATACTCTACATTTTGATCTTGATTTCTGGTATTAATCTATTCTAGAGATTGTTGGTTTTTGGTTTTTGGCATTTTGTTTTGGCACTTAGATGTTTTTCCATCTAGTGTTGCCACCAATACCAAAGGGGGAGATTTTTGGTATTATGGATGTGTTGCCTTAGTTTTGTCATTGATGTCAACACTTATCCTTCTAGAGATCTTTGGTTATGTTGAACCGACACATTGTGTTCACCAGCAAGTTCAATGACTTATGCATAGTCACCAGTATATTGTTGACCAACAGGTTATATTGTTCACCGACACTAAGGATGACTTATTATCATCTGGAGATCAATTGATTGTGTCAAAGACATTGTTTGGATACTTGGTTTTGATATTTTGGTTAATGGTCTAATCAGGTTGATATATTTGTTGTTACTGACAAATTGGTCTATGTTATGAACTGGTATGTGTTATCTATTCCAGATCAGCACGACACATTATGGAGATGATTTATTGATTGGATATTGTTGTAAATGTATTGAGCTAAAATGATGCATCACATCTAGACTTGTTTGTAATTGATTTTATTGTAATATTCTTAGTGAGCCAACCTACACATTTGGTCTTAGGTTTTGTATATATGCAAGATCTCAATTGATGAGATATAGGATATGGGATATGGTATGTAAGGTTATGGTATTGTAACATGGTATGTGTGAATATTGAAGATCATATGAGTAGACCATAGAGAAGATTCAAGGAAGGTTTGAAAGTGATTATCAGAGCTTACCTGGTACTGAATCCAACATTGGAGATGCTATTTTGAGTAGTACATTATTCTAGGATTTAACCATCCTATTGTATTCATTGCGACTCCCATTTGAGAAGTGTGCTCTAGGTGGTTGGCCTTTCTGCATGTGCAGACCCCATTTGTATACACATACTATTTGTAGTAGTATCATCTGATTGTGGGTAAGGTTTCCCACCATGGTTTTTCTCCTTATAGGGTTTCCATGTTAAAATATATGTGTTATATGTTGTGGCTGTTGTTTCTCTTTTTGTTTCATGCATTAAGTTTTACCGGTATTGATATTAACTGTTAATCTATTAATTGACATTAAGTTTGGTTTACCGATATTAAGTATCAAAGTTTGATTAAGTTATAATTTGGTTGAAATTCATTGACAACTGGTTCCACCCCCCCCCTCTTAGTTGCCTTTTGAGTCCTAACACCATTTTGGATGCAGTAATAACCATGTGATGGAAGCTAAATTGCCTCACATCTACTCGAGAGAAGTAGTGAGTACAACAGTCTACACATTCAACATAGTTCATAGCAAAGGTGAAACCAGTAAGACCCCTTATAAATTATGGTTTGGACATACACCTACTATTAAATATTTCAGAATTTTTGGAAGTAAATGTTATATCAAAAGGGATGATTCAATTGGGAATTTTGATCCTAGATGTGATAAAGGGATATGGATATTTCTTGGATATTCAATTCAAAGCAAAGCATATAGGTCTTATAACAAAAGATTGCAGAAAATTGTGGAGAGCGCAAATGTGAAAGTGGATGAGCAATAGAGAAATCAATCTATATTATATGATACGGAACTGATAGAGGAAATGATCATAATTGAACTAGGAATGTCTCAACCAGTACAAGACACTGATATAGTTACACCAGTACAATCACAAAATTTAAATTTGACTGATGATTAGAATAGTGAACCTGAAGTTCAGAAGACACCAAGGTATTTAAGTTAAATAAATTTGAAGATCAAATCATTGGAGATAGGAACAAGGAAGTTATGACAAGAAGAAGACTAACAAATGAGGAGGTATGTCTTATTTCTCAAAGTGAGTCGACATCTGTTATTTAATCTTGTAAATATAAACATTGGTTAAGGGCTATGGAAGATGAATTAGATCAAATAGAGAAGAATGAGACTTGGACTTTAGTTCCCCGGCCTAGAAATAAGAATGTTATTGGAACTAAATGGGTTTTTAGAAATAAACTAAATGAGGATGGTCAAGTTGTAAGAAACAAGGCTAGATTGGTTTATAAAGGATACTCTCAAATGGAAGGAATTGACTATGGTGAGACATTTGCACCTGTAGCTAGAATTGAAGTTGTTAGACTATTTTTTGCTTATGCAGCATATAAAAACTATTAGGTCTATCAAATGGATGTTAAATGTGCATTCTTGAATGGTGAAATTGAGGAAGAGGTATGCATTGATCAACTTGATGGATTTTTAGTGATAGATGATAAAGATATGGTTTGCAGGTTAAGGAAAGCTTTATATGGATTGAAACAAGATCCTAGAGCTTGGTATGAAAGGTTGGATAAATATCTCCTGAAGATTAGTTTTACTAAAGATAGTGCTGACAGTAATTTATATTATAATATCACTGATGATGATATTCTAATTATTGAAGTATTTGTTGATGATATCATTTTGTGAGGTGAAGATAAATTGTGAATGGAATCCTCTAATAGTATGAAGAATGAATTTGAAATGTCCATGATTGGTGAGATGATATTTTTCTTAGATTTGCAGATTACTCAAACTGACAAAGGTGTTTTTAGCTATCAAATTAAGTATCTAAGAAAATTGTTGAAGAAGTTTGGTATGGATAATTACAAACCGGTAAGTACTCCTATGGTGACAAGTGAGAAATTATCTATCAAAGACACATCTGGACTGGTAAATTTGACAAGGTATAAGTCTATGATTGGTGGCTTGTTATATCTAACTTATATTAGACCAGATATTATGAATGCAATAAGTATTGGTTCAAGATATCAAAATAATCCTAAAGAAAATAATGAATGTGCAGTAAAAAGGATATTTCAATATTTGCAAGGATCAACAACATATGGTTTATGGTATTCTAAAAATGATGATTTCAGTTTATGTGCATATACTGACTCAGATTGGGTAGGAGATACTGATGACATGAAGAGCAGTTCTGGTGGAGCTTTCTTTCTTAGAAAGAAACTAGTTTCATAGATCAACAAAACACAGTCATGCATTTATTTATCTATTGTAGAAGCTGAGTATGTTGCAGTAGCAACTAATTGCACTCAAGTCTTGTGGATGAAGAAAATGTTGAAGGATATCAAGGTAAACTTTAGTGAGCCAGTAGTTATCTATTGTTATAGCTCTGCATCTATTGACATGTCTAAGAATTGGGTATTTCACTCTAAGAGTAAGCACATATCAATAAAATATAACTTTCTGAAAGACAAGGTAGAAGAAAAGGAAGTCAAATTGGTTTATGTGAACACTAAAGAACATATGAAAATATATTCACTAAACCATTGTCTAAGGAATCATTTGAGTATTTGAGAGACAGGTTAGGGGTATCTACCCCTTTGGTAGAAACTTAATTGATGGAGCATACCATTAGTTTGGTATGCATCATCAGCTTTATCCTTTGCTCCGGGTTGATGTAGTGGTGCTACTACTTAGGGGGAGTAGTCAGCTTTGTGATTCACAAATTTTTTGATATCTATGTCATATCCTTGGAATTGATATCAAATGGGGAGAGTTATATGTGAAAAATAATTTTTATGGGAGAAAAATTTAGATCAGTTTCAGATTGGACTGCACTCCTTAGGGGGAGTTGCTTGAATTTTTCAGTTTTTCATTGTTATATCTTCTATGAGAAATGTTTGGCACTTCTTGGCAATTAGATGTTTCTTTTTCACATCTACTATTGCCATCAATGCCAAAGGGGGAGATTGTTGGCAATATGCATGAATTTATTATGTATTGCATTGATGTTTTGTCATTGAAGTCAGCACTAGTTGCTTTGGTTGGTTACTAGTAGACAGGTTTTTACTTACTGGTAGAAGATCTAGTGTTATCGGTAAGGGTTTAAGGTTTTACCAAAAGAGATTTTACTGAGAATCTTTGACATGATGCATAAGTGGTGTTGGTGTGGCTTCTAGATGGAATTTAGGATGCAGAAGGTGATATTTGATCATGCCTCAACTGGTTGGAGACATCACTTTGGTGTGGTGGACCCAAATTATGTTTGGTACCTATCTAAGTTATGGACCGATATCATGTTATGTGTTCTCTACATGTTATCGGTATGTTTTATGGATTGGTTATTGTTGTTTTTCTCTTAAGCCAACATGACATATCATTTTAATAGGGATATATGTAATGATCTTATTGTAATATCTTTTAGGTGGTTGACCTAATTGGTTTAGGCCTTAGGGTTTGTATAAATTGATGTAAGATCCTATTGTAGATCACGGGGATGGGAATGAAATGTATCATGGTCATGGAATGAAATATCATATGCAAAGGAGATCTAGTTAATTATAGGTGATTGAATTGGGTTTAAGTAAGAGGTCAAAGGCCTCTAGTATTGAGCTTAACCAGGACTGTAATCAGGCATGGTAGATGCTATCTCTGGAAGTTCATTCTTCTGGATTGTTGTCCAATTATCTTGAGGTGGTTATAACCTCTTTGTAGTTAGTGAGACTCTTTTGTAATAAGAAATACACTCTAGGCAGTGTGCCTTCCTGCATGTGCAGGCCCCTTATTGTATCACATACTTTGTGCAGAAGTATCATCTGACTGTGGTAGGATTCCCACTATGGTTTTTCCCTTTACCAATTTTTCCACTTACAAATTATGGTGTTATGTGGTATGGTTGCATTGTGTTAATTCTCTATTTCATTCTTAAGTTTTATTGCTTACCGATATCTATTTCTGCTATTTCGATATTCAATGTTTATTTGCTCTGGTTAAAGGTTATAAAGTGGTTTGATTAACATAATCTTTTGACAACTGATTCACCCACACCTCTTAGTTGTTCACCAATTATCCTAACATATTCAACTATGACCTCCTTGTTTGCTACCTTCTCCCTCAAGAAGTGATACTTAATTGCAATGTGCTTTGTTCTTGAGTGCATTACTGGATTCTTGGAGATGTTGATTACACTTGAGTTATCACACCAGATTGGAATAAGATCTGGTATGTCCACATGTATGTCCTTCAATGAATGCTTCATCCATATTACTTGTGATCAACATGTAGCAGTAGCTATATATTTGACCTCAATAGTGGATAATGAAATTGAGTCTTGCTTCTTGATGTGCCATGATACTAACCAATCTCCTAAGTAGAAAGAACCTCCACTTGTACTTTTCTGGTCATCAATACTTCCTACTCAATCTGCATCAGTATAATCTTGCAAAGAGAATTCTCCTTTCTTTGGATACCACAGGCCATAACTGAGAGTTCCTTGCAGATACCTGAAGATTTTTCTGACTGCATTTGTGAGACTGTTTAGGAGAATCTTGGAATCTTTCTACCATGCAAACAACTTGTATAATATTTGGTCTAGATGCTATTAAATATAAAAGACTACCAATCATAGACCTATACAGTGTTTGCTTAACTTCTAGTGACTCATCTTGTTTTCTCAACTTACAAACGGTAAGCATGGGAGTACTTACCAGTTTGTTGTCCTCCATTTGAAATTTCTTCAGCATGTCTTTCGCATACATGCTTTGAGACATGAAAATTCCTTTCTCATGCTGTGAGATATGCAAACCAAGAAAATAGGACAACTCACCCACCATGGACATCTCAAATTTTGTCTTCATCTGATCTCCAGATTATTTGCACATGATATCCTTGTCTCCACCAAAGATAATATCATCCACATATACAACCACTATAATCATGTGATCTCCATTTACCTTGGCACACAAGTTACTATTTACATTCTATTTGTGGAATCCTTGCTCCTTCAAGTATTTATCCAACTGGGAATACCATGCTCTGGGAGCCTACTTCAAACCATACAAGGCTTTCTTCAATTGGAATACAAAACTCTCATCATCATACAAAAGATAACCATCTGGTTATTCCATATATACCTCTTCTCCAAGGTTACCATTCAAAAAGTAAGATTTGATGTCCATTTGGTAGACCTTGTAACCTTTATATGTAGAGAAAGCTAAAAACATTCTTATTTCCTCTAGCCTAGCAACCGGTGCAAAGGATTCTTTGAAGTCAATACCTTCCACTTGAGTATACCCTTTGCAAACTAACCTTTCTTTATGATGTATTATCTTTCCTTCTTCATTCATTTTATTTTGGTAGATCCACTTGGTACCTATCACATTCTTGTCTATCGGTCTAGGAAGAAGTTCCCATCTTTGATTCTTCTCAATTTGTGTCAACTCTTCATCCATGGCATCTACCCATTTCTCACTCTTGCTAGCTTCATCAAAAGTTTTGGGTTCAAACTATTTCATGAGCCATAAATTTATCTACTCATCATTTTGGGCTAGTCTTCTTCTCGTTTAAACACCTTCATTCTTATCTCCTATGATTTGTTCTTCTGGATGGTTCTTCTGCACATGCCGGTTGGATTTCTTGCTTGGTGTTTCCTCTATTGGTCCATTTTTAGAATGATCTTCATGCTAATCATCTGAGACATCAATATAGGGTGTCGATGCAAATTATTTCTTATGTAGGTCTGTTGATATTGTTGTAATATTGTTTTGTAACCGGTAGGAAGAATTTGTAGAGTGAACCGGTATTTATATATACTGGAGAGTTGAACCAGTAAACCCTACCTATTGATTTGATAAACCCTAACCGATTAAGTTTGGGGAAATGGTTATATTGGGTTACAATCTGATGATGAGTGGTAATGATTATGACATGTATGATTATTGTATGAAGACAATTTCAAGCGATTTTGGTGCATTAATGTAATAGTTTTTATCTAGGGAATGAGAAAGTATACTACATGTAATGCAAAGCATGTGATGAGTTACTAGGTTTGATGAAGCGGTGATCAAGGAGAGATCTAGGTTTTCTTGATTGATGTGTAGAGATTGCTATGTAATCCAATGGTCATACTTGAACCGACTTGTTTCTAATTTCTATGAGAATTAGGTTTTTGTTGTGTTACCGACCTAATTGATTTTTTATAAGGTCGATGAAGTTGTTTAGTTTCAGTGTTGGCAAATATTAGTTGAGTGTGTGGTTGCCGAACCGGATGATGTATATACAAAACCTTAGACCGAATGTGTAGGTTGGCTCACTAAGAATATTATAATTAAATCAATTATGAATAAGTTTTGATGTGATACAACATGTCAACTTAATACATTTACAATAATATCTGGTCAATAAATCATCTCCATAACGTGTCGTGCTGATATGGAATAGATAACGTATACTAGTCCATAACGTAGACCTATCTACTGGTAATAGAAAATATGTCAACCCGATTAGAACAATAACCAAAACACCAAAACACCAAAACCAAGTATCCAAACCATATCTTTAACATAATCAAGTGATCTCTAGATGATAACAAGTCATCATCTATGCCGGTGAGCCATAAAACTTGTCGGTGAGCATATATTGGTGACTATGCATAAGTCATTGACCTTGCCGGTGAACACAATGTGTCGGTTCAACAATAAACCAATATAACCATAGTCCCAAATCAACAATGTAGATCTCTAGAAGCATAAGTGGTGACATCAATGAAAAAACCAATGCAACACATCCATAGTACCAACAATCTCCCCCTTTGGCATTGATGGCAACACTAGATGGAAAAACATTTAAGTGCCAAAATAGAATGCCAAAAACTAAAAACCAACAATCTCCAGAATAGATCAATACCAAAAATCAAAACCAAAATACAAAGAGTATATATATCTCCCCCAATGAATAATATTTTTCCATAGATATCTCTCCCCCTTTGACAACAAATTCCAAAGCAATTAAGAATAAATACTAGAACATACAACCAACTACTCCCCTGAGAAGTAGCTATCCTCCATCAAAGTCAGAAAAATATTTCTCTGTTAGTTTTTGTCGGTTTGATGCCAATCTTGAATCATCTAAGTCTCTTTCGGTGAAGGTATTACCCCAAGATTCTCTCTCAGATATTCAAAGGTTTCCTTAAGAAAAGGCATTGTAAAGATATCTACAATCTGCTCTTTAGTATTCACATAAACCAATCTTACTTCTTTTGCTTCAACATTCTCTTTCAGAAAATTATACTTGATAGAGACATGCTTAGTTTTAGAGTGAAATATTGAATTCTTTGATATATCAATTGCTCCTAAATTATCACAATAAATGATTATCGGTTCTTTACATTTTACCTTTATGTCCTTCAACATTTGCTAAATCCATAGTACATGAGTACAATTAGTTGCTGCTGCAAAATATTTTGATTCTGCTATTGATAATGATGTAGAAAATCTGCTACCAAGAAATAATGCAACACCAGTCATACTCTTTTATGAATACCAAGAGGGGGGGTGAATTAGTATATAAGAAAATACTGAACTTAAACACTTTAATAGTTTAGCAGTAAACTGGTATAACAGTTTAACTAACAAACCGGTTAACACAAAAGCAAACCAAATAGCAAATAAGGCATTCACCCACAGAAGCACAATCACCATAACATGAGATTTTGATGTGGAAAACCAAATGGGAAAAACCATGATGAGATGAAACTCACAAGTAACTATCTGCAAAATAGTAACCAGACCAGTTAAGGTCGAACCAGTTAAGGTCATACAATGTTCTTCACTAGAACAGATCTTATTAGGAATCTCAATCTCTATTAGGAGATAAGTCTGATTAAAGACTACCTTGTGAGAGGATTTCAGATCCACAAATGTGAACCACCTTGTTAGAGAATTTTCAAAGGCTTTTATGGTCCTACCTAGTTAAGGGTTTCAGACTTGTCGAAGATGTGAGTAATCAACAAGTGAATGATCTAGCAAATAGCACAGTTTGCTTGGTTAGATCCATGATAGCTCATTGCTAATGTATTTCAACATTACTTCAGCCGTCAGTAAATCCACACTCTATTACAGCACACAAACTTGATCTTCTCTTCTAAGATTGCACATACAAAAACTTATCAACCATCAAAAACCCTAACAACTACATCTTCTAAAACCCTAGACATGATGTCCTTAAAAAGGAATCTAATTTCATGTCGGTCCAATAGGATTACATTGCAAGTTACTAGGTTCATTGCATCTAGACACATTTGATAACATGACACAAATCACCATCAAAGTGGCGGTGGATGGTAACTCATCACAAAAGTACTGGTTGGTAACTCTCATAGAGTATTACCGGTTCATACAACTTTACCGATTACCAATTGGTAACTCATCACAGAGTAATACCGGTTTAAACATTAAACCAATTACCAGTTGTCCTAAAATGAAGATTGGGAAAATGATATCTGCCACTTTAGTTTCTTCACTCCGCTTGAGATCCTCGAACCACTTGAGGTCTTTATACCGCTTGAGATCGGTAAATACTTTCTGCAAAACACCAATAGCCTATAGACTATACTGCAATACCGGTTTGGAACAAATACCAGTTGAGCATAACTCATATATATAAAAAGTGATCTCTAAGCAAGTGTGTGTCCATCAATGACAATCACAACATAAACATAAAAAATGCCAACAATCTCCCCCTTTGGCATTGATGACAACACTTAGGAAAATTTTGACATCTAAGTGTTTTACAACAAAAATATGCCATAATCAAAACTACTCCCCCTAAGCATATACACTATCCCTTTTGCAGAAAATACAATGTATACTACTTCCTTATAGAGATAAACATGAAAGTATACATAGCATGCATCAAAATTTTGAATAGAAAATACTACTCCCCCTTTGCCAACAATGACAAAGTGTAGCTAAATAACCCCTGTGTCCATTAGCATTTCAATAATAAGATTTTATGACAATTAAGAGTGAAACTTGTCAAAAACCGATTTAAAGTCTTGCATAAATGTCTTCATGGATACAGACCATGACTCAAGCAATGAGGTAGCAACCTCACTCTCCATTTGCATTTGGGATACATGTTCCTCCATGGCATCCAAGGTACTCATCTCTTGAGTAACCGTCAAGACATCCTGATTTAGATAGCATTTCTAAAGTATTTACAGTCTTGGTAGTAGAACCAGTTATAGTTCCTACAACTCCTTGGTCCGGTTGCTGATCTCCAAATCAATTCTTGCAGCCTGAAGTTGAAACTAGTGAACGGTTTGCCCATAAGTGGTAAAGGAATCATATGGTGTCTTGAAGGTGCTTATGAATGTCAGCAAATTAGTTTGTAGTTTGTCTTTTTGAGAAAGCACATCATCACAGAATAGATGGGGTTGACATATCTTGCTAAGTAGTAGATTCCCCTCATCCAGAACATCTTTAATGTCCTTCTGTGCCTTTTGTAGATTAGACCAGAGCTCATTCAGCTTCTTCACCAAGGCAGTGTTCAAAGCCTTTTGATGCTTCTTTTTTGCATTGGCTTCAGAAATATCTTCTAGACATTGCACTTGGTCCTCTAAAAACTGTGCATAAGATCCTCAATTGAGCTAGAGTGGAATCGGTACTTGGGAGACTAGTACTAGGAATCAAACTGGTGAGAGTTTCCACCACAATTTGAATCACATCTTCCTCCTTTTTCCTCCTTAGTGCATCCAATCACTCTTGAGCAAGCTTAATGCTTTGCAGTAGCTCCGTTTCATTCACAAACTGGAGGTCAATGGGACTGGTGATGTCAGCCGGTTTGGCTTTATCACCAGTTGCCTTTGGGGTCTCTATATGAGCACTCTTTACTACTTCCTCCTTTTCTTTGTCTTTCTGCTTATCTTCTTCTACCTTCTTATTCTCTTCAACTTCTTTCTTTATTTTCTCTTCTTCCTTCTTCCTTTCTTCTTCTTTCCACTTCTCTTCTTCTTTCCTTTCCTCTTCCTTCTTCTTCTTCTCTGCTTCCTTTTTCCGCTCTTCTTCCTTCTTCTCCGCTTCCTGTTTCTTCTCATCTTCCTTCTTCTTCTTCTCCTCTTCCTATTTCTTCTCATCTTCCTTCTTCTTCTCCTCTTCCTATTTCTTCTCAAATTCCTTCTTCTTCTTCTCCTCTTCTTGTTTCTTCTCTTCTTCCTTTCTCTTTTCCTCTTCCTTTCTCTTCTCCTCTTCCTTTTGCTTCTTCTCATCTTGTTTCTCCTATTGTGCCATTTCTGATGGTGTATCAGGGGTAACATCTTCACCATTCAGGGCATCAACATCAATGGGGTCCATTTGCTCAGTGACCTGTTCTCCCTCACTGTTATACACCTCATCCGGTTTTGCAATTTCGAATTCTTGTTCAGCCTTTTTGTTGGCTTCGAATACTTGGTGCAATCTCAAAGCAGCTTGGGCATGAGAGTGGGTATCTTTTTCCACCTCAGGGACTCTCCCTTCTAGCAACTAGAGTCTCCTTCTTCGCATAAAGAATAGGCCTTTATATTTTTCCATAACTTCATAGAGTTTGAAATTAGATACATGAGGAAAATATTGTGCATATATTTCCTCTCTTATTTCCTATTCTTTTTCTATGGAAATGTGCCATTTGTTGTCTAAAGAATTATATAAAGAATCCGGTGTCATAGATTTGATTTTTGATGGCGACTGGCCATTAATACATAAATATTGAATGACTGCCTATTTTACTTCCTCCTTTTCATTATCATTGAAATCATCAAAAAAATATACTAAGTCACTTAGCACTTTCCTCTTAATATTCTTAATGGTTCTTTGACAATGTGCCAAAGGTTTGTAAGAGGATATATCAATATTTATTGGTGCTGATGATGCCGGTTCACTGCTGGTTGCCTTTGTCTTCTTCCTCGTTTGCCTAGTCTTCTTAGGCAGTTCTTCAGATATAGTGTCTTCTGAGTCTGGTGTGTTGCTTTTTGTTTTCCGCTTTCTCTCAAAGACTTTGGTAGCAACAACTTCCGATTTCTTCTTTGTCGGTGACCACTTGGTCACTTTAGGACTCGCTAGAGTAACCAGTGCTGATACAGATGGTACTGCCTTCCCTTTCTTCATTGAGGTCTCCTCAACTGGTGTAATCCTCTCCAGATAGGTGCCAATTCTCTTCTCCTTGGGATCAAGTAGTGAGGCAAGTAGGGTAGAAGCATATCTGTCTAGCATGTCATACATTACCTCATAACCCATAGGCTCCACTTCTTCCTTTCCGGGCTCAACAACCTCCATTATGCACTCATCTACTTTGATGATAAAGCAAATGACCTCTTCATACTTCTTGACAATATCATTGGATATTCTCACCCTTTGGCTCATCTTTCATATGAACTCATCAAAGTATTTGTTTAGGACTTTAGGGTAACTGATTCCAACCGCTTGTAGACTTTCCCTAATTTTCTTTGTAATCGGTTGGCTAGCAGACCACTGAATATCACTAACTCCTAGAAAGTAGCCTTAGAAGTAGAAGAACAATCTGACCAGTAGTTGTCCATATTTAAATCTCAAGGCATTGTCCTATTTTATTGACTTTAGGTTCACCAGGAGTTGCCTTTGAATACAGGTGCATAAATCAAATGAGGCATCTACCATAATCATCCTGTACCTAGAATTTACCACTGCAGTAGAGATAGAGTTGATCTTGCTAGCATAGAATGTCCGGTAACCTATCACCATGTAGGCATACTTGACCAGATCATCCTTGATTTTATTGATGGGCATTCCCCTTTGATCACTCATAGAATTGGTGAGCTTAGTCATTTGAGTCTTGTTGATCTTCCTTAGGGCTGGCACTTCCCCAGTATTACAAAAACTTGTGATGGCATGAATTGCTTCCAGTGTGATGTCATACATCTACTCTAAATACATTTTGTCACTTTGCAATCTACTTAGAATGATGCGAATGCGATCATCTGAGAATTCTTCAAGGAAATAGACTGCATTATGAAGCTTCTTCTTTTCCAAGATATTAAATTCTAGTTTGATCTTCTTGTCCTTTCACAGAACAAACTCAACTGAGAATGGATCACTAGAGATCCTAGGTCTTCAATTTTATAGTCAATGTAATCTGAAATACCTTCCTCTACTATAGCACCAATGGGAATTTGGGATAGGGCATTATATTTTGCCTTCTGTTGTATGAAATCAACTGAATCAATGAGTGCACTAAAGCTAGAGTGATATGCTAAAGCCATGATGAACAGAGAAACTTGAGAAATACCTTCGAATGTCAAGATTTAGGGCTTGCAATTTTTGCTTTGACAATCACCACTTCAGTTGCTGGATTACCGCTTTGAGTTCTACACTTGACCGATTGATGATATCTTCAGATTCTTCTTCAAGGTTTTGAAATCTCTCTGAATTGCAAGACAAATTGCCTTTTGTTGCTCTGCGCTTGAAAACTTCTTCGCTCAAAAATTGATAAGTGAAAATGACTTGAAAATCCTTTTTAAATGAATTCTTCAACTACCATAATAAATGCTTCACTATTAGGGCGTAAACCTTAATTTACCTTTTACCATTTCTAATCTTCTGCCAATTGAAAGGTATCACATACTGGTTAAGGTCTTGTACCGGTGTAAACTGGGGGTTCAAAATATTTCACCGATTGTCCCCCCTAAGCTTTTCTCTTGCTTAGTTTTCCGATTCAGTGACTTCCACATTAGGTGCGGAAACCAGTTCTTCTTGAGACACTTCTTCTGGCTTCTTCTTCTAGGTTTTCTTCATATCCGCTTGAACAGTTTCAACATCAATCTTTCCTTCTGGAGTGACTGATATATCATCCGATATATTCTTTCTCATCCTACAGATTCTTGTTGTATGACCCGATTTGTTGCAATAATAGCAAATCATTCCAGGTGCTCCCCAAGGTCCATTATTCATGTTTCCATTCTTTCTTCTGCATGTTGCAGTAGTGTGACCACTACCATGACAAATCAAATAGGTTGCTCTCCATCCAGCTACCGCTTGATAGTCATTGCTTCCTAATTGATTATTGTAGGTATTAAACTGGTTAGGATTTCGGTTCCCAGAGGGTTCAGGAAAAACTCCTTGACTCCTTTGAGGATACCTTCCGGTGGTGTGCATGATAGACCTGCATTCAAATGCTCTATGCCCAGACTTGTTGCATGCATAACAATTTCCATTGAATCTATTGGATGTAGGCTTATTGTTTAGAAAGTAAGGAAAATTGTTGTAAGCCTTGTTTCTACATACATTTGCAGTGTGTCCTTCCTTGAGACAATTAAAGCAAATAGGTTTGAACTTTTTCTTACCTTTATCCTTTGATGTCAGTTGTTTGTTTGATGCTACATCTTTTTCTCCAGAGGTCTCACCTTCTTCATAACTAGAAAAACCAAGTCCAGTGGTATTCTTCACCGGTTTAGCTGATTCAAGCTTCTGCTCTAGCTTGACAGTGCTCTTATTGAATTTGGCAAGTATTTCCTTTGACTTAGTAAGTTCTTTGGTAATAGCAGCATTGGACTCCTTCAAGGTTGTATTCTCAGAAATAGCCGAGTTTAGTTCACCTTGCATTTCCTCTTTTTCCACTTTGCTTTCTTGGAGATGAGCAGTAAGTGCACTGATTTCTTGCTTCAGCTTGGAGATCTCGTGATCTTTGAATTTTACCAGATCTTCATCTTTTCTCTGGTTCTCAAGCTCTTGACACATCCTGATAGTTAGTCCTTCCAATTCCCTTCTTAGGTTGGCATTAGACTCATTCAGTTTTTCAACTTCTCCAACTAGGGCTTCCATGTCCACTTCATCAAAGGAACTGTTTTCAGTTAGCTCCATCAGTTTCTCAACATGCTCTCTCCTTTTTGCCAGAGAGGCCTTATACTTGACTTTGAGTTCATCATAGGCTTTCTCAGACTGAGTGAGCCCATGAGAAAGTTCCCTCATAGTGTACTCCCCCATATCTCTTTCCAAGTGGTTAAACTTATAGAAAGGTTGGCTTTGATACCAATTGATGAATACTAAGAGGGGGGATGAATTAGTATACCAGAAAATACTAAACTTAAACACTTTAACAGTTTAGCAGTAAACTGGTATAACAGTTTAACTAACAAACTGATTAACACAAAAGCAAACCAAACAACAAATAAGGCACTCACCCACAGAAGAACAATCACCATAACACAAGAGATTTTGATGTGGAAATCCAAATGGGAAAAACCATGGTGAGATGAAACTCACAAGTAACTATCTACAGAATAGTAACCAGACTGGTTAAGGTCAGACTAGTTAAGGTCATACAATGTTCTTCACCAGAACAGATCCTGTTAGGAATCTCAATCTCTATTAGGAGATAAGTCTGATTAAAGACTACCTTGTGAGAGGATTTCAGATCCACAGATGTGAACCACCTTGTTAGAGAATTTTCAAAGGCTTTTCTGGGCCTACCCAGTTAAGGGTTTCAGACTTATCGAAGATGTGAGTAATCAACAAGTGAATGATCTAGAAAATAGCACAGTCTGCTTGGTTAGATCCATGATAGCTCATTGCTAATGCATTTCAGCATTACTTCAATCTTCAGTAAAATGACACTCTATTACAGGACATAGACTTGATCTTCTCTTCTTAGATCGCACATACAAAAACTCATCAGCCACCAAAAACCCTAACAGCTACATCTTCTAAAACCCTAGACATGATGTCCTTAAAAAGGAATCTGATTTCATGTCGGTTCGATAGTATTACATTGCAAGTTCCTAGGTTCATTGCATCTAGACATATTTGATAATGCAACACAAATCACCGTCAAAGTGTCGGTGGATGGTAACTCATCACAAAAATACCAGTTGGTAACTCTCACAAAGTATTACTGGTTCATACAACTTTATCGATTACCAGTTGGTAACTCATCATAGAGTAATACTGGTTTAAACATTAAACCGATTACCGACTGTCCAAAAATGAAGACTGGGAAAATGATAACTGCCGCTTCAGTTTTTTCATTCCGCTTGAGATCCTCGAACCACTTGAGGTCTCTATAATGCTTGAGATTAGTAAACACTTTCTACAAAACACCAATAGCCTATAGACTATACTGCAATACTGGTTTGAAACAAATACTGGTTGAGCATAACTCATATATACAAAAAGTGATTTCAAAGCAAGTCTATGTCCATCAATGACAATCACAACATAAACATAAAAAATGCCAATACTCTTTTTGTCATCTACATCTCCTACCCAATTTGCATTGGTGTATGCACATAAATAAAAAATTTTCATTTTTAGGATACCATAAACCAAGATTTGTTGTGCCTTGTAGATATCGGAAAATCCTTTTTATTATTGATTCATGATTTTCTTTAGGATTACTCTATAGCCTTGAAACAATACATACTACATTCATTATATCAGGTCTAGTTTGTGTCAAATACAGTAAACCTCCAATCATAGATTTGTATCTTGTCAGATTAACAGGAGCTGAATCAACCTTCAAAGTCAATTTATCAGTTGTAGTCATAGGAGTACTTACTGGTTTAGAGTTTTCCATACCAAATTTCTTTAGAAGTTCCTTCAAGTATTTTGTTTTTCATATGAATATACCTTTATTAGTTTGTGAGATTTGCAATCCTAAAAGGAATTTTATCTCCCCAATCAGAGACATTTCAAATTCTTCCTGCATCTTGTTAGCAAAGTCCTTACATAATCCATCTTCTCCTCAAAAAATGATGTCATGCCCAAAATTTAGGGAAAAACACAACCAACAATTTTTTCTTTTTATTTTTATTTTTTATTAAAACACTTAACTATAAGCAACCATTGCTTAAATTCATGAGACAACTTAACAAGTTGTTCCAAATGAATTTCTTAATTGATATCAATTACTAACATAACAATTATGATAATTCCTACTATTACGTGGAACGAATGATTATTATAAGAGTAATAATAAATTCACTCAAAAACCTTTCCATTTCTATTACGTTAATATTATCTAATTGAGCAAATACAATTAGGGTGCCAACATCATTATGATAATTATATTGTCTGGTAAAAGACTCCACTTGAGATGATAGGGTACGCATGTCTTAGCCCCTTAATTTTATTATAGAGAAATTATATTGCCCATTACAATATCCTCTTAAATTATTTATTTTACTATATTGAATCATTCCGCTTAATTTTAAAAATAAAACCATTTAGATCTCTAAAATGTATTTATATAATTTAATTCAAGTTGTTATATATTACTTTTTCCAACATCAACTATTTAATATTTTGTATTCGTTAATCACATTACCCCTTGCTTTAAATTCAATTGATTGAACCTCTAAACTATGTTTTACCCAAGTATGATAATAATAATGTTGTAGGATATTTCATTATATTTTCCATTAAAATTCCCAAAAAGGTTAACCTCCAAAACAATTAGAATTTTAAGCATTATTTTTAAATATGCCCTCTTGACTATTACAATATTTGTAAAATATAAGCACCTAATAAAATAAATAACTCTTCTATTTGTCCTATACATTATATATAAATGTATATTTAACATTGATAAAGAAAATTAAGGATGGTAAATAAACTAATTAAATTTAGGACAAATTTATACTTCCATAATTTTTAAACTGTATATAAATATATATATATATATAAATATGTATATTTATAAATACACATATGATTATATATATAATTATATATTTATATTTATCTATTATACACTTATATAACTAAGGTGAGGTTTATCCCCCTTTTAGTTAAACATTCTAAATTTACCATGATTCCCATGAACCCTAATTTTGTTTTTTTTAACCATTATAAATGCCTATTTTATTTTATTTATTTTTATACTTTCGGAATACCCTAACCCCTCCGGGTTAGGGTTCCATTTTTTTTTGTTTGATGAAACAGGGGGCCGAGTGGACAAGGAACAATAGAGCCATTTTGGGGAGGTGGTTGTGTGAAAGGGGAGGCGGAAGGTCTCGGGGAGGGCTCCCCGCAGGGTCGGCCACTGCCGGCCTGCGGGTCACAGCCCACAATGGTGGCCTTGGCCGCCACTGTGGGTCACGGCCCGCAGCCAGCAGCGCCGCCGCTGCGGGGCCGCTGCCCACTGCAAGGAGGGGGCCACCCTACGGGGGTTCCATAGGGGCCGAGCCCCTTTTCCTTGTATTATTATTTTTTTTTAAATTAGTTTTTTTTTTAATTTAAAATAATTTGCTTGAAAATATATATATAAATTTTATTTTTTTTATAATATATTTTCTTGAAAATACCCGTTTCTAAATAATATATATATATATATATATATATATATATATATATATATATATATATATATATATATATATATATATATATAAGTTTCTTTGTTTATTTTTAAGAGAGATTTTTTTTTTTTAAACATTTTATAAATGCATGTAAATTTGTATATATATATATGATTATATTGAATCTAGGGCTTATATTTTCTGTGTACAAATATATAGATATTTTTATTCTGAACAGTTTTAACAGATTAGATGAATTCTACTGACTTAAATCATTGCATTTATTTCTACTTATCAAAATCCTAGTTGCCAAAAGAAATAGTTAGGCTATCTAAATATGGCTTTTCTTTCTGCAACAATGAAGTAATTAACAGTATTAATTATACTTAGAACAACATCTTAAGAAATTATTTATTTAAATAAATCTAGTTAACTATAGAATTTATTTATATATATTATGTTTAAAATTTGTATATATATATATATATATATATAACCAATAAGTTTCTTTGTTTATTTTTGAGAGTTATTTAAAAAATAAAAATAAAATTTATAAATGCATGTAAATTAGTATATATATGTATGATTATATTGAATCTAGGGCTTATATTTTTTGTGTACAAATACATAGATATTTTTATTCTGAATAGTTTTAACAGATTAGATGAATTCTACTGACTTAAATCATTGCACTTATTTCCACTTATCAAAATCCTAGTTGCCAAAAGAAATAGTTAGGCTATCTAAATATGGCTTTTCTTTCTGCAACAATGAAGTAATTAATAGTATTAATTATACTTAGAACAACATCTTAAGAAATTATTTATTTAAATAAATCTGATTAACTATAGAATTTATTTCTGTAATGAACAAATGACAAAATTTGATAAATCTAACAACAACTATTTAGATGACAAAATTTAATAAATCTGTCCGCAACTAGCTTAACTTATAATTTATTAAATAAAACCTTAGAGATGGATATAATATTTTTTATTTTATTTTCTGCAAATAATTTAAATAACAGATTTAAATAAACTAAATTTAACATTTTCATGTATAGATCAAATGTTTTATTACCAGCCTACTATATCCATGCAAATCTCATTTTCATCTCCTTTCTAATAATTTGTTTTATATGCATAATGGAAATAAACAATTTGCTTTCTTTTCAAAATATTCTATACACAACAAATGTTATATTTTTTTTTCAGAACCATAGAAAATTAAAAACCCGAAATTACTTATTCCTTTTCTGCAATCTAGCACAAATAATATTTACATTTCTTTACAACATATTTCAAAGACACTATCATCATATTACAAATGGGTCTCTCATTATTATAGATGAGGACTTTTAAAACAAAATAATAAAAATATTTCAAATCAGATTCTTGCATCAAATAACCCCATTGATTTTCCACTATCCCAAATCCTTTCTTTTCATCAACCTACAAATATAATCAAAGAGATGACCATGGAGTGCTCACCTCCCAGCCTAGGCTAACTAATAGCCACCCCCGAGCTTGGAGAACCAAGCCCTAGACAGGTAACACACATGAAAACACAAAAGACAAGGGAAAACACAATCACATTCCCAACCTGGGGCTACACTGCACCACACATTGTGATGTCTTTTCAAAGGTGGTAGTGGACCAAGTACCCCGAGGAGACTACAAGTATGGTAAGACATATAGCCACCTCATGGCAAACCAATTACATCAAGTATAACAACCCCATATTCCTTATGCCCCCTAAGGCATTCATGCCTTATTTCCCTCCTTATGACCTCCAATGCATAAACAAGCCATGCAACAAGGGTCACATAAAATCCCTTGTGATCACTCTCATAACAAGAGCCTCTCACTCGAGGGATTTCACTTCAACCACCCACAAGACCCTCCTCTCTCCCAAGAGTAGGAGGTCTTGATTACTCCCAAAACACATACATTGCATAAGCACAAAACACCATATAAATTTTCAAGAAATATATGCATGAAAACTAGTCTTTTACGCAAGCATTTCTTTCAAAACAACATGCAATAAGAAAACATTATAAGAAAAATAGAACCAACCTTAAACTGCCCAAAGGTATGCTAGTTTTGTTGAGGATGAGCAGCCCAATTCCACAAGCCTTTTCTTTCTACCCTTAGCCAAAATTCCAAATCCCCAAATCTATCTTTTTCTTTTCAAAATTCTTTTGTTTCCAAAAATGGAGAGTAGGTGATTACCCACTAATTTTCTAATTCTTGCTTAAGAAGCCCTTTGTGAGAGTTTTCACAAGTTTCTAAAAACTAAAAAGGAAGGTAAGGTAAAATGGGAAAGGGAACTCTCATTCAAAAAGGAAGGTTTACAACTTAGTTCAATTCTTCTAATTTCAATTTTCGCACAAATTAGAAAAGTCACTTTTTAGGGTGTCTAAAAAGTCACATGGGAGTAAAAACTTGCCTAAAATTACCCCTAACCCTTAGATATACCTTATGGGCTTTAGGAAACCTTGTTAAACTACCCCTAGGTGTCCATTTAACCCTTTTTTAACCTCTCTGAAGTTTATTTTCGGGTCAAACATATGTTGACCATCCCAAAGATTCTTTACCCAAGGCATTTATGACATCTCATTGCATTAATTGAAAAAGCTATAGTTAAACAATTCCCACCAAGAGACAAATTTAAAAATTCAAACATAAATCCACACATGTGTCAAGTGACACAAAGAAATTACTTTTACAAAATTATACATGAAATCGTGTCTCTCATGGGATTTACATAAATCAATTAAATAACACTTAACACACATGCATCATTTACTATTATGAATTAAATATGACACAAACGGGGTGTTGTCTCTCCAAATGGACAAACCCTTGTTTTACGAACATACATAGGTCTAGGTTTGGTTCTCCATAATATTTCCATGGTCACATGGATAACTTTTCCTGCACAACTCAATCACACATTAGTAATTTCGAATAACCTCATATAATATAAAGCACATGAATAAAAATACACATCGAACATTCTGCATACAATATACACTTACACAAACCAATACATCTTATATCCAAATAAATTCACATAAGCAATTATCACAATTCTCATAATTTTACTCTATACATAAAACATGCATTTTATTCCTATCATCATAGTAAAGTCTTGCAATTCCAATAATGACATACACTATCTCAAATTCATCCTATTCTAGAATCATGTAGATTCCTATATCATAAAGCATATAAATGAAGCATCAATCCTACATCAATGTTATCCAAATCATGGAATCCAATAAGTTCTAAATCTAGATATAGTTGACATAAGTCAGATCAAGATTATCCAATCAGTGGATCTTTTAGGATTTCAATTCATAATATATCAAAGTATACACCACCAGTGAAATAATTCTATAACTTGGTTCAATTACTTTTCTCACCAATCTATCTTTCTAACATAGCCCATTCTATTGAATTATATAACATTTATTAATAGGGTCAAACATGGTCAACTAAGTTAATCAAAGCTTGGTTTGGGGAAGGCCTTACAAATGATATCATTAACAAAAACTTCAATAACCAAGATGTCATCATTAGTCACTTTGTAATATAAGTTTTTGTTAGCATTACCTTTAGCATAACCAAGCTTCAAAAGATATTTGTCCAATCTAGCATACCAAGCTCTAGGAGCTTGCTTCAATCCATACAAAGCTTTCCTTAATCTGCAAACCATGTCTTTATCATTTGTCAATGAAAATCCATTCGGTCATTCAATGTAAACTTCCTCTTTAAGATGACCATTCAGAAATGCACATTTTACATCGATCCTGATATACTTTATAATTCTTATGAGTTGCAAATGCAAGAAATAATCAATCTGCCTCAATTATAGCTACCGATGCAAAGGTTTCATTTAATCAATTCCCTCTTTCTGTGAATATCCTTTACAAAATAATCTTGCTTTGTTCCTGATTACCTTACCATGTTCATTAAGTTTATTTCTAAATACCCATTTAGTTCCAATTACATTTTTGTGTTTAGGCCAGGGAATTGATGTCCATGTATTGTTCTTTTCTCTTTGTTCTAATTCATCTTCCATTTCTTTTATCCAATGTTCATCTTGACATGCTTCATTTGCCAGTCTTCCTCTTGTCATAAACACCTTGATACTTATTCCCAATTATCTGATTTTCTGAGTGATTCAATCTTACATACCAGGGTTTATTCACATGTTGTTGTTCTTCAATCACTGTGGAATTCTCTGATGATGTCGGTGTGACTGGATCCACATTCTATACCGGTGCAATCTATATTGGTTCATTTATGATCATCTCAACTACCGATTCCGAATCTACAGACCTTGAATTTCCTCTAAAGTGTTCATGTATCTTCACATTAACACTTTCAATGATCTTTTGCAATCGTTTATTAAAACATATATATGCCTTTCTCTTAGATGAATAACTAATAAATATTCATTCATCACTTCTAGGATCAAATTTACCAACATACTCATCTCTCCTAATATAGCATTTGCTTCCAAATATTCTGAAGTATTTAAGAGTAGGAGTACTACCAAACCATAGTTCATAAGGGGTCTTACCAGTTTCATCTTTGATGTGAACTCTGTTGAAAGTGTAAACCGTTGTATTCACTGCTTCTCTCGAGTACACATGAGGTATATTTGCTTCCAATATCATGCTTCTAGCTGCGTCCAGAATAGTTTTGTTCTTCCTTTCCACAATTCCAATCTGCTGAGGTGTTCAGGGTGCTGATAGTTGTCTTTTAATTCCATTCACTTCACAAAAAGTATTAAATTCCCTAGATGTAAATTCTCCTCCTTGATCGGATCTTAAACATTTGATTTTCTCACTGATTTCATTCTCTACCACTGCCTTGTATAACTTGAATTCTCCAAAATCCTTTGATTTCTCCCTGAGCAAAGTAACCCAACACATTCTAGAATAATCATCAATAATTAGCATAAAATATATATCTCCCTGCAGACTTCTTGTTCTTGCCAGACCACACAAGTCAGTATTAATTAAATCAATAACATTATTAGATTTCTCAGAAATACTCTTAAAATTTGTTCTAACTTTCTTTCCCATTTGACATTCCTTACATACTAGATTATGAGGTTTCACAATCTTAGGTAAATCCCTTACCGCCTTAGTTGAAGTAATCTTTACAATGAAATCAAAATTTACATGACAAAGTCTCTTATGCCATAATCGACTTTCATCAATATGTGCAATCAAACATGTCTTATCACTGTTATTCAAATGAAAGATATAACCTTTATTCTGATTACCAGTTGCAATCTCCAATCGAGTTCTATTTCTGATTTTGCATTTTCCACTCTTGAATTGTAACTGAAATCCCTTTTCAACTAATTGATCAACACTCAAAATATTATACTTCAAACCTCCAACATAATAAACATTGTCAGTATTGTGCTTACCATCCAAAGATATAGTGCCTTTTCCTTAGATTAAACAAGCTTTATCATCGCCAAATCTTACTAGATCTCCATTATATTCCTGAAAAAGATAAGAATTTACTTTTATCATGATTCATATGATGTGAACATCCACTATCAATGAGCCATTCATCTTTTTCCTCAATTTTAGATGTCAGGGCCTACTCTTCCGATGGGATAGTAGGTTCTGATTGATCTTCTTTTATTGCAACAAATGCCTATCCATTGTCTTCCGATTCTTCATCATAATCATCTCTAACTCCTTCATCAACATAGTAACATGATTTATCTCTGTTCTTCTTAAATCTATATATCTGATATTCAGGGTTAGGTTTATATGTTCTTTTAGCTTCCTCTCTCAATCTTGCATGTCTATCAGGACATCTAGATTCTATGTGACCAACTCTATTGCAATTAAAACATTTAAACAATTCTTTACCTTCATATTTACTTCCAACTGGTCCTTTAGGACAATTCCTTGCAAATAGTGCTTCAAGTTCTTCATTTTCCCTCCTGACATCTTCAAGTTATTTTGTATAAAGTTCTTTCCAATCATATTTTTTAGATGATGATGATGCAGATGATGATGCTCTAAAGGCTAAATCAGTCTTAATTGTAGCAACAGGACCAAATTCCTTAAACTCAAATGCTGAAAGTTTTCCAACCAAGGCATCTCTAGTTACTAATGTATTAGGCATTGTTCTCAACTCATTAATAACAATTACTTTCATTTTGTAAGCTGGTGGCAAAGATCTTAAAACTTTAGAAACAATTTCATCTTCACTTAAGGATCCTCCACAACATTGTATTCCTCAAACAATTTCATTAACTCTTTCCATGAAAGCAGAAATTCTTTCATCTTCTTCCATTTTCAAATTTTCATACCTAACCCGATAACTGTTATGATTAATGATAGTCCCAAAGATACTAAGAGTGGGGGGGGGGGTTGAATCAGTAGCTAACCGGTTTACAAAAACCTTATTAAGTATTTTGCATTCCAAAATAGTGTACCAGTAAATAAGAATTAATGCAGTAAATAGGAACAATAAAGACAACATAGAAAACATACCATAACACAAGATGTTTAATGAGGAAACCCGATGTGGGAAAAACCTCGATGGGATTTGTGACGCACAATATTCACTCACTAGCCAATGAATAAATATTACTTATAATGAGGGGCTTGCACATGCAAGAAGGCCAATTGCCTAGAGCTCATTGCTCAATCTACAAAATAGAAGTCTCACTAACCTACAAAATGGATTATGAGAATCTAGTACAATGTACTACTTCAATTTAGCATCAACTTTGCTAGGTTTAGTACCAGTTTAAGCTCTTACTATAACCATAAACCTTATACAAAATCTGCCTTATGCATTCACATATATCTTCCTTATTATTTGCTCATTCTTATTCCATCTCATATATCAAAATGGTTTACAAGATCCCATACTATATATGGTGAAAAATGGATAACAACAATAACTAAAAGGTTAAATAAGTTCAACCACAAAACTCTAGCCTAACAACAACAAAGATCCACCATAACATATCAAGATTACCTAAGACAATGCAAATCAAATGAAATCACAAAGATTTGTTACTACTTATCAAATTGCCATTAGTTTTATATACAAAGTCATTCTATATACTCTAGTCGGTTACCACTACCGAAATATTTAGTCGGTATGAACAGCCTAGTCGGTTACAGAAGGAAAACAGTCACAAAGCCCAGTATACACTGAGTTGTCTACCGAGTGTTATTTCATGTCTACCGAGTAGTAAAGATAATACACCAAGTTGATATACACCAAGTGAAATGTGTTACCAGATTCATTGAACCTGGACACACATATGAAAATGTGTTACAAGATCGAGGCACATAGAACCGTTATCACATTGGAAATTGCACATACAGATTTTGTATAATTTTGAGGTCATCTAACCAATGAAATATTTTCCATGGTTATTTATTTGAGAAATCATGTTTGTAAGATCGAAGAAATGAATCAGATCACTGACATAAGAAGTCTATTTATAGAGCATGAATTTAGGGTTAGAAAGATATGTGAATGTGAGAAATGTGTGTGCATATGTGTATGAAGCAAGACTTATGTGATACATGAGAAATCACAGAGTATTATGACTGTTATAGAGACACAGAGGTCACCAAGAAGGTTATTAGAGAACACTCGAGGAATAGAGTAAACAGAAGGGTTTACCGAGTTACTTTATGAGTTATCGAGGCATGCTATAGGCAAGGTAATCTTATTTTGAGCACATAGAATCTGCTACAACATTTCAAATGTAAAGTTGTAGATATTTGTAAAGTCTTATTGTAATATTTTGAAGTTGTAAGAGAAACCTTTAACAGGGTAAAAGACTCTAATCAAGTCTATAAATTGTAAATCCTCTAACCAGGTGCAACATATATATAATGTTGTAAAATCCTTTAGCAAGGTAGATCTAACAGATCTTGTTACTCCTAACAAGGTAAGCTATCAGAAATAGCTAAATATGTAGCTCTAACCGAGCACTCTTTATTATTGCAGTAGTGAAGTTGTGGGTGCCATCCCCACCGCAGTTTTTCTCTCTAACCAAGAGTTTTTGTGTAACCAAAATATATGTGTTATGGAGTGAATCATGTATGATTGTTACTCATTTGTTTTAGCTTTATGTTATGTTACAATAGTTTTTGGTTTATGCATAACAGTAAAGATATTGTTGAGAAAAGGATTTGAAGTACTGATTCACCCCTCCCCTCTCAGTACATTAGCTTTCCATATTGGGCCTAACAAGATTATACCATCACATGTCCAATAGGGTTTGGATCTCCATTCTTCCTATCTCCATTGATCTTGCTTGATATATTTGCTCTCAGATTTTATATGTGCACAAGAGTTCTACAAAGAATGGAAATGTGGTTGCAAGTAAGCTTGATCACATATGAAAGAGTGTAGTCAATTGATCATGATGCATAGATTGATTAGTTAGGGTTGATAATTAAGAAAGAATCTCCTTATATAGAAGACACTATATGAAATGGAGGGATAAGATTGAGAAGTGTAAAAGATAAATGGTTGGCTAGGATTAGAGGGTAGGTAGGAAAAATAAGAAAATAATGAGAGGGTAGGTAGTGTATGAATTAAGAGATGAATGACATGTGTCATGGGTAGAAAAGGCTAATGAATTAATTAAATAAATAAATAAAGATTTATTTAATTAATAGAGGTGGGATCAATTAAATAAATAAGATATTTATTTAATTTAAGAAAAGGGGAATTTAAATAAATAAATGTATTTATTTAAGTGAGAAATAAGGCTAGAAGAGGATAAATGAATTAATTAAATAAATAAATATTTATCTAATTAATAGAAGAATTAGGCTAAAGTAATTAAATAAATAAAGATATTTATTTAATTAGACATGACAATTTTAGGTGTCTACACATAAATATATGAGTCTATTACAATATGTCATGCCATCTTTACAAAAGATAATTACAATTAAATACAATAAACAAAAGTTTATTCCTGTTGGCTGGGGTGTTGGTATGCATTGTTCCTACTGCCGGTGAAGTGTCTGCCGGTGCCGGTGCCTGCCAGTGGTTTACCAGATGAATGCCACAAGGTTGCCTGAAGGTTGTCATCAATGAAAACACCATCATTTCTCATTAGAGTGTAGAATGCCAACAATCTCCCCCTTTGGCATTGATGGCAACATTCATGAGAAAAATTCAAAAATTGTTTCAAAAAGTGAAGTCCAAAAATTTACCAAAAAGAAGTGCTCCCCCTGAGCAGATGATCTCCTCTGAATAGCCATTTTTCTCTATCCACTACTCCCCCTTTGACATCAATGACAAAGGTTGTCAAAAATTGTCAAACGAGTGCAAAAGTTCACCTTAAGGTTTGTAACCGATTGGTTACAATCATAAATATATTAGACAAAACCAAATTTCAACTCTGCATGAATCTATTGCTATCATTCATGGTTGCCTCAATTCATTGGATCGTATCGATGAGATGATGCATATGCTCTTTCGGTGATCTTTCCCCTTGAATTAATGCCTTAGAGATCTCATTTCTCAGAGAGATAAGAGTATCCAACTTAGGACTAATTTTATAATTAAGCTCTCTAGCATTTGCCTTGATCTTTTCTTTTTCCTTCTCAATTTTCTCTAACTTGTCCTCAAATCTTGCTATTTCTTGCTCAATAACTGATATAGGTTTGGATGAACCAATAATGTTATCAACTATATCATCAATTTACTTTTGTACTCTTCTTATTTCTTTTTCAATGTCCTGGGTCAACAGATGTGGCTTGCATGTTTCTTTGTATAGTTCCTTATACTCCAAAATTGTTGTATTCAATGCTAGTAAAAGTGTATTAATATGTTCAGTGCACTTTTTTATTGTCTCCTTAAAGAATTTTTCTTTTTCTTTTTCCATTTTCTCTTTGAATGTATCCTCATTCACCTTATCAACTATTATTACATTTCTAGCAATAAATTTAGACAATGTGTCTAACTAACCCAAAGAATCCTTTACATGATCTACATTACATTACAAATTAGGTCATCAATTTCCTCTTTCAAGTTAACTGGATGTACAATTAGAAGTTTTTCAACCTTAAGTTTCTTGTCCAACTCCATTACTGCAATCCTCTTTGCATCTAACCTTCTATATAGATCATTTGGTAAGTCATCTACCACTTCAATTAACACTTTCTTGTATATGTCTAGATGTAGAATAATACTGTTTTTAATACTTTCCTTTTCTAAATCAGTGAATGTGTTATACAATTTGCTCACATTTGCCAAGTTACCATCATCAGTGATTTCATTCAGTAAATTATCCAAAGGTGGTATAACCTATTTCTATTTCTTCTTGGGTGTTAAATTCTTTGTCAGTTGTCTTACCGCTTGTTGCTTCTTTCTCAGAGTTCTTGTTTTTTTGGGTGAGGGAGAGGGTATCGGTGAGGGTTTTCTCTTCCTATCAACTCTCTTAAATTCAAAAGGTATCTCACTATTAGATGATTTACCAACCGGTGAAATATGTACCTTCGGTTGCAATCCTTTCAATTCACTTTCCTTTATTCCAATAAGGTTCATAAAATTTTCTTTTATTTCCTTTGCCTGTTTTGATGCATCTCTTATATACTTTTCTCTTCTCTTCCTTTGTTTCATTGTTTATACACCACTTTCAATTGTTTATGATGAATACTAAAAGGGTGGGGGGTGAATTAGTATGCCAAAAATCTTTGCACTTAAACACTTTGCAAGACTAACTACAAACCGGTAAAATAGTTTAATAGACAAACCGGTTAGAACACATGCAAACCAAAATGCAAATAAGACATTCACCCACAGAAGCAATACCACCATAACACAAGATATTTGACGTGGAAACCCAAATTGGAAAAACCAC
The DNA here is from genome assembly GCF_030272615.1 of Cryptomeria japonica. Classification (NCBI taxonomy): domain Eukaryota; kingdom Viridiplantae; phylum Streptophyta; class Pinopsida; order Cupressales; family Cupressaceae; genus Cryptomeria; species Cryptomeria japonica. Next base: position 215,606,310 of record NC_081405.1, on the reverse strand, counting down.
GGTGAGCTTTAACTCACAAGTAACTATCTGCAGAATAAGAACTAGATCGGTTAAGGTTAGACCGGTTAAGGTCTTACAATGTTTTTTATTAGAATAGATCCTATTAGGAATCTCAATCTCTATTAGGAGATAAGTCCAATTAAAGACTACCTTACTAGAGGATTTTAGATCCACGGATGTGATCCACCTTGTTAGAGGATTTACAAGAGGATTTTGGCCCTACCCGATTAAGGGCTACAGACTTGTCGAAGATGTGAGTAATCAACAAGTGAGTGATCTAGCAAATAGCACAGATTACTTGGTTAGATCCTTGATAGCTCATTCCTAATGCATTCCAACATTACTTCAGTCTTCTATACATTCATAATCTCTCTGACTCCTCGACCACCTTAAACCCTAGCAACAACATCAACCTCAACAACAACTACAACAACATAAAACCCTAGACATGATGTCCTTATAAATGAATCTGATTTCATGTCGGTCCAATAGGATTACAATAAAGTTTCCTAGGTTCAACACATCTAGACATATCTGTTAACATGACACAGAAAGCACCATTAAAGTGTCAGCACCATCAAACAATTGGTGGATGGTAACTCATCACAAAATGTCGATTGGTAACTCATCATAGAGTATTACCGGTTCATGCAAAATATCGGTTCAAGTAAAATGTTGGTTGCCGATTTGACAAAATGAAGACTGGGAAATATGTGTTCCATCGCTTTGATCCTTCATACCACTTGAGATCGTCGAACTGCTTGGGGTCAACATACCACTTTAGATTAGTAATCACTTTATACAAAACACCAATAGTCTAAGGACTATAATGCATCATATCGGTTGGAACATGTACCGGTTGAGATTTAACTTATCCATACAAAAATGATCTTAGTGCAAGTGTCTATCCATCAATGACAATCACAACATAATCATCAAAAATGCCAACAATCTCCCCCTTTGGCATTGATGGCAACACTTAGGAAATTTTGACATCTAAGTGTTTTACAACAAAAATATGCCAGAATCAAAATTGCTCCCCCTAGGCATAAACAGTATCCCTTTTGCAGAAAATACACTGTATACTACTTCTTAACAAAAATAACATGAAAGTATACATCACAACATTCAAAATTTATACTTCTCCCCCTTTGCCAACAATGACAAAAATAATATTACAGACTAACCCATGTTTCATTAAAATAATAAGAGTTTATGACAATAATAAATAAAACTTGTCAAAAACATATTTGAAGTCCTACAAAAATTGTTTCATAGATAAGGACCAGGACTCAAGTAGGGAGTTGGCTACTTCTTTCTCTATTTGCATCTGGGAGACTTGTTCTTCCATGGCATCTAATGTGCTCATCTCATGTGTTGCCGTTAAGGCATCCAGATTAAGATAGCACTTCTGAAGTATTTGTATATGTGGGAGTAGAACCAGTTGTAGCTCCTGCAAATCTCATGACCGAATGCTTATTTCCAACTCTAATTTGGTAGACTGGATGTGAAACCGGTGAATGGTTTACTCATAAGTTGTACAAGAGTCATACGACAACTTGAAGGTGCTCATATATAACTACAAATCAGATTGAAACTTTTGCTTCTATGCAAGCACATCATCACAAAATAGATGGGGTTGGAAAATATTGTTTAGTAGAAGATTCCCCTCATCTAGAGCATTCCTTATATCCTTCTGTTCTTTTTGCAACTCAGACTACAGCTCATTAAGCTTCTTCAATAAGGCAATGTTGAGAGCCTTTTGATGCTCTTTCTTGGCATTTGCCTCTGCTACCTCCTCTAAGATCTACACTTGATTATCTACTACTATGCATAGGAGCTTCTGTTGTGCCAATGATGAGTCGGTAATTGGGAGGTTTGTACCGGGTAACAAACTGGTAAGAGTGTCCACCACTGCTTGGATCATATCTTGCTCCTTTTTCCTTCGTATCACTTCAAGGCGTTCTTGAGCAACCTTGATGCTCTATAGTAGCTCCATTTCAATTGTATACTGGAGGTCAATGGGACTAGTGAGGTCAGCTGGTTTGGCTTGATTGTCAGTTGCCTTAGGAGTCTCCATCTATGTGCACTTTGCCGCTTCAGCTTCCTTGTTCTCCTCTACCTTCTTCTTTTCTACTTCCTTCCTCTTCTCCTCTACCTTATATTCCTCTTCCTTCTTCTTTTCTGCTTCCTTACGCTTCTCCTCTTCCTTTCTCTTCTTCTCATCCTCTTCCTCTTTCTTCTTCCTTGCATCTTCTTGTATCTTTTTCTCTTCTTCCTCTTCTTTTCTTTTCTTCTCTTCTTCTTTTCTCTTTTCTTCCTGTTTCCATTTCTCCTCATCCTCTTCCTTTTTCTTCTTCTCCTCTTCATCCTTCTTCTTCTTCTCTTCTTCATCCTTCTTCTTCTTCTCCTCTTCCACTTTCTTCTTCTCTGCTTGCTTCTTTTCTTCCTCCTTTTTGTCCTCTGTTTCCTTTTGCTTATTTACCTATTCTGCCTGCTTCTCCTGTCTTGTTGCTTCCGATGGTGTACCCTAAGCAACATCCTCTCCATCCAGAGCATCAACATCAATAGTGTTCATAGGCTCAACAACCGGATTTCCTTCATCATCAAACACTTCATCCAGTTTTGTCACTATTGGTTCTTGTTTAGCCTTCTTGTTAGCTTGAAGCACTTTATGTGTATGAACTGCTGTTGTCATATGCAAATGAGTGTCTTTTTCAACATCATCAATTCTTCCTTCCAACAACTAGAGTCTTCTTCTTCTGGTGAAGAAGAGTCCTTTATTTTGGATGATGACATCAAATAGCTCTGAATTTGATAGGTTAGGAAAGTATTGAGCAAACACTTTCTCCCTGATTTCCTATTCTTTCTCTATGGCAATGCACCATTTATTATCTAGGGACTTATACAAAGAATCTGGTGTCTTAGATCTAATTTCTAAGGGCGACCGGTCATTAACACATAAATACTTAATGATTTCTTTTTCGCCTGCTTCTTTTTCATCATCATTGAAATCAGCAAAATAATCAATCAAATCATTCAACACTTTTCTCCTAATGTTTTTGATAGTTATTTGACAATGTGTCAAAGGTTTGTAGGAGGAGATGTCAATATTTACCGGTGCTGATGATGCCGGTTCATTCTTTGTCTTCTTAGGTTTTTCCTTAGACATAGTTTCTTCTAAGTCCGGTGAGGCATTCCTTGTTTTCCTCTTTCTCTCAAAGACTTTAGCAGGTGCTACTTCCGGTTTCTTTTTAGCTAGTGACCACTTGGTCACTGTAGGATGGGCTGTAGTAGTTGGTGCTGATGCTAAAGGTATTGCTTTTGCCTTCTTCACTGAAGGTTCTTTTCCTTTCTTTGCTGAGGGTTCCTCAACCGGTGTTACCCTTTTTAGGTAGGTGTCGGTTCTCCTTTCCTTTGGATCAAGTGGTGAGCTAATAAGGGTAGAGGCATATCCTTCCAGCATATCATTCATTACCTCATAGCCCATAGGCTCCACTTCCTCCTGTCTGGGCTCAACAGCCTCCATTATGCATTGATCCACTTTAATGGTGAAACAGATATCATCTTCATGTTTCTTGACAATATCACTTGATATTCTCATCCTCTGACTCATTTTGTGTCTGAACTCATCAAAGTACTTGCTCAGAACTTCAAGGTAACCGGTTCCAACTGCTTGAAGGCTTTCCTTGATTTGCTTGGTTACCGGTTGGTTAGCAGACCATTGGACATCACCTACTCCTTGAAAGTAGCCTTGGAAGTAAAAGAACAACCCAACCAGTAGTTGTCCAAACTTGAACCTCAATGCATTATCATGTTTGATCCATTTAAGATTCAACAGGAGTTGCCTTTGCATACTGGTGCATAGGTCAAATGATGCATCCTCCTTGATCATCTAGTAAGAGGCATTTACCGGTGCAACAAATACAGAATTAAGTCTACTGACAGAGAACATTGGTAGCCTATCACCATGCAGGCATACTTGACCAGATCGTCCTTGATTGAATTGACAGTCATACCTCATGAGTCACTCACTGAACCAGTGAGCTTGGACATTTCAGTCTTGCTTACCGTCCTTAGGGCTGGCACTTCCCCTATATTGCAAAAACTAGTGATGACATGAATTTCTTGCGGTGTGATATCATGTGTTCTTTCCAGGTACATCTTGTCACCATGAACTCTTCTCAGAATGATCCTAATGTGATCATCTATGAAATCCACTAGGAAATAAACAACATTGTGGAGCTTCTTCTTCTCCAAAATACTATACTCCAGTTTGATCTTTTTATCTTTTCCACAAAATAAACCTAGCTGTGAGTGAATTGCTAGAGACCCTAGGTCCTCAATTTTACAATCTATGTAATATGAGATTCCCTCTTCTACTATCACACCAGTTGGTACTTGTGATAGGGCATTATATCTAGACTTGCGTTGAATAAAGCTTGTTGAATCTATAGATGCACTAGAGCTAGTATGGGATGCAGAAGCCATGATAGAAACTGGAAACTCAAAAAATACCTTTCAAAAATCATGAATTTAGGGCTTTTAGATTCTTCTCCACCTCACACTCCGTTGGTTGCAGAATCACTACTTTGCATTCTTCACTTGACCATTTGCAGTTTGAATTTGAATCTCCTTCAAGGTTTCCAACTTTCTTTGAATCACAGTACAAATCACTTTATCATCGCTCTGCACTTGAAAAACCTTCTTCGCTTCGAGAATGATAGTGAGAAATGATTTGAAAATTCCTTTTAAATATATTCCTCACCTACTGCAATTAATGCTCCACCATTAGGGCATAAACCCTAATTTGCCTTTTACCATTTCCAGTCTTCTGCCAAATGATAGGTATCATATACCAGTTAAGGTCTTTTACCGGTGTAAACCGGGGGTTCGAAACATTTTTCCATTTGCTCCCCCTAAGGTTTTCTGATGCTTAGCTTGCCGGTTCCGATATTTCCACACTAGGTGCAGAAACTGGTTCTTCTTGTAACACCGCTAGTTTCTTATTCCAGGTTTTGTTCATATCCACTTGAACAGTGTCAACATCAATCTTTCCTTTCAGAGTGACTAGTATATCATCAGATATGTTCTTTCTTGATCTATAGAATTTGGCAATGTGACCTGGTTTGTTGCAGTGATAGCAGACCAATCCAGGTGCTCTCCAAGGTCCATTATTCATGTTGTCGCTCTTCCTTCTGCATGTTGCAATAGTGTAACCATGACCATGATAGATCATATAGTTTTCTCTCCATCTGGTTGCCGCTTGATAGCCACCGCTTCTTAGCTGATGATTGAAGGCTTTAAACTGGTTGTGATTTCGATTCACAAAAGGTTCAGGACCAACTCCTTGGGTTCTCTAAGGATATCTTCTAGTGTTATTCATAATAGACCTGCATTTAGATGCTCTATGCCAAAACTTGTTGCATGCATAATAGTTACCATTGAATCTATAGGATCTAGGTTTATCATTTAGGAAATAAGGAAAATTATTGTAAGCTTCACTCCTACACACATTGGCAGTATGTCCTTCTTTAAGACAGTTAAAGCAAATAGGTTTAAACTTTTGCTTACCTTTATCCTTTGATGCCGGTTGATTCTTTGATGTTCCAGCATTTGTACCAGAGGTATCACCTTCCTCACGACCAAAATAACTAAGTCCATTACTATTCTTTGTTGGTTTAGCCGACTCAAGCTTTTGTTCTAGCTTAACAATGCTCTTGTTGAACTTAGCAAGTATTTCCTTTGACTTAAAGAGTTATTTGGAAATAGCAGCATTTGTTTCCATCAGGTTTTCATTCTCAGAGATGACAATGTTTAGTTCTCCTTGCATGTCTTCCTCTTCCACTTTGCTCACATGGAGTTGAGTAGTTATGGCACTGATCTCTTGCTTCAGCTTGGAGTTTTCATGATCTTTGTCTTTGACCAGATCTTCATCTTTTCTCCGGTTCTCAAGCTCTTGACACATTCGAATAGCCAGTCCTTCCAATTCTTTTCTTAGGTTGGAATTGGATTCATTCAGCTTTTCTACTTCTTGAATCAAGGCTTCCATGTTTGCTTCATCAGAGGAACTATTTTTAGATAGCTCCATCAACTTTTCTGCATGTTCTCTCCTTTTTGCTTAAGTGCCTTGTATTTGACCATAAGATCATCATAGGCTTGCTTAGATTGAGTGAGTCGATGGGTAAGTTCCCTCAATGTGTATTCCCCCATATCTCTTTCCAAGTGGTTAAACTTATAGAAAGGTAGGCTCAGATACCAATTGATGAATACTAAGAGGGGGGATGAATTAGTATGCCAAAAATCTTTGCACTTAAACACTTTGCAAGACTAACAGCAAATCGGTAAAACAATTTAGCAGACAAACCGGTTAGCACACATGCAAACCAAAATGCAAATAAGACATTCACCCATAGAAGCAATACCACCATAACACAAGATATTTGACGTGGAAATCCAAAATGGGAAAAACCACGGTGAGATGGAACTCACAAGTAACTATCTGCAGAATAGGAACCAGACCGGTTAAGGTCTTACAATGTTCTTTACCAGAACAGATCCTATTAGGAATCTCAATCTCTGTTAAGAGATAAGTCCGATTAAAGACTACCTTGCTAGAGGATTTTAGATCCATAGATGTGAACCACCTTGTTAGAGGATTTACAAGAGGCTTTTAGGCCTACCCGGTTAAGTGCTACTGACTTGTCGAAGATGTGAGTAATCAACAAGTGAGTGATCTAGCAAATAACATAGATTGCTTGGTTAGATCCTTGATAGCTCATTCCTAATGCATTCCAACATTACTTCAGTCTTCTATACATTCATACTCTCTCTAACTCCTCAACCACCTTAAACCCTAGCAACAACATCAACGTCAACAACAACTACAACAACATAAAACCCTAGACATGATGTTCTTATAAAGGAATCTGATTTCATGTCGGTCCAATAGGATTACAATATAGTTTCCTAGGTTCAATGCATCTAGACATATCTGGTAACATGACACAGAAAGCACCGTTAAAGTGTCGGCACCATCAAACAATCGGTGGATGGTAACTCATCACAAAATGTCGGTTGGTAACTCATCACAGAGTATTACCGGTTCATGCAAAATACCGGTTCAAGTAAAATGCCGGTTGCTGGTTTGAAAAAATGAAGGCTAGGAAATATGTGTTCTGCCTCTTTGATCCTTCGTACCGCTTGAGATCCTCGAACCGCTTGGTGTCAACATACCGCTTCAGATCGGTAATCACTTTCTGCAAAACACCAATAGTCTAAGGACTATAATGCATCATACCGGTTGGAACATGTATCGGTTGAGCTTTAACTTATACATACAAAAATGATCTCAATGCAAGTGTGTGTCCATCAATGACAATCACAACATAATCATAAAAAATGCCAATAGTTTATGCACTGCCAAAAACTTTTTCTATTGGTTCTCTAGGTGCTTCTAGCAGGGTTTTAGCATAAGTCTAAATAATATTCACATCAGCCTCATACCCCATTTTAGTTACCCATACAGTTCTAGGAAGAACTGCTTCCATCCATATTTCATCTTTCTTAATCATAAAATAGATTTCCTTACAAATTTATCTACTATACTCTGTGGTAGTCTCTCTCTTGTTTTCATTTTGGCTTGGAAAGCTTTGAAATATTCAGTTATATTGTTTTCCCTAGGAGTACCCATGCCGGTGAAAGCTTCTTGCAATTGTTTGCCTACTAGTATGTCATATCCAAAATCTTTCTGTCCACTACCAGGAATTTGTTTTGAGAAATACAACATAAGGCATACCAAAAGATTACCAAAATGAAATGTCCCTTTCTTTTCATCTTTTATCTTTTTCAAGTTATCTACTAGTACATCCTTTAGCCATTCACACACATCTATTTTGTATTATTATTTACCATATCATAAGGACTTTTAATGCAAAGACTAGAAACTAAGTTAAGTTTGTTTGCATGTGTAGTCTTATAGCCTAAAATCATACTTATGAATCTCACATTGATATCCTTGATGTCATTTACTCTCAGAGATCTACTATTAGATGTTGCTCTAGTTAAGGTCATGACTATGTTGTTAGGTACCTTCTTTGTCTTGTCAGGTCTGCTTCTGGTTGAGGGTAAACCTATCATTTCCCTAATTGCTTGCCGAGTGAATTTGCAGACTGAATCTAACCAAAGAAATTCTCCATGTGCCCTAATTAGGACAATTCTTACAACTTCCTTGGGAAATTCAAGGATCTTCAAGATTTCCACAAAACCTAAAGTCTCAATAATCTTGTGCTCGGGTTTGATATTTCCATTTTCATCACAAATTACGGTTTTAAACATCTTTAACACTTCCTTAGAACCTAATTCTTCAATATTGCAGTGAATATAAATCCTAGGGTCTTCAGCATAAGCTACACCTTTAGGAAGTTTTGAAAATGCGCCTATGGAATCATCTTGCTTAGCTATCTTGGGAATAATTTTGAAAATGGTCCTAGGGCATTTTACGATTTCCACAATAGTAGGGTTTGCAATAAATTTGGGAGCAGAAGAGGAGGCCATTTGAAAAATACCTTAAGCTACCAAATAATGTTTGAGTTCTTGAAAGAAATCGCTTCACTTCTTTGCCTTGAATTCCTTTGATTGAATTTTGTGCTCTTTGCTAATTTGAATGCTCGGTGATTCAAAAATGAAGGAAAACCGATGATTTATAATGAAATTTCTTTCAACAATCACAATAAATGCTCATCGGTTAAGTGAAAAATTAACATATCTGCTGGTAAAGAAGAAATCTATCTTCTCACCATCAACCGAGGGTAATCTATATGATGTTCAATTTGCTACAATACCCCCAAAGGTTTACTTCTCAGTTGGATGAAGAATTTCTTGTTGGTGGAGTAATACTCTATTTTTCTGGTGAAGGAATAGTCTCCACAACATTTTGATATGTCTTTGTAATTCATTGTTTTGAAAATTCTTGTTTTACCTCATCAACCTTTTCTTTGCCTTTCAAATTGGGTCCTTTGTTATTTTCTGGTGAATTCTTACTTCTACAAAATTTTGCAATATGTCTGATTTTGTTACAAGCATAACAAGTCACATTATTCTTCTAAATAGCCTTTCCATATCCTATGTCGGTTTATGTTCTACATTGATTAGATAAGTGCCCAAATCTTCCACAAACATAACATCTCACATTCATTCTATAGTTTTATGAATTATGACCAACTTTGTTGCATTTGGAACATTGACCAGTGGGTGCATTAATGTTCTGATTGTTTCTAGATCTGCATTGATTTTCTCTATGACCATACTTGTTATAGTTAAAGCATTTCCCATTAAATTTTTAAGCATTCGGTTGTCTTACCAGTTTACTGTGATCATGATTGTTTGCAGTATCAGAACTTTCACCAACTTCAAATCCAAGTCAATTAGTATCTCCATTAGGTTTCTGACTTTTCAGCATATCATCAAGTTCTTCTGAACTTTTCTTGAATTTCTCTTTGTGTTGATTTGTAGTAGCCAACTCATTTTCCAGAATTCCCATTTGTCTCATAAGTTCAGTTTTATCATGTTGCATGTGAATCATATCTATCTTTAACATATCATTTTCATACCTGAGTCTTAGATTTTCATTTCCAACATCATTGAGTCTCCTAGTCAAGTCATCTTCATTCTTCTTCTTGTCTTCAATGTCTTTACAAAATCTCATAGTCATATCTTGCATTTCATTCCTCACGGTCATGTTTTCTTGCCTCATCTTGTTCACAAGCTCATTAAGAGTTTCCTTTTCATCATTATCATTCTGCATCTTCTCATGAAGTTCTTTTCTTTTATTTCTGGCAATAGTACGATTCTCTTAAAGTCCTTGAATGAATTTCTGTGCAGTCCTTAGATCATCTTCAAGTTTGATATTCTTCAATTTCTCTGAATGATAGTCTACAAGAGCTCCTTCCAATTGCTTTCTTAAGTTCTCCATCTATACCGGTGTTATAATCTTCCTCAAGCTGTTAGGATTTTGAAAATAGAGGACCAGACTCTGATACCAACTGTTAGGATTAATGATAGTCCCAAAGATACTGAGAGGAGGGGTGAATCGGTATCTAACCGTGTCATGCCCAAACTTTTGGGCACGAACGAGATTTTTTTTTTTTGAAATTCCAACTTAATAACATTAAATTAGCAATTATGAAATGCACTAACAAGTTTTGTCTTAACTGCATGGGAGTTAACTTTAACCACTAACACAAGTAGACAAAAATAAATTTAATTAATGCAGAATATTAATTCTCCAAAGAAATTATTATTGTCTCAATGATTTTAAATCACTAAATTAACTTAACTAAAATTCTCTAAAATATTTGGCAAAGGTATTATTAATCTTCAGTAATCAATAAATGTTTGTAGGAACTAATGAAATTAGTCCTAGCACTCTATTTATAATGTCTAAAAATTATATTTCAATAATTAAAATATGCTTAAATTAAACCGACCTAGGGTAAATTAATTTCACAATGAATATTTACCTATAAGTTTAAATATCTCCCCATAGTCAAAATAATCTTACCCAATTTATTATAAAGTTTATAATAGTTTAAACTCCATAAATATTTAATTTAAACACCTCTATCTATATATATATATATATATATATATAACCATACTCATAAATCAAAGTAAACTTCTACAAATTTTACCAACTTTATATTTATAATCTTATATATATATATAATATACATACATACATACATATATATATATATTTATATATATATAAATATAATTATAAATATATATATTTATATATATATAAAAATAAGAGTACTTTTTTTAAACATGCAAACCCTAATCCTTTATTTAATATAAAATATGCCCCTCATTTCCTTTTTATTTATTCTTTATTATCTTTCAACATATTACCCTAGCCCTAACTGGCTAGGGTTTTATTTTTTTTTTGTCTTTGGATTTTGCAAGGCCGATGGACTCTTGGGCGGCAGCCATGGCAGGGTGCTCGAAGGAGGGGAGGGTGAGGCGGTGAAAACCGGATGGCGTCGCTCACTGTGAGTTTCCACAGTGGTGGCGACCACTATGGTCACCCACAGTGGCGTCGGCCAACGCCGTCCACTGGGCTAAACATAGTGTTCAGCTCCACCGACCACTGCGTTTAGCACAGTGGTTTGGCCCAAGCCAAGCATCACCTTCTTTTTTTTTTTTGTTTTATTATTATTATTTTTTTATAATATATATATATATATATATATAACATTTTTATATATAAATATATTTATATATATATAAGTATATATATATTTGTATATATATAATTATATATTTATATATATTTTTATATATAAATATATTGTATATACAAATTTATTTTAAATATAAGTATATATTTATCTGCATTTCATGCATAAGGAAAAATTAGAGCTAACATTACAATGCATTAAATTTTTTTTTTTTTTTGAACTTTTAAAACAGATTGATAACAAAATTTTGAATTAAAACCATGTATATATTTTTTTTTAAACCAGAAATACCTTGTTGCTAAATCATAGATGTACTATGTTAACCTTAGATTTATTTTATTATTTTCTGCATAAAATAAATGACAGAATTAAATAACTTCATACAACAACTATAAAATATATTTTTATTTAAGCTAGGAAATATTAAAATGATTCTTTAGAGATGACCATAATATTTTCAGTCTTCTTTCTACAAATAAATGAAATGATAGATTTAAGTAAACTAAAACTGCACTTCCATTAATAGATCTAATTGTTTTATTTCCAGCCTTCTACATGCATGCTAAACTATTTCATTATTTTCCTATTTTATTTCCTAAGCTTAAAGGAGCAAAATAAATTTCTTGCTTTTCAAAATATTATATACTCAACAAATATTTATTTCAAAATTTTAAGAAACAAAATACGGGAATATCTAATTCATTTCTACATTATAACATAATAGAATATTACATTTCTTTAAAGTGCATTTAAAAGACACTATCGTCACTTTACAAATGGGTCTCTCATTTCTAATAAATGAGGACTTTTCAAAATAATAGTTACATTTACAAATATTTTTCTACATCAAATAACTCCAACAAACTTCCACTTGTCCTATTCTTTTCTTCCAACAACCTACAATTTAATCAAAGCTATGACCATGGAGTGCTCACCTCCCAGCCGAGGCTAATTAGTAGCCACTCCTGAGCTTGGAGAACCAAGCCCTACACAGGTAACACACATGCAACACAAAATAAACATGGGAAAAACAATCACATACACATTCCCAACCCAGGCTACACTGTACCACACATGTGATGACTCTACATGGGTGGTAGTGGACCAAATGCCCTGAGGAGACTGCAAGTATAGTAAAACTCAAGGCCACCTCATGGCAAACAATGATACATCATAAGTATACAACCCCACAACCTTATTCCCCCCAAGGCATTCATGCCTTATTTCCCTCCTTATGACCCCCAAATGCATAAACAAGCCATGCAACAAGGGTTACATAGGAATACCTTGAGATAACTCTCTTAATGAGAGCCTCTCACTCGAGGGCTGTCAAATTTCTATGAACCACAAGACCATCCTCTCTCCCAAGAGTAGGAGGTCTTGGTTACTCCCAAAACACAGTATATACACAAGAGTAAAATGTAGAACACAAAATAAATTTTCATAAGGAAAAAAATACAAGAAACAACCCTTCTCACACATGCAATTCTTTTCAACATAACATGCAATATAAAAATATAACAAAGGGAATTTTAACCAACCTTGAACTACCCAAAGGTATGCTAGATAAGTTGAGGATGAAAAACCCAAATCTACAATCCCTTGCTTCTCTACATTTAGCCAAATTCCTAAAACCAAACATATCTTTTCTTTCAAAAATTCTTGTTTCCAAAAATGGAGAGTTGGTGATTACTCCCAAAATCTCTCATTCTTGCGTAAAAAGGCCTCAGTGAGAGTTCTCAGAGGTTTCTAAAATTGAAAAAGGAAAAGTTAGAAAAAGATCCAAAAGGATCTCTCATCAAAAAGGAAAGTTAACAACTTAGGTGATGCCTTCTAATTTTCAATTTTCGCTCAACTTAGGAAATCCACCTTTTAGGGTGTCTAAATGGTCACATGGGAGTTGAAACATGCCTAAAATTACTCCTAACCCTTAGGTATACCTTATGGGCTTTAGGAAACACTCTTAAACTACCCCTAGGTGTCCATTTAACCCCTTTTAAACCACTCCGAAGTTAATTTTTGGGTCAAACTTAAGTTGACCACCCCAAAGATTCTCTTCCCAAGGAAATTATGGTTTCACATTAAATTAATTGAAAAAGCTATGGTTAAACAACTCCCTCTAAGAGACAATTTAAAAATAAAACCAAAACAGAAATCAACACATGTGTCAAGTGACACAATAAAAATACTTTTACAAAATTATACATGAAATCTTGTCTCTTGTTGGATTTACACAAATAAATAAATTCAATCTAACACACATGCAACATCCACTTTTACAAATAAAATACTATACAAACGGGGTGTTGTCTCTCCAAATAGACAAACCCTGGTTTTACGAACATACATAGGTCTAGGTTTGGTTCTCCATTATATTTCCATGGTCACATGGATAATTTTCCTATGCAGCTCAATTACACATTAGTAATTTCAAATAACCTCATATAATATAAAACATATGAATAAGAATACATATCAAACACTCTACATACAATATACACTTAAACAAATCAATACACCTTATATCCAAATAAATCCACATAAGCAATTATCATAATTCTCATAATTTTGATCCACACATAAAAAATGCATCCTAGTTCTATCATCATAGTAAAGTCCTGCAAATATAATAATGACATATATCATCTCAAATTCATCCTATTCTAAAATCATGTAGATCTCTATATCATAAAGCATATAAATGAAGCATCAACATATAGCAATCTTATCCAAATCATGGAATCATATAAGCTCTAAATCCATAATGCATAAAAATAAAGCATCCATAATAGTCTCAACATAAAAATAATTGAAATGCTAGACTGGATTGGGGTAGGGCCTCATTGTTATGTCCCGAAGACAACTAAGAGGGGGGGTGAATCAGTTGTCAACTAAACCAAAAACAACTTAACCAACTTAATTCTTAATACCGATAAACTAGTTAAGTATGCCAGTAGATAGTGTTAACAGTTAATTGCTACACTAGTAAATATTATTGCATGAAACATAAACACAAAGTCATCCACAACACATAACACCAATATTTGTACGTGGAAACCCTGTAATGGGAAAAACCACGGTGGGAAACCTTACCCATAATCAGATGATACTACTACAGATAGTAAGTGTACATAAAAGGGGTCTGCACATGCAGAAAGCCCAACAACCTAGAGCTCACTGCTCAATCACAAAATGGAAGTCACTGACTACAGTTGGATGGTTAAATCCAATAAGAATGTATTGCACAAAATAACATCTTCATATGTTGGATTCAATACCAGTGTAATGTTGATATGCTTTCACAACAACCTAACTTCACCTTCAAATGATGTCTATGTGTATAGCTCTGCTTAATCTTGCATATACCTTCACACAATTCTTTTTCACATTCCACATTTGATCTTATAAATAAGATCGTACATTTATACCATAACCTAAGACCAATTATAGTAGGTCGGCTCTACAAGATATTACAATAAAAACATTTTACAAACAATATAATATCTGATGCAATAACAATTAAACATGTCATCTTAATGCATTTACAACAATAATTAATCATTTCCATAGTGTGCCATACTGATCTGGAAAAGATAAACTTGCCGGTGTAACCCTGGACCTATTTATTGGTAAAAGAAAATATGCAAATATGAATATACCAATGAACAAAACTCCAGGACAAGATGTCCAAATGATGTCTTTGACATCACCAAGTGTCTTCCACATAATTTCGAGTGTCGGTGATCATTATATCTTATCAGTGAACTATATACTATTAATTGTGCAATTGTTACCTGCTTGCCGGTGAATGTTGCTGGATCTCCAAAGTGCTAGTGTTTTAGTAGGTGTTGACATCAATGACAAAACCAAACCAAAATACCAACAATCTCCCCCTTTGGTATTGATGGAAACACAAGATGAAAAAACCATCAAAGTGCCAAAACAGAAATGCCAAATACTAAAAACCAACAATCTCTCCTAAACAACAATCTCTCCCCCTGGGAGCAACATGTGTTATCCAAAGTTTTTCAATACCAATCTCTCCTCAAAAGATAATGTGTTTTTCCATAGATATCTCTCCCCCTTTGACATCAAATGCCAAAGTTACAATAATACCAAGTTCATATACAAAATACCAATGAATTCGATATACCAACTACTCCCCGTGAGAAGTAGCTTCCTCATCAAAGACCGGAGTAAAAGATTTCTCTGTTAATTCTGTCGGTTGATGACAATCATCAATTGTCTAAGTTTCTACTGGTGGTGGCATGACTCCAAGCTGATCTCTAAGATATTCAAAAGTCTCCTTAAGCAAAGGTTTTGTGAAAATATCTGCAAGCTATTCTTTAGTATTCACATAAACCAGTTTTATCTCCTTTTCTTCAACTTTTTCCCTTAGAAAATTCAATTTGATAGAAACATGTTTTGTTTTAGAATGTAATACCGGATTTTTAGATATATCAATTGCTGCAGTGTTATCACAATATATAGTAATAGGTTCCTTGCATTTTACCTTTATGTCTTTCAACATTTACTTAAGCCATAGTACCTGTGTACAATTAGTTGCTGCTGCAACATATTTTGATTCTGCTATTGATAAAGATGTACAACTCTGTTTCTTACTCAACCAAGAAACTAATCTCTTTCCAAGAAAGAATGCTCTGCCGGTGGTGATTTTTCTATCATCCACATCTTCTACCCAAATTGCATCTGTGTATGCACATAGGTCAAAATTTTCATGTCTTGGATACCATAATCCAAGATTTATAGTGCCTTGTAAGTACCAAAAAATCCTTTTTACTGCTAATTCATGATTTTCTCTAGGATTACTTTGAAATCTTGAAACAATACATACTGCATTCATAATATCAAGTCTGGTTTGTGTCAAATACAGTAAACCTCCTATCATAGATTTGTATCTAGTTGGATTAACAGGTGTAGATTCATCTCTTTGATATAATTTGTCATTTGTAGTCATAGGTGTGCTTACCAGTTTAGAGTTATCCATCCCAAATTTCTTTAGTAACTCTTTTAATTATTTGGATTGACTCAAGAATATACCTTTGTTAGTCTGTGAAATCTGCAATCTTAAAAAGAATCTAATTTCTCCAATCATAGACATTTCAAATTCTTGCTACATTTTAATAGAAAATTCTTTACATAATCCATCTTCTCCTCCAAAGATTATATCATCAATGAATACTTCTATAATCAAGATGTCATCATTATTTATTTTGTAATATAAATTGATGTCTACATTTCCTTTAGTAAAACCAATCTTTAAAATATATTTATCTAATCTTGTATACCAAGCTCTTGGGGCTTGTTTTAATCCATACAGAGCTTTTCTTAACCTGCAAACCATATCATTATCATCTGTCAAAGAAAATCCATCAAGTTGTTCAATATAGACTTCCTCTTCAAGATCTCCATTCAAAAATGCACATTTAATATCCATTTGATAAACTTTGTAGCTCTTGTGAGTTGCAAAAGCCAAGAATAATCTGACTGCCTCAATTCTAGCTACCGGTGTAAAGGTTTCATTGTAATCAACTCCTTTTTTCTGAGAATATCCCTTACGCACTAGTCTTGCTTTATTTTTGACAACCTTACCATCTTCATTAAGTTTTTTTCTAAATACCCATTTGATTCCAATTACATTTTTATCTTTAGGCCGGGGAACTAATGTCCAAGTGTTATTTTTCTCAATTTGTTCTAATTCTTCTTCCATAGCTTTAATCCAAAATTTATCTTCACATGCCTCATTAATAGATGATGGTTCAATTTGAGAAATAAGACATACCTCTTCATTTGTCAATCTTCCTCTTGTCATAACTCCTTTAAATTTGTTTCCAATTATCTGATCTTCAAAATGATTCAATCTTACATACCGAGGTAACTGGATCTTCATTCTGTACTGGTGGATTTAGTGTAGGTTCATTTGTCACAATTTCTATTGCCGGTTCAGAGTCTATATACCTTGATGTTTCTCTTAATTGTTCATCAATCTTTACATTTGTACTCTTAACAATTTTCTGCAATCTCTTGTTAAAACATCTATATGCCTTGCTCTTAGATGAATAACCAAGAAATATTCCTTCATCACTTCTAGGATCAAATTTGCCAATATACTCATCTCTTTTGATATAACATTTACTTCCAAAAATTCTAAAATACTTAAGAGTAGGATTATTACCAAACCATAGTTCATGAGGGGTCTTACCAGTTTCACCTTTGATGTGAACTTTGTTGAATGTATAACCATTGTGCTAACTGCTTCTCTCCAATATACATGCGGTAGGTTTGCTTCAAATAACATACTTCTTGCTGCATCCAAGATAGTTCTATTTTTCCTTTCAACAACTCCATTTTGTTGTGGTGTCTGAGGTGCTAATAGTTGTCTTCTGATTCCATTTACTTCATAGAATGTATTAAAGTCCTTAGATGTCAATTCACCTCCTTAATCTGATCTTAAACATTTGATTTTCTTACCAGTTTCATTTTCAACCATTGCTTTGAACAGTTTGAACTTTCTAAGTGCTTCTGATTTTTCTCTAAGAAAAGTAACCCAACACATTCTAGAATAATCATCAATAATTAGCATGAAATATCTATCACCTTGTAAGCTTTTAGTTCTAGTTGGACCACATAAATCAGTGTGAATCAAATCAAGAGCATTGTTGGATTTTTCTGGAATACTTTTGAAACTAGCTCTAACTTGTTTTCCAAATTGACATTCCTTACATATTGTATTCTGAGGTTTGACAATTTTAGGTAGATCTCTAACTGCCTTAGAAGTACTAATCTTTTCCATGCAATCAAAGTTTACATGACAGAGTCTCTTATGCAATAACCAACTTTCATCTATATGTGCAATCAAGCATGTCTTTTCACTATTATTCAAATGAAAGATATTACCTCTAGTCTGATTACCGGTTGCAATTTCCAAACTAGTTCTATTCATGATTTTGCATTTTCCATTCTTAAATTGTAACTGAAATCCTTTCTCAACCAATTGACCAACACTTAAAAGATTACACTTTAATCCTTCAACATAGTAGACATTGTCAGTGTTATGCTTACCATTAAGAGATATTGTACCCTTACCTTTGATTGAACGGGCTTTGTCATCTCCAAATCTTACTAATCCTCCATTGTATTCTTGAAAGTTCATGAATTTACCTTTGTCTCCTATCATATGATGTGAGCATCGTGAGTCAATGATCCATTCGTCCTTTACTTCAACTTTAGCTGCTAGGGCTTGTTCTACCGGTTGAGTAGTAGGTGCCAGTTGATCTTCTGTTATAGAAACAAAAACCCATCCATTGTCTGTCGGATCCTCATTAGAATCATCAGTCACACCTTCATCAGCAATGTAACAAGTTTTGTCTCTATTCTTCTTAAATTTGTATCTCTGATATTCAGGATTAGGCTTGTATGTTCTTCTAGCTTCTTCTCTTAGTCTAGCATGTCTATTCGGGCATCTCAAAGCCATATGACCAATCTTATTGTAGTTAAAACATTTAAAGGGTGTTTTACCTTCATACTTACTTCCAACTGGACCTTTAGGCATTTTCCTTGCAAATAGTGCTCCAAGTTCTTCAAGTTTTTCATTCTCCTTCCTAGTTTCTTCAAGTTCTCTTGCATAAAAGGCTTTCCAATCTGATTTGTCAAATGATGGAGCAGATGATGCTGATGCTTTAAAGGCTAAATCTGTCTTTATAGTAGCAATAGGACCAAATTCTTCAATTTCAAAAGCTGAAAGTTTTCCAATCAATGTATCCTTAGTTACTAATGTATTAGGCATTGTTCTCAACTCATTTATAGCTGTAGCCTTCATTTTATATACCAGTGGCAATCCTCTTAAAATTTTTGAAACAATTTCATCCTCACGAAAGGTTCCTCCACAACATTTAATACCCAAAACAATTTCATTTACTCTTTCCATAAAAGCAGAAATCCTTTCATCTTCTTCCATTTTCAGATGTTCATACTTGACTCGGAAGCTTTCAAGTTTTGCAATTTTGACTGTGGAATCTCCTTCATTCAGTGTTTCCAAATGATCCCAAATAGCTTTAGCAGTAGACCTATTGGATAATCCCATGATTTGTTGATCTGATAAAGCGCTCAAAAGTGCTTCTCTTTCTTTACAATCATTTTCCTCATCTTTAGTCAAGGTAGTTGGACTGGGTTGACCAGGTACCGTGACAGTATAACCTTTCTTTGTAACTTCCCAGACATCTTTACCAATGCAATTCAGATGTGCCTCCATTCTGATCTTCCATATGCCATAGTTGGTTCCATCAAGTTTATGACTGTCCTTCTTGAAATAATTAGTAGACATTGGATCTCCTCAAGTTGTTAAACTTCTGCAAAAGAGGACTAAGCTCTGATACCAATTGTTAAGTCCCAAAGACAACTGAGAGGGGGGGTGAATCAGTTGTCAACTAAACCAAAAAAAACTTAACCAACTTAATGCTTAATAATGGTAAACTAGTTAAGTATGCCAGTAGACAGTGTTAATAGTTAATTGCTATACCGGTAAAGATTAATGCATGAAACATAAACACAAAGTCATCCACAACACATAACACCAATATTTGTACGTGGAAACCTTGTAAGGGGAAAAACCATGGTGGGAAACCTTACCCACAATCAGATGATACTACTACAGATAGTAAGTGTACATAAAAGGGGTCTGCACATGCAGAAAGGCCAATAGCCTAGAGCTCACTACTCAATCACAAAATGGGAGTCACACTGACTACAGTTGGATGGTTAAATCCAATAATAATGTACTACACAAAATAGCATCTTCATATGCTAGATTCAGTACCGGTGTAATGTTGATATGCTTTCACAACAACCTAACTTCACCTTAAAATGATGTCTTCATGTATAGCTCTGCTTAATCTCGCATATACCTTCACATAATTCTTTTTCGCATTCCACATTTGATCTTACAAATAAGATCTTACATTTATGTCATAACCTAAGATCAATTTTAGTAGGTCAGCTCTACAAGATATTACAATAAAAACATTTTACAAACAATATAATATCCGATGCAATAATCGATTAAACATGTCGGCTTAATGCATTTACAACAATAATTAATAATTTCCATAGCATGCCATACTGATCTGGAAAAGATAAACTTGCTGGTCCTTGGACCTATTTGCCGGTAAAAGCAAATATGCAAATATGAATATACCAATGAAAAAAACTCCAGGATAAGATGTCCAAACGATGTCTTCAATATCACCTAGTGTCTTCCACATAATTCTGAGTGTCGGTGATCATTATATCCTGCCGGTGAACTATATACTATTAACTATGCAATAGTTACCTGCTTGTTGGTGAATGTTGTTGGATCTCCAAAGTGCTAGTATTTTAGTAGATGTTGACATCAATGACAAAACTATACCAAAATACCAACACTCACACCCTCCCCCTCTAGGCATGAACTTCCTCTTGGAGTTCATAAAAAAGGTGGGGGTACTATGATCTCATATGTGATGTGTCCTCCGATGAAGCTGTAACCTCATCATAGCAATCCCACTGGACCCTAACCTAGTCCAGCTCTCGACCTCAAAGGGCCAGTGTCCGACATGCCAAAATGCGAATGGGATCCAAAGCTAGCTGCCCGTTTGACTCCACCTGCAAGGCATCCCAATCTAGTATATGAGACTCATCATAGATATACTTCCTCAAAACTGATACATGAAACACATCGTGGATGCATGACAGGCTAGGTGGCAGTGCTAGATGGTATGCAACTGGTCCTATTCTCTCAAGGATCTAAAATGGTCCTACAAAGAGAGGTGCAAGCTTAGAACCCTTTCCATAATGGTATTGACTCTTATGCAGTCGCACTCTCAAGAAGACTCTATCTCCAACCAAGTAGCTACGATCTATCCTCTTTGCATCTGCATATTTCTTCTATCTATCCTATGCCTCTCTAAGACACTACCTAATCAAATCCACCTGTTGTTCCATATCCCAAACTATCTCAGGACCAATAACAACTATGTCCTGTATGCGGTCCCAACTCAACGGTGTCCTGCAAGGTTTGCCATATAATGCCTGATAGGGTGGCACCCCCAAAGAAGTGTGATGCCCATTGTTATAGGCAAAATCAACTAAGGGAAGGTACTCTTCCCATCTAGTCTGATGGTCCATGACGTAAATGCGAAGCATATCCTCCAACACCTAGTTAACCCTCTCCGTTTGACCATCCATTTTCAGATGATAAGTTGTACTGAAGTTGAGCTTAGTGCCCATAGTTGCCTATAATGCCTTCTAAAAGGAAGAAGTAAAGAGGGAATCCCTGTCAGAAATAATCTTGTATGGAATGCCATGAAGTCTGACAATGTTTCGTAAGAACACCTGTGCTACTGCTGGTGTAGTGAAGGTAGTCCAAACTGGTGAAAAGTGGGCCACTTTGGTCAACTTGTCAACTGTCACCAAGATGACATAGGAAGAACAATGATGAAATCTATGGATATAGTATCCCACTTCCACTCTGGTATAGAATGAGATTGGAGTAACCCACCTGGATGGTGGTGCTCCGCCTTTACTCTCTGACACTCAAGGCATCGGGCTACTAACTCAGCAATGAGTTGTCACATTCCTGGCCAATGATATAACTGTCTCAAGTTAGCATGCATCTTCTTAACTCTAGGATGTGTTGCATAAGGAGCTCTATGAGCCTCTGTGACAATGAACTCTCGCAATCCCTCGGAAGAAGGTACATAGATGTGCCCTCTATGGCATAATAGTCCATTGGACTCCAAAGTATAATCCACATATTTCCCTTCCAGAGTATCCTGAGATCGTATCACCTAACAAACCTCTGAATACCATCCATCCTTTAGCAACTACTGTAGTATACGGTCTCTCAAATTTGTGCCCATAGATATGGTGTATACCTCATGACGTCTCCTACTCAAAGCATCAGCAACTACATTTTCTTTCCCATTGATGTAGTGAATGTCAAAATCATACTTGCACAAGAACTCCATCCATCTCCTCTATCGTGCATTAATGTTCAGCTAAGTGAATATGTACTGAAGACTCTGATGGTCTGAATGAAGCTCAAAATGATGACCCAAAAGGAAGTGTCTCCACCTCACAAGTGCATGCAATACTGCTGCAAGCTCAAGGTCATGAGTAGGGAGTTAAGCTCATGAGTCTTAAGTTTCCTAGACTCAAGAGCTATAGCCCTACCATCCTGCATAAGAACTTCTCCTAAACCCTCTAGGGAAGCATCTATGCAAACCATGAAGTCAACTGAGGGATCTGGTACTACAAGGATAGGTGCACTAGTAAGTGCCTTTTTGAGTTCCTCAAAGGCCCTCTCACACTTCTTTGTCCACTCAAATTTCTTCCCTTTACGCTGAAGAGAAGTAATAGGATGTGTGACTCTAGAGAATCCCTCTACAAAGCGTCGGTAATAACCTGCTAAGCCCACAAAGCTCCTGACCTTTGTCACACTGATTGGTGCTAGCTAATCCATAATAGCTCTGATCTTGGATGGGTCTACTAAGATCCCATCACCAGAAATAATGTGCCCAAGGTACTTGACCTCTGATCAAAAGAAAGCACACTTTGACAAACTACCAAACAACTGATTGTCCCTCAAACAGTACAAAACCTATCTCAGGTGTTCCTCATGCTCTTTCTCATTCTGAGAATATATCAATATATCATCCAAGAACACAATCACAAAGCGGTCTAGAAATGTGCAGAATACCCCATTCATGAGGCTCATGAAAATAGTTGGAGCATTCATAAGACCAAATGGAACCATGGTGAACTCATAGTGGCCATATCTAGTTTGAAATGTGGTCTTGTGGATATAGCTTTCCACTATCCTCAACTAATGGTATCCTGACTTTAGATCAATTTTGGAAAATACTTTGGCACCTTGAAGTTGGTTGAATAAATCATCAATTCTGGGCAAAGGATATCAGTTCTTGATGGTTACTTTGTTTAACTGATGATAATCCATGCATAATCAGAGAGATCCATCCTTCTTCTTCACGAAGATGACTAGTGCACCCTAAGGGGATACGCTACGATGAATGTGACCCTTCTCTAGTAATTCCTCAAGCTGCATCTTGAGCTCATTAAGCTCATTTGTGGTCATCCTATAGGGTGCTCTTGAAACTGGCTCAACTCCTGGTATAAGGTCTATATGAAATTCAATCTCTCTATGGGGTAGCATTCCAGGTAGCTCTGAGGGAAACATATCTGAATATCCCTTAAGGATAGGATGGTCATCAATTCATGTTTCCTTTTCATCCTCTTCCTCCCTATCACTAATGGTGATAGAAAAAAGCTAACATCCCTTTTGCATGCTCCGCTTAAGCTACATTGCGGAGATCATATGAAGAGACATGGATCTCTAAATCCTAGTGATTATTATGGGCAGACCATGATCATCCTCACACTCGATTTCCTTCCTGCAGCAATCCATCTTGGCTCTGTGGGCATATAGCCAATCCATGCCAAGTACGATACCATAAGATCCAAGTGGTGTAGCTCTAGTAGGTCTACTAGGGTGGTGGTATTTCCAATTTGAAGCTAACATGCCCTAACCTCTAATTCCACTGACACTCTAGCCCATAAAGCTAACTCCACTTCCCACCTGACACCCTGTCTAGTTGCCACTAGCCCGCAATGCTCCACAACCAATGGAGATATAAAGGAGTTAGTAGCTCCTAAATCAAATAATATAGATACATCGTTACCTCTGATCATACCCGCAACCTTAATGACTGTGGCCTGGTGCTCTGCCTAGCGGTTATCAACCACTGCAAAGACTCTATGGGACCTGCCCATATCTCCAACTGTAGGCTCTGATGCTTCCATTCGCTGATTCCCTCCCATCTGACCCTAAGGACAATCCCTCACCATATGCCCCATGGATTCACATGTAAAGCAAGCACTGTGTGCCTGAAACTGGGTGCCCTAAGGCCTAGGGAAAGCCTGTCCCTCTATCCTGCTAGATCCACTATACCCACCCCTAGAGGACTGCTGAGTCCTTACCGGAGGTGTGTAAGGAACCTGAGATCGCTGATCTCGCCTCTAACCCTAAGACTTCCATTGCTTGGGCTTTGTGCCTTGCTGATACTATGGAGGCTTTTGCCTTTGGTTTTGTTGCGACTGTTACGGAGGAGGGGGTTTGGAGAACCCCTGTGTGTTTCTATTATTACCCTTCCAAAGGGGTTTCTAAAATCCATATGTCTGGGGTGTAGGGTTTCAATTCTGGAACTGATCCCTAGTATCCTATGGTCTGACTTGAATCTCCTCTGCTATCAGTTCCTTCTCCACGGCAACCCGAAGGCTCCCTGGAGTGAACATCCTCACTGGTCCTGCTATGTCGACATTTAGCCCTCTGATGAAACGGTTGACGAGAAGTTTCTTGTCCTTAAGATAGTCCACGTATGGCAAGAGCTCAAAGAATTTTCTCTCGTACTGGGTCATTGAGAGACCCTTCTACTGGAGGTCATGGAACTCGTCTATCCTACGCTGTCTGTAATGCTCTGACAAGTACCTCTCCTCGTATCTCTCTGTAAAAATCTCCCATGTGAGAGTATCAACAACTAAACCACACTTGTATTCCTCCTGTCTCCACCATGTGGAGTCCATTCCTCTCAATAGGTGGACTGCTACATGTGCCTTTAGATTGCTCTCGTAAGAGCGCAATGCAAAGCACCTATCAAGGCTCAATAGCCATGCCTCCGCTTCTACCTCATCGATAGATCCCCCAAAAGACGGTGGCTGGAGGAGCATAACCTCCCTGACAAGATCCCCTGGCTCTTGACGAGCTCTCTCATAATACACTTGCTCTGCCACTAGAGGTGGTCCTTGTAGGTGCATAGACTCTGGCTCATTCCCACCCTGACTCTCTATGGGAATAGGAGGTGGACCTCCTAATCCATTCCCTATCTATCGATCTATGACTCCCTAAGTTCTGATTTTCAACATGATGATCCTTTGTTGGAAACCTATTCTGGACTATACCAATTAGGTTCTGGAGTGCTTCTAATATGTTTCAGTTTGGGTCATCTGGCTATTCGGGAGGAGCCTCTGGGTTCACTTCTGGAACCGATTCCTCCCTATCTACCTCTTCGTGTGCTATGCGTACACACCTAGGACCCCTTTCGCGCTTGCAAGCTTGTCGCGTAGTCGGAGGCATCCTTACAAAAAAATAAAATAAAATAAATTAAATAACTAATTTCTTTGAAAAAATATTTAATTAATTAAATTTAAATATCCTAGAAAATTAATATAATAGAATTAATTAAATAATTAAAGCAAAATGTAATGGAGAAAGGTTCCTAGTGTTCGAAACCTTGCTCTGATACCAAAATGGCATGCCCAAACTTTTGGGCATGAACGGGAATTTTTTTTTTTGAAATTCCAACTTAATCACATTAAATTAGCAATTATAAAATACACTAACAAGTTTTGTCTTAACTACATGGGAGTTAACTTTAACCACTAACACAAGTAGACAAAAATAAATTTAATTAATGTGGAATATTAATTCTCCAAAGAAATTATTATTGTCTCAACGATTTTAAATCACTAAATTAACTGAATTAAAATTCTCTAAAATATTTGGCGAAGGTATTATTAATCTGTAAAGCGAAAAAATCGAACCCTAGTTGTTCTCCCCTCCCCAACTCCAAGGAGAGAGAAGGGAGAGTCACTAGGGTTGATGGTTTTCACTTAGGGGAGACTTTACATTCAAAAGAGGGGTTGAAACCCACAAGATCCAATCCCATGCAATGCAAGATTGGATTCTAAATGAGTTTCAAGGGTTAAGACATCAAGGATACCCTCTTTTGTAAAGAATGTAGATAGAAAGATTGAACTAGGAATGCATGTAAAGTAGGAAAGATTTTCTTATAAACAGAGATAGGGATACAGGATGAAGCTGTGGACCTGGAATTAGCAGTAAAATGTCGAGACGGTGCTGTTCTGCAAATTTGAGTGAAAGTTGACGGGACAATGGCGCCCGGTGTGCACACAGTCCTCCTAAAAATCCGCGAAACGAAGGGGGATCTGTTCATCTCTGCACAAGGATTCCAGATCTTCAATTACAGCCGCATACCTGCAACCTACACACAGAAAAGAGAGGACGATTGGGGGGTTAGGGATGAGGGGTTTGCCTTTAGGTCAAACCCCAGTTTTGGAATTAACCAAGAAATGAGAATGCTGTAAATGTAAATGTTTGTAATGTAAACAAGTACTGATACCTTGTTGTAAGAATGTTTGTATTCTTACATGCGAAGGTGTAATGAATGTTGTATTTTGTATGTTGTAAGTGATCTCCTCTTCAATGGTTGAATCCTTGTCTTGAATGCAACACCTAGCCTTGAATGGAGACTTAGAATGCTCAATTCCTTGAAGGAATGCTTGAATGCTTGAATGCTTGAATGTTTGAATATCGCTTCCGCCTTTTGCACACATATGTCTTCCTCCTTTTTTTTTGGAAGAGGAAATGTAGTTTATATACTTGTCAATTAGGGCTGACAGACTGATTTTCCTGACCTTAGGCCGACCAGGAAACATTATTTCCCGATTTGCAAACTTAAAGACCCGATGCCCATAAGAGACTGGGCCCAAAATAGGGCCAGGATCCAGGGCGTTGGGCGCCATGGTCCTGGGGGACCACGATGCTAGGCACCCTAGTCCAGAAGGACCAAGGCACTGGACGCCATGGTCCCACCTCCCAGGACAGCAGGGTGCAAGGAGGGATCAGGCCAGGGTGCAGAAAAATGCAGTTTTTGGTGTCGTAAACAGGTTTCGGGGTCTCCATTTAGGTTCAATGTTGCGCCGCCATCGTGAAGACCCAAATGCAGTCAAAATTGCAAGTGTCACAATTTTAGGACACTACATTTAGCCCCCACTTTAGCGGGAGTATAAGCGTACGCTCATACTTCCGGTAAAGTACAAGGAAACAACATTGAAAAACTTTCACCACGTCAAGGAGGCAAGATACACGAAGCCCCCAGTGGACTAAGGATCTTACGACTTTGATTGACAAAGTAAAAAGGAAAGATCATGAGGGAGAACCATGACTGTCAGTAGTAAGGTTCCCTCACTATGAGTCATGCAAGAAAGATATCAAAAATTTTCAAGGCAAAGCTAAATTTGTCAAGAAATTTTTAAGTATCTTGAAAAGATATGAATGGGATGTATGCCCCCCTACATTAAAGCGATCGCACACACCTCACCGGGGGTGATTGCTTTAAGGTAGTGATACATATAAGAAATGAGAAGGGAAAGGAGCACGTTATCACAAGGATTTAGCCCCCAAGTGTGAGATAAGCCCAAGGATAATAGACACAAAACACAAAGCACAAGGTGACTTTGCTTTCCTCGGGGTCAGTATGCTATATGATAATTCATGTATATCATATGTATGTATGCATAATTGTTCTTCATTCCCCAATCAAGGAAGGTCACCTAGAAGAAGGGAACACATGTGTCTTTTGAGTCAACATGAGAGAGACCAAAAGAGATCTCAATGTTTTGCATCGTCCTCAAGTAGACAACACTAAGGACAACAAATAGAAGAATGAGAATAACACATAGAAGAAGTAACAAAAGAGATCAAGAGAGGATGAGAGAGTTTTCTATGCTAATGAACTAGTCTAGCACGTCATCTACCCCCCGATCTTGCTGATCAATATTTCAGGAAGGTAGGAAACATGCTAGAGGAGGAAAATCCAACACAACAGATGGAGCTATCACAAGATCCAAACAAGGGCTATGTTCATCTTCCGAGCCACACTGTTCTTGTCTAGGAGCTAGGATAAGTGCTTTAGAAAATTCGTTAGATAAATGGTTATCAACATCAACATATTCATACTCACTATCAGAATGAATAGGAGTAACATTTTCATCATGAATAACATTTTCATCTATATCATCATCAAGATTTATAAAAATAGGATCTTTAACTCGCATAGGATCAAGGCCATCATGCATCTTATGTTTAGGAGATTTCGGCTCAATCGTCGACTGAGGAGAAAATGGAATAATGCTAGCTGAAGGTGTTTTTGGGGATTGCAAAGTTTGAAAAGCAGCTGCCTGAGCTCTAAGAAAGAAGACGATGCTTTCGTCGGTGTTCACGTGCAGAACGATTCCATCTAGTCTTAGTAGGGAGTTGAGAAGATTGAGGAGGAGGAATGTTCTCATCCTTTTCACTTGGGTGTTTAGGTTGTGGTCTCTTAGGTTGAATAATAGGAGAAGAGGAAGGTCTCTTCTCTCCATAAGAGGAAGGAGGAGGAACTACTCCATATAAGGGAGGAATACTTGGTTTAGGAAGGAGACCAAGTCCATCATGATGAGGAGGTATAGGCCTACTTTTAGGAAGTTTATTAGTCATAGGCATAGTCACATTCATAGGAATGGGTTGGGAATCTTCTTGAGGAAAGACATTAGTTTTATCTTTCAAAGGAAGAACTTCCTTCTCAAGAATGATAGGAATATCAAGTTTGGGTGTTCTAGGTTCACTTAGAGATAGGATCATATCTTTTTTCCACTTTTGATAAGATTTGAAAAGATGATCACTTCGCGGAGGAAGAGATTGGAATTGTTTAGGCCAAAAATAATCAATAGGAACGCTAGAAGTTCTTTCAGCTAGTTTAAAGAGACTATGATTGATGGTAACAACTTCACCATTATGGGGAAATTTCAAACACTTGTGAATAGGAGAAGCAATAGCTTTCATGGAAGATAGCCAAGGATAGCCTAGCTTCACATGAAATTGTTCAGACGATGGAATAATAGAAAAGTCCACATTAAGGGATTTGTTATGGACCTCAATAGGTAATGTAATAGAACCAATTGCAGGAGAAGAAAATGCATCAAATAATTTCACAACCACATTTGTTTCATCATAGATCACTTGATTCAATTGCAAAGTAAAAAGAAATTCTTCAGTAATGACATTAACCATACAAGAAGGATCAATAAGCACTCCACGACAAGGTGTATTCTTGACTTTTGCAACTATATATAAAGGACCATCAGGTGCCCTGATAGTTTCACTAGAATCAAAGGTGATGGAAGGTTCTTTAGGGATTTTCTGCTGCTCTACAAAGTTAATCACATTCGGAGTCATGGACACAAGATCATCAGGTGAGACAGAGGAATCAGTAGTATCAAACACATTAGAGGTATGAGAAGGTAATGGATCAGTAAAAATCTGAAGATTTTGGTTAGGAGGAGCTACAGATGTGTTGCCTTTATCATTCAAACCAGAAACAGAGATAGTATTATTATCAATCAAATCTTGAATTTTACCCTTTAAAGAAAAACATTTTTCAGTATCATGCCCAGGATGACGATGAAATTGAAAAAAAGATTTGTTATCAAAATAGGGTGAGTTAATCTTTGTAGGATCTATTTGCTTTATAGGAGGAAGAGTAAGCACATTTTGTTCCAATAACTTATTCATAATACTATGCAATGATTCATTCAAAGGAGTAAAATTTCTTTCTTTCTTGAAAAACTTAGAAATAGGAGGCACACCTGATGCTGCATTCACATTGTTGTTGA
Organism: Cryptomeria japonica; assembly: GCF_030272615.1. NCBI lineage: Eukaryota > Viridiplantae > Streptophyta > Pinopsida > Cupressales > Cupressaceae > Cryptomeria > Cryptomeria japonica. The sequence continues at coordinate 215,576,482 of NC_081405.1, read as the reverse complement.
TGATGTTTTCATTGAATTTAATGGACTCTCTATTCGGTTTAAACTTCCCAAATGGTTGTTGACTACTATCACCCTTATCACTCAGAGCCATAGGATTTGCTTGTTCCATTTGACTCACAGTCAGTTGATAATTGTGAAGAGTTGCGCACAACTGTTGGAAAGAAGTAAACTCAGAAAACAGAAGTTTTTCTCTAATATCTTTTTGTAAATTAGAAATAAATATTCTTTGAATATCATTGTCAAGCACTGGAAAAGAAATTTGAGCATACAAATGCTTATATCTACCAATGAAATCAGTCACTTTTTCTTTAACACCTTGTTTACAATGCATTAAATCAATCAAAGTAACTTTAGGACTTATATTGTTTTGAAATTGTTGAATAAAAGCATTTGCAAGTTGTTTGAAAGAAGAAATAGAATAAGACGACAACGAGCAATACCATTGTAGGGCTTTATCTCTTAATGTTCTAGTAAACAGTTTTGCAAGCAACCTTTGGTCATAAGCAAAATCAGTACATATTGTTTGAAAGGTCTTAACATGTGTTAGAGGATCACCCTTACCATTATAAAGCTCCAAATGCAAAATTTCAACATGTTTAGGGGGGATAGCTCGAACAATCTCAAGAGAAAGTGGGCTCGCAACATCAAATGTGGGCACACTAAACTTAGATTGATTCATAGAGGCAATTTGTTGCTGTAAAGAAGAGACAGTTTGTGCAAGATTGTTAATGGTCGCTTCAGTCGAAGAGTTCATATTAGACGTGTTAGATTGTGATGGAGGTGTTATGTTATTGAAAGAAGGTAGAGGGTAAGGTGGTGGGACACTATGATAGTTAGTCATAGGAGATGATTGGAAAGGAGGAACACTACAAGGAGGAATGGAAGGGTTAAATGAATTGCCCCCTTGTGTCATGTTCATTTGTGGAGATATAAGAGGAACACTCATTGAAGGAATGAATGAAGAAGTCGGATTGAATGAAGGAAGAGGGTTGATTGAAGAAGAGGGATTGCCCACATGACTGGTGATCATAGGTGGAATGTCTTGTATTGAAGTAGTCATTATGTTTGATGTAAAAGTAGGTATACTAGCAATAGAAGTTGTCAAAGGAATAGAATGATTAACTTGAGTAGGAGGTTGTGTATAACCTAAGGTTTCGGCACAACTTTTCATCGGCATCACATTCGAATCCACAATATGTGCAATACCATGCAAAATATCAATTCCATTCTTATCACTTTGAACCATATGTCTTAGACCCTCAATTAATGAAAGAGCTTCACTATCGGGGTATTCTTGAGACATCCATTGTCGAAAATCATCAAATTGGTTATCCAATTTTGAAAGTTGTTCTACAGAAACCTCATGGAGAGCTTCTTCATCATTAAGAGGATTAGAGGAATTACCCATGTCCTCGTTAAAAAGGCCATTCAAATTAGGTTCCATCTCCTCGGTAATTACACCTTGGAAAGACTTAATTCTAAGGCTTTGTCTAACAGGAATAGTGTAAGTAGGGCTTATTGTTGTAAAACTCATGCACTAAAGAAAGAGAGCAGATTTTGAATTTTAGAGGTAGAAAATTTCAATAAAATCAGCCAATCTCCTGGATTTAAGCTATTAAATAGAATCAGGACAATCTCCCAAAATTTCGGAAAAAATGTCCGGGACTGTGGGGAACGGAGTGCACACGGTCCTCGCAACTTTTTTCAAAATTTTCAGGGATGAAAGTTATGATGATTTTAAAGCTAATCTGAAAAAATTGAGTGATTTTACGATTTGTAGATAGGCCAAATTAAAGTTGCAATCTCAAAATTGAACCCTACCAAGATTGTTGAAAAATGTAAAATTTGAATTTTGAAAAAGAGGGTGTAATGCCCCGCCAGGAAACCCCGAAGGGATTAAGCCATAAACAAGAATAGAGTGCAATAATTTTTTTTTTTTTAAAAGTTACACCACATAGGATACAATAAGACATCAAAGATTCAGATTACATAGCGGAAGACATCAATTAACTCCTAAAGAATTTCCCAACGAGATTACTTAAATTTCACAATTCACTTAACTCACACAATTAATCCAAAAGCTGAATATCTTAATAATGAGATAATTCATAATCAGGGTAATTCCTTTCAAAAGAGGGAAATATAAATCACAAGCGAAGATTCATCATTAAGATCCATTCATAATCTTCATTCAAGCCTTTCATTTAAAAAAATTACAAACCATACATCTAACATTCTAATACACTAGGATTTCATCATAACATAAGAGATCTTTCCAAGCATATTTAAATTCCTTAACAACCACTGAGTATAATTCATTACTCTAAGTTACATTCTTTCATATTCCAACTTATTGCATTTTAAAAGACGATTGCATACTAGCATCAATGATAAATCTCATCTAAACCACTTATGCATTCAATCAACATGGCATTCAAGAAAGAACTGAATATAAACATTTATAGTTAATTTCATTTATCCACTTAACCATTCTAACATAAGCTATTCATACATGATAAAGCTGAATAAAGGAAACATAAGAGAATACATCACATAACACCATAATGATCTCGAAGTTCACCCCTAAAGGGCTACATCTCTGGGTCTGCTCAACTGCAAGACCCCTCTGATAATTAAGAAAGTTAAGAATACAAGAGGTTACACCAAATACAATCCAGCCATCAAGGCGATACATAAGCAATATACAAACGACCGCATCGGTCTATAAATACGTAAACGATCCCTGAAAAGAACAGGATCCAGCTGAACATAATCAAACTAATACAAAGGTCCAGAAGACCATCCACAAGACTGAGCCATCACCACCCAAGGTCTAACATGAAGCCGATACTCACAAGGGTAGAGACAAATGGACGACTCTCGAAGGTACTCCAAACAGGACAAAATGACAAAACACTAGCGAACGTAGGGACAAGTGTCATCACACAACCTGGTATGGTTACCATGGCAAGTCTTCATAGGTCCTGACCCCATACACTGGGTCACCCTGGCAACCTAATCTGAGCTTCCGGCCCATCCAAGCCTCATGTGGACCCACACATCCTCTCGTGAAGACAAGGATGGTGGTTTTCCATTTCAGGCCTTCCCACAGCATGTCGAGTCTATGATAGCCCTCATCCCATGTGTGAGGCACATTATCTTATTTAGAGATTACATTCTAATCTACTTAAAGGTTATCACTTATTAGACTCACTTTCGACGGGTTACCCAGCAGCCACTTTGGGCGCGGCCCCCAATCGAGAGCCACTTTCCCATACGACACTAGACTATACTCAAACGAACTCAAAACCAAGGAATACACATGGTCAGACGAAAGGAGTTCAAGAAGAGAAAGACAACCATCAGGTCAAACACGACTCAAGGGTAATCACTTACTAACGGTACTCTAACTAGAGACCCGACCAACAACAGTCAACCACAATCAGCATTCGACTCACACACAAGGAAGATATGATCAAAACGACACTACCACAATACAACAGTCAATTCGGAACCAAGGACTGAAACAGGTACCCCAAATCATTCCATATGACAGGGACCTACTAAACAAAGCAAAACATGCCATTTCATAATTAAAGGCGAATACAGAAATTAAACTCGCAAGGCAATAATTAGGAAAGACAATATTTCCTCAAATTAATTTAATCATTACAAGTCGATCAAGTTTTCTACAAGATCTAAATCAGCTTACAGTTATCTACCTCAACTAGGGATAAGTTGTTCTTGGTTTTCTAACTCTTGAAGGTTCAAAGCATCGAACAAACATATAAAGCCATAAAGAGTTTTTAAACCAAATTCATATTAATAAAATTCAGGCAACCATTAATCATCTAAAATAAGATATTTAATCTCCAACAAAACATCATTGACTTACTGGTTCAAAATCAATCTCTACAGATTCATAATTTTCAATCCCAGATGTACCATACGAATCACGAAAATATAATAATAAAAAGAGGGTCTAAAAGGAGATAATCATTTCCAAAAGCATATCGTTTCAATTCAAATACCCAATGATAAATATTTCACTACTTCTCATTTACTCAATTGATAAGTTCTAAGATAATACTAACAACATCAATTAGTAATAACATCGTATTTCAACGATCTTCCAATAACATATTATTCTCTATTTTGTTTTTAAACAATACTACCTTAATTAGCCAAATAATCTAATCAGCTAGAAGGTAAGGCCTAGATTTATTAATCCAAGATCAATCAGAATATAATCTACAATATTCAATTGCGAAAATTCACAGTTGTAGAACTTAATTAGAAAAGGGTACAAAAGTCGTGAAATGAAATTGGATAATGATTAACCTATAACTCCATTATAAAATTAATCAATACCAATTTAACATTTAACATGATATTCCACCTTTAATCATAATTAAGAATCTAACTAATCTTAACATTAAAAATACTTTCATTAAAACGATATAAATAACATATGCATTTTTTTGAATGGTAAAAAAATACATTAAAAAAAACCAATTTAAAAAAAACTATGTTTTAAACAAAAAAAAACGCATTAACAAAGGGGCGAGGGCAGTACCCTAGCCGCAGCGCCGCTCAACATAACCCTAGCGGGCGGCGCCACTGCGGTGCCCGCAGGTGCCGCGGTGCCCTGCGGCCACCGCGGCCCCTGCGGCCACCGCCGTGAGCCGCGACCGCCACGGCCACGCACTAATGCGGTGAAACAGGGAATGGGGGGAAGCAAGTGGGGGACACACAGGGGAAGGGAGGAGGAGTGGGTGGAGCTCCGCTCCCTGCCCTCCAACCCCAAACCCACAGTCCGCTAAACATAAAAAAATGCACAGGCTCAAAAGAAATATAAAAATGTTTTCTTTTCTCTTTTTAAACACAGTTCGAGCTTATAAAACAAAACGCCCACTACCAGGTTTGATAATGAATTCCGATTCAATACAAACTCGGTTTAAACAAACTGAGATTGATATCACATTTTCTTGATGGGTTTCTCATTCTTTTCAAACTCCCAAGGGTTTCAAATGCCCAAAACGAAAAGAGGAATAACAACATCTCAAATACACTTCCAGCCAAGCTAATTAATTTACTAAATCAGTTCATAAGCATGGCAGACAATGGAGAATCTAAAACCAGATAAAACCCCCATTTCCATTTCAAACAAAAACTAAAATTGAGAGTTGGATCCTACCTTAACACGCAATCCTGGAATAGCTGAAGGAGAGCCCACCTATCAGATCCAGCAGAAGTTTCTTCCTCCCAAAACCCCCAATTTTGTCCAAAATTATTTTTCAACCAAAAATTCCCCCAAAATGTTCATCTTCCCAATTTTCCCCAAATTTGGGTTATATGGGAGAGTTGACCCCAAAAATTCTATTTTTGGAATTAAAAATCTTTATTTACAAATAATTCTCAAAAATTAATTCTTTTCAACTATAGCAACAATTTAACTTGCTTTTTAATTCAAAATTGATTTCTCATTCAATTCAATTTAACCTTTCAAATTTCAGAAGCCCACAGAATACAATTACGTCTATCGCAATAAAATACATATTTAATCAAGATAATTACTAAGGACTAATTAATCAATTTAACCAAACACACCAAGCATGCAAACCGAGAAGGTCAACCAAATAGACGACTCGCAAACCCAAACAAAAAAGGATTACCGATGATGACTGGCGATGCTCACTAGAGCACGACTAAGGTCGACTAGGGTCTTACGACCACCTATCCAACTCTAAGGATAAAAGAGGCACACTCAAACTTGCACACCCAGGTGAAGATGAACCTTGCACTCATGCGGCGTTGTACCTGAAATCTCCTGCAACCAAGAGTCATACATGCATACATATATAAAATTTAATGAAAGCGTTAGCTCAACATTAATACCACGAGATAGGTACACTAACAACTTGCATACAACTAGAGAGAAAACCACATCAATAGCTATGCATTAAATCAAACATCTGACTATAACATCATATTAAGATTATCTAATCAAGATTAAACCAAGGTTAGAGATTGATTAGGGCAGGGGTACTACATTCTCCCCCCCTAGGTTCTGACTTACTCCTGGAAGTCGTAAGGCTAGATGGAGAACGTGTCGTACGCATCAGCCCTGAAACTCATTCAACAAGGATCAAATTGCACATAGAAATCTTTCCATAAATAAATGAAATATTATTGCAAACTCCTTTACAAACGCCATTACCCATTGGCAAGATACATCTAAACCATACATTCCTTAAAATATTCTAGGAATTATCCACAATCATAGCAAAGAAACAAGAAATTTCTTCCTTTCATTACACCAAATTAAAGCATTACAAGGAGGTAAACAACAATTACCATAATCATCTACCAAAAATGACAAGAAGACATGCCATCATGATCAATTTCTTTTACCAATCCATCTTTATCATAAACTTTTATTGGATAGAACTAGCTTAAAATATCAATTTCTACCACCAAATTAACTTTCATGAAATAAGAGCAACAAAGTATAACTCAATTGATTACACTTGCCAGGCATAAGAAAACCTTTCCAATGACTATGTCCCATAACATAGTGACAAGCTAACACAATTTACTCCATGATACAAACAATAATCATCCACATAACTGGAATGCATAACAGAAAAGGCCACATGTGAGCATGTCTAATGCTCGGTCAAAGATAACATGCACGATCAACATCTCTATGCTTGATCTCAGAACAACAATATGATCATAAATATCCAATATCTCACTCAAAGACTTGATGGTGCTAGGCACACCATAGCGGTGCTACCTTCCATACAAGACCTTTGTGAATATCCCTTGTTGAGCAAGGTGGTTAGCCTCCAAGAGATAGTCACCACACAAAGGTAGGTAGTGGTTACTAGCTGCATCACAGCCTCACATACCTCCATCCTCAAGGTTCCTTGCGTCTACTTCCTCGTATACACTCATCCAAGCCCATCTCCTACATTCTTGGAGAGGAATTCACATTGCAACACAAGACCAGCATACGAAAACAACAAGGATAAACCGGTTTAGCCACCAAAGTACAGAAGAATAAAGATAATAAATCCTCAATTCCAATAGTAAGGCAAGAAAATAATCCAGAATCTCAACACCAAATCAAAAGTGCAAAAGATCACAAGATCGTGGCTAAACCTTCACAGTCAAAGTAAAATAAATTGCTGGCCCACAAGGAAATAAAGAAATAAATAAAAGAAATTCATAAGTGCACATTACATCACTACGTGACTAATAGCTAGCCACCAACGAGGAAGGAAGGAACAATCATCTAGCTATCCTAGTAGCTCATCATGTGGTGTGGCCAAGTCACACATCCACATGGCATGGCAGTGTGCACCTCGACATCACCCCGCATCACGTCATCACGTGGCATGGCTCTACCCAATACCTAGCGGTAGGCCGCATGGAAATGTCTCCCACATCCCGCATCGTGTCTCAGCACGGCATGGCAATACTCCAAGCGGACAAAACACGCAATGGATGTATCCTGCATGGCAGTGTACCCCGCGGATAAGGCACGCGCTGGTCACACTCTGCATAGCGATGTTCCTCTTAGGATACTCGCCGTAAGCCAGAGGTATACATGGCTAAGGTCTCCCCACAAGTCTACCAACACTGGTCAGTTGGCAACTTATGTAAGAACAATAACACGCCTCTCATGAAGACAAGGCAACAGATGCTCCAATAGAATCCAACAATATGCTCAAAAACTGCCATCTATATGCTCAAATAAAGGAGAGGAATAGGCTGGCACTCATGAACCTCGTAAATAGGTTCATCACAAGGGAAAGTATTGAGTACACCTATGATACAGTTTAGTAGTACAACTATATCATTCCTTGAAGTAGAGAAGCTAAGGTCGCTTCGCGTCGATATTACTCGTACGCCAATCCATACTATTCAAGGAACGGTTACTTCGAATACTACCCCTTAACATACCGAGTTACCCACAACCCGAGGTTTGGTACTCAGCAAGGAAACAAATAAGCAACATCACACAAACAGTATGGTTTTCCATACTCATAAGCAACATATCCTCCATGGTTGATTACTTCACCAATCCATGGGCACACATAATGAGCACTGGTTTCTTACAACACACACAAATACACCAGTACTGTTTTAGTCACATATACGGGGAGTACTTTTCAGTACGCTAACACCTATTCAAGGAAGATTTCAATTATGCTTTCTATATAAATAACTGAATCAAGTTTACTCTAGATTCAAGTACTGAAATTATTAACAATTCACAATTATGTAAGGAATTAACATCATTCCTATAGCTTTCTCGAATCTCACTAAGCATTCATAATTAAATTACTAGCTAAGCAAATTCATTTCTAAAGCTTAAGACTTTCATCTATCACTATGAAGCCAAAAAGCAACATACAATTTCACATGTTTTATTAACATTCTATTTAAATCAATGCATTCCTTAATACCTTTTCTAAAAATCTTATGATTAGGCAAAGAGAAGGGAAAGAGAGTTTGATAACCAAACTATTTCCTACAAAGACACAAGATCAATCAAGATCACGCTATAATATTAAATTTCTCACTATGAGCCTATCATTTAATTACACGGTTTTCCTTTCGCTACCGTTTAGAAGGATGACAATCAGCCTAACAAAACATTTTCAATAATTATGGTTGCAACAGGAGGTTCTAGTTTTCCAAACAAAACAGAGATCAAGAGAGGCAATCTTTTCAATAATGCAAGACCTCATAAGAACACTCACTTAATAATAATACAATTTAGACACATGTCATAATTTGCAACCTATAAGAGAAGATCACATTATGATTGAAGATAAGCAAGGAGCTATTACCCAAATAACACATATTAATGCATGCACATCAAACAAGCTTTCCCAATCGCACTTTCTAAACACATTAAGGTAATACATATACCCAACAGCGAGTTCGATGGAGCATTTGCTAAAATATATCTTCAATCAAACTGGTTTAATGAAACACATAAGACAATCTTTCAGAAAACACATAAAACAATCTTTCAGGGAACACATTAATACTCTCTCGAAGCTACAATAACATGCTCCTTTTAACACTTCTACAAACCAAGCAGTTTCACATTATTCCACTATTCGCATAGCAATGCACCTTACTAAGGTAGAATTTAATCATGCTACTCCTACAGACACACATGGAGAATTCTTCAAACGTACACATACAGTTTTCTCCCAATAACCAAAATAAATTTTTAAACCCATAGCCCTTTTAATAATCTAAAAACATAAATGTCATAAGGCTCACACCAGGGTTCAAGAAGTCACACCCCTTTTCTCTTGCAACAAGAAACTCAAATCAAAGATAATTACACATATCCTAATCATTTCAATTTCTAGAAAGAAAGAGAGGAATGGTGATAATCATTTAATTTTCTACAAAATAAGCATTCAATAATAGCCATATTAGTCCCTCAAGTGGACAACACTAAGCTAGATCATAATCTTAAACAAACATAATTCGCACTTTCAGATTCAAGACAAGCACGGACCAACCCAATTGGATTAGTCTAAAGACTACAACACTCAATAAGGGGAGGTACATACGACTCTCTTTCAAGATACGAGTAATCGTAGACCAAGACATCAATAAGTGCACAATGCACAAATAAGCACTCAAACACCAACATCAAGAAGGCGAAAACAAGGTGTGAACACACACGTGACACATCAGTTCAGGTCTGCTCAATCACTCACATGCAAAAGGAGGACAAGTATACACATAAGGTCGATACACCTCACACAAATAGAGGGCACACGTGACACCAGAGATCCCAATGTTTGCAACATGGGCTCTGATACCAAATGTAATGCCCCGCCAGGAAACCCCAAAGGGATTAAGCCATAAACAAGAATAGAGTGCAATACTTTTATTTTTTTTTAAAGTTACACCACATAGGATACAATAAGACATCAAAGATTTAGATTACATAGTGGAAGACATCAATTAACTCCTAAAGAGTTTCCCAACGAGATTACTTAAATTTCACAATTCACTTAACTCACACAATTAATCCAAAAGCTGAATATCTTAATAACGAGATAATTCATAATCAGGGTAATTCCTTTCAAAAGAGGGAAATATAAATCACAAGCGAAGATTCATCATTAAGATCCATTCATAATCTTCATTCAAGCCTTTCATTTAAAAAAATTACAAACCATACATCTAACATTCTAATACACTAGGATTTCATCATAACATAAGAGATCTTTCCAAGCATATTTAAATTCCTTAACAACCACTGAGTATAATTCATTACTCTAAGTTACATTCTTTCATATTCCAACTTATTGCATTTTAAAAGACGATTGCATACTAGCATCAACGATAAATCTCATCTAAACCACTTATGCATTCAATCAACATGGCATTCAAGAAAGAACTGAATATAAGCATTTATAGTTAATTCCATTTATCCACTTAACCATTCTAACATAAGCTATTCATACATGATAAAGCTGAATAAAGGAAACATAAGAGAATACATCACATAACACCATAATGATCTCGGAGTTCACCCCTAAAGGGCTACATCTCCGGGTCTGCTCAACTGCAAAACCCCTCTGATAATTAATAAAGTTAAGAATACAAGAGGTTACACCAAATACAATCCAGCCATCAAGGTGATACATAAGCAATATACAAACGACCGCATCGGTCTATAAATACATAAACGATCCCTGAAAAGAACAGGATCTAGCTGAACATAATCAAACTAATACAAAGGTCTAGAAGAGCATCCACAAGACTGAGCCATCACCACCCAAGGTCTAACATGAAGCCGATACTCACAAGGGCAGAGACAAATGGACGACTCTCGAAGGTACTCCAAACAGGACAAAACGACAACACACTAGCGAACGTAGGGACAAGTGTCATCACACAACCTGGTATGGTTACCATGGCAAGTCTTCATAGGTCTCGACCCCATACACTGGGTCACCCTGGAAACCTAATCGGAGCTTCCGGCCCATCCAAGCCTCATGTGGACCCACACATCCTCTCGTGAAGACAAGGATGGTGGTTTGCCATTTCAGGCCTTCCCACAACATGTCGAGTCTATGATAGCCCTCATCCCATGTGTGAGGCACATTATCTTATTTGGAGATTACATTCTAATCTACTTAAAGGTTATCACTTATTAGACTCACTTTCGACGGGTTACCCAGCAGCCACTTTGGGCGCGGCCCCCAATCGAGAGCCACTTTCCCATACGACACTAGACTATACTCAAACGAACTCAAAACCAAGGAATACACATGGTCAGACGAACGGAGTTCAAGAAGAGAAAGACAACCATCAGGTCAAACATGACTCAAGGGTAATCACTTACTGACGGTACTCTAACTAGAGACCCAACCAACAACAGTCAACCACAATCATCATTCGACTCACACACAAGGAGGATATGATCAAAATGACACTACCACAATACAACAGTCAATTCGGAACCGAGGACTGAAACAGGTACCCCAAATCATTCCATACGACAGGGACCTACTAAACAAAGCAAAACATGCCATTTCATAATTAAAGGCGAATACAGAAATTAAACTCGCAAGGCAATAATTAGAAAAGACAATATTTCCTCAAATTGATTTAATCATTACAAGTCGATCAAGTTTTCTACAAGATCTAAATCAGCTTACAGTTATCTACCTCAACTAGGGATAAGTTGTTCTTGGTTTTCTAACTCTTGAAGGTTCAAAGCATCGAACAGACATATAAAGCCATAAAGAGTTTTTAAACCAAATTCATATTAATAAAATTCAGGCAACCATTAATCATCTAAAATAAGATATTTAATCTCCAACAAAACATCATAGACTTACTGGTTCAAAATCAATCTCTACAGATTCATAATTTTCAATCCCAGATGTACCATACGGATCACGAAAATATAATAATAAAAAGAGGGTCTAAAAGGAGATAATCATTTCCAAAAGCATATCGTTTCAATTCAAATACCCAATGATAAATATTTCACTACTTCTCATTTACTCAATTGATAAGTTCTAAGATAATACTAACAACATCAATTAGTAATAACATCGTATTTCAACGATCTTCCAATAACATATTATTCTCTATTTTGTTTTTAAACAATACTACCTTAATTAGCCAAATAATCTAATCAGCTAGAAGGTAAGGTCTAGATTTATTAATCCAAGATCAATCAGAATATAATCTACAATATTCAATTGCGAAAATTCACAGTTGTAGAACTTAATTAGAAATGGGTACAAAAGTCGTGAAATGAAATTGGATAATGATTAACCTATAACTCCATTATAAAATTAATCAATACCAATTTAACATTTAACATGATATTCCACCTTTAATCATAATTAAGAATCTAACTAATCTTAACATTAAAAATACTTTCATTAAAATGATATACATAACATATGCATTTTTTTGAATGGTAAAAAAATACATTAAACAAAACCAATTTAAAAAAAACTATGTTTTAAACAAAAAAAAATGCATTAACAAAGGGGCGAGGGCGGTACCCTAGCCGCAGCGCCGCTCAACATAACCCTGGCGGGCGGCGCCACTGCGGTGCCCGCAGATGCCGCGGCGCCCTGCGGCCACCGCGGCCCCTGCGGCCACCGCCGTGAGCCGCGACCGCCACGGCCACGCACTAATGCGGTGAAACAGGGAACGGGGGGGAGCAAGCGGGGGACGCACGGGGGAAGGGAGGAGGAGTGGGTGGAGCTCCGCTCCCCGCCCTCCAACCCCAAACCCATAGTCCGCTAAACATAAAAAAATGCACAGGCTCAAAAGAAATATAAAAATGTTTTCTTTTCTCTTTTTAAACACAGTTCGAGCTTATAAAACAAAACGCCCACTACCAGGTTTGATAATGAATTCCGATTCAATACAAATTCGGTTTAAACAAACTGAGATTGATATCACATTTTCTTGATGGGTTTCTCATTCTTTTCAAACTCCCAATGGTTTCAAACGCCCAAAACGAAAAGAGGAATAACAACATCTCAAATACACTTCCAGCCAAGCTAATTAATTTACTAAATCAGTTCATAAGCATGGCAGACAATGGAGAATCTAAAACCAGATAAAACCCCCATTTCCATTTCAAACAAAAACTAAAATTGAGAGTTGGATCCTACCTTAACACGCAATCCTGGAATAGCTGAAGGAGAGCCCACCTGTCAGATCCAGCAGAAGTTTCTTCCTCCCAAAACCCCCAATTTTGTCCAAAATTATTTTTCAACCAAAAATTCCCCCAAAATGTTCATCTTCCCAATTTTCCCCAAATTTGGGTTGTATGGGAGAGTTGACCCCAAAAATTCTATTTTTGGAATTAAAAATCTTTATTTACAAATAATTCTCAAAAATTAATTCTTTTCAACTATAGCAACAATTTAACTTGCTTTTTAATTCAAAATCGATTTCTCATTCAATTCAATTTAACCTTTCAAATTTCAGAAGCCCACAGAATACAATTACGTCTATCGCAATAAAATACATATTTAATCAAGATAATTACTAAGGACTAATTAATCAATTTAACCAAACACACCAAGCATGCAAACCGAGAAGGTCAACCAAACAGATGACTCGCAAACCCAAACAAAAAGGGATTACCGACGACGACTGGCGATGCTCACTAGAGCACGACTAAGGTCGACTAGGGTCTTACGACCACCTATCCAACTCTAAGGATAAAAGAGGCACACTCAAACCTGCACACCCAGGTGAAGACAAACCTCGCACTCATGCGGCGTTGTACCTGAAATCTCCTGCAACCAAGAGTCATACATGCATACATATATAAAATTTAATGAAAGTGTTAGCTCAACATTAATACCACGAGATAGGTACACTAACAACTTGCATACAACTAGAGAGAAAACCACATCAACAGCTATGCGTTAAATCAAACATCTGACTATAACATCATATTAAGATTATCTAATCAAGATTAAACAAAGGTTAGAGATTGATTAGGGCAGGGGTACTACAGAGGGGGAAACTGAAATTTTGAATTTTATGATTTTAGAGGGAATACTAAAAGCAATGCAAGTTTTGAAATTTAAAAGTTGACTCGATTTCATGCAAAATTCGAATTTGAAAGTGGAAATCAAAGTTGTTGCAGTTAAACACTTGATTTCAAAAGTCACAAATTGTAAAGATTTGAATAAAGCACTGAAATTTCGAATGAATGCTAACACACTTTTCAGATTTAGGACTGTAAGAAACACAATTTTGATATGAATTTTAATTTCAATAATTTCTGAATGATTAGAAGCCTCAATCCAAGCAATTGCTCAACCAACTTTGACTTTAATTTTGAAAGTGTTAAAATTGATAAAATCAGCCAAAATTCTAGATTTTAGCAGAAAAATACAGTAAGATCTAGCTCCCGAAATTTCAAAAAAAATGACGAGGACGATGCTCGGGGTGCACACGGTCCTCGCAACTTTTTTCCAAATTTTCAGGGATGAGAGATATTGTGATTTTATTGCGGAATCCAAAGTTACAGCCGATTTGGAGGTGTTTTGATCAGTGAAATTATCAGTCAAAGGTTGAATCAAGAAGGTCTTAAAAATTAGGGTTTTGACATTTAACCACTTAATTTTCAGAATTAAAGCACAAATATGAATTGAGAATTTGCAATAGAAGGGTAGATCTAAAACAAGCATTAACAATTAAACATTTCACAAGTTTAATTACTTAAAAAGAAAATTTTAGGGTTTTTATGCAATCAACCTCTAAAATTTGCAAAAGATCAAACATGGAAATATAATTAGGAGAGCAAAATTTTCAGATCTAACCATGAATAATCAGAATGAGGATGTTCACGTCGGGTTCACCAAAATGTAAAGCGGAAAAATTGAACGCTAGTTGTTCTCCCCTCCCCAACTCCAAGGAGAGAGAAGGGAGAGTCACTAGGGTTGATGGTTTTCACTTAGGGGAGACTTTACATTCAAAAGAGGGGTTGAAACCCACAAGATCCAATCCCACGCAATGTAATATTGGATTCTAAATGAGTTTCAAGGGTTAAGACATCAAGGATACCCTCTTTTGTAAAGAATGTAGATAGAAAGATTGAACTAGGAATGCATGTAAAGTAGGAAAGATTCGCTTATAAATAGAGATAGGGATATGGGATGAAGCTGCGGACCTGGAATTAGCAGTAAAATGTCGAGATGGTGTTGTTCTGCAAACTTGAGCAAAAGTTGACGGGACGATGGCGCCCGACGTGCACACGGTCCTCCGAAAAATCTGCGAAACGAAGGGGGATCTGTTCGTCTCTGCACAAGGATTCTAGATCTTCAATTACAGCCGCGTACCTGCAACCTACACACAGAAAAGAGAGGATGATTGGGGGGTTAGGGATGAGGGGTTTGCCTTTAGGTCAAACCCCGGTTTTGGAATTAACCAAGAAATGAGAATGCTGTAAATGTAAATGTTTGTAATGTAAACAAGTACTGATACCTTGTTGTAAGAATGTTTGTATTCTTACATGTGAAGGTGTAATGAATATTGTATTTTGTATGTTGTAAGTGATCTCCTCTTCAATGGTTGAATCCTTGTCTTGAATGCAACACCTAGCCTTGAATGGAGACTTAGAATGCTCAATTGCTTGAAGGAATGCTTGAATGCTTGAATGCTTGAATGTTTGAATATCGCGTCCGCCTTTTGCACACATATGTCTTCCTCCTTTTTTTTTGGAAGAGGAAATGTAGTTTATATACTTGTTAATTAGGGCTGATAAACTGATTTTCCCGACCTTAGGCCGACCAGGAAACATTATTTCCTGATTTGCAAACTTAAAGACCCAATGCCCACAAGAGACCGGGCCCAAAATAGGGCCAGGGACCAGGGCACTAGGTGCCCTAGTCCAGAAGGACCACAGTGCTGGGCGCCATGGTCCCACCTCCCGGGACAGCAGGGTGCAAGGAGGGATCAGGCCAAGGTGCAGAAAAATGCAGTTTTTGGTGTCGTAAACAGGTTTCGGGGTCTCCATTCAGGTTCAAAGTTGCGCCGCCATCGTGAAGACCCAAATGCAGTCAAAATTGCAAGTGTCACAATTTTAGGACGCTACATAATCTTTAGTAATCAATAAATGTTCTTAGGAACTAATGAAATTAGTCCTAGCACTCTATTTATAATGTCTAAAAATTATATTTCAATAATTAAAATGTGCTTAAATTAAACCGACATAGGGTAAATTAATCTCACAATGAATATTTACCTATAAGTTTAAATATCTCCGCATAGTCAAAATAATCTTACCCAATTTATTATAGGGTTTATAATAGTTTAAACTCCATAAATATTTAATTTAAACACCTCTATATATATATACGTATAACCATACTCTTAAATCAAAGTAAACTTCTACAAATTTTACCAACTTTATATTTATAATCATATATATATATATATATATATATATATATACATACTTATATATATATATAAAATAAGTGTGTTTTTTTTAAATATGCAAACCCTAATCTTTTATTTAATATAAAACATGCCCCTCATTTCCTTTTTTTTTTATTCTGTATTATCTTTCCACATATTATCCTAGCCCTAACCCGGTTTTATTTTTTTTTTGTCTTTGGATTTTGCAGGGCCGATGGACTCTTAGGCGGTAGCCATGGCAGGGCACTCGAAGGAGGGGAGGGTGAGGCGGCGGAAACCGGACGACGCCGCTCACTATGAGTTTCCACAGTGGCAGCGACCACTGTGGTCACCCACAGTGTCGGTCCTTGGGCCGTCCACTGTGGACGCCCACAGTGGCGCCAGCTGACGCCATCCACTGGGCTAAACACAATGTTTGGCTCCGCCGACCACTGTGTTTAGCACAGTTGTTCAACCCGAGCCAAGCATCGCTTTTTTTTTTTTTTGCTTTATTATTATTATTTTTTTATAAAATATAATATATATATATATATATATTTGTATATATATATAAGTATTTATTTATATAAATATATTTATATATATAAGTATTTATATATATAAATATATTTATATATAAGTATATATATATATACATATATATATATATATATTTGTATATATATAATTATATATTTATATATATTTTTGTATATAAATATATTGTATATACAAATGTATTTTAAATATAAGTATATATTTATACGCATTTGATGCATAAGGAAAAAATTAGAGCTAACATTACTATGCATTTAATTTTTTATTTTTTTTTGAACTTTTAAAACAGATTGATAACAAAATTCTGAATTAAACCCATGTATATTTGTTTTTTAAAACCAAGAATACCTTGTTGCTAAATCATAGATGTACTATGTTAACCTTAGATTTATTTTCTGCATAAAATAAATGACAGAATTAAATAACTTCATACAGCAACTATAAAATATATTCTTATTTAAGCTAGGAAATATTAAAATGATTCTTTAGAGATGACTATAAAATTTTAAGTCTTCTTTTCTGCAAATAAATGAAATGACACATTTAAGTAAACTAAAACTGCACTTCCATAAACAAATCTAATTGTTTTATTTCTAGCCTTCTACATGCATGCTAAACTATTTCATTATTTTCCTATTTTATTTCCTAAGCTTAAAGGAGCAAAATAAATTTCTTGCTTTTCAAAATATTATATACTCAACAAATATTTATTTCAAAACTTTAAGAAACAAAATATGGGAATATTTAATTCATTTCTATAGTATAACATAATAGAATATTACATTTCTTTAAAGTGCATTTAAAAGACGCTATCGTCACTTTACAAATGGGTCTCTCATTTCTAATAAATGAGGACTTTTCAAAATAATAGTTACATTTACAAATATTTTTTTGCAACAAATAAATCCAGCAAACGTCCACTTGTCCTATTCTTTTCTTCCAACAACCTGCAATTTAATCAAAGCTATGACCATGGAGTGCTCACCTCCCAGCCTAGGCTAACTAGTAGCCACCCTCGAGCTTGGAGAACCAAGCCCTAGATAGGTAACACACATGCAACACAAAATAAACACGGGAAAAATAATCACATACACATTCCCAACCCAAGTTACACTGCACCACACATGTGATGACTATACACGGGTGGTAGTGGACCAAATACCCCGAGGAGACTGCAAGCATAGTAAAACTCAAGGCCACCTCATGGAAAACAATGATACATCATAAGTATACAACCCAAAACCTTATACCCCCCAAGGCATTCATGCCTCATTTCCCTCCTTATGACCCCCAAATGCATAAATAAGCCATGCAACAAGAGTTACATAGGAATCCCTTGAGATCACTCTCTTAATGAGAGCCTCTCACTCGAGGGCTGTCAAACTTCTACGACCCACAAGACCATCCTCTCTCCCAAGAGTAGGAGGTCTTGGTTACTCCCAAAACATAGTATATACGCAAGAGTAAAATGTTGAACACAAAATAAATTTTCATAAGGAAAAAAATACAAGAAACAACCCTTCTCATACATGCAATTCTTTTCAACATAACATGCAATATAAAAACATAACAATGGGAATTTTAACCAACCTTCAACTGCCCAAAGGTATGCTAGATAAGTTGAGGATGAGCAGCTCAAATCCACAATCCCTTGCTTCTCTACACTTAGCCAGATTCCTAAAACCAAATCTGTCTTTTCTTTCAAAAATTATTGTCTCTAAAAATGGAGAGTGGGCGATTACCCACAAAATCTCTCATTCTTGCCTAAAAAGGCTTCAGTGAGAGTTCTCACAGGTTTCTAAAATTGAAAAAGGAAAAGTCAGAAACAGATATATTTTACCCACAAATGTATTTTAAATATAAGTATATATTTATACGCATTTGATGCATAAGGAAAAAATTAGAGCTAACATTACTATGCATTTAATTTTTTATTTATTTTTTAACTTTTAAAACAGATTGATAACAAAATTCTGAATTAAACCCATGTATATTTGTTTTTTAAAACCAAGAATACCTTGTTGCTAAATCATAGATGTACTATGTTAACCTTAGATTTATTTTCTGCATAAAATAATTGACAGAATTAAATAACTTCATACAGCAACTATAAAATATATTTTTATTTAAGCTAGGAAATATTAAAATGATTCTTTAGAGATGACTATAAAATTTTAAGTCTTCTTTTCTGCAAATAAATGAAATGACACATTTAAGTAAACTAAAACTGCACTTCAATAAACAAATCTAATTGTTTTATTTCTAGCCTTCTACATGCATGCTAAACTATTTCATTATTTTCCTATTTTATTTCCTAAGCTTAAAGGAGCAAAATAAATTTCTTGCTTTTCAAAATATTATATACTCAACAAATATTTATTTCAAAACTTTAAGAAACAAAATATGGAAATATTTAATTCATTTCTATAGTATAACATAATAGAATATTACATTTCTTTAAAGTGCATTTAAAAGACGCTATCGTCACTTTACAAATGGGTCTCTCATTTCTAATAAATGAGGACTTTTCAAAATAATAGTTACATTTACAAATATTTTTTTGCAACAAATAAATCCAGCAAACTTCCACTTGTCCTATTCTTTTCTTCCAACAACCTGCAATTTAATCAAAGCTATGACCATGGAGTGCTCACCTCCCAGCCTAGGCTAACTAGTAGCCACCCTCGAGCTTGGAGAACCAAGCCCTAGATAGGTAACACACATGCAACACAAAATAAACATGGGAAAAATAATCACATACACATTCCCAACCCAGGTTACACTGCACCACACATGTGATGACTATACACGGGTTGTAGTGGACCAAATACCCCGAGGAGATTGCAAGCATAGTAAAACTCAAGGCCACCTCATGGAAAACAATGATACATCATAAGTATACAACCCACAACCTTATGGCCCCCAAGGCATTCATGCCTCATTTCCCTCCTTATGACCCCCAAATGCATAAATAAGCCATGCAACAAGAGTTACATAGGAATCCCTTGAGATCACTCTCTTAACGAGAGCCTCTCACTCGAGGGCTGTCAAACTTCTACGACCCACAAGACCATCCTCTCTCCCAAGAGTAGGAGGTCTTGGTTACTCCCAAAACATAGTATATACCCAAGAGTAAAATGTAGAACACAAAATAAATTTTCATAAGGAAAAAAATACAAGAAACAACCCTTCTCACACATGCAATTCTTTTCAACATAACATGCAATATAAAAATATAACAAAGGGAATTTTAACCAACCTTCAACTGCCCAAAGGTTTGCTAGATAAGTTGAGGATGAGCAGCTCAAATCCACAATCCCTTGCTTCTCTACACTTAGCCAGATTCCTAAAACCAAATCTGTCTTTTCTTTCAAAAATTATTGTGTCTAAAAATGGAGAGTGGGCGATTACCCACAAAATCTCTCATTCTTGCCTAAAAAGGCTTCAGTGAGAGTTCTCACAGGTTTCTAAAATTGAAAAAGGAAAAGTCAGAAAAAGATATATTTTACCCACAAATGTATTTTAAATATAAGTATATATTTATACGCATTTGATGCATAAGGAAAAAATTAGAGCTAACATTACTATGCATTTAATTTTTTATTTTTTTTTGAACTTTTAAAACAGATTGATAACAAAATTCTGAATTAAACCCATGTATATTTGTTTTTTAAAACCAAGAATACCTTGTTGCTAAATCATAGATGTACTATGTTAACCTTAGATTTATTTTCTGCATAAAATAAATGACAGAATTAAATAACTTCATACAGCAACTATAAAATATATTTTTATTTAAGCTAGGAAATATTAAAATGATTCTTTAGAGATGACTATAAAATTTTAAGTCTTCTTTTCTGCAAATAAATGAAATGACACATTTAAGTAAACTAAAACTGCACTTCCATAAACAAATCTAATTGTTTTATTTCTAGCCTTCTACATGCATGCTAAACTATTTCATTATTTTCCTATTTTATTTCCTAAGCTTAAAGGAGCAAAATAAATTTCTTGCTTTTCAAAATATTATATACTCAACAAATATTTATTTCAAAACTTTAAGAAACAAAATATGGGAATATTTAATTCATTTCTATAGTATAACATAATAGAATATTACATTTCTTTAAAGTGCATTTAAAAGACGCTATCGTCACTTTTCAAATGGGTCTCTCATTTCTAATAAATGAGGACTTTTCAAAATAATAGTTACATTTACAAATATTTTTTTGCAACAAATAAATCCAGCAAACGTCCACTTGTCCTATTCTTTTCTTCCAACAACCTGCAATTTAATCAAAGCTATGACCATGGAGTGCTCACCTCCCAGCCTAGGCTAACTAGTAGCCACCCTCGAGCTTGGAGAACCAAGCCCTAGACAGGTAACACACATGCAACACAAAATAAACACAGGAAAAATAATCACATACACATTCCCAACCCAAGTTACACTGCACCACACATGTGATGACTATACACGGGTGGTAGTGGACCAAATACCCCGAGGAGACTGCAAGCATAGTAAAACTCAAGGCCACCTCATGGAAAACAATGATACATCATAAGTATACAACCCAGAACCTTATACCCCCCAAGGCATTCATGCCTCATTTCCCTCCTTATGACCCCCAAATGCATAAATAAGCCATGCAACAAGAGTTACATAGGAATCCCTTGAGATCACTCTCTTAATGAGAGCCTCTCACTCGAGGGCTGTCAAACTTCTACGACCCACAAGACCATCCTCTCTCCCAAGAGTAGGAGGTCTTGGTTACTCCCAAAACATAGTATATACGCAAGAGTAAAATGTTGAACACAAAATAAATTTTCATAAGGAAAAAAATACAAGAAACAACCCTTCTCATACATGCAATTCTTTTCAACATAACATGCAATATAAAAACATAACAATGGGAATTTTAACCAACCTTCAACTGCCCAAAGGTATGCTAGATAAGTTGAGGATGAGCAGCTCAAATCCACAATCCCTTGCTTCTCTACACTTAGCCAGATTCCTAAAACCAAATCTGTCTTTTCTTTCAAAAATTATTGTCTCTAAAAATGGAGAGTGGGCGATTACCCACAAAATCTCTCATTCTTGCCTAAAAAGGCTTCAGTGAGAGTTCTCACAGGTTTCTAAAATTGAAAAAGGAAAAGTCAGAAAAAGATATATTTTACCCACAAATGTATTTTACATATAAGTATATATTTATACGCATTTGATGCATAAGGAAAAAATTAGAGCTAACATTACTATGCATTTAATTTTTATTTTTATTTTTAACTTTTAAAACAGATTGATAACAAAATTCTGAATTAAACCCATGTATATTTGTTTTTTAAAACCAAGAATACCTTGTTGCTAAATCATAGATGTACTATGTTAACCTTAGATTTATTTTCTGCATAAAATAATTGACAGAATTAAATAACTTCATACAGCAACTATAAAATATATTTTTATTTAAGCCAGGAAATATTAAAATGATTCTTTAGAGATGACTATAAAATTTTAAGTCTTCTTTTCTGCAAATAAATGAAATGACACATTTAAGTAAACTAAAACTGCACTTCCATAAACAAATCTAATTGTTTTATTTCTAGCCTTCTACATGCATGCTAAACTATTTCATTATTTTCCTATTTTATTTCCTAAGCTTAAAGGAGCAAAATAAATTTCTTGCTTTTCAAAATATTATATACTCAACAAATATTTATTTCAAAACTTTAAGAAACAAAATATGGGAATATTTAATTCATTTCTATAGTATAACATAATAGAATATTACATTTCTTTAAAGTGCATTTAAAAGACGCTATCGTCACTTTTCAAATGGGTCTCTCATTTCTAATAAATGAGGACTTTTCAAAATAATAGTTACATTTACAAATATTTTTTTGCAACAAATAAATCCAGCAAACTTCCACTTGTCCTATTCTTTTCTTCCAACAACCTGCAATTTAATCAAAGCTATGACCATGGAGTGCTCACCTCCCAGCCTAGGCTAACTAGTAGCCACCCTCGAGCTTGGAGAACCAAGCCCTAGATAGGTAACACACATGCAACACAAAATAAACATGGGAAAAATAATCACATACACATTCCCAACCCAGGTTACACTGCACCACACATGTGATGACTATACACGGGTTGTAGTGGACCAAATACCTCGAGGAGATTGCAAGCATAGTAAAACTCAAGGCCACCTCATGGAAAACAATGATACATCATAAGTATACAACCCACAACCTTATGGACCCCAAGGCATTCATGCCTCATTTCCCTCCTTATGACCCCCAAATGCATAAATAAGCCATGCAACAAGAGTTACATAGGAATCCCTTGAGATCACTCTCTTATCGAGAGCCTCTCACTCGAGGGCTGTCAAACTTCTACGACCCACAAGACCATCCTCTCTCCCAAGAGTAGGAGGTCTTGGTTACTCCCAAAACATATTATATACCCAAGAGTAAAATGTAGAACACAAAATAAATTTTCATAAGGAAAAAAATACAAGAAACAACCCTTCTCACACATGCAATTCTTTTCAACATAACATGCAATATAAAAACATAACAAAGGGAATTTTAACCAACCTTCAACTGCCCAAAGGTATGCTAGATAAGTTGAGGATGAGCAGCTCAAATCCACAATCCCTTGCTTCTCTACACTTAGCCAGATTCCTAAAACCAAATCTGTCTTTTCTTTCAAAAATTATTGTCTCTAAAAATGGAGAGTGGGCGATTACCCACAAAATCTCTCATTCTTGCCTAAAAAGGCTTCAGTGAGAGTTCTCACAGGTTTCTAAAATTGAAAAAGGAAAAGTCAGAAAAAGATATATTTTACCCACAAATGTATTTTAAATATAAGTATATATTTATACGCATTTGATGCATAAGGAAAAAATTAGAGCTAACATTACTATGCATTTAATTTTTTATTTTTTTTTGAACTTTTAAAACAGATTGATAACAAAATTCTGAATTAAACCCATGTATATTTGTTTTTTAAAACCAAGAATACCTTGTTGCTAAATCATAGATGTACTATGTTAACCTTAGATTTATTTTCTGCATAAAATAAATGACAGAATTAAATAACTTCATACAACAACTATAAAATATATTTTTATTTAAGCTAGGAAATATTAAAATGATTCTTTAGAGATGACTATAAAATTTTAAGTCTTCTTTTCTGCAAATAAATGAAATGACACATTTAAGTAAACTAAAACTGCACTTCCATAAACAAATCTAATTGTTTTATTTCTAGCCTTCTACATGCATGCTAAACTATTTCATTATTTTCCTATTTTATTTCCTAAGCTTAAAGGAGCAAAATAAATTTCTTGCTTTTCAAAATATTATATACTCAACAAATATTTATTTCAAAACTTTAAGAAACAAAATATGGGAATATTTAATTCATTTCTATAGTATAACATAATAGAATATTACATTTCTTTAAAGTGCATTTAAAAGACGCTATCGTCACTTTTCAAATGGGTCTCTCATTTCTAATAAATGAGGACTTTTCAAAATAATAGTTACATTTACAAATATTTTTTTGCAACAAATAAATCCAGCAAACGTCCACTTGTCCTATTCTTTTCTTCCAACAACCTGCAATTTAATCAAAGCTATGACCATGGAGTGCTCACCTCCCAGCCTAGGCTAACTAGTAGCCACCCTCGAGCTTGGAGAACCAAGCCCTAGACAGGTAACACACATGCAACACAAAATAAACACGGGAAAAATAATCACATACACATTCCCAACCCAGGTTACACTGCACCACACATGTGATGACTATACACGGGTGGTAGTGGACCAAATACCCCGAGGAGACTGCAAGCATAGTAAAACTCAAGGCCACCTCATGGAAAACAATGATACATCATAAGTATACAACCCACAACCTTATGGCCCCCAAGGCATTCATGCCTCATTTCCCTCCTTATGACCCCCAAATGCATAAATAAGCCATGCAACAAGAGTTACATAGGAATCCCTTGAGATCACTCTCATAACGAGAGCCTCTCACTCGAGGGCTGTCAAACTTCTACGACCCATAAGACCATCGTCTCTCCCAAGAGTAGGAGGTCTTGGTTACTCCCAAAACATAGTATATACGCAAGAGTAAAATGTAGAACACAAAATAAATTTTCATAAGGAAAAAAATACAAGAAACAACCCTTCTCACACATGCAATTCTTTTCAACATAACATGCAATATAAAAACATAACAAAGGGAATTTTAACCAACCTTCAACTGCCCAAAGGTATGCTAGATAAGTTGAGGATGAGCAGCTCAAATCCACAATCCCTTGCTTCTCTACACTTAGCCAGATTCCTAAAACCAAATCTGTCTTTTCTTTCAAAAATTATTGTCTCCAAAAATGGAGAGTGGGTGATTACCCACGAAATCTCTCATTCTTGCCTAAAAAGCCTTCAGTGAGAGTTCTCACAGGTTTCTAAAATTGAAAAAGGAAAAGTCAGAAAAAGATCCAAAACAATCTCTCATCAAAACGAAAAGTTAACAACCTAGGTGATGCCTTCTAATTTTCAATTTTCGCTCAACTTAGGAAATCCACTTTTTAGGGTGTCTAAATGGTCACATGGAAGTTGAAACATGCCTAAAATTACTCCTAACTCTTAGGTATACCTTATGGGCTTTAGGAAACACTCTTAAACTACCCCTAGGTGTCCATTTAACCCCTTTTAAACCCCTCTGAAGTTAATTTTTGGGTCAAACTTAAGTTGACCACCCTAACGATTCTCTTCCCAAGACAATTATGCAATCACATTAAATTAATTGAAAAAGCTATGGTTAAACAACTCCCTCCAAGAGACAATATAAAAAAAAATCAAAACATAAATCAACACATGTGTCAAGTGACACAATAAAAATACTTTTACAAAATTATACATGAAATCTTGTCTCTTTTTTGATTTACACAAATAAATAAATTCAATCTAACACACATGCAACATCAACTTTTAGAAATAAAATACTATACAAATGGGGTGTTGTCTCTCCAAATAGACAAACCCTGGTTTTACGAATGTACATAGGTCTAGGTTTGGTTCTTCATAATATTTCCTTGGTCACATGGATAGTTTTCCTACGCATCTCAATTACACATTAGTAATTTCAAATAACCTCATATAATATAAAACACATGAATAAGAATAAACATCAAACACTCTACATACAATATACACTTAAATAAATCAATACACCTTATATCCAAATAAATCCACATAAGCAATTATCATAATTCTCATAATTTTGATCCACACATAAAACATGCATCCTAGTTCTATCATCATAGTAAAGTCCTACAAATCCAATAATGACATATATCATCTCAAATTCATCCTATTCTAGAATCATGTAGAGCTCTATATCATAAAGCATATAAATGAAGCATCAACATATAGCAATGTTATCCAAATCATGGAATCATATAAGTTCTAAATCCATAATGCATAAAAATAAAGCATCCATAATAGTCTCAACATAAAAATAACTGAAATGCTAGACTGAATCAGGGTAGGGCCTCACAAACCGGTTGACAAAATATTTAACCTTATTAAGTATTTTGCATTCCAAAATAGTGTACCAGTAAATAAGAAGTAATGTAGTAAGAAGGAATGATAAAGACAACATATAAAACACACCATAATACAAGATGTTTAATGAGGAAACCCGGTGTGGGAAAGACCTTGGTGGGATTTGTGACCCACAATAGTCACTCACTGGCCAATGAATAAATATTACTTACAATAAGGGGCCTGCACATTTAGGAAGGCCAACTGCCTAGAACTCACTTCTCAGTCTACAAAATAGAAGTCCCATTGACTTACAAAATGGATTATGAGAATCCAATACAATGTACTGCTTCAAATCAGCATCAACTATGCTAGGTTTAGTACTGGTTTAAGCTCATACTATAACCATAAACCTTATACAAAATATGCCTTATGCATTCTCATATATCTTCCTTATTATTCACTCATTCTTATTCCATGTCATATATCAAAATGATTTACAAGATCTCATAGATATATGAGTCTATTACAATATGCCATGTTGGCTTGACAAAAGATAATTACTATTAAATATAATAAACAAAAGTTTATTCCTGTCAACTGGGTTGTCGGTATGCATTGTTGCCACTGTCTGTGAAGTGTCTGTCGGTGCTGGTGCCTATCAGTGGTTTACCAGATGAATGCCACAAGGTTGCCTAAAGGTTACTATCAATGACAACACCATCATTTCTCATTAGAGTGTAGAATGCCAACAGTAACATTCGAGTTTTGCAATTTTTGATAGTGGTATCTCCTTCATTCAATGTTTCCAATTTATCCCAAATAGCTTTAGCAGTAGATTGGTCTGATAATCCCATAATTTACTGATCTGATAATGTGCTTAGAAGTGCTTCTCTTTCTTTGCAATCATTCTCCAAGTCCTTACCCAATGTTGGTGGATTAGGTTGATTCAGAGTAGGACCAAGATAGCCATTGTTTGTAACTTCCTATATATCTCTTCCAATGCAATTCATATGTGTCTCCATTCTAATCTAACATATACCATAGTTAGCTCCATCAAGTTTAGGACTATCCTTCTTGAAAATATTCATTGCCATAGGATCTCCTCAAGCTGTTAGACTTCTACAAAAAGAGGACTTGGCTCTGATACCAATTGTTAGGAACCGGAAGGACAACTAAGAGGGGGGGTGAATCAGTTGTTAATGAATTTTAACCCAATTATAAATTAATTCAACTTAATACTTAATATCGATAAAACAAACTTAATGTCGGTTAACAGATTAGTAGTTTATATCAATACCAGTGAAACTTAATGCATGAAATAGAAAGAGAAACAACATCCACATCACATAACACAGATATTTTTGACGTGAAAACCCTATAAGGGGAAAACCCACGGTGGGAAACCTTACCCACAATTAGATGATACTACTATAGATAGTATGTGTATACAAATGGGGTCTGTACATGTAGAAAGGCCAACCGGCTTGAGCACATTGCTCATATGGGAGTCATAATGACTACAGTAGGATGGTTAAATCCTAGAATAATGTACTGCTTCAAAGTGAATCTGCAATGTTGGATTCCATACCAGTTTAAGATATGATAAACACCTTCAAACCTTACTTGAACCTTCAAATGATGTCTACTTGATTCTCTCTATGATCTTCTCATATGATCTTCAATATTCGCACATACCAAGTTACAATACCATACAAGAATTCCACACTTCATCTCACAAATGATATCTTACATTTATACAAAACCTAAGACCAAATTTGTAGGTTGGCTCACTAAGAATATTACAATAAAATAAATTACAAATAAGTCTTGATGCAATAGAACATGTTGTCTTAATACATTTACAACAATATACGATCAATAAATCATCTCCATAATGTGTCATGCTGATCTGGAATAGATAGCATATACCGGTACATAACCTAGACCTATCTGCCAGTAACAACCAATATGTCAACCCGATTAGAACAATAACTAAAACACCAAAACACCAAAACCAAGTATCCAAACCATGTCTTTGACATAATCAAGTGATATCCAGATGATAACTAGTCATCATCTATGCTGGTGAGCATATACCGGTGACTATGCATAAGTCATTGACCTTGTCGGTGAACACAATGTGCTAGTTCAATAGTAAACTAATATAACCATAGTGCCAAATCAACAATGTAGATCTCTAGAAGGATAAGTGTTGACATCAATGACAAAACCAGTGAAACACACGCATAATACCAACACTAAGTTTACTTTGAGAGATTGATTTTGAGATTGGTGAAGTTAGTATCAGTTTTTCTATTTGTTGATTCACCCCCCCTCTCAGTAGTTGACCGGATTCTTATTCTTTCATCATACCATCAATTGGTATCAGAGCATATCAGGTCCTCCAAGGTTTAAGCCTTACAAGATTGAGGTAAAGATCTTGCAGATCATGATGAAGAAAGAAGGTCTAAATTTTAATAGAGAGTACTATAGGATATGGAGTGATAGAATGAAAATTTATATCAAGAGTTTGGGAAACCAGTATTAGGAATAGGTCAATACTCAATATGTTGCACCTAGTGGAATTTTTGACTGATGATTAAAAGAAAGAGAAACAAGAAAATCATTAAGCTTTAGAGGCTATTATTGGTTCTTTGTCTAATGTAGAGTATCTAGACGTTCATGGTCTAGAGACTGCATATGAGGTATGGAAAAAACTTGAAGAGATTTATAGCGGTGATGAACATGTTAAATTGCTAAAGAAGATAGTCTAAGAGGAAAGTTTGATGACATGCAGATGGCTGAAGGTGAGAATATCTAGCAGTATGGTCAAAGGATAAAAGAGATAGTCGGTGAAATTAAGAGTGTAGGAGGTAAAGTGGAAGATGCCATAGTGATCAGTAAGGCACTAAGAACCCTACTACCAGTCTATGCTATCTGATTTGCAGCCATTCAGGAGATAAATTCCATTAACAAAACTAAGGTAACTCTTGACTCCATCATTAGCAAGCTTACCGCATTTTAATTAAATGGTTATGATGGCTTTGTACAAAAATCTGAGTCTGCATTTAGAGCTTCTATTCCTAATCCATCTGTGAGAAAAAGTGGAGATGCCAATCACAGTTATGAATCCAGATCCAGCAGAGAAGCCGATGATGAAGACAATTTAGTTGAGCTTGAAGCATTGTTGGCCAAGCGGTTGCCCAGAGGCACTGGTAAATATAGAGGTAAATTACCTTTGAAATGTTTTGCATACAACAAGATTGGACACATAGCTGCTAACTGTCCTAATGGTGATAATAAGCACAAATGAGAGAAATTCAAGAAGTATAAGGGTAAAGGCAAAAGAGATTGTCTTATTGTAGTTGATGGTGATATCATCGATAAGGAGTCTGATGGTGATGCTAATGAAGACATTGAGTTTGCAGCAATTAAAGAGGAGATATCTAATGAGAAGGTGTTAGTATCAAGGATGGATAACTCTGATGATTGGATCATTGATAGTCATTATTCACATCACATGACCAATGATCAGAGCAAATTTGTTTCTTTGAAGGAATTTGATGGCAGAGTTGTAAGATTTGGTAATGACTCACCCTGCATGGTTAAAGGTAAAGAAACTATTTCTCTTAATGAAAAGAGAAGTGTAGATGATGTCTATTGGGTTGAAGTTTTAAAGCACAATCTTTTGAGTATGGCACAACTCAATGACAGAGGATACCTATTGGATTTTAAAAATAGTGTACAAAATCTATTGCAACAAAGGTGAATTGATTGCAACCGGGAAGCAAACTAAAGGTAACCTATTTCACCTTAATCGTAAAGTCAACAACTATTTAATTGCAAAGATAGATGATAATTGGCTTTGGCATAGGATATTTTCTCATATAAATTTTAATAAAATTGTTAAAGTGAGTAGGTCCAAGACATTGAGAGGTTTGCCTCAGTTGGACAAACTAGTTAATGCTCTATGTAAGGAATGTGAGTTGGGAAAGATGACACCTCAACTTTCAAGAGCAAATATTTTTCAGCGGAACATTTGTTAGATTTGGTTCATACAGATCTTTGTAGACCAATAAGAACAAAAAGTATTCAAGGTGACAGATATTTTATGATCTTCATTGATGATTTCTTAAGGATGATGTGGGTCACATTCTTGAAGGACAAGACTTAATATTTTGGTAAGTTCAAGGCATTTAGGGCCTTAGCTGAGAAGGAGAGTGGTAAGAAGATAAAGTGTCTGAGGACAGATTAAGGTGGTGAATTTACTAATGAGGAATTCACTAGGTAATGTGAAAAAAATAGTATCAAATGACAAATTTCTGCACCAAGGACACCACAACAAAAATGGTATCACAAAGAGAAACAACTGGTCAATTGTTGAAGCTGCTAAGATGATGTTGATACAAGGAGGTGTAGCAAAATTTGAAGCTATTAGCACAACTATCTACACTATGAACTAGGTTATGGTAAAGAGAGGTAAGGACACAAATCCTTATGAATACTAGTATGGAAGATCACCTAATGTTAGTTATTTGAAGATATTTGGTAGGAAATGTTTTATTAAGAGAGGTGATT
The DNA here is from genome assembly GCF_030272615.1 of Cryptomeria japonica. Classification (NCBI taxonomy): domain Eukaryota; kingdom Viridiplantae; phylum Streptophyta; class Pinopsida; order Cupressales; family Cupressaceae; genus Cryptomeria; species Cryptomeria japonica. The sequence goes on along the minus strand of NC_081405.1, from coordinate 215,545,342 downwards.
ATGTTAGTAAGTTTGAAGCTAAAAGTGATGGAGGTATATTTCTTCACTATTCCACCAAGAGTAAGGCCTACAAATGTTTTTACAACCAAACACAGAGAATTACTGAGAGTGTTGATGTTCGAGTGGGTGAATATCCTGAAGTCTCAAAGGAAACCAGTTTGGAAAAAAAGGATGAAGATCCTTGAATTTTGTTTTTGGATCCAGAAACTATGAAATCTCAAACTGGCAGAGCAAATATTGATGTACCAGTTCAACTGGAACAGATAAATTTAGAAGAAGATTATGATAATGAAGAAGTTGAACTTGAAGATAATGATCATGTTACTCCAAGATATGTGAGACTGACTCACAGTCTTGAACAGATTATTGGGGATAAGGATGCTGGAGTACTAACCGTAAGAAGACATAGAGAGAACTCCTACATGATCTCCACTATTGAATCAAGAACTGCTAAGGAAGCATTTGGTGATGATAATTGGGTTAAACCTATGGAGGAGGAACTAGATCAAATTGAGAAGAACAACACATGGACCCTAGTACCCCGACCGGTAAATAAAAATGTGATAGGTACTAAGTGAGTATTCAGGAATAAGTTGAATGAAGATGTTGTTGTAGTTCACAACAAAGCTAGGTTGGTTTGCAAAGGTTATGCACAAGAGGAAGGAGAAGATTATGGTGAGACTTTTGCACTAGTGGCAAGCCTGGAAGGTATCAGAACTTTACTTACATTTGCAGCACATAAGAAATTCAAGGTATACCAGATGGATGTTAAGTCAACATTTTTTAATGGGATACTAAAAGAAGAAGTATACATTGAGAAGCCAAATGGTTATGCTTTGACTGATGAGAAAGACATGGTATGCAGATTGCATAAGAATTTATATGGATTAAAGAAGGCACTGAGCTCATGGTATGAAAGGCTTCATACACATCTGATGAAGATAAGCTTTCTAAGAACTAGTGATGATAGTAACATATATCTCAAATCTAAAAAAGATAAAATACTGGTTAGTGAAGTATTTGTATATGATATCATATTTGGAGGTGAAATAAAAAATGATTTTGAAATGTCTCTAGTGGGAGAAATAAAAAATTTCATAGGCTTGCAAATACAACAAATGAAGAATGGTATTTTGATCACACAGTCTAAGTATGTGAAAAAGGTTCTGCAGACATTTGGTATGAGTGACTGTAAACTAGTTGGAACACCAATGGTTACTGTAGATAGGAATTTGGAATTCATCAAAGCAAATAGATATTAAACTAGCTCAATCACAAAAACTAGATTGCAATGATAAGAAATCCTAAAAACATTCAATTGAGATATGAAAACAAGATAATCAAACCAAATGCAAACCATTACAAATGCAAATATCTCCTCCATAATTCTCCATTGTCCTTATTTCTCCTTCAAATTACTTTGTTTGTGGATCTCACCTACAAATGCAAAAGCATGGTATGAAAGCAAGATTGACAAGATGAAATGGCAGCGTAAGGATACTAGAAGCGTGATTGATCCTCTGAAAATGTGATTAGATTCCTTGATTGAAGAAAACCATCCAATTTATAGACAAATTGGAGAGATGACAAGATTAGCATGAAGAGATTTGAAAGGAAATTTCAAATCAAGAATGACAAATATGACAAATTATGACAAAATTGACACTTTCTATGCAAGATTGATTGATTGACAAATTATGACAAAATTGACATGCAAGATTGATTGATTGACAAATTATGACAAATTATGACAAAATTGAAATGCCATTCCCATGAAATTAGGGGAAATATTAGAAAAACTGAAGAAAATAGGAGAAATAGAAAATTAGGAACTAGGAGAAATTAGTAAATTGGGTGAATTAATTAATAATTTTTCATTCATTAATTAATTCACAAAAAGAGGGGGAATTAATTTGCTAATTAAAAAAAATATTTAATTGTGACAAGAAGACTTAGGATAAATAAATAAATTATTTAACCTAGAGGGAAAATGACAAACAAGATTAAATTAGAAATGCAAGGACGACAATTAGGTCTTGACAAAAGATAATTGATGTAGGGTCGATTTGATCATGATTCTGACTGACAAAGGACCAATGTTGATAAATGATTGAGATTGGTTGACAAATTGACCAAGATTGATAAAGAGATCAAATTGATAGGGGCCAATTGACGAGGAATAATGACTAATTGATCCAAATTGACATGATTGAAAAGGACAACGATCGATGACAAATCGATTGCAAAATGACAAGATTGACTAGGACAAGGATCGATGATGAATTGATCGCAAAATGATAAGATTGACAAGGACAAGGATCGATGATGAATCGATCGCAAGATGACAAGATTGTCAAGAGGACAAAACCCTAATTCCATCATCAATTAGGATTGACGATGTCCAAAATGATGAGAAATGAGCACGCACATTGATGCGATAGGATAAGATCGACCAAAATCATGACTGAAGATTGTTATCGACAAGACCAAATTCGAAAGTGAGAAAAATGAGGAATGTAGAAGAAGGACTCGATGCTCGCAAATGATAAAGACCAAGTGCGCAACATAGAAGAAATGTTAATGCAATGCAAGAACCCTAAAAATAAGGCAATACGCAGATGTTAAAGTATGACTCTACAAGTGTTGACCATTTTTAGACGTCTACATTTTGCCCCTCTTTGAGACAATGTGATTCTAAGCATTGTTTCAAAGAACAATAATGAAAATTCCCCAGACTATAACAATGACATATGCATGCCCCCTCAAGGAATTGGCCAGAAACATCCAGAACAGAGGCCAATTAGTCGATAAGAATAATAGAAAATGATAGGTTTGAACAGATCAAGAATTGAAGGTCAGATGCACAAATTACAAGCAATAGAAGGTGCAAAAAATTGTGACTAGCATAAGATGGAGAGCATGCACATCCATCACGGCACTGACAAAGATCTATAAATGAGACAAGGAGGAGGAAAAGAGCTCATTTGCACTAGCCGAAGTGGAGGAATTGTTGCTCAGGAAAAAGACCCTTGCAGAGAGATGGTGAACATTCCAATGGTAGATCACCTTGGGGAACATGTACACACCTATAGATGATCGGACGATGTGGGAGCAGCGGTATGTATCTCAAAAACCCATATTGTCAATTTCATGAATTTTACTTGCATGCGGGACATTGCGGGGCCCACAGGGAATGGAAAAAAGGACATCTGCACCTGTGTGGGCACATTTTGTGCCTATGTGAGGATGTTCTATGCCTATGTAGGGTATACAGGTGTAGCTTGATGTTGCACAGGCGCAAGAAAGGGTACACAGGCGTAGTTGTGCACTGAAAACACCAATTTGACCAAAAACAGTGGACGGATGATCCCGAAAAGAGGGATAAGGGTAGGATAGGTCAAAATAGATAAGAAAAACCCTGATTTGTGCATGAAAGAAGGAAATGCAGCCCTTAGGAGAAAATCCTAAAATAGACAAAGTGTGCCCCAATTGCGATGCAGAGTCAATGGTATCCATTGATTACACGGGAGAACAGACTCGACTACTTCATGTTGCGACATAGACTCAGGAGTACAGATAGAGATACATTAGCAGGAATTGGATTATACTATATTACATTCATGCCCAAGATTAGGGCAAACACAAGACTACTTACCGCATTGGCAGAGCGATGACATTCAGAGACTTCTTCTTTCCATCTATCGACTAGAGAGGCAACTGTGACACTAGAGGACATGTGACGTATCCTTCGCATTCCAATTCATGGGGAGATGATAATATATGACCCAGCGACAGGGAGAGATGCTTTGTGCAGATTATTTTAGTGCGATGCAGATGACCTTGATATCGTAGAGAGGGAGATTGGCTGGGAGACCATGGCATCAAAGTATGATCAGTGATATGTGGTGATAGCAGTGGTTATAGCATGCCTATTAGCAGGGGACAGATGAGGACATGGATTCCCTATTGGATGGGGAAGAGTGTTAGAGCAGACGGTGATAGAGGGGACTGTATATGCATGGGGACCATGTGTGCTTGCCATGCTATATTTCCAGTTGCATCGGATAGCATATCAGAGGGTTCAGACTTTGAGCTGTGGGGTCACACTATTACAGGTATGGGCATTTGAGCACATAGCCATATGTCAACCAATTGCAAAGAGACAAGTAGTACCACATCGATCGTATGTGTACTATTATGGGGGTATGCTGAGACAGGGTCCGTTTGGATACATATTGTATTGGCAACATGAGCTAGATAGATTGAGAGAGTTCACATGGAGGCCATATCTTGATTGCCCTGGATGGTAAGATGATAGTGATGAGCTACCGTATTGCAGACAGGAGAGGTACCTGATTGGGTGACCAATGAACTACCAAAGAGTGATTGAGATGTATCTACCAGAGAGAGTCAGACGACAGTTTGGAGAAAGGCAGGATGTACCAAGAGGGACTGCACACTTTACCTGATCTCACAGAGAGACAAGTCAATGGGGGAGGATGATTCAGCCACACATAGCATATGCCGACTTCACATAGCTATAGTAGAGACAGTGGGATTGGAGATCAGATGTTATGGATGTCAGGATGATAGAGGAGTATGAGTGATGGTTTGCACGACGACGGCCTATGCCATTGACAGATCCTGATATTCCAGTACCTAGGAGACAGGAGGACTTCCCACTCACTGGAGAGGAGGAGGGAGATAATGAGGACGAGGAGGATGATGAGGATGGAGGTGATGAGGATGAGGAGGATGATGAGGATGGAGGGGGTGATGAGGATGGAGATGATGAGGATGAGAGGGATGAGGACGAGGGGGATGAGGAGAGTCCTAGGTGCATGCAACGAGATGAGTCAGATCTGGTGGATCACGAGGTATTGTAGGATATACCCATAGGGCAGGAGACAACGAGCATAGAGGAGATGCAGACATGTAGGGCCACCATAGCAAGTCAGCATGATTACACTGCCACATTAGAGAGATATAATGCTATCTTGAGGACAGAGCAGGATCAGTTTAGAGCAGAGATAGCCAGACTGATAGCGGCTCAAGATATAGCAATAGACCAAGCATAGCAAGCAGAGTAGAGAGTGACCGAGTATATTGGGTCGATTAGGGATGCTAGTGCATGTGAGATGGCACAGATGCCGGTAGAGACCAGAGATGAGATACACCAGTTAAGGACACTATATGAGAGTGCAGTTCCACCAGAGTAGAGAGCAATGACATATTAGTCACGGTCAAGGATAGAGAGTAGGCCACGTTCTCAGAGATTAGTGAGTAGCATGGGGGTGAGTGGACCTAGGAGACCACCACAGCCAGGACCAGGGACAGGAGGGACATCATCCTTGAGACATGGCAGGGATGAGGAGGATAGAGGGAGCACCCAATGATAGAGGCATGTGCTCCTTATGACAAAGACATATGTAGTTTGACATTATGTACTCAGCCTGCGGGCCATACTTAGGATAGACAGTCCAGTTTTGTACTCCGATATTGTTTTGATATATGATATGATATGCAGCTATATGATGGAATGCAATGTGTTATGGCTGATGTTTATGTTCCATGTATGGATGTCTTATGCACTGTCTATGTACTATCTTTGGAACATATATGAATGGTGTTTATGTTTTTGGGTGCATTTATAAGATGAAATGGATAAAATGCTTGATATGGGCTTGATATAATGCAAATGTACTAATCAATGAATGCAGGATGCAGCTTATGTTTTTGGAGATCGGAGAACTAGACCGAACTGACTACCCAAATTGATGAAAGAAATGTTAGTAAGAAGAAATTAGATAGAGGACAGTTAGAGAGGAAGAAAAACTTGCTTTTACCAATGTACAGAAGTAGGTGAGAACCTTTATTTAATGTAGCAAAGCGGATGCAGAGCATCATGGTATTGAAGGCTAGAGCTGAAACGCAACCTTTTTTGCAAAAGACAGACACATCGCACACAAGGAATGAGTGAATCATCCTAGGTTGCATACATCAAGGGTCAAGGTATGTGCAGCATTCACAAAGTGAATGTACTTATCACAGACACCCAATGATATAGTTGCCCCAGTTTGTGACAAACATTTGACAAACAACAAACATAACAAAAAACAAAAGGGACCATGAATCATCCCGGTCACTCTAAATCACTCAGTGACATCCTCGAGCAACATAGGAACATGATCAAAGCCAAAGATAAATCAGTAAAAAGATAAGACTCACAAATTCGACCAATTCAAACAAACATTCTGATCATCATTGTCAAAAGTGGAACACAAGAATGATCATGCTGTCTGGTTCCAGGGAATGCGGTACCCCGTCTAAGACAAGACACAGTCTGGTTTCGAGTATATCACACCCTGTATAAGACCCATGATAATAATGACAAGGACAAATGATATTGATGTTGATTGATATGACAATTTGGATTAGTTTGAATGTCTGGTTTGATTGAAAAGTTCATCTGTTAACGCATAATTTTAGTAAAGTGTAGTGTTGTAACATGTTATCTGTTTGTTGTCTACACAAATGTTTGATCGATTATCGTTGGATGTATGCTCAGTGATCTGTCTATGCATAGAGGGTACCATTTATTGACAAAATGCAAAATGTCAAAGGAATTGTTTTTGGATTTTGATGTTTTGAAATTTTTTTGTTCATTTTTCAGGACTTTATTTGACTTTTTAGGGATTTTTTCAGGACATTTTTCAATTTTTTTAATTATTTCAGGACATTTTTCAATTTTTTGATTATTTCAGGACATTATTTGATTTGAAAGCTCCAGTAATTGATCATGACAACGGGAACGCACCCAATGAACAGTTGAAAGACATATATAGTGACCAAGACCAAAACATATGCACAAGGACTGAAAATCTGAGTATGCAAGACAATGATGTTGACCAATCATAGGCCTAGAATAGAACATTGGGTCAAGGCGAGCATGATAAACCTGCGGGGGGAAAGTATAGCTAGGGGTCATGATAGATGACGAAGCAATAATCTTTTACTCATGGTGCCTGTTTGCCATGTTTTCACTAGAGGGAGAATTATTTTTCTTTACTTTTGTTCTTTTCAATTTTTCACTTTTTATTTGATTTTTCAATTTTTCACTTTTTTTTTTATTTTTTTGATTTTTTGAGCTTTTCGATTTTTTTGTATTTTTTCAAGATCGTATTAAAGAACTGCTAACAAAAGAACTATGCCCAGTACTTGCGAAGGTGCATGCTATTTATAGGATCTAACAAAGGTTCACCTTCTGGGGTTACAAGCTGATATGCCCCCGAGCCATAGGTTGCAGTAACTATGAAAGGCCCAACCCAATTAGGTTCAAACTTTCCTTTGATGATGTTAGTAGATTGTGCATTCTTTGGGTTCACCTTTAAGACCAAATCTCCCACTTCAAAGTGTCACCCTTTGACCTTCTTATTATAAGAGCGACGAAGACGGTTTTGATATGCCTGCAAATGTGTCAAGGCTGTTTGACATTTCTCATCTAACATCTCAAGCTGATGCAACTGAGAGACTCTGTGCATCTCATCATCAATCAAATTTTGTAGGGAAACACATAAAGAGGGAATTTCCACTTCCAAGGGTAAAATGGCTTCCGCACCATACACCAAGGAATAAGGTGTTGCACAGTAGGTGTGTGGATGGAAGTACGATAAGCCCATAGTGCTGGATTCAATTGTACATGCCAATCTCGACCATCATCATTGATGACCTTTTTCAGGATCTTAATGATGGCTTTATTTGATGCTTCAGCTTGACCATTACTTTGTGGATAATAAGGACTGGAGAAATGGTGTTGGATGTGAAACTTTTCATAGAGTTCCTTGACATCTTTATTTTTAAATGGACAGCCATTATCTATGACAATTGCAAGGGGAACCCCATATCTGCATATGATATAATTTAGTAGAAACTTTGAAATTTGGACACTAGTGATATAGGTCATGGGGATAGTCTTGATCCATTTTGTAAAGTATTCTATGGCCATGATGATGAATTTGTGTCCGTTTGCAGATGTCGGGTGAATCTTGCCAATAAGATCCAATCCCCATTGAGAAAAGGGCCACAGAGATATGACGGAGTGAAGTTCTTGAGTTGGTGCATGAATGTAATTTCCATGGATTTGGCATTTGTAGCATTTCTTGACAAAATCATGAACATCCTTTTCCATAGTGGGCCAATAATACCCAGCATGAATCAAATTTTTAGCTAGACTCAGACCATTGAAATGGCCCCCACTTATACCATCATGAACCTCGTGTAAAGCTATTTGTGCCTTGTCAGAATCCAAACACTTGAGGAGGGTGTGGTCAAAGGAATGACGGTAAAGGGTGTCTGCGATGATGACATATTTGGTTGTCTGGCGGATGAAGGCTTGGCATTGGTTAGAGGAAAGGTTAGGTGGTAAGGTTTGAGATTTCAAATATTGATAGATGTCATTGTACCAAGGGGAATTAGGACCAACAAGAACACACATCACATCTGCTATCGGAATTTCACAAGAAGGGATAAGCAACTATTTGACCAAAAATTCACATCTGTCCATATTGTGGGGCATATTTAACATGGAAGCAATAGTTACCATAGCATCTGCTGACTTGTTTTGAATTATTGGAACTTGACTGAAATGGATAGCCATAAATTTTGTCTTGAAGAAATCCACCATATGCTTGTAGGGAATAAGCTTTTCATCTTTCGTTTCATAGTCATCATTCACTTAACGGATGACTAACTGGGAATCTCCATAGACTTGCAAATGTGTGATATTCCAGTGGATTGCTACTCAGAGTCTTGTGACCAGAGCTTCATATTCTACAATATTATTGGTGCAATGGAAAGTTATTCTATAGGATTTGGGAATAGCATCACCTTGAGGGGTGACAAACAATATACCTACTCCGGACCTGAATTTGGTATGGGATCCATCAAAATATAACTTCCATTCATTAGAAGATGTGAGAGCAAAGACTGATTCATCTAGAAAATCTGTCAACATTGGATGATCATCATGAATAGGTTCCTCTGCAAGTTGATCTGCTATGATTTGTCCTTTTATTGCCTTTCTCTCAATGTACTCAATATCAAACTCACTGAGGATCATAACCCACTTTGCTAGGCGACCTATCAAAGATGCCCTGCTAAGAAAGTATTTCAAGGGATCAATTTTTGGAACTAATAATGTCTAATGATTTAACATATAGTGTCGAAGCTTCTATGTTGCAAATACCACTGCTAAACATACCCGTTCAATAGTTGAATAATTCAGCTCATAGCCTACTAGTGTCCAGCTTATATAATAAATAGCCCGTTCTTTTCCTTTCTCATCTTGTTGGGCTAAGAGAACTCCCAATGCCATTTCAGTTGCAAAAATATACAATATGAGTGGCTTCCCTTCTATAGGAGGCATTAGAATAGGTGGCGACAACAGATAATCCTTGAGAGTTTGAAATACTGATTGACATTGCTCAGTCCATTTAAAAGTGACACCTTTATGCAATAAATGCTGGAAGGGATGACATTTGTCTGCCAATTGAGCTATAAACCGGCGGATTGATTGTAACTTTCCTTGCAGACTTCTTAGTTGATAGAGATTTGAAGGAGGCATATCCATTATTGCTTTAACCTTTTCAGGGTCTACTTCAATGCCTCTATGAGAAACAATGTACCCTAATAATTTGTCAGTTGTGACACCAAAGACACATTTCTTTGGGTTGAGTCTGAGCTTGTAGGTTTCCATTTGATCAAAGATGGGGCCAAGGATGGCTAGATGACTATCTCTTGTGACAGATTTGCATAATAGGTCATCAACATAGTCTTCCATCAAAGTATGCATAAAATCATGGAAAATTGTTGTCATAGCTCTTTGATATGTTGCGCCAGCATTTTTAAGACCAAAAGGCATCACATTCCAGTAGTAGGTACCCCAAGCACATGTGAATGCAGTCTTATGTTGATCTTCAAGAGCAATACGAATTTGATTATATCCAAAAAAACCATCCATCAATGATAGCATCTCATATCCGACAGTCATGTCAACTATGATGTCTATATTCGGTAGTGGAAAATCATCTTTAGGGCACGCTTTATTAAGATCCCTAAAATCCATACAGATTCTGATGCCCCCAGTTACTTTGCTAACTGGTACCAAATTTGAAATCCAGTCTGCATAATCAATGGGTCTGATAAAGCCCACATCTAATAATTTTTTCAGTTCTACCTTGACCAAGAGAGCCACCTGGGGATGCATCTTTTTGAGTTTCTATTTGATGGGCTTGGCATCTGATTTTAATGGCAAGTGATGAAGGACTAATTCTGGATCAAGGTCGGGAATATCTGCATAGGACCATGCAAAACTGATCTTCTCCTCAAGAAAGAAATTGACAAAATCTATCTTTTCCTATTTTGATAGAGAAGCAGCGAAATGAATGACCTTAGGGTTGTCAGGTGTACCCTAATTTATCTCTTCGGTTATTTCCACAAGCAATGTTGATTTATCCTGACTTGACGAGGGTATATCCAATCTTCCACCTTTGGGTGCCTCAGAGAGGTTTGCACCTATAGGTACGTCTTTTATTTTTACTTTTTCATGATCAGAGAGTGCCTTATAGTTTTCACTCAAAGACCTATTCTTTTGATTTTTTACTTTTTCTTTTTCATTTTTATGACTAGAAGATGGAGTTGACTCCCCAAAATATGTTGTAGAATCTAAATCAATATAAAACCCTACCTTATGATCACCTTGTGGTATGTCTTCCCGTAGTCCAAGGAATTCTGCAATTGCTTCGTCATTTTGAAAACAATCCAATGTGAGTGGTGCTTGTTGGTCATGTTGGATAAGCTGAGGATAGACAAGGGGCATGTCATCATCAATTTTAAGGAGAGAGGGTCAAGATGGTAAAGATGTAAACGTCCATGGTTTCACTGTCTGAACTACTTGTATCTGATTTAGAGCTTGGATCCCAGAATGACTCTATCCAAGCATTAGGACATGTTTTAGGAGGGCAAGTTATTTCATGTTTATCTTCCATGGGTAGGTCATCAGGGTCTAGGAAAAAATTTTCAAGGGCATAGGAGCTAGAAGAAAAGGAACTCCACTCCCATTCATTGGAATCAGTTTTGGGTTGGATATCCTCAGGTGTTGTTTCAGCATCAGAGTCATGCCCTTTTTCACACGTGGTCACTTTGGTAGATGAGGGTCCAATTCGCAATGGTACAAAACCTAACCCTAAAGTTGGAGGTTGCATCTTGGGTATAATAGGTTCTAGTCTTCCTTTCTTGTCAGGGCCCAAGCCACTACAGCCATCATATCCCTTTTTCTGCATCATAGTAAACCCTTTGCCGTACCGCTCCACCGGCAACCTGATAGGTGGTGTCTGAGTTGGATCCTTATAAAGCCAATATATGACATCATCATCCAAAGTTTCTTTGTCAAGTTCACCCCATCTTGTAAATGTAGTGGGGGGCTGATATTGAATGACTATCTTAGGTTTCTTTTGCAATAAATGTAGTTTGCCATGTGATTTTGGAGATATTGGTAAATTCCCAATGAGGAATGTTTGAGCCATTGAATACTCTCCGCATCCTTGGTCCTGTATCTTCAATTTTCCTTTGACAGCATCTAACAATTCATTAGGATCCACATATTTATGTGAGTGGGCCTCCCTATTGACTGGGACTTGTTGCTTCAGGGAATCCTTTAGATTAGCACAAAATTGAAATGGATTATGATCTCCTAGAATTGTTATCTTAGTCCCATTGTAAGGATATTTTAAACATTGATGATAAGTAGATGGAACTGCTTTCATTGCATGGATCCACAGACGACCAAGACTCATATTGTAAGGGAGATCAAGGTCTAGGAACTATAGGAAAGTGTTTTCTGTCACTGGACCGACTTTGATAGGCAATGAAATTACCCCTTTAGATGGACGCTCAGAATCATCATATGCTTTGATTGTTATTCTTCTAGAAGAATCAATGTCATTTTTTGTATAACCAAGACCAATGACCACTCTCAAGGTACAAATGTTAAGACCTACTCTGCCATCTATCAAGACTCGTCAGATCTTGCAATTATGGACAAAGACTTCAAGATGTAAAGGATCATTATGAGGGAGCTTATCAGGAGAAATATCATTATCAGGAAAGGCGACATGTTGGGAAATAGCTAAATGTCCAATTCGGGCTTGAAACTGGTCAACATCAATGTCTGTCAGGATAGTGGACTTAGTTGAAGCTTTATCTAGGACTGCGCGATGCATAGGGGACATTTTCAACAACTCAAGAATTGATATTTGTGTATGTGTCTTCCCCAGATGATCTAGGAGATTATATTGACTCATAGGAGTTTTTTGGGAGGAATTGTAGGAGCTCCTTTCAGGACTATTTTGGATCGACGAGTGGTGACTGCGCAAGAAGGATCTTGTCCCTTTATTCTTATGGTGGAAGCATACTCATTTGATGTTCAAAAACAATTGATAACATTGTTATAACTAGTATTTGCATAATTAAGATTTGTTGTTTAGGTAGAGTTTGAAGAAGATGCTTTACCCTTATCATGATCAAGCAAAGGAGTTTTAAAGATTGTATGATCAGTGTTAGAGGTCATGTTGGGTACCTCAATTACTCCTTGATCTAACAAGTCTTGAATCATATGTTTCAATTGAAAACACGATGCGGTTTTATGTCATTTTGACCGATGGTATTCACAATATGCATTATCATTCCACCAATGCAGCTTTACGAATGGTTCTGCCTTGATATCTGGTAACTTGATAAACTTTACTTGTATTAATTGTTTCATTACTAACTCAATAGGCTCTCCCAATGGCATAAACTGTCGAGGAGGCCCATTCCTTGATCGGAAAGGTTTTTGTTGCTGGTTTTGTTGCTGACCTTGTTGTTGATTATATTGTTGAGTATATTGTTGGTATTGCGACTATTCAGTAACATTGCTTGCTGGTGTTTGATTTTGTTCCATAGCCGACATATTAGGAGCAGTCAATTTCTTTATTGTGAATGTGGTCTGATTTACATTCACTACCCTTGCGTCAACAAATCCATCATTAGTGACATTCTTGTTTTTGTACCAAAATCTATTTCTATCCCCTGAATTGTTTGTGTTGTCACTATCTTTGTTAAGCTTAATGATTCCCTTAGCTACAAGAGCAGTTTCAATGTTCATCCCTTTCTTAATGAGTTTCTCAATGGTACTTGGACTTTTCAATTTGAGTTCATACATCATTTCTGGGACCAAATTTTGAATAAATAAGTTCACTTGTTGTTCTTCAGGTATATCTAGGGAAGAATGACTATACAAGCTTCACCATCATTGCAAGAAAGTCACTAATGGTTCACCTTGCTTTTGCTTGGTGTTGCATAAATCTGACATGGTCACTTCACTGTCAATGTTGAATGTGAAGTGAGATATAAACTTTTGAGCCAATTCCGACCAAGTCTTTATATTCCCTGGCAAATGCAAAAACCAATCCATGGCTTGTCCTATGAGACTTCGTGCGAATAAGCGCATTAAATATGTTTCCTCATAGCTCACTTCAGTACATGCTACAAAAAATGCTTGAATATGGTCTTTTGGATTGCCATTCCCTTTATATTTCTCAAAATTAGGTGCCTCAAAATGCTTAGGGAAGGGAGGAATGTACAAGCTCTTGCCAAATGGATTAGGACATAAATCTTGATCTATGTACAATTTATTTGTTCCTTTGGTTTCGAATGCATCGACTTGTCATTGCAACTTCTCAAGTTGTTGTGCAAATGTGTCAGGTATCAAAGATTTTGGAAGTTCATCATTCACTCTTGGGTGTACTCTTTGTCAATACATCCTGCTCTCCATTGGCTGTTGATGCTCAGAAATTGTTGTCTTTGGTGTCTCTGGCATATAAAGTTCTTGATACAACTCTTGTTGTTGTGGTTGTGTCATGCCTTGACATTGACCCTGTTGTTGTGCTTCTTGTGGTGGAATCATGATTGGTAGCCTTGGTTGATATTGCAATTGAGGGTGTTGTTGATATTGCACAGACATCAATTGTGGTTGTGAAGTATGATAATTTGTTTGTCTTGGCACATATTGAGGAACATTTTGTTGTTGATGCTGACGGATCAGAATTTGCTGACTTTGTGCCAATTGTTGTTGTCTTGATGTAAATCCCATCATTTGCCAAAAACTTTGTTTGGGAGGTTTTTGTTGTTTCTCCTTGAGATGGGGTATGGCATTCACATTTACTTGCTGTGTTGTTTGTCCAATCCACTGTGGTGGTTGCAAGTTTGAATTAACTTGTAATGGTGCAGAAGACATCGTAACATGTTGTTGAATGTGATATTGTTGTTGTTGTGCATTGCTTGTTTGCACATTCGATTGTGCCTTTTGTGTAATACTCAATTGTTGTAACATTTGTTGTTGGTGCAAACCACTATTTGTGGCTCTTTGTGTTGCTACTATCGAAGGATCTGTCACAATATTTTGCATAACGGGTACTTGAGTATTTGCCAAGCATATTGAACTTGATGGGACATATAAACTTTGTTGCATTGTAGGATTGTTTTGAACATTTGTAAGATTAGGCATTCCAGTCGTAAATCTTTCTTGCATCTTATATTTTGACCCACTTGTAATTATTCGAGGAATCATTTCTTGTTGAGGGACAACTATCAATATTTGTGTGGCCCTCATTTGATCTTGTGTTAAAGGTGTTGTATTAAATAATAGATTGTTTATTGTTTCAAATGATGACTTTTGAGGAATAGTCACTTTCAATGTTTTTGAAGCACGTTTACCTATCAAGGTGTGTTGAGTTTCTTGTTGCACATTTTCTTCGTTTGGATGTGGAGAGAAACTTAATAGCTCACCACCTTGTAGTTTTTGCACATTAATTTTCTCACTTGAGGAGGTCACATTACTCATCATGTCAAGATATTTTTTTGGGAACATCTTAAAGACCTTGTTCAAGAATTTATCCATCTTTTTTGTCAACTTTGGATCTTTGAAAAACATATCAACATCATCGGAAGCATCGAAATATGATGAAGAATCTAGTAAAACATTTGAATTTATTTCTTGTTGAATGCCTTGATCTGAACCAAATCCTTGTGAAAGAGTTTGTTCCTCATGTAATGTTTGAATTTCATGTTGCAGGTTCAGTTGATTCCAATCAAAAGGTGCATTTCCTCTTGGTGTTGGTGGAACACTCCCATATCTCGGTTTCATGGGTACAAACACTGGCTCATATAATGGAGGTGGTCCAAGTTGAACCATTCCATACGGTGGTAATGATGTGTTTGACAGACCTTCAATTTGTAATGATTGACTAGGTTAAAACTGTGAGTTTGATACATTGTCAATGGGTTGATATGTTGGTTTGCCCATCTTCTTAGATTTTGACCTTGTTTCAATAGGCATGTCACTATGCAAATGCAATATTTTTTGGGATTTTTTTATTTTAAAAGGATGATGTATGATATGCAACTAAATGTAACCTAAATAGATGAAAATGAAATCTATGGCAAGAATGCAACCTATGTTTTTGTTGTTTTTCAAGATTTGGACAAACTTTTTGGAAAGCAAATCTAAAGACTCAACCTTGGGATGTTGAAATGAAGCCAAGACCTTAAAGGACAAAGGACCAAATGACAATAGGACAAATTGACAATGTCTCACCTATATGCTTGGATACTAAGCTACGTTTGACAAAAATGATATTAATAAAAGGACAAATTTTTAGACCAGGTCAAGACTCCCTAACAACAACTTAGTGTATTATCCAAAGTTTTGATTTTCCAAGTTTGACAAATCAAATTTTTAAGACTAAATGAAAGAAGGCAATGATTATGACAATGGCTTAGGACATGAAAATTATCTAAGGATATGATATGACAAGATGAATCCAAGACAAGATGACAATACAATAACAAGGATATGCGAAGACCAATGACTTGGAATATGCAAAATGCAACCTAGGCAAGACCTAATTTTAGCATGACAAGGATAATGCAGGAATGTCACCTAAATGGAAATCTAGCTTGGATATGACAATGAAATGCAAACTTAGGGAAATGATTTTGAACCTAAGTGCAAAATGAGGACGCTTGCAATGAAAAGGACTAAAATGAAGGACCTAAGTGGGGCTATGCAAAACCTAGCCTAAAGTGACATGAATTTTGAAACAAAGACATTCAATGTTTTGACAAGCCATGTTCAAATGTTGGATGGATACTTGGACAAATTTGGACTTTTGTTTGGATTTTGTTTTGAATTGAAGGTTGTTGATTTTGAAAACCCAAGTTGATTATGAGCACTTTTTAAAAGTTTTTTTTTTTTATTTAACCTTTGACAATCACGGAAGACAAAATGTTTGTTTGACTTTGACTCAAGACAATCAAGCACATTTACAATAAATCCTATGGCTGGCAAGGACAATATCTATTGAATCCTCTAACGAAATACAACACTTAGCTAGATAGCTAGACGCTTGGTAGTACTGGCTCCCCCTTATAGTGCACTCACTTCTCAGGCATACCAAGCTTCGAGTTCAAGGGGCATCACTTCCCAAGAACTTGCTATCTCTAACTAAGGAGTACATGAGAGGTGTCTTCGACATGCGTGTATCACAATGCCTAAGCCAATAGATAGAAGGATTTTACCCTCTAAAAACAAGAGATTCTAGTAAGGGCATCCGTTCGGGTGGGTATTGATCTGGCGAATAAATCATCGCAATACATTCCAACACCCGTTGTCTACAACTTTTGTTGCATCCACAGTTATTTAGAGTGGTTCGAAAGAGATTGGCTTTAGCCCATCACCACTTTGGGTCGTTCCCTCTCACCAATGCCTGTGCGAAGTGCCAGGCAAATCGGGAGGCAGGCCCAATTCTAAGGGTTAAAACATGAAATCAAACTAAAAGCAATCAAAGCATGCATGGTGTTCATTAACCTTTAAGAAACTAAATGTGCAACTACTTTAAAAATCACATGCAAGATGTTTTAATAAAAGTCTTTGACCATGTCCTGCATAAGATTTGTTAGTAGTTTCATTTTTAGTCTTCATCACACATAACGCCAAGGTGTTGCACAGAGAATCAGTACCAAAGAAAAACTAGAATATAAGAACAGAATGAAAACAAAGTAATTTGCAAGTAAAAACACTGGTTTTACCTCTGTTTCTGGCCTTACATAGGCGCATAATGTCTCAACACAGGCACATAATGCCTTGAGACAGGCGCAGAATGCCTTGACATAGGCGCAGATCTTTTTGACACAAGCACATATCTCCTTAACACAGGCACAGATCCCTCCTACACAGGCGCAAATCCCTTCTACACAGGCACAGAAGTGTCCAAAAAGCCCTAAGTTGCCCTGTTTCTTGGGTTTTCACCTGCAAATAGCTCAAAAGGCACTCACAACATGGTTAAATGGTTAGTTCACATTTGGTTCACTAGAAAATGTAGATAGGAATTTGGAATTCATCAAAGCAAATAGATATTAAACTAGCTCAAGCACAAAAACTAGATTGCAGTGATAAGAAATCCTAAAAACATTCAATAGAGATATGAAGACAAGATAATCAAACCAAATGCAAACCATTACAAATGCAAATATCTCCTCCATAATTCTCCATTGTCCTTCTTTCTCCTTCAAATTACTTTGTTTGTGGATCTCACCTACAAATGCAAAAGCATTGTATGAAAGCAAGATTGACAAGATGAAATGGCAGCATAAGGATACTAGAAGCGTGACTGATCCTCTGAAAATGTGATTAGATTCCTTGATTGAAGAAAACCATCCAATTTATAGACAAATTGGAGAGATGACAAGATTAGCATGAAGAGATTTGAAAGGAAATTTCAAATCAAGAATGACAAATATGACAAATTATGACAAAATTGACACTTTCTATGCAAGATTGATTGATTGACAAATTATGACAAAATTGACATGCAAGATTGATTGATTGACCAATTATGACAAATTATGACAAAATTGAAATGCCATTCCCATGAAATTAGGGGAAATATTAGAAAAATTGAAGAAAATAGGAGAAATAGAAAATTAGGAATTAGGAGAAATTAGTAAATTAGGTGAATTAATTAATAATTTTTCATTCATTAATTAATTCACAAAAAGAGGGGGAATTAATTAGCCAATTAAATAAATATTTAATTGTGACAAGAAGACTTAGAATAAATAAATAAATTATTTAACCTAGAGGGAAAATGACAAACAAGATTAAATGAATAAATCATAAAACCCTGGAAGATGAATTAGAAATGCAAGGATGACAATTAGGTCTTGACAAAAGATAATTGATGTAGGGTCAATTTGATCATGATTCTGACTGACAAAGGACCAGTGCTGATAAAAGATTGAGATTGGTTGACAAATTAACCAAGATTGACAAAGAGATCAAATTGATAAGCACCAATTGACGAGGAACAATGACTAATTGATCCAAATTGACATGATTGAAAAGGACAAGGATCGATGACAAATTGATCGCAAAATGACAAGATTGACCAGGACAAGGATCGATGATGAATCGATCACAAAATGACAAGATTGACAAGGACAAGGATCGATGATGAATTGATCGCAAGATGACAAGATTGTTAAGAGGACAAAACCCTAATTCCATCATCGATTAGGATTGACGATGTCCAAAATGATGATAAATGAGCATGCACATTGATGCAACAGCATAAGATCGACCAAAATCATGACTAAAGATTGTTATCGACAAGACCAAATTCAAAAGTGAGATAAATGAGGAATGTAGAAGAAGGACTCGATGCTCGCAAATGATAAAGACCAATTGCGCAACATAGAAGAAATGTTAATGCGACGCAAGAACCCTAAAAATAAGGCAATGTGCAAATGTTAAAGTATGACTACACAAGCGTTGACCATTTTTAGACGTCTAAAGTTACATGTTGTAAATTGTCTAAGGAAGATGAATCCACATCTATTGATGAGAAGGAATGCAGGTCAATGATTGGAAAATTGCACTATGTTGTTCACAGCAGACCGAATATAGCTCATGCAGTTGGCATAGTTGCTAGATTCTAGAAGAATACTAAGGAAACACATCTGATACCAACCAAGAGGATTTTTATATACTTGAAAGGTCCTGTTAACTATGGATTATGGTATCCATATGGAGAAAAGTTTGACTTGAAGGTGTACATAGATGTAGATTGGGCAGGAGATGTTGATGACTAAAAAAGCACAACCGGTAGAGCATTTTTTCTTGGAGGAAGACTTGTTTCATGGAGTAGTAAGAAGAAAAGTTGTACATTAGAATATACTATTGAAGATGAGTATGTTTCATCTTACATGAATTGTACTTAGGCTATCAAGGTGAGGTACATTTTGGAAGGTTTTAAGATGAAGATTTCAGAACTTGTAAAGATCTTTTGTGATAATAAAAGTGTCATAAATATTTCCAAGAACCCTATTTTGCATGCACAAACCAAGCATAATGAATTGAAGTATCATTTCTTAAGGGAAAAAGTGTAGAGTAAAGATGTGATCTTGGAGCATGTTTTTACCAAGGAGCATCTTGCAGAAATCTTTACTAAACCTCTTCCTAAGACTACTTTTGAGTATCTTAGAATTTAGCTAGGGGTTGTACCCCTTCATGAGGTTAGTTAAGCATGATGTATATTACATCAATCTCGGAGCTACTTGCAGAATTTTATAGAAGGATTGGTGTAGAAGTGGAGTTATTCCATAGGGGGAGCATCATGTTGCAGGTTGTTGATGTCGCACAGTGAAATTTGACATTACATGTTTTACTTTCAATTTGGCATTGTTGTCAAAGGGGGAGAAGAATTATGTGATTATGGGGAGAAGAACCAATGACAAGATGAAGACATGGAGACTAGGGTGAATACTTGGTAATGTAAACCAAGATTCCTATTTACAATCACATCAACAATCAACGATATTGATATTTGTATAGCCATCAATGACAAAGGGGGAGATTGTTGGCATTTGCATGAAGATTGCATTAATGATATTTTATGTTGTCATTGATGTCAATTAACCGGTATTGATATTTTTGATATTGTTGTAATATTGTTTTGTAACTGGTAGGATGAACTAGTGAAGGAAACTATAACCGGTAGGAAGAATTTGTGGAGTGAACCGGTATTGCTATATATTGGAGAGTTGAACCGGTAAAACCTACCTATTGATTATGACACATATGATTATTGCATGAAGACAATTTCAAGTGATTTTGGTGCATTGATGTAACAACTTTTGTATAAGGAATGAGAAATTATATTGCATGTAATGCAAAGCGCATGATGAGTTACTAAGTTCGATGAAGCGGTGATCAAGGAGCGGTCGAGATTTTCTTGATTGTTGCACAAAGATTGCTATGTAATCCAACGGTCATACTTGAACCGACTTGTTTTTAATCTCTATGAGAATTAGGTTTTTGTTGTGTTTCTGACCTAATTGATTTGTTTATAAGGTCGATGAAGTTGCTTATTTTCAATGTTGGCAAAGATTAGTTGAGTGTGTGGTTGCCGAACCAGATGATGTATCTACAGTTTGAGTAAAGGTAGATAGGAGCATGAAAAGGATCTGGACAAGAAAGGGTAGTGTTATTCAAACAGATCAACAAACACTTGTTGATTTCTAGCAATTATAGCATAATTGAAATCTCCTAACTGGGTAAGCTCTAACAAGCTTGGTGCTATTCAAATCCTCTAACCAAGTGATCCATTAGCTTGGATTTTAAATCATCTACCAAGGTTACTCCTTACATGGTAATTCTTCTAACAAGGCATTGTAGTCAATCCCTTAACTGGGTGGTCTCTAATAGGATATGTTCTTAACATGACTTTTGTAAATCTTTAATAGGCTAGGCTCCTAAGAGGGTGAAATTTAGAAGAGTTTAGATAGTTATCTCATGAGTCTCATCTCACCATGGTTTTTCCCATTTTGGTTTCCACGTCAAAAATATTGTGTCAAGTGGTGAATGTTTTTGTGGTTATGTTCTTATGGTTGATTTGCTTAACTACTTAACTACTTTGATAAGTCATTATAACCAAAAGCATTGAGAAATGAAGTTTGTTGACATATTAAAAAGCATTTGGATGTTTATGAGTTTGAATTTGTTTACTATTAATTTGTTGTAATAGTCAACTAGTTTATCTGATGAGTTTTTATCTTGACAGTGGTATTGCAATGATAGTTTTAAGTTTACTTTGAGAGATTGATTTTGAGATTGGTGAAATTATTCTCAGTTTTTCTATCTACTAATTCACCCCCCCCCCTCTCAGTAGTTGACCGGATTATTATTCTTTCATCATACCATCAAGGTATTCATCTATTCTCATATTTATACTATCAACCATTTTTCTCAAATTCTTGTTGTAGAATTTGTTGGCTTTTCTCTTGGTTAAGTAACCCATGAATATTCCTTCATCACTTCTGGAATCAAAACTTTGTAATCCATCTACATCTATCTTGATGAATCACTAACTTCTAAACACTCTAAAATGCTTGAGTGATGGTTTCCAGTTGTACCATAACTCATCGGAAGTCATTCTATTGTTCACTATTAGTTATGCCCAGTTTAATGTATGGACAATAGTATAAATTTCTTCCTTCCAGTATGTATCCAGTATGCTAGCCTCATTCAAAATTATTCTAGCCATTTCCTTTACTGGCCTATTCTTCCTTTCTGCCACACCATTCTATTATGGTGTTCTTGTTGCTGAATACGGTCTCCAGATTCCATGTTTCTCATAGTAGTCAATAAGCTCATTTGAAGAATATTCTCCACCCGGTCTGATCTTAAGCACTTTTACCAGTGTCCACTATCATTTTCAACCATCCTTTTAAAAATATTGAATCTTTCAAATGCTTGTGATTTTTCATGCAAAAATGTCACCCAATTCATCCTTGAGTAGTCATTAATGAATAGCATGAAGTATCTCTCACCAATCAGAGCCCTTGTCCTTGATGGGCCACACAAAATATGTATGCACTAATTCTAGAGGTCTTGAGGTATTGAACTCTTTTGTTTTACAACTTACTTTGATTTTCTTGCCTCTGATGCATTCATCACAAAAAGCACTTGCCAGTTTTGTTATTTGTAGAATATTTCTTACATACCAGTTATTGCTTATCTTCACCAGATTGTCAAAGATCTCATGACCTAATATTCGGTGTCATAACTAGCTTTCCCATCATGCATTGGGACTCATAGAATTCCTTCAGACTATAGGCATTTCCATCTATTCTATTTCCTTGTGCCACAACCTGTTGGTACTCTGCTTTCTTATCTAACAACTGGTAGAGTCAAATGTGAACTTGTACCCTTTGTCACACATCTGACTTATACTCAACATATTATTCTTCAATCCTTCCATGTAGTACACATCATGAGGCTTAATATTTCCATCAATATTCAATGTACCAAGACCTTTAATTTTGATGGAGGAGTTGTCACCAGAAAATACAGAACCACCATTCCGGTCATCAAGATTGATAAACTTTTTCTTGTCTCCGGTCAAGTGATTTGAGCAGCCACTATCCACTACCCATAAATTCTTTCTTTCAACATGTAGAGTAGTCTGCACAATCAATCTTGATATTGTCTTGTTCTTCTGCTTCTCTATCCAAACCTATTTCTCTTCTTTCTTCTCCTCTTTTGTCATCTTGTGTTCCAGTTTAGTCTCTATCTTGTGATTGATATAGTTTTCTTTTTCTCACCAGTTCTTAGTGTACAATACCTTTCTATGGGACCAAAATTTTGACACTTATAACATTTTACATTAGCATTGAAAGATGTATCCAAATAATTCTTGTAGGGCATCTGCACAGTTCTCCTACACTCATAACTCTTATGAGCTTGAACTCATTGCAATTGTAGCAAGTGACATTTGTACCTTGTAATGCAGAAAATGAGTTTCTACTCTCAAAAATAGGATTTATACATTTTCCTACAATCTGTCATTCTATCATTGAAATTATTATACCAATGACAATACGTATGAAATTTTGGAACATACCGGTTAGATTGTCTTGGTCCTGCAAATGACTGCCTCATGGGGGTCTTCCTTTCATGTTGCTAACTCTGGTGAATCCCTTATGATCAGCTCTTGCATTTCTCCTTGTATTTGCATGTTGGTGCATTGAGTATGGTCTCTAGTTAATTTATTGTGTATACTAGTTTGTGTGACAATTCTTGACAACATTTTCATATGTCTTCTTACTGATATCTTTGCTTACCGTGAATGTCTTCTTCTCTTCACTTTCATTTGAACAATTAAATAGTATCTCCTTACTGGATGTGTCTTTTCTATTTTAACTTTGACCCTCTTAAAATCCTAAGCCACCTATATCCTTAGATTTCTTTTGTTTGCTCAACATTTTGTCTAAAGCTTCATTGTTGCCTTCGTATTTTTAATTCTCACTTTCATTTCTTCCTTTCTTTTCTCTAATTCCTTCCAGACTTGACAATTTCTTCTTATAGGTTCTGATGCTCCTTCTCCCTTTTACTGAAACTAGTGCTAGTAACTTCATAGATCCTCGTGGCTTGTTTCGATTGAAGTTTTAGATTTGCAATTGTTTTTTTGGACTCTTCAAGAGATTTTTCCAACATCTCTTGTTCTTCAGCTATAGCCTTTTTCACCTTCTTTGGATCTCTTCTTGTTTTCTTCAGCTCTTCCAAGGCACTAATGAGCTTTACTTCAAGATCTACTTCTCCTTCTTGCTCTTCCTCTTCTCCTTCTTCAAGTACCAAAACCTCTTGGGCCATTAAAAGGGTTTCACTGCCATCATCTTCATTGCAATAGTCATCTGAGATACTCTCCTCATCGATGGTATCATTTTCATGTGTGTAGAGACTGATCTTCTTCTGGTTGCCTCTTCTACCATACCGGTAGACATTCTTCTTCCTATCTTTACCATATGATCTGCTACCACTTGATTGATCATCTTCATTCCTATCACCATAGGGACATTTAGCAGCAAAATATCCAATCTTTCCACAATTGAAACATTTTAGAGGCAGCTTGCCTTTGTATTTTCCTAAACCTTTCTTGAATATTTTGATAAATTTTTCCATGTTATCATCATAGTATTGACCAGTTCCATCATGAGTGGACTCTTATTTTCCTTTTATTGATATTTTGAATGCAACTTATTTCTTCATAGCCTCACTACCGGCAGTCCTCATTTCATAAGCAGTTAGGGAACCATACAACTCATCTCTTGCAAACACTTTCAGATCTTTTTCTTCTTCTATTCTAGAAACCTTTGTAGCATACTTAGGTGTAAGTGATCTAAGTACTTTCTTCACTACCACCTCATCTTTTATTTCTTCTCCAAGCCCTCTAATGGTGTTTGTTATTTCATCAATCCTTTGGAGAAAGTCAACAATCTTCTCTTCAAACCCCCAGGTTGTGCTCTCAATGTCTGTAACTTGTCTTTGTTGACTTTAGCATCGCCTTCAAATATTTTATGCAGCTCATCCCAAGTTGCTTTCGCAAATAAGCAATGCGTGACCTTAACAAACTCATTATCAGATAGCCCATGAAGAGTAGCATTTTTTGTCTTATCATTGTTCTCATAATCCTTCTTAGCATTTGGATCAATATGAGGATTATTAGGAATAGTATACCCATTCACAAGTGACATCCATACATCACATCGTAGACAGGACAAATAGGTTTCCATTCTTCTACTCCAAAAGGCATAGTTTACACCATCAAACATAGGGGCTTTTGAGGATGTTGATTCATTTCTTACCATTGTGAACACTTAACATGATCTACCCAAGCTAGAGAATTCTTTGACAAAAAAAGGGGTACCTATTCTCTAATACCAATTGTTGGACACAATGGATCACTAAGAGGGGGCTGAATCAGTGATTTAAATAGTTTTTACTTAATCAGAGCTATATCGATTCAATATGAGATACACAAGATGCAGAGCAATTACCAAAGTAATGCAAACACTGTGTGTAGGAAAAATAACTAAAGGATTAATACATCACACACATGAAGATGCAACACATAACACCAGATGTATGAGGAAAACCCAATGTGCAAAAAACCTCAATGATATTAGCTCCTAGAGATCTTCTACTCCAATCTAGCCTCACAATGAAAAGATCTGATTACAAATTTTAGGGCACCAACCCAAGAAGCACCAACCTTAGATTTATGAGCACCAACTCAAAAGAGAACCAACCCCTACACAATTTATATGCTACAACCTAAAGGAGCTACAACCCCTCCACTAAGCACCTACTCAGTGAAAATAATATGAACTTAGATATACGAATGAGATCCTTCTTGCAAATGAAGTCTTGCAACCCTTCAAAGCTCTGCACTACCAGTTTCTATCTTACCAATTTGTATCAGTTCAACACACACTACAACTTAACCCTTCTGTTGGTTCTAACTCTACTTAATCTTCTCTCCCTCTGTTATGCTATATTCAAATCACACTTGGTTACTCTCTATCAAGTATTGCTTCTTTCAGTTTATCACCTCTGCATTCTATGCTCACTTTACTAGTTTGTTCCTTACACCGGTTTACCCAGATTCTCTTTACTAGTACAATCTTCACTCACAAACACTTCAAGTGTTTATCTCTTTGGCTCTTAGACAACAATTTCACACTCTCCTTTACTCTTTTTCAACAATGCTATTTGTCTTAGGTCACCATATTTAAACTGAAGCGTTCCCACCAAAAACCAATTCAAACAGAGGGTGGCTAGGGTTTTCTTCTACCAACCAAATCTGCATCCAATCTGATCCAATCTGCCTTAGATCGTACACCTACATTATAGGAATAAGACATCACATGTTTTCCATCTTTTCAAAGTATGTTTTCCAAAAATAGAAAACCCAACCATGATTTTGGCATTGAAATCTGTTGACTCATTTATGAACCATTATTTTCCTTCTCAAGGTCCTCTTGCAATCCAATTTCCTTGCTTCGATCTAGGCTCCAACAACTCCCTGATCTCTCTGTCCTTCATTCTTCCTTGAGCTACATCAATTTGTGGTTGTTTCATTTAATATCGAATAACTACTCCAACAACCATGTCGATGGAAACTTCACCGACCTCTGCATGCTCTCTACCTCATCTTCAGGCAGCATCACATTGACATACACTCAGCTCACCAACACAAAGTCAGTTTAAACTTGAACATTCAATAACCTCATACCAACACAAGCCCTTATTGGTGAGACCTTCTCCTGCTTCTAACTAATAGTATACACTACACTGGTAGCACAAATTCACTTCCAGTGGTTTGTGATCTCTTTGTCACTCTACCTCTTTATCACAAGCATTATCATGAACAAACAACCATCCTTTATACCATTTATAGTTCATCATGCCAACACACGAGTTCATATCACCTCTCACTGATGATGTCACTGACAATCTCAATACCTACTTGTCTTCTACCATACCGGTTGACAAGTATTCATTCTAATCTTCCGTATGCCAGTTCAATATTCTTCATACCAGACTGACATATCCTATCGGTTGCCTACAATACCGGTTGACATCAATGACAACTCAATGGAAACAGTTGGTGCATCTCACAATAATATTTGAAAGATATGTTATATACCTTTTAACCTTAAGCATTTTGTTCTCTTTCCAATAATGAAGAGTCTACAATAATATCTATTGTTTTGAGATGTTTCTATTTATGTTCAAGAGGAATTTAAAGTGTTGTAAAATCTTTGTCATATCATCTTAGATTTATATTTATTTATGTTGTTTCCTTCTATCATTTTTCCCCTCCTAGAAAGACAGTTGAAGAGCTCGATTCTAAACTTTGGAGGTCACTCTACATAGCACAATTAGTCCCCCATACATAGAGCTTCCCATAAGGTTGTTTACTTGAGGCGTAAGCTTTAAGGATGAAAAATATTGATATGTGATCTAGGGCTAATGATATAGGAAAAATAATTATCAGCAACAACAATAAATTACATAACATAAAAAAACATAGTAAGATAGATCTAGAAAAAAGACATAGAAAGGTACATGGATCTACAAATAGAAGCTTAATATGCTATAATGGTGTGTTGGATACCATAGTTTGAGGTTCCCATGAGTAACCAAATAAAGCATCTAAAAAGTATAGTTAAAATAGTCAAAGGTAGGTATTTTTTTATATTTAAAAGTTTTTGCAACTTGTAACAATCTACTCTGTGTAACTATAACACTTTCATCCTCAGATTTGAGCTTGCATATATATAAAATGGAGAAGAGGAGCTATGCAGTGTAGGGTCTTGCTTAAGTCAAACCATATGTTGTTGTTCCCATTGTTAGACACAATGCACCACTTAGAGGGGGGTTAATCAGTGGTTCTCAAAGCTTTCCCTTCTAACTATTATATGTGAGCATATCGGTTAGGGGATCTAACATAATTAAGACTTACCAGTTAGTGGGGAGACCAACTCAAATGCTAACATGCTCAAAAGGAAAACGCATAACACTAGTATGTATGAGGAAACCCAAGATGGGCAAAATATCGGTGACCAATGTTGTTGGAGTCTACTGCTCCAATCCAGCCTCACAATGAATCTATGTTATAATGTTTAGGGATACAACCCAAGGAGCTACAACCCCTGATTTAGGGCACCAACCCAAGGAGCACCAACCCCTAACTGTTTTATGGGATACAACCCAAAGGAGCTACAACCCTTGCACTAAGCTACAACTCAGTGATCTCAAAGATATCTTGAAAAAAATAAAATACTGTTACAAGTGAATATTGTAACCATCTCATATACCTCACTCTGTCGGTGAGATACCTTCTCTACTGCATCGAATCACTCTTCTGCTACTCTCATCTACTTCTTTTCTTGCTAGTAAACTCTACTAGTTCACCTCTCCTCTATTCTACTCTACTGGATCTCCTCCTAACTGCTATTCTTTTTACCAGTACTATACTCTGTCAGTTCTATGTTTGCCTTCTCTACAACTTCCTTCAGTTCTGCTCTACTGGTATTAATACTACCGGTTCTGCTTTGCTACTGGTTGAACACTTCAACCTAGTTATCCCACACACTTAGTCTCTTCTCAGATACTCATTGAGTACTTGACTGATTTTCTCTTACATGCAGAAGTAATACTTAATCACTTCATCACAACACTATCTTCTTCTATTCAGCAACAACCTTCAATGATTTTGGATTCCCTATTTATAACCTGGTTTTCCTACCAAAAAAAAAATTCAAAAACATGGGCGGATAGGGTATCCTCATCAACCTTGAGGAAAACTAAATCCAATCAAATCCTATATGATCTAATCACCTAGATTGATGAGTTGTAACTCATCAATCAATCCTGCCATTTTCGTGCCTTCTTGATCACACCCTCTATCTTTGGCAATCTTCTTTTTACCTTGTTTATTGATTTCTTGGTCAATCACCAAGATTGGTCTTGTGGTTTCCTTCTATTTCCTCGATCTCCTCAATCACTCTTAGTTAGCTCCTAGTTGTCCTCTAGACCTCGAGCTGCAAACCTTTGCAATGACTCATCAACACATCCCATGATTCACAAGATCTTCTATTAATGTCCACCAATTCTACAACTACCTCATCGGTGTATATTCCATCTACTGCTGCCTGCAAGTTCGCCACCTTGACTTCTATGTGGAATCCATGTCGACCAACTACCAGCTTGGATTGGTGTGTCAGTTCAGGAATCACCAACCAAACACTCACCCAGTTCTTCTCTTCTACCAGTTTACTAACCCTGTCGGTTAAACCCTCAAACCAGTTTGTCATCAACCTTGCACACTGCTTCTCTTCCAGTGGACTACACAATCTATCAGCATTCTTTTTAACTTGCCTTAAATGCACATCTTCATCAGATGGGGAGTCTTCTTCATCTACACCTTATCCATATTAACAGTGAACATTCATATTGGTAAAACCTCTTGATGACACCATGTCATCAACCCTTAACAAACTCTATCTTCAATCCAGCCATTTTCCTCTATCTGCATCTTCTTAGCCTTGCATTCTTCCTAATCAACTCGGACCATATCTCAACTGGTTTGTCAAAGTGACAAATGCATCACTCTCCATCTATATTGGCATCTCAACATGCCTTCTCAGATAGTCCAATGCATATCTCTGATTTTATACACTCGGGAGGCATTCCTTTGATTCACTGGTAGATCTGGTGTGAGCCTTCAAACCTTATCAATCATTTGCTTCTCATGATGACTACATCTTTATCCGGTGGGATTCTTGTTGTTTTGCAACCACACAACATACCAGTGACCTATTCATCCTTCTCCTCCTATGTTGATGTGATTTAGGTAACATTTTTCCTCTTCATCACAATCAATAACTCAAGCACCTTTCTCATCTTGTTTGTTCACTGGTCATGAGCTTTGTCGGTTGGCAGCAACTCACTTGGTTGAAATTTCTTCCCCATGTCAATACATCACTTATCAGTTGACATCCTTTCCTTGTTGGTGATACACTATACCAGTACATGTATCCTTACCATTTCATCCACACAAGTCAGGAACTAACTTGTGTACCGGTAACTCTAGTGATCATTCCTCTAAATGACATTCTCTTACTTACCTTACCAGTGATTTTCTACACAAGGTGATATCAAAGATATCTCATCCTGTACTCCTTCATGATAGTGTTTCACATACATCCCTCATATTGGTAGTCATCCCATACCGGTTGACATCAATGATAGCAATACCAACAATCTATCATGCTGGTTGCATTCTTTTATACTGATTGACATCAATGACAACACAATTCCAACACCCATCTCCACAATTGCTATGATTTATAGAAAATAGTATGATCTCTCAGAAAGACAGAATAAAACAAATGAAAATAATTGAAATGCCAATTTTTTTCTCAAGTATGAAATCATAGATATAAATTCTCACACAAGGCTTGATATTGATAAAATATATTAATGCATACTTTAATCATGGGATAACACATTGGTATTGATAATGATATTTATAACAAAAATGTATGCTTGA
Source organism: Cryptomeria japonica (assembly GCF_030272615.1). NCBI lineage: Eukaryota > Viridiplantae > Streptophyta > Pinopsida > Cupressales > Cupressaceae > Cryptomeria > Cryptomeria japonica. The sequence goes on along the minus strand of NC_081405.1, from coordinate 215,515,289 downwards.
ATGATTTTCACCTTGATTGGATATATGTTCAACTGTTTCAAATATGTTGGGATTGATAAAATATATTAAGTAAAGTTTTAAATGAGAGAGGGAGTTGTATTTACACACAACATACACCTTTTAGAATTTAATTTTCAAGGAAGGATGACATTAGAGGAAAAATTCTCACTATTTGTAGAACCAACTTTTATATACATCAAAATTTTGACCCAAATTGCAAGGATATGGGCATTGTCCACCATAGTCAAGGTAGAATGAGTAATGACAATGTTTTGGAGTAAGGGAATGCACCAAGTTCTAAAAAATGGTCTTGAAATTAAGCATAATCAATTATAAAATAGACATAGCCACTAAAGTGGGTCCAAATCTAATGTGAAATTGTAAAGGAATACAATTTACAACACTATAACTGACTCATTTATTTGGATGGATAACTTAATTCTTCAAATTTTTATTCCAACTTGAGATATATGTGACATGAGAATTGTTAGATGATTATTTAAAGATAAATAGTTTCAAATGTGATCCATTGTATCTAACTTAGTATTATGTGACCAATGGTGCAATGGAAAGGATCTCTTAGATTATCCAATATTTAGATATGTAAAAAGGTGTCAAGTGTATGTCATGATGTTAATCTTCCTTTTTATCCTTTTCCAATAATGCAAATTTGTGACCAACTTTAGATTCCCCTGTAATACACATCTCAACCATTTGTGTAACACAAATAAAATTTTCAACTAATAATGATAAAATTATCTGCTAAGTTGGTCAATGTATCATGAAAATGTGTTCGTATATTATCTCTTTGAATCATTGAGGGACCACTCATTTACAACTTGGATGAATGATAAAATGACAAAATATTTAAATGTCTCAAAATTGACAATATATAAATCTTTTAAAATCTTTACGAGTGACAATATTTATTATGAAAATTGTTTACATGGAAAAAATATAAAATTCAAATTGGTTGTTGCTTGTCTCCCTAGCACAAAACAAAATGTAAGGTGAGGCTCTACATTGGGGATACATTTCTTATACTTTTTTGTATGATAATTAAGTTCAAGTCTATTTATATTGTTCTATATGGTTTGTATTTTATTAATATTGTGTGTTTAGAAAGTAGAGTAGAGTAAGGTTTACTTCAAGAAATACTATTCAAACTAATATTTTGGAAGTGATACATAATGGTGCCTTTCTTCCTATTCATGTGAATTTTATTGGTAAGTCTTAGTATTATTTCCTTTTATTGATTCTTAATCTAGACATGTTTAGGTGTATATTATTAATAAGAAATACAAATTTTTCTCTAAGATATATATGTTTAGGATGTTTAAGTCATGTGTACATAATCATATTGGTACAAAAATTAAAGTGATAAGGTCAAAAAAATATAATTTTTCCTTTAAAGAGATTAAATAATTTGGAATGTTTGGATTGTTATACAAAGGAAAACACCTAAAGAAGCATGATAAAATATAATGCAAGAAAAGTTTAATAATTTTTTTTATTATTAAAGTAAGTGGGGAAGGGCCCCAACCCATTAAGAAATAGATAGAATCCATAAATCCCAAGATAAAACAACAATGTTGAAACTAGGTAACCCAGAAAACAAAAGAACAAAACTAAATTACATGAAAAGCCATGGGAATCTAGAAAAGGGACCAAAAAATGGGCCCATACGAAAATTCTAAGATTTATATGAATAAATAAATTGACCTTTATTCCTCTTGCAAATAAATATCCATGAAAAATCTTTGACATGAGAATCATAAGATAGAGCATTCTCAAATCTAAGTGAGGTTGCTTCAAAGTAAGAAGGAAGAGTTTCTTAGCAAAGGACAGGGACCCAATAGTCAGGGGAGGGAGAGTCTAGGACCATAGATGGGATGAGTCTCATACTTGAGAGAGCCCTTAAAGGACCTTGTGGGGCTGCAACAAAAAACCTAGTAAACATAGAAATTACAGCTCCAAGATTTAACTCAATAGGTAAAGGAATAGGGGAGTTTGTAGGAGTTTTAGTATCCAATAAAAAGTGAGAAATAGAGGTAGGGGTAATCAATGAGGAGGGTTATGATTCAATAGAAGAGTTTGAGTCCAAAAAAAGTAGGGAAGATAGTTAGATGACATTTATCTACATCCTTCCATCGAGTAAGAGAAGTTTGGGGGTTAGAATCATGAATAAGAGACTAGGTACTTTGTAGAAAAGAAATGGTGACATCTAAATGGGATCCCTTTGTAGTCCATGCAATTCCACCATTGGAATTCTCAAACCATAAGAAAAATATCAATAGGAAGGGCCTTGGGGAGGTCAAGATCCACCAGGATTTGTACAAATGAAGTGTGGTAGAAGAGAGTAGTGTTAAGTTCAACTTTGATAAACCAACCTAGTTTGTTATTGATTGATTTATATGAAGAAATGTGCCAAAAATGTAGTGAAAGGTGAGGGATCCAAACATAAGTAGAAGAGATATCAGTCTATAAGCTTGTTCAGTGATGCTAGTGTAGGATAGTCATTCTAGGAAAAGGTGTGAAATAATACTTGTTACTTGAAAAATAGATTTCCTACATCTATGCTTGAGTAAAATATGTCATATGGGATATAGAAAATAAAAAAATTTATTTTAACATATATAATAATTTTTGGAGATAAGAATCTATTTTTATGCTTAAAAATGATCCATATTATATTTCAATACCTAAGTGTGTATTCAAGCAAGGTATTCCATAAAAATGGAATACTATAGAATTGAAAATATAATTACATTAAATATTTTCTACTCAAGGGATCATCTATTATTTTTTAAAATAAAATAGAGGAGAAAATTACATCTCAAAATAAACAAGTTGCCATTATTTTTTGTATCGGGGGAATGAAGAATTCAATGAGATATTATAAAGTAATATAATACTATTTCTTCTCTAAAATTATTTTTAGAATCCTTAAAAGGTAGTGATAATTTATTTAAAAGCCATAGACTCTTATATTTTTTTGTATTATTACTTTAACTTGTACTCATAAACTCATGATAAATCAATACCTTGTAGAAGAAAAAATATTTTTCTAAAAATAAGAAGCCTTGGATGAATATCATGAAAGAGGAAATTTTGTGATTGTAGTAGTTTAATAATTGGGGTTTTCTTGATTTTCTTGATAGAAACAACCTATTACCAAAAGTGAATGATCTACAATAATTTTGAAGATAATGATAAAATTAAGAGTGAGAGTAGATCTTTGGTACAAAATGAGTATACAGAGGTTAAGTGAATAAGACTAGAGTGATACATTTTCTCTTATAGATAAGATCAATTGTATTATAATATTGTTATACATTTTTGCAACATGTGATTTGAAATAGAAAAGATACATTTTGATACTACATTCTTGTTCGCAATACGTGTTGTCATTGATGTCAACCCGATGCTGATTTTCTTTATGTGCATACCCCATTAGACAAAAGAAAATGATATAAAATAACTTTAGAGATAATGATAAATTGAAGAGTTAGAATGTAGTTTTGGTACATAATGAGTATACAAAGGTTAAGGAAATAATAACTAGTGATACCTTTTCTCTTGTAGATAAGATGAATTGTAATAATGTTGTTATCGATTTCTTCAACATGTGATTTGAAGTAAAAATGATAGATGTTGATACTAGAAATTCTTGTTGGTAATACGTGTTGTCATTGATACCATCATGATGTTTGATAATGTATGTCATCCCTCATTTTTGTGGTCATAGTTGCATTGGTTGTGGAAGTGTTTGTTGGTAGTAGTGATGTGAATAACATGTATGATTATATATATGTATGGATGAGTAGATCATTAAGGATGTGATGATGAGAGTGTAGTGGAAATTATTTGGTATATCTATCATCTAATTTTTTTGTCATTTTTCCTTGACGGTTATGAAGAGGTAGATGAGAGAAATAGGTGGATAATGGTTGTAGATGGTTTGTGGATATCCACTCCTTGGTGTTTGAAGTATACACTGAGTTTAATTTATTGAGACAATTGATGATAGTGATGATAAGTTGCTTATTTAAAGTTAGGTTGAGATTTTAGGATAAGGATTATATGCATGATAGTATAATGAAGATTATGTAAAAAAAGAGAGAATTTATTGCTTTCGAAACAATTTGGTCCCTACAAGCCTAATGGAGAAAGTTGGTATAAGAATCATGTATTGATATTTTCCTAGAATAATGCTCTAAATTCCTCTGCATTTGTAGATATGGTATTGAAAACTTGGATATAATATTTATGCTCTGTAGACATTAAACTCCTATATTTTTAGGTCCTTGGTGCTGTAGTTGGCCTGGTTTGTAATTTTTGTTGGCTAATAGTTTGGTTGTCTATGAGAAGTGGAAGGAATTAATGTGTATTTCTTTGCATTGATGTTTTTATCAATATGGCTTGGAGGACATGTTTAAATGTTGATGAAAAAGTATGTGGATGTGTGAGTGAGGGTGAGTGGATCAACGTGTGTGTTGCACCTATAATAATATATTAGTTACAAAGGTTAGTGGTGACTAAGTTAGTGTGTTGTGGTTGTTGTGGAGTTGGTTTCTTGAGATAGAGGTTCAAGGAAATCTTCATGTTTGGAGATTACCAGAGGCTATATTGTTGAAGGCCTACTTGTTGTTGATTCTTATATTCATTATATCTTTCTTTAGAGAAGTGATCTTCAAATTGGAATATTTGTATCTTTCCCTAGGGTTGTGCACTCTTGCCTACAATCCCTTTAGGGAGTAGTGTTCTTCCTTGGTATTTATCCTAAGACTATATTGTAATTATTTTATATATTGTGAGTTGACTCTCACCATTAATTTTTTCTATCTGGGTACTCCATGTAAATATAGTGTTCTCTTGTGTATGATCTTTCATTACTACTGATAAGAATAAGGTTAAAGAGTTTGAGGACTGAGTAATAAAGTTTAAGTATTAGGTTTGTCCTAATTCACCCCCCTCTTCATCCTAATGCATGTTCAGAAATTTGTATTAGAGCCAAGTTTCTCCTGAAGGATCTTAGTCACTTGAGGTAGATTACAGATGCCACAAGATGGATCCTAGAATATTTCCATATTTGATGACACAAACTACTCCTTTTGGAAGATGCAGATGGAATCATATTTGAATTGTATACTATTTATAGTTTGGAACTTTGTGGTAGATGGTTATACCCCTCCATTTGCACCACCTTCTACTCAAGATGAAATTAGAATACATAAGAATGATGGAAAGGCAATAAATGCAATCATAAGTGGATTGTCTAATACAAAAATATTCAAGGTGATTAACTAAAAATTCTACCAAAGATGTCTAGAAGAAGCTCAACCACATATATAAAAGAGACAAGAAGAATATAATGGATGGAAAATTTGGGTTTCACAAGATTATCTATGTAAACTAGGAAATGACCTAACTTTCACATGCATCACTTTGAAAGGGAGATGAACTCTATAGATCCAATTTGAATTATATTAGGAATATGTTTAGATTATGATTGAAGACTTATTTCCTTTAGTTTGAGTTGAAAATGTAATTTAAATTATGTAATTTGAATGTTAAATCTAAGGTAAGAAGGTACATACATGAACTAATAACTTTGACTGATTATGCTAACTAATAATGAGACATAAACTTCACAATAGGTATAGAAATGGATATGGAATCTGGTTGTGCACATATGGAAAAAAATTAATGTTGAATTGACAGGAGTAGGGTATAGAGTGCCTTGGTCTTTTAATCTTTTATTGGGAGATCTAAAATTTGATGTAGTATATCAACCACATATAAATTTTTTTGCAAAACTCAAAGGAATAGGGTTCCCTAACACCTTGGTCACAGGACAAGAACACCCAATGCCTTGGTCCCTAAAAATAGGGTCTTGATTATGAGACCAAGTCTATGTTGGGCTTTGAATGTTGTCTAAGGTCTTCTAGCTTCATTAGGTACCTAATGTTGGCAATATGGTAAAATTGGTTATGTGTTGTCATTGATGTCAACACTGTGCTCCGGTTGGATATGGTTTTGTCTTGGTTGGTTACTGCTATCCTAGTTAGTTCTTGTTCAGGCTGGACCTAGTTATCAGTGATTTTGATCTAGTATGGTCAGATTGGTTATTTCAGTTTTGGATGGTTATTTAGGATGGTTATGTGCTTGTCACATTCAATTGGTTCTGTTGGAATGCAATAACACTGAGAGGGGGGGTGAATCAATGTTATACCAGATGAAATAATTTTAGCCTTATTAAAACATGCATACACCAACCGGTATACCGATACATACACAATTGAAAGAATTAAAGAAACCAATAAGCCAATCACATAAATGATAATCATCACACATAATTATATGTGGAAAACCTCAAAAAGGAAAAACCATGATGGGATTTGTGACCAACAATATCAATCCACTGGCCATATGAAGAGATATTACAAAATATAAGGGACTTGTAGTTGTTGGAAGGCTTTCATCCTAGAGCACATTGCTCAATCACAAATGGATCCTCATTGACTACATAGAAATCCAGACTACAATCCGGAGAGGTGTTGAATTGCTAAGATAGCATCCTCTATGCTAGAATATAGTTCTGGTTTAAGATTTGTCTATTCCAGTCTGAAACCCTAAACTCTTTATCGGAATAACCATTACATAAATATCCTTACATACATAATATCTCTTATATATTTCACATTATTTCACATTCACATATCCATCACCATATCTATATCAAAATGATATAATCCAGCTGAACTATATATATCCTATACAACTTATCATGCCTTATGTCAGCTTACAAAGATAATTACAATATCAAATTACATGTCAGCTAGATAACATAAATGCATGAATATAAAAAATAATTGCTGATGCCAGATAAGAAATGTCAGCCTCCAATACCGATAGCCATATTCTAAATTGTGTCGGCTTGCATTTTTGGTAACCAAAGAAATCCTTTTGTCCTACTGGTGTTGGTGTCAGTGTAATGTTTGTGAAGTGCCTACTGATACACAACTGAACCAAAACATGAGGCTAGAACAAAATACCATGTTGCCATCAATGAAAACATAGTGAAACAAACCAATTGAGAGTCAATTGCTAGCAATCTCCCCCTTTGGCATTGATGGCAACACTCATATGAAAAATGGTCAAGTTTTCATCTATCGTTTCCATCCTCCCTGCTCCCCCTGAGCTAAATATTCATTAATGCAAAATAATCCATACTCCCATATTTCCATAACTCCCACTAATGTATACAAATCCTTCTATTATTTTTCACATCTATATCACTCCTCCTTTGACATCAATGCCATAAAAAATTCTAAAACGAATGTCAAAGATCACAATAATATTGTACAATGAATATCCCCAAAATATCTTACCAGAGCTTAACAAATTTCAAAATTTCTGGATAAGCCTTCTCCAATAGCTCAAGATAAGTATCCCAACTAGTTTTGAAAGTGTTGGAAATAGATACAAGTCCATTTAATATATGTGCAAATGACTCTTTCTCCCTTACCTCTGTTGGTGTGGGCTTCCATACCATATCCATACATTCTTTCTTATGTACACTGAGTGAATCCAATTGGGGACTCACCAAGCCTCTCAGACTTCTGGCTCTTCTTATGATTTTGTCTCTTTCCTTCTCAAGAACAAAAATTTGGGCTTCCAAAATAAAAAATTGACCATCAATGGATGTAGTCAATAAAGTCAATCCATCAAAATAATTAGCTATATTTGCAACTTTATCCTGAAATTCTTTTATCATTTTATCTACATTAATTGTAAGTATATATGTGTTACAACAAACCCTATAAATATTTGTACACTGCTTCAAAGAATTATCTATCAGTTTCAGCTTTTCATCAATTTTCTTCTTCTCAAATTCAATCACCTGATCAAATGTAGCTCTTTTAGCCTGAGTGAACCTCTCCAATACTTGTTGGTTTGAAATTTTCTATAAGGATTGAAAATCCTTTGAAATGTAGTCAGTAATTGTCTTAATCTTGTCAGATGATCTTGATTCATTGTCAATATTGCACTCTGGGACTAGTCTATGTAAAACAGTGATTGACTGATCAATAATCCCTTTATCTGTAGATCCCTCCTTCATTAATTTTTGTACTGCCATATTTTTCTTTACAACCTCTGAGGTGTTAATTGACAACAATGATAGACCAACTACCGATTCTCTATCAGTTTCCCCTTTCTTCTCCTCTGATGATTTTTTCTTTATAGCTTCCTCACTTGCACTGGTGGCTTCGTCACTTGGTGCAGTCTCTGTAACTATTGGTTCCTCTATAGGAACTGTAACCTCAACCTGTACATTTGTATCCAGAAGACTATTATCCTCAATATTAGTATCTTGTACATCATCAACCTTTTCACTCTCTGTATTAGCCAATATCTCAATATCTATCTATACATTTGTATCTACCGAGGGCTTGATTTCCACTATCTTAATGTTTTTCAAAATAGAGGGTGAAGTACCCATAACCCCCTTTCCTTTTCCTTCAACCAAAGTGTCTTCATTGTTTGTCTTTGATTTCACTGAAGTAAAGAAACCTCTGTTTTCTCCAAAGAACTTAACCCATGCCTTTTGAGTCTCCTTTATTATGTCATTTACCCTTCCTAGCATCAGACTGCTTATTCTATGTTTGCTATTGAAGACTTTTCTATCTGCCACCTCAAGTGTCCTTTCCATTTCCTTTGGAGCAATAGTAACACAAACAGATAACAACTCTTAAATTTTAATATTCTTATTTTCTTGCATTGCTGACAATCTTCTAGCATCTAAAATATTATATAATTATGCCGGTATTTAGATTTCAATTTCTATTAATGCTTTCTTATAAATATCCAAATATAATAATATTGCTTCCTCTACCTCTCTTTGTTAATCATCATCTAAGTGTTCATAATAAAACTGTACATTCTTTAACATGCCATCCTTAGTGATTTCATCTACTAACTCTGTACATGTTTTTGGTGGAATGATAGTCACATTACCATATTGAATTTCTAGATCAATATCATTCTTCTACTTCCTTCTTGCAGTACCAGATGGAGTTGAATCAGTTACGTTCGGTGCTTTCTTCTGTGTCAATAGTTTGAATGTAACCTTCCTAACTAGTTTCTTTTTATCCTCTACCTTTATTTTATCCATTTTCTTCCTTACAACCCTCTTGAATGTCAAGGGTGTGTTATCCTCAGATTCAAACTCTATTGTAACAGGCTCAATGTATACTAATGGATTCTTCCTCTTCCTGCCTTTCTCCAAGACAACATTAATTAATGCTTTGATTTCCTATGAGACCTTCTAAACAAATTTGCTAGCCTTTCCTTCTTTCTTCTCTCTCTTATTCTTGTTGAGCTATGTTTCAACCTCTTGTGATTTTTGTTTTTTAGTACCACAGGGATTCTCTACCTCATCAATAGGTGCATCAATCAATGTTTTTGTATAAGCATCAAGGATATATACATCCACTTCATATCTCATTTCCTCAATACAAATATTTCAGGGCTTAACCGCTTCCATAAGTGTTTCATCCTTCTTCACCATGAAGCATATATCAGTTGAATATTTTTCTACAATATGCTTAGGAACCCTTTCCCTAGACTTCATAGATTTCTGGAACCCCTTAAAATATCCCCATACTTTATCATCTCTGTGACTTCCTAAAGTAGCAATTGACTATTTCAATTGTCTCCCTACCGGGATATCAAATGCCCATTGCTTATTCCCAAAATCAGGAGTGTCATTCATGAAAAAAAATATTAAGTAGACAATTAAGTTTCCATATTAGAAGGTTCCTTTCTTTTCTCCCTTAATCCTTCCTAGGTTTATTAATAGTTCATCTAACGTCCAACCGCATAGATCTAATTTCTCATTTTCTCTCATCATTTTGTATGTATCAGTAATAGTGCTTATTCTGATAGATCTCCTATCAGATGTCGCGTTGATGATTTTATTCACACAATCATTCAAAACCTTCTTGTTTAGATGTTGCCCAACCTATGGCAAACTAGTGATTGCCCTGATGGATTCCTTGGTGATCTTGTAGGGTCTATCCAATCAAATAAAATCCCCATGTACTCTACTCAAAACATACCTAAATATCTCATCTTTGAATTTTGGGATGTCCAGAATGTCGTTAAACCCTAAGTATTCAATGTGCTTGTAAGCTAGTTTGATCTTTCCATATTCTCACATCAATTCACTCATGTACATGCCATTTATTTCAGATGCTCTCAAATCCTCAATGTGACAATGTATGTATTCCCTAACATATTCAACATAGATATCTCCCTCTGGAACATGGAAAAAAGTTCCAACCGAATCTTCTAGGGTAACCACATGCAGATACCACTTTAAAATTGGCCTGGGGCAGTCCTTGACCTCTACTATAGTCATATTTGCAACAAAGATAGGAATAGATGATGATCCCACTGCCATTTTTAAAGATAAATACATGTTGATCACTTCCGGTGAAAACCCTTAATAAATTCTTCCATTCGTCGGTGAAATCGCTCAAGAAGAATTTTGATTTCTCTGAAATGCCTTTGATCACTCTTAGTCACTCTTAATCACTCTAAAATCTCTCTAAATGCAAGGTGATCAATAACGAATTGAATTTAACCTTTTAACCTCTGAGAAAAACACTAATCTTCTATTGACATTAATGAGTATCGGTGAAAGATACCAGATCTCGAACATAACATATCCATGCCAGATACTTGCATCTCCAATATATGGAACATCTTCCAGAACCTCTTCTTGGGTCATATGCAACATCTTCATGAATTTTTCCTATCCTTAAGGAATCTCCCTTAGTTACCAAATGAGCTACCTGTAGGTGCAGGAGCAACCTCCTGTATCGGATAAGTAACCAGTGCATTTCCATCTGATGATTGTTCTTTAGTCTTCCTAACCCATCTCTGATTATGATCTTGCCGAATTTCACTAACCTTCTCTTCCCCTTTCTCATTTGATCCTCCATTACCAGCTGATGGAGTTTTTCTTCTATAGAATTAAGCAATATGTCCAACCTCATTACATGCATAACATGTAACATTGTTCCTTTGAATTGCTTTGCTAAAACTCATGAAATTTCTTGACGTGCACTGATTAGCAATATGTCCAAACTTTCCACATGCATACTATTTCATTCATTCTACAATATTCTATCTTATGACCATATTTATTGCATTTAGAGTATTTACCAGGAGCAGAATCAATGTTCTGATTTGCTCTGTTTCTACATTGTCTAGCTATGTGACCAAATCCTTAGCAAACAAAACATCTACCATTAAATTTATAAGCATTAAATTGCCTTACTGGTACCTTATGGTTTTGATCTTCATTAGCAGTACCAGAACTCTGTCCTTGCTCAAATCCAAGTCCACTAGAATTTCCAATATGTCTTTGTCTCTTCAACAACTCATCTAGTTGTGCTAAGCTAATCTTGAATTTTTCTTTATACTCACTTGCAGTAGTTAGATATTCTCTCATAATTATTATTTGTCTCTCAAGCTCTTGTTCATTACTCTAGGATTGTACTAAATCAGTTCTCAACATATCATTCTCATGAACCAACCTACCACATTCTTCAAATTTGTTCTTCAAGGATACAACAAGATTTTCTTCCTTCTTCTTTCGGTCCTCAATCTCCTTAGATATTTTTTCATAGTTATAGCTTGCATTTTATTTCTCATAACCATGTTACCCTGACTCAATTTCTGATATTGTTCCTTAAGTGCATCTTTCTCTTCATCATCCTAACTTTGTGAAAGTTCCTTCCTCCTAGCTTGAACAAATGATAACCTCTCTTATAGGAAAAGAATGAATTCCTTAGCAGAATTCAATTCATCTTGAAGCTTTAAGTTCTTCAATCTTTCAACATCATAATCTTCAAGTGCCATCTCAAGTTGTATCTCCAAACCCATGTCCATGGATTCTAGAATCAGGATCTTCCTCAAGCTATTAAACTTCCTCCAAGGCACAAGGCTCTGATACCAATTGTTGGAATCCAATAAAATTGAGAGGGGGGGGTGATTCAATGTTATACCAGATGAATTAATTTTATCCTTATTAAAATATACATACACCAGCTGGTATACTGGTACATACAAAATTAAAAGAAGTAAAGAAACCAATAAGCCAATCACATAAATGAGAATCATAACACATAGAATTATACGTGGAAAACCTCAAAGAGGAAAAACCACGATAGGATTTATGACCCACAATATCAATCCATTGGCCATATGAAGAGATATTAAAAAATATAAGGGGCCTACCCTTGCCGAAAGACTTACAACCTAGAGCACATTGCTCAATCACAAATGGAGCCTCACTGACTACATATAAATCTAGACTACAATCTGGAGAAGTGTTGAACTGCTAAGATAACATCTTCTATGCTAGAATACAGTTCCGGTTTAAGCTTTGTCTATTCAGGTCTGAAACCCTAAACCCTTTACCCTAATCCCTTACATAAATATCCTCACATACATAATCTCTTTGATATATTTCACATTATTTAACATTCACATATCTATAGCCATATCTATATCAAAATTATCTAATACAACTGACCTATATATATCATATACAACTTATCATGCATTATGTCAGCTTACAAAGATAATTACTATATCAAATTACATGTCAGCTAGATAACATAAATGCAAGAATATCAAAACAATTGTCGATCTCGGATCCAAGAGATGTCAGCCTCCAATATCGATAACCATATTCTAAATTGTGATGGCCTGCATTGCTGATAACCAAAGAAATCCTTCTATCTTGCCAATGCCAGTGCTGATGTACTGTTTGTGAAGTGCCTATCAGTACACAACTGAACCAAACCATGACATTAGAACAAAATACAATGTTGCCATCAATGACAACATAGTGAACCCAACCAATTGAGTGTCAATTTCTAATAGGTTCATGATTTGATGCTCCAGAAGCTATTGCTTATGTTCTGAATTATTGGTTGATATTTCTTAGTACCTGTTGGATTTACCAGTTGGTGATATTTGATGATTTGGTGAAGTGATTTGGTCTGGATTATAGAAATGGTTGCTAATATGATGAAGGCATTCTTGATCATGTCCTAATTGTATTGTGGCTTTGCATTAGCTGGTGTGATGATTTTGTCATCCTATTTGGATCTGGTTGGTTATCCAGTGTTATTTGCACTGAGGGTTTCTATTGGTTGGTGAAACATGTTGATATAGGTCTTAGCAGAATTTCTGATGGATATAATTATTTGGGAATTTTAATAAGGTCCATTCTATGTAATTTAAATCATAATATTGGTCTGATGGTATCATGTGATGAAATTTTTATAATTATGGTTTATGGGTTTAGCCGACCTTGTTATCAAGGTTGATGATATGTATTTATAGGAGACTTATTTATGTAATTTGTAGACTATGGTATCGTATGGTTATGTTTGCATTATCTGAGAGTGTTTATGTGTGAACAAGGTTATATCATTCATTGAAGGTGTGGGAAGGTTTTGGTATTGCAGGGAAGACATATGTGCTTAATCATAATTCTATCAAGCATTAGGATATGCTACTCTCATAGTTCATTTTATCCAGATTATAGTCCAATGTTTATGTAAGCAAGTGAGACTTCCCTTTTGTGAATAGCATTGACCTCTAGGTTGTTGGCCTCATTGCAAGTGCAATCCCGATTGTAACTATTTCACATACTATTGCAGAAGTATCATCTGACTATGGGTAGGGTTTCCCACTGTGGTTTTTCCCTTTACCGGTTTTCCACATCAAAAATATTGGTGTTGTGTGATCTTTAATTTCATTCTTCATCTTTAACTGCATTGTTTATATTATGCTCCAGTAAATGGTTTATAATCTGCATTAATTGTTTAATTTGTGGAAAATTGATTCAACCTCCCCCTTTAGTTTTCCTTCGGTTTCACAGATTCTAATAATTGGTATTAGAGCAAGGCCCTCTTTGTAGAAGCTTAACTGCTTGAGGAGATCTAATGGAATAAAATTATACATTTAATCCCTATCGAAAGGAGAGTACTAGATTTAATGGTACAAATTACAAAATATCAAAGGAGCGAAACAAGATTCATCTGAGATGTCTTGGAGTTTAAGTTTGGGAGATAATAGAGAAAGGGTATACAACTCATGATCCTAATTATGGAACACTGACACCTCTTGATGAGAAGAAGAGAGCTCGTAATGATGTAAGAGTGAAAGAAGCATTGTTAAGTTCACTATTAGATGAGAAGCTATTGAATGCCATAGAGATGGAAAATGAAAAGCAGATCTAGTTGAATCTTGAAACTTTTAATGAATGGTTCAGGAGCACATCATGACTAAGATAATAAGAGAAATAAAGGCTAAAGGACAAACATGATAATGTGACCTTTCAATCTATGTAATAGGTTAGTCTTGTTTGTAATAAGCCCCACCTTGTTACCCAATGACATAGATTTGGCAAATTGATAAGCCACCATGGGTATATGGGACTAGGGGTATTTGGTTGAGTATTTTTCTAGGTTTCTATGTGTTGGAGATGTCTTAGGAAGGTTTAGGACATGTTGAAGCACCTCTAGGTAGGCGGATTTAACATATGTCAAAAGTTGCTTAAACTTGACAACTTTTAATGACAACTTTTGGTTGCAAATAGAAACTTCCTTCCAATGGTCACCTCGGTTCAAAAGGTGGTTGATAAATGTTGAGGAAGGTATAAAATTTCATCCACAATAATCATTTGAAGGAGAGAATGACTTTGTAAACTTTTGGCATCATTGAAGTAATATAATTCTGAGAATTTTCTGGAATTCCGTTATTCTACATGGTGTACCGTACTATACGATCATTTTGGAGCTAGGAAAATAGTGGTATGTGTTAGAGTGGACAATCATATTTCAGACATATCAATTCTAAGGTCCTAATTCACCAAGACAAGGAAGAAATCGACAAATTTCTAGAAGCGTTCTAGATTTGACAGTTTTGTCTAGGGTTTTGCAAAGAAATGGCCTTACCTTGTTGATCCTTCATTGGTGGTTCACATCTTTGGAGGGGATGCAAGTATGGTCAACTTATTTTAGGATTTTAAAGGCCTTTTTTAGGTTAGGACCAGTTGGAGGTGAGGGTTTGATGCATTAAGGTGGGCAACTCCATGTGGCCACCATGCAAGTGTAAGCAAAGAGGTCTCACATCAAGGGTCAAAGGTCTGATCGTGACCTAATACTTAGGAATTGGTGTATTTGCGATGGCCTAAGAGTATTCCTTTAGTTTTTTTGGTGAGTTAAGGTCTACATCTACACACTCCTTTGTAAAATAGGCCTAATTGGGCTATATCAATCTCCTAACCAAAGTAGGGTTTGGATTCTTGTGTTCCCTACTGGTAAGAACCCTTAGGATATGTTTTGTAACTCCCAAAAGGGTAACCAAATCCAAGATTTTTTGTGTGGTCTTTTGGAGAAATAAAGAGTTAAGTGTGGAAAATTAGTCTGGTAGGGCTACTAGGTTTTGTAGGCCTTATTGCAACAGTTACCCAAATTGGTAGAGGGAACCTGAATTCAATGATTAATAGAGGTCTCCCTAACCTAGGGGACTTAAAATAAAACCTTAATAGCCATTGTTGCATTGGAGAAGGGACCAAACCATTGTTGACCATAGGGTCCTTATACCGGTCAATGAAAGAGACCTTATATTGGTAGTCTTTTAATTGGGAGAAAGGGATGTGGGACTTGTCAAACTGATATTCCTTAACCCCTAGGAGTGTTGTGTGATTGATAGGGTCCTTGGTGTGTTCTTAAATTAGGGGAACCTATCCCATACCTATTTCGGTACTCTGCATCAGATTGGTATCAGAGCATAGGAGGAATCCTTTTGGGAAGAATAATAGTACATGTCAGTAGAAGAATCAGAGGGTGAGGCTAGAAGAATGCCTTCAAAGGTGAAAAATGTGGAACTTGCTAGGATGGAGCAAGAGAATAGAGAAGAGAATGATTAGCATAGGAAGTTGATTAAGAATTTGGTAGGCAGGATGGAGAGAGGACCTGATAGCTCAGAGGAAGTGGGAGAAGAAGAGGAAGTTCCCATAGAGCATAGGTACCTGGTCAATGCCTTGAAGTCTGTGGAGAGGATAACCATGCACTAGAAATCAAACCTTCCTATTTTTCAGTGGGAAGATGGATGTCGATGGAGTGATGGACTGGATAGAGTCCTTAAACAACTTCTTTGAATGTGAAGACATTACTGACAACCAAAAGCTGAAGATTGCCAAGTCAAAAATGTAGGGAGCAGCCTTGACATGGTGGAATTTTGTAGAAGGAGAAAGAGTGAAAGAGGGAAGAGGAATTATCACCTCTTGGAAGAAGATGATTACAAAGATCAAGGGAGTGTATGTACCTAAGGACTATGAAGTCCAATTACACAAGAGAAGGAGGAATATTAGATAGAAAGAGATGGATGTGTGTGCCTATACTGAAGAATTTCAGAAATTGAGTATAAAGTCTAAGAAGGTTGAAGATGAAAGTGAAAGAGTGGAAAGGTATCTAAATGACCTAAGGTGGAACATACAAGAAGAGTTGAACCTATTATGTCCTAACATTGTTCATAGATTCTATCAATTAGAATTAAAGGTAGAGGAGAATCTCAAAAGAAGACAAGAGAAAATCAATAGAGGAAGGGGTAAGCAACCAAGAGGAAGGAGCAACTTTAGAGGAAGACAATCAAATTTTGAATTTCAAGGAGAGAGAAGTCAAGACTCCTCAAGGAATGATAACAACAACAAAGTCAACTTCAGAGGTTGAAGGCCAAATTTTAGAGGAAGATCATTAGGAAGAGGAGCATGACCAATAAAATGTTTTAACTGCAACCAAGAGGGACACATTGCCAACAAATATCTGGAGAATATGGGGTCTAGTTCCCAAGGAAAAGGAGAGCCAATATAACCCAAGAATCAGATTACCAAGGCAATAGTAAACCTGATTCATATGGCTATCTAGAGACTGAAGAGGCACTAAAGTTGAGGAGAACTCTCTTGAAGGTACCAACACCTATGGAGCCACCTCAAAGGAAGACTATCTTCCGCACCACTTGCCAATCAGAAGGAAAGGTATGTAAATTTTTGGTTGACTCATGGTCTACTGAGAATTTTGTGTTAATAGAAATGGTAGAGAATTTGAAATGGAGGAGGATACCACATCCATAACCCTATAAGGTTTCTTGGCTCACAAAAGGGCAACAAACTCTTATAGTAGAGAAGTCATGGGTAGAATTCCAAATAGGAGCAAATAAAGATGAGATTTTGTTTGATGTTGTTAACATGGATGCTTGTTACCTCTTGTTTGGAACACCATGGAAGTATGACCTCAAATCACACCATGATGGCTTTAGGAATACCTATTCCATCACAAAGAATGGAAAGGTCATCGAGCTATTGCCCCTGACTGAAAACAATGGAGAGTAGAAAGAAACTAAGTCCAAACTAATGATGATGGAGGGAAAACCATTCTTCAAGGAGATAAAGATGGAGGAAGGAATATGCTTTGCATTGCTTCCAATACCAACCTCAAAGGGACAGCCTACTGCAGATGATAGGGCAGAAGGAAAGGACAAGGATCTCAGTCCAGAAGTGAAGGAGATCATTGGCAGATACCAAGGAACAGTTGTAGATGGAGTACCAAGGAGTTTGCTGCCAATGAGAGAGATCGGTCACTGTATTGACTTGATCCCAGGGGCCACATTACCTAGCAAGGCTGCATACAAACTCATGCCACAATAAAATGAGGAGATGGCAAGGTAGATTCAGGAGTTGCTAGATTCTGACCTATTTGGAAATATCCTTAGCCCATGTGCAGTACCTACAGTTTTGGCACCCAAAAAGGATGGAACATGGAGGCTTTGTACTGACTCAAGAGCTCTCAAAAAAATCACCATAAGGTATAGATTTCCAATCCCTAGGATAGAGGATTTTCTTGATTTTTTGGGGGGTGCAAAATATTTTTCTAAAATTGATTTAAAGATTGGATACCACCAAATTAGGATTAGGCCTAGTGATGAGTGGAAAAAAGCCTTCAAAATAAATGAAGGGTTGTATGAGTGGAAGGTTATGCCATTTTGCTTGTCTAACACCCCAAGTAAATGCATGAGACTCATGAATGAGTTTTTGAAAGAATTCATAGGGAAGTTTGTAATAGTGTATTTGGATGACATCCTAGTATTTAGAAGGACAAAGGAAGAACACTTGAGGTATCTAGACATGGTTTACAAAAAGTTGAGTGAAAAGGAATTGATGATCAATATGGAGAAGTGTTTGTTCATATAGGAAGAACTCATCTACCTAGGATTTGTGATCTTCAAAGGTCACTTGAAGATGGATCAGGATAAGGTAAATGCAATTATTTCTTGGCCTACTCCTAAGACTATTGATGAAGTTAGAAGTTTCCATGGATTAGCCACATTTTATAGAAAGTTCATAAGAGGTTTTAGTCAGATATGTGCTCCAATGTTGGAAACCATAAAAGGTGGTCAAAAGTGCAGGTTTTCTTGGACAAAGGAGGTGCATGAGGCATTTTAAACTCTCAAGAAAAAGGTAGCTCAAGAGCTGATACTTGCTTTACCTAATTTTAACAAAGAATTTCAGATTGAATGTGATGCTAGTTATGTGGCCATAGGAGTAGTCATAAGCCAAGAAGGCAGACCTATAGCATTCCTTAGTGAAAAAATCAATGAGACAAAGAGAAATTATTCTTCTTATGACCTAGAAATGTATGCACTAGTTCAAGCATTGAAAAAATGGAGACACTATTTGCTACCAAAGGAATTTGTGGTCTATACTGACAACCAAGCCTTGAGTTTCATTAATAGCCAAGAAAAGCTAAGCCATAGGCATATGAACTAGGTAGAATCCCTACAAGCCTATACCTTTTCCATAAAACACAAGAAATTAGTAGCCAACAAAGTGGCTGATGCATTGAGTAGGAGAGTACTAACTATATCTGAAATCCAATTAGAAAGCATTGGGATTGATGCAATGAAAGATATGTATGCTGCAGATGAGGACTGTAAGGAGATTTACAAGGCATATACTGAATTTGGTGAAAGGTATCATGTGGAGTTTTCTGATTTTTTGATCCAAGATGGACTTCTTTTCAAAGGTGGGAAATTGTGCATACCAAAGTACTCAATAAGGACTAATATCATCATGGAAAAGCATAGTGGAGCTATGGCAGGTCATCTTGGTTGGACAAGACACTTGAATTGGTAAGAAGGCACTACTTTTGGATGAAATTGCACGCTAATGTAAGAAAGTTTGTAGATACATGTACCATTTGCAAAAAGTCAAAAGGAAGAAGTACCAATGTTGGACTCTATCAACCTTTACCCATTCCCTCAAGACCTTGGTAAAGTGTGCCAATAGACTTTGTAATGGGTTTACCTAGGACCCAAAAGGGGTTTGATAGTGTATTTGTGATAGTGGATAGGTTTAGTAAAATGGCACATTTCTTACCATGTAAGTCCACTAGTGATGCATCTTATATAGCATATTTGTTTTTTCGAAGAAGTAGCAAGGATTTATGGACTTCCTTTGAACATAGTGTCTGACATGGATGCCAAATTTGTTGGCCTTTTTTGGAGAACTCTATGGAGGAAACTTGGCACCAATCTGTCCTTCTCATCAACCAATCATCCACAAACAGATGGGTAGACATAAGTAGTAAACTGGTCATTAGGGAATTTGTTGGGATGTCTTACAAGGCAGCATGGTGAAAAGTGGGATTCAATCTTACCTTGGGCTAAGTTTGCCTACAATGGCACTATAAACAAAAGCATAGGGAAGTCACCATTTTAGATTGTGTATGGGTTGCATCTAAGAGGGGTATTGGAGTTGAGAAAACTACCCCATACAGATCCCATAAGTGCAGATGGTGAGAGGTTTGCTGAAGCCATAAAGGAAGTTCATGAGTAGGTCAAAATACAACTTCAAAAGTCATTAGAAAAATACAAAGAACATGTAGATCAGAAAAGGAGAGAGGTACAATTTCAGGTTGGAGATTTGGTTTGGGAAAATTTGAAGAAGGAAAGGTTACCCAAGGGAAAACACACTAAGCTCATGCAAAGCAAAGTAGGACCATGTAAAATCTTAAATAAGTTTGGCAACAATGCTTATGAAATTCAATTACCATCAGACCTCAACATTTCTCCTATTTTTAATGTTTGTGATCTAAGTCCTTTTAAAGGTGACTTTAATGCAGGTAACTCATAGCAGGTCCAAGAAGAAGCAATAGATAGAGATTTTCCCATAAATGAGCCACCTAAACTTAGAAAAGTGTTGGCCACCAAGATTGTAAAGAAGACCAGGAATAATGAGTCCAAACAATACTTGGTCAAATGGAAAGGAAACCCAAACTCTGAAGCCATTTGGTTGAATGAAGATCAAATCAAGAAGCATGGCACTACATTACAAGAGCTCATCTCTAGTGGACTTGAGATTCATTCACCCTAGGAGTATGGTGCAGGAGCACCTCATGACTAAAATAATAACAAAAATAAAGGCTAAAGGATACACATGAGAATGTGACCTTTCAATCTATGTAATAGGGTAGTCTTGTTTGTTTGATATTTGATTTGTTTGTAATTAACCCCACCTTGTTACCTAATGACATGGATTTGGAAAATTAATAAGCCACCATGGGTATATGGGCCTAGGGGTATTTGGTTGAGTATTTTTATAGGTGTTTATGTGTTGGAGATGTCTTAGGAAGGTTTAGGACATGTTGAAGCACCTCTAGGTAGAGGGATTGAAAATGTGTCAACGTTTCTCAAACTTGACAACTTTGTTGACAACTTTTAATGACAAATTTTGGTTGCAAATAGAAACTTCCTTCCAATGGTCACCTCAATTCAAAAGATGGTCGATAACCATTGAGGAAGGTATAAAATTTCATTCCCAATAATCATTGGGAGGAGAGTATGACTTTGTAAACTTTTGGTATCATTGAAGTAATATATTTATGAGAATTTCCTGCAATTCCGTTATTCTACACGGTGTACCGTACTGTATGATCATTTTAGAGTTAGGAAACTAGTGGGATGTATTAAATTGGCCAATCACCTTTCAAATGCATCAAGTCTGAGGTCCTAATTTGCCAAGACAATGAAGAAATCAACAAATTTCTGGAAGTGCTCTAGATTTGATAGTTTTGTCTAGGGTTTTGCAAAGAAATGGCCTTACCTTGCTGATCCTTCATTGGTGGCTTATAGCTTTGGATGGGATGCAAGTATGGCCAATGTAATTTAAGATTTTAAAGGCCTTTTGTAGGTTAGAACCAGTTATAGTCGAGGGTTTGATGCATTAAGGTGGGCAACTTTATGTGGCCACTGTGCAAGTGTAAGCAAATGGGTCTCACATCAGGGGTTAAAGATCTGATCATGGCCTAATACTTAGGAATTGGTGTATTTTCAATGGCCTAAGAATATTCCTTGAGTTGTTTTGATAAGTTAAGGTATGTGTCTACACACTCTTTTGTAAAATAGGCCTAATTGGGCTATATCGGTCTCCTAACCAAAGTAGGGTTTGGATTCTTGTGTTCCCTACCAGTAAAAAAAACACTTAGCATATGTTTTGTAGCTCCCAAAATAATATCCATATATGGGATTTTTTGTCTATTCTTTTGGAGAAATAAAGAGTTAAGTGTGGAAAATCGGTCTGGCAGGGCTACTAGGTTTTGTAGGCCTTGTTGTAGCATTTACCCAAACCGGTAGAGGGAACCTAAATTCAATGATTGAAGGAGGTCTCCCCATCCTAGGGGACTTAAAATCAAACCTTAAATAGCCATTTTTGAATTTGAGAAGGGACCAAATGATTGTTGACCATAGGGTCCTTGTTCCAGTCAATGAAAGAGACCTTGTACCGGTAGTCGTTTGTTTGGAAGAAAGGGATGTGGGACTTGTCAAACTAATATTCCTTAACCCCTGGGAGTGTTGTGTGATTGCTAGGGTCCTTGGTGTGTTCTTGGATTAGGGTAACCTATCCAATACCTATATCGAGACTCTGCATCAATGAAGGTGACCAAGTAGTAATTATTGAAAAAATTGAAGGTTACCAGGCGAGATGAAACTGAGAAAATGGAAGAAGAGGAGAAGATAAGTTATTTAATGGATAGAGTGAATGTGATTGTCATGGGAATCAAATGTTGTGGTGGAAATGTTAATTAGGATGAGGTTGTTTCAAATATTGTGAGAGTTCTACCTCCGACTTACAAAATGAAGGCTATTGCAACAAATGAGCTCAAGACAATGTCAAATACCCATATTACCAAATATACATTACTTGGGAAGTTGACTCCTTTTGAACTTGAAGAACTTGGAGATCAAAGTGATACTAAAAGTAAGAGTTCATTTAGAGCATTTTCCTTTGGTAAGCAGAAGATAGACTAGAAGGAGTTATATGCTAAAGATTTGGAAGACATTGAAAGATAATATAGAGTCCTTGAAGAGTTGGAAGCCTACATTTCTAGAAGAATCCCTAAAGGACTAGTTGAAAGTAAGTATGAAGGAAACGTTCCTTTTAAGTGTTTTTCATGCAATAAGATTGGTCATTTTTCTTTTATATGTCCTGAAAGAGCTGCTATGAATCATGAAATATTTATGAGGAATTATAAACCTAATCCGGAATATTAGAGAAAATGTATATTTAAAAGGAATACGGATAAATGATGCTACTATGTTGGTGATGATGATTTTGGTATTACTGATGATGTTGATGATGAACCTATGAGTGGATCTTGTAATGGAAGCTAAATAAAAGATTGGGTCTTTATTGCTATTAAGGATGATTCTCTTGAACCTGTCATTGATATAAATCATAGTGAGAGGGCTCTAGTTGCTAAAATTGAAGAGAATGATGAATGGGTTATAGACAGTGGTTGGTCACATCATATTACTAGCAATAAGAGAAATTTTTTGACTTTGCAATAATTTGATGGTGGACTAGTCAGGTTTGGAGACAACAAGGCATCCATGATCAAAGGTAAAGGAACAATATCCTTGGATGGTAAGACTAATAATAATAATGTTTATTATGTTGAAGGTTTGAAGCATAATCTTATGAGTGTAGGTCAGATGATGGATAGAGGATTTCATTTACAATTCAAAGATGGAAAGTGCAAGATTATCAATAAATCTGAATTGGAAATTGCATCCAAAACTGAGACCAAAGGAAACATCTATCATTTGAACTTTGTTGAGATGGCTTGTTTGATTTCTAAGAGTAATAAAAGTTGGCTTTGGCATAAGAGGATGTGTCATGTAAATTTTCATTATATAGTGAAGATCAGTTCAACACAGGGTGTCAGTGATTTTGCCAAGATTATCAAGGGTCATAATCTAATATGTAGAGAATGTCAAATGGGTAAGCAAGTTAGAACTTCTTTCAGAATCATACATGATAGATCTAATGAAATTCTTGATCTTATTCATACTGATCTGTATGAACCACCAAGGATTAAAATTTTTGAAGGTGATAGATACTTTATGTTGCTTATTGATGATTACTATAGAATGATGTGGGTTACATTTTTGAAAGAAAAATCATAAGCTCTTGAGAAATAAAAAAATTTCAAATCTATGGTTGTGACAGAAATAGGATTGAAGATAAAATGTTTAAGATCAGATCAAGGTGGTGAGTTTACATCTGGTGAGTTCAACAACTTTTGTGAGAAGCATGGAATCGGAAGACAATTTTCTGCACCTAGAACTCCACATCATAATAGAATAATGGAAAGGAAGAATAAAACTATCTTAGATGCTGCAAGGTCAATGATGATGGAAGCCAAATTGCCTAATATCTATTGAAGAGAAGTTGTCAATACTATGGTATACACTTTCAACAAAGTACACATAAAAGGTGATACCGAAAAGACTCCTTATGAAATATGGTTCGGTCATACTCCTACTATCAGGAATTTCAGAATTTTTGGAAGTAAATGTTATATTAGAAGAGATGATGCATTAGGGAAATTTGATCCTAGATGTGATGAAGGAATATTTTTGGGTTATTATACTAAGAGAAAATCATTTAGATGTTATAAAAAAATATTGAATAGGATAATGGAAAGCATAAATGTCAAATTGGATGAGCAAAGTAATAATTAGATTAGATCATATGACTATGGATTGAAAGATGAAATTATCAAATCAGAACTAGTAGTGCAAGAATCAGTTCAGAGCATTGATATAGTTGATCCAGTAACATCAGATAATTCCATAGTGACTCTTGATGAGCAGAAAGAGTCAGAAAATCAAGATAATTCGAAGACTCCCTGGTATGTAAAGCTCAATCATTTTGAAGATAAGAGGAAAGGTGTGATGACAAGAAGAAGGTTCGCTACTGAAGAGGTATGTTTAATTTCTGAAATTAAACCGGAATCATTTATTGAAGCAAGTAAAAAAGAGAATTGGATGAGAGCCACGGAAGAAGAATTGAATCAGATAGAAAAGAATAAAACATGAGAATTAGATCCTAGGCCTAAAGAGAAAAATGTTATTGGAACCAAATGGGTTTTCGGGAATAAATTAAATGATGAGTGTCAGGTTGTAAGAAATAAGGATAAATTGGTTTGCAAAGGATATTCATAGGAAGAAGGAGTTGATTATCATGAAACTTATGCTCTGGTTGCAAGGATTGAAGTGGTAAGACTATTTCTTGCCTATGTTGCACACAAAAACTACAAGGTATAGCAAATGAATAATAAATGTGCTTTTTTGAATGGAGATCCCGAGGAAGAAGTATACATTGAGAAACTTGAGGGATTTTTATTATCAGAGGACAAGGAAATGGTTTTTAGATTGAAGAAAGCTTTATATGGATTGAAACAAGCCCCTTGTGAATGGTATGCTAGATTAGATAAAAATATTTCAAATCATGGTTTTAGAAAAGGTAATACTAATAGTAACTTATATTATTAGATTGAGCATGATGAAATATTAATTATTGAAGTCTTTGTGGATGATATCATTTTTGGAGGAGAAGAAAGTTTATGCATGAAATTTGTCAATGACATGAAGAATGAATTTGAAATGTCTATGATTGGAGAGATGAATTTTTTCTTAGGTTTGTAGATTACTCAGACTGGTAATGGTATTTTCATTTGTCAAACTATATATGTGAAGTGATTGCTTAATAAATTTGGTCTTGAAAATTCAAAACCTATTGGTACTCCTATGATAACCGGTTGCAAATTGTCTAAGGAAGATGAATCTCCTATAGTGAACCCATCTAGATACAAATCAATGATTGGTGAATTGTTGTACTTAACTCAAACCATACGAGACATAATGAATGTTGTCTACATTTCTTCTATATTTAGTATGATCTGAGAGGAAGTCATGATATTGTTGTTAAAAGGATATTCAGATATTTGGCAGGAATAATAGATTATGGGTTATGGTATGCAAAGGATGATGATTTCAGATTTTGTGCCTATATAGACTTAGATTAGGTAGGAGATGTTGATGACTAGAAGAGCACTACAAGTAGTGCATTCTTTCTTGGGAAGAAGTTGGTTTCATGGCTTAGCAAGAAACAATCATGCACTTCATTATCTACTGTTGAAGCTGAATATGTAGTTGCTACAACTAATTGTACTTAGATCTTATGGATGAAATAAATGTTGAAAGATATAAGGGTAACTTATGATGATCCTATTGTTATTCACTAGGATAATACTGTTGCTATTTATATATCAAAGAATCCGGTATTTCATTCCAAATCAAAACATATTTCTAAAAGGTATAATTTCTTGAAGGTAAAGGTTGAAGCAAAGGAAGTCAGATTGGTTTATGTGCCTACTAAGGAACAAATTGCAGATATTCTAACTAAACCATTGCCTAAAGATACTTTTGAATATCTCAGAGATCAGTGTGGGGTCACCACCCCTCCGAGAGAGACCTAGAGATGTAGGGATGCATCAATTCGGTGAGCTTATCAAAAACATCTTCTGATCTGAGTTAATGGGATGATGCTACTACTCAAGGGGAGTAGTCAGCTATTTGGTTTGGCATCAACCCTTTTTCATTGATGTCAAAGGGGGAGAGGTTTCAATGTGAAAAATAGATAATCTTAGGGGAGAGATATTTTGTTGGTTCTTGATTGTTTGGGGAGATCGTTGGCATTCCCTAGCACTTGGATGATTTTCACATTTAGTGTTGTCATTAATGCCAAAGGGGGAGATTGTTGGCAATATGTTAAAATTGTTTATGTGTTGTCATTGATGTTAACACTGTGCTCTGGTTGGATATGGTTCTGTCTCGGTTGGTTATTACTATCTTGGTTGGTTCCTATTCTGGTTGGACTTGGTTATCAATGATTCTGATATGATATGATCAGATTGGTTATTTTGGTTTTGGATGGTTATTCGGGATGGTTATATTCTTATTATATTCATTTAGTTCATGATTTGTTTCTCTGGAAGCTATTGCTTATGTTGTAGATTACTGACTGATATTTCTTGGTCTTGGTTGGTTTTACCAGTTGGTGATATTCAATGATTTAGCTATGTGATTTTGGTTTGGCTTATAGAAATGGTTCCTAACATGATGAAGGCATTATTTATCATATTCTATATGTTTGGTGGCTTCTAATTGGTTGGCATGATGATTTGGTGATCCTATTTGGATTCGGTTGGTTATTCTGTGTTATTTGCAGTGACGGCTTCTACGATTTGGTGAAACGTGTTGATATAGGTCTTAGCGGATATAATTGTTTGGGAATTTTATTTAGGTCCATGCTATGTAATTTAAATCATAATATTAGTCTAGAATTATCATGTGATGATTTTTTTGTAATTATGGTCTATGGGTTTAGGGTTTAGCTGACCTTGTTATTAAGTTTGCTGATCTGTATTTATAGGCGACTCAATCATGTAATTTGTAGAGGATGGTATAATATAGTTATGTCTACATTATCTGAGAGTGGTTTATGTGCAAACTAAGTTATATCATTCAATGAATATTTGAGAAGGTTTTGGTATTGTAGGGCAGACATCTATGCTTAACTAGAACTGTATCAAGCATAAGGAGATGTTATTTTCATAGTTCATTTTCTTTGAATTGTAGTCTGATGTTTATGTAGGTCAGTGAGACTTCCCTTTTGTGATGAACAATGTGTTTTATACTTGGTTAGTCCCAAAGACACTGAGGGGGGGGGGCATGAATCAATATCTAACTGGTAAATAAATAATAATGCAATAAAGAGAAATAAGAGAGACAACATCAATGCACACCATAACACAAGATATTTTGGCGAAGAAACCTAGTAGGGGAAAAACCTTGGTGGGATTTGTGACCCACAATATTTACTCACTGGTACATATGAATAAATATTATTGATACAATAGGGGCTTGCACATGCAGGAAGGCCAATGGTCTAGAGATCACTACTCAATACAAAATAGGAGTCCCACAGACTACAAAATTGGATGATTAAATCCAATGACAATGTACTACTCAAAATAGCATCTGCAATGCTGGATTCAGTATTGGTTTAAGCTCTATCAAATACCTCTACCATAAACCTTTCTTCTCTCTTCTCTTCTCTTATTCGCTCATCAAAATGCATATACATATATTTTCTCTCATAATCCTTTTGTATTACCTAATTACATACCATCTAGATTACTTACAAAATGACCTATAAGATCTCATACATATATGAGTCTTTACAATATATCATGTCGGCTACAAATAATTAATTATATTACAATATAATTTGCATAAACAAAACTTTATCTTATGTCGGCCTGAGTGCTGGTATGATTCATTGTCGGTGTAAATTGGATGCCAGTGTGAATGAACTTTGTGTAGCTGTCGGTGTCGATATGTAAAGTCTATTGCTGGTATAATTAATAGAATCTTGTAGAACCCTGTTACCAGTTGGTTTCCATCAATGAAAACATCAACTATTCTCATCTGAGTGTGCAATGCCAATAAATCCCCCTTTGGAATTGATGGCAACACTCATGAGAAAAACCAAAAACCAAAATTGCCAAAAATCGAAAGTGCTCCACCTGAGAAAATGATCTCCTTTAGTATATATTTTCACTCTATCACTCCCCCTTTGACATCAATGACAAAGGTTGTCAAAAAGAATCAAAATTGTAAAATTCTACCTCATTTCTTGTAACCTATTATGTACAATCTAAAAGATATCTGCTATAATCAAATTAAGTCCTTGCAAAAATTTAGAACTATCAGAAATGATATCTTTAGTTTGTCGGATGATGTCGGTTAGATGATGCATTTGTTCCTTTGGTGATCTTCCTCCTAGAATAGTAGCCTTAGATAGTCCATTCTAGTGTGTCAACATAATGTCCAATCTAGGACCAAGTTTGTTCTTTAATTCACAGGCTTTTAACCTTAATCAAGCTTTCTCCTTTTCAAGTTTTTCTATTTTCTCCTCATATACTGCTATTTCTTGATCTAAAATTGAAGTGAGTTCAAAAGAACCAATCGGGTTATCTGCTATATCATCAATTTACTTTTGTTTTTGTTTAATTTGATCATCAATACTAGCAGTCAAATGGTGTGGCTTGCAAACATCTCTATACAGTTCCTTAAACTCCAAAATTGTTGAATTTAGTGCCAGTATTAAGGAATCTAACTTTCCTGTACAATCCTCAATAGATTTATTAAAGAAGTTTGTCTCTCCTTATTTATCCTTTCTCTAATTGTCTCCTCATTAATCTTATCAATTGACTGAATATTAGATGAAATGAATTTTGACAATGTATCTAACTTACCAATAGAACCTACAATATCATCCACCTTACATGTCGGTGCAATCTGTTGTAAAATAGGTAAGTTGTCATCAATAGCCTTAAATGCTAAGGCATTTCATTTAGTGATCTTCTTGATAGAATCTAATAAAACATCTATGGCATTTGTAGGTCTGAAGTCCATGGCAAAAGGGCTAGGCTCTGCAATAAATGTATTTTCTTTTGTTACTTGTCCAATTGCCTTAACCACTTCTTCCTTATTTCCATCATTGGCCTTTTCTTTATCCATTTTTGCTTCCTTTTTCTCACTTTGTGTGTCAATTGTGTTTTCAACCTTACTGCCATCCTTACTTTCTACCTTGCTGACTGTCGGTTCAGCTATACTCTGTAACCAATCACCATACTCACATATTTCACATTCTCATTAGTGATTTCACTAACCCTAAGAGATCTACTATCAGATGTGGCACTGGTTAGGTTCATAACCACCTTGTTTGGTATCTTCGTCTTCTTTTCGGGCTTAGTACTGGTAGAGGGTAAACTAGTAACCACCTTGACTGCCCAAGTAATTTTGAAAATAGAATATAACCACATAAATTCGCCATCAACCCTGCGAAGTACAAGATGAACTATCTCATCCAAAAATTCAGGAATGTTTAAGATATCAACAAATGCTAAATCCTCAACAATCTTATGATATGGCTTGATTAAACCTTTGTTTATTAGCTATAACATTTTGGTATATGTTTTTCAAATCATCAAACCCTAAATTCTCTATGTTGCAATGAATATATATTCTCAGATCTTCAGCAAAAGCAACTCCCTTCAAAATTTTAGAAAATACACTAATAGAATCCTCTTGCTTAGAAATCTTAGTAATGATCTTAAAAATGGGTCTAGGATGCTTAACATTCTCTACCACAGTAGGGTTTGCAACGAATTGGGGAACAAAAGATGAAGTAGCCACGATACTGAAATAAATACCTTTTCTGCAAGTGAGATCCTCTTAATTGCCCTAAAAATGTCTTAGTTGCTTCGCCTCTTGAATGCCTTCGCTCTCTTCACGCTCTTCATAAATTTGAATGCTTTGTGATTCGAAATGAGAGGTTACAATGCCTTTATAACCAAAAAATTTGCCAGCAACCACATTAAATGCTTCTAGTTAAGTGTAAACTTAACATGTTTGCTGGTAAAGAAGAAATATAACTTCTTACCATCAACCAAGGGTAAAATGCATGATTTTCAATTTTCTAACTTACCCCTAGGATTATTCCTTATTTGGATGAAGAATCATCTACTGGTGAAGGATTAACCTATTATGTTGGTGCAGTGACAGATTCATCATTTCTCTGATCTCTCTTCCTAATCCATTTTTTTGAAAATTCTTGCTTGATTTAAGTCACCTTTTCTTTGCCTTTGTTATTGGATCCTTTGTTGTTCACCGGTATATTCTTTCTTCTACAAAATTTTGCAATATGCCCAATCTTGTTACATGCATAACAAGTTACATTGTTTCTTTTAATAGCCTTTCCATAACCTTGACCGGTTTGAGTTCTGAATTGATTAGATAAATGTCCAAATCTACCACAAACATAACATTTCACATTCATTCTACAATTGTCTGAGGTATGACCATTTTTATTACATTTGGAACATTGACCAGTGGATAAGTTTGTATTCTGATTATTTCAAAATCTGCACTAATTTTCTCTATGACCAAATTTGTTGCAATTAAAACATTTTCCATTAAATTTATAAGAATTAGGTTGCCTTACCGGTTTGCTGTGATCATGATTGTTTGTAGTACCAAAGCTTTCTCCATGTTCAAATCCAAGTCCAACTATTTCTCCATCAAGTTTCTGACTTTTCAGCATACCATCAAGATTCTCTAAAATTTTGTTGAATTTGTCTTTGTATTCATTTGCAGTGACCAAAGCACTTTCCAAAGTGCTAACTTGTCTCAAAAGTTCCTCTCTATCATGTTGCATGTGAATAAAATTAGTTTTAAGCATATCATTTTCATAAGTAAGCCTTTGAGATTCATCAGATCTTTCATTAAGTCTTCTAGCCAAATCTTCTTCATTCCTCTTTCTATCTTCAACATCGTTGCATAGTCTCATGGTTAAATCTTGCATCTCATTCTTCATGTTACTGTTCTCTTGTCTCAAATTGTCTGTAATATCTCTAAGAGTTTCTTTTTCTTCATCATCTTGATTTTGCAATTGCACATGTAATTCTTTTCTCTTATTCTTTTCTATAACTGGGTTATTTTGAAGTGCTTTGATAAATTCCTGGGAAGTTCTAAGTTCATCTTCTAGTTTTATATTCTTCAATTTTCTGCATCAAAATCTTTAAGAGCTCCTTCCAATTGTTGTCTCAAACTTTCCATAGGTACCAGTTTTAGAATCTTCGTCAAGCTGTTAGGCTTTTGCAAATAGAGGACTAGGCTTTGATACCAATTTTCAGATACCTGATTAGTCCCAAAGACACTTAGAGGGGGGGTGAATCAGTGTCTAACTGGTAAATAAACAATAATGCAATAAAGAGAAATAAGAGAGACAACATCAATGCACACCATAACACAAGATATCTTGGCGAGGAAACCTAGTAGGGGAAAAACCTCAGTGGGATTTGTGACCCACAATATTTACTCACTGGCCAATATAAATAAGTATTACTGATACAATAGGGGCCTTCACATGAAGGAAGGCCAATAGCCTAGAGCTCACTACTCAATACAAAATAGGAGTCCCAATGACAATGTACTGCTGAAAATAGCATCTACAATGCTGAATTTAGTACCGGTTTAAGATCTGTCAGATACCTCTACCATTAACCTTTCTTCACTCTGCTTTGCTCTTATTCACTCATCAAATTATTACATCAAAATGCATATACAAATATTTTCTCTCATAATCCTCTTGTATTACCTAATTACATACCATCTAGATTACTTACAAAATGACCTATAAGATCTCATACATATATGAGTCTTTACAATACATTATGCTGGCTACAAATAATTGATTATATTACAATATAATTTGCATAAACAAAACTTTATCTTATGTCAGCCTGAGTGCCAGTATGATTCATTGCCGGTGTAAACTGGATGTTGGTGTGAATGAACTTTGTGTAGCTGTCGATGTCGGTATGCGAAGTCTATTGCTGGTATAATCAATAGAATCCTATAGAACCCTGTTACCAGTTGGTTGCCATCAATGACGACATCAACTATTCTCATCTGAGTGTGTAATGCCAACACAGTGATTTGTAGGCAGTTGGATTAATTGCAAGTGCAATCCCCATTGTAATTATTACACATACTGCTGTAGAAGTATCATCTAAATATGGGTAGGGCTTCCCACCATGGTTTTTCCCTTTACTGGGTTTTCCACATCAAAAATATTGGTGTTGTGTGATATTTTCTTTCATGCTTTATGTTTCCTTGTGTTGTTTATATTGTGCTCCGCTAAATATTTTATAATATGCATTAATTTTTTAATTTGTGGAAAACTGATTCACCCCCCATCTTAGTTTTCCTTCGGTATTAGAGATTCTAACACCCACATCTATACACAAGAGGAAAGAAAGGAGGTTGTGGATAGGGGTTTTCCCAAGGTCAAACACTAATTTTTGAATTAACCCTAATTGAAATAGAAGTTGAACTTGAATTGAATTGGAAAAGCTTGCCTTTTGAGGGAAGGCTGAAATACTTGAATGTAGATGATTATACCTTCAATACGTGATAGAATTCTTTTAATATTAGTTCTCCACATGTTGAGGTAATGACATGATAAATCACATAAAATCCATCATGAAATCATAATTGAATCATAATATGGAGATGCCTTGATGTAGTTTGTTTCTCATTGATTTAGATTTTCTCTTGAGGAAGAAGAATTGTTCTTGAATTGATGATAATGTTAGCATAAGATGTCATTATGAAAATGGGTTGAGAGGGATGCCTTATATAGGGATTTCATAATGAAAATCACCATTAGGATTTGAATTAGATAGGACCACCAAATTATCCTCCCAAAATTTGAGTAAAAAAGTTCGGGACCAGGATGAATCTCTACTACCTAGTCCTATCAACATTTTTTTCAAATTTCAAGGGACACATGATACTGGGAATCGAATACCAAATCTAGCTTGGTGACTCAAACTATAATGCATAGGTACGGATAACATGGTTTGAGAGTTGAAATAGGGTAAGATTTAAGATAAATAAGGATAAAAGAATTAAGGGCACAAATAAGAGTTTGATGATATAGTAATGACCCATAATATTAATTTAAATTAATAAAGGTTGTATAATCCATAAATGAAAAGGAAATACTAAAATAGGTGCTAGGAGAGTGTGAAATTGTACATACTAAGAAAGATAAAGAAATTAAAATTGCTAAATTTCAAAAAAAAATTGTGTCTAAAGAAGTCCAAAGATGAGAATATTGGTAGCTATGTGCACTGGGTAACTAAAGTGTTTGTGGGATCAAAAGAGTTGGTGGTAAGCTGGAAAATGATGGAGTAGTAAAGAAGGTACTCAGAACCCTCCATAATTATTTTTTTCCTAGGGTGTCTGCTATTGAAGAAAGTAAGTATTTAAGAACTTATACAATGGATCAATTCTATGGAGCACTTATTGTGTTTGAGATGAGAGAAGTTGAGTTGGACAATTCCCTAGAAAGTGGAAGACAATGCAAACTGAATGATGAAGAAGAAAATTTCTTTGAGAAGATTGAGGAAATGAATTGGAAAATATAAAAATAAGGTACTTTTCAAATGCTTTAGTTTTGGAAGAATTGGTCACTCTGGATCCAAGTGTACATTCAGAGAAGATAACATCAAGAAAGGAGATGATGAAAGCAAGTGGGATAGATCTAAAAGAAGTTTATATTCCAAAGAAAGTAGTTACTCATCTAAAGAAGAAGATTGTGATGAATCAAATTATGAAGCAATCTTTATGGTTGTAAAGAGTGATAATGTTGGAAAAAAAGATAGATCTAATAGCTTGTATAACAACAACAACAATGAGAGATACTTGATTGTGTGGACTACTCTACATGATAAATAAGAACTTAATGCTTGGGTTATTGATAGTGGTATCTAATAATATGACCAATGCCAAAATAATATTTATCAATCTTCATAAATGGAATGGTGGATTAGTCAAGTTTGGAAGTGAAGAGGTTGCTCAGATATATGGTAAAGGAACCATAACTATTGATAGAAAGATAGAAATACAAGATGTTATCAATGTTATGGGTTGAAGACATAATCTTCTTAGTGTTAGTCATATATGCAAAAAAGGTTATAAGCTTGCATTTAATGAGAATGTATGTGAAATAAAAAAGGGGAGATCTAAAATATCAATTATAGAAGGCACAAGGATTGATGGAAATATCTAGCATCTAAAAGAAGCTCAAAGAGGAAACTACCTAATTGTTTAGAGATATTAATGTTGGCTATGACATAAAAAGATAGGAGACATCAACATTGACAAAATTATAAATATCAACACTAAAAATATGGTAAGAGATATGCTCAAGATTATCATGCCTACTAATGTGGTATGCAGAGACTATCGGATGGGGAACTAGACAAAGACAATATCCAAGAGAAAGGAATACTCTTCTTCAAAACTATTGGAGCTGATACACACTGATCTATCTGGACCTACCAGAAGAAGAGGACTTTATGGTGAAATGTACCTTATCATATTTGTTTATGATTACTATAGAATGACTTGGGTTACTTTACTAAGAGAAAAATATGAAGCATTAGATAAGTTTAATATCCTTAAATCATTAGTTGAGAATGAAATGGACATAAATATCAAATGTTTGAGGTATGTGTACCACTTTAAAATTACACCCCTTGGAATTTTTGACTGTATTTGGGTCTTCACCTTAGTGTTTGCGCCCCTTGGCCTAATTGAAGACCTGATTATGCTCTTACACATTACAAATGCCAAAATTTTCAAACTTGCACTTAGCCTACACCTTGATCGTGCTCCAACATAGGCCAAGATGAGAGCGTGGCACCATGGTCCTCCCTAAATGGGACCTAATTTGAACCCTTTTTCCTAGTTCAAATTTGAGTAGGATTTCTCCCTCCGTGTCAACCTATGTTGGAAAATTAGTCATTCAATCCAAAAGGTAGGTATATAAAGAGGATTTCCCCTCTCATTTGAACATCCACACACATCCATTACATTCATGAGAAAGCATTGAGCACACATGAGATCAAGCATTCAAGCATTCAAGAGAAATTGAGAATTTTCAATCTTCCTTCAAGCCTTGGAGTAGAATTAAAGTCAAGGATCAAGCATTGAAGTGGAGATCTACATCCTATTTAATAAAAAACATAATTCTATGTTGAGGCAAGAAAAAGTTCACAAGGAGGTATAATCATTTCATTTTTAATCATAATTTAACATCTACCTATAAAGGAGAGCATTTCCTTTTAGTTATTTCAATTACATTTATCTCAATTTCATGGTTAATTACAAAACTAGGGTTTGACAAAAGGCAAGACCCTATTACCAACCTATTTCCCTTTCTTTTTGTGTGCAGGAAATAAGTGCACAACTATTCTTCTAGAATTAAGCTTTATTTGTAGAGACATAACAACTTTGACACGTGGAAATTTTGGAGCACCAAGAGGCAGGCCGTGGTCCTTGCTATTTCAGGTAGTTTTCATAGGGCAGATCAAAATCAACTCATATTTCTCCAATCCAAGTGCATGACTGAATCCGACATCTGTAGCTTAGTATTGTCTTCAATTTGAACACTTAACCCTAAATCAATATTTCAAATTACAAGGCGTACCAACTTCTAGCTCCACCCACCAGATTCCTAGGCATAGAACAAGGCAGAACACTACTGGGATGGAGACCAAAATGAAAGATAGTTAGCTGAGACAGGAAAGCAATGACCTGAGGGAAGCGGCCAAGGTGATGATGCTCTTGGTTCAAAATGTTGAGGAATCTGTTAAAGTTTTCAATTAATTTGTAATGTTGGGTTTGGGCCCAACTTCTTGTTGGCTTCTTGTTGTCTTTTTCTTAGCTGTTGGTTTTTGTGCTGGTCTTTTGCAGCTATTTTGTTTCATCTCTTTCATGCTCATCTTTTGTAATGTAATTGGGTTTCAGGTCCCTTAAAACCTATTTTTACGTAATCAAACACATTTCAAATTACAAAAGTGGTAAACACACATCATGATCTATCAATCCACTTAATATTTAGTCCTTATTTGATATGTGATTGAATCTAGTGGATTCCTACCCTCTTTTGAATGTAAAGGCCATCTCCCCATCAAAGCAAAAATTGATTTGGTGATTTCTCCTTCTATGATGCAAATTGCCAAATCAAATTTTCCCCTTGACATTTTGGTGAACTCGACTCTTGGAACCTTTAATTTTGTTTTTTTTTAGATCACAGTGTGTATGCAATTTAAAATTCAAATTTTCATTTGCAAGTTTCATTTCTGTGCAAATTTGAAAAATTTAGAGGTTAATTTCATTAAAATTCTAATTTTCATTTTCAAAATTGATCTTGTGAATTGCATAATTTGGGTTAATTGTTTCAGATTTGAGTGTAATTATATTTAAAAATTCAAATTTTCACTTGCAAGTCAAATTTCACATTTAATTTTTAAAATTAAGCTTTTAATTGCAAAAACCCTAATTTTCAAAAAATTTAAAATTGAACTTGTGGGTTGTTTAAATTTTGAATTTCCCTCTTCAAATTTGGTTGTTAATTTCAATACAAACTCAAAATTTCAATCTTGGATCTAATTTTAAAATTAAGTGGTTAATGCAACAAACCCTAATTTTTAAATTTAAATTCAATCTTGTGCATTTTCCAATTTTTCAATTTCCCTTTAAGCATTTAATTAATTAATTTAATTAAATCTGATGTCTTCTTTTATCCCCCTCCATATCATAAAAGTGGGACCTTAACCCTAAGTGTTCCCCTTTTTATTTTATTCTTTCAATTAATCATTTCATTAAATACCCTAATTAGGTCCTATTTTGACCTTCAAGGCCTGATTTTGCACATCTAGACATATTGGATTTTCACATCCTTTTGGAATTTTCTTTAGAATCACAATATCTTGCTTCCCTAAAAATTTGGAAAAAATTTGGTTGAACCAAGAGGTGGGCTCTTGGTCCCAACATTTTCTCCCCAAATTTCGAGAGCTTGTTTTGGTAGTATTTTACTCTTTAAATCCAAGGATTTGTGAAATTATATTGATTCTAGGTCGGTCTAAGGTCAAAAAAAAGGTTGGGGTTTCAACATCACAATTTCCTCTTTAAATTTTAAAATTCAGAGGTCATTTTCAACCCTAATTTTAATTTTAAATTTGTCTCTCTTAGTCGGTAATTTTAATTTTAAACTAAGAGGTTATTTTAGCAAAGCCCTAATTTTAAATTTAAATTTCCTTTATACAGTTAATTAAGTAATCATTTTTCCTTTAATTTCACATTATTCAATTACTTTGCAGCTTAGATTTCAAAATTCAAATTTCAAACTTCAAATTTCAAATTTTTAATTTCCCTCCCTTAGTGCATGAGTTTTACTACTATTAGTCCAACCTACAATATCCTTATGAGAATAAGTTGTAGAATTAAGGCTTCCCAAGGTTTAATTAGTGAGGAGATGGAGCCTACTTTGGATAACTTTTCCATGAGGATATTGGTGGTCCATTGAATCCTATAAATGTCCCCATTTATCCTCATTCTTTAGATAATTCTCATGATGTGTGAGGAATCACTAACTAGGGTTTTTCGTTGACAAATTGGAGAATATTGACAATCAATTTGTAAATCTTCAACAATGGATGAGTCAACAATACTTGGAAAGTGAAGTTGTCCTATTGATTGAAGGATTAAAAAGAATGATTCAAAGTGATATACTTGGTGTGTTGATATCTTGCATGGTATTACTCGTATTGTTGATTCTAATATTATGCACATGAAGAGTTGTACTAAAGCCCTAGGTTATACACAACCTCCTAGTCAAGTTAATCATTCCATTCCTTTGAATACTCCTATGGCTAGTGTTCCAACATTTACATCAAACATCATGACTACCTATACACAAAACATCATACCTACGAATGTTAGTCAAGGGGGAAACGCTTCTTTCATTCCTCCTACCATGAATCTTCCATTTGTTACCCAACCTTCTCCTACACCTATGAATGTTATTCAAGGGGGAAACTCCTCTTCTTTCATTCCTCCTACCATGAGTCTTTGGACAATTTTTATCCAATCATCTCCCTTACCTACCTATCATAATGTTCCACCTCCTTATTCTCAACCCCTTCCTTCCTATAACAATATCCAGGTCCTTATTCTCAACCTCTTCCTTCATTAAAAAATGATACCCCTCCTCAATCCAATATGTCTAATTTCAATCCTTCTACCGAAGATACAATCAAGAGTCTAGCCCAAACAGTGTCTTCCCTACAACAAAAATCACTTCTATGAATCAATCTAAGTATAATGTTCCCACATTTGATGTACTGAGTACATTATCTAATGAAATTCTCCTAGCTATCTCTCCTAAACATGTGGAAGTCCCTCAATTGGATCTTTATAATGGAAAAGGTGATCCCTTGACTCTTGTTAAAACATTTCAAACTTTGTGTAGTGACTTTGCTTTTGATCAAAGATTGTTGGCTAAATTGTTTACTATAACATTAAGGGATAAAGCTTTTCAATGGTATTGTTTTTTGCCTCCTTATTCTATCACTTATTTTCAACACTTGGCTAATACTTTCATTCAACAATTTCACAATAATATTGGTCCTAAGATCACTTTGATTGATTTGATGCATTGTAAACAAGGTGTGAAATAAAAAGTGACTGATTTTATTGGTACATATAAGCATTTGTATTCTCAAATTTCTTTGCATGTGCCTGATCAAAATATTCAAAAGATTTTTATTGCTAATTTACAAAAGGATATTAGGGATAAACTTCTATTTTTTGAGTTTACTTCCTTTACGTAGTTGTTCACAATACTTCACAACTATCATCTTATCGTGAGTCAATTGGAACAATCATCCTCTTCAGTGGCTCTGAGTGATAAGGGTGAAAGTGCTCAACAACCTTTTGCAAAGTTCAAACTAAATAATGGATTAATCAAATTCAATGACAAGAACAACACTCAAGTAGAAACTATAGTAGGTGTACCTCCTTTGTCCAAATACTTTAGAAAATAATTCACTCCTCTTAATGAATCTTTGCATAGTATTATGTCTTAATTGTTACAAAGGAATATGTTTAAACTTCCCCCTATCAAACCAATTGATACAACTAAGCCTTTTCCAAGCTCTTATGATGCCAAAGCCTTTTTCCAATACCATCGTCAACCCAATCATGACACTAAAATGTGTTATTCTTTAGGAAGTAATATTCAAGACTTGATTGATAATAATACAATATTTGTTGCTGGTGTGAATGATAAAGGAAAAAAATTGGTAGCCCCTCCTAATTAAAATCTTCAAATTTTCACTAATCCTTTACCTTCCCATTCCACTAATGTGATTAAGACTAATCATCTTGGCTTCTCTACCAATGATGTTGGCCTTGAATCTAATAATATAGTGAACCTTGTTGACAAAAATGAAACACCTAAGGACTTGTGCAATACATTTGATCCTAATGAGACTATTAAAGTACCAGATGGACCACTTTATATAACTACAAAAATCAAAGGCATACCCTCTTGAGGAGTTCTTATTGATCCAACTTGCATGGTTAATGTGATAACTGAAGAACTTCTTTATACTTTGCAACTGCATCAAGTAATATATATGATGATACTGATGTGGTGGTTAAAGTTTTTGATAGCATCTGTTATCCTACTATTGGTTCTATCACACTTCCTATTTATGTTGGCACTATTGGTTCCCCAACGGGTTTACACTGTAAAAGGAAGAAACCAAGTTCATTCATCAAATATCTATGGAGATACCAACTCCAACTATCAATATGCTCTAGAACTTGGACCAAATGATAAGGGTTCAATAGATCCTTCTACACTTTGGGCTTTGCCAAACCCGAGAGGGTTATCCCTTAGTGAATTTATGATCTCTATGTCGTTCTCACAAATTGCACCAAAACAAAGCAGATAATCTCATATATAGGCTCAACAAAGAGGGAGAATGCTCAAGAATGGCCAATTCTTTAGTGATCCTCAACCTATTGGAGCATGAGATGGAGAAAACATATAATAACAAACTTGAAATAAAATATATTCTGATAATTAACAATTTATTTCAAATATAGATGAATGGAGCATAAAACAGACTGTAAAGACTAAGAAGAGCTATAACAAATGCCTTATTCCTTTGGAGAGTCAAATTCATGAAATGTAAGATGAATTACAACAAAATTTATCTAATAGCATGTTTAACTAATAATATATTGAATTACAATATATCTCTAGTATGACCCAAACCCGAAATACTTATCAAAATCCTTGCACAATCCCTACCACTCTACAATTTTGTTCAAGCATTT
This sequence comes from Cryptomeria japonica, assembly GCF_030272615.1. Classification (NCBI taxonomy): domain Eukaryota; kingdom Viridiplantae; phylum Streptophyta; class Pinopsida; order Cupressales; family Cupressaceae; genus Cryptomeria; species Cryptomeria japonica. The sequence continues at coordinate 215,474,960 of NC_081405.1, read as the reverse complement.
AACTGATCCCTTAGATCAAAGCATAAACACAAATCACATACATCACAATAATGCAATGAATGAAAGAAACCTTTGATTATATTTCATCCAAAATATAGTAGAAGCATACAATGGAGAGAAATAGGTTTGGATTCTATTATATTAACTCAAATACTATATCTGTCATAAGATAATATATAATTCTATCCTTCAAAACCTGTACAAAATATGACGTAAGACTGATTCTATTTTTTTTCTAAAAAAGGAATTTACACTTTGCTTATTTGCACCTAAAAATTTATAATGGAACCTATGACTCTGATTTAGAAAACTTGGTACAGAGTTGGAAAAGGAACCCTATCCCTTTGACTTGAATTCCCTTTTATAGAAAATAAGGGAGCAAACAAGCTTCGGGCCAGAGGAGACACCTGTCATAAAAATGGTTGGACATACATGATTCTTGTTACAAAATATTTCATTGAGGAATAACACAACCAAGAGCAAATATATTTAGCTACTTCCCCATAACACTTCATGCACTTTGTCTTCCTTGTTATTGTTGAAAAGGTCCTAATACAGGCTGACCTTTCTCTTGCTGGCTTTCAAAAAGGTAACCGCTACAAGAAGACAAAACCATTTACCAAACTATCACATCAATAAGTTGGCTAACTAACTATTTGCAATTTGTATTTCTCATTAAAATATGTCTTTCTCCATTCGTTCTATTCTTCATCAAATGGCCACCTAAAACTCATGACCTCATCAAGTTTTCCCCTATATGGAGTATACTTAAAAAAAACTTGATTTGCTTCTCTTTCAAAAGACTCAAATAATGTCCCTATGCATACAACTTTATCCATATTGTTCTCCAACAAATCAGTATCCAAATCCTCACAAATTAGTTCCACTCGAGTTTTGGTGATTCTCTTTATCTCTTCCTTCCATAGCTGCAAAGGCTTGACAACTCCATTCTCATCCAAAATCCTTGCCAGAAGTGTATCATTTAACTCATTGAAACTCATCAACTCTCTTATTTTTCTCTCAATGCTTTCTAGTTGGATTTGTGCTTCTTTATTGACTTTATCAACAAATAGGTTAGCTAAAGTGTAGGTGGCCTCCATGATATTTAGAAGCCATTGACATTAGTCTAAGCCCATTTTCCCTTCATAACCATTTGGTAGACAGAGGTATCGCCACCTCTTTATCTTGATCAAAACCTTGAATATTAAACAAAAAAGAATATAAAGAATGAAAATTATTCAACTTGCTATCAACTTTTTCATTTAAATGAGTTAACATAGAGCTAACTATTTCTCTTTGCTTGAAGGCAAACTAATCCTTTGATTCCTTTAGTTTATTTTCCAATTCTGTGATCTTCTCCAACAATTGAGCCTTTGTTGGATCAGTTGACTTGGTTGGTCTTCAACAAATGGCTCGAATGAAGAACACTGAGTTGTTACATCAACAAGGGTAATAGGAGGAGACCTTGATGTTGAAGGTGTTGAAGGAGTTATAGGGGCACTGGGGGATGCTTCCTATTGTTTATGTTCTAGAAGTTGAATCTTAGACTGCAAATCAATAAATCTCTATTGCAACTTGTTATATTCATAAAAAATATGTTAAAACCTCTTCAAAACCTCTTACTTGTTAGGTATAGATTAAATCTTTTTTTTATTTATTTAATCATTCATTTTTTTTTATTTATATATATATTTGATATATATATATATATATATATAAATGAAATCATGATGCGCTAGGGGTAGATTTGATTCAGATTCTCCTTGAAATGGATTTACTATTATTTTCTTAACCTCCTAAATTGTGCAAAGACAATAAGAAATTGACAACATGGAGATAGGGATATATTATTTTTATTTACCTTTCACAATCTGTTAAGTTTTATTTTCCCAAAACACGTAAAGTAGTCTAACACTATCTACCAGGTTTAAATAATGCATTCTATTTCTTGGGAAAAACTAGATGCTAATTTTAGAGAAAGACTTATAATTTTTTAGATTTATTTTCTGCAATTTAGTATAATGACAGAATTAAATAATTTTGAACAACAACTATTTTAGATTAGAAACCTTTAAATCAACTCTTAGAAATGGACATGTTAACTCTAGATTTATCTTCTGCGATTAATTATATAGTAAATGATAGAGCTTAATAAATTAAACTGATCCTTTATTTTCTAAGCAACATGCATGCAACCCTTAAACTTTAAAGATCAATACCAAACTTAATCCTCAACATAATTTTTTCATTTGTGCACAACTAAATAAACAGAAATAATGTGTTTATTTAAAACGTTTTTAGAATACAGCATAGTCATTATTACAAGAAGGTGAAATACCCAAGCCAGTCTCTCATTTCCATAAAAGAGGACTTTAAATAAAATAGAAACATATTCTTTTCAAAATGAGTACAACATGCAATTTTATTTACATTCCTGCAATTGAATACATAGCATCTTATTTTTTTCTTATATATATATATATATATATTTTCTTCAACCACCATTTCTAGCCACATCTACTTGGCCTGCTATTTTCTTCTAACAACCTGCAATTACAATCAAAGAGATGACCATGGAGTGCTCACCTCCCAGCCTAGGCTAACTAGTAGCCACCCTCGAGCTCAGAGAACCAAACCCTAGACAAGTAACACACATGCAAACAAAAAAGACAAGGGAAAACACAATCACATTCCCAACCCAGGGCTACACTACACCACACATTGTGATGTCTTTTCAAGGGTGGTAGTGGACCAAGTACCCTGAGGAGACTGCAAGTATGGTAACACAAATAGCCACCTCATGGAAAACCAAAACATATAGCCACCTCATGGCTAACCAAATACATCAAGTATAACATAACCAACCCCTTATTTCTTATGCCCCCCAAGGCATTCATGCCTTATTTCCCTCCTTATGACCCCCAATGCATAAACAAGCCATGTAGAAAGGGCCACATAAATTTCCTTGTGATCGCTCTCATAATGAGAGTCTCTCACTCAAGGGCTGTCACTTCTACCACCCACAAGATCCTCCTCTCTCCCAAGAGTAGGAGGTCTTGATTACTCCCAAAACACATACAATGTATAAACATAAAATACCAAATAAATTTCCAAGAGAACATGCACAGAAACTAGTCATTTACACAAACATTACTTTCAAAACACATGTAGCAAGAAATCATTATAAGAAAAATACAACCAACCTTAAACTCCCCAAAGGTATGCTAGTTTTGTTGAGAATGAGTAGCCCAATTCCACGGTTCTTCTCTTTCTACCCTTAGCCAAATTTCTCAAACCAAATCCTATCTTTTTCTTTACAAAATTCTTTTGTCTCCAAAAATGGAGAGTGGGTGATTACCCATTAATTTTCTAATTCTTGCCTAAGAAGCCCTTTGTGAGAGTTCTCACAAGTTTCCAAAAACTAAAAAGGAAGGAAAGGTAAAATGGGAAAGGGAACTCTCATTCAAAAGGGAAGGTTTACAACTCAGTTCAAGTCTTCTAATTTCCATTTTCTCACAACTTAGAAAAGTCACTTTTTAGGGTGTCTAAAAGGTCACATGGGAGTAGAAACTTGCCTAAAATTACCCCTAACCCTTAGGTATACCTTATGGGCTTTAGGAAACCCTATCAAACTACCCTTAGGTGTCCATTTAACCCTTTTCTCACCCCTTTGAAGTTTATTTTCGGGTCAAACCTATGTTGACCATCCCAAAGATTCTTTACCCAAGGCATTTATGGGATCACATTACATTAATTGAAAAAGCTATAGTTAATCAATTCCCTCTAAGAGACAAATTTAAAAACTCAAACATAAATCCACACGTGTCAAGTGACACAAAGAAAATACTTTTACAAAATAATACATGAAATCATGTTTCTTGTTGGATTTAAATAAATCAATTAAATAACATCTAACAAACATGCATCATTTACTATTATGAATAAAATACCACATAAATGGGGTGTTGTCTCTCCAAATAGACAAACCCTGGTTTTACGAACATACATAGGTCTAGGTTTGGTTCTCCATAATATTTCCATGGTCACATGGATAATTCCTGCGCAACTCAATTTACACATTAGTACTTCCAAATAATCTCATATAATATAAAACACATGAATAATAATGCACTTCAAACACTCTACATACAATATACATTTATCAATCAATACATCTTTCATCCAAATAACTCCACATAACAATTATCGTAATTCACATAATTTTGATCCATACATTAAAACATGCATTCCTATTTCTATCATCATAGTAAAGTCCTGCAAATCCAATAATGGCATACATCCTCTCAAATTTATCCTATTCTAGAATCATATAGAGTTATGTATCTTTAATGCATAGAAGTAAAGCATTCATAACACATCCAAATGTACACCGCAAGGTGAAATGATTCCGTAACCTAGTTTAATTACTTTTCTCATCAATCTATCCATCTAACATAGCCCATCCTATTGAATTGTAGTATTTATTAGTGAGGTCAACCATGGTCAACTGAGTTAATCAAGGCTTGGTTGGGGAGGGCCGTACATCCTCCTCCCCTAGAGTTCGACTTACTCCTAGAAGTCGCATGAGTAGATTTACGAAGTAGGGACATAACATTTCCCATAATTTCAATAAGTTACTCAAAATCTTATCTTGCCTACTAGAAAGGTGAAATACCAAAACCAGCTTATTATTGTAATTAACTTACTATCCTCACAAGGTTAAATTCTTTGTATTTTTATTACATTTCCCTTCGATTCTTAGGTAGGTGTTTTACAATGTTCTATCTTTCAACAATTTACATTAATGTGCCATCCAAATCGTATCAATAACACAAATCAACTTCCACAATCAAGGTTACACATGATAGTTTAATTATTAATTTCTAGGGGTCATACTTATTAAGGGTTCTCATAAAACATGTTTATCCCACCGCGATTGTCATACATTCTCGCCACTAAAAAGAATTGACATCACAGTATATTCTTAATGAATCTACTTATTTTGCATCAAGGCACCTCATTAGGGTGATAATAACATATTTGTTAAACCGTCCTAGGTGCATAATTTCTTCCAACAAGGCATAATCAAATTTACGTTCTTCAAATCTGTCCCTATATAGGATAGTTTTCTACCACTAGGGATTACAATGTTTATATTTCTAGGCACCAAGGTTTAAGTTTCATAGGGTACATTATTTACTATTTCCAAACATTAAGGTACATAACAATCCCATTCTAAGGGAGTGATGGAAATTATTAATACTTATTTTAGACATCATCCATGCAATCATCTCCATACACATGCCAACTTTACCAGTCGACAATCATCACTTTCGCAATCCATTAGGTCTAGATCACACTATTGTTATAAATTTTTCTCTTTCAGATTACTCATAATTAATTTTATTTAGGAGGATATTCCTTTCTTTATCTTAATTTGATAACGTATGTTCTTTGTCAGTTCCTTTGTGCCTAATTTCACTCCTTGTGGTATTCTCCCTTGACACACTATCAGAGGTTCAAAGATAGACATTACACAAATCACATCACTAGGGCTAGCTATGATAGCATCAAAATGACTACTTGACACTTCAAAAGATCAAAATAAAAGTTACTTTCACCAAGTCCAATCAAAGAAGAAAAGTGCCAGCAATTGAAAGATATTAAAATTAGCAACATGGCAAGTGCCATAGCTCCAATAAAAAGAAACATAAATTTAGTGGTCCTCTCTTCATAAAAAAAAATTATAATATAAATAAAAGAAAGTACTAGCCCCTAGATCACAATATACTTTTCAAAGAAAGTTGAAAATACTGACGAATCAAAACTCTAGACAAGATGACCATACTGGTCATACCCTAGGGAGTAACCGCAACACATCACCCAAGATCACATGTCCTGAGTGTGTTAGGAAGTGATTGTTAGACACTTAAGGTTCTTAAATTCTTTATAATCCTTTATTGATTTATGAAATAAATTCTTATACACAAGAGATCGCATTCATTTTTTTTATAAATAGTGTTCCATTTTAACCCTCACGTGCTTACTATTTCAAGCAACACTTTCCGATCTAATCTACTTATCTATTTAGGGTTATTAACATTCTTAATTATATTCTAATCAAGTGCTTGCACTTCCTCTACCATTCCCCATCCATTCCTCTTGCACTTAAACTTTTTGAGCACTTAATTTTACGCAATCTATGCTTAAATTGAGGTTAAAGCTTAACAAGCTGATCCAAACGAAACCTTAGTTTTTGATAACACTCCTAGGTGATAGATTAAGAAAATTACTAACATAACAAATACGATAACTCCTGTTATCAAGTAGATCTAATAAACTTAATAAGAGCAATAATAATTTCACTCAAAAGTCTCTTTCATTATAGTTGCATTTAATAGTACTTAATTTGGTCATCTTTTACTAATTAGACATTTATATAGTTACTTGGTTCAATATTAATCATTTTATATATATCTAGTTTCCTCCATCATGTTAGTACATCCTTCCTTAATATCCCAATTTATTATGGCTTCTATTATTTATCTTAATATGCTAAACCTTGATTCAATGTTACGTGGTAGTTCAAGTATCGACACTTTCATGTCTTACGCACTCAGTTGATAGTTCGGTACAATTTTGACACTTGTTTACTTAGAACCACTTAGGGTTGTATAATGTAATCATATAATTTTACTAGGGACATCACTTGTTTTCTTAGCACCTAATGCTAGCTCCTTATGCTTTTACTTCTAACATTCACTTGCCTTCATTAGGTAGGAGCTTGTGTCAAATTACTCACACTTAAGGTTAAGAGCCATTTGGGGTGGAATTATTGTCAATTAAGATTGATAATGGTTGATAACCATCTCTGCCCACACATTTCAAGACATATTTCAAGAAACTCGGAGAGTGGACTTATTCTCTCCTACTTCACTTATGCAACCATGAAATCAAGGGGGTGTGCACTTGAAAAAGTGACCAACACCCATCCTTTTAATTAAAATTTAGTAAAGAGGGAAGTTGTCTCGTTCCATATTACTTATTTATATTTACTAACTAGCCATTTCCGACATATCACAACTTACGATTTTCTTCAATCCACAAAAATAAACACCTTATCATCAATATTTTGTTACCTAATTACGGTATAACTTAAGGGTGTCCAATAACTACCAATGTCTTAAGACCCATGTTTGTTTGTTTTTTTCATGTTCTCCCTTGGCTAACCACATAATTTGGCTCCTTATCTATGTTCTCATAAAATATTTTATACTGCCAACTATTTCTCATTAAAGCTTTGGTATTACTGTTATACTATTTTTCCCTAAGACATTTCCATCTGCATGTTGTTTCATCCATCCTTAATGTTTTCGCATACCTCCACTCTTGAGTGCCATAAATTTACAAAGCTTCTTTGATTGTGCCTAGTAGTTAAATTGTGTTACATATTGTCTTGTACCTAGTGACTAACCATGATTGGGTTGCACTTTCCTTCTTAGTTTTCTGAACAAATATCGGTTACTTATTCCTAGATTATAAGATCTTAATTCTTTTACACTCCTTGCACTTGAATGGAGATTCTTTGTATGATTCCTAAATCAACTCTACTCTCTCTTCCATTATTTACTTTCTTCAAGATTGTCTTCTCATAAAGGAACTAGTTGAGGTTTTACTTGCTTGTTCCCCAATTATATAACCACAGATGAACTTAGGGTTTATTGTAAATACTTGTTTTTACCCAAGAAGTTCATGCCTCATTTCTCCTTATTTAACTCACCTATAGTATTACTAGGGTTTTCTGATCAAGGGGATTGTCATACATCAGTTTAGTTCTTATCTGCAGGATTATCCAACTCTAGCTCCACTATATTGCTACAATCATTATCTAACAAATGCTCTTAATAAGAAATTTATCATGACCACTTTCTTAAGGTACCTAGTCATTTGGATAGGTTAATGCTTTTATTTGAGATTTGCAAGAGTTCCTTTCAACTCTCCTTCATTGCTGTCTCCAATGGTGGCCTTGATCTTTTAAACCTACATAGCTTAAAACTTTATTTTGAATTGTCTTGATTCTTATTTATCTTGTTTATGGTGCCTTCATCTTAGGTCTAACTATCTTGTTTGACTTGGCATGTCAAGTACATATCTTGATTGATGGCATCCTATTAGTTTACCATTTGAGGTATTTTACTGAAGAATTAACTCCTCATATTGATTTGACTAGGGAAATCATTGCGTTTAGGTTCAAATTGAATGGTAACCTCATACATACTAAAGAACTAAATTCCATTAATAATACTGAAATTACTTCATATGAATAAATAGTTGAATATTTCACAGCCTATGGGGTCTTATTACACCATAAACCTTACGACTAATAATTTCAAATTTTAGGGCTTTTAGTGCCCCTTGGAACCCCCTAGAATTGATATATGTTGATCTATTGATTCACAAGAATTTTTTTTATTTTTTTATTTTTCACTTATGTTTCTCTTTGTTATTTTGCAAGTTTTTTTTTTTTCCACCTAGGTGTTATACTTCAAACCATAGTTTGTTTTCAACTAAGTTATGAATGCAGCCCATGTTCACTAGTGTATGAACCTAGGGATCTGATACCAAAATATCATGCCCAAAATTTAGGGCAAGAACGGGATAAAAAAAATTTTAATTTATTTTTAAATCACATCTTAAAACATTAACTTGACAAATATAAAATATTATTACATGTTTTGTCTTACTATGTTTAGAGTTAATCTTAACTCCTAGCTCAAGTATGCAAATTATTAGTTAAATAAAAATGCGGAATAGTAAAATTATTAAATACTATTTCACTCCTCAAAATTAGCCCAATAGATAATTCCAGATCCAAAAATCTAACTTGATAGACAAGGATACCATTTACCCCCAATAGTCTTTATTTGTTTTAAGAAGCATTTAAATTAGTGTCGACACCTAGATTTATAAGTGTCTTTATGATAATTAAATATTAGACTGAGCTAAAGCAATTAAAGGGTCGACTATATTTGAAATGAATATTTTCCTTTAAAGTTCAGTCACATGCCTCTACATTTAGGGGAGCAAAAAAATAAAATACAATTTAAACCCTCTAACCCAATAACTTACATTTAGAATTTAAATTCCTTAATTGTTTAGTTTCAAACATTTAAATTTATTCAATTAGAATTTTAATGATAATCCACAGATTTTTGATTCAAAAATATCTCAACCCATTAAATTTAAAATTAACTTCATAAATATATAATTCATAACATCTCAATCCTTTTAAACTTAAAAATAAATGTTAATCTCCTTAATATCTAATTCATAAACATCTTCCTCTATAAAAATTCTATATATAATCATATATATATATATATATATATATATATATATATATATATATATATATATATATATATATATATATATATATATATATATATTTATATATATATATATAAGTATTTATATATATATACAACCATATTTATATACACATATATAATAATATAACATATATATTCATACTTACAATAAAATATATTAACTTCTCTAAGATATTATCCATGTAAACTCTAACCCCTTTTTTTTAATATAAAAATAGGGCTCTCCTTATTTTTATTTTTTTATGTTTTCTTTAGCACATTTTCTTTTACCCTAGCCCTAACCAGGCTAGGGTTTCTTCTTCTTTATTTTTCTTGATTTCTGGTTTTGTGCAGGGGGGCAAGGGGAAGCATGGGAGTGGTGTCCATGGCGAAAGGGGCGGGGTAATTGGGGAGACGGCGCTGGCAAGGACCACCCACTGTGTAGTGCATAGTGTGCGGTTACACCGCCCACTGTGCAATGCACAATGTTCGGCTCCGCCGCCCACTGTGCAGTGCATAGTGTTCGGCCCACCGTCCACTGTGCATTGCACAGTGGGTTCGGCCTGGCCGACCCCCCCCCAAAAAATATTTTTTCTTTATTTATTTATTTTTTGTTTAAAAATAAAACAACTTTATTTTGTGTTATTTATATTTATTTACTTTAAAATAAAATTTATATATATTTATAAATATATATATATATATGTATGTATATATATATATGTATATATATATATGTATATATATATATATATGTATGTATATATGTATATATGTATATATATATATATGTATATATATATATATGTATATGTATATATATATATATATTTATATATTTATATATTTATATCTATATGTATGTTAGGTATAGATTAAATTTTTTTTTTTTTATTTAATCATTCATTTTGTTTTATATATATATAAAATCACGATGCCCTAGGGGTAGATTTGATTCAGATTCTCCTTGAAATGGATTTACTATTATTTTCTTAACCTCCTAAATTGTGCAAAGACAATAAGAAATTGACAACATGGAGATAGGGATATATTATTTTTATTTACCTTTCACAATCTGTTAAATTTTATTTTCCCAAAACACGTAAAGCAGTCTAACACTATCTACCAGGTTTAAATAATGCATTCTATTTCTTGGGAAAAACTAGATGCTAATTTTAGAGAAAGACTTATAAATTTTTAGATTTATTTTCTACAATTTAGTATAATGACAAAATTAAATAATTTTGAACAACAACTATTTTAGATTAGAAACCTTTAAATCAACTCTTAGAAATGGACATGTTAACTCTAGATTTATCTTCTGCGATTAATTATATAGTAAATGACAGAGCTTAATAAATTAAACTAATCCTTTATTTTAAAAGCAACATGCATGCAACCCTTAAACTTTAAAGATCAATACCAAACTTAATCCTCAACAGAATTTTTTCATTTGTGTACAACTAAATAAACAGAAATAATGTGTTTATTTAAGACATTTTTAGAATACAACATAGTCATTATTACAAGAAGGTAAAATACCCAAACCAGTCTCTCATTTCCATAAAAGAGGACTTTAAATAAAATAGAAACATATTCTTTTCAAAATAAGTACAACATGCAATTTTATTTACATTCCTACAACTAAATACATAGCATCTTATTTTTTTTGTATATATATATATATATATATATATATATTGCAACCACCATTTTTAGCCACATCTACTTGGCCTGCTATTTTCTTCTAACAACCTACAATTACAATCAAAGAGATGACCATGGAGTGCTCACCTCCCAGCCTAGGCTAACTAGTAGCCACCCCCGAGCTTGGAGAAATAAACCCTAGACAGGTAACACACATGCAAACACAAAAGACAAGGGGAAACACAATCACATTCCCAACCCAGGGCTACACTACACGACACATTGTGATGTCTTTTCAAGGGTGGTAGTTGACCAAGTACCCTGAGGAGACTACAAGTATGGTAACACAAATAGCCACCTCATGGCAAACCAAAACATATAGCCACCTCATGGCAAACCAAATACATCAAGTATAACATAATCAACCCCTTATTCCTTATGCCCCCCAAGGCATTCATGCCTTATTTCCCTCCTTATGACCCCTAATGCATAAACAAGCCATGCAACAAGGGTCACATAAATTCCCTTGTGATCACTCTCATAACGAGAGTCTCTCACTCGAGGGCTGTCACTTCTACCACCCATAAGATCCTCCTCTCTCCCAAGAGTAGTAGGTCTTGATTACTCCCAAAATACATACAATGTATAAACATAAAATACCAAATAATTTTCCAAGAGAACATGCATGAAAACTAGTAATTTACACAAACATTACTTTTAAAACACATGCAGTAAGAAATCATTATAAGAAAAATACAACCAACCTTAAACTGCCCAAAGGTATGCTAGTTTTGTTGAGGATGAGCAACCCAATTCCCTGGTTTTTCTCTTTCTACCCTTAGCCAAAATTCTCAAACCAAATCCTATCTTTTTCTTTACAAAATTCTTTTGTCTCCAAAAATGGAGAGTGGGTGATTTCCCACTCATTTTCTAATTCTTGCTTAAGAAGCCCTTTGTGAGAGTTCTCACAAGTTTCCAAAAACTGAAAAGGAAGGAAAGGTAAAATGGGAAAGGGAACTCTCATTCAAAAGGGAAGGTTTACAACTCAATTCAAGTCTTCTAATTTCCATTTTCGCATAACTTAAAAAAGTCACTTTTTAGGGTGTCTAAAAGGTCACATGGGAGTAGAAACTTGCCTAAAATTACCCCTAACCCTTAGGTATACCTTATGGGCTTTAGGAAACCCTATCAAACTACCCTTAGGTGTCCATTTAACCCTTTTCTAACCCCTCTGAAGTTTATTTTCGGGTCAAACCTATGTTGACCATCCAAAAGATTCTTTACCCAAGGCATTTATGGGATCACATTACATTAATTGGAAAAGCTATAGTTAATCAATTCCCTCCAAGAGACAAATTTAAAAACTCAAATATAAATCCAATCCACACGTGTCAAGTGACACAAAGAACATACTTTTACAAAATAATACATGAAATTGTGTCTCATGTTGGATTTAAATAAATCAATTAAATAACATTTAACACACATGCATCATTTACTATTACGAATAAAATACGACACAAATGGGGTGTTGTCTCTCCAAATAGACAAACCCTGGTTTTACGAACATACATAGGTCTAGGTTTGGTTCTCCATAATATTTCCATGGTCACATGGATAATTCTTGCGCAACTTAATTTACACATTAGTAGTTCCAAATAATCTGACATAATATAAAACACATGAATAATAATGCACTTCAAACACTCTGCATACAATATACATTTATGAATCAATACATCTTTCATCCAAATAACTCCACATAATAATTATTGTAATTCACATAATTTTGATCCATACATTAAAACATGCATTCCTATTTCTATCATCATAGTAAAGTCCTACAAATCCAATAATGACATACATCCTCTCAAATTTAGCCTATTCTAGAATCATATAGAGTTCTGTATCTATCATTCATAGAAGTAAAGCATTCATAACACATCCAAATGTACACCGCAAGGTGAAATGATTCCGTAACCTAGTTTAATTACTTTTCTCATCAATCTATCCATCTAACATAGCCCATCCTATTGAATTATAGTATTTATTAGTGAGGTCAAACATGGTCAACTGAGTTAATCAAGGCTTGGTTGGGGAGGGCCTTATAGGATGGTGGATTTTGGACATAAGGACCCAAAATGGATTTTGAAGATGGAGGAGTGTTAGATGGAGGATTGAAGGACTTATGAATGGATGGAGCTTTTGCATTAGCAAGTTTGGATCCCAATTTTGATTTTACTTTGGGATGCATTGCTTCCTTGGGAATCCACATAGTTTTTGATTTTTCCTTTTGGGGCCTTTATGGCCTTTTTGATTTTTCTTTCTTTCAGATCACATTTTTCTTTTGAGCATGTCACTTTGAGGGGACATGTTAATGCTTTTATTTTTGTGGATTTTGAGCTTTATGCTTTTTAGATTGGGCATACAAATTGCTTCCAATAGCAATGGGATGGGTGCGTGATGATGAATGACTTAAGGATTTTATGGATGGTGGGATGATGGAGGGAGAGTGTTGGGAGGCATTCAATGATGTGTGCCTTTGTTGATCTTGCTTACAAATAGTGGATGGAGGGATGTAAGGACCCAAAATGGATGGAACGAATGGAGGATTTAGCTTTGGAATATAGGGTCCTAAAATGGATGTGGATGAGGGGGGATAATGGGATTTTGATTTGTATGAAGGAAATTTGGATTTAAGAGGAATAGAGGATGTGCCAACATCTTGAGAATTAGATTGAGGAACCTTATTATTTCAGAAACAAGATGCAAGTCCATTTTGAGGGGGATGCGAGGTGGAAGGAATATTAGGATCTTTAGATGGATTGGGATCATGACATGGAGATGAAGGAATACTTTGATCCTTACTAGGAGGGGTATCATGAGATGGAGTGGGAGGGGTGATTGGATCATGAGATGGATGAGGATCATGCGATGGAGGGAGAAAGTTATATAGAGGAATTATATGATCATGAGAGGAAGTGGAGGGGATGTGATCATTAGATGGAGTGGAGGTAAATACATCATGAGATGGAGAGGACTCTATGCTAGCATGATTTGGAACAAGATTTTGTCATGTTTGGAGTTGTGGGGATTGTGTGATGGAGGAGGATATGGAAGCTTCAACTTGGGTGGATGGAGGAATGATGGTATCATGAAATGTGGGGGATTGGGATTTGTTTTGAGGTGGAGGTGATTGGGGTGGATGGAGGACTTGAAGAGAATTGACCACTTTTCTTTGAGGTGAGGAGTTTGCTAGCATGTCTTGGATAAGATTATGGATAATGGATTTGGAGGACATGGACAATATCAATTTTGAAGGATTAGGATTAGATGGAGAATTGGGATTAGATGGAGGATTGGGATAATGGATTGGGGAATTAGGATTAATTATTGGAGGACTATGGAGTAAAGGATTTGGATGGGGAGTAGAGGTAATGAATGCATTGTAGAAGGATGGGGATTGGGATGTAGATTGGGGGGAGATGGAGGTATACATATTGGATTAGAGGAGTATGTGGATGAGGGATAATATAGAGATATGGATGGGGAATAAGATGGAGATATGGATGGGGAATAAGATGGATTTACCTTGTGGAAGGTAGAGGAAGGATAAGAGATATGGTATAGATTGGGATTGGGTGTATTGTGTTGAGATGGGATGGATGAAGGTATGATAGGTGAGTGGGAGATTATGGTATTAACTTGGTAGGAAGATTCGTGAACTTCCATGAGAATATTATCATACCAAGCTTTGAAATTATAGGTAGTCATGTTGAGAGTGAAGGATTAGATTGGAACTGGATGAATATTTTTTGGAGGGGAAAGATTATGAAGATGATGTTAAATGAAGATGAGGATTAGGACTTGGCTTGGAATGGTGATGGATTGGATTTTGATTGGATTGGATTTGACTAGATTAGTCCTTGGATTAGGACTTTATTTGATTGGATTGGTCCTTATATTAGGACTTGATTGGATTGGAATGGTCCTTGGATTAGGACTTGGTTTGATTGGATTTGGATTGGATTGAACTGTATTGGTCCTTAGATTAGGACTTGATTGGATTTGGATTTGGAGTTGGGTCCTTGGATTAGGACTTGATTGGATTAGATTAGATTAGATTAGATTGGATTGTATTGGATTGAATTGGATTGGATTGGTCCTCAGATTAGGACTTGATTTGATTAGATTTCGATTGGATTTGATTTGATTTGATGGGATTGGATTGGATTGGAATAGTCCTTGGATTAGGACTTGATTTGATTGGATTTGGATTTGATTTGATTTGATTGGATTTGATTTGATTTGATTGGATTGGATTAGAGGGAGAATGATTATGGAAGAATAGATAGATAAAAGGAAGAATGAAGTGGGAGGCTACCCAAGTCGGATGAATGATTGGTCAAAAATATTGGTTGAGGAAGGATGATTGTTTGAATGGATGAAAGTGGATTGGCGATTCAAAAATTTCTTGGATAAATAAAAATTGATTAAAGATTTTATGATGACAAGATGGAATTTGGAAAGAGGGATGATTGATTGGTTGTGTGGGATGGTCTTGGCAATAGATGTCAAGTAAAGAAAACACAATGGTCAAAATAAGTTAGACTCAAAAGACACTAATGCTCCTTCACAACATAGCCTATGGAGAGTAAGGGCAATATTAAATGGATCCCAATTTGTTTCCTAGCTACACTTACCTAGAGTGGACACTTAGATGCTTGACTCCACTGGCTCCCCACCACAACACTCACTTCTCTGAGGCAGCCAAGCATCAATTCCCATGAAAAATCCTCATGGTGAACTTTGTTTGTCTACTAAGGGACATAAAAATATGGGCAGCTTCAGAGGTCCGACCTCCTACACCAATGAATAGAAGGTTTTTGGACACTATGCACAAGGTGTTTAATATGGATTCTCATTAGGAGCTACCCTTCACATTTGTGCAAGAGAAATTGAGGACTATAGCCCAATGAAGCACCAAGAACTTGGTGGTCATGCAAACATGATTGAGATCTCTGTTAGGAACCAGAAGGACCACTGAGAGGGGGGGGTGAATCAGTTGTCAATGAATTTCAACCCAATTATAACTTAATCAAACTTAATACTTAATACCGGTAAACCAAACTTAATGTCACTTACTATATTAGTAGTTAATATCAATACCGATGAAAATTAATGCATGAAATAGAAAGAGAAACAACATCCAAAACACATAACACAAATATTTTGAAATGGAAACCCTGTAAGGGGAAAAACCACAGTGGGAAACCTTACCCATAATCAGATGATACTGCTGTAGATAGTATGTGTATACAAATGGGGTCTACACATGTAGAAAGTCCAACCGCCTAGAGCACACTGCTCAAATGGGAGTCACAATGACTATAGTAAGATGGTTAAATCCTAAAATAATGTACTACTCAAAATAGCATCTCCAATGTTGGATTCAATATCAGTTAAGCTCTGATAAACACCTTCAAACCTTCCTTGAACCTTCTCTATGGTCTGCTCATATGATCTTCAATATTCATGCATACCATGTTACAATACCATACCATAACCATATCATATATTTATCTCATAAATGAGATCTTACATATATACAAAACCTAAGACCAAATGTGTGGGTCATCTCACTAAGAATATTACAATTAAATAAATTACAAATAAGTCTTGATGCGATACAACATGTCGGCTCATTACATTTACAACAATATCCAATCAATAAATCATCTCCATAACGTGTCATGCTGATCTGAAATAGATAACACATATTGGTCCATAACCTAGACCAATCTGTCGGTAACAACAAATATGTCAACCCGATTAGACCATTAACCAAAACACCAAAACCAAGTACCCAAACCATGTCTTCGACATAATCAAGTGATTTCCAAATGATAACAAGTTGTCCTCGATGCTAGTGAACCATATAACCTGTCAGTGAGCATATATCAGTGACTGTGCATAAGTCATTGACCTTGCTGGTGAACATAATGTGTTGGTTCAATAGTAAACCAATATAACCATAGTGTCAAATCAACAATGTAGATATCTAGAAGGATGAGTGTTGACATCAATGACAAAACCAATGCAACACATCCATAATACCAACAATCACCCCCTCTGGCATTGATGGCAACACTAGATGAAAAAACATCTAAGTGCCAAAATAGAATGCCAAAAACCAAAAACTAACAATCTCCAGAATAGATCAATACCAAAAATCAAAATCAAAATACAAAGAGTATATATCTCTCCCCCAATGAATAATCTCTCCTAAAGAATAATGATTTTCCATAGATATCTCTCCCCCTTTGACATCAAATTCCAAAGCAATTAAGAATTAATACCAAAACATACAACCAACTACTCCCCTCGAGAAGTAGCTTTCCTCCATCAAAGTCAGAAAAAAGATTTCTTTGTTAGTTCCTTCTGGTTTGATGCTAATATTCAATCATCTAAGTCTCTATCGGTGAGGGTATTACCCCAAGCTTCTCTCTAAGATATTCAAAGGTTTCCTTAGGCAAAGTCTTTGTAAATATATCTGCAATCTGCTCTTTAGTATTCACATAAACCAATTTTACTTCTTTTGCTTCAACATTCTCTTTTAGAAAACTATATTTAATAGAAACATGCTTAATCTTAGAGTGAAATATTGAATTCATTGATATGTCAATTGCTGCTGAATTATCACAATAAATGATTATCAGTTCTTTGCATTTTACCTTTATGTCCTTCAACATTTGTTTAATCCATAATACCTGAGTACAATTAATTGCTGCTACAACATATTCTGATTTTGCTGTTGATAATGATGTACAACTCTGCTTCTTGCTTATCCATGAAAACAATTTTCTACCAAGAAAGAATGCACTTCCAGTGGTACTCTTTCTTTCATCTACATCTCCTGTCCAATTTCCATTGGTGTATGCACATAAATCAAAATTTTCATCTTTAGGATAACATAAACCAAGATTTGTTGTGCCTTGTAGATACCGAAAAATCCTTTTTACTGCCGATTCACGATTTTCTTTAGGATTACTTCGAAACCTTGAAACAATACATACTACATTCATTATATCATTTCTTGTTTGTGTCAAATATAGTAAACCTCCAATCATAGATTTGTATCTTGTTGGATTAACAAGTGTTGAATCATCCTTCAATGTCAATTTATCAGTTGTAGTCATTAGAGTACTTACCGGTTTAGAGTTTTCCATACCAAATTTCTTCAATAGTTCCTTCAAGTATTTTGTTTGACATATGAATATACCTCTATTAGTTTGTGAAATTTGCAATCCTAGAAAGAATTTTGTCTCCCCAATCATAGACATTTCAAATTCTTCCTACATCTTGTTAGCAAAGTCCTTACACAATCCATCTTCTCCTCCGAAAATGATATCATCAACAAAAACTGAAATAAACAAGATGTAATCATTAGTCACTTTGAAATATAAGTTGTTGTCAGCATTACCTTTAGTGTAACCAAGCTTCAAAAGATATTTGTCCAATCTAGAATACCAAGCTCTAGGAGCTTGCTTCAATCCATACAAATCTTACCTTAATCTTCAAACCATATCTTTATCATATTGTCATTCCGAAAATTTAGGGCAAGAATGGGATAATTTTTTTTTTAAATCACAACTTAAAACATTAAATCAGCAAATATGAAATGCTCTAACATATTTTGTCTTAACTATGTGAGAGTTAACTCTTGCCACTACTCAAGTAAACAAGAATAAGTTACAATTAAATGCGAAATTGAATAGTTTAATTGTTGCATCAGTCTCAACCAATAAATTAATTAATTAATTAACGTAGAGAAAAGATTAATCTCCAATATCCATTCATTGTTCTTAGGATCTAATTAACTAGTCATAGCAATTAGTTTTATAAGTGTCTTTATTTTACTTAACAATAATTAAATAGAAGATTGCACTAAATCAACAAAAGGGTCGATTATATTCGCAAATGAATATTCTTCTATAACTTTGATCACATACACCTACGTCTAGGTGGGCTAAAATTTAATACCTATAGTCAAATAATTTACTACAAAATTTAAATTCCCTAACGATTAATTTAATACATCTTAAATATTTAATTTTGCAAATATTTAGCTTAATTTAAAATACCTCAAATATTTTAATTAAATTAAATATTACTTCATAAATTTTTAATCTAAAGCTTCTCAATCCATTTAATTCAAATTAAATATCAACTTCATAAATATATAATTAAAAAAAAACATCTCTATATATATGTATCTCCATACTCATAAATTTATTAAAACATTATAACCACGTAGTTAAATATCCTTACTCCATTTTGATCTTTCCTTCAAAATTTAAAACACCCTATGTATAAAAACATACATATATTATATTCTTATGAATATACATGTGTGTGTGTGTGTGTGTGTCTATATATATATATATATATATATATATATATATATATATATATATATATATATATATATATATATATATATATATATATGCACTTCAATATGTTTTTCACAAAATGAAAACCCTAATTTCTTTATTATAAAACAGTCCTCTTATATTTATTTTTAAAAACTAATTTCTTTTTATTCTACCCTAGCCCTACCCGGGATAGGGTTTTATCTTTTTTTTTGGTGCAGGGTGGGGCGCTGGCCCACCCACTTTGTGCACGCACACTGGGGTTCAGCCCCCCCAAACCTTGGTTTTTGTTATTTTATTTATTTATTTTTATTTAGTATATATATATATATGTATATATGTATATATATATATATACATATGTATATATATATATATATATATATATACATATGTATATATATATATATACACATGTATATATATATATATATATATATTGATTAATTATAATCAATTTGCAAAAATCTCAATCAAGTAATTTTATTCTCTACTATGCCAAAATATACTGTTATAATTTGAATTTAAAAAATGTTTTTTTTTTTTGTTGTATTTTATTTATCAAATCAGAGATAGACTATTTATTTTCTACAATTATTTAAATGACAGATTTAAATAACTTGTCCAGCAAATTTATTTTCTCCAATTATATAAATGATAGATTTAGATAACTTATCTAGCAAATATAAATAAATAGGCTATTCTTTCAACTTTAGAATTATCTATCTACAAAGAGTGTAATTAACATAATCGAGTGAACTTAATTCAGCAACTTAATTAAATCTATAGTTCATTAAATAAAACCTTAGATTTATCTTCTGCATAAAGTAAATGGCAGAATTAAAATAATTTTATACAGCAACTGTAAAAGTATTTTTTTTTATAGACTAGATAAGCTATCTACCTTAGATTTTAATCTCTGCAATACATGAAAGAGATAATTTCCAGAACTATATTGTACTATACTGCATTTACAGAAAACAAAATTAAATAATTTATTTTCAACCTACCATATGCATGCATTTCTAATTTATTCCTTCCCTGTTTTATTTTATTTTAAATACATAAGAATGAAGTAAATTCCTTGCCTATTAAATTTATCATAAATACATCAGATAAAATTTTCTTTCGAACTTTGGAAAAAACTAAATTAGGAACACTCATTTCTTTACTGCAATAAATAGCATAATAAAATAGTACAACTTTTTAAAACGTATTTCAGAGACACTATCGTCACTTTACAATGGGTCTCTCATTTCTAATAAATGAGGAATTTTTTCAAATAATAATTACATTTACAAATAATTTCCTGCAACAAATAACTCCTGCAACCTTCCACTTGTCCTATTCTTTTCTTTCGACAACTTGCATTTTAAATCAAAGCTATGACCATGGAGTTCTCTCCTCCCAACCTAGGCTAACTGGTAGCCACCCCCAAGCTCAGAGAACCAAGCCCTAGATGGGTAACACACATGCAAACACAAAAGAAAAGGGAAAACACAATCTTAAACACAACCCCAATTCGGCTACACTACACCACATATTTATGATGCCTTTTCAAGGGTGGTAGTGGACCAAGTACCCTAAGGAGACTGCAAGTATGGTAAGACTAATAGCCACCTCATGACAAACCAAATACATCATAAGTATAACAACCCCACATTCCTTATGTCCCCTAAGGCATTCATGGCTTATTTCACTCCTTATGACCCCCAATGCATAAAAAATCCATGCAACAAGGGTCACATAAAATCCCTTGTGATCACTTTCATTACGAGAGCCTCTCACTCGAGGGTTGTCACTTCTACCACCCACAAGACTATCCTCTCTCCCAAGAGTAGGAGGCCTTGATTACTCCCAAGCACATAAAATGCCAAACAAAAGTAAAACATAAAACACCAAAAAAATTTCCAAGGGAAATATGCAAGAAAACAAGCCTTTTACACAAGCAATTCTTTCAATACAACATGCAATATGAAAACATTACAAGAAAGGTAGAACCAACCTTCAACTGCCCAAAGGTATGCTAGTTTTGTTGAGGATGAACAACCCAATTCCACAAGTCTTTCCTTTCTACACTTAGCCAAATTCTTAATTCCAAATCTATCTTTTTCCTTTCAAAATTCTTTGTCTCCAAAAATGGAGAGTGGGTGATTACCCCCAAAATCTCTCATTCTTGCTTAAGAAGACCCTAGTGAGAATTCTCAGAAGTTTCTAAATCTAAAAAGGAAAGTAAGGTAAAATGGGAAAGGGAACTCTCATTCAAAAAGGAAGGTTAACAACTTAGTTCAAGCCTTCTAATTTCAATTTTTGCACAACTTAGAAAAGTCACTTTTTAAGGTGTCTAAAAGGTCACATGAGAGTTGGTACATGCCTAAAATTACTCCTAGCCCTTATGTATACCTTATGGGCTTTAGGAAACCCTATTAAACTACCCCTAGGTGTCCATTTAACCCATTTTAAACCCATCCAAAGTTAATTTTCGGGTCAAACTTAAGTTGACCATCCCAAAGATTCTCTACCCAAGGTATTTATGGAATCATATTAAATTAATTGAAAAAGCTATAGTTAAACAACTCCCTCCAAGAGACAAATTTATAAACTCAAACATAAATCAAAACATGTGTCAAGTGACACAAAGAAAATACTTTTACAAAATTATACATGAAATCTTGTCTCTTGTTGGATTTACACAAATAAACAAAATTCAATTTAACATTCATGCAATAATCACTTTCACGAATAAAATACGATACAAACGGGGTGTTGTCTCTCCAAATATACAAACCCTGGTTTTACGAACGCACATAGGTCTGGGTTCTCCATAATATTTTCATGGTCACATGGATAATTTTCCCACGTATCTCAATTACAGATTAGCAATTTCAAATAACCTCATATAATACAAAACAAATGAATAAGAATACACATCAAACACTTTACAACCAATATACACATAGTCAAATCAATACACTTTATATCCAACAGATCCACATAAGCAATCATCATAATTCTCATAATTTGATCCACACATAAAACATACATCCAATTTCTATCTTCATAGTAAAGTCCTGCAAATCCAATAACGACATATATCATCCTAAATTCATCCTACTCAAAAATCATGTAGAGTTATATATCATAAAGCATATAAATGAAACATCAACATATAGAAATGTTATCCAAATCATGGAATCATATAAGTTCTAAATCCATAATGCATAAAATAAAGCATCCATAATAGTCTCAACATAAAAATCACTGTAATGCTAGACTGAGTCGGGGTAGAGCCTCACACCCTCCCGCTCTAGGCATGAACTTCCTCCTGGAGTTCATCAAAAAGATCGGGGTACTCAGATCTCATCTGTGCTGCTTTCTTCCATGAAGCTTTAACCTCATCATAGCAATCCCACTGGACCCTAACCTGGTCCAGCTCTCAACCTCGAAGGGCCAGCGTCTCACATGCCAAAATGTGAATGGGCTCCAAAGCTAGCTGCCCGTCCGACTCCACCTGCAAGGCATCCCAATCTAATATATGAGAATCATCATAGATATACTTCCTCAAAACTGATACATGAAACACATCGTGGATGCGTGACAGGCTAGGTGGCAATGCTAAACGATAGGCAATTAGTCCTATCCTCTCAAGAATCTCAAATGGTCCTACAAAATGAGGTGCGAGCTTAGAACCCCTTCCATAACGGATTGCACTCTTATGTGGTCGCACTCTCAAAAAGACTCTGTCTCCAACCAAGTAGCTACGATCTATCCTCTTTGCATCCACATATTTCTTCTGTCTATCCTGAGCCTCTCTAAGATGTTGCCTAATCAAATCCACCTATTGTTCCATATACTGAACTATCTCTAGATGAATAGAAACTTTGTCCTCTATGCTATCCCAACTCAACGGTGTCCTGCAAGGTCTGTCGTATAATGCCTTATAGGGTGGCATTCCCAATGAAGTGTGACGCCCATTGTTATAGGAAAACTCCACTAAGGGAAGGTACTCTTCCCATTTGGTCTGATGATCCATGACATACATGCGAAGCATATCCTCTAACACCTAATTAACCCTCTCTCTTTGACCATCCGTTTCTGGATCATAGGCTATACTGAAGTTGATCTTAGTGCCCATAGCTACCTATAATGTCTTCCAAAAGGAATAAGTGAAGAGGGAATCTCTGTTAGAAATAATCTTGCATGGAACACCATGAAATCTAACAATGTCTCGCAAGAATACTTGTGCTACCGTTGGTGCTGTGAAGGTAGTCTGAACTGGTGAAAAGTGAGCCACTTTTGTCAACTTGTCAACTATCACCAAGATGGCATCATGGCGATGAGAAGACATAGGAAGACCAATGATGAAATCCATGCATATAGTATCCCACTTCCACTCTGGTATAGCATGAGACTGGAGCAACCCACCTAGATGGTGGTGCTCCGACTTTACCCTCTGACACTCAGGACATCAGGCTACTAACTCAACAATGAGCTATTGCATTCCTAGCCAATGATATAACTGTCTCAAGTCAGCATGCATCTTCTTAACTCTAGGACGTGCAACATAGGGATCTTTATGAGCCTCTGTGACAATGAACTCTCACAATTCCCCAGAAGAAGGTACATAGATGTGCCCTCTATGGCATAATAGTCCATCGGACTCCAAAGAAGAATCCACATATTTCCCTTCTAGAGTACCTTGAGATCGTATCACCTAAAAAACCTCTACATACCATCCGTCCTCTGGCAACTGCTTCACTATACAGTCTCTCAAATCCGTGCCCATAGATATGGTGTATACCTCATGACGCCTCCTACTCAAAGCATCTGCAACTATGTTTTCCTTTCCTTTGATGTAGCAAATGTCAAAATCATATCCACACAATAACTCCATCCATCTCCTCTATCATGCATTAAGGTTCGGCTGAGTGAATATGTACTAAAGACTCTAGTGGTCTGAATGAAGCTCAAAATGGTGACCCAAAAGGAAGTGTCTCCACCTCACAAGTGCATGCACTACTGCTGCAAGCTCAAGGTCATGAGTAGGATAATTAAGTTCATGAGTATTAAGTTTCCTAGACTGAAAAGCTATACCCCTACCATCCTGCATAAGAACTGCTCCTAAACCCTCTAGGGAAGCATCTATACAAACCATGAAGTCAGCTGAGGGATCTGGTACTACAATGATAGGTGCACTACTAAGTGCCTTCTTGTGTTCCTGAAAGGCCCTCTTGCACTTCTCTATCCACTCAAATTTCTTCCCTTTATGCTAAAGAGAAGTAATAGGATGAGCAACTATGGAGAATCCCTCGACAAAGCATTGGTAATAACCTACTAAGCCCATGAAGCTCCTGACCTCTGTCACACTAGTTGGCACTGGCCAATCAATAATAGCTCTGATCTTTGATGGGTTAACTGAGATCCCATCACCCGAAATAACGTGCCCAAGGTACTTGACCTCTAATCAAAAGAAAGCACACTTTGACAAATTGCCAAACAACCGATTGTCCCTCAAACACTGCAAAACCTGCCTCAGGTGCTCCTCATGCTCCTTCTCATTGCGAGAATATATCAAAATATCATCAAGGAACACGATCACAAAATGGTCAAGGAATGTGCGGAATACCCCATTCATGAGGCTCATGAAAACAATGTGAGCATTAGTAAGATAGAATGGTACCACGGTGAACTCATAGTGGCCATATCTAGTGCAAAACGCGGTCTTGTGGATATCGCTCTCCACTATTCTCAGCTAATGGTATCCTGACTTCAGATCAATTTTGGAAAAGACTTTGGCACCCTGAAGTTGGTCAAATAAATCATCGATTATAGGTAATGGATATCGATTCTTGATAGTTACTTTGTTTAACTGACAATAATCCATGCATAATCGAAGAGATCCATCCTTCTTTATGAAGATGACTGGTGCACCCCATGGGGACACGCTAGGATGAATGTGCCCCTTCTCAAGGAGTTCCTCGAGCTACATCTTGAACTCATTAAGCTCATTTGTGGTCATCCTATAAGGTGCTCTGGAAACTGGCTCAGCTCCTAGTACAAGGTTTATATGAAAGTCAATCTCTCTATGAGGCAACATTCCAAGCTGTTTCGAAGGAAACACGTTTGAATATCCCTTATGGATAGGATGGTCATCAATCGATGTTTCCTTTTCATCCTCTTCTCCTCTGTCATTGATAGTGATGGTAAAAAGCTGACATCCCTTTCGTATGCTCCACTTAAGATGCATTGTAGAGATCATACGAAGGGACATGGGTCTCTGAATCCCAATGATAACTATGGGCAAACCATGATCATCCTCACACTCGATCATTTTTAGGCAGCAATCCATCTTGGCTCTGTGGGCATAAAGCCAATGCATCCCAAGTACGATACCATAAGATCCAAGTGGTGTCACTCTAAGGTCTACTAAAGTGGTGGTCTTGCCAATTTGCAGCTAACTTCCCCTAACCTCTAATTCCATTGACACTCTAGCCCCTAAAGCTAACTCCACTTCCCAACTGATACCCTATCTAGTTGCCACTAGCCCACAATGCTCCACAACTAGTGGAGATATAAAGGAGTCAGTAGCTCCTGAATCAAATAATATAGATACACTACTACCTTTGATCATACCTGCAGCCTCAATGACTATGGCCTGATGCTCAGCCTGGCGGTTGTCAACCGCTGCGAATACTCTATGGGACCTGCCTATATCACCAACTGTAGGCTCTGAAGCAGCCATCCTCTGATTTCCTACCATCTGACCCTGAGGGCAATCCCTCACCATATGTTCCATGGCTCCACATGTAAAGCAAGCACCACATGCCTGAAACTGGGTGCCATGAGGCCTAAAGAAAGCCTATCCTCCTGTCCTACTAGATCCACTGTACCACCCCTAGAGGACTGCTGAGTCCTCACCGGAGGTGTGTAAGGCACCTGAGCTCTCTGATCTCGCCTCTGACCCTGAGACTGCCACTGCTTGGGCTTTATGCCCCGCTGATATTGTGGAGGCTTCTGCCTTTGGTTCTATTGAGACTATTGCAGAGGAGAGGGTTTGGTGAACTCCTGTGAGTTTCTATTATTTCTCTTCCAATGGGGTTTCTGAAATCCGTATGTCTGGGGTGTAGGGTTTTTGTTCTGGAACCGATCCCTAGTATCCTGTGGTTTGACCTGAATCTCCTCTGCTATCAGTGCCTTGTCCATGACAACCCAAAGGCTCCCTAGAGCGGACATCCTCACTGGTCCTGCTATGCCGACATTCAGCCCTCTGATCAAATAGTTAATGAGAAGTTTCTCATCCTTTAGATAGTCCACGTATGGCAAGAGCTTAAAGAATTTTCTCTCGTACTAGGTCACTGAGAGACCCTTCTGCTGGAGGTCATGAAACTCGTCTATCCTATGCTGTCTGTAATGCTCTAACAAGTACCTCTCCCTAAACCTCTCTATAAATATCTCACATGTGAGAGTATTAGGGACTAAACTGCACTTATATTCCTCCTGTCTCCACCATGTGGAGGTCATTCCTCTCAACAGATGGACTACTACACATGCCTTTAGATTGCTCTCGCAAGAGCGCAATGTTAAGCACCTCTCAAGGCTCAATGGCCAAGCCTCAGCTTCTACCCCATCGATAGATCCCCCAAAAGACTGTGGCTGGAGGCACATAACCTCCCTGATAAGATCCCCTAGCTCCTGAGGAGCTCTCTCATAATACACTAGCTCATTCCCACCCTGACTCTCTATGGGAATAGGAGGTGGACTCTTGCTCCGTTCCCTATCAGCTGATCTATGACTCCCTGAGTTTTGATTTTCAACATGATGATCCCCGGCTAGAATCCTATCCTAGACTATACCAATTAGGTTCTGGATTGCTTCTAAGAGGTTTCGGTTTGGGTCAACTGGCTGTTTGGGAGGAGACTCTGGGTTCACTTCCGGAACTGATTCCTCCCTATCTACCTCTTCGCGTCCCATGCATACACGCCTAGGACCCCTTCCACGCTTGAGAGCTTGTTGCGTAGTCAGAGGCATCCTAGGAGAAAAATAAAATAAAATAAATTAAATAACTAATTTCTTAGGAAAAATATTTAATTAATTAAACTTAAATATCCTAGAAAATCAATATAATAAAATAGATTATATAATTAAAGCAAAACGTAATGGAGAAAGGTTCCTAGTGTTGGAAACCTTGCTCTAATACCAAAATGTCATGCCCAAAATTTAGGGCAAGAATGGGATTATTTTTTTTTAAAATCACAACTTAAAACATTAAATCAGCAAATATGAAATGCTCTAACATATTTTGTCTTAACTATGTGAGAGTTAACTCTAGCCACTACTCAAGTAAACCAGAATAATTTAAAATTAAATGCGAAATTGAATAGTTTAATTGTCGCATCGCTATCAACCAATAATTAAATTAATTAATTAACGTAGAGAAAAGTTTAATCTCCAATATTCATTCATTGTTCTTAGGATCTAATTAACTAGTCCTAGCACTTAGTTTTATAAGTGTCTTTTATTTACTTAACAATAATTAAATAGAAGATTACACTAAATCAACAAAAGGGTCGATTATATTCACAAATGAATATTCTTCTATAAGTTTGATCACATACACCTACATCTACGTGGTATAAAATTTAATCTCTATAGTCAAATAATTTACTACAAAATTTAAATTCCCTAACAATTAATTTAATACATCTTAAATATTTAATTTTGTAAATATTTAGCTTAATTTAAAATACCTCAAATATTTTATTTAAATTAAATATTACTTCATAAATTTTTAATCTAAAGCTTCTCAATTCATTTAATTTAAATTAAATATCAACTTCATAAATATATAATTTAAAAAAAACATCTCTCTATATATGTATCTCCATACTCATAAACTTATTAAAACATTATAACCACCTAGTTAAATATCCTTACTCCATTTTGATCTTTCCTTCAAAATTTTAACACCCTATGTATAGAAACATACATATATTATATTCTTATGAATATACATGTGAGTGTATACACACACACACACACACACTTCATTATGTTTTTCACAAAATGAAAACCCTAATTTCTTTATTATAAAAGAGTCCTTTTATATTTATTTTTAAAAATTAATTTCTTTTTATTCTACCCTAGCCCTACCCGGGCTAGGGTTTTATCATTTTTTTTTTGTAAAGGGTGGGGCGTCGGCCCACTGTGTGTTCACACAGTGGCGGCCCGTGGGCCACCCACTATGTGCATGAAGAGTGGGGTTCGGCCCCCCGAAACCCTAGTTTTTATTTATTTATTTTTTATTTTTTATTTTTATTTATTTTTATTTAGTATTTATATATATATATATATATATATATATATATATATATTAATTATAATCAATTTGCAAAAATCTCGATAAAGTAATTTTACTCTCTACTATGCCAAAATATACTGTTATAATCTGAAGTTAAAAAATGTGTTTTTTTTTTGTTGCATTTTATTTATCAAATCAGAGATAGACTATTTATTTTCTACAATTATTTAAATGACAGATTTAAATAACTTGTCCAGCAAATTTATTTTCTCCAATTATTTAAATGACAAATTTAGATAACTTATCCAGCAAATATAAATAAATAGGCTATTCTTTCAACTTTAGAATTTTCTATCTACAAAGAGTGTAATTAACAGAATCAAGTGAACTTAATTCAACAACTTAATTAATTCTTTAGTTCATTAAATAAAACCTTAGATTTATCTTCTGCATAAAGTAAATGATAGAATTAAAATAATTTTATACAGCAATTGTAAAAGTATATTTTTGTATAGACTAGATAAGCTATCTACCTTAGATTTTAATCTCTGCAATACATGAAAGAGATAATTTTCAGAACTATATTGTACTATACTACATTTACAAAAAACAAAATTAAATGATTTATTTTCAGCCTACCATATGCATGCATTTCTAATTTATTCCTTCCCTATTTTATTTTGTTTTAAATACATAAGAATGAAGTAAATTCCTTGCCTATTCAATTTAACATAAATACATCAAATAAAATTTTCTTTTGAACTTTGGGGAAAACTAATTTAGGAACACTCATTTCTTTACTGCAATAAATAGCATAATAAAATAGTACAACTTTTTAAAACATATTTCAAAGACACTATTGTCACTTTACAATGGGTCTCTCATTTCTAATAAATGAGGACTTTTTTCAAATAATAATTACATTTACAAATAATTTCCTGCAACAAATAACTCCTGCAACCTTCCACTTGTCCTATTCTTTTCTTCTGACAACCTGCATTTTAAATCAAAGCTATGACCATGGAGTGCTCACCTCCCAGCCTAGGCTAACTAGTAGCCACCCCCGAGCTCAAAGAACCAAGCCCTAGATGGGTAACACACATGAAAACACAAAAGACAAGGAAAAACACAATCTCAAACACAACCCCAACCCGGCTACACTGCACCACACATTTGTGATGTCTTTTCAAGGGTGGTAGTGGACCAAGTACCCTGAGGAGACTGCAAGTATGGTAAGACTAATAGCCACCTCATGGAAAACCAAATACATCATAAGTATAACAACCCCACATTCATTATGTCCCCTAACGCATTCATGCCTTATTTCCCTCCTTATGACCCCCAATGCATAAACAAGCCATGGAGCAAGGGTCACATAAAATCCCTTGTGATCACTCTCATGACGAGAGCCTCTCAGTCAAGGGCTGTTACTTCTACCACCCACAGGACCATCCTCTCTCCCAAGAGTAGGAGGCCTTGATTACTCCCAAGCACATAAAATTCCAAACAAAAGTAAAACATAAAACACCAAATATTTTTCCAAGGGAAATATGCAAGAAAACAAGCCTTTTACACAAGCAATTCTTTCAATACAACATGCAATATGAAAACATTACAAGAAAGGTAGAACCAACCTTCAACCGCCTAAAGGTATGCTAGTTTTGTTGAGGATGAGCAGCCCAATTCTACAATTCTTTCCTTTCTACACTTAGCCAAATTCTTAATTCCAAATCTATCTTTTTCCTTTCAAAATTCTTTGTCTCCAAAAATGGAGAGGGGGTGATTACCCCCAAAATCTCTCATTCTTGCTTAAGAAGACCCTAGTGAGAGTTCTCACAAGTTTCTAAATTTGAAAAGGAAAGTAAGGTAAAATGAGAAAGGGAACTCTCATTCAAAATGGAAGGTTAACAACTTAGTTTATGCCTTCTAATTTCAATTTTCGCACAACTTAGAAAAATCACTTTTTAAGGTGTCTAAAAGGTCACATGAGAGTTGGTACATGCCTAAAATTACTCCTAACCCTTAGGTATACCTTATGGGCTTTGGGAGACCCTATTAAACTACCCCTAGTTGTCCATTTACCCATTTTAAACCCATCCGAAGTTAATTTTCGGGTCAAACTTAAGCTGACCATCCCAAAGATTTTCTACCCAAGGCATTTATGGAATCATATTAAATTAATTGAAAAAGTTAGAGTTAAACAACTCCCTCCAAGAGACAAATTTAAAAACTCAAACATAAATCAAAACATGTGTCAAGTGACACAAAGAAAATACTTTTACAAAATTATACATGAAATCTTGTCTCTTGTTGGATTTACACAAATAAACAAAATTCAATTTAACATTCATGCAACAATCACTTTCACGAATAAAATATGATTCAAATGGGGTGTTGTCTCTCCAAATAGACAAACCCTGGTTTCATGAACACAGATAGGTCTAGGTTTGGTTCTCCATAATATTTCTATGGTCACATTGATAATTTTCCTGCGCATCTCAATTACACGTGTGTAATTTCAAATAACCTCATATAATACAAAACACATGAATAAGAATACATGGTCACATTGATAATTTTCCTACGCATCTCAATTACATGAGTAATTTCAAATAACCTCATATAATACAAAACACACGAATAAGAATACATGGTCACATTGATAATTTTCCTGCGCATCTCAATTACACATGAGTAATTTCAAATAACCTCATATAATACTATACACATCAAACACTCTACAACCGATATACACTTAGTCAAATCAATACACTTTATATCCAACAAATCCACATAAGAAATTATCATAATTCTCATAATTTGATCCACACATAAAACATACATCCTATTTCTATCATCATAGTAAAGTCCTGCAAATCCAATAATGACATATATCATCGCAAATTCATCCTATTAAAAAATCATGTAGAGTTCTATATCATAAAGCATATAAATGAAGCATCAACATATAGCAATGTTATCCAAATCATGGAATCATATAAGTTCTAAATCCATAATGCATAAAATAAAGCATCCATAATAGTCTCAACATAAAAATCACTGAAATGCTAGACTGAGTCGTGGTAGGGCCTCACACATATGTCAATGAAAATCCATCAGATTGTTTAATGTAAGCTTCCTCTTCAAGACCACCATTCAAAAATGCATATTTTACATCCATTTGATATACTTTATAGTTCTGATGAGCTACAACTACAAGAAATAATCTAACTGCCTCAATTCTAGCTACTAGTGCAAAGGTTTCATTATAATCTATTCCCTCCTTTTGTGAATATCCTTTACAAACTAATCTTGCTTTGTTCTTGATTACCTCACTGTCTCAATTAAGTTTATTTCTAAATACCCATTTAGTTCCAATTACATTTTTGTCTTTAGGCTGGGGAACTAATGTCCATGTATTGTTCTTTTCAATTTGTTCTAATTAATCTTCCATTGCTTTTATCCAATGTTCATCTTGACATGCTTCTATAACATATGCTGGTTTAATTTGAGAAATTAAGCATACCTCTTCATTTTCCAATCTTCCTCTTGTCATAACACCTTGATACTTATTTCCAATTATCTAGTTTTCGAAGTGATTCAATCTTACATACCTGGGTTTATTCACATGTTGTTGTTCTTCAGTCATTGTAGAATTCTTTGATGATGCTTGTGTGACTAGATCCACATTCTGTACTGGTGCACTCTATATTGGTTCATTTATGATCATCTCAACTATCGTTTCATAATCTACAAACCTTGAATTTCCTCTAAAGTGTTCATCTATCTTCACATTAGCACTTTCAATGATCTTCTGTAATATTTTATTAATACATATATATGCCTTTCTCTTAGATGAATAACAAATAAATATTCCTTCATCACTTCTAGGATCAAATTTACCAAAGATAAAACAAACACTAGATTATTTTACAAATCTTGTCAATATGTTGTCTGTAAGAAAATCAATGACAACCCTACTAGTTTCTGTACTGGTTGGAATAGCCTCTACCCACTTTATAAAGTAATCAGTAACCACAAAAATCCAAGAATGACCACCACTATATTTGTATGCTATTTATCCAATAAAATGTATGCCCCACTGCTAAAATGGAGCTTGCACATTTACTAGATTTAATGGCAGATTCCCTGAAAAAATTCAATTTCCTAGAAAACCTTTGGCATGGATCACACTTCCTAACCAGCTGATGTGCATCTTTAAAAATTTTTGGCCACCAAAACCTAGCCCTCAATATTTTGTATGGAATTATTTTGGCCATATAATGCCCTCCATAGACTCCTCCATGCATTTCTATCAACAATTTCCGAGCTTGGTCCTAGTCAACACACTTTATCATAACACCATCACTATTCCTCCACCAAATCTTTCCATTAACAATAGCATATTTTATAGCATGTAACTTCAATGTCCTATTTTTTTTATCACTCATATCTTCAGGACATTTCATCTTCTGCAAGTAATATATTATGTCACTATACTAATCACAACTATCCATATCACAAAGATAAGCTCTGTTCTCTTCTTCTTGAGAGTTTATATGATTGGCATCTGGATTTATTTGAACCATTAATTTGGCCAATCCTTATCCACTCACCAATTTGGTGACTTGTATATCATTGTTTGTTGGAATCCAATAAAACTGAAAGGGGGGGGTGAATCAGTGTTAAGCCAGATGAATGAGTTTTAGTCTTATTAAAACATGCATACCCCAGTTGATAGACTGGTACATATAAAATTTAAAGAAGTAAACCAACCAATAAGACAATCACATAAATGAGAGTCATAACACACAAAATTATTTGTGGAAAACCTCAAAGAGGAAAAGCCACAGTGGGATTTGTGATCCACAAAATCCACTGGCCATATGAAGAGATATTACAAAATATAAGGGGCTTACACTTGCAAGTAGGCGTACAACCTAGAGCACACTTCTCAATCACAAATTGAGCCTCACTAAATACATAGAAATCCAAACTACAATCCGGAGAAGTGTTGAACTGCTAAAATAACATCTTCTATGCTAGAATACAGTTCTCGTTTAAGCTCTGCTTGTTTTGGTCTAAAACCCTAAACCCTTTACCAGAATAACCCTTACATAAATATCCTCACATACATAATCTCTCTGATATATTTCAAATTATATCACATTCACATATCCATCACCATATCTATATAAAAATGATATAATCCAACTGACCTATATATCCTATACAAGTTATCACGTCTTATGTCATCTTACAAAGATAATTACAATATCAAATTACATGTCAGCTAGATAACATAAATGCATGAATATAAAAAACAATTGCCGATGCCAGATCCAAGAAATGTCATCTTCCAATACCGATAACCATATTCTAAACCATGTTGGCTTGCATTGCCAGTAACCAATGAAATCCTTTTGTCCTGCCGGTGTCGGTGTAGTTTCTGTGAAGTGCCTGTCGGTACACATCAGAACCAAAACATGAAGCCAAAACAAAATACCATGTTGCCATCAATGACAAAATAGTGAAACCAACCAATTAAGTGTCAATTTCCAACAATATCCCCCTTTGGCATTGATGGCAACACTCATGTGAAAAATGTTCAAGGTTTCATATGTCGGTTCCATCCTGCCTGCTCCCCCTAAACTGAATATTCATTAATGCAAAATACTCCATACTCCCATATCTCCATATCTCCCCATAATGTATACAACTATTATTTTTTACATCTATATCACCCTCCCTTTGATATCAATGCCATCAAAAATTCTAAAAAGAATGTCAAAGATAAAAAAAAAAATCCGTACAATGAATATCCCAAAAATATATTATTGAAGCTTAATAAATTTCAAAATTTTTGGATAAGCCTTCTTCAATAGCTCAAGATAAGTATCCCAACCAGTTTAGAAAGTGTCAGAAATAGATACAAGTCCATTTAATATATGTGCAAATGACTCTTTCTCACTTACCTCTGTGGGTGTGGGCTTTCCAACCATATCCATGCATTCTTTCTTATGTACACTGAGGGAATCCAACTGGGGACTCACCAAGCCTCTTAGACTTCTGGCTCTTCTTATGATTTTTTCTCTTTCCTTCTAAAGAACAAAAAATTGGGCTTCCAAAATCAAAATTTGACCATCAATGGATGTAGTCAATGAAGTCAATCCATCAAAAGAATTAGCTATATTTGCAATTTTCTCTTGAAATTATTTTATCTTCTTATCCACATTAATTGTAAGTATATCTGTGTTACAACATAACCTATAAATATTTGTACATTTCTTCAAAGAATTATCTATCAGTTTCATCTTTTCATCAATATTCTTCTTCTTAGATTCAATCACCTAATCAAATTCAACTCTTTTAGCCTGAGTTAAACTCTCCAGTGCTTACCGGTTTGAAATTTGTCATAAGGATTGAAAATCCTTTGAAATGTGATCATTAATTGTCTTAAGCTTGCTAGATGGGCTTGCTTAATTGTCAATCTTTCACTCTAGGACTAGTCTGTGTAAAATAGTGATTGAATGATCAATAATCCTTTTATCTGTAGATCCCTCCTTCATTATTTTTTTTGCTACCATCATCATGAGTTCAGTAGAACTCATCTTGGTTATGTTTTTCTTTACAACCTAGGAGGTGTCAATTGACAACAATGATGGACCAACTACTGATTCTCTATCAGTTTCCCCTTTCTTCTCTGATGATTTGTCCTTTATAGGTTCCTCACTTGCACTAGTGGCTTTGCCACTTAATGCAGTCTCAGTAACTATCGGCTCCTTTGTAGGAACTATAACTTCAACCTGTACATTTGTATCTAGAGGAGTTTTATCCTCAATATTGTTATCCTTTACATCATAAACCTTTTCACTCTCTATATTAGCCAGTATCTCAACATTTGTCTGTACATTTGTATCTATTGGGAGCTTGATTTCCACTATCTTAATGTTTTTGAAAACTGAGGGTGAAGTACCCATAATTCCCTTTCCTTTACCATCAACTAGGGTGTATACAGTGTTTGTCTATGATTCTGGTGAGGTAAAGAAACCTATGATCTCTCTAGAGAACTTAATCCATGCCTTTTGAGTCTCCTTTATTATCTCATTTACCCTTCCTAGCATCAAGCTAGTTACTCTATGTTTGCTTTTAAAGACTTTTTTATCTTACACCTCAAGTGTCATTTCCATTTCCTCTTGAGAAATAGTAACACAAATAGATAACAACTCTTGAATTTTAATATACTTGTCTTCTTGCATTGTTGATAGTCTTCTAGCATCTAACATATTATATAGTTATGTTGGTATTTTTTTTTCAATTTCTATTAAGGATTTATTATAAATATCCAAATATAATAATACTACTTCCTCTACCTCTCTTTGTTCATCATCCTCTAAGTGTTCATAATAAAACTATACATTCTTTAACATTCCATCCTTAGTGATTTCATGTACTAAATCTGCACAAGTTTTTGGTGGAATGATATTCACATTACTAGATTGAATTGCCAGATCGATGTCATTCTTCTTCTTCCATCTTGCAGTACCAGATGGAGTTGAAGTGGTTACTTTTGGTGCTTGCTTCTATGCCGGTATTTTGAATGTAATTTTTCTAACCAGTTGCTTTTTTGCCTCTACCTTTGTTTCCTCTGTTTTCTTCCTTACAACCCTCTTGAATGCCAAGGGTGTATCCTTTGATTCAGACTCTATTGTAACAGGCTCAATGTGTACTTCTAGATTCTTCCTCTTCTTTCCTTTCTCCAGGACAACATCAATCAACTCTTTAATGTCCCATGAGACCTTCTCAACAATTTTCTAGCCTTTCCTTCCTACTTCTCTCTCTTCTTCTGATTGAGCTCTATTTCAACCTCTTGCAATTTTTATTTTGCAGTACCACTTGGCTTCTCTACCTCGTCAATAGCTGCATCAATCAACATTTTTCTATAAGCCGCAAGGTTCTGTGCATCCACTTCATAGCCCATTTCCTCAATCCAAATCTTTCAGGGCTTAACTGCTTCCATAAATGTTTCATCCTTCTTAACCATGAAACATATGTCAGTTGAATATTTTTCAACAATATGCTTAGGAATCCTTTCCCTAGACTTCATAGAATTCTGGAACCCCTTAAAATATCCTCATACTTTATCATCTCTTTGACTGCCTAAAGTAGCAATTGTCTATTTCAATTGTCTCCCTACTGGGATATCAAATGCCCATTGCCTCTTCCCAAAACCGAGAGTGTCATTCATGAAAAATAACATTAAAAAAACAATTAAGTTTCCATACTAGAAGGATCCTTTCTTTTCTCCCTTAATCTTTCCTAGGTTTATTAACAGTTCATCTAACATCCAACCTCATAGAACCAATTTCTCATTTTCTCTCATCATTTTTTATGCTGTGAAAATGCAGGAACTGGAAACAAAGTTTAGTCGGTTTGACTGAGTTACCTTATATTCGATGATCATGCTACTGAATCTGATGTTTGTGTCAGAAATAGTGCTTATTCTCATAGATCTCATGTCAGATGTCATGTAGGTGATTTTATTCATGTAATCATTCGAAACCTTCTTGTCTGAATGTTGCCCAACCTATGGCAAACTAGTGATTTCCTTGATGGCTTCCTTGGTGATCTTGTAAGGTATATCCAACCAGATAAACTCCCCATGTACTCTTCTCAAAACATACCTAATTATCTCATCTTCGAATTATGTGATGTTGAGAGTGCCGGTAAACCCTAAGTCTTCAATGTGCTTGTATGTCAGTTTGATCTTTCCAAATTCTCCCATCATCTCACTCATGTACATGCCCTTTATTTTAGATGTTCCCAAGTCCTGAATGTGACAATATATGTACTCCCTAACATCTTCAACATATACAATGCCCTTTAGAACACTAGAAATTGCTCCAACCGAATCTTCCAGGGTAGCCACATGGGGATACTGCTTGCAAATTGGCTTGGGGTGGTCCTTGACCTCTACTACAGTCAGATTTGAAACAAATATAGAAATAGATGATGATCCCACTTCCATATTTAAAGATAAATATGTGTTGATCATTTTTGGTGAAAACCCTTAACAAATTCTTCCAGTCGTCGGTGAAATCTCTCAAGAAGAAATCTGATTTCTCTGAAATGCCTTTGATCACTCTTAGTCACTCTTTATCAGTCTAAAATCACTCTGAATGCAAGGTGATCAATAATGAAGTGAATTCAACCTTTTAACCTTCAAGCAAAACCCTAATCTTCCATTTACATTAATGACTACAAGTGAAAGATACCAGATCTCGAACAGAACATATCCTTGTCGGATAAGAATCTCCAATGTCTGGATCATTTTCCAAAACCTCTTCCCAGAGCATATGTAGCATCTTCATAAATTTTTCCCACCCCTAAGGCATTTGCCTCAGTTATCGGATGAGCTACCTATTGGTGTAGGAGCAACCTCCTCTACTGGATAATTAACCAGTTCATTTCCATTTGATGATTGTTATTCAGTCTTCCTAACCCATCTCTACGTATGATCTTGTTAGATTTTCTTAGCAATCTACACTCTTATGAGAATAGTTGATGTTGTCATTGATGGCAACCAACTGGAAACCAACCGGCAGATACTGACACTGGAAATAGACATCTACATACACTGGCAGGAACTTCACCGACATCGACAACAATGCATACTGACACTCAGACCGACATGGAATAAACTTTTATTTATTGTTTTGTAATGTAATTATCTTTTGTAAAAGCCGACATGGTACATTGTAATAGACTCATATATGTATGAGATCTTATAGGTCATTTTTGTAAGTATATGGATGAGAAGAATAAGGAAATTTTGTATAAGGTGATATAGTTGATAGCGAAGGTTTTGGTTATTGGCTGAGCTTAAACTGGTATTGAACCTGGCATGAGAGATGTTGTTTTGAAGCAGTACATTGTATTGGATTTTGATAATCCATTTTGTAGTTAATGTGACTATTTATTGAGTAGTGAGCTTTAGGATGTTGGCCTCCCTACATGTGCCTGCATGTGCAGACCCTTATTGTAAGTAGTATTTATTCATTGGCCAGTGAGTAAATATTGTGGGTCACAAATCCCACTGAGTTTTTTCCCACACCGGGTTTCCTCGTTAAATATCTTGTGTTATGGTGTGTTTTCTATGCTATCTTTGTTATTCTATTTGCTGCATTAATTCTTATTTACCAGTACACTGTTTTGGGATGCAACTTTTTAAATAAGTATAAATATTTTGTTAACTAGTTAGATACTGATTCACCCCCCCCCTCTCAATATCTCTGGGACTATCATTGATTCTAACAATTGGTATTAGAGCCTGGTCCTCTATTTTCAAAATCCTAATAGCTTGAGGAAGATTTTGATATCGGTACAGATGGAGAACTTAAGAAAAAAGTTGGAAGGAGCTCTTGAAGATTTTGATGCAGAGAAATTGAAGAATATCAAACTTGAAGATGATCTAAGAACTACACAGGAATTCATTAAAGGACTTCAGGAGAACTTTACTATAGCACAAAATAAAATAAAAGAGCTTCATGAGAAGATGCAGAAAGATGATGATGAAAAAGAAACTCTTAGAGACATTGCAAACAAGTTGAGACAAGAAAAAAGTAATATGAAGAGTGAAATGCAAGATATGACTATGAGGTTATGTAAATATATTTAAGATAGGAAGAAGAATGAAGAAGACTTGACTAGAAGACTTAATGATGCTGGAAATTTAAATCCGAGACTTAGCCATGAAAATGATATGTTGAAGACAGATCTGATTCACCTGCAACATGATAAAACTGAGCTTATGAGACAAGTTGGAATTCTAGAAAATGAGTTGGCTACTGCAAATAAACACAAAGACAAATTCAAGAAAAGTTCAGAGGAGCTTGATGTCATGCTAAAAAGTCAGAAGCCTAATGGAGATACTAATGGACTTGGATTTGAAGTTGGAGAAAGTTTCAGTACTACAAACAATCAAGATCAGAACAAATAGGTAAGACAACCTAATGCTTATAAATTTAATGGCAAATGTTTCAATTGCAACAAATATGGTCATAGAGAAAATCAGTGTATATTTAGAAATAATTAGAATATGAACTCACCCACTGGTCAATGTTCCAAATGCAACAAAATTGGTCATAATTCAAAAAATTGCAGAATGAATGTGAAATGTTATGTTTGTGGAAGATTTGGGCACCTATCTAATCAATGTAGATCACAAACCGGTCGAGGATATGGAAAGGCTATTTACAGGAATAATGTAACTTGTTATGCATATAACAAGATTGGACATATTGCAAAATTTTGTAGAAGCACGAATGCACCGACAAACAATATGAGATCTAGCTTGAAGGGAAAAGAGAAGGTAGAAGAAGTAAAGCAATAATTTCTAAACAATGGATTAAGAAAAGAGATCAGAGAACTGATGAAACTATATCTTCATTGGTAGAATGGAGTAACTCTCCACTGGCAGGAGATTCTTCATCTATCTAAGGAATAATCACTTGGGGGTATGGCAAGGAATTGAAGATCATGCATTCTACCCTCGGTTGATGGTGAGAAGATACATTTCTTCTTTACCGATAGGTGTGTTAAGTTTTCACTTAACCGATGAGAATTTAATGATGTTTTAAAGAAATTTTTGGCTATAAAGCACTAGGAAACCCTCATTTCAAACTCACTAAGCATTCAAACTTTTTGTGAGCATGAAATCAAGCAAAAGCATTCAAGGTGAATCTGAGAAGTGTTTTCCAAGCATTCAGCAAACATCCGAATAAGAGGTATTTTTCATAATGGTTGCTTCATCTTCTGTTCCTGAATTTATTTTGAACCCTACCACTGTGGAGAATGTGAAACTCCCTAGGCCCGTATTCAAGATAATTCCTGAAATTGTGAAGCAAGATGACTCTATAGGAGATTTTTCAAAAATACCTAAGGGTGTAGCATTTGCAGAAGACCCTAAGATTTACATACATTGAAATATAGAAGATCTAGAATATGAGGAGTTAATGAAAATGTTTAATAAGGTCATTTGTGATGAACATGGAATTGTTAAACCCGAACACAAGATTGTAGAAACTTTAGGTTTTGTGGAGATACTGAATATCCCTCAATTTCCAGAGGAAGTGGTAAGAATTGTATTGAGTAGAGCACATGGAGAATTCTTATGGTTGGATTTTGTTTGTAAGATAACCCAACAAGCAATTAGGGAAGTTACTGGTTTACCCTCAACCGGTAGTAGACCTGACAAGACAAAGAAGATTCCCAAAAAAATGGTGACAAGCCTAACCGGAGCGACATCTGATAATAGATCACTTAAACTAAATGACATTAAGGACATTAATGTGAGATATGTAAGTATGGTTCTTGGATACAAAGCCACACATGCTAGTAGACTCAATTATGTTTCTAGTATTTGTATTTACAGTGCACATGAAATGATAAACAACAATGCTAAGATAGATGTGTGTGAATGGTTAAAAGATGAGCTTATTGACAACCTGAAAATATTAAGGGAGACAAGAAGGGTAATTTCCTCTTTGGAAACCTTCTGGTATGTTTGATGTTATATTTCACCAAAGAGATCCCTGGTACAGGACCCAAAGACTTTGGTTATGATATACCGGTATGAAAACAACTACAGGAAGCTTTTACCAGCAGAGAAACAAACTAAGGTAGAGGTACACACATAGACTGAGAAACTGACAATCACAAAAATATTGAAACAGTCTGAGAAATCTTTAAAGGTTGAGATGCAAACACAGACTGATCGACCTAAAGAAAATGCAAGCAAAATGGATACATCTTATGGAAGCAAAGGCGTAATAAAGATGATTGGATAGACATCCGACACATCTATAGGTGAATTCAGACCTACCAATGTTACAGAGGTACTCTTGGATTCAATCAAGAAGATAACGGATTGCAATGTATTGGCCTACAAGGAAATTGACAACACATTACCTATTCTTAAGTTGATTGCACCAAATTGTAACATTTATCACATTAAGGATTCTTTAGGTAAATTGAACACATTGTCCAAATTTATTGCTGATAATGTAATAACTATTGATAAAGTGAATGAGGACACAATTAAGGAGAGAGTTGAAAAAGAGAAAAACACATTCTTTGAAGACACTATAAAGAACTGTACAGGACATTTAAATACATTATTACCAGTACTTAACTCTACAATTTTGGAGTACAAGGAGCTATATAGGGAAACATGCAAACCTCGCCTTTTGACAGAGGACATAGATGAGGAGATCAGAAAACACAGAAAGAAATTGATGATATAGCAGATAATATAATTGGTTCATCCAAACATATATCAGTTTTTGAGCAGGAAATGACAGTTTTTGAGAAGTTAGAGAAACTTGAGAAAGAGAAGGCAAGGATAAGATCAAATGCAAGGGAACTTAAAAATAAACTTGGTCCTAAGTTGGACAATCTTATCACTCAAAGAATTGAAATCTCTAAGACATTAGTTCAAGGAGAGCGATCACTAGAGGAGCACATGCATTATCTCACCAGCATGATCCAATAGACGGGAGGCAAGTTTGAATGATAGAAAATGGTTTTTGCAGAGTCTAAATTTAGTTTTGGCAGATATTTTTCAAATTGTAACCAACAGGTTACAAAATTTGAGATAAAATTTTTGCACTCGTTTGATTATTTTTGACAAGCTTTGTCATTGATGTCAAAGGGGGAGTAGTGGAGACAGTTTTGGATTTTTCTCATGAGTGTTGCCATCAATTCCAAAGGGGGAGATTGTTGGCATTCTACACTCTTATGAGAATAGTTGATGTAGTCATTAATGGCAACCAACTAGCAACCAACCAGCAGATACCAGCACTGGCAATAGACTTCTACATACACCGACAGACACTTCACCGACATCGACAACAATGCATACCGACACTCAGGCCAACATGGAATAAAATTTTGTTTATTGTTTTGTAATGTAATTATCTTTTGTAAAATCCGACATGGTACATTGTAATAGACTCATATATGTATGAGGTCTTATAGGTCATTTTTGTAAGTAGATGGATGAGAAGAATAAGGTGATATAGTTGACAGCGAAGGTTTTGGTTATTGACTGAGCTTAAACTGATATTGAACCTGGCATGAGAGATGTTGTCTTGAAGCAGTACATTGTATTGGATTTTGATAATCCATTTTGTAGTCAATGTGAATCTTTATTGAGCAATGAGCTCTAGGTTGTTGGCCTCCCTGCATGTGCAGGCCCCTATTGTAAGTAGTATTTATTCATTGGCTAGTGAGTAAATATTGTGGGTCACAAATCCCACTGAGGTTTTTCCCACATCGAGTTTCCTCATTAAATATCTTGTGTTATGGTGTGTTTCTATGTTGTCTTTGTTATTCTTATTTGCTACATTAATTCTTATTTACCGGTACACTGTTTTGGGATGCAAAGTTTTAAATAAGTATAAATATTTTGTTAACCCGTTAGACACTAATTTACCCCCCCCCCCCCCCAGTGTCTTTGGGACTGTCATTGATTCTAACAATTGGTATGAGAGCTTGGTCCTCTATTTTCAAAAGCCTAACAGCTTGAGGAAGATTCTTCTTTGGCAGCAATAAATTGTGCAATTGTACAATACTCAGGTGAATGGGGTGAGTGGTAGACAATACACCAAAGTGTATCTTCAACTACATTTACTATGTTTCTACAATGGATCAAGAGTTTTTTTCTCTTGTTTGATAATTTGTTGCTATTGAAGTGGCTTGCCAACCTTCCAATTTGTGTTGTATGGATAGTCTTGTAATCTTAGGGGTATATTAAATTTATTAAACTATTGCTTCTCTGGTATAGTACCTTTGTCATTCTTTGCAATAGTTATTTTGAGATCCTTGAAGGTACTAAGAACCTTGTCCCATTAATCTTCTTCTTTAGGCTTTCATCCTAAAGGTTTCTCCACTTTATCTTATACATGTTTAGCAAATCTAGGATCCTCTCTTCTTCCGAGCTTACCATAAGCTCTTCTATTGCTTTCAATGTTTATAGTCATCCTAAATGCATCTCTCAAATTATGAGGATCTTTATATCTAAGGAGATATTGCCATTTTTTAATCAAATGCATTTACGTAAGTTGTTAGACAAACATGGTCATCTAATCTTAGAACCTGAAATAATTTGTGCATAGCCTTTGGAAACCTGATGTTAAAATCTATTATAGCCTTATTTGGTAACTTCTTTATATTGATGAATTCATTCAACACAAAATTAGCATTTTTTTTGTAACCATATCATTCTCTGAAGCTGTTAGATAGTTCAAATAACCAAAAGACAATTGAGAGGGGGGGGGGTGTGAATCGGTTGTCACAGATTTGGAACCTTAAGCAATTAATACTTTAATACTGAAACACAAAACATTAATACCGGAATGCTTAAACCAAATACCATAATAATAGTTAAAATAATTAAGCATAAACAATAATCAAAGAATAAATAGCATCCACATGACATGAAGATTTATATGTGGAAAACCTGGTAAATGGAAAAACCACAGTGGGAAGCCTACCCACAGTCAGATAATACTCATGTAGTAAGTATGTGAATTAAAATTGAGGGGCATATACTTTTAGGAAGGCCAATAGCCTAGAGCGCACTGCTCATCACAAAAGGAGTCTCATTGACTACATAGAAATCCAGACTACAATCCAGAAGAAGTGTTGAATTACAAAGATAACATCTTCTATGCCTAATTACTGTTCTTGTTAAGCTCCATACTAGAGGACTAAATCCTTTTACCTAAGACCCAATTCAATCTCCAATGATCAACCAAATCCTCTGCTTGAATGATATTACATTATTCACACATTACATATCTTCACATATGATCTACAATGAGATCTTAAATCATATATATACAAACCCTCAACCATAAACAATCAGGTCAACTACTAGACAATAAACAAATTAAATAATTACAAAGCACGTCGACTTTAGACCAAACAAATAATATCTAACACATAAGACATCTTGGAAATACATTGAGA
Source organism: Cryptomeria japonica (assembly GCF_030272615.1). NCBI lineage: Eukaryota > Viridiplantae > Streptophyta > Pinopsida > Cupressales > Cupressaceae > Cryptomeria > Cryptomeria japonica. Next base: position 215,430,177 of record NC_081405.1, on the reverse strand, counting down.
GGTCTAATCCACATGTTACATTAAGTCGGTCCATAACCTAGATCAACCGGGACCCAATATAGGTCCACATGCTAAAGAAATGATCTCCATCCACCAAGTCTCAAACATGATCACCATCAATATCATGAAACTCCACCAGAAGTTGTTCTAACACCACTTATGCATATCATCAAAGATCTTCATCAAAATCTTTGTCGGTGAAATCATCGCTAGAACTGCAAGCCAAGCTTCCTAAGCAAACATGGTAGCATCCAATCACCAAACCAAAACCAACTTATTTAATATGAACATGAGTATCATGAACAAGTCAATTACATAACCAAACTATATTAGAGCCTATCAGATCCTACTGGGACCACAAGGATGTTGGTAAAGCATCCAAACAACTAGTGTTGACATTAATGAGAAAACATAAATGTAACACATAATCAATTCCACCAAATGGCCAACAATCTCCCCCTTTTACATTGATGGCAACACTAGATGTGAAAAACATCTAAGTACCAAGAAATTCCAAACAAATATCCCCCAATGGAAGACAACCAACAATCTTCCATATAAAGACATGGCAATAAAGTTCTGAAACAAAGACCAAACTCCCCCTTTGAATGATATCTCTGTAAATCTCTGAATTACACATATATCTCTTCCTCTAACGTATACAACTCCTTAAGTTTTTCTTTTTCACCTTAATATCTCTCTCCCTTTGATATCAATGCTAGAAATCTAACAAAAATATCAAAGAAAAAACATAAACCATTGAAGCACAAATATAACTAGTCCCCCTGAGAAGTAGCATCCCCACATCAATTTCATAATGAAAAATATCTCCGATAATGCATACCAAACTAGTGCCAAACTGCATCAATCAAGTCTCTATTGGAGGGGCAAAAACCCCCAATCTGTGTCTCAGGTACTCAAACGATTCTTTAGGAAAAGTTTTAGGGAAGATATCTGCAATCTGCTCTTTAGTGTTCACATAAACCAATCTAGCTACATTTTCTTCCACCTTTTCCTTTAAAAAGTTGTAGTTGATAGATATGTGCTTTGTCTTAGAATGAAATATTGGATTCTTTGATATATCAATAGCAAAAAAGTTATCATAGTGAATAACTACCGGTGCATTATAATCCACCTTTATATACTTCAACATTTGCTTCATCCATAAAACTCATGTACAGTTAGTAGTAGTAGCAACATACTCAACTTTAGCAGTAGATAAAGAAGTACATGACTACTTCTTGTTGATCCATGAAACCAACTTCTTTCCAAGAAAGAAAGCTCCACCAGAAGTACTTTTTTGGTCATCAACATCTCCAGCCTAATCACCATCTATATATGCACATAAAGTAAAGTCATCATCCTTAGGGTACCACAAACCATTTTTGATGTACCTTGTAAGTATCTAAAAATCATTTTCACTGCACTCTCATGATTCTCTCTAGGATCACTTTGAAATAATGATACAATACAAACAACATTCATTATGTCAGGCCTAGTCTAAGTCAAATAAAGCAGACCTCCAATCATAGATTTGTATCTTGTAGGATTTATCGGTGCAGAAACATATTTTCTTGTCAATTTATCACTTGTAACCATAGGAGTACTTACTGGTTTAGAATCTCCCATACCAAATTTCTTCAACAGCTCCCTAGCATACTTAGTTTGATAGATGAAAATACCTTTATCAGTTTGAGTAATCTACAAACCTAAGAAAATTTTCATTTCCCCAATCATAGACATTTCAAATTCTTTCTCCATATTCTTAGAAAATTCGATGCATAACTTATCCTCACCTCCAAAAATAATATCATCAATAAATACTTCAATAATTAGTATATCATCATTGGTGATTTTATAATATAAATTATTGTCACCATTATCCTTAGCAAAACCAAGCTTAAAAAGATATTTATCTAACCTTGCATATCAAGCTCTAGGTTTTTGTTTCAAACCATATAAAGCTTTCCTTAGCCTTCAAACCATGTTTGTATCATCTAATAGTGAAAAACCATTAGGTTTCTCAATATAAACTTACTCATCAAGATCTCCAATTCAAAAATGCACACTTAACATCCATTTGATAAACTTTGTAATTCTTATGGGCAACACAGGCAAGAAATAATCTTATAGATTCAATCCTAGCTACCCATGCAAAAGTCTCTCCATAATCAATTCCTTCCTTCCAAGAATATTGTTTACAAACCAATCTAGCCTTATTCCTTCCAACTTGACCATCTTCATTCAATTTATTCCTAAAAACCCATTTAGTTCCAATAACATTCTTATTTTTAGGCTGGGGAGCCAAAGTTATGTATTATTTTTCTCATCTGATCTAATTCTTCTTCCATAGCTTTTAACCAATATTCATCTTTACAAGCCTCAATTACTGATACTGGTTCAACTTGTGAAATTAAACATACCTCATTAGTTTCCAATCTTCTTCTTGTCATTACTCCATTGTTCTTATCCCCGATGATCTAATCTTCTGGATGATTCAATCCCACATACCTAGGAGTCTTTTGACTCTATGTACCTCTTTCCAGTTCTTCAGTTACTATAGAATTTTTTGATATTTCTAGAGTAACTAGTTCAACACTATGTTCCGGTAAAGGTACTACCAGTTCAGATATAATCATTTCCATTATTGGTTCCTTCTCATAAACTCTTATTTGACCTCTATTCAACTCATAGAATTTGACATGAGCACTCTCCACAATTCACTGCAATCTCTTGTTATAACATCTATATGATTTTATTTCATTAGAATAACCAAGAAATATGCCTTCATCACATCTAGGATCAAATTTTCCAATGATATCATCTCTCCTGATATGATATTTACTACCAAAGATTCTAAAATACTTAATTGTAGGTGTATTGCCAAACCATAATTCATAAGGTGTCTTACCAATGTCTCCTTTGATATGTACTATGTTGAATATATAAACCGTTGTGCTCATTGCTTCTCTCTAGTAGATATGAGGTAGATTAGCTTCCATCATCATTGTTCTAGCAACATCCCAGATAGTTATGTTCTTTCTTTCCACAACTCGATTCTGTTGAGGTGTCCGGGGAGCAAAAAAATGCCTTCTTATACCATGCTTCTCAAAAAAAGTTATTAAGCTCATCGGATGTCAATTCTCCACCATGATCTGACCTCAAACATTTAATCTTCAATCCTATCTCAGTTCCCACTTTAGCTTAAAGATCTTAAACTTATAAAGTTCTTCAGATTTTTCCTTTAGAAAAGTAACCCACATCATTCTAGAATAATCATCACTGATTAGCATGAAATATCTATCACCTTGAAAACTTTTAACTCTAGCAGGGCCACACAAACCAGTATGAATAATATCAAGAATATCATTAGAATTGTCTTGTATACTCCTAAAAGAGGTTCTGACCTATTTACCCATTTGAAATTCTTTACATAGCGGATTATAGGGCTTCATAATCTTAGGTATCTCTCTAACTACCTTAGTTGAACTGATCTTTACAATGCAATAAAAATTCACATCACATAGCCTTTTATGTCATAGCCAACTCTCATCAATTTGTGTAATCAAACATGTTTTCTCACTAGAATTTAAATGAAATATATTACCTTTTATCTGTGTACTGGTTGCAATCTCCAAACCAGATCTATTAATGATTTTGCATTTTCCATCCTTGAACTACAATTGAAATCCCTTATCCACCAATTCTCCTATAGTTAAAAGATGATGCCTTAAACCTTCAACATAATAAACATTGCCAATATTGTTCTTATCGTCCAATGATATAGTTCCTTTTCCTTTGATCATACATGCTTTATCATGTCTAAATCTAACCAGACTGCCATCAAATTCTTGCAAAGATAGAAACTTCCTCTTATCTATAGTCATATGATGTGAAAAACCACTGTCAATTACCCATTCATTCTTGTTTTCAATTTCAGAAGCAAGTTCTTTCTCTTTAGGTACATTCTCTTCCACTACCAAAACATCTTCCTTGATAGCTAGGAACACACATTCCTTCCCATTGTCGAAACCACTAGCAGAGTCTTCTGCTAGTTAATCATCAGAATCAGTACTGCCTTCCTCATCTGCTATGTAGCATGATTTGTCTTTGTTTTTCCTATACTTATACTTGTTCTGATATCCAAGGTTAGGCTTAAAATATCTTCTAAATATTTTTTCAAACCTTGAATTCCTTTGAGGACATCTAGATGCAAAATGACTAATCTTAATACATGCAAAACATTTAAAATGTGCTTTTCCTTCATACTTACTTCCTATCGGTCCTTTAGATACTCTTCTAGCAAATAGGGCTTCAAGTTGCTCAAATTCTTCATCTTCTCTCTTCATATCATCCAATTATTTTGCATATAAATCTTTCCAATCTTTTTTTACCAGTTGATGATGCAGATGCATGAAAAACAGGTTCAGTCTTCATAGCTCCATAAGGCCCAAATTCTTCAAGCTCAAAAGCAGATAATTTCCCAACCAAAGTATCTTTGTTGATAGATGTATTAGCCATTGTTATCAACTCATTAATAGGAGCCTTCATTTTGTAAGGCGGTGGTATGGATCTCAGGACTTCATAAAAATTTTCATCTTCACTCAGAGCTCCTTCATAATATTGAATTCCCATAATAATCTCATTTACCCTTTCCATGAATGGAGTAATCCTTTCATCTTCTTCCATCTTCAGGTATTCATATCTCACCCAATAACCATTATGTTTAGCAATCTTCACTATAGGGTCACCTGCATTAAGAGTCTCTAACTTATCCCATATAGCCTTTCCAAATGATTTATTAGTCATTCCATTATTTGTTGATCAGAAAGTGCACACAAGAGGGCTTCTCTTGCTCTACAATCATTCTCAAGATCCTTATCTAGGTTTGTCAAAGGACGATTGCCAGATGACGGAGTATAATGTGTAACACCATTCTGTGTGATCTCCCAAATCTCCTTGTGAAGACATCTCAGATGAGTCTCCATCTGAATCTACCATACTATGTAATTTGTTCCATCAAGCCTAGGAATATCCCTCTGAAAGATAGCTCCAGACAAACTGGATGAACTTGAACTGTTTGTCACCATAGGATCTTCCTCAAATGGTCAATATTTTTGCAAAGAGAATGAAAGCTATGATACCAATTCTTAGATAGTTCAAATAACTAGAAGACAACTGGGAGAGGGGGGGGTGAATCTATTGTCACATATTAATGGAACCTTAAGTAATTAAAAATTTAATACCGAAACCCAAAACATTAATACTGGAATGCTTAAAACAAATACCATAATAGTAATTAAAATAATTAAGCATAAATAGTACTCACAGAATAAACACCATCCACATGACAACAAGATTTATATGTAGAAAACCCCATAAAGGGAAAAACCACATTGGGAAGCCTACCCACATTCAGATAATACTTTTACAGTAAGTATGTGATTTATAATTGAGGGTCTTGCACTTGTAGGAAGACCAACAACCTAGAGCACACTGCTCATCACAAAAGGAGTCTCACTGACTACATAGAAATCCAGACTACAATTAGGAAGAAGTGTTGAACTACAAGGATAACATCTCCTATGCCTGAGTACAATTCCGGTTAAGCTCAATTTCAGAGGACTAAATATTCTTACCTAAAACCCAATTCGATCTCCAATGATTTACCAAATCCTCTTCTTGAATGATAATACATTATTCGCACATTACATATCTTCACATATGATCTACAATGAGATGTTACATCATATATATAAAAACCCTTGACCATAAATAATCAGGTTGGCTACCAGAAAATAAACCAATTACATAATTACAAAGCATGTTGGCCTTAGACCAAACAAATAATATCCAACACATTAGACATCTTGGAAACACATCGAGAGGTCTAGTCCACATGTTACATTAAGCTGGTCCATAACCTAGATCAACCGAGACCCATTATAGGTCCACATGCTAAAGCACTGATCTCCATCCACCAAGTATCGAACATGATCAACACTAGTAACCTGAAAATCCACTAGATGATGCACCTACACCACTTATACATATCATCAAAGATCGTCATCCAAATATTTGGTGGTGAAATCCTCGCTGGAATTGCAAGCAAAGCTTCCTAAGCAAACAGGGTAGCATCCAATCACCAGACCAAAACCAACTTACTAAATATGAAAATGAGTATCATGAACAAGCCCATTCCATAATCAAACTAAACCGAAGTCTACCAGATCATGCTGGATCAAAACCAACCAGAAACTACTCATCCTATGGGGACCAGCAGGGTGTCAGTAAAGCATCCAAATAGCTAGTGTTGACATCAATGAAAAAACATCAATGCAACACAAAATCAATTCCACTAGATGGCCAACATAAGAAACTTTCAAATTATTCCCAAGAGTTTATGCTTGCAATAGGTAACCCTCTGTACCAATCCCTAGCATCCTCTGCTAAAGATTATACAAACAATTTCATGACAACTTCCTCATGCTCTACTTCATAATCATTCAATTTATCAGTGAAAGCTCTTAGATTTTCTTATCCTATGATAGAACTATTCCTTGAAAATTTACTAATCTTATCCCTAAACTCATTTGGGACTTTGTTAGGACAACCTGGAATCCCATCAAAGCATAATTGTCTCTACCTTTCCAAATGGATAGGTCTCCTTTGAAATTGTCCACTAGCAGCTTGTCCACCAACATTAGTTCTAGTACCAATCCCAGTATTAGATCTTGTTGTAGCTCCAATAGGTACCTTAGAAGCTTGGGACTGACTTGTGCTTTGCGTGGCTACTTGACCTCCCTTCCCAGTGATTGCAACTCCAGTAGTTTGGGTATTTTGAACATTTCGGGCGGGAATATTTTTAGTAACATTTTGTTGTATTGTGGGGACTGAAATAGAGATAGTTGGAACATTAGATGGACCAACATTAAAAGAAGCATTAGTCAATTATGATATCATAGGGAAATTAATTTTACTTTTCTTTCCTTCTATAGAAGCTTCCATTTCTATCTTCTCTAACTCTTTTTCAAGAGTTTCATTTTTTGCTCTTGCCTTTTCTAGTTTTATATCAACTTGGGATAATCCTTGATTTTGATCTAGGATATTTGTAGATTTTTGGTCATTTATCTTAACACTAGACACCTTTTGCTTTCTATTGTCTTGATCAGACTGAGGGAGTCAAACATTCTACTTAGGATTAACTTGATCTACTAATTTTTTACTATCAACTAGGCTTTTAGAATTTTCTTTAACAATTTGTTCAGCTTTCGTGTCTAGGATTTCTCTTACAACATGACTCTCAATATTAGGCTTTATTTTCTCTTTATTTAAAGTCTTAAGTGTACCTAATTGTCTCATTAGACTATCTCTTTTGATCACAAAACTAATGACCTTAGTTTCTTTCTCTTTTTCTCTTTTCTTTTTGACCTCCAATTATTCTTGGAGTTCCTTTCTTAACATATCTATATCTCCAAAAACCTCTTCAAGATCTAGCAAAGTTATTTTAGATCCAAAAGTATCACCTAAATCTATTAGGTTAGAGTCTCCTTGTTCATGAATTAACTCATAATTATAAGGAAATTCCATTGTGAGGCCAAGAGGAGGAGGTACACCAATGGCACTATCTCTTTGATGACTTCTACTTCTACTCCAGCCTTTTCTCTTTTCTGAATATTGGACCTAGGTAACTTCCTTATTATGTTGTTGCACTTATTTTTGAACAAGTGTATTAAATAAGGAATCAAAGAATCCTAAGCTATCTGACTCATAACTCTTAGAAGATGTTTATGAACTTCAGGAAAAGGAGTTAAATATGAATTACTTGCATTCTTATTCTTTGGCTTCCATGATGAGGGAGCATTGTTTGTTTCTCCATTTCTTCTCGTCGCACTCCTCTACAGAGCTCCATGAGGCTCTCCTTCCAATATGTCTTCCAAATTTAACTTCATGTAACCTCTAGTATTTTTAGGTTCTCTCATGGTGACTGAATCTTTCAAGAACTTGTTAGAAATCTTCAAAAATACATGCACTGGCGCAAAAACTTTAGAGTTGCCAACCAAATAACCTTGGGATACCAAATAAGACTATCTGGTAATCTTTGAAATAAATTTGTAAACCTTGTTCACAAATAGGAAATTATTTCTTACACAAATGTAAAACACCCTTTACAATAGAAAACATGAACTAGATACACAAATCCATGGACTCGACCGTAAAATCATAGAAACAAAATGAAAACTCAATGCAATTTTCCAAAATGGACAAAAGACTAACTGCAATTATGCATTACTCCCAAGTAGAGTTGCAATTTTGTTGGTTCCTCGAAGGGTTTATACTGCAAAAGGCAAAAACCAAGTTGATTCTTCAAATATCTATGGAGATGCCAACTCCAACTAACAATATCCTTTGGAACTTGGACTAACTGACAAGGATTCAACAAATCCTTCTACACTTTGGGCTCTGCAAGACCCGGGAGGGTGATCCCTTAATGGATTTGTGTTCTATGTGCCATACTCACAAATTGCACTAAAACAAAGTAGATAATCTGATATACAGGCTCAACAAAGAGGGAGAATTCTCAAGAATGGATAATTATTCAGTAATCCTCGAGCTATTGGAGCATGAGATAGAGAAAACACATAATAACAAACATGAAATAAAATATATGCCTATAATCAACAATTTATAGAAAATATAGATGAAGGGAGCATAAAATAGAGTGTAAATACTAAGACAAGCTATAACTGGTGCCTTATTCCATTGGAGAGTCAAAATCATGAAATTTAAGATGAATTACAAAAAAATTTATATGATAGTGTAGCGTCGTAAATTGTACGCACTTGCTAGGGTGGTACAATTTCACACCTAGTTTAGCACCCACCTTGGCGCATTTTGCATTTTGCATTGCATTTCCCCTTTAGCACTTAATTAATTAAATTAATTAGGTCTAAGGTTCTATCTTATCATCTCCCATATCATAAAGTTGGGTTCTTTTCATTAAAGTGTGCCCCTTTCATTTTATTCCTCTAATACATCATTTAATCAAAAACCCTAATTAGGTCCTATTTTGAACTTGGGGGCTTGATTTCGGGGGTCAGAACATCTCAAAATCACCTGTAACTTCGGGATTCTCTCTAAAATCATCATATCCGACGGCCCTAAAAATTTGGTGAAAAGTTGTCGGGACCATGGCGCTCGGAGTGCACACAGTCCCGGACATTTTTCCCGAAATTTTAGGAGCGTGATCCAATCATAAAATAAAGCTTAACCCCAAGAAATTGGCGGGAGATTCAATCTCTAAGTCGGCCTAAAGTTGAAATTAAGACCTAGGGTTTCATATATAAGAGCTCTCTTTCTTCATTTGAAAGGACCCAGAATTTTGGTTTCAAGGACCTTCTATGCAGCGAAAGAGAAGATCTTTGAAGACTTCAACAACATTCAACATCCATCCATCAAGCATCTATCAATTTCATTCATCCATTTAGGGCTTTGAAGGCATTGAAGAACAATAAGGGATCACCGACTAAAGATTGGCTTGTACCCCTCCCTTGGGGTTGGGTATGATTTCATGTTGTCTTCATGTCTTTGCATAAGCTTCATCATATCATTTGTATTCATGCTTTAGATCACTTTTCATCTTGATTTGGAGCATTTACATTATCATGTACAAGCAATTAGGGTTTACTTTCTAGGTTGCTCTAGCTTGCTTACTTGCATTTTAGGATCTTGCACACACACAAGGTCTGCACACACTACTTTTATAATACAACTTGGCTATTCGTGGAGGTGGAAATCACCAAAGCGGGGGTTTGACTAAGGCAAAACCCTATATAGCTGCCCACCATACCTTTTCAGATATAAGTGCAGGTTTCGGGATTCAGACGACGCCGCAAGTTGCAGATCCAATGGAAGCGGACCGAGATAGAACAACACACCAAATTTTGGAGCAAAAAACCAGGACAAGGGCGTGGGGTGCCCTGGTCCTGCCAGGACAGGGACGCTGGGTGCCCTGGTCCCTAGGACAGGGGCACTGGGCGCCCTGGTCCTTCTATCAGACAACAAGTTTCAAACAGCTTTTCAGGTTGCAGAACAGCAGTTTCAGGAGCAGTTTCAGGGGCAGTATCAGGACAGTGGCGCTTGTGCCCCCATCCCGAACATTTTCACTCAGATTTTAACTTTGGGTATGCATTTGCATTCTTGTCTTGTCCTTGTGTTTACAGCTTTCCATTATTTAACCTTAATTCTGCAATCTTGTTATTAGTTCATACTTGCACTTTGGGATTAGGAATTGAACTTGCATCATTTTATCTTTCAATTACAACAAAGGAATAGAAACCCTCATAGGTAGCCCATGGCTCTCTCTTTCACAAAAAGAAGTAGCCAATTGTGTGATACCTCTAGGCTCTTTCGTATTCCACAATGTGTGTGAAAAGGTAGGATTAGGACATGTTAGCCTAGTCTCTCTTTTTCCCCCACACAGATAGCATGTTGAGCTAAGAATATATTTCATTAAAATATATCTTTGCTATGACCCATATCCGAACTACTTATCAAAATCCTTGCACAAGCCCTACCACTCTCCAATTTTGTTCAAGCATTAATTTGATCCCTTAGATCAAAGCATAAACATAAATCACATACATCACAATAATGCAATGAATGAAAGAAACCCTTGATTATATTTCATTCAAAAGATAGTATAATTATAAAATGGAGAGAAATAAGTTTGGATTCTATTTCATTAACTCAAATGCTATATCTGTCATAAGACAATATACAATTCTATCCTTCAAAACCTACACAAAATATGACATAAGACTCATTCTATTTTTTCTCTACAAAAATACTTTACACTTTTCTCATTTGCAGTTAAAACTTGCTAATGGAACCTATGACTTTGATTTAAAAAACTTGGTATAGAGTTCAAATAGGAACCCTGTCTCTTGGCCTTGAATTCCCTTTTATAGAAAATAAGCAAAAAAACAAGCTTCAGGCCAGAGGACACACCTGTCATCAAAATGACTAGACATACATGATCCTTGTTATAAAATATTCCTTTGAGGAATGTCACAACCAAGACCAAATATGTTTAACTACTTCACAATAAAAATTCATGCACTCTATCTTGTTATTGCCAAAAAGATCCTAATACAAGCCCACCTTGTTGTTGCTCATGTACAAAAAGGTAACCGCTACAAGAAGGCAATACCATTTACTAAATTGTCACATGAATAGGTTGGCTATCTAACTATTTCCAATATTTTTTCCTTATTCAAATATGTACTGCTCCATTCATTGTATTCTTCATTAGATGGCCACATAAAACTCATGACCTCATCAGCTTTTGCCCTATATGGAGTATACTTTACAACAACTTGATTTGCTTCTCTTTCAAAAGACTCAAAGAATATCCATGTGCATCCAATTTTATCCATATTTTTCTCCAGGAAATCAGTATCCAAATCCTCACAAATTAGTTCCACCCGAGTGTTGATGATTCTCACTACCTCTTTCTTCCATAGCTACAAAGGCTTGACAACTCCATTCCCATCCAAAATACCTTGTAGAAGTGTATCATTTAACTCATTGAAACTCCTCATCAACTCTCTTATATTTTGTCAATGCTTTCTGGTTGGATTTGAGCTTCTTGCATTGAATTCACCAACAAATAGGTTGGCTGAAGTGTAGGTCGCCTCTCAGCATGATATTTAGAATCCATTGACATTAGTCTAAGCTTATTTTCCCTTGGTAACCATTTGGTAAACATAGGTATTTACACCTCTTTATCCTCATCAAAACCTTAAATATTAAACAAAAAAGAATATAAAGAATGAAAAATATTTAACCTGCAGTCAATTTTTTCATTTAAATGAGTTTACAAAAAGCTAACTATTTCTATTTGCTCGAAGGTAGACTAATCCTTTGATTTGTGATCTTCTCAAACAATTGAGCCTTTGTTAGATCAGTTGACCTGGTTAGTTCTTCAGCAAATGACTCTGATGAAGAACTCTGAGTTGTTGCATCAACAAGGATAATAGGAGGAGACCTTAATGTTGAAGGTGTTGAAGTAATTATAGTGACAGAAAGGGATGCTTCCAATTGTTTATGTTCCAGAAGTTCAACCTTAGATTGCAACTCAATACATCTCTATTGCACCTTGTTAAATTCACCAAAAATATGTTCAAACCTCTTCATAAGCTCTTGCCTCTTTATCTCTTCTCTCTTAGTGGTCTCATGGGCCAATTTGGCCACATCCATATGATAACATGATGAAACAATAAGGATCTGGTCAACTATTGAGAGGGGTTTGTGTAAATCACTAGATATAAAACAAACTAAAATTTCACCAAACTTAATCCCAACTCATAAACCAATCATTGAACTAATTGGTTTAAACACTATATCTAGAATTGTTACTGCACTGTCAAACTTTACTAGTTGATCAAAACAAGAATGATACAATATAAAAAATCTAAAACTCGCATACCATTGAACCAAAACATTAAACCACTTTACTAACATCATTAATAGCTCATTTCATATCTAATTGTCTTTACCAGTTAATCATATCAACCATATCAGAGCATATCCACAAAATCATTCACCACTTGACACAATAATTTTTCATGTGGAAACCCAAATGGGAAAAACCACAGTGGGGATGAATACCCACAAGTATTCTGAACACTTTTGAAGTTGGCCCTATTAGGAGCCAAGCCTTGTTAGAAGCTTATACAATAATGTCCTATTATGAACAAATCTGGTTAGGGACTACCTAGTTAAGGGATTGACTACAATACCCTGTTAAAGGAAATACCCGGTTAGGAGTAACCTCGATAGAGGATTTCAAATCCAAGCTAATGGATCATCTAGCTAGAGGATTTAGACAACACCAAGCCTATTAAAGGTTACCCGATTAGGGGATTTAACTGTTGTAATGGCTAGAGAAGAACATGGTTTTTGTTGATCTGGTAATAGCACTATCTTGCTTAGCTAGATCCTTTTATGCTCATATCTTCCTTCAAAATATTTTACAGACACTCCTTCTGGTTGGACAATAGTCTCACTACCATACTTAACAAAATTTCCAACACAATTATAAAACAACTCATCGACATTATAATAAAATACAATAGGTTGATAACACACCACAAAATCTACAAATCTCATAGATATTACAAACATGTCGGTTTAATCATGACCATTGGATTACATAGAAATCAACTACACATTATTCTTAAAAACTTGAACCGCTCCTAGATCACCGCTCATCGAATCATGTAACTCATCATGTGGTTATCACTTCATGATGCATTTTCTCATTCCCAAGATAAATAGTTATCTTCACACACCAAAATCACTTGAAATTGATCATGTTCATCATGCATATGTGGCATATCCATATCCAATCAGCATTTGATCATAGATCAACATAATCAATTTACCAATCTCCATCAGTTAGGGTTTGGCATATCAACTGGTTAGGGTTATTGATTGATCGCTCTTCTTCAAATACCAATACCGGTTTTCATCACTTCTCTACTACTGGTTGCATTACAACTTATGTAGTTGACTATGATATACAACTTTGTTTCTTGTTGCTCCAAGACACTAGCCTTCCTCCAAGAAAGAATGATCCTCTGGTTGTACTCTTCCTATCATCAACATTTCCTACCCAGTGTGCATCTGTATAGACTTTTAAATCAAAGTTAGCTACATATGGATACCATAATCCATAATCAATTGTGCCTTTTAGATATCTGAAAATTCTTTTAGTTGCTACCATGTGTGTCTCCTTTAGGCTTTTCTAAAATGTGCCAACTAATCCTAAAGGAGACACACATGGTCAACTAATCCTATAGGCAATGTTCAGTCTATTATGGACAACATAATGTAGTTTACCTATCATTGAACTGTACTCCTTTTCATCCACTGATGCATAATCACCCTCCTTAGATAGTTTACAACTTGTAACTGTTGGTGTTCCAACTGGTTTATAGTCTCCCATTCCAAATATCTTCAATACTTCTTTCACATACTTGGACTGTGTGATGAAAATAACTTCCTTCATCTATTGGATTTGCAGACCTATGAAGAATTTTCTTTCACCTACAAGTGACATCTCAAACTCATTCATCATCTCATCAACAAAATCATGGCACATATCATCATTTCCTCCAAAAAAAAATATCATCAACAAATACCTCACTTACGAGTATCTTGTCACCTTTTGACTTGAGATATATGTTACTGTCTTCATTGGTTCTCTGAAAACCTATCTTCACCAAGTGAGAGTGAAATCTCTCATATTATGCTCTAGGTGCTTGCTTCAGTCCATATAATACCTTATGTAATTTGCAAACCATGTCCTTTTCTACAATTAAAACATAACCATATAGTTGTTCAATGTATACTTCCTCTTCCAATATTCCATTTAGGGATGCTGACTTCACATCCATTTGATATAATTTGAATCTTCTATATGCTACAAATGCAAGTAGAGTCCTAACTCCTTCCAATCTTGCAACTGGTACAAATGTCTCACCATAGTCTTCACCTTCCTCTTGTGCATATTCTTTGCATACTAGTCTGGCTTTATTTCTGACTACTACTCCATTTTCATTCAGTTTATTCCTAAATACCCATTTTGTACCTATTACATTCTTGTTCTCTAGTCTGGCTACCAATGACCAAGTATTGTTCTTCTCTATTTGGTCAAGTTCTTCTTCCATTGCGTTGATCTAGTCTTCATTTGCAAATGCTTATTTTGTAGTTCTAGGCTCAATGGTAGAAATCATACATGAGTTCTCTCTGAGTCTTGTTCTACTTAGTATACCTATATTCATGTCACCAATAATCTAATCGAGGCTATGATTAAGTGTAATATACCTTAGAATGACATGATCTTTATTTCCATGTTCTTATTCTTCTTCACTTTCTTCTTCTTCGGATAGACCTCCCTGTTCCAGTTGAACTGGGGATTATGTGTTATGTTCTTCAACTTCTTCTTCATCGGTTCTGGTTCCAAAAATAGCGTGTAAGGTTTTTCTTGCTTCTTCTCCTTACTAGTTTCTCCCAATTTCTCAAGAAACTCATCAACTTAGAAATTTATACTTTCAATGATCTTCTTGGTCTAGTTATTGTAACACTTGTAAGCTTTTCTCTTGGTGGAGTAACCAATAAAATGCCTTCATTACTCTTGGCATCAAACTTACCAACATAGTCACCTCTTTTGATAAAACTCCTACTACCAAAAATCTTAAAGTAACTGACATTAGCTGATCTACCATACCAGTACTCATAAGGAGTTTTATCCTTACCTCTTTTAACCGGTATCTAGTTCATTGTCTAAACAAATGTGTTGACAGCTTCTCTCTAAAATGTCTTAACCACACCTCCTTATATTAGCATAGTTCAACAACTAACCCATTGTTCCTTTCTGCAATACCGTTTTGTTGTGGTGTCCTAGGTGCAGAAAGTTGCCTTTTAATTCCATTATCTTCATAGTAACTAGTGAATTCCTCTAAAGTAAATTCACCACCTTGATCAGTTCTTAAGCACTTTATCTTCTTACCTCTTTCATTTTTAACTAAGGCTCTAAATGCCTTAAAATTTATAAAGTCTTATGTCTTGTCCTTCAACAATTTGACACACATCATCCTTGAGCAGCATCAGTAAAAATAATGAAAAACCAATCACCCTAAATAATCCTAGTCCTCATTGGTCCACAAAGGTCGATATGAACCAAGTCTAGAAAATGTTCTGCTAAGAAACATTTTCTCTTGAAGGTTGAGGATTTCATCTTCCATAAGTGACATTCCTTACATAGAGCATTCACCAGTTTGTCCAACTGAGGCAAACCTCTTACTGATTTGGACTTACTGAGTCTTACAATGTTATCAAAATTTATATGACAAAATCTCTGATGCCAAAGCCAACTATCTTCTACTTTTTCTATTAAACAATTATTGAAATCCACTGCGTAACCTTGCAAACTCTATTATTGAAATCCACTGCGTAACCTTTTTCATTGAGTTGAGCTAGACTCAAAAGATTATGTTTCAGTCCTTCAACTCAATAGATATCATTTGCACTTCTTTTACCATTCAAAGAGATGGATCCCTTTTCTTTCACCATTCAAGGTGAGTCATTTCCAAATCTCACAACACCTCCATTAAACTCTCTCAAAGTAAGAAACTTACTCTAGTCAACAGTCATGTGGTGTGAACAACCACTGTCTATAATCCAATCATCAGAACTATCCATGTGAGAGACTAATGCCTTCTAAGCCATTGTCTCTTCTTTAATAGAAGCAAAGACAATGTCCTCATTTGTATCTTCTTCAGATTCCTCATCTGTAATTCCTCCATCCATTGCAATGAGACAATCTCTTTTACCTTTGCCTTTCTACTTCTTATACTTCTCACGTTTTTGCTCATTATATCCATTTGGATAGTTAGCAGCAATATGTCCAATCTGGTTACATGAAAAACACTTCAAAGGTAATTTACCTCTATACATACTGGTACCTCTAGGTAACTGCTTGGCCAACAATGCTTCAAGCTCAATCAAAATGTCTTCATCTTCTAGCTCTCTGCTAGATCTAGACTCATGATTGTAACTAGCTTCTCTGCTTTTCCTTACCGTTGGATTTGAAACTAAGGCTCTAAATATGGATTTTATATTTTAATACTTCCATCAAAACAATTTAATTCAAATACAGTTAATTTACCAATGATGGAGTCAAAACTTACCTTTGTTTTATCAATAGACTTGAGATCCTGAATGGCTAAAACTAGATAGCATAGACTGGTAGAAGGGTTCTCAACACCTTGCTAGCCCTTGTGGTATCCTCCACTATACCACCAACATTTTTGATCTCTCTGACTATCTCCTTGATCCTCTAACCATACTACTGAATGTTCTCTCCTTCACCCATCCACATATCATCAAATTTACCTCTCAAACTCTCTTCTTTGGCAGTCTTAACATGCTCATCACCACTATAGATATCCTTCAGTTTCTTCCACACTTCATAAGCACTCTCCAATCCATGGAAATCAACATGTTGGACATTTGGTGGAATTGATTATGTGTTGCATTGATGTTTTTTCATTGATGTCAACACTATCTGTTTGGATGCTTTACCAACACCCTTCTAGTCTTGGTAGGTTGAGTGGTTTTTGGTTAACTTGGATCTGGAATAATCTGGTAGACTCCGGTATAATCTGATGATGGAATTGGTTTGTTCATGATACTTATACTCATATTTGATAAAGTTGGTTTTGGTCTGGTGATTGGATTCTATCCTGCATGCTTAAAATATTGGTTTCTGGTTCCGGTGAGGGTTTCATCATCAGATTTTGGTGGAGATCTTTGATGAATTGCATAAGTGGTGTTGGTGCAACTTCTGATGATGTTTCAGGATGTTGTTGGTGATCATTTTCAAGACTTGGTGTTTGGAGATCATTGCTAAAGTGTGTAGACCTATACTTGGTTGATCTAGGTTATGGACTGACATTAATGTAACATGTGGATAGGACCTATTGTATTTTTGGGATGTCATATGTGTTGGATATTAATTTTTTTGATCTAAGGCCAACATGGTTTGTAATTATGTAATTGGTTTATTATCTAGTGGCCGACTTGATTGTTTATGGTTGAGGGTTTGTATAAATAAGATGCAAGATGTCATTGTAGATCATCATGGTTAATGTAAGAGGTCATGGTAAAGAAATTTAATGTGTGAATAATGGAATATCATTCAGGCAGAGGAGTTGGTCAATCATTGGAGATAGAATTAGGTTTTTGTAGGAGGATTTATTCCTCTAGTATTGAGTTTTACTAGTACTATACTCAAGCATAGGAGATGCTATCTATTGCAGTTCAACAGTTCTCCAAATTGTAGTCTGGATTTGTATGTAGTCAGTGAGGCTCCTTTTGTGATGAGAAGTGTGCTCTAGGCTGTTGGCCTTTCTACAAGTGCAGGACCCTTCATTATAATTCACATACTTACTGCAAAAGTATTATCTGCCTATGGGTAGGCTTCCCACCGTGGTTTTTCCCTTTTCTGGGTTTTCCACATACAAAACTTGGTGTTGTGTGAATGGCTTTTATTCTGTGATTATTGTTTATTCTTAATTGGATTAATTGCTATTCTGGTATTATTGTTTTGGGTTCGGATATTAAAGTTTAAATTTCTAATGCTTCTGGTAGTCTATGACAACTGATTCACCCCCCCCACTCTCAGTTGTCTTTCGGTTATTTTAAACTGTCTATGAATTGGTATCAGAGCTTTGGTCCTCTCTGTAGAAAGCTTAACTTCTTCAGGAAGATCCTATGGTGACTAACTGTTTAATTTCATCCTATTTTTCTAGAGCTATCTTTCGAAGTGATATATCGAGGCTTGAAGGAACAAATTACACAGTATGGAAGATTCAGATGGAGACTCATCTAAGATGTCTTGGCAAGGAGAATTGGGAGATCACAGAGAATGGTGTCACACCCTATAATCTGGGATCTAGTAATCCTCCTCTGGCAAACCTGGAAAAGGAGCTTGAGAATGATTGTAGCCCAAGAGAAGCCCTCTTGTGTGCACTTTCTGATTAGAAAATAATGGGATTAACAAACAAATCATCTAGAAAGACTATACGGGATAAGTTGCAAACTCTTAATGAAGGTGACTCTATAGTGAGGATTGCTAAACTTGATGGTTACTGGGTGAGATATGAAAACCCAAAGATGGAAGAAGATGAAAGGATTATTGCATTCATGAAAAGGGTAAATGAGATCATTATGGGAATTCAACATTGTGGTGGAACTCTGAGCGAAGATGAAATTGTTTATAAAGTCCTAAGAGTCCTACCACCGGTTTATAAAATGAGGGCTACTACTAATAATGAGTTGATAATTATGGATAATACATTTGTCAACATAGATACTTTGGCTGGGAAACTATCTTCTTTTGAGCTTTAGGATGTTGGCAATTGACACTCATTGGATTCATTTTTTTTTCATTGATGGCAACAAGATCAACTAGAAGGCAACAAGACTTGATGGAAGTAAAAAATCGACACTAGGAGGCATATATCAATAGATACTGACATTGGAAGCATTTAGGGATACACCGACACCGACACCGGTACCGACATTAGTACTTCAAGGAAGCTGACATCAAGAAAGATCTATTTTAGTAAATCATTTTGTAATTATTGTTGAGGTCGACATTGAATATTTTAGTCAGTCTGCTAGGTTATTTTAAAATATATGTAAGATGGTATTATGATGGTATAGAGATAGACATACAATAGAACTGTGAGATGAAAAATATATGTATGGAGATCATTTTTGTATGCGAACATTGTATGATGCAATGATCTATAGATATCTAGGAAAGCATCTTGGAGGAGAAGTAAAAGCGGTAATAGTTCAAGACTGTGACTTGAGTTCATTTTTCAGTAACTTACTTTCATAGAAAGCTTGTAGTTAGTGAGGCTTTTTAGTGATGAGTAGTATGCTCTAGGCAGTATGCCTTCCTACAAGTGTCAGCCCTTGTTTATGTAATATCCTTTTATATAGCTAGTGAACTGATATTGTGGGTCACAAATCCCACTGTGGTTTTTCATCATTGAGGTTTTCCATGTATAAATTCTATGTGTTATGGTGTTCATTTTTGTGGATGATTTATTTTCTTTTGGTTATATTCTTATTTGTTTACCGATACATACATGCATGGTTTAGAAAGTTAAATATTGTTGATTCTGGCAGAACACTTATTCACCCCCCCCTCTCAATATTCTCAGATCCCAACAATTGGTATCAGAGCCTGGTACCTCGAAAGAAGTTTAATAGCTTGAGGAAGATCCTAAAACTGAAATCTTTGAACATGGCTATGGAGGAAAAAATTGAGATGGCTCTTGAGGATTATGGTGCTGAAAGGATGAAGAACTTGAAAGTGCAAGATGAACTAAATTTTGCAAATGAATTCATTTCTATTCTGCAAGAAAGGCTGTCATCTGCTCAAGCCACAAGAAAAGAACTTTTTCAATAACTGAATGATGAGGAGAAGAATGCTCTTATGGAAGAATGTTAGAAACTAAGTCAAGCAAATATCCTCATGAAGAATGAAATGCAAGATCTGACTATGAGGTTATCAAAAGATATTGAGGACAGAAAGAAGAAGGAAGATAGTCTTACTTTATCTTTGAAGAACAAGTTTGATGAATGTGGAAGATTGAATCATGAGAATAATCTATTGAGAACCGATTTGGCACACTCCCAAAACAATGAACAAGAACTTGAAAGGCAAATAACTACTGTGAGAGATGATCTAACTA
This sequence comes from Cryptomeria japonica, assembly GCF_030272615.1. NCBI lineage: Eukaryota > Viridiplantae > Streptophyta > Pinopsida > Cupressales > Cupressaceae > Cryptomeria > Cryptomeria japonica. Next base: position 215,409,838 of record NC_081405.1, on the reverse strand, counting down.
CTACAAGTGAATATAAAGAAAAGTTAAGGATCAGTGCTGCACAATTGGATGACTTACTAAAAAGACAAAAACAGATTGATGATTCTAGAGGACTTGGATTTGTACAAGGTGAAAGCTCTGGTACTGCTAATGAAGACCAGACAACCAATATGCAGAACTCGACAGAACAAAGGAAACCGATAAGCCAATCTAATGCTTATAAATTCAATGGTAGATGTTTTGTTTGCAATAAATTTGGGCATATGACTAAACAATGTAGAAATAAGGCAAATCAAAACTACAATTTTATTCCCGGTCAATGGACAAAGTGTAAGAAATATGGTCATGAATCAGAAGACTGCAAAATGAATGTTAAATGTCATGCATGTGGAAAGTTTGGATATTTTGCTAACCATTGTAGGTCAAGAAATAATAATAATACTAGATATGTCAAAGTAATTCAGAAGAACAATGTTACCTATTATGCATGCAAAAAAATAGGTCATATTGCTAAGTATTACAGAAGCAAGACTCAACCAGATAATAATAATAAAGACAATGAGAAAGGAAAGAAAAAGGTAGATGGATTACAACAAGATCACACCAAGAGATGGGGTAGAAAATTTGAAGATCAAAGTGGAGATGGATCTATACTAGTATATCCACTGGTAGAACAATGTATTCCTCCACCGACAAGAAATTCCACCAGTAACTAAGGCATAAGCCTTAGGGGTTGGCAAAGTCACTGCTAAATTTTGCATATTACCTCAAAAGAGATCTAAGGAGATCTGGAAATAAATCTGGAGAACTGTGTTTATCATTGATGAAGATTACCTGGACACTTAACTATGAAACCGACATCCGTAGGATTATTGGTGAAACATTAATGACATAAAATTAGGGTTTTATTCGTTGATAAAAGAAGCTAAGTGAATTCATTTTCACTCACTAAGCATTCAAGCAATCAAAGAGAAGTAAAGGGGAACTAAGAGCGAGAAAAGCATCGAGAGATGATTTCGAGCAGTTATCTGAAGCACTCTCTTCATCGACATTCACAGGTATTTTCTGAAATGACATCTGGATCTTCCATTCCTACTTTTATTGCAAATCCGACAATCATCAAAATTAAGGATAGGTTAAGGCCAGTCTTTAAGGAGGTTCCCGAAATTGCAAAGAAGGAAGACTCTGTGGGAGCATTTTTTAGGGTTCCTGAAGGAGTAATGTATATTGAAGATATGAGGGCATACATCCATTACACTCTTAAGGATCTAGGCACCAAAGACATAAAAAGAATGTATCAATTAGTGATATTGGGAGACATCGGAAACATTAAACCAGAATTTAAGGCAATTGAGGATCTAGGGTTAACTGGTATTTTGTATTTACCGGAATTCAAGGATGAGATGATCAGATACATTCTGAGCAGGGTTTACAATGAATTCATTTGGTTAGATAGACCTTGCATGATCACAAAGGAAGCTATACAAGTTGTCACCAACTTACCTAGGGTTGGACAAGAACTTGGTAAGAAAATATCTAGCACAGAGGTTCAAAAACTCACTAGTTGCACACCAGATAATAGCTCAATGAGGATAAACACAATAACTAACTCAGAAATAAAATTTGTAAGCATGATCATAGGATATAAGGTAACTCAATCCAACCGATTGAATTCTATTGCAAGTTCATGCATTCATGTCGTATATCAAATGTTAAGAAATAATGTGAAGTATGACTTATGTGAATGGATGAGGGGTGATTTAATGTTAACCCTTAAGAAGATCAAAGGAACCAAGAAATGAACATTCAAATATGGAAACTTAATTGTTTGTTTGATGTTTTATTACCTGAATGAGCTACCTGGTTTAGGAAAGAAGCAATGAGCTCATGGCATACTGGTAGATATGAAGATCAAAATGGCTATCACTAGTCTTGGTACCGATAGGGATGAGAAGCTCTAGGGTTACTTCAAGACATTTCAAGAGAACATGAGGTAAAGGGAAATAATCTCTAAGAACATTATGGAGAATTATTCCACTAACCTATTTTTCATGGTGAAAATTGATGAAACACTCATGGAAGCAGTTAAACCCCAACAAATATGGATAATTGAGCTTGTATATGAGGTAAATGATAGTATTTTTGAGCTTTATGCAAAGATGTTGTTAGATTCCCATTAGATGAAAAAACATAGCACTTCGGTACAATAGGAGAAAAGGCTCTTGAAGTAAAAATAGGTTTCAATAGAAAAAGGAGAGATAAGAAAATTGATAAAATGTCTGCATATGTGCAAAATGTGATTTACAAGATAGATACTCAGCAAGGTTCCAAATATAAATAGGCAGTCAAACCGGTAGAGGTTTCTACTAAAGAAGTGAAGAAGCCACAAGTTCACATTTCCCCAATCACTTCTGACTCTGACCCTGAGCATAATGAGCCTCTGGCTTTCAGAAGGGTACAAAGGAAGGATGTGGTAAAACCATTGGTAGAGAAACAAAAGGCAGAACCAAGGAGGAGACTTGTCAGAAAGGCAGCTCAGCCTACTGCACCTCCACCACTGGTAAGGAAGCCTATGTAGAAGAGGAAACCAATCACACCGACAGTCACAGAGAGTGTACAGTTTATACCAGCACAAACCAATTTTGAGGAAGAGAGTGTACAGGACACCGAAAACACCATGGATAATACTCCACCGATAGTAACTGATACTGCACCAAGTGGCAAAGCCACCATTGCAAAAGAGGTTGAGATGGATAAGGTTAAATCAACTGAGTCCATACCGACAGGCAAAACAGATTCACTAGCAAGAGTTTTGGCAATTGACACTTCTCTAGTCGAGAGGAAATCAAAATTTGAGTTAAGTCCAACAGAACTAATGATGATGGCCACTCAAAAGCTGTTAAAGGAAGGAATTGTAGATAAAGGGTTAATTTATCAATCGGTCTATGTAATACATAGAATAATGCCTGACTGTCAGATAGAGGATGAATCAAGCCCTTCTGGTAAGCTCAAAGCTTTAATAGAACAGATATAAAATAACTATCAATCCTTGAGACATATTGCAAACTGATAGGCTTTGGACAGTTTCTCTGCAGCTAAAAGAGCATCTTCTGATAAGCTTATAGAAACTAGGAAGAAGAAGATAGAAGACAAACTTATCTCTATTGAGGTTTGTTTGAAACAATGCACCAATATTTACCGAGTATTTTGTAATATAAGAAGTCTAACAACCAATGTAAATGATAGATTGAAATAATTATATGAAAAAATTGCTACTATTGCTAACTCTTTTGATGGGCTAACTATACTAACTAGATATGTTGATGGACAAATTTTGTCCTTGGAGAACCAAGTTTTTGCTTTTGAGAAAGAAAAAGATAAAATACCGAGGAGAGCAAGAAATTTAAGAGGACTAGTGAGTCCAAGACTTGACTCTTTGGGTGTTCACAAGAGAGAATGCATGTATATGTTAGCTAAGCCCACGACAATAGATACTCAGGAGAAGGAATCACTTGACCACTTACTTAGTGGATTTGCATCGGTATCAGACACTTTCAAATCAGACTAGGACACATATCTTTAGTTGCTACAAAAGGCATACCCACAAATTTTGAAGATGACTAAGCTTGAATGACTCTAACTGTATTCATTCAATTTTTACTCCTTCACCGGTCTTTGGCATTAATGTCAAAGGGGGAGTATGTACATATGTGAAAATTGTCAGGGAATATGTTATCATTTGAAGTGTGTTCCTTAGGGGGAGCACACTAGTAGCGAATCCATTTTTCACACGAGTGTTGCCATCAATGCCAAAAGGGGAGATTGTTTGAAATTGACACTCATTGGATTCATTTTGTTGTCATTGATGGCAACAAGATCAGCTAGAAGGAAACAAGAATTGATGGAAGTCACAAACCAGCACTAGGAGGCATATACCGGTAGATACTGACATTGGAAGCATTCAGGGCTACACCGGCACTGACATCAGTACTTCAAGGAAGTCGACATCAAGAAAGATTTATTTTAGTAAATCATTTTGTAATTATTGTCAAGGCCACCATTGAATATATTTTATAAATTCATTGTAAGCCGACATAAGGCATATCATATCTAATAGGTATATAAGTCAGTTTGCTAGGTCAATTTAAAATATATACAAGATAGTATTATGTTGGTATAGAGATAGACATACACCAGAACTATGAGATGTGAAATATATGTATGGAGATCATTTTTGTATGCAAACAATGTATCATGCAATGATATATAAATATGTTGGCAAGAACTCTTGGAGGAGAAGAAATATCGGTAATAATTCAAGACTATGAACCGGTACAGAGTAGAACCAGAACCGGAACTCTATTCAGCATAGTAGATGCATTCTTGAGTTCATTTTCAGTAATTTACTTTGGTATATTGCTTGTAGTTAGTGAGGTTCTTTAGTGATGAGTAGTATGCTCTAGGTAGTATGCCTTCCTACAAGTGCAGGCCCCTATTTATGTAATATCCTTTCATATGGCCAGTGAACTATTATTGTGGGCCACAAATCCCACCGTGGTTTTTCCTCGTTGAGGTTTTCCACGTATAAATTCTATGTGTTATGTGGGTGATTTATTTGCTTCTTGTTATATGCATATTTGTTTACCGATACATACATGCATGGTTTAGAAAGTTAAATATTGTCGATTCTGATAGAACACTGATTCACCTCCCCCCTTTCAGTGTTCTCAGATCCCAACAAAAGAGTTTGGACCTTTTGGAGCTATAAAGATTGAACCTTCTTTTCATGAATCTACATCTACAACTGGTAAGAAAGACTTGAAATATTTATATGCAAAGGAATTAGACGATATGAAGAGAGAAGATGATGAGTTTGAGCAACTTGAAGCACTATTTGCTAGAAGAGTATCAAAAGGATCGGTAGGAAGTAAGTATGAAGGAAAAACACCTTTTAAATGTTTTGCATGCAATAAGATTGGTCATTTTTAATCTAGATGTCCTGAAAGGAATTCAAGATTTGAAGAAAGAGTTAAAAGATCATTTAAGCCTAATCGTGGATATCAGAACAAGTATAGATTCAATAAAAACTAATGCAGAGGGATCCCCTATTATAGAACTCTCAAGGGTCCAATCACTCAAGGTGACACTCCAGAGGATCCTTCTACATGCTAGGTGAAACCAACTCCCCATTCCAACTTCTATTGATCATGATTGACCCTCTCATCATTTGTTTAAGACTGCACTCTTAAGGTTTGATAACCTACTCACTCCTTTGGACCCTACTCTAGGATCAAAACTCAACTCTTAAGCCTCATCCATACCCTAACACCAAGGTAGAATCTTCCCACATTTAATTTTAAATCTCTACAATCCAATAGACTCCAAACTAGGTTCACAAGCCAAAAATGCTTAATACTTTGATTAAATAAAACCAAAGTTACCTTCTTGCTATCCTCTTAGATATACCTATACACAGAGGTATATAAATTTTGACCCAGTTCTACAATCCTCAATCTCTCTAGTGAGGTTATGAATAACTTGATTTGGAACAACATATCCATAATTTAGATAAATCCAACGGTTCAACTCTGCGATATGGCCTCCGCATCAGGCTACATTTTTAGTGACGGTCATTCTGTCATACTATGATAGTCTGTTGCTATCTTTGGAAACCCATTGGTTTAAGCCCTTCCTTGGGAAGTACCCTTGATACAACACATTAGGAAGGTTTTAAAAACACCAAATAACACTCCCCTAATCCCTTCTGGCCATCATACACTTTCTCATATCACACAAAGCCTTCTTCACTTTATTGTGATAGTCAAACTGCCTCTCTGTGACTGCAATAGTATCAAACCATCATGTAGCACATGCAAAAACCTTGAATGACACCTTGCACACACCTTGGATAGTTATAATACATCCTTTCCCTCATCCTTGCCAAAAATTAGGATTGGCTAATCAATAAAACAAAATATATCACATTTATAAGGTCACGGGTTACCCTCGTTCAAGGTTTTGGTAGATTTCACTAAAACTTTGATATCTTTATCAAATGAACACCAAATCAAATTCCACTGCATCCAAATTTTTTTTATATAATTCCTTTATCATCCCCAAAAAATAATATTTCAAAATACAAACATGAAATGCATCAAAATTAACAAAAGATCTGACTGTCCACATTGAAAACTCAGAAAATGCACATAAAAATATGGTTTTTATTGCTCCAAATGATTGCCTTCGACCATAAACTCACCATATTTATGAATATCATTTTTTTACATAATTTTATAGAATTTTGGGCCTAAAATACTGAACCATAACCACCCAACTACCTCTAACCACCTATTTTTTTCATTTTTTGCACTTTTGACAATAAAAGTTGCTCAAGATTGACAATTTCATTTGTCAATTTGGTACTTTGGAAACGAATCATCCTACCCAACCCAAATGATCATAAAATAAAATTTTAAACATTATTACATGATTTTATTCCTCACAAACCTATTTTACCCTTCAAAACCCAATTTTAGCCCTTTCTAGGCCTAATTGCCAATTTTGACAATTTTACACTTTTTGACTTTTTCATTACATTTCATTGCATTTATTGGCTCTAATGGCCATGATTAAATTTTATAAAGACCTGAAAGGCCTTTAAGACTTCATTTCCACTTGACTCTCCATGAGGGCCTATCAATGACCCTAGTGCACCTTGCCTCCCTAGGTCTTCATAGGTGCTTCATAGGTGTTCCATATGTGCTCCTGCACCATACTCCAGCGGACAAAAGATTCAAGGTCCCCTTGAAAGGCTGCCTCCTCTTTCTAGTCTTCCAATTCATAGGTACTTGTTGTTTGTACCCTGCAAGAAAATTTCCATGCTTTGGTGGCTCATTTCAACTCCTCCCAAGATAATGGTACTCAATATAAGCACCTCCAACATTATCATCCATGTAAACACTTAGCAAGCCTACATACAAATGATTAGAAAAAACAAATATAGTGTCATCATTGATTTCATTATCAGCCTGTTCCATCCAAGGAATCTTTTGTGCCATCATCTCAAGTGAGTCAACCCCACCATGGCTTCTCCATTCTTCCTCTATGGCTACATGCAATGCCCATAGATCAGGTTCTTCTCCTTCACCAAATTCATTCTCATTCTCATGCCATTCACCTTGGCATCTCAACTCATCATTCACCTTCAAGGCTTCCTCATTAGCCTTCTTCTTTGCTGCTATTAGCCTCTTCACAAGCCAAACTACCCTCTTTTGCACCCTCAAGTGCCAACTCTTCACTTTCCTCTCTAGGTTTTCCAACCTCAAATTCATTTGTGCTTCATGATGTTCATCTTCCTTTCTCAATTTCTCCCTCTCTTATGCAAGTCTTCTTAACTTGTCATTAATCTCACCAAGTTCTTTATTCAATCTACTCAACTCTTCTTCATCTATCCTCTTCCTCTCTTATTCTTTCTTCTTTCTCTCATCTTCTTTTCCTTTTTGCTTCCTTCCACCATCCAAGTATTCTATGAAAGCACTACACAACTCTCTTTCTAACCTTGTCAGGTACATCTTCTCACTTATCTAGGATTCCCACACACATATCCCTGACCTTTTGCTTGTTCTAATACCATCTGATGCAGAGGGATCCCCTATTCTAGACCTCTCAAGGGTTCAATCACTCAAGGTGACACTCCAGAGGATCCTTCTACATCCTAGGTGAAACCAACTCCCCATTCCAACTTCTATTTATCATGATTGATCATCTCATCATTTGTTTAAGACTGCACTCTTAAGGTTTGATAACCTACTCACTCCTTTGGACCCTACTCTAGGATCAAAACTTGACTCTTAAGCCTCCTCCATACCCTAACACCAAGGTATAATCTTCCCATATTTCATTTTAAATCCCTACAATCCACTAGACTCTCAACTAGGTTCACAAGCCAAAAATGCTTAACACTTTGATTAAATAAAACCAAAGTTACCTTCTTCCTATCCTCTTAGATATACCTATACATAGAGGTATATAACTTTTGACCCAGTTCTAAAATCCTCAATCTCTCTAGTGAGATTTGGAATAACTTGATTTTGAACAACATATCCAAAATTTATACAAATCCAACAGTTCAACTCCAATATATGGCCCCCGCATCAGGATACATTTTCTGTGACTGTCATTTTGTCACACTATGACAGTATGCTGCTATCTTCGGCAACCCACTAGTTTAAGCCCTTCCTTGGGAACTTCACTTTCTCCAAAACCTTATGAAGGTTGTAAAAACACTAAATAACACTCCCCTAAGCCCTCCTAGCCATCATAAACTTTTTCATATCACACAAATCCTTCTTCACTTGATTGTGACAGTCAAACTGGCCCTCTGTGACTGTAACAGTCTGAAACCATCATGTAGCATGTTCCAAAAGCTTTCATGACACCATTAAAACACCTTGGAAAGTTATAATACATCCTTTACCTAATCCCTACCCAAAATTAGGATTTTTTAATCAACAAAACAAAAGATATCACATTTATAAGGTCACAGGTTACCTTCGTTCAAGGTTCTGGCAAATTTCACTAAAAATTTGATATCTTAATCAAATGAACACCAAATCAAATGAAACCTCCTCGAAAAAAAATTAGATCATTCCTTTATCATCCCATAAAAATAATATTTCAAAATACAAACATGAAATACATGAAAATTAACAAAAGATCTGACTGTCCACGTTGAAAACTCAGAAAATGCACATAAAAATATGGTTTTTATTGCTCCAAATGATTGCCTTCAACCATACACTCACCATATATCTAAATATAATTGTTTTACATCATTTTATATAATTTTTGGCCTTAAAGACCGAACCATAACCACCCAACTACCTCTAACCACCTATTTTTATCATTTTTTGCACTTCTAACAATAAAAGTTGCTCAAAAAGTTGCTCAAGATTGACAATTTCATTTGTCAACTTGATAATTTGGAAAATAATCATCCTACCCAACCCAAATGATCATAAAATGAACTTTTAAACATTATTACATGATTTGATTCCTCACAAACCTATTTTACCCTTCAAAACCCAATTTTAGCCCTTTCTAGGCCTAATTGCCAATTTTGACAATTTTACACTTTTTGACCTTTTCATTACATTTCATTGCATTTATTGGCTCTAATGGCCATGATTACATTTTTTAAAGACCTTAAAGGCCTTTTAGACTTCATTTCCACTTGATTCTCCATGAGGGCCTATCAATGACCCTAGTGCACTTTGCCTCCCTAGGTCTTCATAGGTGCTTAATAGGTGTTCCATAAGTGCTCCTGCACCAAAAAGAAAGACAAATCATGCTTCATAGCAGATGAGGAAGGAATTACTGATTCAAATGATGAACTAGCAGAAAACTCTGCTAATGGATCTGGCAATGGGAAGGAATGGGTATTCTTGGTTATCAAGGAAAATGATCTAGAACTGGAAGAGATTGTACTCGAGGAGAAGGCACTTGCTGTTAAAATTGAGGAAAAGGATGAATGGGTAATTGACAGTGGTTGTTCACATCATATGACTGGAGATAAAGAGAAATTTGTTGGCATTCTACACTCTTATGAGAATAGTTGATGTTTTCATTGATGGTAACCAATTGACAATCATCTAGAAACCAACTGACAGTTACCGAAACCAACCAACAGTTACTAGCACTAGCAATAGACTTCTACATACATCGGCAGCAGTAACAATGCATACCGGAACTCAAGCCGACATGGGATAAACTTTTGTTTATTGTTTTATAATGTAATTATTTCTTGTAAAAGTCGACATGGCATATTGTAAAAGACTCATATGTGTATGAGATCTTATAGGTCTTTTTTGTAAGGAAGATAGATGATAAGTATAAGGCAATTTTGTATAAGGTGATAGTTGACAGCAAAGGTTTTGGTTATTGACTGAGCTTAAACTGGTACTGAACTTGGCATGATATATTTTGTTTTGAAGTAGCACATTGTATTGGATTTAATCATCCATTTTGTAAGTCAGTGAAACTTCTATTTTGTAGTTGAGCAGTGAGCTCTAGGCTATTGGCCTCATTGCATGTGCAGGCCCCTCATGTAAGTAATATTTATTCATTGGCCAGTGAGTGAATATTGTGGGTCACAAATCCCACCGAGGTTTTTCCCACACTGGGTTTCCTCATTAAATATCTTGTGTTATGTTGTGTTCTCTATGATGTCTTTGTTATTCTTATTTGTTGCATTAATTCTTATTTACCGGTACACTATTTTGGGATGCAAAGTTCTTAATACGTATAAATATTATGTTAACCGATTATACGCTTATTCACCCCCACCTCTCAGTGTCTTTGGGACTATCATTGATTCTAACAAAATTTTTGTCTTCGCAAGAATTTGATAGTGGACTAGTTAGATTTGGAGATGACAAGCCATGTATGATCAAAGGAAAAGGAATTATTTCATTGGATGATAACAACAATACTGACAATGTTTATTATATTGAAGGTTTGAAGAATAATCTTTTGAGTGTAGGACAATTGGTAGATAAGGGATTTCAATTACATTTTAAGGATGGAAAATGAAAAATCATTAATAGATCTGGCTTGGAGATTGCAACCGTACACAGACAAAAGGTAACATATTTCATTTGAACTCTGGTGAGAAGAAATGTTTTATTACACAAATTGATGAGAGTTGGCTATGGTATAAAAGGTTGTGTCATGTCCATTTTGATTGTATTGTGAAGATCAGTTCAAGTAAGGTTTTTAGAGATATACCTAAGATTATGAAGCCCTATAATCTGGTATGTAAAGAATCTCAAATGGGTAAACAGGTCAAAACCTCTTTTAGTAGTATACAAGATAAATCAAATGATGTTCTTTATCTTATTCATATTAATTTGTGTTGCCTTGCTAGAGTTAAAATTTTTCACGGTGATAGATATTTCATGCTAATCATTCATGATTATTCTAAAATGATGTGGGTTACTATTTTGAGAGAAAAATTTGAAGCATTTGAAAAGTTTAAAAAAGGCTAAAGTGGAAACTGAGACAAGATTGAAGATTAAAAGTTTGAGATCAGATCATGGTGGAGAATTCACATCAAGTCAGTTTAATAAATTTTGTGACAAGCATGGTATAAGAAGACAACTTTTTGCTCCCCATACACCTCAGCAAAATGGAGTTGTGGAAAGGACAAACATAAATATCTTGGTTGTTGCTATAACAATGATGATGGAAACAAATCTACCTCATATCTAATGGAGAGAAGCAGTGAGTACAATGGTTTACACATTCAACATAGTAAATATCAAAGGAGAAACTGATAAGACACCTTATGAATTATGGTTTGGCAATACACCTACAGTTAAGTATTTCAGAATTTTTGGTAGTAAAAGTTATATCAAGAGAGATGATACTATTGGGAATTTTGATCCTAGAAGTGATGAAGGCATATTTCTTGGTTATTCTAATGAAAGAAAAGCATATAGATTTTATAACAAGAGATTGGAGAGAATTGTGGAGAGTGCTAATGTCAAAGTAGATGGGCTGAACAAAACTCAAATCAAAGTTTATGAGAAGGAACCGGAAGTGGAAATGATTATATCTGAACCGGTAGCACCTTGACTAGAACAAAGAGTTGAATCACTTACTCCAGAAACATCACAAAATTCTATAGTAACTGAAGAACAAGGAAGATGAACAGAGAGTCAGAAGACTCCTAGGTATGTGAGATTGAATCATTCTCAATATCAAATCATTGGGGATAAGAGCAATGGAGTGATGACAAGAAGAATATTGGAAAATAATGAGGTACATTTAATTTCACAAGTTGAACCGGTATTAGTAATTGAGGCATGTAAAGATAAATTTTGGTTACAAGATATGGAAGAAGAATTAGATCAGATTGAGAAAAATAGCACATTGACTTTGGTTCCCCAGCCTAAAAAAATGTCATTGGAACTAAATGGGTTTTTAGGAGTAAATTGAATTTGGATGGTCAAGTTATAAGAAATAAGGCTAGATTGGTTTGTAAAGGATATCTTAGAAGGAAGGAATTGATTATGGAGAAAATTTTGCACCAATAGCTAGGATTGAAGCTGTAAGATTATTTCTTGCCTATGCTACTTATAAAAACTGCAAGGTTTATCAGATGGATGTTAAATGTGCATTCTTGAATGGGGATCTTGATGAAGAAGTTTACACTGGGAAACCTAGTGGTTTTTCACTATCAGATGATGATGATATGGTTTGCAGGTTAAGGAAATCTTTATATGGATTGAAACAAGCACCTAGAGCTTGGTATGCAAGGTTGGATAAATATCTTTTGAATCTTTGGTTTTACTAAAGGAAGTGCTGATAGTAATTTATATTATAAAATCACTGATGATGATATATTTATTGTTGAATTATTTGCTGATGACATTATATTTGGAGGTGAAGATAAATTATGCATAGAATTTTCTAAGAATATGGAAAAATATTTTGAGATGTCTATGTTTGGTGAGGTGAAATTTTTCTAAGGTTTGCAGATTATGTAGACTGACAAAGGTATTTTTATCTATCAAACTAAATATGCTAAGGAATTGTTGAAGAAATTTGGTATGGGAGATTCTAAACCAATAAGTACACCTATGGTTACAAGTGAGAAATTGACAAGAAAAGATGTTTCTCCACCGGTAAATCCTACAAGATATAAATCTATGATTAGAGGTCACTTTATTTAACTCAAACTAGGCCTACCATTATGAATGTTGTTTGTATTGTTTTAAGATTTTAGAGTGATCCTAGAGAAAATCATGAGATGGTGGTGAAAAGGATTTTTAGATACTTGCAAGGTACAACAGAATATGGCTTATGGTACCCTAAGAATGATGACTTTACTTTATGTGCATATATAGATGCTGATTGGGATAGAGATGTTGATGACCAAAAAAGTACTTCTGATGGAGCTTTCTGCCTTGGAAAGAAGTTAGTTTCATGGATTAGCAAGAAACAGTCATGTACTTCTTTATCTACTATTGAAGTTGAGTATGTTTTTGTTGCTACTAACTGTACACTGTAAGTTTTATGGATGAAGCAAATGCTGAAGGATATAAAGGTGGATTGTGACGCATTGGTTGTTATTCACTGTGATAACTCTACTGCTATTGATATATCAAAGAATCTGGTATTTCATTCTAAGACAAAGCACATATTTATCAAGTACAAATTTTTGAAGGAGAAGGTGGAATAAAATGAAGTTAAATTGGTTTATGTGAACACTAAAGAACATATTGCAGATATTTTCACTAAACCTTTATCCAAGGAATCATTTGAGTACCTAAGAGATAGATTCGGGGTTTTTGCCCCTCTGGTAGAGATTTGATTGATGCGGTTTAGCATCACTCTGACATGCACTATCAAAGATACTATTCATTCTGGCACTGATGTGGGATGCTACTGCTCAGGGGGAGTAGTTAGATTTGAGATTCAGAGGCTTATGTTTTTGCTTTGATATTTCTGTTAGATTTTTGGCATTGATGTCAAAGTGGGGAGATAGTGATGTGAAAAAGTAAATATCAAAGGGGGAGAAATATCATTCATAGAGGGAGCGATATTGATAATCAAAGATATATGCAGACAAATGTGGGTTGTCTTCCATAGGGGAAGAATTATTTGGCATTTCTTGGTACTTAGATATTTTTCACATCTAGTGTTCCCATCAATGCCAAAGGGGGAGATTGTTGGCCATTTGGTGGAATTGATTATGTGTTGCACTGATGTTTTGTCATTGATGTCAACACTATCTATTTGGATGTTTTATCACCACTCTTTTGGTTCTCAATAGGCTGAGTGGTTTCTGGTTTACTTGGATCCAACATAATCTGATAGATTCTGGTATAATCTGATGATGGAATTGGCTTGTTCATCACACTTATACTCATATTTGGTTAGTTGGTTTTGGTCTAGTGATTGGATGCTATTCTTCTTTCTTAGAAGATTGGTTTCTAAATCTGGCGAGGGTTTCACTGGTAGAGCTTTTTATGGAGATCTTTGATGAATTGAATAAGTGGTGTTGGTGCATCTTCTGATGATGTTTTAGGATGTTCTTAGTGACCATGTTTGAGACTTGGCATTTGGAGATCATTGTTGAAGTGTGTGAACCTATACTTAGTCTTGGTTGATCTAGGTTATGCACCGACATTAATGTGATGTGTGGATAGGACTTATTGTTGTATTTCTGGGATGTCTTATGTGTCGGATATTACTTGTTTGGTCTAAAGCCGACATGGTTTGTAATTATGTGTTGGTAGTGGGCCAACATCCCTCGTGGGGATTTGTGACATGGTTTAACAACCTCCTATGGATTCTATAAGTCTAATGGTTGTATCGAGCATTGAAAGGTTGATCTTTTGGTGCAACGACAACCCTAGCTTGTAACAAATGGTATCAAAGCTTGGTCACAGGTTCGAATCACGTAGTTCATGGTGAGTGACACTATGAGGGAGATTGTTGGAAGTGGGCCAATATCCCTCATGGGGATTCATGACATGGTTTAACAACCTCATGTTGATTCTATAAGTCTAGTGGTTGTATCGGGCATTGAAAGGTCAATATTTTGGTGCAACAACAACCTTAGCTTATAACATTATGTAATTAGTTTATTATTTGGTGGTCGACTTGATTGTTTATGGTCGAGGGTTTGTATAAATATGATGTAAGATCTCATTGCAGATCATCATGGTTAATGAAAGAGGTCATGGTAAAGGAATGTAATGTGCGAATAATGTAATATCAATCAGGAAGAGGAGTTGGTCTATCATTAGAGATCAAATTGGGTTTGTGTAAGAGGATTTAGTCCTCTGATATTGAGCTTAATCGGAACTATACTCAGACATAGGAGATGCTATCTTTGCAATTCAATAGTTCTCTGGATTGTAGTCTAGATTTATATGTAGTCAATGAGGCTCCTTTTGTGATGAGCAGTGTGCTCTACATTGTTGGCCTTCCTGCAAGTGCAGACCCCTTTATTGTAAATCACATACTTACTAAAAAAGTACTATATAACTGTGGGTATTCTTCCCACCATGGTTTTTCCCTTTATTGGGTTTTCCATGTACAAATCTTGGTGTTGTGTGAATGGATTTTATTCTGTGATTATTCTTTATGCTTAATTGGATTAACTGCTATTTCAGTATTATTGTTTTGGGTTTCAATATTAAATTTTAAATTTATAATGCTTCTGGTAATCTGTGACAACTGATTCACCCCCCTCCCCCCCCACCATCTCAGTTGTTTTTCGGTTATCTGAACTATCTAACACAACATACTCTAAATTCGACAAGGAACTGATAATGGCCTCCAATGCTTGATTGTTCTCCTATTGCTCCCTCTTTTGATCATCTGAAAAAATCCCAATAGGCAAGTTATATTTAGTAACAACATGTTCCCAATATTGACTTCCTAAGCTCTTGATATAGATCTTCATCCTATCACTCTAGATTTTGTAATTTTCCCTATTGAATTTTGGACCTTCTTTCTTCATCATGATCTCCTAGATTTTTTCCTCAAGTTGTTAGGCTTAAACATGAGAGGACCTAAACAGATCCAATACCAATTGATAATATGATGAAACAATAAGGATACAATAAACTAATGAGAGGGGGGGGGGGGGTGGTGAATCAGTAGATAGAAAACAAACTAAATCCCAAACTTAATCCCAACTCATAAACCAATCACTGAACTAACCGGTTTAAACATTGTATCTAAAACTATTACTGAATTGTCAAACTTTACCAATTGATAAAAATGACAATGATATAATGTAACAAATATGAAACTCACATACCATTTAACCAAAACATTAAATCACTTTACTAACATTAGTAATAGCCCATTTTAGATCACTTCCAGTCATCTAATCATATCTAGGTGTCTTTCCCAGTTAATCATATCAACCATATCAAAACATATCCACAAAATCATTCACCACTTAACACAATGATTTTTCACATGGAAACCCAAATGGGAAAAACCATGGTGGGGTTGAATACCCACAAGTATTCTAAACTCTTCTAAAGTTGGCCCTGTTAGGAGCCAAACCTTGTTAGAAGCTTATTAAATAATGTCTTGTTAAGAATAGATCCGGTTAGGAAACACCCGGTTAAGGGATTGTCTACAATACTCTGTTAAAGGCAATACCTTGTTAGGAGTAACGTCGATAGAGGAATTCAAATCCAAGCTAATGGATCACCTAGTTAGAGGATTTAGACAACACCAAGCCTGTTAAAGCTTACTCAATTAGGGAATTTAATTGTTGTAATGGTTAGAGAATAACAAGGTTTTTGTTGATTTGGTAATAGCACTATCTTTATTAGTCAGATCATTTTATGCTCCTATTGTTAGTCTGTTCAAATAACCAGAAGACAACTGAGAGGGGGGTGGTGATTGAGTTCTCATAGATTACCAGAACCATTATCAATTAAAACTTTAATACCAAAACACAAATCATTAATACCAAAATAGAAGTTAAACCAACTCAGCATAAATACTACTCACAAAATAAATACCATCCACATGACACCAAAATTTATACATGGAAACCTAGTAAAGGGGAAAAACCACGGCGAGAAGCCTACCCATAGTCAGATAATACTTCTGCAGTATGTGAATTACAATTGACGGGCCTACACTTGCCAGAAGGCCAACAGCCTAGAGTAGACTTCTTATCACAAAAGGAGTCTCATTGAATACATATAAATCCAGACTACAATCCAGAGAAGTGTTGAACTGCAAAAGATAGCATCTCCTATGCCACAGTACAATTCTAGTTAATCTCAATACTGAAGGACTAAATGCTCCTACATAATATCAATTCAATCTCCAATGATCAACCAAATCATCTTCTTGAATGATATTACATTATTCTCACATTACATATCCATTTCCCTTCATCTCTACTGCATATTATGATCTACAATGAGTTACATCTATATATACAAACCCTCGACCATAAATAATTAGTTCAGCCACCAGATAATAAACCAATTACATAATTATAAAACATGTCGGCCTTAGACCAAACAAACAATATTCAACACATAAGACATCCCAGAAACGTATCGAGAGGTCCAATACACATGTTACATTAAATTCGGTCCATAACCTAGATCAACTGGGACCCAGTATAGGTCCACACACTAAATCAATGATCTCCATCTGCCAAGTCTTGAACATTATTACCATTAGCATCCCGAAACTCCACTAAAAATTACACCAACACCACTTATGCATATCATCAAAGATCTTCATCAAAATCTTTTCCAGTGAAACCCTCGCCGAAACCAAAAGCCAAGCTTCCAAGCAAACATGATAGCATTCGATCACTAGACCAAAATCAACTGATTGAATATGAACATGAGTATCATGAATAATCCAATTCCATAACCAAATCATACTGGATCATGTCAGATCCAAACCAATTCGAAACCACTCAACCTCCCAGGACCAAAAGGGTGTCGATAAAGCATCCAAACAACTAGTGTTGGCATCAATGACAAAACATCAATGCAACACATAATTAATTCCTCTAAATGGACAACAATCTCCGCCTTTGGCATTCATGACAACACTAGATGTGAAAAACATCTAAGTACCAAGAAAAGCCAAACAAGTCTCCCCCGATGGAAGAAAGTGAACAATCTCCCACTCAAAGATATAGAAATATAATTCTAAAACAAAGACCAAAATCCCCCTGTGAATAATATCTCTATAAATCTCTAAATTATACATATATCTCTCCCCTTTACTTTTCAGTTTTCACATCAATATCTCTCCCCCTTTGACATCAATACCAAAAATCTGATAAAAATATCAAAGAAAAAACATAAACCATTTAATCACAAAGCTAACTACTCCAGCTGAGCAGTAGAATCCCCACATCAATGCTAGAATGAATAGTATCTTTGATAATGCATATCGAATTGATGCCAAACTGCATCTATCAAGTCTCTACCGGAGGGGCAAAAACTCCCAATTTGTCTCTCAAGTACTCAAATGATTCTTTAGGCAAAGGTTTAGTTAAAATATTTGTAATCTTCTCTTTAGTGTTCACATAAACCAGTCTAACTTCATTTGCTTCCACCTTTTCCTTCAAAAATTTGTATTTGCAAGATATGTGCTTTGTTTTTGAATGAAATACCAGATTCTTTGATATATCAATAGCAATAGAGTTATCACAGTGAATAACTAGCGGTGCATTACAATACACCTTTATATCCTTCAATATTTGTTTCATCCATAAAATTTGTGTAGGGTTAGTAGCAATAGTAACATACTCAGCTTCAACAGCAGATAAAGAAGTATATGACTGTTTCTTGTTGATCCATGAAACCAACTTCTTTCCAAGAAAGAAAGATCCACTGGAAGTACTTTTTTGGTCATCAACATCTCCAACCCAATCAACATCTGTATATGTACATAAAGTAAAGTCATCATCCTTAGGGTGCCACAAACCATATTCTGATGTACCTTGTAAGTATCTAAAAATCCTTTTATCGCACTCTCATGATTTTCTCTAGGATCACTCTAAAATCTTGAAACAATATTCATTATTTCAGGCCTATTCTAAGTTAAACAAAGCAGACCTCCAATCATAGATTTGTATCTTGCTAGATTTACTAGTGCAAAAGAATCTTTTCTTGTCAATTTCTCACTTGTAACCATAGGAGTACTTACCAGTTTAGAGTCTCCCATACCAAATTTCTTCAACAATTCCTTAGCATACTTAGTTTGACAAATGAAAATACCTTTGTTAGTCTGAGTAATCTCCAAATGTAAGAAAAATTTCATCTAACCAATCATAGACATTTCAAATTCATTCTCCATATTCTTAGAAAATTTTATGCATTACTTATCTTCACCTCCGAAAATAATATCATCAACAAATATTTCAATAATTAGTATATCATCATTAGTTATTTTATAATATAAATTACTATCAGCATTACCCTTACTAAAATCAAGCTTCAAAAGTGATTTATCCAACCTTGCATACCAAGCTCTAGGTGCCTGTTTCAATCCATATAAAGTTTTCCTTAACCTGCAAACCATGTTTGTATCAAATGATAGTGAAAAACCATCAGGTTTCTCAATATAAACTACCTAATCAAGATCTCCATTCAAAAATAGACATTTAACATCCATCTGATAAACCTTGTAGATTTTATAAGAAACTTAGGGAAGAAATAATCTTACAGCTTCAATCCTAGCTACAGGTGCAAACGTCTCTCCGTAATCAATTCCTTCCTTCTGAGAATATCCTTTACAAAATAATCTAGCTTTATTCCTTATAACTTGACCATCCTCATGCTATACACAATGCACCACTAAGAGGGGGGGGTGAATCAATGGTTCTCAAACTTTTCCCTTTCACTCTCCTATGTATGCATATCAGTTATTAGATCTAACTAGGAACAGACTTACCGGTTAGTGAGGAGACCAACTCAAATGTAAACACACACAAGGGGCATCACATAACTTTAGCATGTATGAGGAAAACCCAAGATGGGAAAAACCTCAATGAGAAATGTTGTTGGAGTCTACTGCTCCAATCTAGCCTCACAATAAAAAACTATTACAATGTTTAGGGCAGAAACCCTTAACTTGTTTATGGGCTACAACCCAAAGGAGAAACAACCTCTGCACCAAGATACAACTCAGTGTTTACAATATTAACTTCAATTACAAAAGTAATTTTCTTGTTACAAGTGAATCTTGCAACCATTTCATATACCTTACTCTAACGGTGAGATACCTTCTCTGCTACACTGACTCACTCTTTTGTTGCTCTCATTTGCTGCTTAACTACTGATAAACTCTCCCAGTACACCTCTCCTCTTCTTTTTCTCTGTTGGATCTCCACCTTATTGTCTTCTCTTCACTAGTACAACACTTTGCTGATTTTCTTTCTTCCTTCTCTGCAACTTCCTTCTCTTTTGCTCTGCTAGTATGGACACCATCGGTTCTTCTCTTCTACCAGTTGAACACTTCAACCATGTTCTCCCTCACTCTCACTCTCTTCTAAGATACTCGTTGAGAACTTGGCTTATTTTCTCTCACATGCAGAAGTAACATTCAATCACTTCACAACAACACACTCTTCTTCCATTCAGCATCAAATAAACAATGTCTTTGCCCTACATATTTATAGATTGATTTTCCCACCAAAAGCCAATTTAAAATCTAGGCGGTTACGGTTTCTTCATGCCCTTCAAGGTAAACCAAATCCAATCAGATCTTTCCTAATTTGATCTCTTTGACAACCAACTGTACAGCTCTACCATTAGTGCACCTTCTTGATCACGCCTTCTATCTCTGATGATCTTTATTTTCCCTTATTGGTTGATTTCTTAGTCAACCACCAAGATTAGTCTTGTTGTTTCCTTCATCCACTTCGATCTTCTTAATCACTCTCAGTTGGCTCTTAATTATCCTCTAGACCTCAAGCCGCAAACTTATGCAATGGCTCTGCAACACGTCCCATGATTTGTGGGATCTTCCATTAATGTTGACCAAATCTACAACAACCCCATCAGTGTACATTGCTTCTTCATTCAAATGTAGGTTCACCACCTTGACTCCATGTGGAATCCATGTCGACCGACTGCCATCTTGACTCTTCAAGTCAGTCTAGATAATATCACCGACCAAACACTCTACCGGTTTCTCTTTTGTGTCAGTTTACTAATCCTGTCGGTATCTCACATTCTACTGGTTAACCTTCATGTCTGCACTTAGCTGAACTACTAGAGGAACCCCTTAACCGGTTTTTTGACATGTCCATCCAAAATATGCACATTCCCACAAGGCGGGAAGACATCTGCATCTGCACCTTGTCCTTATTAATGGTGAGCATTCATACCGATAAAACCTCTTGATGACACAAGTCATCATCCTTCATAGGAATCTACCTTTAGTTAGGCCACATTCCTATGTTTGTATCTGCTCAACCTTGCCTTCTCATTGATCAGTTCGCACCATATCTCAGCTAGTTTGTCAAGATGATAAACACATTAATCCTCTTTTGTAAAGGCAACTCAACATGCCTTCTTTGTCGGTCTAGTGCATAACCCTGATCTCATGCACATAAAGAATTCCCTCAATTTATTAGTAGATCTGGTGTGAACCTTCAAACACCTGCCTTTACATCTTCTTCCTTATCTCATAGAGATATGATTCACACAATGCATAATAGGAGATAAGATCCACTTACCTATGGAGTGACACCATCTTCTTTCTGCAATGTACTCATGTAACTTCCCGATTTGTACAACATATCTTCAACTAGGCACATGTGATCTGATGTGGGCACATTCACTGTCAGTCATCTCTTCATATGGTGACTGCATCCTTCATCTGGTGGGAGTCCTGCTATTATGTAACCTCACAACATTTTGGTGACCTGTTCATTCTTCTCTTCTGGTGTTGATGTGATTTAGGTAACATTCTGCCTCTTCATGAAAAACAACATCCAAGCATCTTTCCTAGTGTCAACACTTCACTTTCCAGTTGACATACTCTTCTTGTTGGTGATACACTGTGTCGGTACTGGTAACCTTACCATTCCATCCACACAAGTCAGGCACAAACTTGTGTACCAGTGACTACACTGATCATCTTCCTTACCTTAATGGTATCCTATAGTACAAGGTGATATCAAGGATATCCCAGCCTGTACTCCTCCTTGACAGATTTTCACATACATCTCTCATACTAGTAGTCATCCCATACCGGTTGACATCTATGACAACACAATGCCAACAATCTCTCCCTTTGGCATTGATGTCAACTCATGTAGTATCCGACATACTACATAATCTTTCTCCCCCTTTGTATGATCCAATGGATTCTCACACATGTAGTATGTGGTATACTACAAAATCCTTCTCCCCCTTTGACAACAATGGCAAAGGGAATTGATAGGGTATCATTCCTCTTTGTATTTGCTAGGTAATGATAGAATTCTTTCTCCCCCTTTATCTTTACCAGATGTCTCTCCTTCTTTGATACCAATTGTTTCATTTTGTTATATTTACTCAAGTGACAACACTTGAGATGGAGGACTCAACCATCAACTGACACCAATTGAGCATCCAAATTTTATACCATTTGTTAAACTACTCAATTTCAGAGGGATGTGCCAGTGAACATTACTCTCCTATCGGTCAACCTACATCACCTCATGTTTGATCCCAACTTTCTTGAGGAATCAAATGTGATTGTACTACTAATACAACCAACCAACTAAGTAGGAATCAAATGTGATTGTACTATGAATACAACCAACCAAATGATAGGTAGATACCCCTTAAAATGAAATTTTGCTCGGTATTCCTTCTGTAACTTTTCATCATCTGCAGTTTTGGGTAGTCAAAGAACTTACTCTTCCAGGTTCAAGCATCCTAGTACTGCATCATAGCCACTTGAACTCCCCCTAATTCATACATCTCAGGTTCTCAACTCTGGTGAGGTCTAATACTTGGGGATCCAATCATCTCAATGTACTAGTTGCATTGTGCATAAGTGATCATCTGATGATCTTTAGCTCCATTATTTCACCACAACCTATGACATGATCCTGAATCTTCATAATTCCGTACAATAAAATCATTATGCCATATATCAAAGTGGTTAGCCCATAGATATATATGCATGTATGATCAGCTACCAGGCCAACATATGTCATTCACATATTTTCCAATACCACCTGAGACATAAACTCCACATTCCATGTTACTGGGGTTAATGCAATGATCTCCAACTTCATTGTCTTACATAACCTACAAATACCTGTTAGCATATATGTCAGTAACATCTTGCAAATACTAGTTAACATCTAATACCAATTGTTAATCTCCACTTATTGACACATGTAGCAGTGATCCAACACTAATCTATAGGTGTGTAGTTAAGGCAGCCTCTACACACACGTATCATCTCATTTCCATCCTTCATACTGACAACAACATGTTCTTCCATGTTGCCTTCTTCACTGGGGGATTAATGATAAATTCAATGTGCTAGTCCCCCTAAATCCTACATCTCCTTTAGGCCGTAGGAGATATCACCTATGTGTTGAATGCAAAGTGTTGATCCATGCTCTTATCTTCCGGCTTCTTCCTCCATGTTTTCTTGATTTCTTTCCTTTCCACATCTGCAGTCTTGGCAATAGGATTGACCTTCTTCTCCTCATTGGTCCTTTCTCTACAGATAGTGCTATAGTGACATACATCATCCATGTCAATCTCATGACTGAGGAACCTTCTAACATACCAGTTTGTTATTCCTTTTCTGACCATGCCACTTTGTCTGATTACCGATTTACTTGAATTCCTTGATTGTGCAGGATCATTTCTCCTCGCGTTCCATGTAGGCCTATGCTACTCATATCCCCTATAACTGCTCTCACTTTGAGCATGATTAATCCTCCGATTGCCATAGGACTGAAAGTTATTCCTTCTACAATCATAACTTCTATGGCTGGGTCTATTGTAGTTATAACATACAACATTTCCAAAACCAAAAGAGGGGGTATGCATGCTTCTTCCCCTAGATGCACAATGCTCATATGGATTAAATCTATAGCCATCTGATTTAATATGCCTAGGAAGCACACTTTGTCTATTCCTAGACCTCATTTTACACTCTTCTACCTTATGGCCATAATCATAACATCCAAAACAATAACTGGAGAAAAGAGTCTTATTACTTACAAATTTATTCTGCCAAACATGAGGTGTTTTTACCGGTTTGGCATCTGCATTTCTACTTCCCCACGAATGGATCTAGGATTGTCCATTCTCTGTAGATCTTCCATCTGAGCTCTTCTTCTGCCATGCATGTCTTTACTTGGTGGCAACAACATTTCTTTTTATTCTACCAATAGGAGGTCTTTTCCTATTCATGCTATCGGTAACATTGTCTTCCCTCATCTTTCCTTTTCCCATTAGATCTGCATTGTATCTCCATGCAACACTAGCTATCCTCTTCATGTTTTTACCATTTGAAGTTAGGTCAACCTTCTTTCTTGGAGTATCTTTGACTGTGAAGGTTTGGCTATTTCCATTTTCATTTGAGGATACAAATTGAATATCTTTATGGGAGGTCTTCTTTCCTATAGAGCATTCACCGACAATACATCCTAATCCTCCACTATCCTTGGAATGTTTTTGTTTACTTATCATTTTGTCCAAGGCCTTAGTATTGCCATCATACCAGATCCTTATCTTGAGATCATTTTGACATTTCTCAAGTTCTTTCCTGATGCTCTCAATTTTCTCTTTCAGCTTCAGACACTCTTTGTCCTTTGTTTCCACTTCTAGATGGAGATCCTCACATTTTCTCTCCTTATCATCAAAGACTGATTTCCACTCATCAATCAATTCCTTTGCCTCTTCAAGTTGAGATGTCAATAGGCAGATATTTTTATTTGATTCTTCAAGGCATATTCTTAACCAACTGCATTCATCATGATATGAATCTTTGTAATTCTTAAAATCTTTTCTAACACTTTGCAGCTCATCTAGTGCACTTGCTAGTTCACTTTCAAGATCTACTTTGGCTTCATCCTCATCATCACTCCCAAACACATCTTGTTAATGGGGTCTGTCTTCCTTGTCACACTCTGATGTGTGCACATCACTTTCTCTCTCTTGTGCCATGAAGAGATGAGTTTCCTCTTCATCAAAATTGCAACAGTGGACCAAACTGCTATCAACACTTCCACATGTGTCTACATTATTGTCTTTCATGCTTCCACAATCTGATTCAATAGTGTATGGCTCATTTCCATAAAGATTCTTTTGTCTAATCCATATACTCTTTTCTATTTTCCATCTATCCACCTATGAGGAGACATCACCAGTGAGCCCACTGAGTATGGCCTTCATGGCTTCTTCATTACATATGCATCTTCTTTCATCTTCAGATCTAGAGGGAGGATTGACATATCTAGGGAGATCATTAACAACATCCATCCAAACATCATACCCCAGGGAGGATAGGAATACTTCCATTCTGCAGCTCCAAATAGCATAGTTTGATCCATAAAAAAAAGGAGTAGGGAATGATATTAAACAAACCATTGTGTCCTTAAGCCCGAATCTACCCAAGCTGGAGAAATCTCATCTAACTAGGAACCTAGGCTCCTATACCAATTTTTAGACACAATGCACCACTAAGAGGGGGGTGAATCAGTGGTTCTCAAACTTATCCTATGTATGCATATCGGTTATTAGATCTAACTCAGAAAAAAATTGTCAGTTAGTGAGGAGACCAACTCAAATGCAAACACACACAAGGGGCATCACATAACACTAGCATGTACGAGGAAAACCCAAGATGGGAAAAACCTCAATGAGAAATGTTGCTAGAGTGTACTACTCCAATCCAGCCTCACAATGAAAAACTATTACAATGTTTAGGGAACTAACCCAGGGAGCACCAACCCCTGATTTAGGGCACCAACCCAATGAGAACCAACCCCTAACTTGTTTATGGGCTACAACCAAAAGGAGAAACAACCCCTACACTCATCTACAACTCAGTGTTCACAATAATAACTTCAATTACAAAAGTAGTTGTCTTGTTACAAGTGAATCTTGCAACCATTTCATATACCTTACTCTACCAGTGAGATACCTTCTCTTCTACATCAACTCACTCTTCTAGTGCTCTCATTTTCTTCTTAACTACCGATAAACTCTACCGGTACACTTCTCCTCTTCTTCTGCTCTGCTGGATCTCCACCTTACTCTCTTCTATTCACCAGTACAACACTTTGCCAATTTTCTGTCTGCCTTCTCTTCTGCTCTGTTGGTATGGACACTACCGATTATGCTCTTCTATCGGTTGAACACTTCAACTAGGTTCTCCCTCACTCTCACTCTCTTCTCAAATACTCATTGAGAACTTGGCTAATTTTCTCTGAGATTGATTTTCCCACTAAAAGATAATTCAAAATCTAGGTGGTTAGGGTTTCCTCATCCCCTTCAAGGTAAACCAAATCTAATCAGATCTTCCCCAATTTGATCTCTCTGATAGCCAACTCTACAGCTCCACCATTAACACACCTTCTTGATCACACCTTCTATCTCTGGCGATCTTCTTTTTCCCTTATTGACTGATTTCTTGGTCAATCACCAAGATCAGTATTGTTGTTTCCTTCATTTGCATCGATCTTCTCAATCATTCTCAGCTGGATCTTAGTTGTCCTCCAAACCTCGAGCTACAAACTTCTGTAACGTCTCTGCAACATGTACCATGATTTGTGGGATCTTCCATTAATGTCAAAAAACTCTGCAACAACCCCGTCAGTGTACATTCCTTCTTCATTTGAATGTAGGTTCGCCACCTTGAGTCCATGTGGCATCCATGTCGACCAACTGCCAGCTTGACTCTTCATGTCATTTGTGATAAGATCACTGACCAAACACTCTACGAATTTTTCTTCTCTGTCGGTCTACTAACCCTATCGATATCTCACATTCTACCGGTTAACCTTTATGTTTGCACTTAGGTGAACTGCTAGAGGAACCCCTTAACTAGTTTTTTGACATGTCTATCCAAAATCTGTATATTCCTACAAGGTGGGAAGAGATATGCATCTGCACCTTGTCCATATTACTAGTGAGCATTCATACCAATAAAAACTCTTGATGACACAAGTCATCAACCTTCACCAAACTCTAACTTCAGTCAAGCCACATTCCTATGTTTGAATCTGCTCAGCCTTTCCTTCTCCTTGATCAGCTCAGACCATATCTTAGCCAGTTTGTCAAGATGACAAACACATCACTCTTCCTCTATAAAGGAATATTAACATACCTTCTTTGTCAGTCTAGTTCATAACCTTGATCTCATATACATAAGGCATTCCCTCAATTCATTGGTAGATCTGGTGTGAACCTTCAAACACGTGCCTTTACATCTTCTTCCTTATCTCACAGAGCTATGATGCACACAATGCATAATGGGAGATATGCTCCACTTATCAGTGGAGTGACACCATCTTCTTTTTGCAATGTACTCTTGTGACTTCCCTGTTTGTGCAACATATCTTCAAATAAGTACATGTGATTTGGTGTGGGCACATTCACTATCAATCATCTCTTCATATGGTGACTACATCCTTCATCTGGTGGGAGTCCTACTTTTCCGCAACCTCACAACATTCTAGTGACCTATTCATTCTTCTCTTCCGGTGTTGATGTGATTTAGGTAACACTCTGTCTCTTCATCACAAACAACATCCAAACATCTTGCCCATTGTCAACACTTCACTTGCCAGTTGACATAATCTTCTTGTTGGTGATACACTGTGTCAGTACTGGTAACCCTACCATTCCATCTGCACAAGTTAGGCATAAACTTGTGTATCGATGACTCCAGTGATTATCTTCCTTACATTAACAGTATCCTATAGTAGAAGGTGATATCAAGGATATGTCAACCTGTACTCCTCCTTGACTGAGTTGCACATACATCTCTCATACCGGTAGTCATCCCATACCAGTTGGCATCAATGACATCACAATGCCAACACCTCATTCAATTTATTCCTAAAAACCCATTTAGTTCCAATAATATTCTTATTTTTAGGCCGGGGAACCAAAGTCCATGTGTTATTTTTCAAAATCCAATCTAATTTTTCTTCCATAGCTTTTAACCAATATTCATTTTTACATGTCTCAATTATGGATACCAGTTGAGCTTGTGAAATTAAACATACCTCATTAGTTACCAATATTCTTCTTGTCATTACTCCATTGTTCTTATCCCCAATGATCTGATCTTCTAAATGATCAATCTCATATACCTAGGATTCCTCTGACTCTTTGTTCCTCTTCCCTGATCTTCAGTTACTGTAGAGTTCTTTGGTACTGCCGGAGTAACTGGTTCAACTCGCTATCTTGGTAAAGGTGCTACTAGTTCAGATATAATTATTTCCACCATTGATTCCTTCTCATAAAATCTTATTTGACTTATGTTTAACTCATCTACTTTGACAATAGCACTCTCCACAATTCTCTGCAATCTCTTGATATCATTGGATCAAATTTTCCAATGATATCATCTCTCTTGATATAACATTTACTACCAAAGATTTTGAAATACTTAACTATAGGTGTATTGCCAAACCATAATTCATAAGGTTTCTTACTGGTTTCTCCTTTGATATGTACTTTGTTGAATGTATAAACCATTGTGCTCATTGCTTTTCTCTAGTAGATATGAGGTAGACTAGCTTCGATCATCATTGTTCTAGCAGCATACAAGATAGTTTTTTTCTTCCTTTCCACAACTCCATTCCATTGAGGTGTATGAGGAGCCAAAAATTGTCTTCTTATACCATTATTCTCACAAAAGTTATTAAACTCACCAGATATGAATTCTCCACCATGATCTGACCTCAAACATTTAATCTTCAATCCTGTCTCAGTTTCAACTTTAGGCTTACAAATTTTAAACTTTTTAAATGCTTCATAGTTTTCCTTTAGAAAAGTAACCCACATCATTCTATAATAATCATCAATTATTAGCATGAAATATCTATCACCTTGAAAATTTTTAACTCTAGTCGGGCCACACAAATCACTATGAATAAGATCAAAAACATCATTTGATTTATCTTGTATACTACTAAAAGAGGTTCTCACCTGTTTAACCATTTCACATTCTTTACATACTGGATTATAGGGCTTCATAATCTTAAGTATATCTCTAACTACCTTAGTTGAACTGATCTTCACAATGCAATCAAAATTCACATGACACGGCCTTTTATGCCATAGCCAATTCTCATCAATTTGTGTAATCAAACATGTCTTCTAACCAAAGTTCAAATGAAGTATATTACCTTTTGTCTATGTACCGGTTGCAATCTCCAAACCAGATTTGGTAATGATTTTGCATTTTCCATCCTTGAACTGTAATTGAAATCCCTTATCCACCAATTGTCATACACTCAAAATATTATGCCTCAAACCTTCAACACAATTAACATTGTCAGTATTGTTCTTACCATCCATTGATATACTTAATTTTCCTTTGATCATACATGCTTTGTCATCTCCAAATCTAAGTAGACGTCGATCAAATTCTTGTAAAGATAGAAACTTGCCTTTATCTCCACTCATATGATGTGAACAACCACTATCAATTACCCATTCATACTTTTCTTCAATTTTAGCATCAAGTGCCTTCTCTTTAGGTACATTCTTTTCTAGTGTCAGATCACCTTCCTTGATAGCCAGGAACACCCATTCCTTCCCATTGCCAAAACAACTAGTAGAGTCTTCTTCGAGTTCATCATTCGAATCAGTGATGCCTTCCTCATCCACTATGTAGCATGATTTGTCTTTGTTTTTCCTGTACTTATACTTGTTCTGATATCCATGGTTAGGCTTAAAATATCTTCTATCTCTTTCTTAAAATCTAGAATTCCTTTAAGGACATCTAGATGCAAAATGACCAATCTTATTACATGCAAAACATTTAAAAGGTGCTTTTCCTTCATACTTACTTCATATCGGTCCTTTAGGTACTCTTCTAGAAAATAGTGCTTTAAGTTGCTAAAACTCATCATCTTCTCTCTTCATATCTTCCAATTCCTTTTCATATAAATCTTTCCAATATTGCTTACTAGTTGCAGATGTAGATGCATGAAAATTAGGTAAAGTGTTCACAGCTCTAGAAGGTCCAAATTCTTCAAGCTTAAAAGAAAACAATTTCCCAACCAAGGTGTCTTTGTTGACAAATGTATTAGTCATTGTTCTCAACTCATTAATAGAAGTAGCCTTCATTTTGCAAGCTAGTCGTAGGGCTCTCATAACTAGAAATAATTTCATCTTCACTCAGAGTTCCACCACAACATTGAATTCCCATAACAATCTCATTTACCCTTTCCATGAATGCAGTAATCCTTCCATCTTCTTCCATCTTCAAGTTTTCATATCTCACCCGGTAACCATCAAGTTTAGAAATCTTCACTATAGGGTCACCTTAATTAAGAGTCTCCAACTTGTCCCATATAGCCTTTTCAGATGATTTGTTGGTTAATCCCATTATTTGCTGATTAGAAAGTGCACACAAGAGCGATTCTCTTGCTCTACAATCATTCTCAAGCTCCTTATCTAGGTTTTCCAGAGGAGGATTTGTAGATGTCAGATTATAAAGTGTGACACCATTCTGTGTGATCTCCGAAATTTCCTTGCCAAGACATCTCAGATGAGTCTCCATTTGAATCTTCCATATAGTGTAATTTATTCCATCAAGCCTAGGAATATCTCTTTGAAAGATAGCTTCAAATGAACTGGATAAACTTGAACTATTAGTCACCATAGGATCTTCCTCAAGTGGTTAATATTTTTTTAGAGAGGACCAATGCTCCAATACCAATTGTTAGATAGTTCAAATAACGAGAAGACAATTGAGAGGGGGGGTGAATCAGTTGTCACAAATTAATGGAATGATTATCAATTAAAACTTTATTAGCGGAACCCAAATCATTAATACTGGAATGCTTACACCAAATACCAAAATAACAGTTAAACCAATTAAGCATAAACAATAATCACATAATAAATACCATCCACATGACACCAAGATTTATACGTGGAAACCCGGTAAAGGGGAAAGACCACAGTGGGAGGCCTACCCACAATCAAATAATACTTTTGCAGTAAGTATGTGAATTACAGTTGAGGGGTCTGCACTTGCAGGAAGGCCAATAGCCTAGAGCACACTACTCATCACAAATATAGTCTCATTGACTACATAGAAATCTAGACTACAATCCTTAGAAGTATTGAACTACAGAAGATAGCATCTACTATATTAGAGTACAATTCTAGTTACGCTCAATACCAAAGGACTAAATCCTCTTACATAAACCCAATTCAATCTCCAATGATCAACCAAATCCTCTACCTGAATGATATTACATTATTCACACATTACATACTCATTTCCCTTGATCTCTACCCTATATTATGATCTACAATGAGATCTTACATCTATATATACAAACCCTTGACCATAAAAAATCAGGTCGGCCACCAGATAATAAACCAATTACATAATTACAAAACATGCTGGCCTTCAACCAAACAAATAATATTCAAAACATAAGACATCTTATAAACATATTGAGAGGTCCAATCCACATGTTACATTAAAGTTCGTCCATAACCTAGATCAATCGAGACCCAGTATAGGTCCACATGCTTAAGCAATGATCTCCATCCACCAAGACTCGAACATAATCACCATCAACATCTTGAAACTCTACCAAAAACTGCACCAACAACACTTATGCATATTATCAAATATCTTCATCAAAAGCTCTGCTGGTGAAACCCTCACAGGAACTAGAAGCAAAGCTTCCAAGCAAACAGGATAACATCCGATCACTAGACCAAAATAAATTGATTGAATATAAACATGGGTATCATGAATAAGATAATTCCATAACCAAATCATATCGGAGCGTAACGGATCATGTCAGATCGAAACCAACCAAAAACCACTCAACCTATTGGGACCAGAAGGGTGCCGGAAAAGCATCCAAACAGCTAGAGTTGGCATCAATGACAAAACATCAATGAAACACATAATCAATTCCTCTAAATGGCCAACACCTATTTGCCTTCAAACAATTATGCAGACACTCCTTTTGGTTGGACAATAGTTTCACTACCACAATTAACAAAATTGCCAATAGAATTACAAAACAACTCATCGACCTTATAAGAAAATACAATAGGTGGGTAAGACATCACAAAACCTACAAATCTCATAGAGATTACAAACATATTGGTTCAATCATGACCATTGGATTACATAGAAATCAACTACACATTGTTCTAGACAACTTCAACCACTCCAAGATTACTGCTCATCGAATCCTGTAACTCATCACGCGGTTATGACTTCATGCTATGCATTTTATCATTCCCAAGATAAATAGTTATCTTCACATGCAAAAATCACTTGAAACTCATCATGTGCATCATGCATACATGGCATCTCCATCTTTGATCGCTATTCGATCTAGACTAACATAACTGATTCACCAAGCTCCATCGGTTAGGGTTTGGCATGTCAACTGGTTAGGGTTACCAATCGATTGCTCTTCTTCAAATACCAATAGCAGTTTCACATCTCTACTACCGGTTGTATTACTGCATCACTATCGGTTGCATTACTGCATCACTATCGGTTGCAATATAACTCCATTACCAGTTACTATTGACATCAATGACAACACTATACTTCATTAATGTAATCTTCATGCAATACCAACACCATATTTAATTTTGAGACTTCCACATTTGATGTATCTACAACTCTCTTAATGATTAGGCTTCCCCTCAAATTAGGGTTGATGTCACCAATATCAGGTCTTCTAGGCCCTTTTTCCAATGACCAAATGGATAATCTGGCATAATCTTGCACAAATTCAGATCCTTTTTAATGCCAACCTAGCTTATTCTTCAGAATTGAAAGGCTATTATTTTGATTTTCTAATGGCATCAAAGGCCACTGCATCAACAATATCCCACTCAGGCAGAATTAGGACCTCTACTTTGCTGATGATTCTTCTACCTTCTTCAATAGTGATTCTTCTAAATTCTTCCATCATCTCACCCTTTACTTCATCCCGATTCTCCTGATCAATTTTATTTGGATTTTGAGCTTTCCTTTCTTCACATCTCCTTCTGTATTCATCAATATTCATCTTCTATACTAGCTGCAAGAAAGATTGGCTTTGTACAAAAACCTCATCTTCAATAAATTTATCACATGCCTCTTTTCTTGCATCTCTGAAATCTCTTCCTTATATATCTAGTGGAGCAAGGTCCCAATCTAATGACCTTAGTGGAGATAAGATTCCAACTTGCAACTCTTCATCAGTAAGAATGATCACATTCTCCTCCTCTATTTCTTGTGCATGGTGTTCTTTAGGCTTGTTAATTTTTTGCCTTTTAGATGGAGGAGGTGAAGGAGGAGGTAAAAGGATCCTTTCACGTGGAGATTCAACATCTATAATCACTACCCCCTTAAGGTACCCACACTGAGGTTCAAGGGGTTTTTCTTGTTCAATTATACCCTTCCCCTTCCTCTTTATCTCTTTTTCCTTTTCACTGTTACCTTCATCTCTTAATCTTCTATAAATAATTCTCCCTCTTGAAGGCATGTGGATAGGTCTCTCCTCCTCTAGCTTGCCTTCTAGTGGTTATGTTAATGTTTGTATTTGGGGCCTTTGCTGGGCTGCTAATTTTGGAGGATCTTTTCTCATTTCTTGGCCAGTTGCTATCTTCAATTGGTCCACCTCATCCATCAGGTCATACATGACTTCATCAAAATTTTCTATCAAAAGATCCATTTTATTATAAAATGGTCTGAATTCTCTCAATGGATCACACTTTGGATCCAACCTATGAACTTTATCAAGCAACTTCTTATATACCATCCATTTTTCTTTTATGACCTCTTGTTTATTCAAATAAAACTCATTCTTGATCATATCTTCTAAAAAATAAAAATAATGAGGCATTTGGGTTCCTTTGATTCTTTTTCTAAACATTTGATAAAAACCCTTTAGGAAACTATGCATCTTTATGTTGACTATCAAAAAATAATAAGAAAGAATCTTTTCAAAATGTACCCATCCTCCTTAAAGAATTAAAAAATATGGAACTATAGTGTAATCAGGGAAAAAGGTGCCTTTACCTCTTTTTATCATCTCATCTTCATGTATGCAACCCAATTGCCACATAACTTTTGCAAATCCTAACCCGAGTAGAACATTGAAAGATAATATATGGGGTTGTCCATGAAAACCATATACTCTTATAACTATGCTCACTGAATAGGGAACAACATCCCTCCCAATTATGCTCAAGCTTCAAATCTAGCCTTCTTTCCATTGGCCTCAAAAAATCATGCAACTCTACTAGAATCCTTGGTGGATTTACCATCAATTGAGCCCTAAGCCTAGATGCAAAGCAATTGTCAAATCTTACATAACTCGCATCCTTTTTGTCCCATGAGATATCCATGCTCCAAACTTGTATAGGCATGTTTTCTTCATCGACCACCCTTCTCAATTCCATCTCTTCTGCAAAGAAATATGCATTTTTGTACAAAAACATATACATATGCAAGGAATACTAGTAGAATGAGGTACCAATGTCACCCTTTTTAATCTATAGCAACCCCTCATGTATTTTGTCTGCAAGGTATGGAGCAAAGTCAGAAATTACTGTAAAATGGGGAATGCTGAATCTAAATCTCCATGTGAAGGAGTAACCAGTGAGGAGGGACCTCAAAGAAATCAATTTGGATCGGTCAACAAAAGTAAACACAACAGAAACACAAAGATATGACAGAGGAAAAGTAGAACATATTGTAATATAAAATGAAAGTGTTACAAGACAAGGTTGTCGTTGCACCAAAAGATCAACCTATCAATGCTTGATACAACCACTAGACTTATAGAATCCACATGAGTCTATTAAACCATGTTGCGAATCCCCACGAGGGATGCTGGCCCACTGCCAACAATCCCCCTCCCAATGTCACTTGTTGTGGCCTGCCTAATTCTAACCTATGGCCAAGCTCTAATACCACTTGTTACAAGCTAGGGTTGTCGTTGCACCAAAATATCAACCTGTGAATGCCCGATACAACCACTAGACTTATAGAATCCATAGGAGGCTATTAAACCATGTCACGAATCTACACAAGGGATGGTGACTCACTGCCAATAGAAAATTGATTACACCCAACCGATAACTAGTGGGTTACGACATAACTAGCTCACAGGCCTGCTAGAACATGCTCAAAGTACATAATAAGTCACAACTGGGACCTTTAATCTTAAGATCTATTTTCTACACATAGTCTCACTACTTGATTCTTCGATCTCTTACAATCTAATGCATAATTATAGTTATATATACTATCCAAAGGATCTAGTCATCCCAAAAAGGGATCAAAACCCAAGAACAAGATCTAACGTGTAAAATCAACAAGGTCGGCCTCTGCTAAGAGATTATTCCAAAAAATCCAAAGGATGAAGTGTAGATCATGGGAAAGGTTTACCACATGCCAAGGAACATCAAAATCAATTCCCAAGGCTCCACAAGCTTTGAAAGGGGTTCCAGTAGATCACCAAAATAAGTCTAGGAAACCGGTAACATGAAACTATCAACCAGTAATAGGAAACTGTCAAGGAAACCGATAGCAATATCTTGTCAAAAAATTATCCAGATGTGATGTGGTCTGGAAATAAGAAATATGATCAAGTGTTCAAGTAAAATCCAACTCCATAGGATCCGATGAGCCAAAACTAGGACACACAGAAAGAAAAGTTAAAACTACAAATAGAAAGCAAAATAGAAAGAAAAACAGAAAGAAAATGTTTTTGGTTGATGCAAGATTGTTATGAACTGGGGATGCTCTAGCATCAGACATTCGGGGATATGGAAAAGTGAGCCTCTCACTTTGCTGGGGTCAAAGGAAAACCAAGGTGGTCTACCTCTGCTTGAGAAATCCAAGATAAATCTTCAACTGTTCTATCTTTCCACTTCACAAGATACTCATATTGTTTGCTCCAGGTACTACGCCCAATCCTACTATCCAAAATGTCTTCAATCTAATCCGATTCCTTTTGGGGAAACTATTTCTCCAAGTCTTTAATTTTGTCCTCATTGAATTATGGTTCATGATACTCAGAATATCCGGTAACTCTACTTCATATGCATTTCTTGAACTAAATTTCCTCAAAACCTGTAAGGTCCAAAAAATTTCATCTAGAATTTGTTATATTTCCAATCAGGAATCTCTCTTTTCTCAGATATACCATCACTTCATTGCCAATTTCAAATTCTATATGTCTCCTCTTCTCATCTGCCTTCTCCTTATACCTGTTGTTCATGTCCTCCAAATGTTGGTTAACCTTAATATGCAAGGTTGCCATGTGATCTACAAAGTCTTCTACTTCTGAACTTCTCCGGTCTTCACTGCTGATATCTCTTAATTTTGATATACCTCTAGGATGTACTCTGGTAACAATCTCAAAAGGTATTCTTCCAATACTCCTATTCACTAAATTATTGTAGGAAAATTCTTCTTGTGCAAGGATCAAATCCGAACTTCCAGTTTTATCTCCAACTAAACATCTTAACAAATTTCCCAAACTCCGGTTAACTACTTTTGTCTATCCATTAGTCTATGCATGAAAAGTAGAACTGAACTTCAAATTTGTCTTCATCTTCTTCCAAAGTGCTCCAAAAATAGCCAACAAACTTGGTGTCTTTGTTTGAAACTATTCTCTTAGGTAATCCATGCAATCTCACTACTTCCTTGAAAAATAGGTATGCTACATGTAATGCATTTGATGTC
Organism: Cryptomeria japonica; assembly: GCF_030272615.1. Taxonomy (NCBI): domain Eukaryota; kingdom Viridiplantae; phylum Streptophyta; class Pinopsida; order Cupressales; family Cupressaceae; genus Cryptomeria; species Cryptomeria japonica. Next base: position 215,373,400 of record NC_081405.1, on the reverse strand, counting down.
TTCTTACAAGGTATGAAATAACACATCTTTGAGAATCTATCCACTACCACAAATATATAATCATTCCCTCTCAGTGTTTTAGGCAATCCAAGTATTAAATTCATTCTTATATCCTCCCAAGGTCTTACCGGTACTATCAAAGGTTTATACAATCCCACATTCTAACTACTACCCTTTGTAACTTGACAAAATCTACAAATTTGCACATATTTCTTGACATCCTTAAGAATCTGGAGCCAAAAGTACTACTCACTCACCAATGCTACTGTTTTGACAATGCCAAAATGTCTAGGTAATCCTCCACCATCTTTCTCCTTTATTAGATTCTCAATCATATAACTCTTAGGTATGCACAACTGAACACCTCTGAAAAATATCCCATCCTTAGTGAAGTAATCCAACCACTTGCTTCTATATACCATAAAAAGTTCTCTACATGCTTTCCAAGGTTCTGCAAAATCTGGGTCATCATCATACAAGGTATTCAATTCCTCAAATCCTAATACTATCACTCTCATCTCTGTCAGCAGAGTCCTTCTATTCAATGCATCAACAACATTGTTAGATTTCACACTTTTATGCTTCAACACAAGGGTGTAACTTTGCAAGAATTCTACCTATCTCATATGTCTTTGATTCAACTTACTCTGGCTATTCAGATACTGTAAAGCTTGATGATCTATATACAACACAAACTCTTTAGGTAATAGGTAATGTCTCCACTTCTTCAAGGCTTGAACTATGTCATTAAAATCCTGATCATACACTGAATATCTCCTCTGGGAATTATTCAATTTCTCATTGAAATAAGCTACTGCTCCTATTGTTGTTCCACTTGCATCACAATCCACTTGAAATAATTTATTTAAATCCAGTAAAGCTAAAACATGCTACTTAGTCACTTTCTACTTCAACAGTTCAAAAATTTTGTTTGCTTTGGTGGTCCACTTGAATTCCTTCTGATCTCCTCTCATGCTCTCAGTCATAGGGTTGCAAATTGAACTGAAATTTCTGATAAAATTTTGGTAAAATATAGCCAATCCATGAAATTATCTTACCTCTCCAATGCTTTTTGGTGTAGTCCACTCAACAATTGCTTTTACTTTCTTAGAGCCCATATTCAAACCATCCTTAGATATCACAAATCCCAAATAGACTAACTCATCCTTCATGAAAGTACACTTCTTGATATTGACCAACAACTTTTCTTCTTTTAACCTTTGCAAAACCTGTCTTAACTACAACAAATTCTCCTCTTTTGTCTTACTGAAAATAAGAATGTCATCCAAATATACAATAACAAACTTACCCAAGAACTTATTCAATGTATCATTCATCAGTCTCATGAAAGTATTCGGTGTGTTAGTTATCCCAAAAGGCATCACCAACCATTCATACAGTCCTTCATTTGTCTTAAATTGTCTTCCACTCATCTCCTTCTCTGATCCTAGTCTGATGATATCCACTCTTCAAATCTATCTTTGTAAAGTATTTGGCTCCACTCAAATAGTGTATTATGTCATCCATCCGAGGCAAAGGAAATCATTATTTCACTGTGATCTTGTTTATTGATCTGGAATCAGTACACATTCTCCATTCTTCATTCTTCTTAGGTGCTAATACTGTTGGTACTGCACAAGGGCTCAAACTTTCCTTGATCAAACCTTTCTTCAACAAATCCTGCACTCATCTATTCAACTCTTCATTCTCTGCTGGTGTCATCTGGTGTGCAGTTTTGTTAGGCAAACTAGCTTCGGGAACCAAGTCCATGAAATGACTAATACTTCTCACAGGTGGCAATCCATCAAGTACATTATCTGAAATCATATCCTCATATTTTGTAAACAAATCTTTTATCTCTTCTAGTTGTTCTTCTTTTGGTTTTAGTTTCTTAGTCTTCTTAGGAATTAAAGAAAAACATACATTCTCATGGCTCAATCCATCTAGGGATTTTGTTCCATCTACCAAACAGATTCTAGGATTCATACAATTCAAAGGTTCCTCCAAAGGCAACAAGGTTTTCTTCATCCCATTGGCCACAATAGTGTATTTATTCTTCCTCCCATCATTTATTTCCTGTCTATCAAACTACTAAGGTCTACCCAACAAAAGATGAAAAATATCCATAGGCATAATATCACACAAGAATTTATCGTGATAATTGCCAATTTCAATTTCACCAAACATTATTGACTTACTAACCACTTATGTTCATCCTAAATCTAGGCTATCTGATAAGGTTTAAGGTGTTTCAATATCTATAAATTCAACTTATTCACCATCTCTTCTGAAACAAGATTATCAGAACTACCACTATCAATAATAACTATACAACACTTACGAGATAGCTTCCATCTAGTCTTGAACAAATTCTTCCTCTGCAAGGGCTCTTTATCTCCTTCGGTATGACACAAATCTCTCCTCATCATCAATAGTTCTCCATCTTCTAGTTCATTGTCTGATCCGATGGGGTTTACTTCCACCACTGTTGCTCTTCCAATATTCCCTATCTTATTCCTCTACCTCTGGTATATCCTCTTCCTCCTTGCAACCTTCCTTCAGTAAACCTTCGACCTCTGCCTCTCTACCTCTGCTCATGTCTTTTGTTTAACTTCTCTTCTACCTTTAGGGAATATTGATAAGCCTCATCAACACTCTCAAATTTGATCAAATTGAGTTCGTCTTATATAGACATCCATAATCCATTCAAATATCTTGCAACTCGTTCAACTTCATCATCAACATGTCCGGATCTAATGTTCAACTTGTAAAATGCTTTGGTATATTCCTTCACACTAGATTCCTTTTGTCTTAAATTTTGTAACTTCCATAACAGATTCACTTGATAATTAGCTGGCATAAACTTTGACTTCAACTTAGCAATCATCTGATTCCATGTCTTAATCTCCTCTTTACATCTTCTCAGTCTATCAACTTGCAAATACTCCCACTAAAGAGATGTATGACCTTTCAACTAGGTACATGCATATTTCACCTTCCTCTCTTCTGTAGTGTTTTCAAAATTGAAATTTTTATCCATCTCTGAGATCCAATCCATCAATTCATCTAAATCCAACTTCCCATCATATTCTGGTGGGGTAAAATGAGGTTTAGTATTCGTCCTACTAAAAACCCTCAAAAACCTTTCCTTATCTGGATCAACCATCGGTGGGTTTGCTTGTTCTATTGGGGCTTCTTCTCCTTCATCCTCACTTACATCTTTAATATGTTGGCCTCTTCTCTAGGCCCTATCTCCATGGCTTCCAACCAGGCTGCTATATGTTGTAATATTTCTATCACAACAAGGTCTACATTCCCACACGCTTCACCATTCCTAGATCCTCTTTGCGCCATCATTCATGTTGGTCCTCTGTAGCTACAGGTCAAATCCATAATCCTCCACCCTACAACAAAAATATCAAGACATACAACCTCCATAATGAAAACGCGCTCTAATACAGCAAGAGTAAACATAGCGAAAACATAAAGATATGATGGAGCTAAAGCAAACAAAATTATATTATAACATAAAAATTGATTACAACCAACTAGTAACTACTGGGTTTATAGCATAGCCAGCTCATAGGCCTCATAGAACATGCTCAAAGTACAAAATAGGTCACAATCAGGACCTTTAATCTTAAGATCTATCTTCTATGCAAATTCTTGCTACTTGATTCTTCGATCTCTTACATTATAATGCACAATTATAATTATATATACGATCCAAAGGATCTGGTCGGCCCAAAAAGGGATCAAAACACAAAGAACAAGACCTAATGTGTAAAATCAACAAGGTCGGCCTCCGCCAAGAGATTTCTATAGAAAATCCAAAGGATGAAGTGTAGATCATGGGAAAAAGTTGGCCACACACCAAGGAACATCAGAATCAATGCCCAAGGCTCCAAAAGTTTCAGAAGGGGTTTCGGTAGATCACCAAAATAGGTTCAAGCAACTGATAACAAGAAACTGTCTACTGGTAAGAGGAAACTATCAAGGAAACCAATAGTGATATCTTGTCGAAAAATGATCCAAATGTGATGCTATCTGGAAATAAGAAAAATGATCAACTATTCAAGTAGAATCCAACTCCACAAGATCCGGTGAGATAAAACCAGAACACACAAAAGGAAAAGCTAAAACTACAAATAGAAACCAAAACACAAAGAAAATGTTTTTGGTTGATGCAAGATTGCTATGAACCGGGGATGCTCCTACATCGGACGTCCGAGGTTATTGAAAAAGTGATGCCACAGTGATTATCCTCCTCGCATATTTGACCACGGGGTCGCGAGGACCGTCTGATCTACTCAAACTTTATCTTTCTGCCACAGTGATTGCCAACTTTAGCTGCTTAACCATCGAGCACCTTTTCAATTGTGATTAAAACATCACCATCCATTTAATGCATGTGCAAATAGAATAACCTTTAGTAGCTCAATATTTAGCATAAAGACACTACCAGAAATAATATAAGGTTTAGGCTTAGGAAAAAATTAAAGCACTTGTTAATAAAAATCAAAGGGGACCCGACCATGGGGATAAAAATATATCACACTAGACTTAGGAAAAATAACAAAGGGCTGACCAAAAAAATTAATGCCTAGGAAAATGGCATGCCCTCTTCAATGACAAGATGACCCTCAGATTTAAGTCAATAAAGCAATGCAAAATTATAACAAGTTTAAGGGGTTTTTACAATAGGAATTAATACAAAATGCATTAACCCCTAAGCTTGAGGGAAATAATAGAGAACATAATTAATGCAGGACTACTAGACACTAAATACTTAGATGTTAAATTTTCTATCATTCCCACATCTGATTAATTTCATGTGAAGTTGGGACATCCTTGTCTCTCTTCCATGAAAGTGATTGCTTTTACTATTCATAAGTATTTGAAATTTCCTCATAATGATAAAATCATAACTATTAATCATAAAATATATCAACCTATAATGAAGCATGGAGATGTTTGTCTTAATTATTTTTGTCCCAAACAATTCCAACCTCTTCAACTTAGAATCAATTCTCTCTTTAAATCAAATCAAAATTCGAAAAGTGAGGTGATTTTGTCATTGAGTAAACCTATAATTCCAACACTTAGCATTCCTCTTGATGATCATATACCTCTTCTTGAGGATAAGATTATTATTCCTCCTAAGGAAAGAAATAATATTCTTCCCAAAGAGGAATCTATTCCATCTCCTAAGGATGAGTCCATTCCTCCAAAGCATTGATCTATTCTTCCTAAGGGTAGACCTATTCCTCCTCATGATGGACTTGGTCTCCTTCCCACACCTCATATTCCTCCTTTATACAGTGCAGTTTCACCTCCTATATCTTACAAAGAGAAGCGATCGACCTCTCCTATTGTTCAATATAAAAGACCTCAACCCATTCATCCTTCCTTAAAAGAAGACAACAAGCCTATACCTGATGAACCTAAACCTTCACAACCTTAAGCTAAAACTAAACAAAATTGTTGTGTGAGAGAATGCCAATGGAGATGTCGTGCTCAAGCTCGTGAACTTGCTTCCCAAACCATTTCTTCTCCTAAAACATCAACTATTGACATAATTCCATTTTCTCCTAATGAGGATGTTCAACCTAATTCTCTGAGACGCAAAATGTTTAAGACCAATGATGTTTCAATTTCTATTCCTATTAGAGCTCCTATTGTTATTAATCTTGATGAAGAAATATGTGATAATATTGTTAATGATGAAAATGTTGATCCTAATATTTTCGATGATGAATATGAATATGTTGATTTTGGCAATGATTTATCTAAACAATTTTCAAAAGCATTAATCCTAGCTCCTAGTAACTAACAAAGTGAGATCCATCGTTAGAGCATGGTCCTTGTTTCGAACTTGTGATAGCTTCATCTACTGTGCTCAGTGCTGCTCTTCTTGCGTGTTTTCCACCTTCCCAAAAAAATGATCAACAAGATCAGGGGGAGGATGACATGCTTTATTATCTTCATTATCATCGTAGACTCTCCTTCTCTCTCCTCTCTTTCTTATTTGTGATCCTTCTTCTATTTGTTTCCCTATTCTTCTATTTGTTTTCCCTAGTGTTATGTACTTTAGAATGATGCAAATTGTTGAGATTTGTTTTGGTCTCTCCCATGTTGACTCAAACAACACATGTTTTTCCTTCTTCCATCGTGGTTTCCTTTCTTTGGGGGATGTGGACAAATCTATACATAATATATATACATGATGTACATGTGTTATCATAAAAAGCATACTAACTCCAAAGTTAGGTGAAACCACCTCATATTTTGTTATTATTATCCTTTGATTTGTCCTCTCTTGGGGTAAAATTATTGTGATAATTTTCTTGTCTTTTTGGGTGTATCCTACCTTAAAGAAATTTCTCCTAATAAGGCATACACAATTTCTTTAATATGGGGGCATACAATCCACTCAATGATTCTCTCTCTCTTGCATATCTTGATGCTTAAAGTTAATTAGCTTTTTCTTTGTATTTTTTGGTATTTTTTCTTTTCATGGCTCATAGTAAGAGGACCTTACTAGTTATGGTTCTCTCTTTATGTCTCTCATGATTTTCCCTTTTACCTTATCATTAAATTATGAGATCCTAAAGTCTACTAGGGGCTTTGTGTTTCTTTACTCCTTGATGACTTGGTGAAAGTCTTTCAATTTGAACCCTTTGTACTTTACCAAGGGTATGATTGACTTCTTACTCTCGCTAAAGTGGGGGGCAAATGTAGCATCCTAAAATTGCACCCCTTGCAATTTTCGAATGCATTTGAGTCTTCACTTTAGTATTTGTGCCCCTTGGCCTGATTGAAGATCTGATTATGCTCTTACACATCACAAATTCCAAAATTTTCAAACTTGCACTCAACTTGCACCTTGATCCTACCCCAAAATAGGGAAGGACCAGGGTGTAGCACCTTGGTCCTCACTAGAACTAGGGAATGGGGCTATGGTCCTCCCTAAATGGGACCTATTTGGAACCCTTTTGCCCATTTAAAAAGGGATTTCTCCCTCTGTGTCAGCCTATGTCAGAAAATCAGTTAATTAAGTTGATAAGAAGGTATATAAAGAGGATTTCCCCTCTCATTTGAAAATAAACAAGCATCCATTACATTCATGAGAAAGAATTGAGCACACATGAGATAAATAATTCAAGCATTCAAGAGAAATTGAATAATTTTCATTTTTCCTTCAAGCCTTGGAGCAACAATAAAGTCAAGGATCAAGCATTGAAGTGGAGATCTACATCCTATTTCATAAAACCTTAATTCCATGTGGAGGCAAGCAAAACTTCACAAGGAGGTATAATCATTTCATTTTTAGTCATAATTGAACATCTCCCTCAAAAGGAGAACATTTCATTTCAGTCATTTCAATTATATTTATCTCAATTTCTTGGTTAATTATAAAGCTGGGGTTTGACCAAAGTCAAGTCCCTATTCCCAAACTATTTCCCTTTCTTTTAGTGTGCAAAAAAAAGATACACAATTGTTCTTCTGGAATTAAGATTTATTTGTAGAGACGAAACAACACTTTTTGATGTGCAAAAAATTCAAAGAACCAAGAGGCAGCACCATAGTCCCTTCTATTTTAGACAGTTTTTGCAGGGTAGATTCAAATCAAATCATATTTCTTAGATCTAGGCGCACGACTGAACTTTGTATCTATAGCTCAATATTTTATCAATATTATCTTCAATTTTAGTACTTAACCCTAAATCAGCATTTCAACTTGTATCAACTTAAGTTTCACCTCAAAGATTAAACCTACAAACTCATTAGTCTATCATGCAAATACAAGCACTGGTATCTTTCAAGATGGCAAGCGTGGAATGGATTGGTAGTTGATATGATATGCAAATCTAAACTATGATAATGATTTATGCTAAATTTGTCAAAAAAACCTTAAAAAATGCTAAGCAAATAAACTCATGGATGCAAAGATAAAGACTCCTAATTGACTATAAGATTAGCTATTAGTTTCAAAAATGGCTTAGGAGACCTCTATTTATAATTTTTGAGTGCATAAGATTAGGTGGCAGTGATCAACAATCATGATTAAATCTTGCAATTTAGATGGCTATGAGCAAGGGGTTAAGATGTGGTAGAGAAAGGTGGAATATTTTCCTCCTACACCTACATGATGGAGGAAAAGGTGGAAGGAGAAGCCAAGTGTCATTCATCTCACCTTGACTGAGAAGAATACTTGAGAGAATATAGGATAGTTGGAGAATATTTAGGGATAAGAGGACAAGTGGACTCAACTTCCTCCAAAGATGTAGGAAGGTTGGAGAGAATATAGGGAGGTTGAGGAATGTGTGTACGTACACATTATTTGAAGAATAAATTTGAAAGTTGAAGATAATGATGCATATTAATATTAAAAATATTAATATCTTAGCCACATGATTGATGAGTTGGCAAAGAAGAAGTGATGTGGAGATGAGGGTGAGTTGGAAAAGGAATAATAAATAATTAAGAAATTATTTAATTGATGTGATTATAGGATAGTGGATAGAAGTTAATTAAATATAAGATATTTAATTAATTGATTAGAAGAATGGATAAATGAATTAACTAATAAAATATTTTAATTTAATTAATAGAAGAATATGAAGGGAATTAAATAAATTAATCTTTTCAAACTAATTATTTAATAGAAGAATAATTATTAAATAAATATGAAATATTTACTCAATTGATCATAGCCAATTTTATGTGTATACATTTTGCCCCTGTTTGAAATGATGTTGAGACAATATTGTTTGAATAATCAAATCAAGCCTTGATAATGTCCCTAACAAAGATGAGAATTGTGATTGAGTGCCCCCTCGGGAGATTGATCCTGAAATTGTTGAAAATTTTGATTGAGTGATTAATCTCATGATAATTGAATGAAAAGATTTTAAAATAGGCCCCTCAATTAATTTTCCCCACTTGAAAAATAAATAAAATTACCGCACTTGAAACATTAATTACCCCTTCAAAAAATCAAAAAGGTAATAATAAAATTAACCTAGGTCAATTTTATCCTCATTTGCAATTTGTTAGCTTTTGGAGAAAAAGGAATTTGGAGTACTGAGTTGGAAAAATGATGATCCAATATGAGAGCCATTGATTTGAGCATGTCCGTCGATACCAGAGACCTGCTAAGTACGAACCCCCAATGAGTGACCTATTAAGATCTTGGTTTTGAATTTTCTGTACAAGTTTTTGAATTTTTCACATATTTTAGGGCTAGTTTGAAAATATTCCGATTTCAACATTTCGTTTTCACGCATTTGTTTGGTAGTTTAGCACATGTATGATTTTGGTTAATGAATTTGTTAATTTAACACTTTCATCTTTTTTGTTCACGCCTTTACTTGGTATGGTAGTGCATTATGTGTTCGCACAAATGTTAAAATGGTTAACGCTCTCAAGTGATTTAGTGCCTATGCACTATAGGATAGTGCTTTTGTTTAAAATTGATTTATTTGTGATTTTGGAAATGTTAAAATTCAATCAGATGAATTTAATTAGATGATTGATGTGTGATTTTTATAGATTGATAGATATTTGTTTGATGATTAATCAATAATTTGATTGATTTGATTAGGTAGATAGATTGTTGATTGATTGTTGAATAGATGTTTTGATTGATAGGATTGATGTTGGTTTGGCTGATTGATGGGTTGATAGAAGCTTGAAGGGACCGATTTAGTCTCTAATAAAGAGCTTGATTTGTTGATCATTTGATTAATAGCCTGATTTTCTTGATAGAAAAAGATTTGATTAAAATGATGATTTGATAGGATAGATGATGGATAGAAAACTTGTCTAATTAAATAGGAGAAACTAGATGTTCTCCAGTGTTAAGAAAAATTCCTGGCTATGCGCCATTTAGTCTGAGAGTTGACTCAAGATGAGATTAGACACATTGATGTTTGTTGATTATGTCAACTCTTATACATGTCTTACATTACACATAATAGGGGGTTGTTGACCACATTAGCTAAGAGATGGCACAATGAGCATAACATGTTTTACCTACTGACTGGTGAAATTAGTGTGACGCTCGAGGATGTGTATAAGATCCTCCACATCCCTATGACTGGTGAGCTTGTGCAGTATGACTACCAGGATCTTGGTGGGACTGAGGCATGTAGGAAAATGTTTGGTGATCAAAGCATCGATGGGGGAGAGATTTGATGGGAGGACGTGATTATGAACTATGATACTCTCCTAGTGATACTCACAGGCTTGATTGGCAGGTTTATATGTCCTGATAGGAGATCTCAAGGTTTTGTCATTGGATGGGGAGGGATTATATAGAGCATGACACAACATCGTACTTGGTATGCATAGGATATTTGTATGCTTTCACATATTTATCATGATCTACATTAGGTTGCATATGATGGCAAAGCTAGTCTCTCATCTGGATCCACACTTCTTCAGGTCTAGTGCTGGGAGCACATTGATGTTACCCGATAGATACATGATAGAGTTTGCAGTGATGGTCAGCCATTTGTATATTTGTACAGAGGTATCACTACTCAGCCTAAGCTAGGTAAGCTTGAGTATTGGTGATGGGTTTTAGATTCCATGGATACTATTATTTGGAGACCATATGTTCATTATGAGCCTTGGTTGGTGGACACTCAGATTTTGCCATTGATTTTACAAAGTAGATATTTGATCGGTCGTACTCCATTTGTCATTAAGAGGCAGTTGTTTAGTCGCATTTTGAGGCAATTTTCTATTATTCAACACATGCCTTCTAGTGTCGCTATGTATGCACAATGGTACAAGGACAAATGAGATTGGGGTCCTTCATTATCTTTTGAGATAGCATAAACAAAGTTTTTGGTTATTCCAATTGGAGCATATGATTTGAGAACACACATTTTGGATGCAAGGACTACAAGGGATTACTCTCAGTACCTTCTTGCACACACCTTTCCTTGCATTATTGATCCAGTAGACCCTCCTCCCAACTTAGGAGATGAGGAAGATGATTGAGATGATCATGTTGTCCGATGATGGAGATGGAGGCAAGAGCTTAGAGCTTCTTGAGAGGTTGGGGGAGATGAGGGTAGAGATGGCCGAGGAGGGAGAGGAGGATGAAGAGGAGGTCAAATTAGAGTCCAAGAGGACCTTTTGGACAAGTTGGAAGAGCTAGGAGGCCACTTCCTATGGTAGGGAGAGATGCATGCCATATTGGGAGAGATGTAGCAAGAGGAGGATTTGGAGAAGCGAGAGGATTACCTTCTCCAGGATTAGGCAGAGGTGGAGGAGTGGATAGAGGTTGGGCACGGGGATTGATTTTTGGCAGATCCATCTAGATCTAGGAGTGATCGTGACACAGGGTAGTTGGGATGAGGCAGAGGAGGACTCACACGATCATGTGCCCCTCATTCAATGGTGGATTATGATATCTACTCAGGTAAAGACTCCAGCAGGTGGAGAGGAAGGTGGCGATGAGGGGATACAAGATGTAGCCCAGCAGGATGAGCCATATCAGGAGAGCATATATGACCTTAGAGCACAAATTGATCATCTCAAGGCATAGGTTTAGATGCTCACTATTGAGAGGGATAGAGCTTGTTGGCATATTGGAATAACTGCTGGTGATGATATATTAAAGCACTATTGGTCATGATATATTCATGGACTATTGGTGATGATATAATTATGATATGATGCTTGATGATCAGTTATATGTGTTCACATTGATGGAAATAATATTTTTCCATGTTTTTTAATGCTTGCTATGTTATCTAAGTCAGCTAGTTAAGTCTAACTGGTAATGGATTGAATTGGATTGAGTTGGAAAGCAAAACTACCAAGCGACAGTGAACTGGTAAGTAGGAACAAAGAAGAAGATGATTGCGGTTGTGATCCGTGTTGAGTTAAGTGTTGTGGTTTGGAATGTGTGCTTATGACATCATAATGAGTCTATGACATGAACAACATCATGTTTGGAGAATCAAAAGTCATGTTTGTAATTGATTGTTGTTTATGTTGGCATTTGCATGAAGATTACATTGATGAACTTTTATGTTGTCATTGATGTCAGTTATAACTAGTAATGATGTTGTATTATTGTTGTTTTGTAGCTGGTAAGTGAGATAATGAAGGAAACTGGTATTACTATAAAAGAAGTGAGATCAACTGGTAAACCCTACCTATTGTTACGATAAACCCTAACCGATGAAGTTTGGTGAATCAGTTGTATTGGTTTATAATCGAATGATGAGCAGTAATAATTATGCCATGTATGCATGTTGTATGAGAAGAGTTTCAAATGTTTTTTCACATGTAGAGATAACGGTTTTATCTTGGAAATGAGCAAGTTCATTGCATGTAATGGAAACCGTGTGATGAGTTACAGTGTTTTATGAAGTGGTGATCAAGGAGCGGTCGATGTTCTCTCCAATGATGTGGAATAATTCTTATGTAATCCAACAATCATAATTGAACCGATTTGTTTTTAATCTATATGATATTTAAGGTTTGTGATGTGTTACCGACCTATTGTTTTGTTTATAAGGTCGATGAGTTGTTTTGTTGTAGTGTTGGCAATTTTGGTTGAATGTAAGAGTGATTGGTTGTTAAACCAAATGATGTATTCGTAGTATGTGTAAAGGGAAAATAGGAGCATGAAAATGATCTGATCAAGTAGAGTAGTGTTATTCACCAGATCAACAAACCCCTTTTGTTCTCTAACAATTACAACAATCAAATCCCCTAACCAGGTAAGCTCTAACAAGCTTAGTGTTATCTAAATCCTCTAACTAGGTGATCCATTAGCTTGGATTTAAAATCCTCTACCGAGGTTACTCCTAACAGGGTATTGCTTCTACTAGGGCATTATAGTCAATCCCTTAACCGAGTGGTCCCTAATAGGATCTATTCATAACATGACTTATTGTAAAGCTTTAACAGGCTTGGCTCCTAATTGGGTGAACTTCAGAAGAGTTTAGAATACTTGTGGGTATTCATCCCCACCATGGTTTTTACCATTTGGGTTTCCACGTCAAAATCACTGTGTCAAGTGGTGAATGTTTTTGAGGTTATGTTTTATATGGTTAATTTGCTTAACTACTAAATCCACTTAGATATGATATGATGACTAACAACAATCTGAAATGAGCTTTTACTTTTGTCAGTAAAGTATTTGGAAGTTTTTGTTAAAAGGTTTTGAAAGTTTGAGAGTTATTTTACTATTATTCTATTATGATAGTCAATCAGTTTAATTGACAATGATATTGCAATTTGTAGTTTAGTATTAGAACCAGTCAGTTCTGAGTTTATCTTGAGAGGTTATTTTTGTTTGGTGGAAAGTTTATTTCAATTTTCTATCTACTGATTCAACCCCCTCTCTCAGTAGTTGATCGGATCCTTTAGTGATTCATCATACCATCAATTGGTATCAGAGCATTTTTGGTCCTCTAAGGTCTAAGCCTAACATCTTGAGGTAAAGATCTTGAAGTTTGGGTTACCATGGACAGTGATCTCTATACCATTGTATGGGAACTTTACACATTGGTGAAAATTTCATGGTACTACTTGCATTGTATGTATCCATGGGCGACCTAACAACATATTGTACCCCAATTATTTGTCTAGGACTTGAAAGGTGATATTTGTTGTAACTAGTCCCACTTGTACTGGTAAAGTCACCATAGCTTTAGAAGAGAGTTCCTCATCATCATAGGCTTTGATATTGATTCTCTTAGTAGAGTCAATATAATGTTCAGAATATCCTAAAACTTTGATCAAATGTAGAGTGCATATGTTGAGGCTAGAGCCACCATCTATAAGTAATCTTCAAATCATTTTTTGATCAACGAAAGCTTCCAAGTACAAGGGATAATTATGCATGAGTCAGTTTGCAGGGATATCTATTTCAGTGAATGTGACCTTTGAAGCTGCCAAGTTTCCCACCATTGATTGAAATGTGTTCTCATCAATATCTCTAGGAACAACCAAATCTTGTTATCCAAGACTACTTTATGGGCTAGTGATATGCACAATAACTCAAATAGTAAAATTTGGGCTGGAGTTTGCATCAAATAATCCACCATATTATATTTTCTAATTATTGAAGGCTGGTTCAAAGGTACTAGTTGTAATGTGGCTTTTCTTCTTTTAGTGATGATGACACAATCTATTCTTTTAGGATTCACTATGATTGTAGCTACCATTTCATGTCCTTCACTTAGTGTGTTAATGGCATAGTCAAATTCTACATTGGTATAATTGTTAGTATTGTTTTGTGCATTAGAATTGGAAGCCTTTCCTTTGTCATGTTTGACAAAAGGATCTTTGAAAATGGTATGATCTGTGCTTGGTTCTTTATTATCCATAGTAATGTCACCGTGGTCAATGAGATCTTGGATGAGGTTCTTACAATTTGTAGAAACTTGCTGTCTTGTTACCCTTATTATGATGATATTCACAAAAATCATTGTCATTCTACCAAGCGAGCTTAAATGGACATGGTTCATATGGCCTAGCTTCTAGTAAAGTTATGGCATTTCTCTGTATCAACTTCTTTAGTGTTGATTCAATAGGTTCTCCAAGGGGTGTAAAATTCCTTCTAGGTGTACCTATCCTTGGAGGCCTTGGATTACTTGACTGTAGTGCATTAGTGTGGTTTGTCTATGATTGGATCTTATCATTTGGTCCTTGTAGAGATATTGTTGGTTGAGATCTGTTTAAAATATGCACGTCAACAACCTCGTCATTTGTGATATTTTTGTTTCTAGACCAAAATTTTTGTCTTTCATTGTTTGTGCTAGTCGTTGGTCCACTATCCTTGTTTTGTTTCAATGTCCTTTGTTCTAACATGCCTTTTTCTATTATGTCTTTAAAATTATTCAGGCATTGCATTTGTAATGGATATTTAATCAAAGGCACAAGATTTTTATTGAATATGTCCACTTGCTCTGCTTCAGGGATATGACTAAGACATCTACAATATAGGGCTCTCCATATTTGCAAGAATGTGGCATAAGTATCTCCTTCCTTTTTCTTTGTTGCACATAAATTCATTAAGGTAATCAGATTATCTATGTTGAAGGAAAAGTTGGATATAAATAACTCAGCCAATTCTCCCCATGAAGTAATTTTTGGTGGAAGCTGCGAAAACCATTCTAATGTTGTCCCTCCTAGGCTCTTTGAAAATAATCTCATCAAGTATGTATCATTGTGAGATACTTCAATGCATGTCGTGCAAAATTCTCTTATATGTTCTCGAGGATCTCATTTCCCTCTATATTTGTCAAATTTTGGCATTTCAAAATGTGCGGGAAACGGTGGGTTGTATAATTTTTTGTCAACAGGACATAGACAAAGATCCTCCATGGTGTAGCTCTTTTTATCATTATCCACTTGTATACTAGCCATTTTCTTTTGAAGTTTCTCCATTTCTTGATTCAGATGTTTTGTCTGGGTTATTGGTGTATTGCCCTGATGAATGTTCCCCATAAAAGAAATAATATTTGAGTACCTTTGAGCTTGTTGAAATGTAGACATACTAGGTAACTGTGTGCCATAAATCCCAGTAGGTGGTGTGAAGTATGCAAATTGCGGAGCGACATTTGTCTGAGCCAAGCTAGTTGTCCCTTGGTTCACATTCTGACTATTGTGGGTGGAACTGGTCAAAACTGTTGGTTGAGTTATGTTTTCCAAGGTATTAGTGTGAGTTATTGGAGATTGCAATGTCATATTTGGTGTTTTCAATGTTGTAAGATTGGCACTTGTTGGTGCCACCGTTGGCTATGTCAAAGTTGTAGTCATATTGCCATTTTGAGATATACCTTGCACTGACATAGCAATTGTTACTTGTGTCTATGTTGTAACTGGTATTTGAGGTATATTTTGATTTAATATCATACCTTGTGGCAATATTGTTGAAATATCTACCCCTGATGATAACTTGGCCCCATTCTAGACTAAGAGAGCGAGATATCCATCTCTATCACTATTAATGAGAGTGTTGAGAATCATTAATGTTGCGGGATCTTGTTGGGCTACTTCTAGCTCTTCCTTTGTCAAATTATATCGTATTTCATCAATGGAAGGTATCTTGTTCATGTTTGTTGACATTTTTGTGGGTGTGTAACCCTATGTTTGTTGTTATGTGGATAAATCCATATTCCATGTTGGGTTGACTAGGGGGTCATTGTTGGGATCCATTTGGTTTTTTGCCTTTTGAGCACATGTTAATGCCATGAATATTGTTTTGAAGTGATCTTGACTCTCTAAAATGTTTATGCAAGACTTAATTAAATGCAACTAACTATACTTCTATGACTTCCTAAGAACTAAAGTGCAAACAATGTGATCTATGAATGATGACTTGCTATCTAGGATTCTGAAATTTGAACATCAGATTTTCAACGTATTGTCGAAAAGATTCAAAATCGGCCTCTTCTTTAATTCAATTTTTGAGGTCTATATCTATTTTTACTGATTTTTGAACTTCTTCATCTATGACAACCTTGACTATTTCATATTAGTTTTGATCAATTATTAATTCCTCAGCCGGGATATTCAAACCATCAATTATTTCTAATTGAACATTGTTTGCCCCAAGATTTGGTTGTTCAAATGGAAATTGACCATTTCCTTTTCGACCCATGTGTTGAAGATTACTATGCAGGCAATGCATATCCTAGAAATGAATGAATGATACCTAAAATAATGGACACTTTTTTCTCTTTTCTAACATGGTTTGAGGAATGTTTGTGTGGTCTTCTCTACCAAATGTCTAATGGCTTCTTTCTGAGTTTCTCTTTGTATCTTTTTCCTTAAATTCTCATCAAGATGAATAGACTTTCAGATTTCATCATCTATGATGACCTCAACTGTATCATATTGGGCACGATTGACTCTTACTTCCCAAGCAATGTTATCTAAACCATCAATTATTTGTAATTGGTCATTGTTTGGTCCAAGATTTGGTTGTTCGAATGGGAATTATCCATATCCTCTAATACCCATGGACTTATGTATGATTCCTATAATCTGATGCAACACTAACCTTAAGGTACTTTGGTGAAATGAATTGTGTGAGGAATTTGCATGATGATTCTAATGGAATCTCTACCTGAATTGAATACCTAGGACCTATGATCACTTGAAAGTAATATTTTAATCATTTTGGAAAAAAGGTTTGGTTCTGACGTTGGCTTTTTTGTTGAAACTTGTCTTTCTTTTTGAACACTAAAACTTTGACTTTGTTTTGATTTGTATCTTGCAATGTTTTGAATTTGTCAAAGTATAGAAAAGGACACAACAATCACATCAAAAAGAATAAAATCATGAAAAGACAAACTGCTTAGGAAATTTTTCAAATTTCCATGAATGTTGGAATCTTTTTCAAGACCCTATTTTGTTTTTTCTATTTTTGGTCAATTCGATATCACATTAGAAAGACTCTCCTAAGGTCAAAATGTCACAAGTATTATCACAACCCACATCTTGATACTCCGTCAACTCAAACAACCCTGTCACACCCTAGGGTGCACCCCTTTTTTGCCTTTTTCCAGAAATTGAATCAAAGAAGATTGCTCCTCAATTGGTTTGTTATCCTAGGAGATATATGGTGAGCGTCTTGGGGGCAGATTCTTCCCCACCCTTGCACCGTGATAAAACAAGTGTCTGGTTACCAACTCAACTTGGCTTCTAATTTATATGGTGTTTAGATAGGGTTTCGTTCAAGTGGTCACAATCAGCAACATTTTACACTCCATTGAGGGAGGTCTCCCAGTTTGTAGAGGTTATTCTCTACAGATTTTAACTCACCGTATAGACACTAAGGGAGGCATAACGTCGTTGTTATAGCATGTAACACTCGTCGCACATGATTTTAATCACATGCACATTTTATTATAGTGGCTTGGATTACTTGGCTTTAGTCGTTGGCCACTTAGGTCATTCCCCTCTCACTGGCCTTAATGGTGCCCTAAGGACAACTCAAGAGGGCAAGCCTTCTAAAGGATTTAATTACAAAAAATAAAGGAAAGCATGAAGGAAGAGAGTCTGGTTTTTTGATCACCCATTGAAGGGGAGAGCATAACACCTATCCCTTCCAAGACACGAAAAAACAAAATTCTTTTTTAACCTTCCATTGCAATGATTTTCTATTATAAGTGGAGATGTTGTTCCACATAGACATGGTGTTCATTTTAACCATCATAGCAATGATGAAAGTTGTATTATTCTTTATTAAAAAGAACCAAAAAGAACTATTTCTACTCTAACCCTGCAAAGAAAATAACGTTAGTCAACACATGGTGGGCTATCTAGCCTAATTTTCCAGTTACAGAGTTTTGTCTTTTCACAGACAGAAAGATATCCTGGTAAAAACCAGAACTGCAACAGAACAAAAAATAAAAAAACTGAATCTATCAAATGCGACTTACCTACAAATCAAATGTGAATTGATATCACATCAATTGCGAAATGATAAATCATCAATTGTGAATTATTGTGCAGGCAATTATGACATGATGACTTCTCAATTGCGATATGATATGATAGAAATTGCGGCTTTTTTCTTTTCTTTTTTTGATTTTTTAATAGAAAAACAGAAGAAAAAGATATAAGATAGAAGGGTTATTCTGCAATGATATTGTCCCACACAACATGAGCCATCACATCAATTTCATCAAAGAATATGTACTTGGTTAAAAAACAATGGATGGTCCTATGATACTGAGAAATCTCCTCTCTTTCTTTGATCTCATGGAGCTCCCTTTCAGCCTTTAAAAGCCTTTGATGAGACTTTTGTTGTCTCCTATTTTGATTTGCCTTTCTTGCAAAAGAAATTCAAAATCTCACCTTTCTTGCAATTGGATTAGATACATTTTATATGCATAAATTAATTTTTCTAGAATTTAATAACATTTCAGGGTTAGATGCGCAAGACAAAATAATGCAAAAATGACACAATTTTTTTTTAATTTGCAATCCTTTAGAGAGATCGCGATCTATTTCAGCAATTGTGATATCCTATCTAATCAATTGCGATATGATGTTATAGCAATTGCGACATGTTATCGGCAATTGCAAATTTCTAATTATGCAATTGCGATATCCAGTTTCGTGTGCACGTACGGATCTGCAAAATTTGTCAAAATAGAAAATGAAGGTTAGATTGTTTCATTTTGGGTTCACCAAATGTTTTCAGACAATAAATAAGCATAAATTGCATAATCAGATATCAAAGAGTGAATCACAACTCTAATCTAATCAATATTACTCCTAAATGACAATAGAATAATGGAATATCAATTGAATTGAAATGAAACTAATTAAAGGCTTCCTCAATTGGCATAGAAAGGCTTCCATTTCTCTTCTCCATTGTTGTTGATGTAGGCAGCTCTTAGGTATTGCACTTGATTTGCTACATAAGATAGACAACAATATTGAAGACTATGATTCTTTGATTCTAGATTGAATTGAGAAAAGAGGTTGAATTTATAGATTTTTAGTACAAAGGAGGTGAGAATTTGAACTCAAGTGTCGATTGATAGATAACTGATTTAGATTGATCAGTGAACTCAAATGATTGATTTGTGAACTCATTTGATTGAGTAGTGAACTCAATTAATTGAACAGTAGACTGAATAGACTAGCTAGTTGTTTGGATTGATTGATTAGAAGACTGAATTGATTGGAGAAATAAGTGGACTAATTGACCACTAGACTGAATAGATGGATTAGTTAGAAAAAGGTGATTGAGAGTTAAAAAGGATGATTGATGATATCATGCCCAAACTTTTGGGCAAAAACACAACCAAATTTTTTTTTTTAGCACTTAATTACATGCAATCATTGCTTAATTAATTGTGACAACTTAACTTATTGTTCCAAAATGAAACCTTAATCAACATTATAATGAAAAAGGGTTTCTAAGGAGAATGATGAATTAAAGTTTAAATAGAACCCAAAAGTTTCGATAAAACTCCTAGACATTAACATCAAAATATTACTTGCGTAACAATTAAGATAACTCTAATAATTGAGAGATCAGATTAACTTTATAAGGGTACTAATCAATTCACTCAAAAGTCCCTTTCATTTAAGTTTCTTTTATTAGTACTTAATTAGATCTATTTCTACTAAATAGACATTAATATAATTACTTGGTTCAAAAATGAATATTTATTAAATGCCAAGTTTTCTCCATCTTGTTAATGCATCCCTACTTAATAACTTGATTTAATATGGCTTCTTATTAATTCAGCACTAATACTATTTCGTTGAATAAATATGATCCAATGCAGAACACTAGAAGAAATATTCTATTATTTCCTCAATTTTAATCAATAACTAAAATTAAACAAACTCTCTAAAATAGTTGGCGAAGATATTATTAATCTCCAAAAATCATTAATTGCTTTTAGGAACTAGTTTTAATAGTCATAGCTCTTAGATTGGTTAATGCCTATATTATACTTTAACAATAATTAGAATGTAGTTAAACTAGTTCGATTTAAGGGTCAATTAAATCCATAATGAGATTTTACCTATAAAGATTAATCTCAAAAACCTACATCAGATTAAACTCCAAAATAATAATAAATTTTAAGACATCCTTTTTTTTTGCCCAAAGGTAAAAAATACAATATGTAATAAAAACACCAAATAAAATAATTAAGGTCTACAATTTGTCCTATACATTACATTTTAAATGCTTATTTATCATTCATAAAATATGAATGATTAAATAAACGAACTTACCTTATAGTCATTTTAAACATTCATGACTTAGACTATAAATCTCCTTTATATTAAAAACATGTATATATAAAAGTATTTATTTTCTAAAATACAAATGACCTTAGATTTTAACTAAAATATATTAATGAATACTAAAATCCTTAATTTCTTTTTTTTTTTAGAAAAAAAACAAAACAAAAACTAATATCAAACTACGAAGAACCCTAATTAATTATTATAAGAATGCCTTTCTCAATTTATCTTATTTCTTATAACATCTTTTATCTTTTGAATACCCTAACCCAACTGGGTTAGGGTTTTGAATCATTTTTATGCAGGGCTGAACATTTGGGAAAAGGGGAGGCAAAGCATTTTTTTTTAAAGAGGGGTAGAGCCTACCCCGGGGCTCCCTGCAGCCTACAGCCGCAGTCGTGACTATGGGTCTTGGCCCATAGTGGTGGCCTTGGTCATCGCTGTGGGACGTGGTCCGCAGACCAGCTGTGCCGCTGCTGTGGGACATCGCCCACAGAGGGGGGGCGAAGCCTCCCTGTCTATGGGTTGCGGCCCACAGTGGCAACCGTGGCCACCACTGAGGGGACGCCGCCCACAGTGCAGGGGGGAGCTGCCCAACGGTTCCCGTAGGGCCGAGGTTTCCCCATTGCTAAGGTTTAATTTACTTTTTTTTTAAATATATATATTTTTTTGATAATTTTGTTAATTTATAATGTAATAATATATATATATATATATATATATATATATATATAAAGTATTTTATAAAAAAAAATACAAACAGACATATATGTATGTACATAAATTTATTTATATATATATAAATAAATTTTAGTTGCGTATTAAATCCAGGGCAAATTTTAAGTACCTTGTTGCAAAAGAACAAAAATAGATTATTTAGTCCTTAGATTTATTTTCTGCAAATATTTAACTGTCAGTTTAAAAAAAGTTTATCCAGCAACTATATAAATAGTCTTTTTTTAATTTATTTATAATAGATAGTCCATTTAACTATAGATATTAATTTCTCCATTAAGTAAATAATAGAGTTACAATAAATATTGACAACAACTTTATTTAGGCCAGAAACAATGAAATAAAACTTATAGATAAACATATTATTATTATTTTTTTAGTTTCTGCGACTAAATAAATATGACAGAGTTTAATAAAGTATATACAACAACTTCATTAACCTAGATTATTTTAATTAAACTTAGAGATTTGCATAAGGAAATAAATTGAACAGTTATTTTCAAATTAAACATGCATGCAAGCATTTAAATTTCAAAAACAATACAAAACATAAACTCTGCATAAATAATTCCTTTTACAACCATATAATACTTAATAGAAACAATGTATTTCCTTAAAGCATATTTAAAATACATTATATTCAACTTTGCAAATGGATCTCTCATTTCTATTAAATGAGGACCTTAAATATAATATATACATTTCCTTTCTAAATAGGTACAACATATAGTTTCCTCCAAATCTTTTTCTGCAAACAATTAAAATCAGCAACTCCCTCTTGTCCTTTTTATTTCTTCCACAACCTACCACAAATCATAGGCTATGACCATGGAGTGCTCACCTCCTAGCCTAGGCTATCTAGTAGCCACCCTTGAGCTTGGAGAACCAAGCCCTAGACAGGTTACAAACATGCAAAAACAATAAACAAGGAGGAAACAATCACAAACATATTCCCATCCCAGGGCTATAGTGCAACACACAATGTGGTGTCTTTTCAAGGGTGGTAGTGGACCAAGTACCTTGAGGAGACTGCAAGTATGGTAAAACATATAGCCACCTCATGGCAAACCAAAACATATAGCCACCTCATGGTAAACCAAAACATATAGCCACCTCATGGCAACCCAGATACATTAAGTGTAACAACCCCACATTTCTTATGCCCCCACAAGGCATTCATGCCTTATTTCCCTCCTTATGACCCCAAATGCATAAACAAGCCATGTAGCAAGGGTCACATAGAATCCCTTGTGATCACTCTCATAATGAGATCCTCTCACTCAAGGGTTGTCACTTCTACCACCCACAAGTCCCTCCTCTCTCCCAAGAGTAAGAGGTCTTGATTACTCCCAAAACATACACATGGCATAAACATAAAACACCAAATAAATTTCCAAGAAATACATGCACGAAAAACAAGTCTTTTACACAAGCGTTTCTTTCAAAACAACATGCAACAAGAAAATATTATAAGAAAAAATAAAAACCAACCTTAAATTGCCCAAAGTTATGCTAGTTTTGTTGAGGATGAGCAACCCAATTCCACAGTTCTTCTCTTTCTACCCTTAGCCAAAGTTCTCAATCCCAAAATCTTTTTTTTTTTCTTTACAAAATTCTTTTGTCTCCAAAAATGGAGAGTGGGTGATTACCCCCAAAATCTCTCTTTCTTGCTTAAGAAGACACTAGTGTGAGTTCTCTCAAGTTTCTAATAATGAAAAGGAAAGTAAGGTAAAATGGGAAAAGGGAAATTTCATTCAAAAAGGAAGGTTAACAACTTAGCTCAAGCCTTCTAATTTAAATTTTCGCACAACTTAGAAAACCTACTTTTTAAGGTGTCTAAATGGTCACATGGGAGTAGAAGCTTGCCTAAAATTACCCCTAAACCTTAGGTATACCATATGGGCTTTAGGAAACCCTATTAAACTACCCCTAGGTGTCCATTTAACCCTTTTTTAACCCCTCTAAAGTTTATTTTCGGGTCAAACCTATGTTGACCATCCCAAAGATTCTTTACCCAAGGCGTTTATGGAATCACATTACATTAATTGAAAAAGCTATAGTTAAACAATTCCCACCAAGAGACAAATTTAAAAATTTAAACATAAATCCACACGTGTCAAGTGACACAAGAATATACTTTTACAAAATTATACATGAAATCATGTCTCTTGTGGGATTTACATAAATCAATTAAATAGCACTTAACACACATGCATCATTTACTATTACGAATAAAATACAACACAAATGGGGTGTTGTCTCTCCAAATAGACAAACCCTGGTTTTACGAACATACATAGGTCTAGGTTTGGTTCTCCGTAATATTTCCATGGTCACATGGATATCTTTTCCTGCACAACTCAATTACAGATTAGTAATTTCAAATAACCCCATATAATATTAAAACACATGAATTAGAATACACATCAAACACTCTACATACACTTTACATTTGAACAAATCAATATATCTTACATCCAAATAATTCCACACAAGCAATTATCATAATCTCATCATTTTGATCCATACATACACATACATCCTATTTCTATTATCATAGTAAAATCCTGCAATTCCAATAGCGGCATTTATCATCTCAAATTTATCCTATTCTAGAATCATATTGAGTACTATATCATAAGGCATATAAATGAAGCATCAACATTCATCAATGTTATCCAATTCATGGAAATCATATAAATTCTAAATCTAGACATAGTTGACATATGTTAGATCAAGATTATCCCATCAATGGATCTTTTAGGATTTCACATTCATAACACATCAAAATGTACACCACAAGGTGAAATAACTCTATAACTTGGTTCAATTTCTTTTCTCACAAATCTATCGGTCTAACACAGTCCCTTCTATTGTATTATATAGCATTTATTAATAGGGTCAAACATGGTCAACTAAGTTAATCAAAGCTTGGTTTGGGGAAGGCCTTACATCCTCCTCCCCTAGAGTTTGACTTACTCTTGGAAGTCGCATGAGTAGAATTATGAAGTAGGGACATAACATTTCCCACAATTTCAATGAGTTACTCAGAATCTTAACTTGCCTACTAGAAGGATGAAATACCAAAATCAACTTATTATTGTAATTAACTTACTATCTTCATGAGGTTAAATTCTTAGTATTTTTATTACATTTCCCTTCGATTTCAGGTAGGTGTTTGCAAGGTCTTATCTTTCAACAACTTACATTAATGCGCCATCCAAACACACATCAACTTCAAAAATCAAGGTTACACATATTGAATTTCTAGGAGTTCTACTTTGTTTAGGATTTGTCTAAAAGCATGTTTATCCTACTGTATTCTCATCCATGCATGTTGCTTAAGAAAATTGACATCACACTTAGCCACAATGAATCTACTTATTCTACATTCGAGGCACCTCATTAGGGTGTAAATACACTATTTGCTAAACCGTCCTAGGTGCATAATTTCTTCCAACTTTATTAGGTGACAAGGCAAATTCCAATTTTAGGTTCTTCAATACCACCCTTATATAGGGTAGTTTTCCACCACCAGGGATTAAAATGTTATTTTAATATTTCTAGGATCCAAGGTTTAAGTTTCATAGGGAGCATCATTCAGCATTTCCAAACATTAAGGTACACAACAATCCCATTCCAAAGGAGTGATGGAAGTTATTAATGCTTATTTTAGATATCATCCATGCAATCATCTTCATACCCATGCCAAATTTACGAGTCAACAATCATTACTTTTGCAATTCATTAGGTCTAGGTCACACTATTGTTATAATTTTTTTCTCTTTCAGATTACTGGCAATTAATTTTACTTAGGCGGATATTCCTTCCCTTATCTTAATTTGATAAAACACATTCTTTGTTAATTCTTGTGCCTAATTTCACTCCTTGTAGTATTGTCCCTTGACATGCTATCAGTGGTTCCACGAACATGATAGATATTACACAATTCACATCACTAGGGCTAGTTATATCAACCATCAAAATGACCACTTGACACTTTACAAAAATACAAGTTACTTCTGCCAAGTCCAATAAAAGAAGAAAACTGTCGGCAATTGAAAAAAATATTAAAACTAGAAACATGGCAAGTGCCATAGTTCATATAAAAGAAACATAAATTTGGTGGTCCTCTCTTCATAAGAAAAATAAATAAAAAGAAAGTTCTAGCCCC
The DNA here is from genome assembly GCF_030272615.1 of Cryptomeria japonica. Classification (NCBI taxonomy): domain Eukaryota; kingdom Viridiplantae; phylum Streptophyta; class Pinopsida; order Cupressales; family Cupressaceae; genus Cryptomeria; species Cryptomeria japonica. The sequence goes on along the minus strand of NC_081405.1, from coordinate 215,347,728 downwards.
ACTGTCACAATATACTTTTCAAAGAAAATAAAAAAAAATAATGCTGAATCAAACTTGAAACAAGATGACCATTCTAGCCATGCTATAGGGAGTAACCACATCACATCACCCAAGATCACACGTCCTGAGTATGTTAGGAAGTGATTATTAGACTCTTGAGATTTTAGATTCTTTATAATCCTTTATTGATTTATGAAATAAATTCTTCTACACAAGAGATCGCATTCATTTTTATAAATCATGTTCCATTTTAACCTTCACGTGCTTACTATTTCAAGAAACACTTTTCGATATAATCCACTATCTATTTAGGGTTATTAACATCCTTAATTATATCTAACAGGTGATTGCACTAACTCTACCATTCTCCATCCATTCCTCTTGGACTTCCATTAATTATCTTAATATGCTAAGCCCTAACTCAATGTTACATGGTAGCTTCAAGCATCGACACATTCATGTCTTACATGCACGGTTAATAGTTCGGTACAAAATTGACACTTGTTTACTTAGAATCTCTTAGGATTTGAATAATGTAATCTTATAATTTTACTAGGGACAATATTTGTTTTCTTAGCACCTAATGCTAGCTCCTTATACTTTTACCTCTAACATTCACTTGCCTTCATTAGGTAGGAGCTTGTTGCCAAATTACTAATACTTATGGTTAAGAGACATTTGGGGTGGAATTATTGTCAAGTAAGGTCGATAATGGTTGACAACAATTTCTACCCACACATTTCATGACATATTTCAACAACTGGGAGAGTGGACTTATTCTCTCCTACTTCACTTATGCAATAAAAATAAAAATCAAGGGGGTGTGCACTCGAAAAGTGGTCAACACCCATACTTTTAATTAAAACTTTAGTAAAAAGGAAGTTATCTCATTCCTTATTACTTATTTATATTTATTTACTAGCCCGTTTCTGGCATATCACATCCTTCGATCTCTTTGGTCTAAATAAACCATCTTACCGTCCTAATATCCAGTTCCCCTATTATGGTATAACACAAGGATGTCCAATAATTACCAATGTCTTAAGACTCCTATAATTTCCAAGTGCTTAGCTAACCACATAATTTGGCTCCTTATCAATGTTTTCATAAATCATTTTATACTGCCAACTAATTCTCATTAAAACTTTAGTATTATATTATTGTTATACAATCCTTCCTTAAGCCATTTCCATCTGCATGTTGCTTCATCCATACTTAATGTTTTCGCATACTTTCACACTTGAGTGCCGTAATTTGCAAAGCTTCTTCGATTGTGCTTAGGAGTTAAATTGTGATACATACTGTCTTGTACCCAGCGGCTAACCATGATTGGGTTGCACTTTTCTTCTTAGTTTTCTGAACGAATATTAGTTACTTATTCCTAGATTATAAGATCTTAATTCCTTTACACCCCTTGTACTTCAATTGAGATTTTTGTATGATTCCTAAATCAACTCTACTCTCTCTTCCATTATTTACTTTTTCCAAGATTATCTTCCCATAAAGGAACTAGTTGAGGTTTTGCTTGCTTGTTTTCCCAATTATATAACCATAGATGAACTTAGGGTTTATTGTAAATGCGTGTTCTTTACCCAAAACATTCATGCCTCCTTTTGACTTATTTAACTTACCTATAGTATTACTAGGGTTTTCTGATCAAGGGAATTTCCATTCATCATTTTAGTTCTTATCTTCAGGGTTATCCAACTCTAGCTCCACTATATTGGTACAAACATTGTCCAACAAATGCTCTTAATAAGAACTCTATTATGACCACAATCGTAAGGTACCTAGTCATTAGGATAGGTTAATGCTTCTATCGGAGATTCACAAGAGTTCTTTTTAATTCTTCCTCATTTATGTGTCCAATGACGACCTTGATCTTTTTAACCATCATAATTTCACATAGCTTAAAACTTAACTTGAACTGTCTTAGTTTTATTTATCTTGTTTATGATGCCTTCATCTAAGGTCTAATTTATCTCGCTTGATTTGCCATGTAATGAACATATCTCGATGGATGGCATTCCTTTAGTTACCATCAGAGGTATTTTATTGAAAGATTAGCTCCTGATACCTAATTTGATTAGGGCAGTTATTGCGTTTTAGGTTCCAATTGAATGGTAACCTCGTAGGTACAAAAGGTCTAATTTTCGTTAGACACCGAAATTACTTCATATGAATAAATAGTTGAATATTTTGCAGCCTTTGGGGTTTTATTTAAGCCATAAATATTATGACTAATAATTTCAAATTTTAGGGCTTTTAGTGACCCTTGGAACCCCTTGAATTGATATTTGTTGATCTGTTGATCTATTTATGTTTCACTTTGTTATATAACAAGTTTCCACCTAGGTGTTATACTTCAAGCCATAGTTCGGTTTCAACTAAGTAATGAATGTAGCCCATGTTCACCAGTGTATGAACCTAGGGCTCTGATACCAAAATGTCATGCCCAAACTTCTGGGCAAAAACACAACCAATTTTTTTTTTTTTAGCACTTAATTACATGCAATCATTGCTTGATTAATTGTGACAACTTAACTTATTATTCCAAAATGAAACCTTAATCAACATTATAATGAAAAAGGGTTTCTAAGGAGAACGATGAATCAAAGTTTAAATAGAACCCTAAAGTTTCGATAAAACTCCTAGACATTCAAAATATTACTTGCATAACAATTACGATAACTCTAATAATCAAGAGATCAGATTAACTTTATAAGGGTACTATACAATTCACTCAAAAGTCCCTTTCATTTCAGTTGTTTTTATCAGTACTTAATTAGATCCATTTCTTCTAAATAGACATTAATATAATTACTTGGTTCAAAAATGAATATTTATTAAATGCCAAGTTTTCCCCATCTTGTTAATGCATCCCTACTTAATAATTTGATTTAATATGGCTTCTTATTAATTTAGCACTAATACTATTTCATTGAATAAATATGATCCAATGCGGAACACTAGAAGAAATATTCTATTATTTCCTCAATTTTAATTAATGACTAAAATTAAACAAACTCTCTAAAATAGTTGGCGAAGATATTATTAATCTCCAAAAATCATTAATTGCTTTTAGGAACTAGTTAAAATAGTCCTAGCTCTTAGATTGGTTAATGCCTATATTATACTTTAACGATAATTAGAATGTAGTTAAACTAATTCGATTAAAGGGTCAATTAAATCCATAATGAGATTTTCCCTATAAAGATTAATCTCAAAAACCTACATCAGATTAAACTCCAAAATAATAATAAATTTTAAGACATCCTTTTTTTTTCCCATAGGTAAAAAAAACAATATGTAATAAAAACACCAAATAAAATAATTAAGGTCTACAATTTGTCCTATACATTACATTTTAAATGCTTATTTATCATTCATAAAATATGAATGATTAAATAAACGAACTTACCTTATAGTCATTTTAAACATTCATGACTTAGACTATAAATCTCCTTTATATTCAAAACACATATATATAAAAGTATTTATTTTCCGAAATAAAAATGACCTTAGATTTTAACTAGAATATATTAATGAATAATAAAAACCTTAATTTCTTTTTTTTTTTAAAAAAAAACAAAACAAACACTAATATCAAACTACCATGAACCCTAATTAATTATTATAAGAATGCCTTTTTCAATTTATCTTATTTCTTATAACATCTTTTATCTTTCGAATACCCTAACCCCACTGGGTTAGGGTTTCGAATCCTTTTGATGCAGGGCCGAACGTTTGGAAAAAGGGGAGGCAAAGCGTTTTTTTTTTAAGAGGGGCGGAGGCTACCTTGGGGCTCCCTGCAGTATATGGCTGGAGCCATGACTGCGGGTCTTGGCCCATAGTGGCGGCCTTGGCCGCTGCTGTGGGATGCGGCCCGCAGCCCGGCTGCGCCGCCGCTATGGGATGCCGCCCACAGAGGGGGGCTGAAGCCTCCCCGTGTATGGGTTGCGGCCCATAGTGGCAGTCACGGCCGCCACTGAGGGGACGATACCCACAGTGTGGGGGGGAGCCGCCCAACGATTCGCGCAGGGCCGAGGTTTCCCCATTGCTAAGGTTTAATTTTTTTTTTTAAATATATTTTTTTTTTGATAATTTTGTTAATTTATAATGTAATAATATATATATATATATATATATATATATATATATATATATATATATATATATATATAAAGTATTTTATAAAAAAAAATACAAGCAGACATATATGTATGTACATAAATTTATTTATATATATATAAATAAATTTTAGTTGCGTATTAAATCTAGGGCAAATTTTAAGTGCCTTGCTGTGAAGGAATAGAAAAAGATTTATTTTCTGCAAATATTTAACTGACAGATTAAAAAAAGTTTATCCAGCAACTACATAAATAGTTTATTTATTTATTTATTTATAATAGATAGTCCATTTAACTATAGATGTTAATTTCTGCTTTAAGTAAATAACAGAGTTACAATAAATATTGACAACAACTTTATTTAGGCCAGAAACAATGAAATAAAACTTAGAGATGAACATATTTTTTTTGTTTTAGTTTCTGCAACTAAATAAATATGACAGAGTTTAATAAAGTATATACAACAACTTCATTAACCTAGATTATTTTAATTAAACTTAGAGATTTGCATAAGGAAATAAACTGAACAGTTATTTTCAAATTAAACATGCATGAAAGCATTAAAATTTCAAGAACAATACAAAACGTAAACTCTGCATAAATAATTCCTTTTACAACCATATAATACTTAAAAGGAACAATGTATTTCCTTAAAGCATATTTAAAATACATTATAGTCAACTTTGCAAATGGATCTCTCATTTCTATTAAATGAGGACCTTAAAAATAATATATACATTTCCTTTCTAAATAGGTACAATATATAGTTTCCTCCAAATCTTTTTTTGCAAACAATTAAAATCAGCAACTCCCTCTTGTCCTTTTTCTTTCTTCCACAGCCTACCATAAATCATAGGCTATGACCATGGAGTGCTCACCTCCTAGCTTGGGCTATCTAGTACCCACCCCCGAGCTTGGAGAACCAAGCCCTAGACAGGTTACAAACATGCAAACACAATAAACAAGGAGGAAACAATCACAAACATATTCCCATCCTAGGGCTATACTGCACCACACAATGTGGTGTCTTTTCAAGGGTGGTAGTGGACCCAGTACCCTGAGGAGACTGCAAGTATGGTAAAACATATAGCCACCTCATGGTAAACCAAAACATATAGCCACCTCATGGCAACCCAGATACATCAAGTGTAACAACCCCACATTCCTTATGCCCCCCAAGGCATTCATGCCTTATTTCCCTCCTTATGTCCCCCAATGCATAAACAATCCATGCAACAAGGGTCACATAGAATCCCTTGTGATCACTCTCATAACGAGAGCCTCTCACTCGAGGGTTGTCACTTCTACCACCCAGAAGTCTCTCCTCTCTCCCAAGAGCAAGAGGTCTTGATTACTCCCAAAACACACACATGGCATAAACATAAAACACCAAAAAAATTTCCAAGAAATACATGCACGAAAAACAAGTCTTTTACACAAGTGTTTTTTTCAAAATAACATGCAACAAGAAAATATTATAAGAAAAAATAAAAACCAACCTTAAACTGCCCAAAGGTATGCTAGTTTTGTTGAGGATTAGTAGCACAATTCCATAGTTCTTCTCTTTCTACCCTTAGCCAAAGTTCTCAATCCCAAAATCTCTTTTTTTTTTCTTTACAAAATTCTTGTCTCCAAAAATGGAGAGCGGGTGATTACCCCCAAAATCTCTCTTTCTTGCTTAAGAAGACACTAGTGTGAGTTCTCTCAAGTTTCTAATATTGAAAAGGAAAGTGAGGTAAAATGGGAAAAGAGAACTTCCATTCAAAAAGGAAGGTTAACCACTTAGCTCAAGCCTTCTAATTTCCATTTTTGCACAACTTAGAAAACCTACTTTTTAGGGTGTCTAAATGGTCACATGGGAGTAGAAACTTGCCTAAAATTACCCCTAACCCTTAGGTATACCTTATGGGCTTTAGGAAACCCTATTAAACTACCCCTAGGTGTCCATTTAACCCTTTTTTAACCCCTCTGAAGTTTATTTTCGGGTCAAACCTATGTTGACCTTCCCAAAGATTCTTTACCCAAGGCGTTTATGGAATCACATTACATTAATTGAAAAAGCTATAGTTAAACAATTCCCACCAAGAGAATAATTTAAAAATTCAAACATAAATCCACACGTGTCAAGTGACACAAGAAAATACTTTTACAAAATTATACATGAAATCATGTCACTTGTGGGCTTTACATAAATCAATTAAATAGCACTTAACACACATTCATCATTTACTATTATGAATAAAATACGACACAAACGGGGTCTTGTCTCTCCAAATAGACAAACCCTGGTTTTACGAACATACATAGGTCTAGGTTTGGTTCTCCGTAATATTTCCATGGTCACATGGATATCTTTTCCTGCGCAACTCAATTACACATTAGTAATTTCAAATAACCCCATATAATATTAAAACACATGAATTAAAATACACATCAAACACTCTACATACACTTTACATTTGAACAAATCAATATATCTTACATCCAAATAATTCCACACAAGCAATTATCATAATCTCATAATTTTGATCCATACATACACATACATCCTATTTCTATTATCATAGTAAAATCCCACAATTCCAATAGCGGCATTTATCATCTCAAATTTATCCTATTCTAGAATCATATTGAGTACTATATCGTAAGGCATATAAATGAAGCATCAACATTCATCAATGTTATCCAATTCATGGAAATCATATAAATTCTAAATCTAGACATAGCTGGCATACGTTAGATCAAGATTATCCCATCAATGGATCTTTTAGGATTTCACATTCATAACACATCAGAATGTACACCTCAAGGTGAAATAACTCTATAACTTGGTTCAATTTCTTTTCTCACAAATCTATCAGTCTAACACAGTCCCTTCTATTGTATTATATAGCATTTATTAATAGGGTCAAACATGGTCAACTAAGTTAATCAAAGCTTGGTTTGGGGAAGGCCTTACAGATGAGTTAACTGATGAGACAACTGATTTGATCAATCAGTTATGATTTCAACATGTGTTGTAGGAATTTGAAATTGAATTGGATTTTTATTTTCAATTTGAATTTGAATTTGGTCATTGTAATGTTGAAATGCACATGAAATTATCTTAAATTCAGATTTGGGGAAATGAGAATTTGGTGATTTGGAATTAGATGAAATTAATTGAAACACGAATTTGGGAGAAATGAGATGAAATTAATTGGAATTATAATTTGGGGAATTGGAGGAATTGAATTAATTAATTTAAATGGAATTATTTAAACTTAGAAAATATAATTAATTAAACAATAAAGATTATTTAACTAAGGAAAATATCATAAATAATTAAATAGTTGATATTTAATTAATAATTGAGATAGGGTTAACTGATTAAAATGATTTGAGAATAGAAATAGAATAATTAGAAGTGTTGAAGGGCTATGATTGGAATGTAAATGGTTAATTTAATCATATAATTAAAGAATTACTTGATTAAATAGATGAATAATTAGTGTATATTTAATGAGACATTTTTAGGTGTCTACATGTTGCATTGATGTTTTGTCATTGATGTCAACATTAGCTGATTGGATTCTTTACCGAAACCCTTCTGGTCCCGATAGGTTGAGTGGTTTTTGGTTAACTTGGATCCGACATGATCCGGTTGACTCTAGTATAATCTGGTGATGGAATTAACTTGTTGATAATGCTTATACTCATATCTAGTCAGTTGGTTTTGGTCTGGTGATTGGATGCTATCCTTCTTGCTATGAAGATTGGTTTCTAATTCCGACAAGGGTTTCACCGATAAAGCTTTTGGTGGAAATCTTTGATGCATTGCATAATTGGTGTTGGTGTATCTTCTGATGGAGTTTCAGGATGTTGTTGGTGATCATGTTCGAGACTTGACATTTGGAGATCATTGCTGAAGCACGTGGACCTAGATACTTGGTCCTGATTGATCTAGGTTATGGCCTAACATTGATGTAACGTGTGGATAGGACCTATTGTTATATTTCTAGGATGTGTTATGTGTGTATATTATTTTTTTGGTCTAAGGCCGACATGGTTTATAATTATGTAATTGGTTTATTTTCTAGTGGCCGACCTAATTGTTTATGGTTGAGGGTTTGTATAAATAAGATGTAAGATCTCATTGTAGATCATCATGGTTATTGTAAGAGGTCATGGCCAAGGAATGTAATGTGCGAATAATTTAATATCATTCAGGAAGAGGAGTTGGTCGATCATTGGAGATCGAATTGGGTTTGTGTAAGAGGATTTAGTCCTCCGATATTGAGCTTAACTGGAATTGTACTCAAGCGTAGGAGATGCTATCTTTTGCACTTCAACACTTCTCTAGATTGTAGTCTAGATTTGCAATGAGCAGTGTGCTCTAGGTTGTTGTCCTTCAAAAAATTGTAGGCCCCTTCATTATAAATTCACATACTTACTACAGAAGTATTATTTGACTGTGGGTAGGCTTCCCACCGTGGTTTTTCCCTTTAGCGAGTTTTCCACATACAAATCTTGGTGTTTTGTGGATGACTTTTATTCTATAATTATTTTTTAATGCTTAATTGGATTAACTTTTATTCTGATATTATTGTTTTAAATTGATAATGCTTCTGATAATCTTTGACAAGTGATTCACCCCCCCTCTCATTTTTCTTCTGGTTATCTGAACTGTCTAACAATTGATGCTATCCTGAAGAAAGGCAGGAAGAGGAAGAATCCAAAAGTACATATTGAGCCTATTACAACAAAGTCTGATTCTGAGGATGACACAACCATGGCATTCAATAGGGTTGTAAGGATGAGAACAAAAGAAACAAAGGTAGAGGCTAAAAATAAACTGGTTATGAAGGTTACATTCAAAATACCGACACAAAAGAAAGCACCAAAAATAACCACTTCAGCTGCATCTGGTACTGTAAGAAGGAAGAAGAAGAGTGACATCGATCTGGCAATTCAATCTGGTAATGTGACTATCATTCCACCTAAAACTTGTGCAAAGTTAGTAGATGAAATCACTAACGATGGCATGTTAAATAATGTACAATTTTATTATGAAAACTTAGAGGATGATGAACAAAGAGAGGTAGAGGAAGCAGTCTTATTATATTTGGATATTTATAAGAAAGACTTAATTAGAATTTAAAACCAAACACTGATAGAACTATATAATATGTTAGATGCTAGAAGACTCTCAACAATGCAAGAAGATAAGAATATTAAAATTCAAGAGTTGTTATCTATGTGTGTTACTATTGCTCCAGAGGAAATGGAAAGGATACTTGAGGTGGTAGATAGAAAAGTCTTTAATAGAAAACATAGAATAACCAGTTTGATGCTAGGAAGGGTTAATGAGATAATAAAGGAGACTCAAAAGGCATGGGTTAAGTTCTTTGAAGAGAATGGAGGTTTCTTTACTTCACCAAAATCAAAGACAGACAAAACAAACACCCCGGTTGAAGGAAAAGGAAAGGGGATTATGGATACTTCACCCTCAATTTTGAAAAACATTAAGATAGAGGAAATAAAGTCCCTGATAGATACAAATGTATAGACAGATGTTGAGATACCGGCTAATACCGTGAGTGAAAAGATTAATGATGTACAAGATACTAATATTGAGGATAACAGTCCTCCAAATACAAATGTTCAGGTTGAGGTTACAGTTCCTACAGTGGAACTGACAGTTACAGAGGGTCCATCATTGTTGTCAATTGACACCTCGCAGGTTGTAAAGAAAAACATAACCGAAATGAGTCCTACTGAACTCATGATGATGGCAGCACAAAATTTAATGAAGGAGGGATCTACAGATAAAGGGATTATTAACCAGTCAATGATTGTTTTACATAGACTAGTCTCGAAGTGGAAGATTGACAATGAAGTGATCCTATCCGACAAGATTAAGACAATAAATAAGCACATTTCAAAGGATTTTCAATCCTTATAGCAAATTTCAAACCGACAACCACTGGATAGGTTCACTTAGGCTAAAAGAGCTGCATTTGATCAGGTGAATGAATCTGAGAAGAAGAAGATTGATGAAAAGGTGAAAATGATAGATAATTCTTTGAAGTAGTGTACAAATATTTATAGGGTATGTTGTAACATAGATATACTTACAGTTAATGTGGATAAGAAGATAAAAAAATTCAGGAGAAAATTGCAAATATAGCTAATTCTTTTGATAGATTGACTTCATTGACTACATCCATTGATGGTCAAATTTTAATTTTAAAGGCCCAAATTCCCATTTTTGAGAAGGAAAGAGACAAAAAAATAATAAGAGCCAGAAGTATAAGAGGCTTGGTGAGTCCCTAGTTGGATTCACTCAGTGTACATAAGAAAGAATGTATGAATATGGTTCGAAAGTCCACACCGACAGAGGTAAGTGAGAAAGAATCATTTTCACATATATTAAGTAGACTTGTATCTATTTATAACACTTTCAAAACTAGTTGGGATACCTATCTTGAGCTATTGGAGAAGGCTTATCCGAAAATTTTGAAATTTGTTAAGCTCTGGTAAGATATTTTTGGGATATTCATTGTAATTTTTTTTTTGGATCTTTGACATTCTTTTTAGAATTTTTGATGGCATTGATGTCAAAGGGGGAGTGATATGGATGTGAAAAAGAAGGATTTGTATACATTAGGGGGAGATATGGAGATATGGGAGTATGGAGTATTTTGCATTAATGAATATTCAACTCAGGGGGAGAAGGCAAGATGGAATTGACAAATGAAACCTTGACCAATTTTCACATTAGTGTTGCCATCAATGCCAAAAGGGGAGATTGTTGGCAATTGAAACTCAATTGGTTGGTTTCACTATGTTTTCACTAATGGCAACATGGTATTTTGTTCCGATTTCATATTTTGGTTAAGTTGTGTACCTACAAGCACTTCACAGACACTACACCGACACCGACACCGACATCGGCTCCAGTAGGATAGAGGGATTTCTTTGGTTACCGGCAATGCATGCTGACATGATTTAGAATATGGTTATTGATATTAGAGGCTGACATCTCTTGGATCCGACACTGGCAATTATTTTTGATATTCATGCATTTATGTTATCTAGCTGACATGTAATTTGATATTGTAATTATCTTTGTAAGTCGACATAAGGCATGATAAGTTGTATAGGATATTTCAGTCAATTGGATTAGATCATTTTTATATAGAGATATGGTGATGGATATGTGAATGTGATATAATGAAAAATATATCAGAGAGATTATGTATGTGAGGATATCTATGTAAGGGTTATTTCGGTAAAGGGTTTAGGGTTTCAGACTAAAACAGATAGAGCTTAAACCAGAACTGTATTTTGGCATAGGAGATGGTATCTTTTGCAGTTCAACACTTCTCGAGATTGTAGTCTAGATTTATATGTAGTCAGTGAGGCTCCATTTGTGATTGAGTAGTGTGCTCTAGGTTGTAAGCCTTCTTGCAAGGGTAGGCCCCTTATATTTTTTAATATCTCTTCATAAGGCCAGTGGATTGATATTGTGGGTCACAAATCCTACTGTGGTTTTCCCTCTTTGAGGTTTTCCATGTATAATTTTGTGTGTTATGCTTCTTATTTATGTGATTGCCTTATTGGTTGCTTTACTTCTTTTAATTTTGTATGTACTAGTATACTGGTTGATGTATGTATGTTTTAATAAGGATAAAATTAATTCACTCGGTATAACACTAATTCAAACCCCCCCCCTCTCAGTGTTATTGGACTCCAACATCTTCTATTGTTTTTGGCTCAGCTTCAAATAGTAAACACAACAAAACTTGTTCTTGAGCTTCTTTGATTCTTGTGATGATGTCTTTACTCTTTTCTCCAATAATTTGATCTTCTGGATGCTTTTTCTAAATGTATCTTCGGGTTTTGGATGTAGATGCAGGAGCATCTTGAACATTCTTTTCTTCATTTCTATTTTTCTCTTCTTTTTTCCTGTCACTGGACTCATCAGATTCATATCCTACCAATATCTCTAAGTCTTTTGAAGTACTTTCATCAACTTTCACATTTGCACTTTCAACAATCTTATTTAGCCTTTTGTTGTAACATTGATATGCCTTTCTCCTTGTTGAATAGCCTAAGAATATGCTTTTGTCTTCTTTTTTGTTGAATTTTCCAATATTATCTTCATCTCTCCAGATATAGCAATTGCTAACCAAATACTTTGAAATATTTACTGTCTAAGTTCTACCATGCCAAAGTTCATAGATGTCTTCCCATATTTCTTCATGCATAGAGCTTTGTTAAGAGTGTACACTATTGTGTGAATTTATTCTCTCCAATAGACTTCCAATAATCTTGCTCCTTTCATCATAGTTCTAGCTGCCTCTTGTATAGTTCAGTTCATTCTTCCCACTACACCATTCTGATGTGGTGTCAGGGAGGCAGATAATTGTCTTGTAATGTCGTGTTTCTCACATAAATTTTTGAACTTATTAGAAACAAATTCTCCTCCTCTGTCAGACCTTAAACACTTGATTTTCCTATCAACCTCATTCTCAACTTTTGCCTTGAATGCTTAAGAATTTTCTCTTAAAAATGCAATTGAATTCATTCTTGAATAATGATCCAGGAGCATCCCCGATCGATGAGCAATCTTGCATCATCCAAAAATATTTCCTTTTAGTTTTGTTCTTGTTTAGTTCTTTGTGTAGTTTTTTGTGTTCTTACCGGTTGGTACCAGTAGCTACATGTTCTTTGTGGCAGATCTTATTTGCAGTTTCCTGGTGGTTTCATGTGCTTGATTCCAAATTTTCATTTCATTTGGGTTCTTTTCCGATCAGTTATCACTTCGAGTTGAATGTTCCCAGGTGTTGGGATATTTCATGTGCTTACTAGTTGGTTTTCCTTTATTACCGACATGATTCTTGGCATGTGGATCTATCTTGGGTCTTGTCTGATGTTCTTTGGCATGTGGTCGACCTTCTTGATGAACTACATCACTTGGGTGTTATTTTTCAAAAAGATTTATTTAAACCTTAGGGCCAACCTAATTACAAGTTTCATTTTCCTATATTGGTGAATGTAATCTTATGAGGTTGACCCAGATGTGTTTCGGTGGGTATAAATATGATGTTATCTAATCATTTGTAGGGGTGGAGGAGTTAGAACTTAGAATAAGGATTGAGATTCACATATTGTGATTCGGTTCATTCTTAGAATCCTGGTTGGATTATATCTAGATTAAAGCTTGTATGTAACTGGTTAATTACTGGATGTTCTTTGATGAGAATATGATGATTGTCAGATGATTGTCGAAAGTTCTAAGGCTTTAATATGATCTATTTATGTGAAATTGTTATGTTTTCTTGTTCTGCACTTTCTTTGTGTCTCTCTTTCTACACAATTCAGTTGACTCTTCTGAGGGTTTTACTAGTTATGGTTGCATCAAATAATCATCAAATAATAACATGAAATACCTCTCACCTTGCAAGATATTCAATCTAGTCAGACCACATAGACTTGTGTGTACCAAATCCATTAATCTGGTGGATGGATATTCTTTTCCTCTAAATGTTTTCTTTGTTTTCTTTCCTATTTGACATTCCTTGCAAATGTTGTTATTTGGTTTGGTCACTCTCGGTAAATCTCTTACTGCATTTTCTTGACCTGATCTGCATAAGATTATCAAAGTTGATATGACACATCCTCTAATGCCACCATAACCATCTATCATCAAGTTAATATAGCAAGAAGTGTCTTCTAGCTTCTTCTAGTACATACATATTTTATTTTATCCTTCTTCCAACCACAATAACCATTCCTGACTCCTTTCACATCTCACATCCATTATCATGAAAAAAAATATTATATCCATTTTCGCACATCTATCCAACACTCATAAGATTATGATACAAACCCTTCACATAGTAGACATTGTCAGTGTAATGTTTTCCATCAAAAGTGATTGAACCAATCCCAACACTTTGTGTTGTATGATCATCTTTGAACCTAACATTTTCTCCATCCTATTTTTCAAGCTTTATAAACTTACTCTTATCACTAGTCATATGATTTGAGAATCCACTATCAATCAAACATTCATTCTTATCTCTTCTAGCATGAAATATAATAGCAACAGTCTCATAAATATCAAGCCTAGGTGCATCAATTTCTACCATAAATAAACAGTCACCTTATTCATAATCTAATTCATCATCTAAAATGCCAACATCATCCTTAACATAATGGGCTTTCTTATTGAATTTTCCTTTATTTTCTCTAAAATTTTGTCTTGTTTCTTTTTTATGGACAGCTGGTATCTATGTGACCAATCTTTCCATATCTAAAACATTTAAAGGGTAACATACCTCTGTACTTGTTGGTGCTTTTCTTCAGTTTCCTCAAAATTTTTGATCCCACCTCATTTGCGCTATCATCATCATCATTCGAATCATCTTCTATTTCTTTGAATGTTATCTCTTATTTGTCTTATCCTTTCCAAACTTCCTTACTTCACATGCAGTTAGGGCACAAAATAGTTTCTCTCTAGTGAACTATTTTGAATCATAGGTTTCTTCAATAGCTGATATCTTATCAATGTATAACTCATTAGTAGACTCATCAAAATTTTGTCAATTATATCTTCATCATTCAAGGTGCCTCTAAGTTCTCTGATTTCATTCACTGTGCTATCAACCTTTTAAAAATAGCCTTATATATCTTCTCCTTCTTCCATCTTCAAATTTCATACCTTCACTTAGATGTCAACCTTTTTGTCAGCTTAACTCTCCCATTTCCTTCATATATTTCTTTTAGCTTTTACCAAACCTCATAAGAAGTATTCAAGGAAAAAATGTTTGACAATTCATTTTTTGATAACGCAATGAAGATAGTGTACCTTGCCTTTTCATTTTATTCATAGTCTTGAATCTCATTTAGAGTAGTAAGACCATTTCCCAGTTGTACATTACTTAGTCTCCACCGCCTTCCAAGTGTTGTAACCCAGAGAAACCCGATAAAGTCACATCTTTATTTTCTAGAAACTATAACCAAATCCTTCAAAGATAAGGATAGATAATTTATGTGTCATCGGATCAAGATCTACCTCAGCCAGTTAAGCTCTTTATCAAGGAACCAAAGCTCTGATACCAAGTGTTGAATATTTGGGCAAGTGAGAGGGGGGGGTGAATCAATTGAAAAATTAAATCTTCTTTAAACTTTATTCATAGATTTGGAACTGCTAGAAGAGTTAATTAAGACAGATAAACATGACAACATATAAACAAAATAAATCAAATACAATGAACACCAGAATTTACGTGGAAAAACCAAGCAAGGGAAAACCATGAAGAATGTTAATTCTCAATATGGAAACACTTGTTAAGGTGATTTTTGCAAAGGATGGCTCACTACCAAAATCCTCATTCAAGGAGGGATCATTGCCTAGAAAGGCTCACTATTGGAGGGCTCACTACCTAGAAGGGATCATTGTCGAAGAAAGAAAGATAGAAAAGATAATCCTACACTGAAATATAGTATGCACTACTAGAACTACACCCAATAACTATACACAAAACACTTCACACATCAACTATATTATTCCTTTCAATCTCGCATATCTTTTATACAATTAGACATTCAAAAAAATATCACTCTAACTCATCAAAATCATACACATACATATACTGCCTTTGAAAAAACTTTATCTTCCAAGTTGGCTAGGATAGAGATCTAAAATAGGTCAACACTAAACATTTTGGTGGTGGGAACGAATGAGAATTAGACCACATCACACCATTCTTCATCGAACACATCAACAAGTTAAATACATTACCAATATCGGACCCAAAACATTATGCATTGTAGCGTCCTAAAATTGTGACACTTGCAATTTTGACTGCATTTGGGTCTTCACGATGGCGATGCAACACGAAACCTAAATGGAGACCCCGAAACTTGTTCATGACATCAAAAATTGCATTTTTCTGCACCCTAGCTTGATCCTCCTTGCACCCTGCTGTTCCGGGAGGTGGGACCATGGTGCCCAGTGCCCTGGTCCTTCAAGCTGGTCCCCCAGGACCATGGCGCCCAGCGCCCTGGCCCCTAGCCCTATTTTGGGCCCGGTCTCTTATGGGGCTTCGGGTCTTTAAGTTTGCAAATTGGAAAATAATGTTTCCTGGTCGGCCTAAGGTCGGGAAAATCAGTCTATCAACCCTAAATTGACAAATATATAAACTACATTTCCTCTCCCATTTGAGGAGGTCGGAAAAGAGAAAAACATATGTGTGCAAAAGGCGGAAACGATATTCAAACATTCAAGCATTCAAGCATTCAAGCATTCCTTCAAGCAATTGATCATTCTAAGTCTCCATTCAAGGCTAAGTGTTGCATTCAAGACAAGGATTCAACCATTGAAGAGGAGATCACATACAACATACAACATACAACATACATTACACCTTCGCATGTAAGAATACAAACATTCTTACAACAAGGTATCAGTACTTGTTTACATTACAAACATTTACATTTACAACATTCTCATTTCTTGGTTAATTCCAAAATCGGGGTTTGACCTAAAGGCAAACCCCTCATCCCTAACCCCCCAATCAGCCTCTTTTTTTTGTGTGTAGGTTGCAGGTACGCGGCTGTAATTGAAGATCTGGAATCCTTGTGCAGAGACGAACAGATCTCCCTTCGTTTCGCGGATTTTTCGGAGGACCGTGTGCATGCCGGGCACCATCGTCCTGTCAACTTTCGCTCAAATTTGCAGAACAGCACCGTCTCGACATTTTACTGCTAATTCCAGGTCCGCAGCTTCATCCCATATCCCTATCTCTATTTATAAACAAATCTTTCCTACTTTACATGCATTCCTAGTTCAATCTTTCTATCTCCATTCTTTACAAAAGAGGGTATTCTTGATGTCTTAACCCTTGAAACTCATATAGAATCCAATCTTGAATTGTGTGGGATTGGATCTTGTGGGTTTCAACCCCTCTTTTGAATGTAAAGTCTCTCTTAAGTGAAAACCATCAACCCTAGTGAATCTCCCTTCTCTCTCCTTGGAGTTGGGGAGGGGAGAACGACTAGGGTTCGATTTTTCCGCTTTACATTTTGGTGAACCCAACGTGAACATCCTCATTCTGATTATTCATGGTTAGATCTGAAAATTTTGTTTCCTTAATTACATTTCCATGTTTGATCTTTTGCAAATTTTAGAGGCTAATTGCATAAAAACCCTAAAATTTTCTTTTTAGTAATTAAACTTGTGAAATGTTTAATTGTTAATGCTTGTTTCAGATCTACCCTTCTATTGCAAATTGTCAATTCATATTTGTGCCTTAATTCTGAAAATTAAGTGGTTAAATGTCAAAACCCTAATTTTTAAGACCTTCTTGATTCAACCTTTGACTGATAATTTCACTAATCAAAACACTTCCAAATCGGCTGTAACTTTGGATTCCGCAATAAAATCACAATATCTTTCATCCCTGAAAATTTGGAAAAAAGTTGCAAGGACCGTGTTCACCCCGAGCGCCATCGTCCCCGACATTTTTTCCGAAATTTCGGGAGCTAGATCTTACTGTATTTTTCTGCTAAAATCCAGAATTTTGGCTGATTTTATCAATTTTAACACTCTCAAAATTAAAGTCAAAGTTGGTCTAGCGATTGCTTGGATTGAGGCTTCTAATCATTCAAAAATTGTTGAAATTGAAATTTGTATCAAAATTGTGTTTCTTACAGTCCTAAATCTGAAAAGTGTGTTGGCATTCATTCAAAATTTCAGTGCTTTATTCAAATTTTTACAATTTGTGACTTTTGAAATTAAGTGTTTAATTGCAACAACCTTGATTTCCACTTTCAAATTCGAATTTTGCATGAAATTGAGTCAACTTTTAAATTTCGAAGCCTGCATTGGTTTCAGTATTCCCTCTAAAATCATAAAATTCAAAATTTCAGTTTCCCCTTCTTTTTCAAAATTCAAATTTTACATTTTTCAACAATCTTGGTAGGGTTTGATTTTGAGATTGCAACTTTAATTTGGCCTATCTATAGATCGTAAAATCACTCAATTTTTTCAGATTAGCTTTAAAATCATCATAACTTTCATCTCTGAAAATTTCGAAAAAAGTTGCAAGGACCGTGTGCACTCCGTTCACCATGGTCCCGGACATTTTTTCTGAAATTTCGGGAGATTGTCCTGATTGCATTTAACAGCTTAAATCTAGGAGATTGGCTGATTTTATTGAAATTTGCTACCTCTAAAATTCAAAATCTTCTCTCTTTCTTTAGTGCATGAGTTTTACAACAATAAGTCCTACTTACACTATTCCCGTTAGACGAAGCCTTAGAATTAAGTCTTTCCAAGGTTTAATTACTGAGGAGATGGAACCTAATTTGAATGGCCTATTTAACGAGGACATGGGTAATTCCTCTAATCCTCTTAATGATGAAGAAGCTCTCCATGAGGTTTCTGTAGAACAACTTTCAAAATTGGATAACCAATTTGATGATTTTCGACAATGGATGTCTCAAGAATACCCCAATAGTCAAGCTCTTTCATTAATTGAGGGTCTAAAACATATGGTTCAAAGTGATAAGAATGGAATTGATATTTTGTGTGGTATTGCACACATTGTGGATTCGAATGTGACGCCTATGAAGAGTTGTGCCGAAACCTTAGGTTATACACAACCTCCTACTCAAGTCAATCATTCTATTCCTTTGACAACTCCTATTGCTAGTATACCTACTTTTACATCAAACATAATGACTACTTCAATACAAGACATTCCACCTATGATCACCAGTCATGGGGGCAATCCTTCTTCTTCAATCAACCCTCTTCCTTCATTCAATCCGACTTCTTCATTCATTCCTTCAATGAGTGTCCCTATTATATCTCCACAAATGAACATGACGCAAGGGGGCAATTCATTTAACCCTTCCATTCCTCCTTGTAGTGTTCCTCCTTTCCAATCATCTCCTATGACTAACTATCATAGTGTCCCACCACCTTACTCTCTACCTTCTTTCAATAACATAACACATCCATCACAATCTAACACGTCTAATATGAACTCTTCGACTGAAGCGACCATTAACAATCTTGCACAAACTGTCTCTTCTTTACAGCAACAAATTGCCTCTATGAATCAATCTAAGTTTAGTGTGCCCACATTTGATGTTGCGAGCCCATTTTCTCTTGACATTGTTCGAGCTATCCCCCCTAAACATGTTGAAATTCTGCATTTGGAGCTTTATAATGGTAAGGGTGATCCTCTAACACATGTTAAGACCTTTCAAACAATATGTACTGATTTTGCTTATGACCAAAGGTTGCTGGCAAAACTGTTTACTAGAACATTAAGAGATAAAGCCCTACAATGGTATTGCTCATTACCTTCTTATTCTATTACTTCTTTCGAACAACTTGCAAATGCTTTCATTCAACAATTTCAAAACAATATAAGTCCTAAAGTTACTTTGATTGATTTAATGCATTGTAAACAAGGTGTTAAAGAAAAAGTGACTGATTTCATTGGTAGATATAAGCATTTGTATGCTCAAATTTCTTTTCCAGTACCTGATAATGATATTCAAAGAATCTTTATTTCTAATTTACAAAAAGATATTAGAGAAAAACTCCTGTTTTCTGAGTTTACTTCTTTCCAACAATTGTGCGCAACTCTTCACAATTATCAACTGACTGTGAGTCAAATGGAACAAGCAAATCCTATGGCTCCGAGTGATAAGGGTGATAGTAGTCAACAACCATTTGGGAAGTTTAAACCGAACAGAGAGTCCATTAAATTCAATTAAAACATCATCAACAACAATGTGAATGCATCAGGTGTGCCTCCTATTTCTAAGTTTTTCAAGAAAGAAAGAAAGTTTACTCCTTTGATTGAATCATTGCATAGTATTATGAACAAGTTATTGGAACAAAATGTGCTTACTCTTCCTCCTATAAGGCAAATAGATCCTGCAAAGATTAATTCACCCTATTTTGATAACAAATCTTTTTGTCAATTTCATCGTCATCCTGGGCATGATACTGAAAAATGTTTTGCTTTAAAAGGTAAAATTCAAGATTTGATTGATAATAATACTATTTTTGTTTCTGATGTGAATGATAAAGGCAATAAATCTGTAGCTCCTCCTAACCAAAATCTTAAGATTTTTACTGATCCATTGCCTTCTCATACCTCTAATACGATTGATACTACTGATTCCTCTGTCTCACCTGATGATCTTGTGTCTATGACTCCGAATGTGATTAACTTTGTAGAGCAGCAGAAAATCCCTAAAGAACCTTCCATCACATTTGATTCCAGTGAAACTATCAGGGCACCTGATGGTCCTTTATATATAGTTGCAAAATTCAAGAATACACCTTGCCGTGGAGTGCTTATTGATCCTTCTTGTACGGTTAATATCATTACTGAAGAATTTCTTTTTGCTTTGCAATTGAATCAAGTGATCTATGACGAAACAAATGTGGTTGTGAAACTATTTGATGCATTTTCTTCTCCTGCAATTGGTTCTATTACATTACCTATTGAGGTCCATAACAAATCCCTTGATGTGGACTTTGCTATTATTCCATCATCCGAATAATTTCATGTGAAGCTAGGCTATCCTTGGCTATCTTCCATGAAAGCTATTGCTTCTCCTATTCACAAGTGTTTGAAATTTCCCCATAATGGTGAAGTTGTTACTGTCAATCATAGTCTCTTTAAACCAGCTGAAAGAACTTCTAGCATCCCTATTGATTATTTTTGGCCTAAACAATTCCAATCTCTTCCTCCGCAAAGTGATCATCTTTTCAAATCTTATCAAAAGTGGAAAAAAGATATGATCCTATCTCTAAGTGAACCTAGAACACCCAAACTTGACATTCCTATTGTTCTTGAGAAGGAAGTTCTTCCTTTGAAAGATAAAACTAATGTCTTTCCTCAAGAAGATTCCCAACCCATC
Organism: Cryptomeria japonica; assembly: GCF_030272615.1. NCBI lineage: Eukaryota > Viridiplantae > Streptophyta > Pinopsida > Cupressales > Cupressaceae > Cryptomeria > Cryptomeria japonica. The sequence goes on along the minus strand of NC_081405.1, from coordinate 215,326,654 downwards.
CCTATGAATGTGACTATGTCTATATCTAATAAACTTCCTAAAAGTAGACCTATACCTCCTCGTCATGATGGGCTTGGTCTCCTTCCTAAACCAAATATTCCTCCTTTATATGGAGCAGTTCCTCCTCCTTCCTCTTATGGAGAGAAGAGACCCTCCTCTTCTCCTATTATTCAACCTAAGAGACCACAACCTAAACACCCAAGTGATAAGGATGAGAAAATTCCTCCTCCTCAATCTTTGCAACTTCCTACTAAGACTAGACGAAATCGTTCTGCATGTGAAAACCGATGAAAGCGTCGTCTTAGAGCTCAGGCAGCTACTTCTCAAACTTTGCAATCCCCAAAAACACCTTCAGTAGTATTATTCCATTTTCTCCTCACCCGACGATTGAGCCGAAATCTCCTAAACATAAGATGCATAATGGTCTTGATCCTGTGCGAGTTAAAGATCCTATTTTTATAAATCATGATGATGATATAGATGAAAATGTTATTCATGATGAAAATGTTACTCCTGTTCATTCTGATAGTGAGTATGAATATGTTGATGTTGATAACCATTTATCTAACGAATTTTCTAAAGCACTTATCCTAGCTCCTAGACAAGAACACCATGGCTTGGGATATGAACATATCCCTTGTTTGGATCTTGTGATAGCTCCATCTGCTGTGTTGGATGTTCCTCCTCTAGCGTGTCTCCTACCTTCCTGAAATATTGATCAGCAAGATCGAGGGGTAGATGATGTGCTAGACTAGTTCATTAGCATAGTAGACTCTCTCCTCCTCTCTTTTGTTACTTCTTCTATGTGTTATTCTCATTCTTCTATTTGTTGTCCTTAGTGTTGTCTACTTGAGGATGATGCAAAACATTGAGATCTCTTTTGGTCTCTCTTATGTTGACACAAAAGACACATGTGTTCCCTTCTTCTAGGTGACCTTCCTTGATTGGGGAATGAAGAACAATTATGCATACATACATATGATACACATGAATTATCATACAGCATACTGACCCTGAGGAAAGTGAAGTCACCTTGTGCTTTGTGTTTTGTGTCTATTATCCTTGGGCTTATCTCACACTTGGGGGCTAAATCCTTGTGATAACGTGCTCCTTTCTCATTTCTTATATGTATCAATACCTTAAAGAAATCACCCCCGGTGAGGCATGTGTGATTGCTTTAACGTAGGGGGGCATACATCTCATTCATATCTTTTCAAGATACTTGAAAATTTCTTGAAAAATTTAGCTTTGCCTTGAAAATTTTTGATATCTTTCTTGCATGACTCATAGTGAGGGAACCTTACTACTGACAGTCATGGTTCTCCCTCATGATCTTCCCTTTTACTTTGTCAATCAAAGTCGTAAGATCCTTAGTCCACTGGGGGCTCGGTGTATCTTGCCTCCTTGACGTGGTAAAAGTTTTTCAATGTTGTTTCCTTGTACTTTACCGGAAGTATGAGCGTACACTTATACTCCCGCTAAAGTGGGGGCTAAATGTAGTGTCCTAAAATTGCGACACTTGCAATTTCGACTGCATTTGGGTCTTCACAATGGCGATGCAACATGGAACCTGAATGGAAACCCCAAAACTTGTTCATGACATCAAAAACTACATTTTTCTGCACCCTGGCCTGATCCTCCTTGCACCCTGTTGTTCCAGGAGGTGGGACCATGGCGCCCAGCGCCCTGGTCCTTCAGGACTAGGGCGCCCAGCGCCTTGGTCCCCCAGGACCATGGCGCCCAGCGCCCTGGTCCCTGACCCTATTTTGGGCCCGGTCTCTTATGGGGCTTCAGGTCTTTAAGTTTGCAAATTGCAAAATAATGTTTCCTGGTCGGCCTAAGGTCGGGAAAATCAGTCTATCTACCCTAAATTGACAAATATATAAACTACATTTCCTCTCCCATTTGAGGAGGTCGGAAAAGAGAAAAACATATGTGTGCAAAAGGTGGAAACGATATTCAAACATTCAAGAAATCAAGCATTCAAGCATTCAAGCATTCCTTCAAGCAATTGATCATTCTAAGTCTCCATTCAAGGCTAAGTGTTGCATTCAAGACAAGGATTCAACCATTGAAGAGGAGATCACATACAACATACAACATACAACATACAACATACATTACACCTTCGCATGTAAGAATACAAACATTCTTACAACAAGGTATTAGTACTTGTTTACATTACAAACATTTACATTTATAGCATTCTCATTTCTTGGTTAATTCCAAAATCGGGGTTTGACCTAAAGGCAAACCCCTCATCCCTAACCCCCCAATCGTCCTCTTTTTTCTGTGTGTAGGTTGCAGGTACGCGGCTATAATTGAAGATCTGGAATCCTTGTGCAGAGATGAACAGATCCCCCTTCGTTTCGCGGATTTTTCGGTGGACCGTGTGCATGCCGAGCGCCATCGTCCCATCAACTTTCGCTCAAATTTGCAGAACAGCACCGTCTCAACATTTTACTACTAATTCCAGGTCCGTAGCTTCATCCCATATCCGTATCTCTGTTTATAAGCGAATCTTTCCTACTTTACATGCATTCCTAGTTCAATCTTTCTATCTCCATTCTTTACAAAAGAGGGTATCCTTGATGTCTTAAACCTTGAAACTCATATAGAATCCAATCTTGCATTGCGTGGGATTGGATCTTGTGGGTTTCAACCCCTCTTTTGAATGTAAAGTCTCTCTTAAGTGAAAACCATCAACCCTAGTGAATTTCCCTTCTCTCTCCTTGGAGTTGGGGAGGGGAGAACGACTAGGGTTTGATTTTTCCGCTTTACATGCACACACAATACAAATACCGTTACACAACCTCGACTTCTGGAACAAACCAAACCCAAGAATATCACTAAGTAACATCAACAACACATCTACAGAAGGGCCAAAACCTCCTAGAAATTTCCAAACATCCATGATATCACGAACATACCTATCTTCCATTGTTGCTCAATATACCACATCCGGACCTAACCAGACCACATGATTTCACATCAATGACAACATACAATATAATACTAGCATTAATAACTTTTTTTTTTTAAGTGTTTTGAAAAATAAATTATATGCCATCAAACTAGACACAATTCTATACAATTTCAAAAATAATAAATCAAAAAATGTTAATTTAAGGTCAAGTTATGCTTGTCATAATGAGGGTTTTTCAAAACAATAATTATGCCCAATAAATAATTAACAAAAAAAAACTATTCAAAAAAAATTACAAAAAGTTATCCTCATCAAAGGTGAGTGAGTTACAAAGCTTTTCCTAAAAGTATTTAGAAAAATAGTTTCATTTAGGTCAAATTATGCTTTTTGTACACGCACATGGTATGGTCCTGAAAAGGTGATTTTAAAACTATAGGTTTTAAAAATCCCTATTTAAAATTAATTTCTATCATCTCAGTATTAAATTAAATCACATATTTGGAAACTAGACTTTGAGCACTACATTTTCTATTATTAACATTTTCCAAGATTCATTATTTAAGTGCTTCGGTTTTTTAGGTCAAATAGGATGAATTCTGAAATTTAGGAAAACTCTTCAACTTTTTTACCACAAAGTGGACTTGACTTCTTCCAGGCACCCCTCATTTATAAGATAATAAAAAATGAAAATAACTACTAGGTCCTAAGTGTCATTGATGAGCTCTGACAAGAATCTTCTCACACTTGGATGCCATATACACCCTCCAAATTCAACCTAAAATAACACAAGGTGTATTTTATTGTTTCTAGACACTATTATCTTTGAAACACAACAAAAGAAGAGTCAAATTGAGCTCTTGAGACCCTAAAAATCCTATCTGACTCAATTGAAGGACTAGGGCACCCAGACTAGACACATGCAACCAAAAAGGACAAGTGAATTCCTAGATGGTACTAGCATTTTCCACCAACATCCCCAACTCATGCTTGTGTCAAAAGCTACATTATAGTCCTCAAACCACACATTTGTCCTTTAGCATTGATAGCTCCAAGGTAGTCATCCTCTTATTCTGGCTTTTCCTTGAGCAATGAGCTTCCTAGCTGGACAAATTAGACCCTTGAACAATCCAAACCCCTTGGTGCATAAAAAATATAAATACAACATTTTAATCGAAAAAATTTCATAAAGAGGTGAGGAGACAAGGCATGCAAATTGTCTTGAAGTCACTAGGTGACACCTACAAGGCTAGTTAAGAATAGGGTGCACACTAAAGCTATTTAGTTCACCATGAAATTCCCCAAACCAATACCAACTGTAGCTTAGGAAATAGGAAATCATCAAAGCAAATAAACATACTAATTTAGCCTAATCACAAAAAGCTAGAATGCAATGAATCTATCCCAAGCACACTCAATAGAGACATGAAATCAAAACATGTAAAATTAAAGACATATGCAAACCAATGGTAGATTTGAATGCTTCTTCATGCGGCTCCATTGTTCTTCTTTCTTCTCCAAATAGTTTTGTTGTAGATCTCACCTTCAAGTGCATAAACCTAATTGAGAAAGCAAGATTGACATTGACACAAGAGTACTAGAAGAAGTGATTATTTCTCATTACCTAATTCTATGATTATGTGATTGCAAAAGTGATTACCAATTAGCTTTGATTGATGAAGATCATCCAATTTATAGATAAATTGGGGATAGGATCAAATTTAGCATGAAATGGATATTAGAAGCAATTAATTTAAAAAATGGCACAATTGAGTGGAAAGAAGAAGGTTATGACACCTTCTATGTCATGAATTATGACATATTGCCAATGCAAAGCTTAGAGGACTAGAACCCTATGACATCTTGCTATGCCAAGAGTATGACGCATGAAGCACAAAAATAGGGAGCACTAAAGACAAGCTAATTAGGTGGAAATTAAAATTAGGAAATTAGAAAATAGGTGGAAATTAGGAATTAGGAAATAATGAAAATAGGAAATTAGGAAATAATGAAATTAGAAATTAGGTAAATTAATTAATAATTTGTCATTTATTAATTAATTCACAAAGAGGAATAATTTAGCCAATTAAATGAACATTTAATTGTAATGAGAAGACTTAGGATAAATAAACAATTTATTAATCCTAAAGGAAGAAATGACACACACAAGGTTAAATGATTAAATCACGAAACCCTAGAAGATGAATTAGGTCTTGAAAGATAATTGACTCGATTCGATTTGATTTTGGATTGATAAATGACCAATGTGATAAATGATTTGATTGAGAAAATGCACCAATTGATGAGGAACAATGACAAATTGATCCAAATTGACACGATTGAGAAGGACGACGATCGATGACAAATTGATCATTAAATGACAAGATTGAAAAAAAAGACAAGGATTGATGACAAAATAGATTGCAAAATGACAAGATTGAAAATGACCACGACTGATGACAAATCAATCGCAAAATGACAAGATCGAACATGACAACGATCGATGACAAATCGATCATTAAAACGACAAGATTGAAGGATTGATGATAAATCGACAAGATTGATAAGAGGACAACGATCGATGACAAATCGATCGGAAGATTGACAGGAGGACAAAACCCTAAATTAGGATTGACAATGTCCAAAATAATGACCAATGAGCATGCACATTGATGCAATAAGATAAAATCAATCAAAATCATGACTGGATAGCGTTGTCGACAAGACCAAATTCGAAAGCGAGATAGATGAAGAATGTAGAAGAATGACTCGATGCTCGCAAATGATAAAGACCAAATTCGAAACATGGAAGAAATGTTAATGCGACGCAAAAACCTAAAATGAGGCAATGTGCAAATGTTAAAGTATGACTCCGCAAGCGTTGACCATTTTTAGGTGTCTACATTTTGCCCCTCTTTGAGACAATGTGAATGTAAGCATTGTTTCAAAGAACAATAGTGAAAATGCCCCAGACAATGACAATGACATATGCATGCCCCCTCGAGGAATTGGCCGGCAACATGCAGAAAAGAGGCCAATTCATCGATAAAAATGATAGGATCGAACAGACTGACAATTGGATACCGGATGCATGAAGGACAAGAAATTGAAGATGCAAAAGACCATGACCAACATAAGATGGAGAGGGTGCATGTCCATCTATGCACTGACAAAGATCTATAAATGAGGCCAAGAGAGTGAAAATTGCTCATTTGCACTAGACAAAGAGGAGGATTTGTTGCTCTGGACAAGAACACTTGCAAAGAGATGGCGAACATTCCGATGGCAGATCACCTCGGGGAACGTGTATGCACATTCAGATGACCAGATGACACAGGAGCAGCGGTATGGATCTCAAATACCCATGTTTTCAATTTCATGAATTTTGATTGCTTACGGGACATTGCGGGGCCCACAGGGGATGCAGAAAAGGACTCCTGCGCTTGTGTAGGGTGAATCCTGTGCTTGTGTAGGGTCTTCTACGCTTGTGTAGGGAGACACAAGCAAAGGTTACCTGACATAGGCACAGGTTACCTTACACAGGTGCAATTGTGCAAAGCAAACCCTAATTTTGGTCAAAATGACATGCAAATGATCCGGAAAGGGGGGACAAGGATAGGATAGGTCAGATTAGATGAAAAACACCCTAATTAGACATGAAAATGAGGAAATGCAACCCATAGGAGCAAACCCTAATACTGACAAAATATGCCCCAATTTGTGATGCAGAGTCGACAGTATTTGTTGATCACATGGGAGAACTGACTTGACTGCTTCATGCTACGACATAGACTTAGGAGCACAGAGAGAGATACCTTAGCAGGACTTGAGATATACTATGTCACATTCATGCCTGAGATTAGGGCAAACACATGACTGCTTATTGCATTGGCAAAGCGATGGCATTCAAAGACTTCCTCATTCCATCTAGCGACTGGAGAGGTGACGGTGACACTGGAGGATGTATGGCATATCCTCTGCATTCCGATTCATGGAGAGATGATAGAGTATGACCCAGTGACAGGGAGAGATGCATTATGCAGATTGTTTGAGTGTGACGCAGATGATCTGGATATCGTCGAGAGGGAGATTGGCTGGGATACTATGGCATCAGAGTATGATCGACGATACATGGTGATAGCATGTCTACTAGTAGGAGACAGACGAGGACATGGATTCCCTATTGGATGGGGAAGAGTGCTGGAGCAGATGGCAACAGAGGGGACGGTGTACGCATGGGGACCATGTGTACTGGCTATGCTCTATTTTCAGCTGCATCAGATAGCATATCAGGGAGTTCAGACTTTGAGCTGTGGAGTTACATTGCTATAGGTATGGGCATTTGAGCACATAGCCATATGTCGACCGATTATAGATAGACAGGTAGTACCACACCGACCATATGTGTATTGTTATGGGGGAGCATTGAGACAGGGTCCTTTTGGATATATATTGTACTGGTGACATGAGCTAGACCGACTGAGAGAGTTCATATGGAGGCCATATAGTGATTGTTCGGGATGGTCAGATGACAGTGAGGAGTTACCATATTGTAGACAGGAGAGGTACCTGATTGGGTGACCAGTGAATTGCCAGAGAGTAATTGAGCTATACCTGCCAGAGAGAGTCATACGACAGTTTGGAGAGAGGCAGGATGTACCTAGGAGGACTGCGCACTTTGCCCGATCTCACAGAGAGACGAGTCAGTGGGGGAGTATGATTCAGCCACACATAGCATATGCGGACTTTTCATAGGTACAGCAGAGATAGTGGGATTGGAGATTAGATGTGGCAGATGTCGGGATGATGGAGGAGTATGAGAGATGGTTTGCACGATGACGGCCAGTGCCATTAACAGATCTAGATATTCCAGTACCGAGGCAACAGGAGGACTTCCCACTCATAGGAGAGGAGGAAGGAGATGATGAGGATGAGGAGGAGGAGGATGAGGATGAGGATGATGGGGATGATGAGGACGGAGATGAGGATGAGGATGAGCCAGAGTCAGGCGAGCATGAGGCATTACAGGACATACCCATAGAGCTAGAGACAGCTAGGACAGAGGAGATAGAGATGTGCAGGGCTATCATAGCGAGTCAGTAGGATCACATTGCGACTTTAGAGAGACAATAGGATCAGTTCAGAGCAGAGATAGCCAGACTCATAACAACTCGAGATGCAGTGATTGCTCAGGCACAACGAGAGGAACAAAGAGTCACTGAGTATATTGGGTCAATTCGGGATGCCAGTGTACGGGAGCTAGGACAAATGTTGGTAGAGACCAGAGAGGAGATATGCCATTGGAGGACACTATATGAGAGTGCAGTTCCACCAGAGCAGAGAGCACCTTCATATCAGGCACGATCGAGGACAGAGAGCAGGGCATGCTCTCGGAGGTCATTGAGCAGCATGGGGGTGAGTGGACCTATGAGACCACCATAGCCAGGACCAGGGGGGAAATCATCCACGAGACATGGCAGGGATGAGGAAGATAGAGGGAGCACCCAGTGACAGAGGCACGTGCTCCTTAGGACAGACAGTGGACATTATGTAGTTTGACATTTTGTAGTCAGCCTGTGGGCCATACTTAGGACAGACAGTCCGATTTTGTACTCCGATATTATGATGATATATGATATGATATGCATCGATATGATGGGATGCAACATGTTATGACTTATGTTATTTTTCCATGTATGGATGACTTATGCATTGTTTATGTACCATTATGGAATATGTATGGATACATTTTTGTTTATGTATTTTTGATGCATTGATAATATGAAATGGATAAGATGCTTGATGTGATACTTAATGTAATGCAAATGTACTAACGAAATGGATGTAGGATGCAGCATATGTGTGTGGGGAAATCGGAGCACTAGACCGAACTGACTATCCGAACTGACGGAAGAAATGTTAGTAAGAAGAAAATGAGACGGAAGACAGTTAGAGACGAAGAAAAACTTGCTTTCAGTAATGCACTTTGTAGGTGAGAACCTTTATTTTTATGTAGCAAAATGGATGCGTAGCATCATGGCATTGAAGCCCAAAGCTAAAATGCAACCCCTTTTTGCAAAAGACAGACACATCACAGACAAACAACAATCACAAAAAAGAAAAGGGACCATGATCCATCCCGGTCACTCTAAATCACTCAGTGACATCATTGAGCAACATAGGAACATGACCAAAGCCAAAGATAAATCAATAAAAAGATAAGATGCACAAATTCCAACAAATCAAACAAACATCTGGATCTTCATTGTCAAAAGTTGAAAGTGCTGAAAGGACGATCATGATGTCTGGTTTCAGGACATGTGGTACCTCCTTTAAGACAGGACACGGTCTGCTTTCAAGTATACCACACCCTGTATAAGACCCATGATAGTAGAGACAAGGACAAATGATTTTGAGGTTGATTGATATGACAATGTTGATCAGTTTGAATGTCTGAGTTGATTGAAAGAGTTCATCTGTTTATGCATGATTTCAGTAAAGCACAGTGTGTGATTACATGTCATTGGAGGGATGCTCAGTGATTTGTCTTATACACAAAAAGAGATCCTTTATTGACAAAATGCTTGTTTTTGGATTTTAATGTTTTGAAATGTTTTTGTTCGTTTTTTTAGGACTTTATTTGATTTTTTTGGATTTTTTTTCAGGACATTATATGATTTTTTTGGATTTTTTAAGGACATTTTTCAATATTTTTTGAATTATTTCAGGACATTTTTAAATGTTTTTGAGATTTTTTCAAGACATTATTCAATTTTTTTGAAGATTTTTTCAGGACATTATTCGATTTTTTTGAAGATTTTTTTAGGACATTTTAAATGCAAAAGTTCTAGTGATCGATCATGACAAGGGAAACACACCCAATGCGCATCTGAAGGACATGCATAGACCAGGACCAAACATATGTACAAGCAACCAGAATATGCAAGATAATGATGTTGACCAATAACAGGCCTGGAATAGGACATTGGGTCAAGACAAAGATAGACGTGAGAAACCGACCGAGAAAAAGCATAGCTTAGAGGTCATGATAGATGACAGAGCAACGATCTCATTTTACACATGGCGCTTGTTTACCAGGTTTTCACCAAGGTACTTGCCCCAAGCACCTGTTTGCCAGGTTTTCACCAAGGTACTTGCCCCAAGCGCCTGTTTGCCACTAGAGGGCGAATCATTTTTCTTTGCTCTTTTTGCTCTTTTTCTTTTTTCTATTTTTTCACTTTTTTTTTTTTTTGTATTTTTCTCTTTTTTCATTTTTTTGTATTTTTTCAGGATCATATTTGAAGAAGTACTGATAGAAAATTATGCCCAGTACTTGCAAAGATGCATACTGTTTATAGGATCAGACAGAGGTTCACCTTCCGGTGTAGCAAGCTGATATGCCCCCGAGCCATATGCTGTAGTTACTATGAAAGGACCAACCCAATTAGGTTCAAATTTACCTTTGATGATGTCAGTAGACTGTGCATTCTTAGGGTTTGCCTTTAAAACTAGGTCTCCCACTTCAAAGTGTCACCCTTTGACCTTCTTGTTATAAGAGAAACGGAGACGGTTTTGATATGCTTGCAAATGTGTCAGAGCTATCTGACGTTTCTCATCTAACATCTCAAGCTGATGCAGCCAAGAGACTATGTGTGTCTCGTCATCAATCAGATGTTGCAAGGAAACATACAAGGAAGGAATCTCCACTTCCAAGGGTAAAATAGCTTCCGCACCATACACCAAGGAATAAGGTGTGGCGCCAGTAGGTGTGCGGATAGAAGTGTGATAGGCCCATAGTGCCGGATTCAACTGTACATGCCAATCTTGACCTGCGTCATTGACAACCTTCTTGAGGATCTTGATAATGGTTTTGTTTGAAGCTTCGGCTTGACCATTCCCCTGTGGATAGTATGGACTGGAGAAACGGTGTTGGATATGAAATTTTTCACAAAGTTCTTTGACATCTTTATTCTTGAAGGGACGACCATTATCTGTGACCATGGCAAGGGGAACCCCATACCGGCATATGATATAATTCAGCAAGAATTTTGAAATTTGGACACCCGTGATATAGGTCATGGGGATAGCCTCGATCCATTTTGTAAAATACTCTATAGCTGTAATGATGAACTTGTGTCCATTTGCAGATGTCGGGTGAATCTTGCCAATAAGATCCAATCCCCATTGAGAAAAAGGCCACGGAGATATGACAGAATGAAGCTCTTGGGCTGGTGCATGAATGTAGTTTCCATGAATCTGGCATTTGTAGCACTTCTTAACAAAATCATGAACATCTTTTTCCAGAGTGGGCCAATAATACCCAGCACGAATCAACTTTTTGGCTAAACTTAGACCATTGAAATGGCCCCCACATATACCATCGTGAACCTCGTGTAAAGCCGTTTGTGCTTCATCAGAATCCAAACACCTGAGGAGGGTATGGTCAAAGGAATGGTGGTAAAGGGTGTCGACAATGATGACATATTTGGCTGTCTGTTGGATAAAGGCTCGGCGTTGGTTAGCGGAAAGGTTGGGTGGTAAGGTTTGGGATTTCAAATATTGATAGACATCATTGTACCATGGGGAGTTGGGACCAACAAGAATGCACATCACATCCGCCGTCGAAATGTCAAAAGAAGGAACAAGCAATTGTTCAACTAAAAATTCACATTTGTCCATATTGTTTGGCATATTTAACATGGAGGCAATCGTAGCCATCGCATCTGCTGACTTGTTTTGCATTCTTGGAACTTGACTGAAATGGATAGCCGTGAATTTGGTCTTGAAGAAATCTACCATATGCTTATAGGGAATAAGCTTTTCATCTTTTGTTTCGTAGTCATCATTTACTTGTCGGATGACTAATTGAGAATCTCCATAGACTTGCAAATGCTTGATGTTCCAGTGGACTGCTACTCGGAGTCCTGTAACCAGTGCTTCATACTCTGCAATGTTATTGGTATAGTGGAAAGTTATTCTGTAGGACTTTGGAATAGCGTCACCTTGAGGGGTGACAAACAAGATGCCGACTCCGGATCCAAACTTAGTATGGGACCCATCAAAGTATAACTTCCATTCATTAGAGGATGTGAGAGCAAAGACTGACTCATTTGGAAAATCAGTCAACATGGGATGATCATCAAAAATAGGAGCCTCTGCAAGTTGATCTGCTATGACTTGTCCTTTTATGGCCTTTCGCTCCATATACTCAATGTCAAATTCACTGAGAATCATGACCCATTTTGCTAGGCAACCCGTCAAAGCTGCTTGGCTAAGCAAATATTTTAAGGGATCAATTTTTGCAACCAACAATGTTCGGTGGCTCAGCATATAATGTCGGAGTTTCTGCATGGCAAATACCACTGCTAAGCATGCCCTTTCAATAGTTGAATAATTTAGCTCATAGCCTACCAGTGTCCGGCTGATATAGTAAATGGCTCGCTCTTTGTCGTTCTCATCTTGTTGGGCCAAGAGAACTCCTAATGCCATTTCAGTTGCAAAAATATACAATAAAAATGGCTTTTCGTCTATCGGAGGCATTAGAATAGGTGGCAACAGCAAATATTCTTTAAGAGCTTGAAAGGCTGATTGACATTGCTCAGTCCATTTGAAAGCGACACCTTTATGCAATAGATGCTGGAATGGATGTCATTTGTCAGCCAACTGAGCTATGAAGCAGCGGATTGACTGGAGCTTTCCTTGCAAACTTCTTAATTGCCGGAGATTTGAAGGTGGAGGCATATCCATTATTGCTTTGACTTTGGCAGGGTCGACCTCAATGCCTTGGTGAGAAACAATGTATCCTAGTAACTTGCCAGCTGTGACACCAAAGACACACTTCTTTGGATTGAGCCTGAGTTTGTAGGTCTCCATTCAGTCAAAGATCGGGCCCAGGATGGCCAGATGACTATCTCTAGTGACAGATTTGCATAACAAGTCATCAACATAGTCCTCCATCAAAGTGTGCATGAAATCATGAAAAATTGTCATCATTGCTCTTTGATATGTTGCACCTGCATTTTTTAGACCGAAGGGCATCACGCTCCAACAGTAGGTACCCCAAGCACAGGTGAATGCTATCTTATGCTGATCTTCAGGAGAAATGCGAATTTGGTTATAGCCGGAGAAACCATCCATCAATGAAAGCATCTCATATCCAGGCGTCATGTCCACTATGATGTCTATGTTTGGCAATGGAAAATCATCTTTAGGGCATGCTTTATTGAGATCCCTAAAATCTGTGCAGATTCTGATGCCCCTAGTTACTTTGCTAACTGGTACTAAATTTGAAATCCAATCTGCATAATCAATGGGTCTGATGAAGCCCACATCTAGCAATTTTTTTAGTTCCACTTTGACCAAAAGAGCCACCTGAGGATGCATCTTTCGAAGTTTCTGTTTGATAGGCTTAGCATCCGCTTTTAGTGGCAAATTATGAAGAACTAATTATGGATCAAGGCCAGGCATATCTGCATAGGACCATGCAAAGTTGATCTTCTTCTCAAGAAAGAAATTGACAAAATCTATTTTTTCCTATTGTGAGAGAGAAGTGGCAAAATGAATGACCTTAGGGTTGTCAGGTGTACCCAAATTGATTTCCTCGGCCATTTCCACAAGCAAAGTTGATTTGTCCTGACTTGATAGGGGTGTGTCCACTCTTCCACCTTTGGGCGCCTCAAAGAGGTTTTCACTTGCAGGTACGTCTTTTATTTTGACTTTTGTATGATCAGAGAGTGCCTTACGGTTTTCACCCAAAGATCTATTCTTTTGATTTTTTACTATTTCTTTTCTTTTTTTATTTTGATGAATGGAAGAGGGAGTTGACTCCCCAAAATATGTCATGGAATCCAGGTCAATAGCAAATCCTGCCTTATGATCACCTTGTGGTATGCCTTCTCGTAGTCCAAGGAATTCTGCAATTGCTTCATCATTTTGAAAACAGTCCAATGTGAGCGTTTCTTGTTGGTCATGTTGGATAAGCTAGGGATAGATGAGGGGCATGTCATCATCAGCTGATATGGTAAAGATATGAACATCAGTGGTATCACTATCCGAACTGCTTGTATCGGATTCGGAGCTTGGGTCCCAGAATTTCTCTATCCAAGCATGAGGACAGGTTTTAGGAAGAGGAGTTATTTCATGTTTGTCTTCCATAGGCAAATTATCAGGGTCAATGAAAATATTATCGAGGGCATAGGAGCTAGAAGAAAAAGAACTCCACTCCCATTCATTGGAATCAGTCTCAGGTCGGGTATCCTCAGGTGTTATTTCATCGTCAAAATCACGTCCTTTTCTACACGTGGGCACTTTGGTAGATGTGGATCCAATTCACAACGGTACAAAACCTAACCCTAAAGTTGGAGGTCGTCTCTTGGGTATGACAGGTTCTAGCCTTCCATTGTTGTTCAGGCCTAAGCCACTGCAACCATCATATCCTTTCTTTTGCAGCATAGTAAATCCTTTGCCATATCGTTCCATTGGCAATCTGATAGGTGGGGTCTCAGTTGGATCTTTATAAAGCCAATCTATGACATCATCATCTACAGTTTCCTTATCAAGTTCACCCCATCTTGTAAATGTAGTAGGAGGCTGATATTGAATAATGACCTTAGGTTCCTTTTGCAATAAATGTGGTTTGCCATATGATTTTGGAGATACTGGCAAATTCCCGATGAGGAATGTCTGATCTATTGAATATTCTCCACATCCTTGGTCTTGTATCTTCAATTTTCCTTTGACAGCATCTAACAATTGATTAGGATCCACATAGCTATGTGATTTGGCCTCTTTATTGACTGGGACTTGCTGCTGAGGGGTATCCTTTAGCGTAGCACAAAATTGGAATGGATTATGATCTCCCGGAATTGTTATCTCAGTTCCATTGTAAGGATATTTTAAACATTGATGATAGGTGGATGGAACCGCTTTCATTGCATGAATCCATGGACGACCAAGGATCATATTATAAGGGAGATCAAGGTCGAGGACTTGCAGGAAAGTGTTTTCTGTCACTGGACCAACTCTGACAGGCAATGTAATTATCCCTTTGGATGGGCGCTCAACATCATCATATGCTTTGATTGTTATTCTTTTAGAAGCATCAATGTCATTTTCTGTATATCCAAGGCCAATAACCACTCTCAAAGTACAAATATTAAGACCTGCTCTGCCATCTATCAAGACTCGTCGGATTTTGTAGTTATGAACAAAAACTTCAAGGTGTAAAGGATCATTGTGAGGGAGCTTATCACGTGAGATATCATTGACAGAAAAGGCGACATTTTGGGAAACAGCTAAATGTCCAATCCGGGCTTGAAACTAGTCAACATCAATATCTGTTAGGATAGTGGACTCAATTAAAGCTTTATCCAGGACTGCACGATGCATGGGGGACATTTTTAATAGCTCAAGGATTGATATTTGGGCAAGTGTCTTTCCTAGATGATCCAAAAGATTATACTGGCTTGTAGGGGCTGGTTTGGGAGGAGCTGCAGGATCTCCTTTCAGGACTATCTTGGATCGACGAGTGGTAACTACACAAGAAGGATCTTGTCCTTTTATTCTCAAGGTAGAAACATACTCATTTTATGCGTGAAAACAATTAATGACATTATTACAACCAGAACTTGCATAATTTGTTGTTTGGGTAGAGTTGGAAGAGGACGCTTTACCCTTGTCATGATCAAGCAAAGGAGTTTTGAAAATAGTATGATCAATGTTAGAGGTCGGGTGGGGTGGATCTACCTCAATTACTCCTTGCTCTAATAAATCTTGAATCATGTGTTTCAATTGAAAACATGATGCAGTTTTGTGTCCTTTGGACTGATGATATTCACAGTACGCATTATCATTCCACCAATGCGGCTTTACCGCTGGTTCTGCCTTAATATCTAGTAGCTTAATAAATTTTGCTTGTATCAATTGTCTCATTACTGATTCAATAGGCTCTCCTAATGGTGTAAATTGTCAAGGAGGCCCATCCCACGATCGGAAGGGTTTGCGCTGCTGGTTTTGTTGTTGGCCTTGTTGTTGGTTATATTGTTGAGTCCGCTGTTGTTGAGCATGTTGTTGGTATTGTGGCTGTTGAGTAACATTGCTCATTGGTGCTTGATGTTGTTCCATAGCTAACATATTAGGAACACTCAATTTCTTGATCATGAATGGGGGTTGATTTGCATTCACTGCTCTTGCATCAACAACTCCATCATTAGTGACATTCTTGTTCTTATACCAAAATCTGTTTCTATCCCCCGAATAATTGGTGTTGTCATTGTCCTTATTGAGCTTGATAATTCCTTTAGCTACCAAAGCCGTTTCAATTCTCATTCCCTTCTTAATGAGTTTTTCTATAGTACTGGGACTTTTCAATTTTAGCTCATACATCATTTCTGGGACCAAATTCTGGATAAACAGATTCACTTGTTGTTCTTTGGGTATATCAAGAGAAGAACGACTATACAAGCTTCGCCATCGTTTCAAGAAAGTCACTAATGATTCACCTTGCTTTTGCTTGGTGTTGCATAAATCTGACATGGTCACATCACTGTCAATGTTGAACGCAAAATGAGATAAAAACTTTTGAGCCAATTCAGACCAAGTCTTTATATTTCCTAGCAGATGTGAATACCAATCCATAGCTTGTCCCGTGAGACTTCATGCAAATATGCGCATTAAATACGTCTCTTCATAGCTTACCTCAGTACATGCCATGAAAAATGCTCGAATGTGATCTTTTGGATTGCCATTCCCTTTATATTTCTCAAAATTAGGTGCCTCAAAATGCTTAGGGAATGGAGGCATGTGCACACTCTTGTCAAATGGATTAGGACATAAATCTTGATCTATATACAACTTCTTTGTTCCTTTAGTTTCTAATACATCAACTTTTTGTTGCAACTTCTCAAGTTGTTGCGCAATTGTATCAGAACTTAGAGGTCCATCATTAATCCCAGTTGGTATCCTTTGTCGATACATCGCATTTCCGATCGGTTGTTGATACTCTGAAATGGCCGTTTTTGGTGTTTCCAACATATAAAGTTCTTGGTACATCGCTTGTTGCTGCGGTTGTGCTATGCCTTGATATTGACCTTGTTGTTGTGCTTCTTGGAGCCTAGGTTGATATTGCAATTGAGTAGGTTGTTGATATTGCACAGGCGCCAATTGCGGTTGTAAAGTAGGATAGCTTGTTTGCCTTGGCACATATTGTGGCACATGTTGGTGTTGAGGCTGACAGATCGTAATTTGTTGACTTTGTGCCAATTGTCGTTGTGGTGTATATCCCATCATTTGTAAAAAACTTTGTTTAGGTTCTTTTCGTTGCTTCTCCTTAGGATGGGGTATAGCACTTGCATTAACTTGTTGTGTTGTTTGTCCAATCCATTGTGATGGTTGCAAGTTTGCATTAACTTGTAATGGTGCTGAAGGTGCTGCAATTTGTTGTCGAATGTGAAATTGTTGTTGTTGCACATTACTTGTTTGCACATTTGATTGTACCTTTTGTATATTACTCAATTGTTGCAACAATTGTTGTTGGTGCAAACCACTATCTGTAGCTCTTTGTGTCACCATTATCGAAGGATTGGTCGCAATAGTGTTCGGCAAAGATATTGAACTTAACGGGACATAAGAACTTTGTTGCATCGTGGAATTATTTTGGACATTGGTGACATTAGGCATTCCAGTTGTGAAGCTTTCCTGCATCTTAGATTTTGATCCGACTTTATGCATGTAAGGAACCACTTCTTGTTGAGGGACAACTGTCAATATTTGGGTGTTCTTTATTTGATCTTGTGTTATAGGTGTTGTGTTGAATAGTGGATTATTTATTGTCTCAAGTGGTGACTTTTGAGGAATAGTCATTGTCAATGCCTTTGAAGCACATTTACTCATCAATGTAGGTTGAGTTGCTTGTTGTGCATTTTCTTCATTTGGATGCAGGGAAAAACTTAACAACTCCCCACTTTGTTGTTTTTGCACATTGATTTGGTCACTTGAAGATGTCACATTACTCATTATGTTAAGATACTTTTGTGGAAACATCTTAAAGACCTTGTTCAAGAACTTATCCATCCTTTTTATTATCTTCGGATCTTGAAGGAACATGTCAACATCATCAGAAGTATCAGAATCAGATGAAGAATCTAGTTGGACATTTGGATTCGTTTCTTGTTGAATGCCTTGATCTGAACCAAATCCTTGTGAGAGAGTTTGTTCTTCATATAACGTTTGACTTTAAATGTCATGTTGCAGGTGTGGTTGATTCAAATTGAAAGGCGCACTTCCTCTTGGAGTTGGTGGAACACTCCCATGTCCTGGTTTCATAGGTACAAACACTGGTTCATATAATGGAGGTGGTCCAAGTTGAACCGTTCCATATGGCGGTAGAGATGTGTTTGATGAACCTTCAATTTGTGTTGTTTGACTAGTTTCAAACTGCGAATTTGCTATGTTGTCTATGGGTTGATACATTGGTTCGCCCATCTTTTTAGATTTTCATCTTGTCTCAACAGGCATGTCACTTGTGCAAGTGCAATGTTTTTGGATTTTTCAAAGATAATGTATGATATGCAACTAAATGCAAACTAGATAGACGAAAATGCAATCTATATTTTTGGTTATTTTTGAAGATTTTGACAAACTTTTGGAATGCAAATCTAAGAGAGGGATCCTTAGGAAATTGGAATGATATCTAGACCTCAAAGGACAAAAGGACCTAAGTGACAAAAGGACAAAATGACAAAGTCTCCCCTATATGCTTGGATACTAAGCTAGGTTTGACCAAATGATATTGATGACAAAAGGACAAAAGATTTGATAAGGTCTAGACTTCCTAACAATGACTTAGGGTTTATCAAAGATTTGGATTACTCAAGTATGACAAAACCTAGTTTGACACTATATGGTAAGGGACAATTACTATGCAAATGACCTTAATATGATATGATAATGACCTAAACTTAATGAAGAGACCTAGGGTAAGCAATGTAAATGTATGACAATGATATGACTTTAATGCAAGAGAACATATGCAAATGGATGACTCTTATTGATATGCAAAGGAGTATGACCTAGATGAAACCTAACCTTGGTACTTGACAATGAACTTTGCAAAATGCAACCTAGGATGAACCTAAATGTAAGTGACATGCTTGTTGAGATAAGATTTTGAACAATGCTTGCTAACCATGTTTGAAGATGAGTTTTGAATCTTGATAAACCTTTGTTGGATGAATGTCTGTTGTGTTTAATCTTATGTTGGATCAATTTGTCTTGTTTTTGAAATGAGATGCAATTCAACTTTTGACAAGCAAAGAATACAAGATATTTTAACATAGACTCAAGACAATCATGCTCATTCACACATTTCTTATGGTAGGAAAGGACATTAGGTACTTGAGAGGTAGACTCATTATGGGATTCAAGGAGAATACATAGATGCTTGACCCCACGGGCTCCCCTCCATGGCACTCACTTCTCAGGGCAGCCAAGCATCAGTCCCCATGGAAATCTCCCCATGGCAAACTTAGTATCTCTTCCAAGTATCCGAATTTGTCCTTCTCAAGGAACTAGAAGGGTTTTTGGCCTCTAAAAACAAGGTGTGTAGTAAGGATTTCTGTTAAGCGTTACTCCTTGATGTCACGCAAGCGTGATTAAGACATTAAGCCCATCAAGATACCAAACAAATGTAGTCGCGCAAGCACGATTTAGACCATGAGGTCCTACTTATATGTTGATATGAGAAAGAGTTCAAGGGTCATCACATCCCAAGTAACTACAATTCCCACGTAACCCTTCCTTCAAAGCTTTCGCTCATCGGGTATTTGTTTATAGTGAGTTAGAATGCCAAGGTATTCTAGCCGTACTCACTTTGGGTCATTCCCTTCTCACGATTATCAATTGCTTACAAAAGAAAAGTGGTCGGGAAGGTAGGCCCTCTAAAGGTGACACACAATCAAAGACACGAGCATAGTATTGAAGATCTGGATTTCTGATCACCCTAAGAAGGATGAGAGCATACTCTCCTACTCCAATGTCACACTCAACAATCAAAGCAAAAGCATGTTCATTCCAACCTATTTATAAATCACTAGGTGCCTAAAACATTAATGACAAACACAAAGTTTAGTTGTTTCTCCAAGGCAACCTGCAAAACCCAAGTTAGAAGTTTGATTTGTTGTCTTTGACTATCGATTCTGCATAAAGCATGTTAGTAGTTTGTTTTTTTTGTCTTTGCCATGCGTATGCCAAGATTCTGCACAGATAATTAGTACCAAAAACCAAAACATAGAAAATAGAATGCAAAATCTAAACAAATTTCAAGTAAGATACTGCATTTTTACCTCTGTTCTGGACTTTACATAGGCACAAAACCCATGAAACAGGTGCATAACTCATAACACAAGTGCAGAATGTCTCTAACACAAGCGCAGAATGCTTAACACAGGCGCAAGTTGCTTCACACAGGCGCAGAAGTCTCCAGAAAACCCTGCACGACCCTGTTTTTGAGTTTTTGGCCTGCAAATCAACTTGAAAGCACTCAAAAACACCATAAAGAGGTTAGATGGTTAGTGTTCATGTCGAGTTCACCAATTAATGTAGCTTAGGAAATAGGAAATCATCAGAGCAAATAAACATACTAATTTAGCCTAATCACAAAAAGCTAGAATGCAATGAATCTATCCCAAGCACACTCAATAGAGACATGAAATCAAAACATGTAAAATTAAAGACATATGCAAACCAATGGTAGATTTGAATGCTTCTTCATGCGGCTCCATTGTTCTTCTTTCTTCTCCAAATAGTTTTGTTGTAGATCTCACCTTCAAGTGCATAAACCTAATTGAGAAAGCAAGATTGACATTGACACAAGAGTACTAGAAGAAGTGATTATTTCTCATTATCTGATTCTATGATTATGTGATTGCAAAAGTGATTACCAATTAGCTTTGATTGATGAAAATCATCCAATATATAGATAAATTGGGGATAGGATCAAATTTAGCATGAAATGGATATTAGAAGCAATTAATTTCAAAAATGGCACAATTGAGTGGAAAGAAGAAGGTTATGACACCTTCTATGTCATGAATTATGACATATTGCCAATGCAAAGCTTAGAGGACTAGAACCCTATGACATCTTGCTATGCCAAGAGTATGACGCATGAAGCACAAAAATAGGGAGCACTAAAGACAAGTTAATTAGGTGGAAATTAAAATTAGGAAATTAGAAAATAGGTGGAAATTAGGAATTAGGAAATAATGAAAATAGGAAATTAGGAAATAATGAAATTAGAAATTAGGTAAATTAATTAATAATTTGTCATTTATTAATTAATTCACAAAGAGGAATAATTTAGCCAATTAAATGAACATTTAATTGTAATGAGAAGACTTAGGATAAATAAACAATTTATTAATCCTAAAGGAAGAAATGACACACACAAGGTTAAATGATTAAATCACGAAACCCTAGAAGATGAATTAGATCTTGAAAGATAATTGATTCGATTCGATTTGATTTTGGATTGATAAATGACCAGTGTGATAAATGATTTGATTGAGAAAATGCGCCAATTGATGAGGAACAATGACAAATTGATCCAAATTGACACAATTGAGAAGGACGACGATCAATGACAAATTGATCGTTAAATGACAAGATTGACAAAAAAGACAAGGATTGATGACAAAATAGATTGCAAAACGACAGGATTGAAAATGACCACGACTGATGACAAATCAATCACAAAATGACAAGATCGAACATGACAACGATCGATGACAAATCGATCATTAAAATGACAAGATTGAAGGATTGATGATAAATCGACAAGATTGATAAGAGGACAACGATCGATGACAAATCAATCGCAAGATTGATAGGAGGACAAAACCCTAAATTAGGATTGACGATGTCCAAAATAATGACCAATGAGCATGCACATTGATGTAATAAGATAAAATCAATCAAAATCATGACTGGATAGCGTTGTCGACAAGACCAAATTCGAAAGCGAGACAGATGAAGAATGTAGAAGAATGACTCGATGCTCGCAAATGATAAAGACCAAATGCGAAACATGGAAGAAATGTTAATGCGACGCAAAAACCTAAAATGAGGCAATGCGCAAATGTTAAAGTATGACTCCACAAGCGTTGACCATTTTTAGGTGTCTACACCAACCATCTCAATTATTTCCAAATCCTCCAAAATCCATATTAGGACACCTTGGAATGCTTTTATGATTGTCTCGAATGAATTTAGAATGTCTCTAAACTGCACAAAACTACACCAAAAAGAACAAGAACACATTGCAACATTAGGAAAGGAAAAAATCATTCTCTAAGATTGTTGAATGCATATACATTTATGCTAGAGCACCTATTGAAATGATCCTATAATATTTCCATAATGCAACAAGAATTGTTAAGCGTACAATGGCATAATTTGTACTTGATCCCAACCTTGATTCACATAAAGCTATACAAATCCATTTCATTACATTTCAATTACATTAATATCCTCTTGGAGTATTCAATATGTAATCAATATTTACAATTATTATTTTAATATACAAATCATTATTGTAACTTCGCAGGAAATGAAAAAATGAGAATATGCAAGGGATGAGGAAGGTGGAAGAGCTCTCCAAGATGATCACCAACTAATTCCACTATTCCCCAATGGCGCTTTTTGATTTTATCTGACCATATCGAACCCTTAGGACCTTCACCCCATTGTGCTTGTGGAGATAGTCACACAACCCATACAATAATGCAAAGCATACAATAGAGATAGCAGTCTTACAAAACAATGTAACATCAATGATAGGGGTAGTACCAAGTGATGAGTCCATATCAGGTCACTGCTTTAATATGCATAGGGGTTTGATATTATAGACCACAAAATGGGAGTTCCATGGCATATCTCAAAGTGATGGCTCATGTAGAACTGAGTAGTTCTCTCATCAAAATGATGATACTCAATAATGCTAGATCAACACCCAATGATGTGATGTTTAATATCAATGTATTCCATTATACTATGGAAGATAGGATTTCTCATGATAAAATAGACTAAGTTATTTTCACAACTTGTAATAGTTGGCATATTTAATTTTTTAATTAAATCTATCATAATTCTCCATAACCATATGTCTTAACAAGAGGCTAAATTTGTAGTAGCATACTTAGCTTCAGTTGAGGATGAAGACATTCATTATTTCAATTTTGAAGATTATTAAAGCCACTTGAACCTAAACTATATATGTATCCTAAATTTATTTTCCTATCATCTATAGAGCAATCCCAATCACTTCTTACATACACAATTAAACAAAAATCATTTGTTGGTGCATTTAAAATCGCAAAGCTACTTATACCCGAAACGTATCTTAGAACTCTTTTCATTACATAAAAAACAACATTACATGGATATTTCATCTATTATTTTTCAAATACATCATATTTTATCTAGTAGTTCTTAAATACATAAGTCTACCAACTAGACTCTTATACAA
This sequence comes from Cryptomeria japonica, assembly GCF_030272615.1. Taxonomy (NCBI): domain Eukaryota; kingdom Viridiplantae; phylum Streptophyta; class Pinopsida; order Cupressales; family Cupressaceae; genus Cryptomeria; species Cryptomeria japonica. Next base: position 215,303,210 of record NC_081405.1, on the reverse strand, counting down.
TTTTTCATGTACATTTTTAGAATGTTAAATCAATATTAATTAAAAAAATTCATATGCCTTAGTAGAATGTTGTCGCAAGGAAGAAGAATAGAAAAATAATGCATATGGAAATAAGCATGCTCAAAGGAAAAAAATATATTAATATTGGGCTAAAGTAGTAGCCTATCTGATATATGTCTTGAACAAGAGTCCAAAAAAAGTGTGAAAGATAAGACCCCAAAACAAGTATGGAGTATTATGTATAATAGTGTCACATTTGAAATAATCTAGTTATGTTGCATTTGCATATGTGCTAAAGGAAACAATAAGCAACTGAGATGACAAAGGTGAGAAGTGTATCTATATCCGTTATTGTGAACAATAAAAATCTTATTATTTGATTAATCCCATCACAAGGAAGGTTATTATCAGTAGAGCTATTGTATTCCAAAAGGAACTTGGGATGTAAGTATAGATAAAACAATTATAGTTGTTGCAACAATAACTTGTAGTGAAGAAGAAAAAGTACAAGGAAATCAAAATGATAAATATTGTATGAAAGAGGCTACTCCATCAAGAAGTCCACAAGGAGATAGTTAAAAAAGGAATCTTGAACAAGCTGAATCATCAAGTCATTCTTCTCCTAATTCATGAGAAATGATTCTAATCCTACTTTTGCAGCATTGAGATCAAGAACTAGAGGTAATAAAACTATAAGTTTGCACGAAATTTATGATCAAGGAGTAGGAATATGTTTGAAATCAAATTTTTCTTTGTTTTCTCATGATTGTATATATTTTCATGATGAAAATATGGAAGAACATTGAATTTATGTAATGGATAACAAAATGGAAACAATTGAAAATAATGACACGTGAGATTTAGTAGACTTGCCTAAAAGAGGAGTGTATAGGAATCAAATGGGTTTAGAAGAATATGTTTAATGCGAATGGAGATGTAGAAAAGTATAAGGCAAGGTTAGTAGCTAAGGAATCTGGCCAAAAAAGATGGATTTTATTGTAATGAAGTATTTAAATCTATAAAAAGAATTCATATGGTTAGAATGCTATTAGCAATTGTAGCTTTAAAAATTGGAAGGTCTACCGAATGGATGTCAGGTTAGCCTTATTGAATGATTTAAAAGAAGAAGCTTATGTGCAATGACCACTAAGACATGAGGTAAGTAGCTATGAAAATCAGGTATACAAGTTGAGGAAGACAATTTATGGACTTAAAAAGGCACCTAGAGAATGATATAGCCAAATAGATTCATACATGGTCAATAGTGGATTGAATAGAAGTAAGAGTGAGCCTACACAATGCATGAAGATCAACAAGAAAGAAAAAAATATCTTATTGTGTAGCACCACATTTGGGTGTGCCTTTATCGCCTTTGTCCATTTGCATTTTTTACCTTATAAATTACAAGAGACATATCCTTTATTCCTAATTAAATGCAAGCTTAAGAGTTTAAGAATTGTTATTAAGAATATAAAATATTCTCAAACAATTAAATAAATACATTTATTGCTAACAACCTATATTATTTTTATACCTTATCACTTTTGTGTGCCAATAATAGACATCAATCATTAAACAATTATATTGGTATGTCTCAAGTTAACTTTCATGAAAAATATCTATGTAATTATCAAAACTTTATAGATATATAATAGCCATCTGTTGAGAAAGTTTAGCTCACAAATACTTCACTACGTGTACAATATAAGAAATGAGGTTGACTTTGACTGCAAGATTAACATTTACAACAAAGATAAGACATTAAAAAAAGTTCAATATCAATTTAGAATCAAATTTGTGGGACGTGCCTTTAATCATTTCTATTAAACAAAAATAAATCAATATATTATACACCCAACACCTGGAAAGTCAATAGTTCATGCATCAACATTAAAAGGTTAAAATAATAAGATATATATAGAAAAATAATAAAACCAAAGAGGCGAGAAAATATCTAGAGGCGAGAAAATATCTAGAGGCGATAAAGGAAACGCTTGATGTCAACAACAGGAAATAATTCAATTGACTACAATGATGTCATGAGTGTAATAAACAAATGGAATTAATTTGAGTGGGTTCCATCTGACTTGAAAGCAAAATGCACCACCAATATTTTTAGTTAAAGAATTGGGCTTTTTCATTTTTTTTAAACCAAAACCATTCGCTTAGACGGTTTCTGGGTAGGTAGGAAATCTTAAAACCAACTGCAATCTTCTAGACGGTTTCATTGGGCTTTTTCCTTTCTTAAAATCTAATGCATTCTTCTAGATGGCGTGCGGGTAGCAAATCTGCAGCTTTTCTCAAAATTAAAACCCACTATCATTCAGACTATTATCGGCTGCCACGCCTCCTTTTATCTCGCCCTATTTCATATAGTTTACGCTTTAAACAAACTGTTTGTGTCACTTTCATTAAACGATGTGTCGGCCTCCCGAATCTTGCCTAGTACGGAGTCTAAACATAATTATATGGATAAACGAACTATTAAAAATCAATTGCTCAAAACTTTAAGACTATAAATGGAAACATAACGTGTCCAGAGGCTGAAATTTTAATTTCATTTTCGTGCAAACATTCGGAGAATATAATATAATGGCACACGGAAATGCTGGCGGCTTGATGAAAGGCGAACGCAAGAAAGGGGCCTGGACTTTTGAGGAGGACATTCAACTTATTTCTTACATCACCTTCAATGGCGAAGGGCGTTGGGAATTTCTAGCAAAAGCATCAGGTATATATGTTGAGTTTACTTAAACTCTCAAATACCCACCTGCAGAAAGTTTTATCTAATTTGTTTGGAAATGAAGCAGGGCTAAACAGAAGTGGTAGGAGCTGCAGGCTGAGATGGGTCAACTACCTTAGTCCTGATCTCAATCACACCAACATGACTCCCCAGGAAGAGCGTTTGATTGTTGATCTCCATGCTCGTTGGGGAAACAGGTATAAACTTGATTCATTATATGCGTTTTGCTGCTTAATTTTTCTCTAATATAAGATAAACATTAAATGAACGTTTTGTATGTATGATTTTTCAAGTTCAGTTGGTCTCGGATTGCACAGAGTTTACCAGGCAGGACAGACAATGGAATCAAGAATTATTGGAAAACCCATCTCAAGAAAAAAATTCTACATAAAGGAAATGCTGGCGACAAAGTACATCTTGAGAGTTCAATTCATTCTTCCTCTCTCCCATCTCCATCTACGACAGGAGCACAACGTCAAAGTGCTATTAGTTCGTTTCAACCAAATCCTATTACATTTATGACTAACGAGTTTCAATCTGAAGCCCAAAATGCTGCTGCTCCGAATGGTGTCCAATTTACACTAGCTTTGGCGCAGGAAGAATATTCAACTGATTTAGCCTACAACCTCTCGGGGGATCTTTTCAGCTCTGAATTGGGTTTTTCTTTAAATAACACTCCTTCGCGAGAGTCCTTCTCCAATAGAGACTTTTATTTGGATGAATTATGGAACATGGACCAATAAATCTATTGTTTCATCAATTTAGCAAATTTAGCGGTGAAGAATTTGTGGTCTTGAAAGAGAGGTCACAAGTTCAAATCTCACAAGAGGGTAAGGTATGTACGCCTCATTCCTCCCACAAAGATTATGAGGTAGTCTCTTACTGCTCTAACCCATCTGTAAACCCATACATCGTAGACTATGAAAGCTCCTTTCCTTTCCTTTCTAAGCTCCTGTAATTGCTTTTTCCTTTTATCTAAAATTATTCTTAAAACACTATAAATATCTGACATTTAACTTTAGAGTTTTTAATGTTGTAAATTTCATAATATAGTATGAGATCCAAGATAATTAATTGTGTGTAATGTACGAAGGAAGTGTTTTAGAGTAGGTTCATCTTAAACAGCTAATAATACAGCTGTAAACAGCTATGTGATTATATAAATTGATTTCATAGCTATTTTTACTCAAAACAGAAAGCAATGGCTGGCTATAATAGAATTTTATTCTTTAAAGTAGCGAATAGTACAGCTGTAAATAATAGAAAGTGGCCTACTGCAAAGACAAAGTGCCACGGGATTCCATCATATTCTATCACCCATCGCCATTTCAAATAGATTAGTTTACTCAAAACGGAAACCTTTTCTTGTATTTTCCCATTCGACTTTTTTGATATTGCCATCCTAAAACAAAAACAGTAATCTATTACAAATATCTTCTTCCACTGCAATGGAAATGTCCCTTTCACGAGATAAAGATTTTCTTCCCATTTATGTTCAGAACATAAAAATATAAAATCTTGATGAATATTTCAGTTTTTTGAAAAATATATTAATTTATGTTGGCAAATCCATCCTTTCTGTTAAAAATATAAATTTTATTGACGTTTTCTATTTTAGTAAAGTTTAGTAGAAATTTTCTCTTTAGGTGCGTTAGGGTTTCTGGGGCAGGGCAGATCGCCCGTATTTTTCGAAGATCACAATGGTTGAGAATGGCAAGAGCCGCAGAGAAGAGGTCGTGACCAGGGAGTACACCATTAATCTACACAAGCGTCTTCATGGCTTTACTTCTAAGAAAATGGCCCCAAAGGCCGTTAAGGAAATCAAGAAGTTTGCCCAGAAGGCTATGGGAACAACTGATGTGAGAGTTGATGTGAAGTTGAACAAGGCCGTGTGGAGCAGGGGTATTAGGAGCGTACCGAGGAGAGTTAGGGTTCGAATCTCCAGGAAGCGCAAGCTTGAGGAGGATGCCAAGGAGGAGTTGTATTCGCTTGTTACTGTAGCAGAGGTGCCTCCAGAGGGACTGAGGGGTTTGGGGACTAAAGTTATTGAGGAGGAGGACTGATCTTTGTATAACACGAGATATTTTAATGTTTTGGGAAAGTTTGTTTTTCCAGTTCTATAGGAGTATTTAATATCTTGGAATACTGAGTTTTGTAGGATTTAGATGATTTTGTCGGAGCTTAACTATCTCTCGCTTTGGATTATAGCGATTTGACTGGATTATTTGTTGAACTTGATGTCATGAGTCTGAATGATGAATGGCATATTGAAATCTATGTACTCTTTCTGGAAACGTTAGACTTCAAGGCTTTCTACTTACCGAAAAAAAAAAGAAAAAATTTTGTAAAATTTTTTATAAATCTTGACAAATAATAAAAAAATTTGTTAACTATCATGACAAACGTTTCTATTGAAATAAAATATTCTAATGAAAATGTAGGCATCCATCATGTGAATTCTGCACTACCTGAATCCATTATATCAAATTTTCCAGATACAATTATGTCTAACATCTATCTTTTTTAGGTCAAATCACATGTTGTGGAAATAGATAACATTATCATAATGTTCATCTCATCTATAAGAGAACAAGAATTACTAGTTCTTATTCCCTCACCTCCATATACTCATTTTATAAAAAAAAAATCAGTTTTAACTCTTCAATTTATCATTATCTCTAAAGTTATTATAGATCATTCTCTTTTGTCTAATCCACTATATCCATCAAGAAAAACAAGCAAACTTCAGTTCTTAAACTATTATAATCACAACATTTCCTCTTTCATGATATTTATCTATGGCTTCTAAATTTTAGATAATATTTTTTCTTCTACAAATATTTATTCATCATAAGTTAGAATAATAATAAATCAAAATATAATAGGCTATGCCTTTCTATAAATTATCATTACATTTTAAACATTCTAAATATTATTTTCGAAATAACATGGAATTAGTATATATTTCTTAATATAGTGATCTCAATATAATCCTCATTCTCCTATACAATAAAAATTATGTTAACTTGTTTATTTAGAGATGTAATTTTCTCATCTATTTGTTGGCATTGCATGAAGTTTGCATTAATGAAGTATAAGCGTTGTCATTGATGTCAATTGCAACCGGTAATGGAGTTGTATTGCAACCGGTAGTGATGCAGTAATGCAACTGATAGTTGAGCAGTGAAGGAAACTAGTATTACTATTGAAGCAAAGAGATTAACTGGTAACCCTAACCTGTTGATATGTCAAACCCTAACCGATGGAGCTTGGAGAATCGGTTATGTTGATATATAATTGAATGGTAATCAGAGATGATTATGCCACATATGCATTGTTGTTCTCAAAATCTGATTTCCCTTCAATGCCCTTAAAATAATACAATCTAAAATGAGTGTCGAGGAGACATTAAGGATAAAGGGATTCTAGAGACAACATATGACAAGGTTTCGTTAGACCTTCTACACTTCGGACCTTTCTTGGAGCCCAGGTGGGTATACCTTCTGTGAATTAATTCCACACTCTTAAGCAACAAATCCATAGCAAACCAGTCCAGAAACCAGTGGATTCATTCACCTTGAAAAACAATTGAAAACAAAGGATGAAACAATACTCAACTTCAACATATTTGATCAACAAAGTATGCAATAAACAGCCCTCGATTAATACCAGTGCTTTATCCAAGGCTACAGAGTCACTCAAACTCAAATAAAACTCCTAAAACAAAATATCTCTATACTTCCCATCAACTTGGTTTCCATTTATCCTTGCAGATGCCTAACATCAACAAGAATTTAATCACTTCAAAATAAACTACGGCCCTCAAAATTCAAAGCTTCTCCTAAAGTATTTACTGGTAGAGTGGTCATGCATGTTTAATTTCCCTCCTAAAGAGAAAAGCTAGAAACACCCATACTGAGATTGCCTTACAATTTCATTCAAACAGAAAAATCCTAGACTATTCTGAATGAAAAAGAGTAAATAAACTCAAGGACAAGATTGAAGACGACACAAAGCTTTCATTCCAAACTGACGGCCTGTATATTGATATTCATTTGAAAAGATCTTACAAAAGTCTGATTCTCCATTAATCTTTGGAAAAGCTCAGATAATATTTCTGCAGCGTTTTCTTACAAAATTTTTGTGATCCCTTTCTCTCTAGTCCTGGTATCCATTTATAACAATATGGATGCACAAAGCTTCGGACTTCTCGAGGAAAGTTTGTTACAATTACTTCAAAAATTGAAGAAGTTACAATTTCAGTTATGCGCTCCTTTCAGCTTCTTCAGCAGTCTGTTGGACGGGTTGTTCAGTTGCAACCTCTTCTGGCTCTTCAGGGACGCTCTCTAACTGCTCCAGATCTCGAGTGGAATATTTAACTCCCCACTCACTATATGTCTCCTCGGTCGGCCATACAAAATTAATCACATCACTTTTAACCTTAGTCAACCCTTTCCAAGAATTCCTCAGTTTGTTGACTTCTGAGTTAAGAAAACTGTAGTGTGATTTAATTCTTTCTATTTCCTATATGGTTAGAACAAAGAATGAGGTGTCATCGAGATCAATGATTCCTTTGACCCTTGCTGACAACTTAGCATCTATCTCATTGAGCCATACCTGCTTGTCTTTCAGCTGGTCTGGATTGGCAAAAATTCCTGGAAGCAACTCAAAAACTTGATCAGTGTATTCCTTTTTGCACAAATTGACCTTCCTGTCCATATTGTCTACATCTGCAGCTAATTGCATTAAAACTTTAGCAACATCAGAAGTAGCCTTTATAATGGGATTGGCCCTTGCTTCATCACAGGAAACACACATGAACTCCAAATCCTGCTCCCTGGGCCTCCATCTGTCAAAAATGGGTGTCAAGATGGCCTTATCTCTTCTCAACTCAGTCCATATCTCCATGACTTTTCCTACACTATTGTGAAGGAGTGAAGCATTTATAGTGTTTGCAAAACTGGAGACTGTGGCCTTGATCTTTTCTTCATACTTCCCTGCATAATAGGCCTGAGTTTGCTTAAGACTCTCCAATTCTTGGGGAGTTATCTCTATCATCTGAGAGCTGGAAGGTGCAGGAGATGGTGGGAGCTCAATAATGGGGCTAGTAGGTGGAGGTCTTGCAGGAGAAGAGGTGATCATTAATGTTGAAGACTCACCCTATTGATGTTGTCCTGCTAATTGGCTCTGCAATCTGGCAATAATACTCTCCTTGCCTCTTATTTCCTCCTTGGCATTGTCATAAGCCTTCAAGACTGTTTCCAATTTGAGCTGGAGGGCTTCCTTTTCTTTAGCATCCTTCTCAGCTACTGCAACACTAAATTTGGCAGTCTCCAACACTGTGCTAGCAGCCTCTACTACCCCTGTACTCTCTACTCTCTTGACCATTAATCCACCAATGTGACTTGTCCCTATGGTGTCTTTACCCTTCTTGTCCTCATTTCTCTTAAGGGACCACATGACTAGAGCAGCATTGTCTTTACTGAATATAACCCCTTCCATGGGTTTGGTTTCTTTTCTCACTGCATCCAGCACCAGAGCATCAGCAATATTCCATTCTGGTAGAATGAGCACTCTAGCTTGTGCTACTAAATCTCTTCCCTGTTCAGGAGTGATGGTTTTGAATTCTTCCATCATCTCCTGTTTTATTTCTTCCTCCACTGAGGCTGGATCTTTATCAGGTTGTTCTGCCTTTCTTGTTTCACATCTAGCATTATACTTATCTATATGTTGTTTCCAGATAAATTGCACGAATGCTTCAGATGTGACAAAACTATCATCCGCTAGAAAGGCACTAATGGCCTTCTTTATCTCAGGATCCCACTCCTGGCCTTTGAGTTCAGTTGAAGTGATGTCCATTTGTGCTTCAATGGGCTCTTCTGGCATCCCTTCTTCCACTTCATCATATGTATACGCAATCTCCCCCAAGCTGCCCAACTGAGAGAGGTATTCAGTTGCTGCTTGTTCATCTCCAATGTGGAGAGGGGATTGGGATGGAGAATATAAGGGTGTATCTGATTGCTCCTCCTTCCCCACCCTCTGCTTCTTTGGGCTATCTTGTATGTCAATGACTTCATGTGCTTTCCTCTTCCCTTTGGATGAAGAGGGTTCCCCTCTTGCAGACACCAACACACTGTAACCTGCTTTCTTATGCAGGGTGTAATCACCAGGAGCGAAGGCTTTAGTAGGAGCTGATTTCCCCAAAATCATTCTTGCTTTCTCGGGGTTGTTTTTAATTACAACTTCCCTTTTCTCCTTTATTGTCTGCATCACATCCTCAAAACAAATAATCAAGAATTTTATCTTTTCTTCCAATGGGAAGAAGCTAGACAATGGGTCATAGCTAGCATCAAATTGATGCACAAAATCTAGGGCCTTCCTGTAAGCCACCCATTTTTCCTTCCTCAACTCCTGTTCATCTAAATCAAATTCATTCCTGATGAGGTCTTCAGGAAAGTGGAATTGATGGGGCCTACCTCTGCATGCTACTTTCTTCCGGAATACACCATTGTAGAAGTCCTCCGGATCAGCACATCTAGACACTGCAGTGGACAAATGGTAGGGTTTGAGGAAATCCTCAAAACATTTCCAGCCTCCCTTGGTGATTATAAATTGGTGGGCTACTGTAGCTGTAGGGAAAATAGTCCCTTTACCTCTGCCTGTTAACTCTGCCTCTTGCAAGTCACCAATTTGTCTGAGAATCTCAGCTATTCCCACTTTGAGGGGGACCTGGTATGGTAACAAAAATGGGGTGCTTTGAAACCAAAGACTCTAAAAACTGTGGAAACTGGATACAAGTACATATCACCCCAGTTATGAACTATCTTGATACTCTCTGCGAATTCTTTTGGTCTTAAGAATTCCAGAAGAACCTTGGGGACTCTTGGATTTTCAGAGCAAAGGAGAGTCCTTATCTTGGATGCAAAATATTTGTCAAACTTTAGAAAACTTGCATCCTCTCTATCCCATGACAATACAGTACTCCATAATTGTACCGGCATCTTTTCTACCTCCTTTTCTTTTACCAGGTCTATTCCACTGGCGAAATAATCTCCACCTTTGAAGAGGAAGAGGTGCATCAATAGTGAATACCACCCAAATGGCCTATCCACCTTTCCATTCTTTATCCCTATCAATCCTCCATGGATAGCATCAGCAATATAGGAAGCATAATCAAATGTAATAGCAAGAGAAGGATTCAGAATTTGAACAATCATTAACAGATAATGATTTGGCATATTAGATTCAGCATCCTCTCCTAGAACTTGGCAAAGTGCCCAATACATCCCTTTTGCCCTCAAGGTAAACATACTTAGTGAAAAAGGCTCTTGTGTATTGGGCCCTACAATTGCTAACCCTCCCACTTTCAGAAAAAGTTCTTTGAGAGGCCCATTCCTGAGATGAGTCCTCTATGCCCTGTACACCTGAGCTAACTGTGTGAAGTTTATAGGTTCCAAGAAATTGGTGAACTCACTGAGCCCAAACGCTTTTCTCAACTCTTCTGCATTAATCTCCACGAGGGTTTTTCCTTTTACATCCCGGATACACCTTGTAACTGAATCATAATTCAATGCCATTTGGGTTAACAAATCTGTATCCATGAACACCCCTGGGACCACCAACTTCCCAACATCTAATTCCCAAATGCTATTTTGAGGAGCAGGAGAATTCCTCATCCCAAATCCGATTCTAAATAACCCCAACCCAGACAATCCCACCTGCGGGTCTCTTAACCAATTACCCTTGTCATATAATCCTTCTCCAATTTTCAGTCGGGGAGCCCTGGGTACTAACTCTTTGGCCTTAGATGCCTGGTTAGTTGACAACGTCAACTGCTCTAAAAAGTCATCACATACACTTCTTTCCAGATAATCAACTTTACCAGAAAATTCCCTTTTAGGCGCCATTTGAAATACAACCAGAGCAATATCACTTCTTAAAACACTTCTGTTATACGAGAACAATTTAACTTATTACAACACAAAAATGGCTGCAAAATAAGAAAAAACCTGATGCTTGCTTGAAGAAATTCGCTCTGCAACCAGTTCGCCTTCTCTGTATTTGTAAAAGATAACTCTGCGTTTGCTTCCTCTGCAAAATCCTTTTAAAAGGTATCCTTACTTGGTTGTTAGGAAATCAAATGCTTGTACTCTGGGCCTTAACTATAACATTGATTCCGCATGCTTCGGCCGTCCCTTCAAAATCGAATTCATACAAGAATTCATATTTTAGCTCCAACGGGTCGCAGTCTTTCTGCAAGTGTCTCTCTATGAATTTCATTTTGACGGCTTTGTCCTTAGTCTAAGTCCTGTCTTTTTATTGGCTGCATAATACCACGCGGCATCCGACCATTGGCTTAGAAAATCCTCTCACATTCTGTTCTGATACTGGCTGAATGTCGCTCTTTATACTGTGGTGGGCCCATGTTTTACCCTTTTTGCCATGTCATCATCGTGACACGTGGACGGCTCTCATTAACTCTCGCTATTTCGCGGCCTTAAAAATTGAGCAGCTTACCCCTACAAAATAGCGCGAGCCATTGGATCATCTTTCAAGTTGATCACCTTTTAATCCTTCGAAAAAGTCCTCAGGAATGGTGGGCCCGCTGTGTCGTCAGTGACATCTGGCATCTAGTCATCCACTGTGCTGATTTGTCGCTCTGTCACTTGCCGGAAGAAGAACCATGGGGGCCCCACTTCAGTCTCGACAGGTCTATCTTAGAAATGGTGGGCCCACGGACACGCCATGGACACCTGGCTCCTCGTCATCTTCGGAGCCGACCTGTCACATTTTCATTTGTCAAGCATGCACTATAGGGACCCATAGCTTCCTTTTAGACTGCGTGTCATCAAGACACGTGGATGGTCCAGGTTAACTTTCGCTATTTCGCAGCCTTAAAAGGTGGGCATCTTACCCCTGCGAAATAGCGCGAGCCGTTAGATCCTATCTCAACTTGCTCAGCATTTAAACCCTGTTAGAAGCTCTCAGAGGTGGTGGGCCCACGGACACGCCATGGACACCTGGCGCCTTGTCACCCTCGGAGCTGACCTGTGAGCCGACTCATCTTTGGGCCCACTGACACGTCATGGACACCTAACGCCTTGTCTTGCTGACTGTGGCGGCCTGTGCCACGTGTTACCTTATAATACGCCAGAAGAAAGCCACGGGGCTCCAGCTATCTCTGACAGCTATGCCTTCCACTTACCCCGTCATGACACATGGACGGCTGATATTCATTCTCGCTATTTCGCAGCCTTAAAGGGTGAGCACTTAACCCTCGCGAAATAGCGCTGACTGTCGGATCCTTTCTCAAGTTGATCGGCATTTAAACCCTGTTAGGAGCTTTCAGAAGAGGTGGGCCCACGGACACGCCACGGACACCTGGCGCCCTGTCATCTTCGAAGCTGACCTGTCGACTTTTCATTCGCTGGAAGGAGCCACGGGGTCTCAATGAAGTGTAAGAGCTGTCCCTGCCAGGTCACCTCCACCTATGAGCTGACTCATCTTTGGGGCCCACTTTTGATCCTTAATCTTAACATGCTGACTGTGGCGACCTGTGCCACGTGCTGCCCTCTAATACGCTAGAGAAGACCACGTAGGGGGGGCCCTACCTTCTTTGACGGCCGCAACCTTTACTTTCTCTGCACGACACATGGACGGCTGACATTCGTCCTCGCTATTTCGCGGCCTTAAAAGGCGAGCACCTCACCCTTGCGAGATAGCGCCGACCGTCGGATCTTTCCCCAAGTCGATCGGTGTTTACTGGGCCCGGCACTTTAGAAGGAAATAATAAAAGGCGAAATTTTTTTCAAATAATCAACATGACCGCCTAGGTAAATAGCAAGGGGGGACACTTCTTACGACCCCGCGACCCATGGCTTAAGTGAAATAAAGTAACGACGGAATAGAAACCAGGGGACCTAGTACAAAAGATAAAGCCTAAAACCTAGAAAAACCTTAAACCCTCTAGGTTTAGAATAAAGCTGAAGCATTTGGGGCCACACCCTACGAATATTTTCAAAGAACCATAGCCAATTATGGGGAAAGAACCCAATTTTAAAAACAGTGATAACAGCGGCTCTGACTGGGGATGGTTGATTGCGACATCAACACAAGAAAACTCAGAAATTCTGGAGAAACAGACCAAAACACAGACCAAAACCAGGAAAACAGGAAAGAAAACAAAATATATACAAACAAAGGACCTACTGTGCATGGACTTTAAGAGAAATAGTGCTTCAGGAATCGTCCATGCACTGGAAATTCCTGCATCTCATCATTCATATTCTTCAAAAAATATGAATCCTTACCATTCAAGTCACAAATTACAAAAGGGCCAATCCAGAGTGATTCAAATTTCTTATGCTTTCCTTTATCTTGCCCTTTTGCATTCCACTGAAGAACCATGTCATCAATTTGAAACTTCCTTAACAATGTCCTTTTATCAAAAAGATACTTTGACTGTAGCTGGAGCTTTTGATTTTTCTTATGAGCAGAGGTTCTAAGCTCTTCCACCTCTACAATTTGGATCATTCTGCTTTCCATTGGTTCAGATATTTCCATGTCCTCTTCCTGCAAAAACTTATACACTAGAAGAAGGTTATTTACTGGTAATCTAGCTTGGGTACCATAAACCAACTCAAAAGGTGACATTCCAATGGATTTTTTAACTGTTATTCTATCCGCCCACAGAGCTAATTTCAACTTTTGATCCCAAGACCTCTTGTTTTCTTCTAAGATCTTCTTGATGATATTCAGCAAGCTTTTGTTGCTAGATTCTGCTTGTCCATTCCCTTGAGGGTGATAAGGTGATGAGTATGACATAAGTATACCATGACTATTACAAAAGCCTACAAATTCTTCTGATCTAAAACACATAGCATTATCCATTACCAATTTTGCAGGTGTTCCAAATCTAGTCACAATATTATCCATCAGGAAATCAATGACAATTTTACTAGTAGCTCTTCTTGTGGGAATAGCTTCTATCCATTTGGTAAAATAATCTGTAGCCACTATAATCCACCCATGGCCCCTTCCTGACTTCTCAGCAATTTCTCCAATAAAATCAATGCCCCATTGGACAAAAGGAGCTTCTACAGAGACTGGATTTAATGGTAAGGCTCCTTCATACTTGAGCTTAGAAGAAAATCTCTGACATGAATCACATCTCCAAACATATGCATGAGTATCTTTAAACAAGGTAGGCCAATAATATCCAGCCCGTATTATCTTACCGGCAGTAGTCTTAGCAGAGTAATGTCCTCCACATACTCCATCATGCATTTCATTCAACATCTGTTTAGCTTGAAATTCATCCAAACACAGTAGTAACTTCCCATCTCTTTTTCTCCAAAAAAGATCACCCTGAATGAGGACATACTTTTGGGACTTGAGCTTCAAAGTTCTCTTCTGGTTGTGTGTCATTTCTTCTGGCAGCATATTACCTTTTAATACTTGGATTATCTCTGTGTACCATGGTTGCCTCTCAATACTAGTAACCAAAATATCTTCAACCTCAACATTGTGCACTTCTACATTCATGAGATTTGACTCAGTCATGAGCTTGGCCAAACCTAACCCTCTCACCAATTTAGTGATCTTTACCTCCAAATTGAACTCTTGAATTCTATTAATCCACCTACATCTCTTCCCAGTAACCTCAGATTGAGACAAAATATCTTTAACTGCAGCATGTGGAACATAGGCAGTGACACTTGCATTCACCAAATATGGCCTAAAGGCTTTAACAGCTTTAACCAAGGCATAAGCTTGTTTCTCCATAGTTTCATATTTTAGTTCTGCCGCTTGCAAAGATTTGCTATAGAAAGCTATGGGATGTTCATATCCCTCATTATCCTTTTGCAATAACACTGCAACCACTGTGTGATATGAAGCAAAAGAAAACAGAGAAAAAGGCTTACCATAATCCGGGGACTTCAACACTGGTGCTTCTTGGATCGCTTTCTTAATCTCATTAAAAGCTTTTGAGGCTTCCTGATCCCAGTGAAACTTTGCGTCCTTCTTGAGCAATTTGACAATAGGCTTCACTATCTCAGCAAAGTTTGCAATGAATCTCCTGACAAAATTGACTTTGCCTAAAAAGGACTGAATTCCTTTCACATTTTTTGGTTCAGACACCCTGTTGATTGCTTCAATTCTCTCAGGGTCTATTCTTATTCCTTCCTTGGAAACTATGTGTCCCAATAATTTTCCTTCAGTGACCCCAAAGTGACATTTCTTGGGATTCAGTGATACACCAAATTCCAAAGCCTTATCAAACACTTTCTCTAAATGTCCATAGTGATCATCAACTCTCTTTGAGAAACAAGTTAAATCATCTTGGTAAACCACCATAATAATGTTAATGAATTCCTTAAAAGCCACATCCATAGCTCTTTGAAATGTAGCCCCTACATTTTTCAATCCAAACGGCATTCTCACATACACATAAGTTCCCCATGGGGTAGTAAAAGCTGTTTTGAACTGTTCTGACTCCTTTACTAACACTTGATTGTATCCTGAGAAACCATCCATCATGGATAAAAGATCACATCCTGTCACTCTTTGTAGCATTGCTTCCATATTTGGGGATGAATAATTATCTTTTAAAGAGGCGACATTAAGATTTCTAAAATCAACACACAATCTGATGTCTCCATTTTTCTTTCTTACTGGGACCAGATTAGAGACCCATGAAGAATGTCTGATTGGTTTGATAATCCCCCCTTCTCTCAATTTAGTCAACTCTTGTTGCATTTTTGTTTCTAACAAGGGGTTAATAGGTCTCTGTTTCTGTCTAAAAGGCTTAGCATCTGGAAGTAAGGGAACTTCATGCTGAAAAAGATCTTGTCTATACGCCTTTAGGTCTTCATAAGACCAAGCAAAAACATGTCTATACCTTTTCAGTAAACTGATTAGGTTAGTCCTAACATGAGGAGGTAGCTTCTTTCCAATATATACCAACTTGGGGGATGATTCTGTCCCCAAGTTGACCTCCTCTAATTCTTCTAACTTAGTGGTAGATTGCTGGTGTAAATGACTGTCATTATAACTAAACATACTTTCTAACTCCACCAACCCTTTAGGTATCTCATTTGTTTCCAACTGCACAATATCATTTCCGAACACTGTCTCTCTGTCATCCACCACTTCCACCAATGCATTACAATCAATTTTTTGTCCATCATAATCATCAACACATTGGATGAACCTAAGAATATCTTCATCATCAGCAAAAACTTGCCAATTATATACATTATCAGGAATAGCAGGCCTAGCTTTTATTTCCACAGTGGAGATACCAGTTAGTGTTGCATCATCATTTTTTAAAGCAACATTAGCTAGGAAATCTGCCATAATATTTTTTGCTCGCTCTATCCAATTGATAGAAAAGGCATCAAAATATTCAATAACATCCCAAACAGCATGCTTATATTGCTTTAATTTATCATTCTTGGATGCATACTTAGATCTTACCTGAGAGACAACCAGCTCTGAATCACCCATCACTTTCAATATTCGGATTCCATGCCTTTTTGCAACCTCAAGTCCTAATAACAGAGCTTCATACTCTGCAGTATTATTTGTGCATTGGAATGCCAATAAGAATGAATATTTAAAGGTTATACCTGATGGGGATACAAAAAGAACCCCTGCTTCTGACCCTTCTTTGGAACAAGCTCCATCAAAATACATTTGCCACAATCCATGTTGCTGTGCTTGTAGTTCAACTACAATTGGGTCAATGTTCTTCAACTGGGGTGATACTAGCTGAATTCTGAAGTTATCTAAATCCACATCAATCATACAATTAAGCATACTAGGGTCCACATTTTCAATTACCTTAGGAGCTCGTGGCTCCCTGTATAGTTTGACCTTATTGCCACCAACAGGAATAGTAGCATAAGACAAATCCAATTGAACATTTCCCCCCACTGCTGCGGCCCACTGCCTAGAAAGTAACATGCCATAGTGGGGTTTAGTATCTGTGACAATAACATCCATTTTGTAAGTAGCTTCAGGAAATGCAGCTATTTTTACTTCTACATCTTTCATTGTACCTATCACAGGTACTTCTCTATTGTCCATGGCATAACATTTCCCATACACAGTAGTCACTGACAATCCTAACTCTTTCATGACACCATAGGGCATCACATTAGCAGCTGCTCCTGAATCTATCATGCAGTTTTTAATTAACCGGTTATTTACCAGCAGGGTAACATAGAAAGGGTCCACCTGAGAAGGCTCCTGAGTGATAGTGGTTCCAACATATACCTCTAGAGTTTGGAACTCTTGATCCTTCCCGATTTTATCTGAACCAGTGGGTAATACTGAATCACCATCAGATATACTAGAGAATAGAGACAAAGCTGGATCCTTGTGTTCCTTAATCTTTAGTAACTCCACTAATGGGATAGTGACCTTCATTTGAGTTAAAGCTTGGGCCATATTAAATGTGGAATAATTACACTATTCAGTATTAGCCTTAACCTTCTCTACTTTGAATTGATTGGCCTTTTTTACTATTTCCACCTTTTGTACATCACCAGCATTTTTGGCATCTGTGGTTCTAGGGAAGTCTTTAACTTGTTCCTCTTTTTCTTGACTAGCTTTAACAGTAGCAGTAACACTGCTTGATGCCCCTTTCTTTGTGACCTCTCTTACAAACATGGAACCTGGCTCACCTTGATCAGTATCTCTCTTGGTGCTTCTCAGATTGTAGCTATGTTTAGGTTTGGCGATTGCAGCCTTAGTGAGATTTCTAACCTCTTCTTCACTAGGCCTCCTAAGATGAACTTCTTCATCTTCAATTGTTACCACATTCAATGTAGGATGCCAACCTAAGGCTAACTGTCCTTGCACTAACCTTTCATTATCTAGCACATCACTACATTCACTTTGCATAGATTCCTCATCACTTTCTATGATAGTTTCGAACATATTAATATCAAGCTCTACTTCTAGTCTCATGGATTCTTCCAGAGCTTGAGCTACTGCACACTGATGAGGAGAATGTGGTCCATCACAGGCAATACACCAGGGAGTATTTTCTATATTGTTAATAGTCTTGCCTTTCAAAGGATCTGGTGTGTCTTGGCTTTGGGCAATTTTAGGCTTCTCAACTTGGGGTTTACCATCCTTCCAATTTGTATTATATGGCATATCATGTAATCTAGGGGGTCTATCTTGCCAGTTGTAATGAGGTTTATCATTTTTGTTAACCTTAGCAGTCAAATCTTTCATAGCAGTAACCAGTTTCTCTATTTTATCTTCTTCTTTAGCAACTTTGTTAGGTTGCTGTTTGGTTTCATGCCATAATCTTCCATCTGTCCTCCTTCCCAATTTTCCAGATGCCTTTCTATTACTTTCAACATTTATGGCGATTCTAAAGGCATCCCTCAGGTTATGAGGATTTTTATCTTTGAGAATGTAAGCCATCTTGGAATCAAATGCATTATAATATGTATTAAGGCACATATTGTCATCTAGCCTCATTATATGATATAATCTATGCATAGCCTTTTGGAACCTAGCATTAAAATCAGTGACTATTTCATTTTCAGATTGTCTAATATTATTGAACTCATTCAGCATGAAACTCACATTAGTCTTATCACCATACTGTTCTTGAAAGCAATTTTTGAACTCCTCCCATGAACCTATGCTAGCTACTGGAAGACCTCTGTACCAATCTCTTGCATCATCAACCAGGGATTGAACAAACAGTTTCATAATCACATCTTCATCAACTATCTCATAATCATTTATCAAATCCCCAAAAGATTTGAGATGTTCCTCAACACTGACTGCATTGTTCCTGGCAAATTTATGGAGTTTGTCTCTTAACTCAGTGGGAACATGATTTGGATATCCTGGGATCCCATCAAAAAACAATTGCTTATATTGTTCTAGATTAATCGGCCTTCTTTGAAAAGGGGAAACAGTATTATTATTCCCCATAACCATCTTAGCTTTTGGGATTGGGGATTGAGATGTTTGGGTGTATTGCTTATTTGAAGGTATGTGGCTTACTGAAGCAATGTTAGTGTGCACTGCTGGTTGGGTATTGACCTGAGGGAGAGAAATTTGTTGGGGATTAGGCTTACTAAGATCTTCTGATGGGAATGTAATAGGGGGAGCTTTTAGGTAGTTAATCTTTCTCTTAACTTCCTGATTTGCAGCTTCTAACTCAGCCTTTTCCAACTCCATTTGGAGGTCTTCCTTTTCCTTCCTCATCCTTTCCATCTCTCTCTCATGCGCTAGGATCCTATGAGAAATCCCTTCTGCAGTTTTAGACTCTACTCCATCATCTACCCATATCTATTTCCCTTTATTTAAATTAACTTTAGGGAGCTGGGAATCATTAGGAACTCCTTTACTTGGCTGGGCTACTGACTTAGGAACTGATCTAATCTTAGGGATTAAGATCTCCCTGATCACCGGGCTTTCTTGATCACTCTTTTCTTTGTCTTTGGCAAGCACTTCAAGATCAGCTATCTGTCTAAGAAGCCTATCTCTCTCCATCATTTTGGCTTTAACTTCCTTTTCCTTATTTGCCTCCTTTTGGGCCCTCAAGGATATTAAATGATGAACTTTTTTATTTAATTCTTCAATTTCTTGAGACATCTTATCCTCATCAGGATAGTTTTCTTCAGAATCCGATGTATTAATTTGATCTATATCAATCAAACTAATTATGTTCCCATCTATTGTCCTAGGAACAGAGTGCTTAATTGCATTTGAGCTAGTTCTATCTTTTGCAGAAACACTAACATGTGATAAATCTTGACTTAAAATAGGCATATCATCAATATTTCCAAACAATCCTGAATGAAAACCTAAAATATCCTGATCCGAATCTCTTGAAGATGAATTTGACTTTGCATAAACAGGTCGGTCAGGCATCTTACCAGTATTATTGTTTTTCTGCACCCATGCAGCATTTGATGGCTCATGCATCACAGATCTCTTCTGGCCTCTTCGTGATTGCTCTGGCAGACCTTCTTGCAGGGTTTCACGAGGATGTTTCTTCATGAATGATCTTGTATGCTTATTTCCTTGCATCTTGTTTGTCTTTATTTTAGAAAGCTTATATCTCACAAAGACTGGTTCAAAAATAACAGAGTCGCCACCCACAAACTATGGGAAATATAAACGCAAGAAATCTTACTCACAACACAACAATACTTTCCACAAGTCTTGGCACAGATTCTGTGTCTATATCTTTTGTGATATCTCTCCCCAGCAGAGTTGCCACTTTTGTTGTTCTCAAAATCTGATTTCCCTTCAATGCCCTTAAAATAATACAATCTAAAATGAGTGCCGAGGAGACATTAAGGATAAAGGGATTCTAGAGACAACATATGACAAGGTTTGGTTAGACCTTCTACACTTCGGACCTTTCTTTGAGCCTAGGTGGGTATACCTTCTGTGAATTAACTCCACACTCTTAAGCAACAAATCCACAGCAAACCGGTCCAGAAACTAGTGGATTCATTCACCTTGAAAAACAATTGAAAACAAAGGATGAAACAATACTCAACTTCAACATATTTGATCAACAAAGTATGCAACAAACAGCCTTCAATTAATACCAGTGCTTTATCCAAGGCTACAGAGTCAATCAAACTCAAATAAAACTCCTGAAACAAAATATCTCTATACTTCCCATCAACTTGGTTTCCATTTATCCTTGCAGATGCCTAACATCAACAAGAATTTAATCACTTCAAAATAAACTACGGCCCTCAAAATTCAAAGCTTCTCCTAAAGTATTTACTGGTAGAGTGGTCATGCATGTTTAATTTCCCTCCTAAAGAGAAAAGCTAGAAACACCCATACTGAGATTGCCTTACAATTTCATTCAAACAGAAAAATCCTAGACTATTCTGAATGAAAAAGAGTAAATAAACTCAAGGACAAGATTGAAGATGACACAAAGCTTTCATTCCAAACTGACGGCCTGTATATTGATATTCATTTGAAAAGATCTTACAAAAGTCTGATTCTCCATTAATCTTTGGAAAAGCTCAGATAATATTTCTGCAGCGTTTTCTTACAAAAATTTTGTGATCCCTTTCTCTCTAGTCCTGGTATCCATTTATAACAATATGGATGCACAAATCTTCGGACTTCTCAAGGAAAGTTTGTTACAATTACTTCAAAAATTGAAGAAGTTACAATTTCAGTTATGCGCTCTTTTCAGCTTCTTCAGCAGTCTGTTGGACGGGTTGTTCAGTTGCAACCTCTTCTGGCTCTTCAGGGACGCTCTCTAACTGCTCCGGATCTCGAGTGGAATATTTAACTCCCCACTCACTATACGTCTCCTCGGTCGGCCATACAAAATTAATCACATCACTTTTAACCTTAGTCAACCCTTTCCAAGAATTCCTCAGTTTGTTGACTTCTGAGTTAAGAAAACTGTAGTGTGATTTAATTCTTTCTATTTCCTGTATGGTTAGAACAAAGAATGAGGTGTCATCGAGATCAATGATTCCTTTGACCCTTGCTGACAACTTAGCATCTATCTCATTGAGCCATACCTGCTTGTCTTTCAGCTGGTCTGGATTGGCAAAAATTCCTGGAAGCAACTCAAAAACTTGATCAGTGTATTCCTTTTTGCACAAATTGACCTTCCTGTCCATATTGTCTACATCTGCAGCTAATTGCATTAAAACTTTAGCAACATCAGAAGTAGCCTTTATAATGGGATTGGCCCTTGCTTCATCACAGGAAACACACATGAACTCCAAATCCTGCTCCCTGGGCCTCCATCTGTCAAAAATGGGTGTCAAGATGGCCTTATCTCTTCTCAACTCAGTCCATATCTCCATGACTTTTCCTACACTATTGTGAAGGAGTGAAGCATTTATAGTGTTTGCAAAACTGGAGACTGTGGCCTTGATCTTTTCTTCATACTTCCCTGCATAATAGGCCTGAGTTTGCTTAAGACTCTCCAATTCTTGGGGAGTTATCTCTATCATCTGAGAGCTGGAAGGTGCAGGAGATGGTGGGAGCTCAATAATGGGGCTAGTAGGTGGAGGTCTTGCAGGAGAAGAGGTGATCATTAATGTTGAAGACTCACCCTATTGATGTTGTCCTGCTAATTGGCTCTGCAATCTGGCAATAATACTCTCCTTGCCTCTTATTTCCTCCTTGGCATTGTCATAAGCCTTCAAGACTGTTTCCAATTTGAGCTGGAGGGCTTCCTTTTCTTTAGCATCCTTCTCAGCTACTGCAACACTAAATTTGGCAGTCTCCAACACTGTGCTAGCAGCCTCTACTACCCCTGTACTCTCTACTCTCTTGACCATTAATCCACCAATGTGACTTGTCCCTATGGTGTCTTTACCCTTCTTGTCCTCATTTCTCTTAAGGGACCACATGACTAGAGCAGCATTGTCTTTACTGAATATAACCCCTTCCATGGGTTTGGTTTCTTTTCTCACTGCATCCAGCACCAGAGCATCAGCAATATTCCATTCTGGTAGAATGAGCACTCTAGCTTGTGCTACTAAATCTCTTCCCTGTTCAGGAGTGATGGTTTTGAATTCTTCCATCATCTCCTGTTTTATTTCTTCCTCCACTGAGGCTGGATCTTTATCAGGTTGTTCTGCCTTTCTTGTTTCACATCTAGCATTATACTTATCTATATGTTGTTTCCAGATAAATTGCACGAATGCTTCAGATGTGACAAAACTATCATCCGCTAGAAAGGCACTAATGGCCTTCTTTATCTCAGGATCCCACTCCTGGCCTTTGAGTTCAGTTGAAGTGATGTCCATTTGTGCTTCAATGGGCTCTTCTGGCATCCCTTCTTCCACTTCATCATATGTATACGCAATCTCCCCCAAGCTGCCCAACTGAGAGAGGTATTCAGTTGCTGCTTGTTCATCTCCAATGTGGAGAGGGGATTGGGATGGAGAATATAAGGGTGTATCTGATTGCTCCTCCTTCCCCACCCTCTGCTTCTTTGGGCTATCTTGTATGTCAATGACTTCATGTGCTTTCCTCTTCCCTTTGGATGAAGAGGGTTCCCCTCTTGCAGACACCAACACACTGTAACCTGCTTTCTTATGCAGGGTGTAATCACCAGGAGCGAAGGCTTTAGTAGGAGCTGATTTCCCCAAAATCATTCTTGCTTTCTCAGGGTTGTTTTTAATTACAACTTCCCTTTTCTCCTTTATTGTCTGCATCACATCCTCAAAACAAATAATCAAGAATTTTATCTTTTCTTCCAATGGGAAGAAGCTAGACAATGGGTCATAGCTAGCATCAAACTGATGCACAAAATCCAGGGCCTTACTGTAAGCCACCCATTTTTCCTTCCTCAACTCCTATTCATCTAAATCAAATTCATTCCTAATGAGGTCTTCAGGAAAGTGGAATTGATGGGGCCTACCTCTACATGCTACTTTCTTCCGGAATACACCATTGTAGAAGTCCTCCGGATCAGCACATCTAGACACTGCAGTGGACAAATGGTAGGGTTTGAGGAAATCCTCAAAACATTTCCAACCTCCCTTGGTGATTATAAATTGGTGGGCTATTGTAGCTGTAGGGAAAATAGTCCCTTTACCTCTGCCTGTTAACTCTGCCTCTTGAAAGTCACTAATTTGTCTGAGAATCTCAGCTATTCCCACTTTGAGGGGGACCTGGTATGGTAACAAAAATGGGGTGCCTCTAAAACCAAAGACTCTAAAAACTGTGGAAACTGGATACAAGTACATATCACCCCAGTTATGAACTATCTTGATACTCTCTGCGAATTCTGTTGGTCTTAAGAATTCCAGAAGAACCTTGGGGACTCTTGGATTGTCAGAGCAAAGGAGAGTCCTTATCTTGGATGCAAAATATTTGTCAAACTTTAGAAAACTTGCATCCTCTCTATCCCATGACAATACAGTACTCCATAATTGTACCGGCATCTTTTCTCCCTCCTTTTCTTTTATCAGGTCCATTCCACTGGCGAAATAATCTCCACCTTTGAAGAGGAAGAGGTGCATCAATAGTGAATACCACCCAAATGGCCTATCCACCTTTCCATTCTTTATCCCTATCAATCCTCCATGGATAGCATCAGCAATATAGGAAGCATAATCAAATGTAATAGCAAGAGAAGGATTCAGAATTTGAACAATCATTAACAGATAATGATTTGGCATATTAGATTCAGCATCCTCTCCTAGAACTTGGCAAAGTGCCCAATACATCCCTTTTGCCCTCAAGGTAAACATACTTAGTGAAAAAGGCTCTTGTGTATTGGGCCCTACAACTGCTAACCCTCCCACTTTCAGAAAAAGTTCTTTGAGAGGCCCATTCTTGAGATGAGTCCTCTATGCCCTGTACACCTGAGCTAACTGTGTGAAGTTTATAGGTTCCAAGAAATTGGTGAACTCACTGAGCCCAAACGCTTTTCTCAACTCTTCTGCATTAATCTCCACGAGGGTTTTTCCATTTACATCCCGGATACACCTTGTAACTGAATCATAATTCAATGCCATTTGGGTTAACAAATCTGTATCCATGAACACCCCTGGGACCACCAACTTCCCAACATCTAATTCCCAAATGCTATTTTGAGGAGCAGGAGAATTCCTCATCCCAAATCCGATTCTAAATAACCCCAACCCAGACAATCCCACCTGCGGGTCTCTTAACCAATTACCCTTGTCATATAATCCTTCTCCAATTTTCAGTCGGGGAGCCCTGGGTACTAACTCTTTGGCCTTAGACGCCTGGTTAGTTGACAGCGTCAACTGCTCTAAAAAGTCATCACATACACTTCTTTCCAGATAATCAACTTTACCAGAAAATTCCCTTTTATGCACCATTTGAAATACAACCAGAGGAATATCACTTCTTAAAACACTTCTGTTATACGAGAACAATTTCACTTATTACAACACAAAAATGGCTGCAAAATAAGAAAAAACCTGATGCTTGCTTGAAGAAATTCGCTCTGCAACCAGTTCACCTTCTCTGTATTTGTAAAAGATAACTCTGCGTTTGCTTCCTCTGCAAAATCCTTTTAAAAGGTATCCTTGGTTGTTAGGAAATCAAATGTTTGTACTTTGGGCCTTAACTATAACATTGATTCTGCATGCTTCGGCCGTCCCTTCAAAATCGAATTCATACAAGAATTCATATTTTAGCTCCAACGGGTCGCAGTCTTTCTGCAAGTGTCTCTCTATGAATTTCATTTTGACGGCTTTGTCCTTAGTCTAAGTCCTGTCTTTTTATTGGCTGCATAATACCACGCGGCATCCGACCATTGGCTTAGAAAATCCTCTCAAATTCTGTTCTGATACTGGCTGAATGTCGCTCTTTATACTGTGGTGGGCCCATGTTTTACCCTTTTTGCCATGTCATCATCGTGACACGTGGACGGCTCTCATTAACTCTCGCTATTTCGCGGCCTTAAAAAGTGAGCAGCTTACCCTTGCGAAATAGCGCGAGCCGTTGGATCATCTTTCAAGTTGATCACCTTTTAATCCTTCGAAAAAGTCCTCAGGAATGGTGGGCCCGCTGTGTTGTCAGTGACATCTGGCATCTAGTCATCCAGTGTGCTGATTTGTCACTCTGTCACTTGCTGGAAGAAGAACCATGGGGGCCCCACTTCAGTCTCGACAGGTCTATCTCAGAAATGGTGGGCCCACGGACACGCCATGGACACCTGGCTCCTCGTCATCTTCGGAGCCGACCTGTCACATTTTCATTTGTCAAGCATACACTATAGGGACCCACAGCTTCCTTTTAGACCGCGTGTCATCAAGACACGTAGACGGTCCAGGTTAACTTTCGCTATTTCGTAGCCTTAAAAGGTGGGCATCTTACCCCTGCGAAATAGCGCGAGCCGTTAGATCCTATCTCAACTTGCTCAGCATTTAAACCCTGTTAGAAGCTCTCAGAGGTGGTGGGCCCATGGACATGCCATGGACACCTGGCGCCTTGTCACCTTCGGAGCTGACCTGTGAGCCGACTCATCTTTGGGCCCAGTGACACGTCATGGACACCTAACGCCTTGTCCTGCTGACTGTGGCGGCCTGTGCCACGTGTTACCTTATAATACGCCAGAAGAAAGCCACGAGGCTCCAGCTATCTCTGACAGCTATGCCTTCCACTTACCCCATCGTGACACATGGACGGCTGATATTCATTCTCGCTATTTCGCAGCCTTAAAGGGTGAGCACTTAACCCTCGCGAAATAGCGCTAACTGTCGGATCCTTTCTCATGTTGATCGGCATTTAAACCCTGTTAGGAGCTTTCAGAAGAGGTGGGCCCACGGACACACCATGGACACCTGGCACCCTGTCATCTTCGAAGCTGACCTGTCGACTTTTCATTCGCTGGAAGGAGCCACGGGGTCTCAATGAAGTGTAAGAGCTGTCCCTGCCAAGTCACCTCCACCTGTGAGCTGACTCATCTTTGGGGCCCACTTTTGATCCTTAATCTTAACATGCTGACTGTGGTGACCTGTGCCACGTGCTACCCTCTAATACGCCAGAGAAGACCATGTAGGGGGGCCCTACCTTCTTTGATGGCCGCAACCTTTACTTTCTCCGCACGACACATGGACGGCTGACATTCGTCCTCGCTATTTCGCGGCCTTAAAAGGCGAGCACCTCACCCTTGCGAGATAGCGCCGACCGTCGGATCTTTCCCCAAGTTGATCGGTGTTTACTGGGCCCAGCACTTTAGAAGGAAATAATAAAAGGCAAAATTTTTTTCAAATAATCAACATGACCGCCTAGGTAAATAGCAAGGGGGGACACTTCTTACTACCCCGCGACCCATGGCTTAAGTGAAATAAAGTAACGACGGAATAGAAACCAGGGGACCTAGTACAAAAGATAAAGCCTAAAACCTAGAAAAACCTTAAACCCTCTAGGTTTAGAATAAAGCTGAAGCATTTGCGGCCACATCCTACGAATATTTTCAAAGAACCATAGCCAATTATGGGGAAAGAACCCAATTTTAAAAATAGTTATAACATGCATGATGCACATGATGAGTTTCAAAGTGATTTTGGTGTGTAGAGATAACTGTTTTATCTTGGGAATGAGCAAGTGCATTGCATGAAGTGGAAACCACATGATGTGTTACAAGATCCAATGTACGGTGATCCAGTAGCGGTTGAGGTTGTCTAGAACAATGTACAAATGATTACTATGTAATCCAACAGTCATGTTTGAACTGATTGTTTGTAATCTCTATGAGATCTTAGGTTTTGTGATGTGTTACCGACCTATTGTTTTTCTTATAAGGTCGATGAGTTGTTTTGTAATGTTTTTGGCAATTTTGGTTAAGTGTGTTAGTGTGATTGATTGTCAACCCAGAAGGAGTATCTGCAGAATGTGTGAAGTTAGATAGAAGCATAAAAAGTATCTGATCAAGGAGAGTAGTTCTATTGTCAGATCCGCAAGACCCTATTGTTCTCTAACAATTACAATAGTTAAATCCCTTTACCGGGTAAGCTTTAACAAGCTCGGTGCTTTCTAAATCCTCTAACTAGGTGATCTATTAGCTTGGATTTAAAATAATATATCGAGGTTACTCCTAACAAGGAATTGCCTTTTACATCGTATTGTAGTCGATCCCTTATCCGGGTGGTCCTTAACCAGATTTGTTCCTAACAGGACAATTTTATAAATCTTCTAACACAGCTTGGCTCCTAACAAGGCAAACTTCAGAAGAGTTCAGAATACTTGTGGGTATTCATCCCCACTGTGGTTTTTCCCATTTTGGGTTTCCACGTCAAAAATCATTGTGTCAAGTGGTGAATGGTTTTGTGGTTATGTTTTGATATGGTTAATATGTTTAACTGGTAAAGCCACTTAGATATGTTTAGATGACTAGAAGTGATCTGAAATGTGCTATTACTAATGTTGGTAGAGTGGTTTGATATTTTGGATAAATGGTATATGAGTTTCAAATCTGTTATAATGTTATATTGGTATTCTAGTTAACTGGTAAACTTGGTAGTGCAGTTGCAGTTTATGGTACAATGTTTAAACTGGTTGGTTCAGTGATTGTTTTATGAGTTGGGTTTGAGTTTGGTGAAAGTTTAGTTTGTTTTCTATCTATTGATTTACCCCCCCCCCCACTCTCAGTAGTTGACCAGATACTTATTGATTCGTCATATCATCAATTGGTATCACAACATTTCAAGTCCTCTTATGTTTAGGCCTAATAGCTTGAGGTAAAGATCTAGGAGAACATGATGAAGAAAGAAGGTCCAAAATTCAATAGGGAAAACTACATGGAGTGATAGGATGAAAATCTATATCAAAATCTTAAGAAGTCAATTTTGGGAACATGTTGTTACTAAAAATAACTTGCCTAGTGGGATTTTGTGAGAAGATCAAAAGAAGGAGCAACAAGAGAATAATTAAGCATTAGAGGCCATTATTAGTTCCTTGTCTGATTCAGACTATGTTGATGTCAATGGTTTGGAGAGTGCTTTTGAAGTGTGGAAGAAACTTATGGATATCTATAACGGTGACGAGCATGTGAAAATTGCCAAAGAGGAGAGTTTGAGAGGTAAGTTTGATGACATGCGGATGGCTGAAGGCAAAAATATTCAACAGTATGGTTAGAGGATCAAGGAGATAGTCGGTAAGATCAAAAGTGCTAGTGGTACAATGGAAGATACCATAGTGGTTAGCAAGGTGTTGAGAACCCTTCTAGCAGTCTATACCATCTGAGTTGTAGCCATTCAGGAGCTCAAGTCTATTGATAAATCAAAGGTAACTCTTGACTCCATCATTGGTAAACTAATTGTATTTGAATTAATTGGTTATGATGGAAGTGTTTAGAAATTAGAATCTTCATTTAGAGCTTTAGTTTCTAACCCACCGATAAGGAAAAGCAGATAAGTTAGTCACAGTCATGGGTCAAGATCCAACCGAGAAGTTGATGATGAAGGCAGTCTGATCAAGCTTGAAGCATTATTGGCCAAACGGTTACCCAGAGGTACCGGTAAGTATATAGGTAAATTACCTTTGAAGTGTTTTGCATGTAACCAGACTTGACATATTGCAGCTAATTGCCCAAATGGAGATAATGAGTAGAAACGTTAGAAGTATAAGAAGTACAAAGGGAAAGGTAAAAGAGATTGTCTCATTGGAGTGAATAGAGGAATTACATATGAGAAATCTGAAGAAGGTGCAAATGAGGACATTGTCTTTGTTTCCATTAAAGAGGAGACATCAGATCAAAAGGCATTAGTCTCTCGCATGAATAGTTTTGATGATTGGATTATAGACAGTGGTTGTTCACACCAAATGACCAGTGACTAGAGTAAATTTCTTACTTTGAAGGAATTTGATGGAGGTATTGTGAGATTTGGAAATGACTCGCCCTACAAGGTAAAAGGAAAGGGAACCATCTCTATTAATAGAAAGAGTAGTCTTGATGATGTTTACTGTGTTGAACGATTGAAACACAATCTTTTGAGTGTTTCTCAACTCAATGACAAAGGTTATCCACTGGAATTCAAGAATGGGATGTGCAAAATCTATGGAAGCAAAGGTGAACTGATTGCAACTAGCAAGAAGACAAAAGGTAACTTGTTTCACCTAAATTCTAAAGTCAACAATTGTTTAATTGCTAAAGTAGAAGATAGTTGGCTTTGGCATTGAAGATTTTGTCATGTAAATTTTGATAACATTGTAAAATTAAATAAGTCCAAATCGGTAAGAGGTTTGCCACAGTTGGACAAACCGGTGAATGCTCTATGTGAGGAATTTTAGTTAGGGAAGATGACATCCTCTAAGTTTAATAGAAAATCTTTATGAGTAGAGAATTTGCTAGATTCGGTTCATGCAGACCTTTGTGGACCAATAAGGAATAGGAGTATTCAAGGTGATCAGTATTTTATGATCTTCACTGATGATTGCTCAAGAATGATGTGGGTCACATTCTTGAAGGATAAAACAGAAGCCTTTAGCAAGTTTAAGGCATTCAAAGCCTTAGTTGAAAAGGAAAGTTGAACAAAGATAAAGTGCTTTAGAACTGATCAAGGTGGTGAATTTACTTCAGAGGAATTCACTAGATATTGTAAAGACAATTGAATTAAGAGGTAACTTTCTACACCTAGGACACCACAACAGAATGGTATTGCGGAGAGGAACAATCGGTCAATTGTTGAACCTTCTAGGACTATGCTAATACAAGGAGGTTTTTCTAAGACTTTCTGGAGAGAAGCTATTAGCACAATTATCTATGCAATGAACCGGATATTGGCTAAAAGAGGTAAGGATAAAACTCCTTATGAATACTAGTATGGTAGATCACCTAATATCAGTTACTTTAAAAAGTTTTGCAGTAGATATTTTATCAAGAGAGGTGACTATGTTGGTAAGATTGATGCTAAGAGTGATGAAGGCATATTTCTTTGTTACTCCACCAAGAGCAAAGCCTACACATGTTACAACAACCGGACAAAGAAGATCATTAAAAGGGCTATTGTCCGAGTGGATGAGTGTCCTAAAGATTCATAAGAAACTAGTCAGGAGAAGAAGGAAGATGAACATTATATTCTAATTTTGGAACCGAAACCGATGAAGCCAGAAGTTGGTGAAATGAATATTGCAACACCAGTTCAACCTGAATAGGTAGATTCTACAGAAGATAAAGATAGTGAGGAAGAAGAACCTAAAGATCACGATCATGTTATTACAAGGTATGTTAGACTCAATCATAATCCTGATAAGATTATTGGAGATAAAGATGCTGGTGTGTTAACTAGAAGAAGAATAAGAGAGAATTCTTATATGATCTCCACTATTGAGCCTAGAACAACAAATGAATCTTTTGGAGATGATCACTGGATCAAGGCTATGGAATAAGAGCTTGGCCAAATTGATAAGAACAATACATGGACCCTAGTACATAGACCAATGAACAAAAATGTAATAGGTACTAAATGGGTATTCAGGAATAAACTGAATGAAGATGGAGTAGTAGTCAGAAAAAAGCCAGATTGGTATGGAAAGGTTATGCATAGGAAGAAGGTGAAGACTATGGTGAGACATTTGCACCAGTTGCTATATTGGAAGGTGTTAGGACTCTACTTTCATTTGCAGCCTATAGAGGATTCAAAGTATATTAGATGAATGCGAAGTCAGTATTTTTGAATGGAATATTGGAAAAGGAACACTACATTGAACAACCAGATGGTTATGCTTTGACTGAAGAAAAGGACATGGTGTGCAAACTACATAAGGCACTATATAGTTTGAACCAAGCACCTAGGGCATGGTATGAAAGACTACATTCTCACTTGGTGATGATAGGTTTTTAGAGAACCAATGAAGACAACAATATATATCTCAACACTGAAGGAAATAAGATACTGGTTAGTGAGGTATTTGTGGATGATATCATTATTGGAGACAATTATGACATCTGATAACTTTGCGAATGAGATGAAAAATGAATTTGAGATGTCTATGGTACGAGAGATAAAAATCTTTATAGGTTTGCAAATTCAATAGATGAAGAATGGTATTTTATCACACAGTCCAAGGTATTGAAGACATTTGGAATGGGAGACTATAAACCAGTTGGAACACTCATGGTCACAGGTTGTAAATAGTCTAAGGAGGATGATTTTGCATCAGTTGATGAAAATGAGTATAGGTCTATGATAGGAAAACTATATTATATTATTCACAACAAACTGGATATTGCTCATGTAGCTGGATTAGTTGCCTAATTTCATAAAAGCCCAAAGCAGACACACATGGTAGCAACTAAAAGGATATTCAGATATTTGAAAGGCACTATTGATTATGGATTATGGTATCCATATGCAAGTAACTTTGATTTCAAAGTTTATACAGATGCAGACTGGGAAGGAAATATTGATTTCAAAAAGTGAACAACCAGAGGTGCATTCTTTCTCGGAGGAAGGCTTATATCTTGGAGCAACAAGAACTAGAGTTGCATATCAAGTCAACTATTGAAGCTCAATATGTTGCAGCATATATGAATTGTACCCAAGCAATCTAGATGAAACACATTCTGGAAGGATTCAAGTTGAAAATATCAGAACTGGTAAGGATTTTTTGTGATAACACCAGTGCAATAAACATTTCAAAGAAACTGGTTTTGCATGCTAGAAACAAGCACATTGAGCTGAAATATCATTTCTTAAGAGAGAAAGTGCAGAGTAAAGATGTGTTGCTGGAGCATGTATCTACTAAGGAACAACTTGCAAATATCTTTACTAAACCTCTGCCTAAGACTACTTTTGAGTATCTTATAGGTCTGCTAGGGGTTGTACCCCTCCATGAGGTCAATTAAGCCAATGTAGAAGACATCAGTTCTAAAGCTTATTGCAAATATTGAAGCAGGATTGGTGTAGAGTGGAGCTACTCCATAGGGGGAGCAACTAATTGTAGGATAGTGAAGTATGACACTATATATTTTACTTTCAGTTTGGCATTATCGTCAAAGGGGGAGAAGAACCATATGATTGATAGGGAGAAGAGTTGTAGCTAGTTACCAGATGAAGACATGGAGACACAGGTGGAGGAGGGTACATGAAAAAATATAAACCACGATTCCTATACCTATGTATGTGCATTACTCTCAATCATCACAATCAAAGGGTATTTATATTTTTATTGTCATTAATGAAAAAGGGGGAGATTGTTGGCATTGCATGAATATTGCATTAATGAAGTATAAGTGTTGTCATTGATGTCAATTACAATAGATAATGGAGTTGTATTGCAACCGGTAGTGATGGAGTAATGCAACCGGTAGTTGAGCAGTGAAGGAAAGCAATATTACTATTGAAGCAAGGAGACCAACCGATAACCCTAACTGATGGAGCTTGGTGAATCAGTTGTGTTGATCTATGATCAAATGGTGATTGGAGATGAATATGCCACATATGCATGATGCACGTGATGAGTTTCAAAGTGGTTCTGGAGTGTAGAGATAATTATTTTACCTTGGGAATGAGCGAGTGCATTGCATGACATGGAAACCACATGATGAGTTACAAGATCCAATGTTTGGTGATCTAGGAGAGGTCAAGGTTGTCTAGAAAAATGTGCAGATGATTACTATGTAATCCAACAGTCATGTTTGAAGTGATTTGTTTGTAATCTATATGAGATCTAAGGTTTTGTGATGTGTTACCAACCTACTATTTTGCTTATAAGGTTGGTGAGTTGTTTTGTAATGTTGTTGGCAATTTTGGTTAAGTGTGTTAGTGTGATTGATTTCTGAACCAAAAGGAGTATATGCAGAATGTGTGAAGGCAGATGGAGCATAAAAAGGATCTGATTAAGAAGAGTAGTGGTATTACGAGATCAACAAGACCCTGTTGTTCTCTAACAATTACAACAGTTAAATCCCTTAACTGAGTAAGCTTTCATAGGTTGGGTGCTTTCTAAATCCTCTAACCAGGTGATCCATTATCTTGGATTTAAAACCCTCTATCGAGGTTACTCCTAATAGGGTATTTCCTTTAACAGGGTATTCTAGTCAATCCCTTAATCGGGTGGTCCTTAACCGGATCTATTCCTAATAGGACATTTTTGTAAAGCTTCTAACAAGTCTTGGTTCCTAACAGGGCTAACTTTAGAAGATTTCTGAATACTTGTGAGTATTCATTCTCACTGTGTTTTTTTCCATTTGGGTTTCCATGTCAAAAATGATTGTGTCAAGTGGTGAATGGTTTTGTGGTTATGTTTTGATATGACTAATATGTTTAACTGGTAAAGCCACTTAGATATGTTTACACGACCATAAGTGATTTGAAATGTGCTATTTCTAATGTTGGTAAAGTGGTTTGATGTATTTGATAAATGGTATATGAGTTTCAGATCTATTACACTATTATATTGATATTCTAGTTAACCAGTAAACTTGACAGTGATAGTACAGTGTTTAAACTGGTTAGTTCAGTGATTTTTTTATGAGTTGGGTTTGATTTTGGTGAAAGTTTAGTTTATTTTATATCTATTGATTCACCCCCCCCCCCCCCCCCCCCCTCTCTTAGTTGTTGATTGGATCCTTATTGATTCATCATATCATCACTATTTTGTGTTAGAAACTAAATCTTCAAACTTCAAACATAACTTCAAATTGTTGTTCATCACTTGGTAAATCTCCAACTTTCATAATAGATGATTCCTTCAGTAGAAAATATTTTATGTAATTATATATTCAAGTCTATAGTATTCCATGTTTTTAGCATGTGTAGTGTAAATACATTCTTGAAATATAACTTGGATCATTTTTAAGCATAAAAATAAATTCCCATCTCCAAAAATTATTATGTATGTTACAATAGGATTTTTTTCTTCTTTATATCTTATATAACATATTCTCTTCAAGCATAGATTTAGGAAACCTACTTTTCAAGTAATAATTAGTATTTGACACCTCTTCCCAAGTTGATTATCTTACACCAACATTGCTTAGAAAGCCTATATATTGATATAACAAAGTTTTATCAAACCTTTCAAGCATTTCATTTATCATGGTTTTTAAGGTTTTTTCCATTGCATAAAAATCCCAATTATGTAAAATTATAAATAATCTCAATAAAGAAAAAAATTATAATTTAACATTGGAAATTTTATTTTCATACCAATATGATTATGATCAAGTGACCTAAACTTCTCAAAAATGTAAAATATCTTATAGAAAAATTTATATTTCTTTTAAAAAATGTAGACCTAAGCATTTATAGAATAAGCATCGATAAAATGAGTTAATACTAAGACTTACAAAAAGAATGTACATCAATAGGATGAAAGACACCACTATGCATCACTTCAAAAATATAATTTTCACTTATATTTCTTGAAGTAAAGCTTAATATATTCTACTTTCCAAACACACAATATTAATAGAATTTAAACCATATAGAACAATATAAATATTCTTCCACATAATTATCATGGACAAAAGATTTTTTTAAAAACTATCCCCTATTTAGAGCCCCACTCTACACTTTGTTTTGTGCAAGAGAGACAAGCAACAACTAGTTTCAATTTTACCTTTTTCATATGAAGTCAATTTAAACCTGATAATAGATATTGTCCCTCATAAATATTTTACAACATTTATATATTGTCAATTATGACACATTTAAATTTAGTGTCATTTTCTCATTCATCCAAGTTTTCAGTTAGTGTTCCCTCCATAATTCAAAGAGAAATAATACGAAAAGAAATTTTCATGATACATGTCAACTTAACACATTGTTCTAGCATTATTATTTTCAAATATTATTTGTGATGTACCATTGGTTGAGATAAAGCGTGTCTTAAATTTTTATTATTGTGAAAGGATAAAAAGGAAGATTAACATCATGACATACACTTGACATCGGTTTACATATCCAAATCTTGGATAATCGAGAATGTCTTTTCCATTGCACAAATGTTTGCATAATTCTAAGTTATAGACAATGAATCCCATTTTAACATATCGATCTTTAAATAATCATCTAACAATTCCCACAACACATATATCATGTTGTAATAAAATAATGCAGAATTATGTCATTCATCTAGATAAATGAGTCAGTTATAGTGTGGAAAATTATATACCTTTACAATTTCACATTAGGTTTGGACCCACTTAGGTAGTTGCGCCTATATTATGCTTCATTGTGCTCAATATTAATATCATTTTTATAAAGGATGTTTTTTTTTTATTGATAATTTTTATAAAGATGTTGTATTCCTTTATTCTTGAGCATTATGGAGACTCATTCTAACTTGACTATGGTTGACAATGCCCCTATCCTTACAATTTGGGCCCAACTTTTTTGTATATTAAATTTGGCGTTATGAATTGTGGTAATTTTCCCTTCGATGTCAGCATTCCCTAAAAATAAAATTTAATAAGGTATAAGTTGTTGGCATATGCACACTCCAATGAGACATTGTATGTGATTGAAGGTTTTGTCATTGATGGCAACCTTACAATCTTATGGCACTGGCAAAGGCATTATACAGGCATCAACAGATCACACCCTACACCCGCACTCAGGACACCAGCACCAACATAGAAGAAAGGAAGTATACCGGCACAGAGGCTGACATGACTTTGTTATATTATATTTGATTTATTATTGTAAAACTTTGTAAGCCGACTTGGGAAATTGTGAAATGACTCTTATATATAAAAGAGATCATTGTAGACATTTGATATAGGAGATGTAAGCATTAAGGAAAAATATTAGGTAGACCTATTATACGAAATATAGGTTAAGGGGTTTATGTAAGTAGCAGAGCAGCAACCGGTACTGGATCAGGCATTGAAGATGCTATTGTAAAGCAGTACAAGATATTGGATTTGTATAATCCTCATTGTAAGTCAGTGAGACTTCCCATTGAGCAGTGAGCTCTAGGCAGTTGGCCTTCCTACATTGCAGGCCCCTATTATAAGTAATATTATCTTATTGGCCAGTGAGTGAATATTGTGGGTCACAAATCCCATGAAGGTTTTTCCCACACTGGGTTTCCTCATTAAATCCTTGTGTTATGGTGTGATTTTCATGTGGATGTTCTTAATTCTATTTATTGCATTATTTCTTGCATACCAG
Source organism: Cryptomeria japonica (assembly GCF_030272615.1). Taxonomy (NCBI): domain Eukaryota; kingdom Viridiplantae; phylum Streptophyta; class Pinopsida; order Cupressales; family Cupressaceae; genus Cryptomeria; species Cryptomeria japonica. The sequence continues at coordinate 215,266,877 of NC_081405.1, read as the reverse complement.
TACACTGTTATATTCTATTTTGCATGTTTTAAGTTAAGAAATTCTATATACCGGTTAGATACTGATTCAACCCCCCCTCTCAGTATCTATGGGATTCCTAACATAAGTAGCATTTACATACACCACCCTCTCTTCCTTAAAACTCTACCTAAGATTGGCTATCAAATATTATGTCCTAAAAGCCAATTCATTCAATCTTATTTAAAGTAATTGAGAGTAGATCTGCAATCAACTAGCAAAGCATTCAAGCATACACCTTTGTTACAAAAATGATGATCAATTATAATATGTGGTGCAGAGCACCAAGTCAAGCATGGCCATCATGAGGCCACAATGAAGATCAAGGAGACATTTATGTTGTAAGACCAATTTTGACCATTTGATTTCGTAATCATGGCTAATAATTCCATTTGGATCATTTGGAGTCATCAAACTCATGTAGCGAGTCATTTTGTAATAAGTTGTTAAAATTGCCATATTGGGCAAATAATGTCAAAATGAGTAATGTAATGGGGTTCAATGGGTAGAATGTTGGCATTATGTGAACCGGTATGTGGACATAATGACATTGTATGTTGTCATTGATGTCAATATGTTGAAGAGGTATGAACTAGCATATGTGAGAACCGGTATAACATTGTGAACTGGCATTTGTGCCAAAGTGAAGTGGTGTGCTTGTTCAAGATGAGCCAGCATATCGTTATGGGAACTGGCACATGGAAGCGTTGTATGACTACCGGTTGGTAGTCTCAACTTCAGGGTTTCCGGTTGAAGTGCTTCAAGCTCGTATGGCTCAATCGGTGATCTTTGTGTAATGAGTAAACAATATAACAAAGAACAGATCATGTTGCCATGTCAGCCTTCCGTGCGTGAAGGATCTTGCATGAAGAAGACTATCCCTATCTACCTCAGGAATGTGCAAAGTTTGTAAATGGTGAAAACCCGTGAAGGATCATGCATGAAGAAGACTATCCCTATCTACCTCAGGAATGTGCAAAGTTTGTAAACGGTGAAAACATGTGATGGATTATCAGCCACGATGAAATCAGTGGATAATGAACAATGGAGAATGTCTTGAGATTTATTCAAGATCTGTTGCATTTAATATAGTATGATCAATGATCAGGATTGAATTGTTTGAATTCCTTAACCTAATAGGTCTAGGGTTTAGGGTTGATGTTGTGATTCTTTTAGAGGCTGTTGGCAAAACTTGTGTGTGAGTATCCAAGAGAAGGGATGCAAGATCCTTGCTAGACCAAAGGAGAGAAGTGATACCTACATAGTGTAAGTGCAGAAGGTGAAGAGGACCTTAAGCGGGTCTGCATTGGCATTGAGTGTTGTTACCAAATCATTGTAATACCTGTTGATCTCTAACCACCTCACCAGTTGGAAAATCCTCTAACAGGGTAGCCTTAACCAGCTTGCTGTAAATCCCTTAACAGGGTAACTCAAAGTTATTGAGATCCAGAAAGCTAGAGAGCTCTGGGAATCCTTTAGCTATTGAGTTCTTGAAATCCTCTAACAAGGTACCCTTAACAAGGTTTAACCCTTAACTAGGTATTGTAGCCATCCCTTAACCGGGTGATCTCTAACATGATCGGTTCCTAGCAGAACCTTTTGTAATGTCTTTAACCGGACAAGGCTTCTAACAGAGCGGACTTCTAAAGAGTTCAACAACAAGCTTGTGGGTATTCATCCCCACCGTGTTTTTTCCCAGTTGGGTTTCGATGTGAAAAATATGTGTGTCATGTGTGATGTTTTTATCTTGTGATGCTTTGTTATTACCTGTTAAGCATATGATGGTTCTGTGTTTTATGCCTGTCAATAAAACATGTTGAACTAGCTGTTGTGAAGATATGATGATAGATAACCTATTCATACATAAGGGTGAAATGGTAGTGTAGTTTTGAGTTGAGTGGAAACCTCAGTGAGTAACCAGTTTATGATTGTTTTAGTTGTTCTAAGTTTTAATGGTTGCACTCTGTTTCAAACTAGTGTCACTGTTTGCCAGTCATTTGGAGTGATTGCTGCTGAACCGGTTTAGGTCTATATTTTGCCTGTATTGATTCACCCCCCCCCTCTCAGTACCAATTTGGTACTATTCATTCATCATTGAGTTATCAATTGGTATCAGAGCGTCCTCCAAGTCCTCTGTGTTTTAAGCTTAACCGCTTGAGGTAAAGATCCCAGTCAAATGATGAAGAGGGAAGCTCCAAAGTTTAATAGGAAAAATTTTGGTATATGGAAAGATAGGATGAAGATATTCATCAGAAGCATGGGTGTTCAACACTGGAGTTATGTTGAGAATGTCTATGTTGTCCCTACCGATACTCTGACCGATGACCAAAAGAGAGAGATACAAGAAAATGGGCAAGTCATGGAAGCCCTTATTAGTAGTCTATCTAACATTGAGTTTATTGATGTTCAGGACACGGTAAATCCCAAAGAGGTATGGGATGCTCTTGAAAATATCTATGGTGGTGATGAACATGTAAAACAGGCTAAGGAAGAAAGCCTGAGAGGGAAGTTTGAAGATATGCAGATGGGTGAAGGTGAGACCATTCAACAGTATGGAATAAGAATCAAAATAGTTGCTGGAGAAATCAAGAGTGCAGGTGGTAAAATAGAAGATTCCACTATGGTAAGCAAAGTCCTAAGATCCCTATTGCAAGTTTATGCAATAAGGGTTGATGCTATTCAAGAGCTGAGATCAATAGACAAGACTAAGGTATCCGTGGACTCCATCATAGCCAAGTTGATAGCCTATGAGCTAAATAGTTTTGATGGCATTGTTCAAAAGATTGAATCAGCATTTAAATCCTTTGCTATACCATCCAGAAAAGGAAAAGAAGCTAGCACTAGTGGTGAACCTAGACAGAGCAGAGAAATGGATGATGAGGAGATTCTGATGGCATTTGAAGCTCTCCTTGCTAGGAATCTTCTTAAACAAACCAGTAAATACAAAGGTAAGCTACCTTTGAAATTCTTTTCTTGTAACCGAATAGGACATATTTCTATAAACTATCATAATGGCATTATCAAGGACAAACCAGAAAGGTTCAGGAAATTCAAAGGAGGAAACCAGAGAAATTGTTTTGTGGTAGCTGATGAAGGTGTCATAGATGAGGAATCAGAAGATCAAGAGAATGAAGACATTGTGTTTGTTGCTGTAAAGGAAGATGTGGCAGACAAGAAGGTTCTTGTCTCCTGGTTTAATAATTCCAATGAGTGGATCATTGACAGTGGTTGTTCTCACCATGTGACTGGTGACCGGAGGAAGTTTCTATCCTGGGAGGAGTATCATGGTGGTGTGGTTTGCTTTGGCAATGATGCACCATGCATGGTCAAAGGAAGAGGGTCCATCTATCTCAATGGAAAGAGTAGTGCTGACAATGTGCACTAGGTTGATGGTCTTAGACACAACCTTCTGAGTTTTGCCCAGCTGAATGACAGTGGCCTCACTCTGGAATTCAAGAATGGAGTTTGCAGAATCAAAGGAAAAGATGGTGGATTGGTGGCCACCGGCATGTAGACCAAAGGTAACCTATTTCATCTGATTGCAAATATAAGTACATGTCTTATGACTAAGTTTGATGATAGCTAGATATAGCATAGGAGACTCTGCCATGTAAGCTTTGATAATATTGTGAAGGCTAGTAAGATCAAGCTAGTTAGAGGGTTGTCGGTGCTAAGCAAACCAAATAATACCTTGTGTAGAGAGTGTCAATTGGGGAAAATGTCTTCCTCAACCTTTAAAGGTAAATCTTTCACTACTGACAACTTGCTTGATCTTGTGCATACTGATTTGTGTGGTCCTATGAAAACTAGAAGTGTGCAGGGTGATAGGTACTTCATGATTCTCACTGATGACTGCTCAAGAATGATGTGGGTCACATTCTTGAATGACAAGTCTGAAGCCTTAGTGAAGTTCAAAGATTTTAGAGCATTAGTAGAGAAGGAAAGCGGTAAAAGGATCAAGTGTCTCAGAATTGATCAAGGAGGGGAATTCACTTCCAGTGAATTCAACAAGTATTGTGAAGAATTTGGCATCAAGAGGCAACTATCTGCCACCCAGACTCCACAGTAGAATGGCTTAGTAGAGAGGAATAACCAGACTGTGGTTGAAGTAGCTAGAACCATGTTGATTCAAGGAAAGGTAGCTCACAACTTTTGGAGAGAAGCAGTGAGCACTGCAGTCTACACAATGAACCGGGTACTCATCAAGAAAGGTAAGGACAAAACTCCTTATGAGTATTGTATTGGTAAGACACCTATGGTTAGCTACTTTAGGGTATTTGGTAGCAAATGTTATATCAATAGGAGTGAACATCAGGGAAAATTTGAAGCTAAAATCTATGAGGGAATATTCCTAGGATATTCCACCAAGAGTAAAGCTCTCAAGTGTTACAACAATAGGACTAAGACAATTATGGAAAGTATCAATGTAAGAGTTGATGAATCCTCTAAGAAAACTAAGGAAACTAGCAGTGAGCAAGTTGTAAATGAACCAATTGCAACCTTCTAGGAATTGGTTATCAGTCAACCAAGTACCAGTAATAGTGTTCCTGAACTGGTGAATGTTGATATTGATGAAGATGAGGATGAAGAAGAAAAGCAAGAAGAACTAGTCAAGACCATTCCTCGGTATGTCAAGTTGAATCATGATCCCAAGTAGATCATAGGAGATAAGGATGCAGGAATCCTTACAAGAAGAAAGATCAAAGAAAGCGCATGTATGATCTCTGAATTTGAGCCTAAATCATTCAAAGAGGCTCATAAAGATAAAGACTAGATCAAGGCAATGGAAGAGGAACTTGACCAGGTAGAGAAAAATGGTACATGGTCCTTGGTACCCAGACTAGAGCATAAAAATGTCATTGGCACCAAATGGGTGTTTAGAAACAAGCTGAATGAGGATGGCATAGTGATTAGGAATAAAGCCAGATTGGTGTGCAAAGGATATGCTCAAGAAGAAGGAGAAGACTATGGAGAAGCCTTTGCTCCTGTAGCTAGATTGGAAGGAGTTCGTATGCTTCTTGCATTTGTAGCTTTTAAAGGCTCCAAAGTATATCAAATGGATGTAAAATCTGCATTCCTAAATGGTGTACTTGAAGAGGAGGTGTATATTGAGAAACTAGATGGGTTTGCCCTTTCTGAAGATAGTGACATGGTATGTAGGCTACATAAAGCCTTATATGGTCTAAAGCAAGCACCTAGGGCATGGTATGAGTGCCTACATTCCCATCTTGTGAAGATTGGATTTGAGAGAACAAGTGAAGATAGCAATATATACTTGAAGTCTGAAGGAGATCAGATCTTGATCTATGAGGTATTTGTTGATGACATTATCTTTGGTGGTGATGACAAGATGAGTCATGAGTTTCCTGATGAGATGAAGGAAGAGTTTGAGATGTCACTCATAGGGGAGATTAAGTTCTTCATTGGACTACAAATTCAACTGATGAAGGATGGAATCTTTATCACTCAGTCCAAATATGTCAAAGAGGTGTTGAAGACCTTTGGCATGGAAGATAGCAAACCGATTGGTACACCGATGGTGACTGGTTGTAAACTATCCAAAGAGGATGACTCTACATTGGTTGATGAGAAGGAATACTGATCAATGATTGGTAAGTTGCATTATGTAATACATATTAGACTGGATATTGCACATGCAGTTGACATTACTAGAAGGTTCCAGAAAATTCCAAGAGAATCCCACTTGGTTGCAGTCAAGCGGATTCTTAGGTATCTGAAGGGAACTGTTGACTATGGATTGTGGTATCCATATAGCAAGGACTTCAACTTGAAAGTGTTCACAGATGTTGATTGGGTTGGTAATGTAGATGACCGGAAGAGCACAACTGGTGGTGCATTCTTCCTTGGTGGTAGACTGGTCTCATGGATGAGTAAAAAGCAGAGTTGTATCTCTCAGTCTATAGTGGAAGCGGACTATGTTGCAGCTTTCATGAACTACACTTAAACAATTTGGATGAAGCATATACTGAAAGGCTTCAAAATCCTTGTACCTAAACCGGTAAGTATATTTTGTGATAACACAAGTGCTATCAATATTTCAAAGAATCCGGTTTTACATTCTAGAACCAAGCTTTTTGAGCTTAAGTATCATTTCTTAAGAGAAAAGGATCAGAACAAAGAGATTGCACTAGAGCATGTGTCCACTAAGGAGCAGTTATTAGACATATTCACCAAGCCTCTTCCAAAGAGTACATTTACACACTTAAGAGGTGAATTAGGGGTACTGCCCCTTCAAGATGTGAACTAAAGGTATATTCTCCACATTAGTCATGTATTGCATAGTCAAATCTTTCTTCAGGATTGATGTGTTGACGGATGCTACTCCTCAGGGGGAGCAGCATCATGGAACCAAGAAGCTTGTGCCTCCACTTTGGCACTGTTGTCAAAGGGGGAGAAGATGTCAAGCGGAGAAGATATCTAAAAAAATTGGGGGGAGAAAATGTGAAGCGGAGAGATATCTTTGTATATTGCCATCAATGCCAAAGGGGGAGATTGTTGGCATTATGTGAACCGGTATGTGGACATAATGACATTGTATGTTGCCATTGATGTCAATATGTTGAAGAGGTATGAACCAACATATGTGAGAATTGGTATAGCACTGTGAACCGACATTTGTGCCAAAGTGAAGTGGTCTGCTTGTTCAAGATGAACCAGCATATGGTTATGGAAACCGGCACATGGAAGCATTGTATGACTACCGGTTGGTAGTCTCAACTTCAGGGTTTCCGGTTGAAGTGCTTCAAGCCTATATGGCTTAACCAGTGATCTTTCTGTAATGAGTAAGTAGTATAACAAAGAACAGATCATGTTGCCACGTTAGCCTTGCGCACGTGAAGGATCTTGCATGAAGAAGACTATCCCTATCTACCTCGAGAATGTGTGAAGTTTGTAAACGGTGAAAACACGTGATGGATTATCAACCACCATGAAATCAGTGGATAATGAATGATGGAGAATGTCTTGAGATTTATTCAAGATCTACTGCATTTAATACAGTATGATCAACGATCAGGATTGAATTGTTTGAATTCCTTAACCTAACAAGTCTAGGGTTTAGGGTTTATGCTACCGATCTGTCTGTTGTCCTATAAGGTCGATGTTGTGATTCTTTCAGAGGTTGTTGGCAAAAGTTGTGTGTGAGTATCCAAGAGAAGGGATATGAGATCCTTGCCAGACCAGAGGAGAGAAGTGATACCTACAAAGTGTAAGTGCAGAAGGTGAAGAGGAGCTTAAGCGGATCTGCATTGGCATTGAGTGTTGTTACCAGATCATTGTAATACCTATTGATCTCTAACCACCTCAATAAATGGAAAATCCCCTAATTGGGTAGCCTTAACCGACTTGTTGTAAATCCCTTAATAGGGTAACTCAAAGTTATTGAGATTTGGAAAGCTAGAGAGCTCTGGGAATCCTTTAGCTATTGAGTTCTTGAAATTGTCTAACAAGGTACCCTTAACCGGGCTTAACCCTTAACCGGGTATTGTAGCCATCCCTTAATTGGGTGATCTCTAACAGGATCGGTTCCTAGCAGAACCTTTTGTAATGTCTTTAACTAGACAAGGCTTCTAACAGAGCGGACTTCCAAAGAGTTCAACAACAAGCTTGTGGGTATTCATCCCCATAGTGGTTTTTCCCAGTTGGGTTTCCATGTGAAAAATATGTGTGTCATGTGTGATGTTTTTATCTTGTGATGCTTTGTTATTACCTATTAAGCATATGATGGTTTTATGTCTTATGCCTGTCAATAAAACATGTTGAACTAGTTGTTGTGAAGATATGATGATAGATTACCTGTTCCTACATAAGGGTGAAATGGTAGTGTAGTTCTGAGTTGAGTGGAAAGCTTAGTGTGTAACTGGTTTATGATTGTTTTAGTTGTTCTGAGTTTTACCAGTTGCACTCTATTTCAAACCAGTGTCATTGTTTGCCAGTCATTTGGAGTGATTGCTGCTGAACCAGTTGAGGTCTGTATTTTGCCTGTACTGATTCACCCCCCCTCTCTTAGTACTGGTTTGGTACTATTCGTTCATCATTGAGTTATCATAGAATAGGTTTTTAATGAGAATTTTAAGTTTCATAAGGTCTTGTGTGACAATATTAATGTAATAAAGTTTATTAGAAAGTGTCAAGATGCAAAAAAGTTAAAAATTTGTCAATTAACATTTAAAAGTGTCAATTTGACGATAAATTAAAGTTGTAAACACCCACAAAGTGGTTGAATGGGTAGTTAGGAGTTGGTTTTTGGTTCACATGAAGGGAAATGGTTTATATATACTTGAAATGATAAAAAATAGGGAGAGTTGGTCAAAATTGATTGGCAATGTAAGTGTTTTGAACTTTGAGCAATGAATACACAATTCTCCCTGCAACTGTGATAAAAAATCAAAATTTGCAACTATTATAATTTCCTATTCACAACATCTTTTGATCTGATTATTTTTTAAGGTGACAGGGAGATGTTTTAAATTTAATTTGGAATTATTTTTAAGGTTTAATCAATCATTTTGTACATTTTATATTGACTGTCCTAAAACCAGTCATTTGGATAGCTTTACAAGGGTTTGAGGGTCATAATAAAGAATTGATGCATTCCACTTTATGTATCTACTATTTCTTGTGGAATGGGTTTGGAAAGTTGTATTATAGTCTTTTGTAACATTCTGAGTGTAGGTATGTCCATGAATATGTGATGGTGAGACCCTAGGGTGAAGAGTGGTGATGAATAGTGTCTTGAGTAAGTGGAAATTTGGTGCCATATATGGATTTGAGTGAAACCATTGAATGAGTGGGTGTTTTTATGGTTTATCAAGTTTTTGAAGGTCATGTGGATGGTTTTACATCCATTGTTGGAGTTGTAAATTGTTTGGAGGGGCTGTGTATGTGAAAGCCCTAGTTTGTAGGCCTAAAAAGGAGGGTTTTGTGTTTGGGTGATTAAATGAACATGTCATTGTCTAAAATCTAGAAATTTTCTTGATTTACATATTTTAGTAAGAATTTTTTGGGGTATGGAATCTTGGTGAAGAGTTTTTGAGGAAGTTTCTTTGTAAAAGTGGGCTAATTAGACTAGTTTCAAGTGTAGTAGGATGTTGGTCGGTACAGTTCATCAAAAGTACCTATACCTAATTTTTGGATATGTTTTATGTAGCGTCGTAAATTGTACGCACTTGCTAGGGTGGTACAATTTCACACCTAGTTTAGCACCCGCCTTAGTGCATTTTTCATTTTGCATTGCATTTCCCCTTTAGCACTTAATTAATCAAATTAATTAGGTCTAAGGTTCTATTTTATCATCTCCCACATCATAAAGTTGGGCCCTTTCATTAAAGTGTGCCCTTTCCATTTTATTCCTCCAATACATCATTTAATCAAAAACCCTAATTAACCCCTATTTTGAGCTTGGGGGCTTGATTTCGGGGGTCAAACCATCTCGAAATCACCTGTAACTTTGGGATTCTCTCTAAAATCATCATATCCGACGGCCCTGAAAATTTGGTGAAAAGTTGTCGGGACCGTGGCGCCTGGTGCACATGGTCCCGGACATTTTTCCCGAAATTTTAGGAGTGCGATCCAATCATAAAATAAAGCTTAACCCCAAGAAATTGACGGGATATTCAATCTCTAGGTCAGCCAAAATACGAATTTATGATCTAGGGTTTCCTACATAAGAGCTCTCTTTCTTCATTTGAAGGGATCCGATTTTTGTTTTCAGGAACCTCATATGCAGCGAAAGAGAAGATCTTTGAAGACTTCAACAACAATCAACATCCATCCATCAAGCATTCATCAATTTCATTCATTCATTTAGGGCTTGGAAGACATTGAAGAACAATAGGAGATTACCGACTGAAGATTGGCTTGTACTCCTCCCTTGAGGGTTGGGTATGATTTCATGTTGTTTTCATGTCTTTGCATAAGCTTCAATATATCCTTTATTCATGCTTTAGATCATTTTGCATCTTGATTTAGAGCATTTACATTATCATTTACAAGCAATTAGGGTTTACTTTCTAGGTTGCTCTAGTTTGCTTTCTTGCATTTTAGGACCTTGCACACACACTAGGTCTGCACACACAATACATTTTACAATACAACTTGGCTATTCGTGGAGGTGGAAATCACTGAAGAAGGGGTTTCACTAAGGCAAAACCCTATATAGCCGCCCAAACACCTTTTCAGATATAAGTGCAGGTTTCGGGACTCGGACGACGCCGCAGGTTGCAGATCTGGGAGAAGCAGACAGAGACAGAATAACACACCAAGTTTCAGCCCAGAAGACCAGAACAGGGGCGTGGAGCGCCCTGGTCCTGCAAGGATAGGGGCGCTAGGTGCCCTGGTCCCTGGGACAGGGGCACTGGGCGCCCTGGTCCTCCTGATAGACAACATTTTCAGCATTTTTGACAGCTTTTTCCAGGTTGCAAAACAGCAGTTTCCGGAGCAGTTTCAGGGGCAGAATCAGGACAGTGGCGCCTGCGCCCCCGTCCCAAACATTTTTAGTCATATTTTAACTTCGGGTATGCATTTGCATTCTTGTCTTATCCTTGTATTTACAGCTTTCCATTGTTTAAGTTCAATTCTACAATCTTGTCATTAGTTTATACTTGCATTTTGGGGTTAGGAATTGAACTTGCATCATTTCATCTTTCAATTGCAACAAAGGAATAGAAATCCTAATAGGTAGCTCGTGGCTCTCTCTTCCACAAAAAGAAGTAGCCAATTGTGTGATACCTCTAGGCTCTTTCGTATTCCACAAGTGTGTGGTTGAAAGTGAGATTAGGGCATGTTTGCTTAGTGTCACTTTTTCCCCCACACATTTTGGTGAACCCGACGTGAACTCCAATCTTCTCTAATTCTGATTTATGTTTTCAAATTCAAATTTGTATTTAAAAGTTTAAATTTCTTGCAAGATTCAAAAAAATTTAGAGGAAATTTTTGGTAAAACCCTAATTTTTCAATTCAAAGTTGAACTTGTGGATAGCTTAATTGTGGTCAATAATTTCAAATCTGATTTAGGAACTCATTTGAATCATAAATTTCATTTTCTAAATCTACATTCTAAGTGCTTGCATTGGTTAAAATTAAACATTTCCTTCTATTTTGCATGTGTTATCATTTGAAAGAGGAAAATTGTTGTCATGATGCATCCATTTCATAGATGTGATAATGGGTTGGCTTCCCTTGTTTCAATTTTTCCTTCTCCTAAAGAACCTCCCCCTATCTATAATAACATTTTAGTGCCTAAAAGAGTTGCTACCGATCCCTTTGAGACTCTCCCATTCTCTAAGGATGAAGACTTTAAGAGTGATCGTGACAATTCTCCTAAAATGTGCCCTTCCTATTTAGCTATCCTAGAGGAAGAGAATGATATCATAAACACCTTTCTTAATGTTACTTCACCTTCCCTACATGATGCCTCTCTAAGTGAAAAGGTATTGATGGACATTGAATTATTTTCTCCTAAAATTGGTCCTTCCAATGGGGGCATGTTAGTGCAACAAGAGGTTATGAACAATTCTTTCAAAGATCTCCTTCCTAAGCATGAATCTCTGGAGAAATATGTTCATGTTCCTCCTAAAAAACACTCCCTTCATGAGGATCCTTTTGTGCAAGAAGATGACATTATCCCTACATTTCCTAGTGATGGCATTTCCTTTTCCAACAAAATTCCCACTAGAGATGATGAATTAATGATAAATGCTTACCCTTCTCCTAAAGTTTGTCTTACCCATAAGCATCCCTTAGAGAAAGAAGATGAAATAATAAGCAATTTACTTAACTCTCTCTACCCTAAAGATCATATTGAACATATTTTGAGGAAAGAGGATGAGTTTAACACATCTATTGATGCTCTCCCTCCTAAGGATGAGGAATTAATAAACAATGTTATCTCTTCTCCCGAAATTGACAATACTTCAAACATTCCTTTCAACAACTTCACTATTTGGGATGAACCATTAGAAGAAGGTGTAGATTATTCTCTCTCCCTTGATAATTTCTCACCTTCCTTGAATCTCAATTGTTCTCCCTCTAAAAATAAAGCATCTCCCTCTCCTCAACTTGGTTCTACTCATAAGCATACCCTAGTTCAAAGCAAGATGATTAATATCTCTTTCAAAGATCTCCCTCTCCAAAGTGAGACTTTAGAGAGTAATGTTGATCCTTCTCCTAGAGAGTTTATTCCCTATGTAGATCCTTTGATGATAGAGGATGATATGACCTTTCCTAGTATTACTTTTCCTACTAGAACATCAATGCCTACCCCTTGTCTCTCTCCTAAAATTGATTTTATCCATGATAAGATTTTAGTGCAAGAGAAGACTATCAATAATTCTTCCAACACTTTTGTTCTTTCTTCTAAACCATCCTCAATCAATTTGATACATGTGAATGAGACAGCTAACAAACCTCTCTTCACTGTCCAAGGTGCTTGTCCTTCTCAAAATCCTCAACCTTTAAATAAGCCTATCTTAGTGGTTCAAGGTGGTTATGCTAATGATTCTTTTTGCACTCCTAAGAAACCTATTATTACTGTGCAAGGAGGTTATTCTTCTAAGAGCCCTTATGAGTATGCTAAGCAACTGACTAGAGAGAGTTATCATGCGGTTGCTCATACCTATAACACAAGAAACAATAGGCAACCTAATCCTCCTCCAGTTATCCCCACTTTGCTTCCTCCTTCTCAACCTATTCTTCCTCAAGCTCCTCGTATTTCACAAGTTCTTGGTAAGGAATATGATCTTATAGAACAACTTAAAGCTACCCCTACTAAGATATCCCTTTGGGATTTGATCCAAACTTCTTCCGCTCATCATGGAATGTTACAAGATGCCTTGAAAGATTTGAATGTTCCTCCACCTAATACATCTAGTAATATAGCATCTTTAGTTAACTCTGTGATGAATCCTAAAGCTCAAATTGTGTTCACACAAGATGAGTTGCCTACTAGTGAAATTCAACAACAATTTGATCCCTTGATGATTGTGGTTATCATAAATGACACGGCTATAAGACGAACACTAGTAGATAATGGCTCTGGCCTTAATGTATGTAGCATTAATCTATTGCATAAGATGAATGTGGATACATCCCTTATTGAGCCTGACTCTCATCCCATTCGAGGCTTTGATAATGTGGCTAAGTCTTCATTAGGTATTATCACCTTACCCATCATAGTGGGACCTGTTACTTTGCCTACTCCTATCCATGTTATGTCAGGAAATCTAACATACAACTTGTTATTAGGGAGGCCTTGGATTCACAGTATGCAAGTTGTCCCCTCTACATTGCATAGACAAGTTAAATTCATTTATAACAATAAGACATATACCTTGATAGGTGATACTAAACTTCAGGCTTGTTTGCAAACATCTACTTCCAAAGGGAGTTCTTCTAAGCCTTCCTCTTCTAGTGATGACTCATTAAACAAGATACCTATGGATGGATCATCACCCTCTAATAATCAAAATTCTTTGGATGAGCCTAAAGCTCCTGAAGAAGATCCTTCTTGACTTGAATCTACACATGAAAAGGCTTTTGATCCTGAGAAGGTTCTCGCAGAAGACGATTGGGGATCTCTTGATTTTAATCCCACCTTTGTAGGTGAGTATAGGGTTCCTCCTAGAGATCTTAAAGGTAAAAAGAAGGAAGAAACTAGAGATCAATCAATCTTACCTGAACCTATGAGCAATAATTTTGTGGCTTCTTCTCAAACTTCTTCTTCTCACACCTCTAATTATGAAGAGTTTGATTCTTTGTCTTATGAAAAACCACCTTCTCTTCCTGAAATGGCTGATCGTTATGGTCGTGGTTTTCGCATTTTTGCTAAGCATGGGTATCATGGAAATGGTTGTGGCACTCATGAACAAGGGATAAAAGTTCCTCTAGAGACTAATTTTCACAATTATGCCTTTGGACTTGGCTATAATCCCTGCAAACGTACCAAAGCATCTAAAAGACAATCTCTCAATGTGAATGTTATATTTAGTAGTGATGATGATCTCACTTCAACTAAATCATCTTCTACTTCTATCAACTCTCATTCCCCTCATAAGGAAATCTTGGCAATGAACAAATCTCTTTATGACTCCCCTCAAATTTCTAAATCTGCTTATGAATCTTTATCTCCTATTCATCATAAAGTCCTTTTCCCCAGGGATAAGGCTCTAATAAATTACACTCATCCCTCTTCTAAGATTTCTTGTGACTTTTCTTCTTCAATTTTTATCATTTTATACATGTTTTTGATCTCACTTATAGTTGAGCATTTAGCATGTCATATTCAAATACCTCATTCAATCTATCATGTCTTTAAATAACATTAATGGCTATTATGTTGCTCATCATTATGTGACATTGGTAGCTCATTTACTGGGGGCTCATTGTCATTCATGATGGTACAATTTCAAGTGCAATCATATATTTTTTGAAGCAACATAATAGCCTAATTTTCTTGTTCCTATGGGGACAAGAGTGATTTCATACATCTCTTCTTTTTGCTTATGTCCAAATCTCTCCCTAGAAGATTGTGTAAGTCCTTCTCATTGAGGCAATGATCTTTCCTTATTTTTATCTAAGGATCCACTTTTTCCTATTTTGTGGATGGTGTGAACTTTATTACTTGATGTTATTCCTTGTATGCATTTGTTGTTGTTTGTTCAAGGATTCTCTCTTACAAGAGGTGTAAGTCCTTGACTACAACCTCTTTTGCACTTGGTAAAATACATCTATAATGAATTCACTCTCCCAATTGGGTTAAAAAGAGCGTCATCCTTCATTAAGAATCACTTTCACCTCGCAAAAGAAGGAAGTATTGCATTCTTATTCTCTTCTTTGTCTTATTCTAAAAGATGTTATATTTGTCTAAAACAATTCCTCTCGGGGACAGGTGTCTTTTGTACAAATATCTCTTCTCCTCTAAGGATCTCCTTTACACATACTACAAGATATCCCTTTTCAACTATCTTATCCTTGCTTAAAGAGTGCAAAACTCTCTTGCTTGGATCTATGACATTGTTGCATTTTTGGGGTATCTTCTTTTGTGATGAAGGTAGGTATCCTTGTTCTACTTTGCTTATGACATAAACATTACACTTTTTGAGCAATGGATTATTCTCGGAACTAGAGCTCAGACTCTTAGAGCGAGATGTCACCCTTTTGTACTATACATATACAGGTTGTAGCATACTCGGGCATAGACTCCTATGAGGTGCTTCTAACCTCACTTACACACACATGCACGAGGTTGAGTGGAACTAGCGGCATGAGGCTAGACTTTCTCACTCTCCTCCCTTACATGGATCACCTAGACAGACTCTAGGGGCTAGTTTTCCATGTCCTTTTCCCATGGATCACCTAGACAAGATCTAGGGGCGAGAAGTCCATGTTTTCTCTCTCTCTCTATTCTTCTCATGGATCACCAATGTGTGTATTCATGCTTTTTTCCTTTCTTTTCTTCTTTTTGCATTTTGTTTCCATTTACATCCTTCATCTTGTGTTAGAGAACGCTCAAATCTTCACACTCTTTGTTGTGTTCGAATTGAGATTTAGTCCTCTTTCTTACCAAATGATTCTCCATTAGTTTTCGATCTCATATCAAATCTTCTTGTGAGCATTTGTCATCAATATTCTTTAACAATTCGAAGTGGTAAACATGATACCCTGTTTCAACTCACTAAAATTAGCAAGCCGAAACAGGGGGGGGCATATAGCTACCCTCGAATTTTCATCACCTTCCTTAGTAAGCATTAGGTGATTTTGTGATCTAACGTGTGTTTTGTAGGGTGCGGTTCCTAACTGTGTACTGCAGATACCACTGGGGGCTTCGTTCGATAGACTTATGGATATATCCTTTTTCAAATAATGTTTACTTTTCTATACTTTAGCTTGCATATGCACGTAGTGTTCATATGACCGCTAAAGTGGGGGCTAAATGTAGCGTCGTAAATTGTACGCACTTGCTAGGGTGGTACAATTTCACACCTAGTTTAGCACCCGCCTTAGTGCATTTTTCATTTTGCATTGCATTTCCCCTTTAGCACTTAATTAATCAAATTAATTAGGTCTAAGGTTCTATTTTATCATCTCCCACATCATAAAGTTGGGCCCTTTCATTAAAGTGTGCCCTTTCCATTTTATTCCTCCAATACATCATTTAATCAAAAACCCTAATTAAGCCCTATTTTGAGCTTGGGGGCTTGATTTCAAGGGTCAAAACATCTTGAAATCACCTGTAACTTTGGGATTCTCTCTAAAATCATCATATCCAACGGCCCTGAAAATTTGGTGAAAAGTTGTCGGGACTGTGGCGCCCGGTGCACATGGTCCCGGACATTTTTCCCAAAATTTTAGGAGTGCGATCCAATCATAAAATAAAGCTTAACCCCAAGAAATTGGCGGGATATTCAATCTCTAGGTCGGCCAAAATACGAATTTACGATCTAGGGTTTCCTACATAAGAGCTCTCTTTCTTCATTTGAAGGGATCCGATTTTTGTTTTCAGGAACCTCATATGCAGCAAAAGAGCAGATCTTTGAAGACTTCAACAACAATCAACATCCATCCATCAAGCATTCATCAATTTCATTCATTCATTTAGGGCTTGGAAGACATTGAAGAACAATAGGAGATTACCGACCGAAGATTGGCTTGTACTCCTCCCTTGAGGGTTGGGTATGATTTCATGTTGTTTTCATGTCTTTGCATAAGCTTCAATATATCCTTTATTCATGCTTTAGATCATTTTGCATCTTGATTTAGAGCATTTACATTATCATTTACAAGCAATTAGGGTTTACTTTCTAGGTTGCTCTAGTTTGCTTTCTTGCATTTTAGGACCTTGCACACACACTAGGTCTGCACACACAATACATTTTACAATACAACTTGGCTATTCGTGGAGGTGGAAATCACCGAAGCGGGGGTTTGACTAAGGCAAAACCCTATATAGCTGCCCAAACACCTTTTCAGATATAAGTGCAGGTTTTGGGACTCGGACGACGCCGCAGGTTGCAGATCTGGGAGAAGCAGACAGAGACAGAATAACACACCAAGTTTCAGCCCAGAAGACCAGGACAGGGGCATGGAACGCCCTGGTCCTGCCAGGACAGGGGCGCTGGGCGCCCTGGTCCCTAGGACAGGGGCGCTGGGCGCCCTGGTCCTCCTGACAGACAGCATTTTCAGCATTTTTGACAGCAGTTTCCGGAGCAGTTTCAGGGGCAGAATCAGGACAGTGGCGCCCGCGCCCCCGTCCCGAACATTTTCAGTCAGATTTTAACTCCGGGTACGCATTTGCATTCTTGTCTTATCCTTGTATTTACAGCTTTCCATTGTTTAAGTTCAATTCTGCAATCTTGTCATTAGTTTATACTTGCATTTTGGGGTTAGGAATTGAACTTGCATCATTTCATCTTTCAATTGCAACAAAGGAATAGAAATCCTAATAGGTAGCCCATGGCTCTCTCTTCCACAAAAAGAAGTAGCCAATTGTGTGATACCTCTAGGCTCTTTCGTATTCCACAAGTGTGTGGTTGAAAGTGAGATTAGGGCATGTTTGCTTAGTGTCACTTTTTCTCCCACACATTTTATAACTTTCAAATGGGTGTCTGAATATGTGATCTTTTGGGCATGTGTTTTGGGAAATTTTTTAGTTATTGTTAAATTACCCGAGTTGGAGGGCTAGTAGGATTGAAGCCTAAAAAGGCCAGTTTGGTGTTAGTAGTCAAAACTCCACAAAAGGAAAGTTTTGTTTGTTTATTTGAGATATAATAAGAATGTTAAGACCATTATAAGTGTCAAAACAAACCATTGGTTTATTATCCTTAATTGGGTGCATTGAGTAGAGTCTAGAGAGTTGGAAGAAAGGCCTTGTTTTTGGATCTTGTGATTCATCCTAGTGTTACATATTGGAAAATTAATGTGACATATGAATGTGTGATCAGGTATGGTGAGTTTAATTAAGCTACAATTGGATTATTGTTTTGGAAGCCTTGGATTTGTGAATGTTGCTACAAACAAGAAGAAAGAATGAAGAGTTGTAGTGTGATTGTGGGATGGTCCATGATGCTTTGCATCAAATTGGTATCAGAGCAAGGGATTAGGTCCTTGAATTTTATTGAAGTTTGAAGAGAAGAATAAACAAAGATGGGGTTGACACCAAAAAAGAGGGATTTGGTAAAGGAGTTGACAACTTGTACTAGAAGAATGGGAAGAAGAAAAGAGAGGAAGAAGATAGAAGGAAGCAATAAGAGGAAAAGAGAAGGAAAGAGGAAGAGATGAGGAAAAATGATTTGAGAGAGATAAGGGAGAGGCTATAAGCCTCGGAGAGGATGATTGTGGAGCAGTAATTAAGTTGGCATTTGAGTGTCAAGAAGAAAGTGGTTTGGCTTGTGCAAAGGCTAATAGAAAAGAGGAAGTTGTTGATTAAGGAAAGGAAGGGTACTATGCAAGGTACTCCTATGATAGAAAGTAAGAAGGCTCATGATGTATCCTTGGAGGTAAGTGATAGGCTGGTATGCCAAGAGGAATGACATGAGAAGGTTGATTTGGTCTCAAAGGAGGAATAGACTAGTGATGAGCTGGTAATGGTGGTTGGCCTTGAGAAGGATAAAGAGTTTGTGAGTTCTTCAAGCATGGGGATTGAGAAAGTTGAGTATGTTGTTTATAGAAAGGTGGAAGGTTTCCTTTGGGAAGAGTATTTGATTGAGTTGTAGGTATATGCAACAGTATTAGAGGTGTTGGTCATCATGAAGTTACTAATGAAAGACATTCGACAGCAGGTGGTATTGATTTTGCCAAGAGGAGGCAAGCCAAAGGTGAAGCTGAAGAACATGGTTGCATCAAGAGGACAAGTACAAACCAAAAGTAAAGATAAAGTTTTTGTTTTTTTTTTCTAATGTTTTGTTTTGCAGACACTTCCAAGGGACTTGGAAATTTTGAACCCCCAGGAGTATGGTGCAGAGGACCAAGTCAAGCATGGACATCATGAGGCCACAATGAAGATCAAGTAGACATTTATGTTTTAAGGTCAATTTTGACCATTTTATTTTTTTAATAATGGCTAATAATTCCATTTGGAGTCACCAAACTCATGTAGTGAGCCATTTTGTAATAAGTTGTTAAAATTGCCATGCTGGGCAAATAATGTCAAATTGAGTAATGTAATGAGGTCTAATGGGTAGAATAGGTTTTTAATGATAATTTTAAGTTTCATAAGGTCTTGTGTGACCATATTAATGTAATAAAGTTGATTAGAAAGTGTCAAGATGCAAAAAGGGTAAAAACTTGTCAATTGACAACTAAAAGTGTCAATTTGACAATAAATTAAAGTTGTAAACACCAACAAAGTGGTTGAATGCATAGTTAGGAGTTGGTTTTTGGTTCCCATGAAGAGAAATTGTTTATATATACTTTCAATAATCAAAAATAGGGAGATATAGTCAGAATTGATTGGCAATGTAAGTGTTTTGAAGTTTGAACAATGAATACATAGTTTTCTATGCAATTTTGATAAAAAATATGAACTTGCAACTATTGTAATTTCCTTTTCACAACATATTTTGATCTAATTATTTTTGTAGGTAATAGGAAAAATTTTTAAATTTCATTTTGCATTAGTTTCAAGGATTAATTAGTCATTTTGTAGGTTTTATATTGACTATCCTAAAACCAGTCATTTTGGACAACTTTACAAGGGTTTGAGGGTCATAATGAATAATTGACCCATTCCACTTTATGTATCTACTGTTTCTTTTGGAATTGGTTTGGAGAGTTGTATTATATTCTATTCTAACATTCTAAGAGCAGGTATGGCCATGGATATGTGATGGTGAGACCCTAGGGTGAAGAGTGGTGAGGAATAGTGTATTGAGTATGTGGAAATTTGGTGCCACATATGGATCTGAGTGAAACAATCGAATGAGTGGGTGTTTTTATGGTTTCTAGAGTTTTTTGAGGTCATTTGGATGGTGTTTCATCCATTTTTGGAGATGTGAATTGTTTGGAGGGGCTGTATATGTTAAAGCCCTAGTTTGTAGGCCTAAAAAGGAGGGTTTTGTGTTTGGGTGATTAAATGAGCATGTCACTGTCTGAAACCTAGAAAATTTGTTGATTTTAATTCTTTGGTAATAATTTTTGGGGTGTGGATTATTGGTGAATATTTTTTGAGGTAGTTGCTTTGTAAAAGCGGGCTAATTAGACTAGTTTCAAGCATAGTAGAGTGTTGGTCGGTACAATTCGTCCAAAATACCTATACCTAAGTTTTAATATGCAATTTTTTTGGAAGGTGTTTTGGGAAATTTTTGAGTTATTATTAAATTACCCAATTTGGAGGGCTAGTATGATTGAAGCCTAGAAAGGACAGTTTGGTGTTAGCAGTGAAAAATCTACAAAAGGAAACTTTGGGGTGCTGAGTTGAGATATACTAAGCGTGTTAAGACCATTGTAAGTGTTGGAACAAACCATTGGGTTTTTATCCTTGATTGGGTGCATTGAGTAGAGTCTAGAGAGTTGGAAGAAAGGCCTTGTTTTAGGATATTGTGATTGATCCTAGTGTTGTAGATTGGAAAAGTGATGTGACATATGAATGTGATCAGATATGGTGAATTTAATGAATCTACAGGTGGAGTATTATTTTGGAAGCCTTGGATATGTGAATGTTGCTACAAATAAGAAGAAAGAATGAAGAGTTCTAGTTCGATTGTGGGAGGGTCCATGATGCTCTGCATCAATATGTTTCTCCATGATGAAAGTATGTATTAAAATATTTTATCAATATCAATCCTTTTGTGAGTCTTCATACCTAGAGCTTTATATTTGAGAAAATATTTGACATTTCAAGAATTTATATTATTGTTAGCTTTTATCCTCCTGAGGACACATATTCTTTTAAATAAATTGTAGCTATTGTGGAGATGGGAAAAGGAACATGGAGTTTGACTTAAGAAATCCCACATACAACACAACCCTTCTCCATTTTTTACAAGTACAAGCTCATATGTAATGATGAGAGCATTAAAAATGCACAAAGAAAATTGTTACAGGTTGCAACAACTTTTGAATAGGAAAAAACACCTAGACTAGGGTGCCTAACATATTTATTTAACTATTTTGAATATATTTTGTAGAGGCTTCATTTTATAATTTATAAGAACCTCAAACAAGGACACCCTACACACCATTCTAGTTCATTAAGACTCATTTTTTAAGTCCATGTTCAATTTTTATGTCTTATTTCTAGATCTAACTTACATTGTTTGCTTTATATTATGTAATTTAGTGTTATTGTTGATAATTATTTTTCCTCTATCATTAATCCTAGATCACATATCAATATCAACTCCAATCCTAGAAAAGGGAACATAAAATTATGTTGGTATTTTGGTATGGTTTTGTCATTGATGTCAACACCTACTAAACACCTATCAACTCTGGCACTTTGGAGAATCAGCAACATTCACCGGCAAGCAAGTGACTTATGCATAGTCACTGGTATCTGGTACACCGGCAGGATAAAATGATCACCAGCACTTGGAAGGACATGGAAAACACTTGGTTATCTCGAAGACATCGTGTGGACACCTTGTCTTGAAGTTTTGTTAATTGGTATATTCATATTTACATATTTGTTGTTACTGGCAAGTAGGTCTAGGTTAAATCGGCAGGTTTATCTTTTCCAGATCAGCATGGCATGCTATGGAGATGACTTATTATTGTTCTAAATGCATTGAGACGACATGTTGAATCGGTTATTGCATTGGATATTGGTTTTATTATAAAATGATTTTATTGTAATATGTCTTGTAGAGCCGACCTACTAAAATTGGTCCTACGTTATGGTATAAATGTAAGATCTTATTTGTAAGATCATGTGTAGAGTGTGAAAAACGATTGTGTAAAGGTATATGCGAGAATAAGCAGAGCTATACATGCACACATCATTTGAAGATTGAAGGAGGGTTTTTGTGAAGATAATCAGAACTACACTGGTACTGAATACAGCATATGAAGATGCCATTTTGAGTAGTACATTCTTATTGGATTTAATCGTCCAATTGTAGTCAGTGTGACTCTTATTTTGTGATTGAGCAATGAGCTCTAGGCGCTTGGCCTTTCTGCATCTGCAGACCCCATTGTATACACTTACTATATGTAGTAGTATCATCTGATTGTGGGCAAGATTTCTCACCATGGTTTTTCTCCTTACAGGGTTTCCACGTACAAATATTGGTGTTATGTGTTGTGGATGACTTTGTCTTTTTGTGTTTCATGCATTAATCTTTACCGGTATTGCAATTATCTAATAAAATTGTCCACCGGTATAACAGATTGTTTCACCGGTATTAAGCAGAAAGTTGTTTAAGTTGTTTTTGGTTTAAATTCATTTGACAATTGATTCACCACCCCCTCTCAGTTGTCTCCGGGACCTAACAATTGGTATCAGAGCTTTGTCTTTTTGCTGAAATTTAGTAGCTTGAGGAGATCCAATGTCTATTAACTATTTGAGGAAGGACAATCCTAAACTTGATGGAACCAACTATGGCATATGGAAGATCAGAATGGAGATACATCTAAATTGCATTGGAAAGGATATCTGGGATGTTACAAAGAATGGTTATACTGCTCCTACTCCTGGTCAACCTAATCCACCTACCTTGGGAAAAGATAAATAAACTGAAGAACTTGAAGAAATTGAGGCACTATTTGCAAGGAAAATTCCTAAAGGTCCAGCTAGAAGTAAGTATGAAGGTAAAGAACCCTTTAAATGTTTTAACTGCAATAAGATTAGTCATATGGCTTCAAGATGCCCTGATAGACATGCTAGACTAGGAGAAGAAGCTAGAAGACATACAAGCCTAACCCTAAATATCAAAGATATAGATTTAATAAGAATAAAGACAAATCTTGTTACATTGCTGATGAAGGTGTGATTGATGATTCTGATGAGGATCTGGAAGACAATGGATTGGTTTTTTTTGCTATAATAGAAGATCAACTGGCACCTATTGCTCAACCGGTAGAATAGGCCTTGGCAGCTAAAGTTGAAGTAAAGGATGAGTGGATCATTGATTTAGGATGCTTGTTTGATCAAAGGTAAGGGTACAATATCTCTTGATGGTAAGCATAATACTGACTATGTTTACTATGTTGAAGGCTTAAAGCATAATCTTTTGAGTATTGGTCAATTAGTTGAGAAATGATTTCAGTTACAATTCAAAAATGGAAAATGCAAAATGATGAATAGAACTGGTTTGGAAATTGCAACCGGTAATCGGACTAGACGTAATATCTTTCATTTGAATAATAGTGAAAAGACATGCTTAATTGCACATATTGATGAAAGTTGGCTATGGCATAAGAGACTCTATCATGTAAACTTTGATTGGATGGTGAAAATCAGTACTACTAAGGCAGTTAGAGATTTACCTAAAACTGTCAAACCTCACAATATAGTATGTAAAGAATGTCAATTTGGAAAACAAGCTAGGGCTAGTTTCAAAAGTATTCAAGAAAAATCCAATAATGCTCTTGATTTAAATCATATTGATTTATGTGGTCCAGCTAGAACTAAAAGCTTACAAGGCGATAGATATTTCATGCTAATCATTGATGACTATTCTAGAATGTGTTGGGTTACTTTTCTCAGAGAAAAATCAGATGCACTTGGAAAGTTCAAAACTGTTCAAAGCTATCATAGAAAATGAAACCGGTAAGAAAATCAAATGTCTAAGATCAGATCAAGGAGGAGAATTTACATCTAAGGAATTTAATACATTATGTGAAGTGAATGGAATCAGAAGACAACTATCAGCACCTCAGACACCACAAAAGAATGGAGTTGTTGAAAGGAAAAATAGAACTATCTTGGATGCAGCAAGAAGTATGTTATCAGAAGAAAACTTTCCACATGTATATTGGAGAGAGGCAGTTAGTACAATGGTCTATACATTCAACAAAGTTCACATCAAAGGTGAAACTGGTAAGACCCCTCATGAACTATGATTTGGTATTACTCCTACTCTTAAATATTTCATAATTTTTGGAAGCAAATGTTATATCAGAAGAAATGAGTATATTGGAAAATTTGATCCTAGAAGTGATGAAGGAATATTTCTTGTTTATTCATCTAAGAGCAAGGCATATAGATGTTTTAACAAAAGATTACAGAAAATTGTTGAAAGTACAAATGTAAAGATTGATGAACAATTCACAGGAACTTCAAGGTATATAGACTTTGAACCGGCAACATAAATTTTGACAAATGAACCTACACTGAATCCACTGGTACAGAATGAAGATCAAGTTACACTGGTATCATCTGAAAATTCCACACTAACTGAACAACAACAACAAACAAAGACACCCCGGTATGTAAGACTGAATCATTTTGAAGATCAGATAATTGGAAACAAGTATAAAGGAGTTATGACAAGAGGAAGATTGGCAAATGAAGAGGTATGTCTTATTTCTCAAATTGATCCATCATCTCCTAATGAGGCATGTGAAGATAAATATTGGATTGAAGCTATGGAAGAAGAATTGGAACAAATTGAAAAAAACAACACTTGGACATTAGTTCCCCGACCTAAAGATAAAAATGTAATTGGAACCAAATGGGTATTCAAAAACAAACTTAATGAAGATGGTAAGGTTATCAGAAATAAAGAAAGACTAGTGTGTAAGGGATATTCTCAGAAAGAAGGAATTGATTACAATGAAACCTTTGCACCGGTAGCTAGAATTGAGGCAGTTAGATTATTTTTGGCTTTTGCAGCACATAAGAAGTACAATGTATATGAAATGGTTATAAAATGTACATTCTTGAATGGAGATCTTGAAGAAGAAGTTTACATTGAACAACCTAATGGATTTTCTTTTACAGATAACAAAGATATGGTTTGCAGGTTAAGAAAAGCTTTGTATTGATTGAAGCAAGCTCCAAGAGCTTGGTATGCAAGATTGTATAAGTATCTTTTAAAGATTGTTTCTTCTAAAGGTAATGCTAACAACAAATTATAATATAAAGTGACTAATGATGACATCTTGGTTATAGAAGTCTTTGTTGATGATATAATCTTTGGAGGAGAAGATGGATTATGTAAAGAATTTTCTATTAAAATGCAGCAAGAATTTGAAATGTCTATGATTGGAGAAATAAAATTCTTTTTAGGATTGCAGATTTCATAGACTGATAAAGGTATATTCTTGACTCAATCCAAGTACTTAAAAGAGTTACTAAAGAAATTTGGGATGGAGAACTCTAAACCGGTAAGCACACCTATGACTACAAATGACAAACTATCACTAAGGGATGAATCTACACCTGTAAATCCAACTAGATACAAATCTATGATAGGAGGTTTACTATATTTGACACAAACCAGACCTGATATTATGAATGTAGTATGTATTGTTTCAAGATTTCAGAGTAATCCTAGAGAAAATCATGAATGAACAGTGAAAAGGATTTTCCGGTACTTACAAGGCACTATAAATCTTGGATTATGGTATCCTAGAAATGAAAACTTTGAATTATGTGCATACACAGATGCAAATTGGGCAGGAGATGTGGATGATAGAAAAAGCACCACCAGAGGAGCATTTTTTCTTGGAAACAGACTAGTTTCTTAGTTGAGTAAGAAACAAAGTTGTACATCTTTATCAATAGCAGAATCATAATATGTTGCAGTAGCAACTAACTGTATACAGGTGCTATGGCTTAATCAAATGTTGAAAGATATAAAGGTAAAATGCAAGGAACCTATTACTATCTATTGTGATAACACTGCAGTAAGTGATATATCTAAGAATCTAGTATTACATTCTAAAACCAAACATGTTTCTATCAAACTGAATTTTCTAACGGAAAATGTTGAAGCAAAGGAAATAAAACTGGTTTATGTGAATACTAAAGAGCAGATTGCAAATATCTTCACTGAACCTCTGCCTAAATAGACTTTTGAATATCTCAGAGACTAGCTTGGGGTCATACCCCCACTGGTAGAGACTTAGGAAGTTGATGTTCGTCATCAACTGACAGAACTTACAGAGAAATATTTTACTCTGACTTTGATGAGGAAGCTACTTCTCAGAAGGACTAGTTGGTATACCAATTTGGTTGGTATTTTGTATATGAACTTGGTTTTGTACTAACTTTGGCATTTGATGTCAAAGGGGGAGAGATTGGTATGGAAAAACACAAGGAAAACACATGTTTCTCCCAGGGGGAGAGATTGTTATTTGGGAGAGATTATTACTCTCTATCTATATTTTGATTTCTGGTTATGATCTCTTTTTGGAAAATTGTTGGCTTTTGGTATTTGGCATTTCTGTTTTGGCACTTTGATGGTTTTTCCATCTTGTGTTGCCATCAATGCCAAAGGGGGAGATTGTTGGTATTTTGGTATAGTTTTGTCATCAATGTCAACACCTACTAAACACCTATCAACTCTGGCACTTTGGAGAATCAACAACATCCACTAACAAGCAAGTGACTTATGCATAGTCACTAGTATCTGGTACACCGGCAAGATAAAATGATCACCGACACTTGGAAGGGCATGGAAAACACTTGGTTATGTCGAAGACATCATTTGGACAACTTGTCTTGGAGTTTTGTTAATTGGCATATTCGTATTTACATATTTGTTGTTACCAACAAATAGGTCCAGGTTACACCGATAGGTTTATCTTTTCCAGATCAGCATGGCATGCTATGGAGATGACTTATTATTGTTGTAAATGCATTGAGCCGACATGTTGAATCAGTTATTGCATCGGATATTGATTTTATTATAAAATGATTTTATTGTAATATATCTTGTAGAGCCGACCTACTAAAATTGGTCCTAGGTTATGGTATAAATGTAAGATCTTATTTATAAGATCATGTGTAGAGTGTGAAAAAGGATTGTGTAAAAGTATATGCGAGAATAAGAAGAGCTATACATGCACACATCATTTGAAGATAGGAGGGTTTTTGTGAAGACAATCAGAACTACACCAGTACTGAATCTAGCATATGAAGATGCCATTTTGAGCAGTACATTCTTATTGGATTTAACCATCCAATTGTAGTCAGTGTGACTCCTATTTTGTGATTGAGCAGTGAGCTCTAGGTGCTTGGCCTTTTTGCATGTGTAGACCCCATTTGTATACACTTACTATATGTAGTAGTATCATCTGATTATGGGTAAGGTTTCCCACCGTGGTTTTTCCCCTTACAGGGTTTCCACGTACAAATATTGGTTTTTATGTGTTGTGGATGACTATCTTTTTTTGTTTCATGCATTAATCTTTACTGGTATTGCAATTATCTAATAAAAATGTCCACTGGTATTAAGCAAAAAAAATTTTAAGTTGTTTTTGGTTTAAATTCATTTGACAACTGATTCACCCCCCCCTTCTCAGTTGTCTCTGGGACCTAACAAATTCCAAGTGTTGAACTCTCATATTACAATTGTAGATAACTCTATTTATGTTCCCATTGATAATATTGGATAATTAAGATCTTAGTTTGCTAGGATCTCATTTTCCACACATTTCATTTTTATAAACATGGTGAGCTACACAATTTTTTATTTACATTTATATATCTAATTTATTTGAATTTAAATTGTTAAATCTTGCAATTGGATGTAATCACTTTTTTTTTTTTAAAGTACTTCCATTTAGTAGATTGGTTAATAGATAACATCATTGTTATTGCACATTAGTTAGTTAATATTGTTTATGCACTTCCCATATACTTGTTTATTATTTCCACAACCTGGTTTTTTTAACTTAATATTCTTTTGAAAACAAGTTACTCACTAATGACTTCCTATTATTTAACTAGTAAGGATGTTGATCTTGAGTTACATGTTGAGTAACTCCCACCACAAAATTAAAGATAAATCTTCCCTTAACCTGACACACATGTTACATAGTATACTTGAAAACAATTCCCTCATAATTATCATGATGAGGATGACCTTACAATCCAAGTGTTTAGTAAACATTTGAATAAGCCAAAAATGGAATTGGAAGGGTTTCAAAAATTTATGAGTATTAAAATACTTGGTCAAAGAGGCAATCCCCAAGAGGGCTTCATTGGCTAGGCAATATTATATCACATGCAGTCATATTGAAGGGTTTAATATCCTAAAAATGAGGGTGCAATATATTGCCTATCGATTAATAAAGGGGGGTTTCTAATTCTATCTATGAAAAAATACAATATTTGTTGAAGATAGGGGACCTTTTTAACTCTTGCTATTTATTGGGAGGCGGTGAAAAAAAATGAGTTTAGGACTATATTTTTTGAAAATAGGAGGATTCTTTAGTATTCTATGAATTCACTTGCTATAACATAGGCTCACTAAGTGAAACCCCTATGGAAATCCCATTCATTGATATTCTAAATAAATTTTTACAAAGTGATTCACATCACAGTGTAGATGTTATATGTAGCATAGCTCACATAGTGGATGAAAACATTATGAATGTACATAGTTGCATAGAAGTTGTTCGATACAAAACTCCTAAATATGAAGTATAGACCAAACTATCTATTCCCAAAATAATACCTTCTATTCCTACATACAATTCCTCTTTTATGTCTGGTGCTATAGAAAATGTTAATTTTATTCATGTTATCTTTGGGATTAATCCTCTTAACCAATATAACTATTTCATACCTTCATCTAATCTAGATTTTACTTCCCAAAGAAACCACCAATATTATCCACCACTCACTTATAATATTGTTCCACCTACCTACAATAATGTTCCTTCCAATCTGCCATAATAATCCAACTTCTTACAAGTCAACTCACCTTCTACATTCATCATTAACCTGTTAGAAACTTGTGTTGTGTTCTCATTGATGTCAAATTTGTTGATGGTGTTCAATTATGTAGACGTTGTAGATGGTCTGAAAATGAGATTTGAGATGTTACTATGTGGTTTGGTGATGATGTTGAGTAAGTATGAGGTATTTTCAAAAGGCTAGTGTAGTAGAAGATTCAATATGCAGGAAAGAGTATTTATATGGAGGAGAGAGTATTTAATATTTACTCCAATTATTGATGTTCATGGAATACAATTTTAGATATAATGTCTATGTTTTATGGACATTGCACTATAATGTTATTTTGGTTCTTCATTGATCAAATGATGTAGTTATTTGTTGTCTTTGGTTGATAGCAAGGTCATCTATCAAGACTAGTCTGGAGACTACTCTACATTGCTCCAATATGTTGAGTCTATTGTTTTACTCTGGTGGACATGTTTATATGGTTCATGGAGTGTTCTAGTTTAGTTTTAAGATTTTGATTTGATTGGAAAGTGGAGTTATGTTGTTTTGTGCTATCAGCTATGTTGGTCTCTACCTGACTCAGGTAGTTTGTCTTATTGGGATCATAACTTTTGGTATAAATATGTGTTTGAGGTTGAGTTAGGATTTTGATATGGGTCTCACAGTGGCGTGTGTAGATCCATATTGATTATTTTGCATTGGGTGATGCATTTGGTTCAACTAGTTAATGTGTTTCATTTTTATTCTACACATTATAGTTGATATTTACTTTGGTATATGTTCTCGCATGTGTGGCTTATTGGGATCAACATAGGAAGATGTGTTGTGATGTGTTTAAGTCTCCTACATTTCTTGGAGTGGAATAAAGAAGAGGTGTACATTGAACAACTAAATGGGTCTAATATATCATAAGATCTAGATATAGTTAGTGGACTTAAGAAGGCACTTCATGGACTCAAGAAATCCCCCAAAGCTAAATGTACAGGGTTGGAAAGATATGTATTACAACAAAACTTTACGAAAAATACAACAAATTATAATTTTTATTTCAAATTCGAAGGTGATGATATCATTTTTAGAGGCGATGATAGTATCTATAAGAGATTTATTGAAGAAATGTGGAAGAAATTTGACATGTCAATCATTGGTGAGATCATTATTCCTTGGTCTTCAAGGTACATAGTGAGAAGAAGATATTTTCATTTCTCATACCAAGTATATATTAAGGAGATGTTGAAGAAGTTTTCTATGGAGGATTGTAAAATATCTGGAGCTCCTCTGAATATTGGTTGTTAATTGAATAAGGATAATGGATCTCTAGAAGTTGATCCAAAAAATAATAGATCTATGATTAGAGGATTGTTATATTTGACTACTTCAAGGCCAAATATTATGTATGTTAAAAAATATTTTAATGCATTCAAGGACTAAACAAACTTGGGGATGTCCCCATAATGCAACATTTTGTTGCAAGACAATGTTAGGAGATTGTTGGCATCATGAAGTTTGGAGTACTTAAGAAGTTTTCAGTGATGGCAATACTGATTTAGATGTCATCAAAACTGATCAGAAACGTGTTATAGTGGAATGGTAAGGAATAGGGGACTAAAGACTTCCACCGGTGAGAAGAGACCGATTTCCATGAAGCAACCAGTAGATTAAGCTGAGTAAAGAAGGTTCACCGATATAAAGAAAACAACCGGTAGAAAATCACAATGGTGAAATGTAGATCTATTCAAATTAGAAAGTGCTAGTTGAAGTTAGAGTGCTTGTTAGAGAACCAGGGAGATTTGTGGCATGAATGGCTATTCCCATCGGTTTAATTGATGAGATTTGAGGAAAAAACAAATTCATGCATAGAATGATTTTTTTGAGTTTGTGTTTTGGAGGGAAAGTGAGCGCCAAGATTGAAGACATCTTGATACGTATTTTTCATTTTTGAATTTGCGTGTTGATAAGGTTGTGAGTGGATTGAGGTTGTAAGTTACAAAAAAGGTGCAGAATAAGCAAAGTGCATAAGGGTTCATCATGAATCGGTGAAGCAATCATCAAGAAGAGATTGATGAAGATATAGAACAAATCAATATGACATAAAAGTATCATCATCAGATCAATGACTTGTTTCTCTTTAATAATTGCAACATAGTAAAATCCCTTAACTAGGTGGACTTTAACAAGTCCCTTTTGTAAAATCCCTTAATCGAGTGACATCATAAATAATGATCCTAAGTACTTTAACAAGGCTACCTCTAATAGGGTAAAGGTTCTAACAGGGATTGAAGAAAATCCCTTAATCAAGTGGCACCTAACAAATCCTTTCTAATCTCCTAATAGGCATGGCTCCTCACCAGACATACTTAAGAATTGTGCAGATTTTGTGAGTTTCTACTCACACCATGGTTTTCTCCCATTTGGGTTTCCATGTGATAAATCTTGTTTGTCATGTGTGTTTAATTTTGTGTGTGCATGTTTCTTATTAATTCTTCTTATACTGATAAGTGTTAAAGTTTGAATAAGAATTTTTATTAAAGTTAAATCTATAATTAACTGGTATAGTGTTGATTCATCTCCCTCTCACTCACTGGTTAATATTAAGAATTGGTATCAGAGCTGAGGTCCTCTAAAGAAAAGTTTAACATCTTGAGGAAAAGATCATGGAAGAATATCGGTATGAGAAGCAACTTGATGAAGCTAATGAGATGATTTCTTAGTTGAAGGAGAGACTAAAAAAATAACTTGCTAAAAGGAAGGAACTCGCTCTACAACTTAATGAGAGTTGGGATATCATAGATCAACTCTTTGATCAGAGTGAATCTAAAGAAGTAGAAGAGGTAGTCTCAGAGTTGATGGAAAAGAACAATAAGTTGGCTGAAGAAATCAAATATCTAAAAAGAGAGCATGAAAGTTAGGCCCTGAGAATGACTGAAATACTAGAAGCCAATAGGTTAGCAGAAGATAGAAAGAGAAATGCACATGAAGCACTGTCAAAAGATAAAAGGGCCAAAAGGCTTGTTGAAGAAGCCCTAAGAGAGAATGATTCAATCATCATTTTAAAGGATGAAGAAATTTGAATTCTTACTCAAGAGAATATAGTTATGTATGAGAATATGCATGGAAAAACTGAGGAAAATGAGAAGATGGTGATGTTGGTATTTTGGTATGGTTTGGTCATTGATGTGAACACCTACTAAACACTTATCAACTTTGGCACTTTGGAGAATCAGCAACATTCACCGACAAACAAATGACTCATGCACAGTCACCAGTATTTGGTACACCAGCAAGATATAATGATCACCGGCACTTGGTTATGTTGAAAACATCGTGTGGACACTTTGTCTTAGAGTTTTGTTTATTGGTATATTAGCATTTGCATATTTGTTATTACCAGCAAATAGGTCTAGGTTACACTAGCAGGTTTATCTTTTCCAAATCAGCATGGCACACTATGGAGATGACTTATTATTGTTATAAATGTATTAAGCTGACATACTGAATCGGTTATTGCATTGGGTATTAATTGATATGTAAATTATTATTATTGTAATATCTTGTAGAGCTGACCTACTAAAATTGGACTTAGGGTATGGTATAAATGTAAGATCTTATTTGTAAGATCAAACGTGGAATACGAAAAAGGATTGTGTGAAGGTATATGTGAGAATAAGTAGAGCTATACATGCAGACATCATTTGAATATTGAAGGAAGGTTTTTGTGAAGACAATCAGAACTACACCGGTACTGAATCCAGCATATGAAGATGCTATTTTGAGCAGTACATTCTTATTGTATTTAACCATCCAATTGTAGTCAGTGTGACTCCCATTTTGTGTTTGAGCAGTGAGCTCTAGGCGCTTGGCCTTTCTGCATGTTCAGACCCCATTTATGTACACTTACTATCTGCAGTAGTATCATCTAATTGTGGGTAAGGTTTTCCACTATAGTTTTCCCCTTACAGGGTTTCCGCATACAAATATTGGTGTTATGTGTTGTGGATGACTTTGTCCTTTTGTTTCATGCATTAATCCTTACTGGTATTGCAAATTATTGTTAAAATTGTCTACCGACATATTAGATTGGTTTACCGGTATTAAGCATTAAATTGGTTAAGTTGTTTTTGGTTTGAATTTATTAGACAACTAATTCACCCCCACTCTCAGTTGTCTCCAGGACCTAACAATTGGTATCAGAGCTTAGTCTTCTTTTGTAGAAGTTTAACAGCTTGAGGAGATCCAATGTCTACTAACTATTTCAGGAAGGACAGTTCTAAACTTGATGGAACCAATTATGGCATATGGAAGATTAGAATGGAGACACATCTAAATTGCATTAGAAAGGACATCTGGGATGTTACAAAGAATACCTATACTACTCCTACTCAGAGTTAGCCCAATCCACCCAACTTGACTAAAGATGAAGAAAATGATTACAAAGCAAGAGAAGCACTTTTGAGCACATTATCTGATCATCAAATCATGGGACTATCAGATAGGTCTATTATTAAAGCTATTTGGGATAATTTGGAAACACTAAATGAAGGAGATTCCACAGTCAAAATTGCAAAACTTGAAAGCTTCTGGCTCAGGTATGAACATCTGAAAATGGAAGAAGATGAAAGGATTTTTGCTTTTATGGAAAGAGTAAATGAGATTGTTTTGGGTATTAAATGTTGTGGAGGAACCTTAAGTGAGGATGAAATTGTTTCAAAAGTTTAAAGAGGATTGCCACCGGCATATAAAATGAAAGTCACTACTATAAATGAGTTAAGAATAATGCCTAATACATCAGTAACTAGGGATACACTGATTGGAAAATTTTCAGCTTTTGAAATTGAAGAATTTGGTCTTGTTGCTACTATAAAGACAGATTTAGCTTTTAAAGAATCAACATCATCTGCATCATCATTTGAAAAATCTGATTGGAAAGGCTTTTATGCAAGAGAACTTGAAGAAAGTAGGAAAGAAAATGAAGAACTTGAAGCACTATTTGCAAGGAAAATGCCTAAGGGTCCAGTTGGAAGTAATTATGAAGGTAAAGCACCCTTTAAATGTTT
The DNA here is from genome assembly GCF_030272615.1 of Cryptomeria japonica. Taxonomy (NCBI): domain Eukaryota; kingdom Viridiplantae; phylum Streptophyta; class Pinopsida; order Cupressales; family Cupressaceae; genus Cryptomeria; species Cryptomeria japonica. The sequence goes on along the minus strand of NC_081405.1, from coordinate 215,232,995 downwards.
TAACTACAATAAGATTGGTCATATGGCTTCAAGATGCCCTGATAGACATGCTAGACTAAGAGAAGAAGCTAGAAGAATATACAAGCCTAACCTTGAATATCAAAGATATAGATTTAAGAAGAGTAAAGACAAATCTTGTTACATTGTTGATGAAGGAGTGACTGATGATTCTGATGAGGATTCGAGAGACAACGGATGCATTTTTGTTGTTATAACAGAAGATCAATTGGCACCTACTACTCAACCGGTAGAATAGGCCTTGGCAGCTAAAGTTGAAGTAAAGGATGAGTGGATCATTGATTTAGGATGCTCACATCATATGATAGGAGACAAAGGTAAATTCTTGAACTTTCAAGAATACAATGGAGGCTTAGTGAGATTTGGAGATGACAAAGCTTGTTTGATCAAAGGTAAAGGTACAATATCTCTTGATGGTAAGCATAACACTGATAATGTTTACTATGTTGAAGGATTAAAGCATAACCTTTTGAGTGTTGGTCAATTAGTTGAGAAAGGATTTCAGTTACAATTCAAAAATGGAAAATGAAAAATCATGAATAGAACTGGTTTGGAAATTGCAACCGGTAATCAGACTACAGGTAATATCTTTCATTTGAATAATAGTGAAAAGACATGCTTAATTGCACATATTGATGAAATTTGGCTATGGAATAAGAGACTCTGTCATGTAAACTTTGATTGCATGGTGAAAATCAGTACTATTAAGGCAGTTAGAGATTTACCTAAAATTGTCAAACCTCACAATACATTATGTAAGGAATGTCAATTTGGAAAACAAGTTAGAGCTAGCTTCAAAAGTATTCTAGAAAAATCCAATAAATCTCTTGATTTAATTCATACTGATTTATGTGGTCTAGCTAGAACAAGAAGCTTACAAGGTGATAGATATTTCATGCTAATCATTGATGACTATTCTAGAATGTGTTGGGTTACGTTTCTCAGAGAAAAATCAGAAGCACTTGGAAAGTTCAAACTATTCAAAGCAATGGTAGAAAATGAAACTGGTAATAAAATAAAATGTCTAAGATCAGATCAAGGAGGATAATTTACATCTAAGGAATTTAATATATTATGTAAAGTAAATGGAATTAGAAGACAACTATCAGCACCTTGGACACCACAACAAAATGGAGGTGTTGAAAGGAAAAACATAACTATCTCGGATGCAGCAAAAAGTATGTTATCAGAAGCAAACCTACCACATGTATATTGGAGAGAGGCAGTCAGTACACTGGTCTATACATTCAACAAAGTTTACATCAAAGGTGAAACCGGTAAGACCCCTCATGAACTATGGTTTGGTATTACTCCTACTCTTAAATATTTCAGAATTTTTGGAAGTAAATGTTATATCAGAAGAGATGAGTATATTGGCAAATTTGATCATAGAAGTGATGAATGAACATTTATTGGTTATTCATCTAAGAGCAAGGCATATAAATGTTTTAACAAAAGATTGCATAAAATTGTTGAGTACAAATGTGAAGATTGATGAACAATTTAGAGGAACTTCAAGGTATATAGACTCTGAACCGGCAACAAAAATTTTGACAAATGAACCTACACTAAATCCACTTGTACAAAATGAAGATCCAGTTACACCGGTATCATCTGAAAATTCCACACTAACTGAAGAACAACAGCAAACGAAGACACCCTAGTATGTAAGACTGAATCACTTTGAAGATCAGATAATTGGAAACAAGTATAAAGGAGTTATGACAAGAGGAAGATTGGCAAATGAAGAGGTATGTCTTATTTCTCAAATTGAACCATCATCTGTTAATGAGGCACGTGAAGATAAATTCTGGATTAAAGCTATGGAAGAAGAATTAGAACAAATTGAGAAGAATAACACTTGGACATTAGTTCCATGGCCTAAAGATAAAAATGTAATTGGAACCAAATGGGTATTCAAGAACAAACTTAATGAAGATGGTAAGGCTATTAGAAATAAATCAAGACTAGTGTGTAAGAGATATTCTTAGAAAGAAGGAATTGATTACAATGAAACCTTTGCACCGGTAGCTAGAATTGAGGCAGTCAAATTACTTTTGGCTTTTGCAGCACATAAGAACTATAAAGTATATGAAATGGATATTAAATGTGCATTTTTGAATGGAGATCTTGAAGAAGAATTTTACATTGAACAACCTGATGGATTTTCTTTGACAGATAACAAAGACATGGTTTGCAGGTTAAGGAAAGCTTTGTATGGATTGAAGCAAGCTCCAAGAGCTTGGTATGCAAGATTGGATAAGTATCTTTTGAAGATTGCTTTCTCTAAAGGTAATGTAGATAGTAATTTATATCATAAAGTGACTAATGATGACATCTTAGTTATAGAAGTATTTGTTGATGATATAATCTTTGGAGGAGAAGATGGATTATGCAAAGACTTTTCTAGTAAGATACAACAAGAATTTGAAATGTCTATGATTGGAGAAATAAAATTCTTTTTAGGATTACAGATTTCAAGGACTGATAAAGGAATATTCTTAAGTCAGTCCAAGTACTTAAAAGAGTTACTAAATAAATTTGGGATGGAGAACTCTAAACTGGTAAGCACACCTATGACTACAAATGACAAATTATCACTGAGGGATGAATCTACACCTGTTAATCCGACTAGATTCAAATCTATGATAGGAGGTTTACTGTATTTGACACCAACTAGACCTGATATTATGAATGTAGTATGTATTGTTTCAAGATTCTAGAGTAATCCTAGAGAAAATCATGAATCAACAGTAAAAAGGATTTTTCGGTACTTACAAGGCACTATAAATCTTGGATTATGGTATCCTAGAGATGAAAACTTTGAATTATGTACATACAAAGATGCAAATTGGGCAAGAGATGTGGATGATAGAAAAAGCACCACTGGCAGAGCATTCTTTCTTGGAAACAGACTAGTTTCTTGGTTGAGTAAGAAACAAAGTTGTACATCTTTATCAACAACAGAATCAGAATTTTTTGTAGCAACAACTAACTATACATAGGTACTATGGCTTAAGCAGATGTTGAAAGACATAAAGGTAAAATGCAAGGAACCTATTACTATCTATTGTGATAACACTGTAGCAATTGATATATCTAAGAATTCAGTATTACATTCTAAAACCAAACATGTTTCTATCAAACTGAATTTTCTAAGGGAAAATGTTGAAGCAAAGGAAATAAAACTGGTTTATGTGAATACTAAAGAGTAGATTATAGACATCTTTACTAAACCTCTGCCTAAGGAGACTTTTGAATATTTTAGAGACCAGCTTGGGGTCATACCCCCACCGGTAGAGACTTAGGAAGTTGACGATTGTCATCAACTGACAAAATTAACTCTTTGTATCTGTATTTTGATTAATGGTTATGATCTCTTTTTGGAGATTGTTGGTTTTTGTTATTTGGCATTTCTATTTTGGCACTTTGATGGTTTTTCCATCTTGTGGTGCCATAAATGCCAAAGGGGGAGATTGTTGGTATTTTGGTATGGTTTTGTCATTGATGTCAACACCTACTAAACACTTATCAACTCTAGCACTTTGGAGAATCAACAACATTCACCGGCAAGCAAATGACTCATGCACAGTCACCGGTATCTAGTACACTGACAAGATATAAGGATCACCGACACTACGAATGATATGGAAAATACTTGGTTATGTTAAAAAAATCATGTGGACACTTTGTCTTAGTGTTTTGTTTATTGGTATATTAGCATTTGCATATTTGTTACTACTGGCAAATGGGTCCAGGTTATACCGACAGGTTTATCATTTCTAGATCAGCATGGCACACTATGGAGATGGCTTATTATTGTTGTAAATGCACTAAGCCAACATATTGAATCGGTTATTGCATCGGGTATTAATTGATATATAAATTAATTTTATTGTAATACCTTGTAGAGCCGACCTACTAAAATTGGTCTTAAGGTATGGTATAAATGTAAGATCTTATTTGTAAGATCGAATGTGGAATACGAAAAAGGATTGTGTGAAGGTATATGTGAGAATAAGGAGAGCTATACATGCATACATCATTTGAAGATTGAAGGAGGGTTTTTGTGAAGACAATCAAAATTACACTGGTACTGAATCCAATATATGAAGATGCTATTTTGAGCAGTACATTCTTATTGGATTTAACCATCCAATTGTAGTTAGTGTGACTCCCATTTTGTGTTTGAGAAGTGAGCTCTAGGCACTTGGCCTTTTTGCATGTGTAGACCCCATTTATGTATACTTACTATCTACAGTATTATCATCTATTTGTGGGTAAGGTTTCCCACCGTGGTTTTTCCCCTTACAGGGTTTCCACATACAAATATTGGTGTTATGTGTTGTGGATGACTTTGTTCTTTTGTTTCATGCATTAATCCTTACCGGTATTGCAAGTTACTGTTAAATTTGTCTACCGGAATATTAGATTGGTTTACCGATATTAAGCATTAAATTGGTTAAGTTGTTTTTGGTTTGAGTTTATTAGACAACTGATTCACCCTCCTCCCCCCCTCTCAGTTGTCTCCGGGACCTAACAGGTGAATGGGATTGGACAACTCAAAAATGAGTTGAAAGATGCAGATGAGAGAAAAGAAAAACTAAGAAAATTTAATGAAAGCTCTGAGAAGATATATGATCAATTCAAATCTTAGAGGAGAACAAAGGAGACAACCAGTCTTGGGTACTCTGATACAAGTCCAATGGAAATAGGAGAATCATCTAATCCCAAGAGGATGAAGGATGATAAAAGGAACAAATCAGGAAGGCATGAATTTTTCTAAATCCTCTTGCAACTATTATGGTAAACTAGGTCATAAGTGTGATGTCTGTACAAATCCACCGGTCAGTCACAATATGTCATTCACCTTTGATGGTTATTGCTATAACTGTCACAAGTATGGACATAATGCTTATGAGTGTAAACCATGATCAAGTAGAATGTATAGTAGAAGAATATTTAATGGATATTTCTTCATGTGTAATAAATATGGACACAAAGATGAATAATGCATGTACAATAAAAATGCATCAAGATCTCCATTCAAATTGATTAGCCCTAACAGAAAGGGTAATCAGCTCAATGCCACCTGTTCTACTTGTGGCAACTTTGGTCATGTTGCAGCGAATTGCAGGATGAGGATGGGTCAAAGAAATAATGCAAGACCATGGAAGAAAACTATTATGGCATGTTTCAAGTGCCATAAGATCGATCATTTGGCCAAAGAGTGCAGGAATCGATCCTACAACCGGTCTGAAGACAAAAACCAATTTAGCAAGAAGAAAGGGAAAAATGATTTGAAAGGAAAGAAGATAGTTGAGGAGGTGAAGAATGAAATAAAAAGGATGTGGACTAAAAAGGAAGAAAGCAAAGAAGAAGAGAAGCAATCTAAAACTAAGTCATCATCCATTGGAGTTGACAGTTCTTCTTCAAACTAAGCAAATTGATGCTCATGGGGTGCACTTATTGAAAATTCATGGCTAATTCCCCATGACCAAAGTAAGGTAATTCTTATTTGCATTACCTAGATGAGTTGATATATTGTTTGTAATTATTCATCAGTGAACTATTAAGAGTATAAGTGTCAAAGGTTGTATTGTTGAAACCCAAATAATTAATACCGAAATGCTTATACCAAAAAACTGAATAGCAATTAAACCAATTAAGCAAGAACAACAATCACAGAATAAATACCATCCACCTGACACCAAGATTTATATATGGAAAACCCGATAAAAGGAAAAACCAGGGTGGAAAGCCTACCCACAGTCAGATAATACTTCTTCAATAAGTATGTGAATTACAATTGAGGGACCTGCACTTGTAGGAAGGCCAACAACCTAGAGTACACTGCTCATCACAAAAGGAGCCTCACTGACTACAATTTAGAAGAAGTGTTGAACTGCAAAGATACCATCTCCTATGCCTGAGTACATTTTTAGTTAAGCTCAATACTAGAGGACTAAATCCTCTTACATAAACCCAATTTGATCTCCAATGATTGACTAAATCCTCTTCCTGAAAGATATTACATTATTCACACATTACATCCCTTGACTAGGTATGTGCAGGATCATGGTGTGCCAAAACAAGCCCTTAAGTGGCAATGAAATTTCATAAAATCATATTTATGCAACTTGACATGAAAATTTGAATAAGTTGTGAACATTATTTTTAAAATATGTAAGAAGAGAATCTATAGAAAATTGAATGTAGTTTCTAAGCTACTAGTTGTTTTTTGGAAAAAAAAATCCTATTTGATGAAAATTTCAAGAAAAAGATAAGAATTAGATGTATGTCTGACTACCCTAATCACAATCAAATCATAATATTTTTTTTATAATTTTTTTATAAAGTAAATAATTATTTATGATTTTTTTACTAGAGCTTTTCAGAAATTCAGAAACTCCTATGTCTTACCACCTTAACTTGGTCAAAACCTTATGAAATTTAATTTTTTTTTTAAAATTTCTATAGTAGACAAAGCATAGGATGTGATGCATGTTTTAGATTCAAAAAATGTTATACCGTTTAAAAGTTATGAGTGTTATTCAATCAATCTATCAATCAGGACTATTGTCAGAATTCAATTAGAAAATAAATAATAATTATTTATTAAAGTCGAAATAAGACAAGCCTTATATTGTTGGAAAGCTGAGAACGTCCTTAAAAAACCCTTTTCCTTTTATCAATTTTGGCTAAAAAAAAGTCGTCAGCCACCAGTGTAAAGTCTGGAAAATCAAGGAATACTGAAAAACACATTTTTTCAGTTGACTTTCCAGGCTTGTCACTTCCAAGCCAAATCCCAAAGCATTCTTGAGCTAAAATTTGAAATTTGAAAATCCTACAACACAAATCAGATATCCGATTTTAATAAGTAAATTCACTAACCAAATTTGCACATAATTAATCTAATGTTTATTAATATATTAATATATTAATATATAATATTTTAATATATTAATTTATAAATAAATTAGTATATGATATTAGGGAGAGAGAGAGGGAGAGGGGGGATTGAGGGGAGAGAGAGAGAGAGAGAGAGAGAGAGAGAGGGGAGTAAGGGGAGAGAGAGAGAGAGAGAGATGGGAGGGGGAAGGGAGAGAGAGATAGAGAGATTAGGAGAGAGAGAGAGAGAAACTAAGGTGAAATAGAGAGAGAGAGAGAGAGAGAGATTAAGACACCAAATTTTGTCATTATGGGTCATATGGTATCCTAAGTAGTTGTAGGACACAATATGACCCCTTAGGACACCATAGGACCCATAGCGACCCAATATGGTGTCATAAGGGGTCATATTGTGTCCTAAGGGGTCATATGATGTCTTAAAGGGATCATATGACACAATATGACTCATTAGGACATAATATGACTCATAACGACACAATTTGGTGTCTTAAGGGGTCATATGGTGTCCTAAAGGGTTGTAGGACACAATATGACCCCTTAGGACACTATAGGACCCATAATGACCCAATATGGTGTCTTAAGGTTGGGTCATTATGGGTCCTATAATGTCCTAAGTGGTCATTATGGTGTCCTAAGGGGTCGTAGGACACAATATGACTCCTTAGGACACCATAGGACCCATAACGACCCAATATTGTGTCTTAAGGGGTCATATGGTGTCCTAAGGGGTCATAGGATGCCATATGACCCCTATGGAAACTATAAGACCCCTTATGACACCATATGGTGTTGTTAAGGGTCATATGGTGTCCTAAGTGGTCATTATGGTGTCCTAAGGGGTCGTAGGACACAATATGACTCCTTAGGACACCATAGGACCCATAACGACCCAATATGGTGTCTTAAGGGGTCATATGGTGTCCTAAGGGGTCGTAGGATACCATATGATCCCTATGGATAACATAGGACCCCTTTTGACACCATATGGTGTTGTTAGGGGTCATATGGTGTCCTAAGGGGTTGTAGGGCATAATATGACCCCTTAGGATACCATAGGACCCATAACGACCCAATATGGTGTCATATCAGGTTGTATGGTGTCCTAAGGGGTCATAAGGGTTCATGGGACACCATATGACCCCTAAGGACAACATACAACCTCTTATGACACCATATGGTGTCCTTGGGGGTCATATGGTGTTCTAGGACACCATATGACCCCTTAAGACACCAAATTGTGTCATTATGGGTCATATTGTGTCTTAAGGGGTCATAGGACACAATATGACCCCTTACGACACCATAGGACCCAAAGCATCCCAATATGGTGTCCTAAGGGGTCATATTGTGTCCTAAGGGGTCATATGATGTCTTAAAGGGGTCATATGACACAATATGAACCATTAGGACACAATATTACCCATAACGACCCAATATGATGTCTTAAGTTGTCATATGGTGTCCTAAGGGGTCCTAGGACACCATATGACCCCTATGGACACTGTAGGACCCCCTATGACACCATATGACCCTTTATGACACCATATTTGGTCGTTATGGGTCATATTGTGTCATATGGTGTTCTAGGACACCATATGACCCCTTAAGGCACCAAATTGTGTCATTATGGGTCATATTGTGTCTTAAGGGGTCATAGGACACAATATGACCCCTTAGGACACCATAGGACCCAAAACATCCCAATATGGTGTCCTAAGGGGTCATATTGTGTCCTAAGGGGTCATATGATGTCTTAAAGGGGTCATATGACACAATATGACCCATTACAACACAATATTACCCATAACGACCCAATATGATGTCTTACGTTGTCATATGGTGTCCTAAGGGGTCCTAAGACACCATATGACCCCTATGGACACCGTAGGACCCCCTATGATACCATATGACTCTTTATGACACCATATTCGGTCGTTATGGGTCATATTGTGTCCTAATCGGTTATATGACCCCTTATGACACCATATGACCCCTTATGACACCATATTGGGTCGTTATGGGTCATATTGTTTCATATGACCCCTTGGGACACAATATGACCCCTTTGACACCATATTGAGTTGCTTTGGGTCCTATGGTGTCCTAAGGGATCACAAGACACAATATGACCCCTTAGGACACCATAGGACACAAAGAAACCCAATATGGTGTCATAAGGGGTCATATTATGTCCTAACGGGTCATATGATGTCTTAAAGGGGTCATATGACACAATATGACCCATAACCACCAAATATGGTTTCTTAAGGGGTCATATGGTGTCCTAAGGGATCGTAGGACACAATATGACCCCTATGGACACCATAGGACCCCTTATGACACCATATGGTGTCGTTAGGGGTCATATGGTGTCCTAAGGGGTCGTAGGACATAATATGACCCCTTAGGACACCATAGGACCCATAACGACCCAATATGGTGTCATAACAGGTCGTATGGTGTCCTAAGGGGTCATAAGGGTTCATGGGACACCATATGACCCCTAATGACAACATACAACCCCTTATGACACCATATGGTGTCGTTAGAGGTCATATGGTGTCTTAGGACACCATATGACCCCTTAAGACACCAAATTGTGTCATTATGGGTCCTCTAGTGTCCTAAGGGGTCGTAGGACATAATACAACCCCTTAGAACACCATAGAACCAAAAGAGACCCAATATGGTGTCACAAGGGGTCATATTGTGTCCTTAGGGTTCATATGATGTCTTAAAGGGATCATATGACACAATATGACCTATTACGACACCATAGTACCCATAATGACACAATGTGGTGTCTTAAGGGGTCATATGGTGTCCTAAGGGGTTGTAGGACACCATATGACCCCTATGGACACCATAGGACCCCTTATGACACCATATTAGGTGTAATTATGGGTAATATGGTGTCCTAAGGGGTCATATGTTGTCCCATGACCCCTTAGGACACAATATGACCCATAACAACACAATTTGGTGCCTTAAGGGGTCCTATGGTGTCCCATGACCCCTTATGACCCTTTAGGACACCATATGACCGCTAATGGCACCATATGGTGTCATAAGGGGTGCTATGGTGTCCATAGGGGTCATATGGTGTCCTAAGATGTCATAAGGGGTCATGGGACATGATATGACTCCTTAAGACACTAAATTGTGTTGTTATGGCTCATATTGTGTCCTAAAGAGTCATGGGACAACATATGACCCCTTAAAACACCATATCACTCCTAACAACACCATATGGTGTCACTAGGGGTCATATGGTTTCTTAAGGGGTCATATGGTTTCCTACGATCCCTTAGGACACAATATGACCCATAACGACATAGTTTGGTGTCTTAAAGGGTCATATGGTGTCCTAGGACACTATATGACCCCTTATGACACAATATGGTGTTGTTAGGGGTGATATGGTGTCCTAAGGGGTTAAATGTTGTCACATGACCTGTTAGGACACAATATGACCCATAACGACACAATTTGGTGTTTTAAGGGGTCATATGGTGTCCCATGAACCCTTAAGACACCATATGACCCCTAATGACACTATATGGTGTCATAAGGGGTCATATGGTGTCCATAGGGGTCATATGGTGTCCATAGGGGTTATATGGTGTCATACGACCCCTTAAGACACCATATTGGGTCTTTATGGGTAATAGTGTGTCCTAATGGGTCATATTGTTTCCTAAGGGGTCGTAGGACACTATATGACCCCTATGGACACCATAGGACCCCTTATAACACCATATGGTGTTGTTAAGGGTCATATTGTGTCCTAAGGGGTCATATGTTATCCCATGACCCCTTAGGACACAGTATCACCCATAACGACATAGTTTGGTGCCTTAAGGGGTCATATGGCATCCCATGACCCCTTATGACCCCTTATGACCCCTAACGACACCTTAAGGTGTCCTAAGGGGTCCTATGTTGTCGTAAGGGGTTGTAGGACACAATATGACCCCTTAGGACACCATAGGACCCATAACAACCCAATATAGTGTCATGAGGGGTCATATAGTGTCCTAAGGGATCATATGATGTCTTAAAGGGGTCATATGACACAATATGACCCATTAGGACACAATATGACCCATAACGACCAAATATAGTGTCTTAAGGGGTTGTGTGCTTTCCTAAGGGGTTGTAGGACACCATATGACCCATATGGACACCATAAGACCCCTTCTAACACCATATGGTGTCGTTAGGGATCATATGGTGTCTTAAGGGGTCATAAGACACAATATGACCCATAACGACACAATTTGGCATCTTATGGGGTCATATGGTGTCTAATGACCCCTTATGACCCCTTAGGACACCATATGACCCTAAACGACACCATATGGTGTCATAAGGGGTCATATGGTGTCCTAGGACACCATCTAACCCCTTAAGACACCAAATTGTGTCATTATGGGTCATTTGTGTCCTAAGGGGTCATGGGACAACATATGATCCCTTAGGACACCATATGACCCCTAACGACACCATATGGTGTCATAAGGTGTCATATGGGGTCCGAAGATGCCATAAGGGGTCATGGGACACCTTATGACCCCTTAAGACACTAACCTATGTCGTTATGGGTCATATTATGTCCTAAGGTGTCATGGGACAACATATGACCCCTTAGGACACCATATGACCCTTAACAACACCATATGGTGTCACTAGGGGTCATATGGTGTCTAAAGGGGTCATATAGTTTCCTACGACCCCTTAAGACACAATATGACCCATAACAACACAATTTGATCTCTTAAGGGGTCATATGGTGTCCTAGGACACCATATGACTGCTATGGACACCATATCACCCCTTATGACACAATATGGTGTCGTTAGGGGTGATATGGTGTCCTAAGGGGTCATATGTTGTCCCATGACCCCTTAGGACATGATATGACCCATAACGACACAATTTGGTGTCTTAAGGGGTCATATGGTGTCCCATGACCCCTTAGGACATTGTATGACCCATAATGACACCATATGGTGTCCCATGACCCCTTAGGACACTGTATGACCCATAACGACACCATATGGTTTCATAAGGGGTCATATGGTGTCCATAAGGGTCATATGGTGTCCTAGGACACCATATGACCCCTTAAGACACCATATTGGGTCGTTATGGGTCATAGTGTGTCCTAATGCATCATATTGTGTCCTAAGGGCTCCTAGGACACCATATGAATGCTATGGACACCATAGGACCCCTTATAACATTATATAGTGTCGTTAAGGGTCATATTGTGTCCTAAGCGGTCATATGTTATCCCATGACCCCTTAGGACACAATATAACCTATAATGACACAATTTGGTTTCTTAAGGGGTCATATGGCATCCCTTGACCCCTTATGACCCCTAACGACACCATATGGTGTCCTAAGGGGTCGTAGGACATAATATGATGCCTTAGGACACCATAGGACCCATAACAACCCAATAAGGTTTCTTAAGGGGTCTTATGTTGTCCTAAGGGGTCGTAGGACACCATATGATCCCTATGGACACCATAGGACCCCTTATGACCCATAACAACACAATATGACCCATCTCTTTCTCTCTCTCTCTCTCTCCCCCTAATCTCTCTCTCTCTCTCTCCCCTAATCTCTCTCTCCCTCTCCTCTCTCCTCTCCTCTCCCTCTCTCTCTCTCTATCTCCCTCTCTATCTCCCTCTCCTCTCTCTCTCTCCGTCCCTCTCTCTAAAATGTGTCTAATAAAATTAGATATCTAATTTCTGCCATTTCCATTAATGTGGCAACAATTAAAAAAAGGCGGCAACAGAAAAAATAATTTGTTAGACACAATGCACCACTGAGAGGGGGAGGGGGTGAATCAGTGGTTCTCAAATCTTTTCCCTTTAGCTATCCTTTGTAGGCATACCAATTTATGGATCAAACACAATGTAGACTTACTAGTTAGTTAGGAGACTAACTCAAATACACACATACACAAGAGGACATCATATAACACCAGGATGTACAAGGAAAACCCAAGATTGGAAAAACCTCGATGAGAAATGCTGCTAGAGTCTATTGCTCAAATCCAACCTCACAATAAACACAATTAAAAAGTTTAGGGCACCAACCCAAGGAGCACCAACCCCTACTTTATTTATGGGCTACAACCCAAAGGAGAACCAACCCCTGACTAATTTATGGGCTACAACCCAAAGGAGAACAAACCCCTAACTTTAGGGCACCAGCCCAAGGAGCTACAACCCCTGCACCAAGCTACAACTCAGTGTTCGCAATGTAAACATAAAATACATAAGTGGTTATCTTGTTACAAGTGAATCTTGAAAACATTATATATATCTTACTCTATTGGTGAGATACTTTCTCTGCTTCACTGACTCACTTTTCTGCTGCTCATCCCCTACTCCTTCTCTGCTGCTAAGACTCACTAGTTTATCTCTCTTCTGTACTACTCTCACTGAATCTCCTCTTCACTGCTCTTATTTATATTGGTACTAACACTTTGTTGGTTAGCCTCCTTCACTTCTACTCGACCGGTATGAACACTACCGGTTCTTCTCTCCAAGTAGTTGAATGCTTCAACCAGGTTCTTTGTCTCTCTCACCCACTTCTCTTAGATGCTCATTGAGCACTTGGTTGATTTTCTCTTCCTTGCAAAATTATCCCACTTTGCATTAGCACAATGATCTTCTATCCAACAGCCCTAAACAATCTCTTTGCCCTTCATACTTATAGCCTAGACTTCCCACCAAAAACCAATTCAAAATCTAGATGGTTAGGGTTTTCTTGCCATCCTAGAGGCAAGACAAATCCAATCAGATCTTGCTCGATCTGATCTTCCTGATATCCAACTACACAAGTCTGCTATCAACACACCTTCTAGAACATGCCTTTCATCTTTAGCAACCTGCAAACAATCTATCGGCATACATCTTGGTCAGTCACCATTAATGCCTCTACTGTTTCCTTCTCGAGGTCTTCTAACAGTCTGATTTTTTGCTTTGATTCACATACCAATAACTCCTTGATTCTTCTATATTGTTCATTCTCCCTTGAGCCACACGCTTCTGACCTGATCCACAAATCACAGGTTCCGCTTTCAGTGCACACCTATTGAGATATCTAACACCACATGAAATTTCACCAACCTCTGTGAGCTTTCCACCTTGATCCAATGTGGCATCCACATCAACCATTTGTTAACTTAACTTTTTCAGTCAATCCAGATAGGATCATCGATCAACCTACCCTACCAGTTGCTCTTCTCTTCCAGTTTTCTAACCCAACCGGTCTTACTTGTTGTGTTGGTTACCTCATCATATCTGCCCTTATCTTGAACTATCGATGGAACTCTCAAACCGGTCTCCAGACAAGTACATCCAAAATATGCTCATTCCCACAAGTGGGAAGTCTTCTGCATCTACACCTTGCTTATATAATGGGTGGACTTACATACCAGTTGCCGCTTTTGATGACACCATGTCATCAACCTTTATTGTACTTCTTCTTTCAGTCAGGTTAGATTCCTCTGTTTGCATCTACTCATCCTTTCCTTCTCCCTCATCAGCTTTGACCATATCACAACCAGTTTGTCAAGCTGACAAACACTTCACACCTCATCTATACTAGAATCTCAACATGCCTTCTCTTTTGGTCTGGTGCATAACCCAGATCTCATGCACTTAAGGCATTCCCTCAAGTTACAAGTAGATTTGGTGGGATCCTCCAAGTTCTTGCCTTTACCTCTTCACTCTTATCTCTCCAAACTATAATGCACTCAATGCATAATAAGAGATAAGTTCCACTTGGTGGAGTAACACCTTGTCTTCTTCAGAACATCTCTTCAAATAGGCACATGTGATCTAAAGTGAGCACATTCATTGTCAGTCATTGCTTCCCATTATGACTACATCTTCATCCAGTGGGAGTCGTATTGTTCTGCAACTTCACAGCATATTGGTTCATTCTTCTCTTCCAATGTTGATGTGATTTAGGTAACATTCTGCCTCTTCATCACAAACAACCATTCTAACACCTTGCCCATTTGTCAACATATCACTTACCAGTTGACATACTTTCCCTTACCATTACCGGTGTTTTGCAACACAAACTGATATCCAAGATATCACATCTTGTACTTCTCCATAGCAGTGTTGCACATACATTTTTACTACCGGTGGTCATCCCATATCGGTTGACATCAATGACAACATAATGCCAACAATTTTGGGACCACAAATTCATACATTAAAATTGGATATCCGATTTTTGTAAATAAAAAAGAGCCTTGTGGGCCATTTTGTGGATTCCAACGGCCCATAGTTTGCATATTATATAATATGTATTATATTATATTATTAAATATAATTATATATTATATAATATATAATATAATATAATAATATATTATATAATATAATAATATATTATATAATACGTATTATATAATATATAATATTATATTATATATTATATAATATAATATAATATAATATTAAACAATTTTATGCCAAAAATGGAATAGAGAGGTGCCAGCCCCTATCCTCCCCTTACTGGAGATGACCAACCTTCCAAACCGGGCAACTGGAAACTCCCTAGAGGAAAGCAAGCAATCATCTGTCATTGCTAAGGTTTAGGTATTAGGTTGAGTCTCTAGTCCCACTCATTTCATTTCAATAAGGTAGAAGTAGTTCGAGAGCCAATATCAGATCCTACCGTTGCAAAGCCCGTTCGAAAGTAAGCATCTAAGCCAGTGAACCCAGTTACTCTAGTTGGGTTTTCATAATGAAAGAATGAGATTGCAAACAAACCATGGCCACATCAATCTAAACTAAGACTTGGGCAGGTGGGTCCACCTGAGATATATATAATGTAATAATATATTATATAATTATATAATATAATATAATATAATAATATTTTATAATCTAGTATTATATTATATATTATGTATTATATAATATATAATATAATATAATAATATACTATATATTATATAATATGTAATATATAATATTACATTATATATTATATAATATATTTTTTAATTTAAAATTACAAATAAAAATTTGATATCTGATATTATCGGATATTCGATTTTATCCGATATTCGATTTGCTTAGGTAATTACCATGCTAAGGTGTACTGACACCTAGGCCAAGCAAAAAGTCAACATAGATTTTTGCATTTTTAGGTGAGTAGAGAAGGCTATTTTTTTCACATCGTCACTTTTTGGCCCCCCATGATCCTGCACTAACCCGACCATAATCATATATGATCTACAATGAGATCTTACATCTATATATACAAACCCTCAACTATAAAAAATCAGGTTGGCTACCAAACAATAAACCAATTACATAATTACAAAGCATGTTGGCCTTAGACCAAACAAATAATATCCAACACATAAGACATCCCAAAAACACATTGAGAGGTCCAATCCACACGTTTCATTAAACCAGTCCATAACCTAGATCAATTGGGACCCAATATAGGTCCACACACTAAAGAAATGATCTCCATCTGCCAAGTCTCGAACATGATCACCAATAACATCTTGAAACTTAACCAGAAGTTGTACCAACACCACTTATGCATATAATCAAATATCTTCATCAAAAGCTCTATTGGTGAAACCCTCGCTAGAACCACAAGCCAAGCTTCCAAGTAAACATGATAGCATCCAAAAACCAACTGACTGGATATGAAAATGAGTATCATGAATAAGCCAATTCCATAAACAGATCATATTAGAGCCTATGGATTGTACTGGATCCAAACCAATCATAAACCACTCAACCTACCAGGACCAGAAGGGTGCTGGTAAAGCATTCAAACAACTAGTGTTGGCATCAATGACAAAACATCAGTGCAACACATAATCAATTTATCCAAATGGCCAATAATCTCCCCCTTTGGCATTGATGACAACACCAGATGTGAAAAACATCTAAGTACCAAGAAATGCCAAACAAGTCTCCCCCAATGGAAGACAACCAACAATATTCCACATACAGATGTAGTAATGAAGTTCTAAAACAAAGACCAAACTCCCCCTGTGAATGATATCTCTGTAAAGCTCTAAATTATACATGTATCTCTCCCCCTAATGTATACAATTCCTTAACTTTTTCTTTTTCACATCAATGCTAGAAATCTGACCAAAATATCAAAGAAAAAACATAAACCATTGAATCACAAAGCTGACTACTCCCCTTGAGCAATAGCATCCCCACATCAGTGCCCGAACGAAAAATATATCTGATAATGCATACCATACTGATACCAAACCGCATCAATCAAGTCTTTAGCAGAGGGGCAGAAACCCCTAATCTGTCTCTAAAGTAATATTCAAATGCTTCTCTAGGCAAAGATTTAGTGAAAATATCTGCAATCTACTCTTTAGTGTTCACATAAACCAATCTAACTTCATTTACTTCCACCTTTTCTTTGAAAAAGTTGTACTTGATAGATATGTGTTTTGTCTTAGAATGAAATACCAGATTCTTTGAAATATCAATAACAATAGAGTTATCACATTGAATAACTATAGGTCCATCGCAATCCACATTTATATCCTTCAACATGTGCGTCATCCATATAGCCTGTGTATAGTTAGTAGTAGCAGCAACATACTTATCTTCAAAAGTAGATAAAGAAATATATTATTGCTTCTTACTGATCCATGAAACCAACTTCTTTCCAAGTAAGAAAGCTCCACCAGAAGTACTTGTCCAGTCATCAACATCTCCAGCCCAATCTGCATCTATATATGCACATAAAGTAAAGTCATAATCCTTAGGGTACCACAAACCATATTTTGATGTACCTTGTAAATACCTAAAAATCCTTTTCACCACACTCTTATGATTTTCTTTAGGATCACTCTGAAATCTTGATACAATACAAACAACATTCATTATGTCATGTCTAATCTCAGTCAAATAAAGAAAACCTCCAATCATAGATTTGTATCTTGTAGGTTTTATCGGTGCAGAAATATCTTTTCTTGTCAATTTCTCACTTGTAACCATAGGATTACTTATCAATTTGGAATCTCCCATACCAAATTTTTTCAACAACTCCCTAGCATACTTAGTTTGATAGATAAAAATACCTTTATCAGTTTGAGTAATCTACAAACCTATGAAGAATTTCATTTCCCAAATCATAGACATTTCAAATTCTTTCTCCATATTTTTAGAAAATTCGATGCATAGCTTATCTTCACCTCCAAAAGTGATGTTGTCATGCGTCTAAAGTGTGATACCTTCAGCTAGAACAAAAACACTCAATAGATCATTATAAGCATGGTTAGCGAATAATAAGCAAATGAAAGATGAACCATGACAAAGTGACCTATCGCATCCTAAGAGATGTGAGTATGGATTTGCTCTCAGATCTGGATAAACAATCCCAGTGAGTTGACTACACCTAGACGGAGGATTTGAAATGATGATATGGAAACTAGATGAGATTTATTATGCTAGATTGATTCAAGAGTCTAATTAAGCTAATTATATGCATGATTAAGGTACATGATTCAACAATTATGCTAGAAAATGATCAAATTAAGCTAATGCAATTGCCTATAACAACAATGCTCGAATGATATGCCTATAGTAATAATTCCTAAGATGAAAATGAGATGGGATCCTTTGTGCTCCAAAATGGGGGATATTTATAGGATTTCCAAGGCCAGGGGTGAGGTGGCAGGAATCAACGATCAAGATTGAGTCTAAAGATATCAAGGGTAAAATTGGAAGAGGTTGGAGAAGAGGTTGGAGGAAGGGACACTTGTCATCTTTGTGGTGACAAGTGTCAAGGAGCCTTGATCATAAGAGGGCAAGTTTCCAAGAGAGGAGACATGTGGCCAAAGTTCCATGTGTCTCAAGGGAAGAATATCCACACCATAGGAGGTTAGGATGTGGAAGATAGGATAGCGTTAGCCAAACCCAAGGTTAGGTGGAATGGGTTAGGTTAGGTGGCATGTGGGTAATTTGAATTAAAAAATTCAAATAATAGGAAAAGACTAATTAATTTTCAACAACTCATAAATCGATTTGTTTTAATTAATTAGGGGATTAGAATAATTATTTGAAATGAGGGAAGATTAATTAATTTGGATTACTTAATCAAAGGGGACCATTGAAATGAACCTATTAAATAGATCCTTAGATTTATTAATAAGTAGATGAAAGGGATAATTTAATAAAATTGCCTAATGAATTCAATTAAATTAGGAAGGGGGATTAATTAAATAATTGCTTATTTAATTAATTATCTTCAGACCATTTTTAGGTGTATACATTTTGCCCCTCTTTGAAGAGAGGTGTGATGATGCATTGATTCAAAGAATAATCTCATTTTGATGATGATATTGGCTCAATAGGATGCCCCAGACATTGATTGATAAATTGCAGTATGATGATGCCCCCTCGGGAGATCAATTGAGATAATTGACCTTTGGAGTGTGCGAATTTTTGCGAAATTGATATCTCGATTAGAAATGATCCGATTTCTGCAACTGTATTTGATGAAAGTGCAAGTTATACAATCATGATGATGTGATTCTCGATGATTGATATAGTTTAATTGATTAGATTGATAAGATTGAGAATCAGTCTAGTTTCAAGAATGATACCTCCTGTATAAGACAAAGATGATCAAAGTGTCTAGTTTCAGGAATGATATATCATGTATAAGACTTGATCAGAACGTCTGGTTCTAGGAAAGATACATCCTATATAAGACATGATATAATTGATTTATATGTGATCGATTGATATAATTGATAAGGTTGATTGGATAAAGAATTGATAGTTTGTTGATATCAAGTTGCAGGAAGATTCAGATATGTTGATGTTTGTTTTGTTGAGGGGGAACATAAGATTTGTGTTGGGTTGACAATATCTGGAGAGAGATGAGCCATCAGTTTGGTTGTGTATACACTTATGATGATATCTTGATGATTCTTGTGATAGATATAACCTTGGATAAAATGAGCTTGTGGGATCCCATGCAAGAATGAGATGCAAGCTAAATGCAAATGAAATGCAAAGGTACAACGGAACCAGTCACTAGGTTATTGCATTTTGTCATCATTGAGGTTTTTTAAATGTGGGAAGTGAGTGCAAACATCGATGCTATACTTAAACCATGATGACTTGAGCACTACTTTCCTAGATTTTGATATTGCAAATTAGCAAAAGCATCAAGGTGTAATTGAACCAAGATGACCTGAGTGTTTCTTGCTTAAAACATGCAATATTAACCATTTCTATATGCAAGTCCAAAATGTCTTCCATGATACTTTGATGATAATGTCCTTAAACAACTTTACACATATTGATGATTAATTTACAGACAGCAGACACGAAAAATATCATGTTCCTTCCTTGTTCCTCTAGTCAAAGACATCCTAGAGTCACTCAGAAATCATGATAGCGAAAATCAAGATAAAATAGTTGAACCATTATTGTCAAAGTGTTAAAGTCATGAGTCAAGAGATATCATCCATTGATATGTGTGTGTCATATTTAGACCGATATGTGATAGTTGATTGTTGACAATGTGTCTCACTTTTTCGCTTGACAAGTGTTGCCTAATTGTTGTTCTACCTAGTTGATTAAGCTTGAAATGATGAAATTTTTTTCCTCCAATCTAGAAACAAACTTTATTATGATATATACAATGATCCAAACCATGCCAAGAAATCACTTGGGATGCCTGTGTATGTACAAAGGCTTTATTATGGATATGAACAACGCTAATGGAAATGAATGCAAGCGGAAGGATGCATGAACCAATAGATGGAAGAGCTAGCTAACAAACAGTGCCTCTTTGCCAAGTTTTCACCATCTATTTTTATTGCACTTTTTCTCATATTTGATTATTTTTTATATTTTTATTGTTTTTCACTGTTTTTGTATTTTTTGTTTTTTCACTGTTTTTGGATTTTTCTGCTTTTTCACTGTTTTTGGATTTTTCTTCTTTTTCACTATTTTTGGATTTTTCTGCTTTCTCACTATTTTTGGAGTTTTCTGCTTTCTCATTGTTTTTGGAGTTTTCTATTTTTTCACTGTTTTTGGATTTTTCTTCTTTTTCAGACATAAAACTTCTTCAGATGCATGTTATTGATGGGTTCCTTGAGTTGATCCCCATCCTATGTTGATAGTTGATATGCTCTTGACCCAAATACTAGTGTGACCACAAAGGGACCTAACCAGTTTGGTTCAAACTTTCATTTCTTTTCTCGATCTGACTAGTTTCATGGATTTTCCTTTAGAACTAATTCCCCAATTTGAAAGGTTCATCGTTTGACCTTGTGATTATAACTTTGGCACATTCTTTGTTGATATACCTTTAAATGATCAAAGGCATTTTGTCTTCATTCATGGAATAATTCTAACTCCTACAATCTAGATACTCATTGTTCTTCATCTAGGATAAGACCTTTTAATGATACTCGTAGAGAAGGTATCTCTACTTCTATTGGTAGTATTGCTTCTGATCTATAAACATGAGAGAAAGGTGTGGCACCTATTGGTCTATGGATACTAGTATAGTAGGCCCATAGAGCAGGGTTCAATTGAATATTCCAATCTCTATCAACATCATTAACTGTCTTTTTGAGGATTTTCAAAATAGTTTTGTTTGATGGTTCTTCTTGCCCATTCCTTAGTGGATAGTAGGGTGTGGAAAATATGTGTTGGATCTTGTATTTCTCACATTGTTCTTGGACATCCTGATTATTGAACGATCACCCATTATCATTGATAATGGTAATGGGTATTCCATAGCAATGGATGATGTAGTTCAAGATAAATGCAACAAATCTTTTTCCTGTGATATTGATGAGAGGCACTGCCTCAATCCATTTTGTAAACTATTATGTAGCTACAAGGATGAATTTGTGACCATTGGATGAAGAAGGATTTATCTTTCGTACTAGATCAAGACCACATTGGCAAAAAGGCCAAGATGTTTCCAAAGCATGAAGTTCTTGTGCTGGTGCATGAATCAAATTCCTATGGATATGACATTGTTTGCATGTTTTAGCTATCTGAAAAGAATCTCGTTCCATAGTTGGCCAATTATAGCTCAAGCATATGAGCTTTTTTGAAAGGGTAAGACCAATTGAATGCGTGCCACAAATGCCGTTATGGACTTCATTTAAGGCCTTCTCAGATTCTTCTTGCTCAAGACATCTTAAAAGAGTATCGTCCAGACCTTGTTTAAAAAGGGTATCCATGACAAGAATATAATGGGAGGATTGGCAAATGAAATTTTTCTTTTGGTTTTTTGACAAGTCCGGAGGGAGGGTGTTATCTTTCAGGTACATATAAGTTTGGCCATAGCGGGAGGAATCATGCCCAACAAGGTGACATATAGTTTGGGAATCATGACAATTATGAGCAGGGTAAAACAACTCTTCCACCAGGAATTCGTAACGCTCTTGATTTTCTTACGTCTGAAGGAGAAAAGCAAGTGTTGCCATGGCATCTCCTGCTTTGTTGTCATTCCTTGGAATCTATTGACAAGTTATTTTGACAAAGTATTTCTTGATAGCATCAACCATCTGCTTATAAGGCATTAGTTTTTCATCCTTTGTTTGATAATTGTCATTGATTTGATTGATGAGGAGCCAAGAGTCTCCAAAGACCTCAAGTTGTGTAATGTTCCATTCTATAGACATTTTGATACCTGTAACCAAAGCTTCATATTCTGATGTATTGTTGGTGCATGGAAAGGCTAATTTGTACACCTTTGGAATAGTATGACCTTGTGTTGTGATGAATAGAATGCTTTCTCCTAATCCATGTTGTGTCCCGTTATTGATGCCTTCTCCTCGACTGATATTTAGGTGAGGTTTTTTAAGATTTGGATCTAACCCTGGAATGTCTACATATGAACAAGTTAAATTGATTTTCCATCTTTTGAAGGGTTCCAAATATTTTTGCCCTTCATGTTTTGATAGAGAGATTGCTGGATGTAGATCAATTGTGCCAATGGTAACTGCCCTTGTTGGTTCTATTTGCATAGATGACCTCTCTTGATAGTATTTGAGTAAGGTGTCAAATCTCCCATCTTTCGGCACCTTGAGGAGGTTTTCACCATTAGATGCATCCTTTCTTTTTCTAGGTCTAGTGTTTCCAATAAATGGTTTTCAGCAGTAGACCTAATATTGTTTTCTTTATTTTCATTTTTGCGACTAGGAGATTTTGCACCCACGTGACTCAAAGATATGTTAGCGAAATCCCTAGTGGAATTTGTTGTGGGTTTGATTGCATTAAGATATAAGGATATGGCATGGTCATTAGGAAATGTATCAATGGTGGTATGTCTTTCATTTTCCCAGTCCATAAGTTCAAGATGGATTAAGGGTAAAGGATCCTCAAGGTGAATTGTTTCAAAGATATTAGGGCTCGTCATAGAGATGTCAGGGCTTTCAATATGCATTTCTATGTCTAGAACGATACTCTAGTCTGAGAGACGTCGCACAAGTATCTCCTGATTATCCTCGATGAAGTCCAAGTCAGCCAAATGTGATCTTGATTCAAGTGGGCTGGTTCCTAACATTTGTCCTGCATACGTATGAACTAGAGTGACATCTACATCTACTTCTTCCCTTTCAATTTCAAGTTTCTCTTGTTTGTTTTTCCATGATAATGAATATTCTCCATTCCCTTAGATCTCTTAGCTGCATTTTTTTCCATGCTTGACATAATTGAGGCAAATGATTGTTCCTTGGATTGTGTTCTTGAAGATGTTGCCTCTCTGTTATATGGAACAATGACCTCTTGAGCTGGTTTTAGATTATTATAGCACTAAAATGGATTTGAGTCTACTGAGATCTTGATTTCCTGCCCATTCTAGAGAAATTTTAGGCACTGATGATATGTTGATGGAACAACTTATATGTCATGTATCCAGGGTCTTCCCAAGAGTATGTTGTATGGTAAGTCCAAGTCTAGAACTTGGCATGTTGTCTCTTTCTGCAAAGGTCCCACTCTAATGGGTAATATCACAATTCCTTTAGAGGAATGCTCTTCCTCATCATATGTTTTGAATGTGATCTTTTTTGGGGGATTAATTGCATCTTGTGAATAACATAGAGCATGTACAAGAATCAATGAGAAAATGTTTAATCCAGCTCCCCCATCTATTAGGACATGTTTAACAAGCATTCTACGAATGAGGACTTCAATTTTTAAGGGAGCATAATGGGGATGTTGCAAGGAATCAATGCTTAGATATGAAGGAGATGGGCCTTGAATAAGATCCTCTAAAATAGGTTTGATGGCCATTATAGATATCCCTTGGGGAACTTCATCCTTGGGTGTATTGTTTGGTGAGGATGCTATGGAAGTTTCTTGCAATTTTTCAAGAGGTTTAGGAATAGATGCCTTTGGAGAGTCAATTTTCTTATGGGGGGATGAGCCATTCCTAGACATAGGTGCGTGATTTTGATCTTCCTCAACAAAATCCTTTAGGGATCTCTTTAAGAGTTGCATAAGAGAGCCACCTTTCTTTGGAGATGCATTTGAATCCTTGTGAGGTTTTGACATAGTTGGATTTTGATTTTGGATTTGTTTGATTTCTCTGATATGTTGACCTATTATGTCTTCTTCTTGTATTTTTCTTTGGTATTCCATGTTTCTATGCTCTTCAGCTATTTTGAATGTTTTTATTTCTGTTGCAAGGATTCGATTGTCTAAAAGGTGTTTCGATAAGTGACCAACTGACAAGGTAGGTATGATAGAGTGATATGACATGGAAATATAATTCAAGTATTTGTATATTTGTAAGCTTTTCGATCTTAGTTTGGAGTGAAATGATGAGGATTTTGATAAAACCAAGTTCAATAGGAATGATATATCCAATGACGTGGGACAAGGTTATCCTGATCAAATGTTGGAGTTTCATGATAGAGGATGATAGATCTTGATGAGAAACTATGTTTTGAGTGATTTGTTTATCACAGAACGTGTGATGTTGCACTTTGAGATGTTAGATCTTAAACTTGTTGGAGATGAATACTTGAGAACCTTAGTGTGTCTTGCTTTGAATCTGTTTTAGCAAAATATAACCTGACTAAGTGACCCGAGAAGATGACCTAGTCTCTAAGTTTGACTATCTTAGAAATGGGTTGTTTTTGTTTTTTGATTTTGGTATAGTTTACCAAAAATGCTAACAAAATGACCAGAAACACTGCTATACTGACCAGAAATACTACTATATGGACTAGAAACAGTGACAAACTAACCAGAAACACTGATAAACTGACCGAGAACACTGCTATACTAACCAAAAATGCTTCTATACCTTCTATACTAACCAGAAACACTGACAAACTACCCAGAAATGCTACTATACTGACCAGAAATGCTGCTATATTGACCATAAACACTACTATATGGACCATAAACACTGAGAAACTGACCAGAAACACTGACAAATTGATCGAGAATGTCGCTATACTAACCAAAAATGCTGACAAACTGACTAAGAATGTTGAGGAACATACAAAAAATGCTATTCTGTAGTGCAGTGATTGTAAAGTTCAAAACAATGATGTTTAGACTCAGGAAATTGGGTGTTTAAACTTAGGATATTGTTGTTTTGACCTAACTTTTTGATTTTTAGACTCAGATAACTGAAATTTAGACCTAGCAAGTGCATACTAGAAGTTCTAGTGTTGAAACATGAGCAATTTGACATTCAACCCAAAAGAGATGACGTTTAGACCAAGAGAGCTGACATTTACACCGTAAGAGCTGACGTTTAGACCAAGAGAGTTGACATTTAGACCAAGAGTGCCGACGTTTAGACCAAGAACTATGAAGCTTAAACTAGTGATGTTAGAACTTAGACAATGATTATTTTGACCCCAAGAGTTAATGTGTAGAATGAGAAAATTGATGTTTATACCTAGCAGGCTCAACCTTGGAGAGTTAATGTTGAAATGTGAAAAAGCTGACATTCATACCAAGAGAGCTGGCATTTAGATAAGAAGAGCGACTATTTGGATCATAGGTGCAACTATTTGGATTGAAAGCGCGACTGTTTGGATAGTAGGTGCGACTGTTTGGACCGTATGTGTGACTGTTTGGACCGTATGTATGACTGTTTGGACCATATGTGCAACTGTTTGGACCGAAAGAGCTAATCTACTATGAAACTTGTAAATTTGACAATTTGAGGTGAGTTTGTAATTTTTGTTGTATTTCAATGGATGATATCTTGACTGGACTGAAAGTGTGACTGTTTGGATTGTAGGTGCGACTGTTTGGACCGTATGTGTGACTATTTGGACCATATGTATGACTGTTTGGATAGTAGGTGTGACTATTCAGACCATATGTACGACTGCTTGGACCGTATGTGTGACTACTGTGAAACTTGTAAATTTGACAATTTGAGGTTTGAGTTTGCAATTTTCGTTGTATTTCAATAGATGATATCTTGACTTGACTTAAAAACCCAAAATTCAGATTGTATTTTTGTCCCAAAGGACACATAAAGTGTATGTTCAAGAAGCTTTAAAGAAAGCCCAAGTTTTCACATGTTTTGAAAAATTGAAAACATATAATTCAGTCTATCCCAAGGAGATTGGCTTCATTATTAGTTCTTAGCCCATATTTGGTACCCTGTCAGCTTACACAACCTTGTCACCCCCTAAAGGGTGCCTGTATTTTTGCCCTTGCGAGAGCTAGTGGAGTCCCATTATGAGCCTAGCAATAAGATCTCAAAAGGGGAGTTCACACATGTACACTCAAGAGGGACATATGGTGAGTATCTTAAGGAGAGATTCTTCCCCCTCCATGCACTAAGAATTTAATAATGTTTGGAGGTAAACCAGGTAGCTTCTAATTTTAATTAGAACTAGTAAGGGATTCATTGGGCGCGTCGGGGTAGAAACTCAATTAAGAGGTCTCCCAACCTTGAAAACAAAGGTTTGATATACCGAAAGGTACGAAGGAGAGCTATTCCCGAGCACTGCCATTGACTTGATTTTCATCAAATCAAATTTATTTTATAGTGGGTTGGAGCACTTGGCATTAGCCGTTCCCACTTGGGTCATTCCCCTCTCACTGACCTTAATGGCTTTGGCCTTATAGGCTCCTTGGGAGGGCAGGCCTGCTAAAGATATGCACTATTGAAAGGAAAAGATGAGTCTAGCTTTCTGATCACCTAAGAAAGGTGAGAGCATACTCACCTATCATCAAAACACATAAGACATGTTTGTTCATTTCCATTGTAATTAGTCTATGTGCCTAATTTAACAAAAATAAGTGCAAAATCCCGTGGCTGCAAACAAAGTTAGTAGTTTATATTGCATTCTTTGACGGCAAAATATTTTATGACTCTGGTCTTTCATAGCGAAATAAGTACCTGCAAAACCAATAATCTGCAAATTAGGTTCAGGAAAATGACAGTCCAAAAGCAGAAATAAGGAATGCAAAATACAACATTTGCAAAATCAATAAAAAAACTGAAAACGACATCAAATTGACCAAGAATGTCGTCATATGTACCAAGAATGCTGCCAAATGGACCAAAAACACTACTCTGCACACCAGAAAAACTATTTTGCACACCAAAAACGTTGTTAAACTAACTGAAAATGCAATCAAATATACCAGAAATGCTACAAAACATACCAAAAATGCTAAGATACAGATTGAAAAATGCTAAAATGGAGAAAAACATAACAACAATGTTGAGAAGTCTCCCATAAATTCCATTTGAGATGCCTGGACACTACAATAGAGAGCAAGAATGTGATTTGGGAGCCCAAGAGAGCTAGTCTGCCCATCGAAAGAGCTAATAAACCTGTCAATGAAATTTTCAGCAAGAAAACTTGTTAAAGATCAAAGGGGCTAGGCCCCACGGTGGGCACCAAAATGTCGTGCATGTGAAGTGTGATACCTGCAACTGCAACACAAAAAATCAATAGATCATTACAAGCATGGTTAGCAAATAATAAGCAAATGAAAGATGAACCATGACAAAGTGACCTATCGCCTCCTGAGAGATGCAAGTATGGATTTTCTCTTAGATCTGGATAAACAATCCCAGTGACTTGACTACACCTAGAAGAAGGATTTGAAATGATGATATGCAAACTAGATGAGATTGATTATGCTAGATTTAGCCAACAATCTAATTAAGCTAATGATATGAATGATTAAGCTATGATGGTGATACAATTTGGTGGAAAAGAGATTGATTAAGCTACATGATTCAATAATTATGCTAGAAAATAATCAAATTAAGCTAATGCAATTACCTATAATAACAATGCTCAAATGATATGCCTATAGTAACAATGCCTAGGATGAAAATGAGATGGGATCCTTTGTGCTCCAAAATGGGGGATATCTATAGGATTTCCAAGGCCAGGGGTGAGGTGGCAGGAATCAATGATCAAGATTGAGTCTGAAGATATCAATGGTGAAATTGGAGGAGGTTGGAGAAGAGGTTGGAGGAAGGGACACTTGCCATCTCTGTGGTGACAAGTGTCAAGGAGCCTTGCCCATAAGAGGGCAAGTGTCCAAGAGAGAAGACATGTAGCCAAAGTGTCATGTGCATCAAGGGAAGAATATCCACACCATAGGAGGTTAGGATGTGCAAGATAGGATAGGGTTAGCAAAACCCAAGGTTAGGTGGCATGTGGGTAATTTGAATTTAAAAATTCAAATAATAGGAAAAGACTAATAATTTTCAACAACTCATAAATTGATTTATTTTAATCAATTAGGGGATTAGAAGAATTGATTGAAATGGGGGAGGATTAATTAATTTGGATTAATTAAGTAATTTCTTATTTAATTAATTATCTTCAGACCATTTTTAGGTGTATGCAGATGTCATTGTTGGTATTTTGGTATGGTTTTGTTATTGATGTCAACACCTGCTAACACACCTACTTTGGAGATCCAACAACATTCACTGGCAATCAGTAAAATGCTCAAACAATCATCGGTATATAGTTAAGAGGCAGGATATAATGTTCACCGGTACATGCAATGACATGGAAGACACTTGGTAATGTCGAAGGCATCATGTGGACACTTTTCCTTGAAGCATTATCATTGGTATATTCTTATTTGCATATTTGCTTTTACCGGGAAATAGGCCCAGGTTATCTAGGGTTACACCGACAGGTTTATCTTTTCTAGATTAGCATGGCATGCTATGGAAATGATTTATTATTGTTGTAAATGCATTAAGCCGACATGTTCAATCGGTTCGGATATTTTATTATTTGTAAAATGTTTTATTGTAATATCTTGTAGAGCCGACCTACTAAAATTGGTCTTAGGGTATGGTATAAATGTAAGATCTGATTTGTAAGATCAGGTGTGGAATGCGAAAAAGAATTATAAGAAGGTATATGCAAGATTAAGCAGAGGTATACATGAAGACATCATTTGAAGGTGAAGCTAGGTTTTTTGAAAAGCATATCAGCATTACACCGGTACTGAATCCAGCATATGAAGATGCTATTTTGTGCAGTACATTCTCATTGGATTTAACCATCCAACTGTAGTCAGTGTGACTCCCATTTGTGTTTGAGCAGTGAGCTCTAGGTTGTTGGCCTTTTTGCATGTGCAGACCCCTCTTTTGTACACTTACTATCTACAGTAGTATCATCTGATTGTGGGTAAGGTTTCCCAGCATGGTTTTTCCCCTTACAGGGTTTCCACATACAAATATTTGTGTCATGTGTTGTGGTTGACTTTGTGCTTATGTTTCATGCATTAATTCTTACCGGTACAACATTTCCTGTTAACATTGTTTATCGGCACAATTAACTGTCTTACCGGTATTAAGCAATAAGTTGGTTAATAAGATTTTGGTTTGAATTTATTGGACAACTAATTCACCCCCCCCCTCTCAATTGTCCCCGGGACCTACAGTCATCAACAAATACTTTAATAATTAGTATATCATCATCAAAGACCTTATAATATAAATTACTATCAGCATTACCCTTAGTAAAACCAAGCTTCAAAAGATATTTATTCGACCTTGCATACCAAGCTCTAGGTGCTTGTTTCAATCCATATAAAGATTCCCTTAACCTACAAACTATTTTCGTATCATCTGATAGTGAAAAACCATCAGGTTTCTCAATATAAATTTCATCATCAAGATCCCTCTTCAAAAATTCACACTTAACATCCATCTAATAAACCTTGTAGTTCTTGTGAGCAACATAAGCAAGAAATAATCTTACAACTTCGATCCTAGCTATGGGTGCAAAAGTTTGTCCATAACCAATTCCTTCCTTTTGAGAATATCCTTTACAAGCCAATCTAGCCTTATTCCTTACAACTTGATTATCCTCATTCAATTTATTCCAAAAAACCCATTTTGTTCCAATAACATTCTTATTTTTAGGTCGGGGAACCAAAGTCCATCTGTCATTTTTCTCAATCTGATCTAATTATTCTTCCATAGATTTCAACCAATATTCATCTTTGCATGCCTCAATTACTGATACCGGTTCAACTTGAGAAATTAAATATACCTCATTAATTGTCAGTCTTCTTTTTGTCATTACTCCATTGTTCTTATCCCTAATGATCTAATCTTCTAAATGATTCAGTCTCACATACCTAGGAGTCTTTTGACTCTCTGTTCCTCTTCCCGGTTCTTAAGTTATTGTATAATTTTTTGATAATTCCAGAGTAACTGGTTCAACACTCTATTTTGGTAAAGGTGCTACCAGTTCAGATATAATCATTTTCACCACCAGTTCCTGCTAATAAACTCTGATTTGACCTGTATTCAGCTCATCCACTTTGACATTAGCACTCTCCACAATTCTCTGCAGTCTCTTTCTACAACATCTATATGCCTTTCTTTCATTAGAAAAACCAAGAAATATGCCTTCATCACATCTAGGATCAACTTTTCCAATGATATCATCTCTCTTGATATAAAATTTACTACCACAGATTATGAAATACATTACTATAGGTGTATTTCCAAACCATAATTCATAATGTGTCTTACCGGTTTCTCCTTTGATATGTACTTTGTTGAATGTATAAACTGTTGTGCTCACTACTTCTCTCCAGCAGATATGAGGTAGACTAGCTTCCATCATCATTGTTCTAGCATCATCCAAGATAGTTTTGTTCTTCCTTTCCACAACTCCATTCTGCTAAGGTGTCCATAGAGGAGAAAATTGTCTCCTTATACCATGCTTCTCACAAAAGTTATTAAACTCACTAAATGTGAATTCTCCACCATGATCTAACCTCAAAAATTTAATCTTCAATCTTGTCTCAGTTTCCACTTTAGCCTTAAAGATCTTAAACTTTTCAAATGCCTACGATTTTTCCCTTAGAAAAGTAACCCACATTATTCTTGAATAATCATCAATGATTAGCATGAAATATCTATCACCTTGAAATTTTTTAACTCTATCAGGGCCACACAAATCAGTATGAATAAGATCAAGAACATCATTAGATTTATCTTGTATACTCCTAAAAGAGGTTATGACCTGTTTACCTATTTGACATTCTTTACATAATGGATTATAGGGCTTCACAATCTTAGGTATCTCTAACTGCCTTAGTTGAACTGATCTTCACAATTTAATCAAAATTCACATGACATTGTTAGGAAACTTACAGATACTAAGAGGGGGGGGTGAATCAGTATCTAACCGGTAATTAGATTTTCTCAACTTAAAACATGCAGAATATAATGTAACAGTATACCGGTATGCAAGAAATAATGCAGTAAATAGAAATGAAAGAAACCACATGAAAATCACACCATAACACAATGATTTAACGAGGAAACCTAGTGTGGGAAAAACCTCGGTGGGATTTGTGACCCACAATATTCACTTATTGGCCAATAAGGGAATATTACTTACAATAGGGGCCTGCACATGTAGGAAGGCCAACTACCTAGAGCTCACTGCTCAAATGGGAAGTCTCACTGACTTACAATGTGGATTATACAAATCCAATAACTTGTACTATTTTACAATAGCATCTTCAATGCTAGATTCAGTACCGGTTCCTACTCTGTTCTTTACATATACCCCTTAACCTATATTTTGCATAATAGGTCTTCTTAATCTTTTCTCCTTACTCTTTCGCTTACTTCACTTCCTTACAAAATGTCTACAATGATCTCTTTTATATATAAGAGTTAGCTTACAATGATATCAAGTTGGCTTACAAAGTTTTTCAAATAATAAACAAAATATGATATATCAAAAATCCTATCGGCCTTTGTGCTGGTATGCTTCCTTTCTCTGTGCCGGTGCCGGTGTCCTGAGTGTTGGTGTAGAGTGTGTTCTACTGATGTCAGTGTAATGCCTTTCTGCTGTAATGCCTTGCCGGTGTAATGCCTTGCCGATATAATGTCGTGTAGGTGACATAGGATTGTAAGCTTGCCATCAATGACAAAACCTTCAATCACATACAATGTCCCATTGGAGTGTGCATATGCCAACAATCTCCCCCTTTGGCATTGATGGTAACACTCATGAGAAATTTCAAAAGTGTATCCAAAAAAGTGAAGTCCAAAAATGTTACCAAAAATGTGTGCTCCCCCTAAGCATATGATTCCTGTGATATTTGAATTTTCTCATACCACTACTCCCCCTTTGGCATCAATGACAAAGGTTGTCAAGATGTCAGTAGAGTTTGTAGTTTCAACCTTGTAACTGGGTAGTTAGAATTTGAAATAGATCCGCCAAAATCAAGTTTATACTCTCCATAAACTTTTTACTATCTCTTATTGTTGTCTCTGTCCTTTTAGATGTACCGGTGAGATGGTGCAAATGCTCTGCTGGTGTGTTTTGTCCCTATATTAGTGCCTCATATATTTCTTTCTGTAATGATGCTAGATAGTCCAATCTTGGACTTAGTTTTAATCTCAGATGCTTTGCCTTATTCACTATTCTCTCCTTTTCTCTATCTAATTTAAGTAATTCTTCCTCAAAATTAGTTATCTTCCCTTCAAAAACTGATAATGTATCAGGTGAGTTAACAAAATTATCAACAAGTTTATTGATTTCATCCTGTACCTTTCTCATTTTCTTATCTATGTCTACAGTCAAAAAGTTTGTCTTACAGGTGTCTTTGTACAGAGTTTTGTACTCTTTCAATAAGTTACACAGTTCCGGTAGAAGTGTGTCAAAATCTCTGGTACACTTCTTTATCTGCTCATCAAAGAATCTTTTCTTTTCAATTTCTAATTTATCCTTCAATTCCTCTTCCTTTATTTTCTCAATGTTTTCTGTGATATATTTACATAAGGTATCAAGTTGTCCTAAAGAATCTTTATTGTCTATATTACAGTTAGGAGCATTTACCTTCACAATTGGTATGGTGTCATCTATTGCATTATAAGCTTGTGAGCTGCAATCTGTTATCTTTTTAATTGAATCTAATAGTACTTCAGTCACATTAGTTGATTTGTAGCCTGATGATGAGGAACCTACATTCAGAGTACTACTGGTGGAAGTAACCAAACTTGCATTGACCTCTGGTGGGTCTGTTTGTGTCTGCATTTCCTTAAGCAATGGTTTGTGTGCTTCACCAGTTGCTGGTGGCACTGTTTCCTTATGAACCTATTCCTGTTGTTGTTCCTGTTCTAGAGCCTTCACCAATTTAAAAGCCAATTCCAGAAGTGTCACCTTTAGGTTTTTGATTCTTCAGTAAGGTGCCAAGTTCCTCTGAGCTTTTCTTGAATTTCTCTTTATGTTGATTTGTAGTTTCTAGTTCTTTTTCTAAGACTTCTTTCTATCTCATTAGTTCATTTGAGTCATTCTGAGTGTGCATCAGATCTTTTTTTAATAGATCATTTTCATAGCCAAGTCTTGTGTTCTCATTTGTTGCATCACTTAGTCTTCTGGTCAATTGTTCTTCATTCTTCTTCCTATCTTCAATCTCTTTACAAAATCTCATAGTCATATCCTGCATCTCATTCTTTGTAGTTATGTTCTCTTGTTTTAGCTTACTTAACATATCATTAAGTGATTCCTTCTCATCATTCTCATTTTGCACCTTTTCACAAAGTTCTCTTCTCTTATTTCTTGCAATAGTAAGATTCTCTTGAAGCAACTCTCTCAGACTATGATGCAGAAAAATTAAAAAATATCAAACTAGAAGATGATCTAAAAGCAGCTCAGGATATTTACTGCTATAAATGAGTTAAGAACAATGCCTAATACATCAGTAACTAGGGATACATTGATTTGAAAACTTTCGGCCTTTGGAATTGAAGAATTTGGTCCCGTTGCTACTATAAAGACAGATTTAGCCTTTAAAGCATCAACATCATCTACTCCATCATTTGAAAAATCTGATTGGAAAGCCTTTTATGCAAGAGAACTTGAAGAAAGTAGGAAAGAAAATGAAGAACTTGAAGAACTTGAAGCACTATTTGCAAGGAAAATGCCTAAAGGTCCAATTGGAAGTAAGTATGAAGGTAAAGCACCCTTTAAATGTTTTAACTATAATAAGATTGGTCATATGGCTTCAAGATGCCCTGATAGACATGCTAGACTAAGAGAAGAAGCTAGAAGGACATACAAGCCTAATCCTGAATATCAGAGATACAGATTCAAGAAGAACAAAGACAAATCTTGTTGCATTGCTAATGAAGGTGTGATTGATGATTCTGATGAGGATCCGATAGACAATGGATGGGTTTTTGTTGCTATAACAAAAGATCAACCGACACCTACTGCTCAACCGGTAGAACAAGCCCTAGCATCTAAAGTTGAAATAAAGGATGAATGGATCATTGACTCAGGATGCTCACATCATATGACTAGAGACAAAGGTAAATTATTGAACTTTCAAGAATACAATGGAGGTTTAGTAAGATTTGGAGATGACAAAGCCTGTTCAATCAAAGGTAAAGGTACAATTACTAGCCAATAAGGGAATATTACTTACAATAGGGGCCTGCACATGCAGGAAGGCCAACTGCCTAGAGCTCATTGCTCAAATGGGAAGTCTCACTGACTTACAATGTGGATTATACAAATCCAATAGCTTGTACTATTTTACAATAGCATCTTCAATGCTAGATTTAGTACCGGTTCCTGCTCTATTCTTTACATATACCCCTTAACCTATATTTCACATAATAGGTTTGCTTAATCTTTTCTCCCTACTTTTTTGCTTACTTCACTTCCTTACAAAATGTCTACAATGATCTCTTTTATATATAAGAGTCATTTTACAATAATATCAAGTTGGCTTACAAAGTTTTTCAAATAATAAACAAAATATGATATATCAAAAATCATGTTGGCCTCTGTGTCGGTATGCTTCCTTTCTCTATGCCGATGCCAGTGTCTTGAGTGCAGGTGTAGAGTGTGTTCTGCTGATGCTGGTGTAATGCCTTGCTAGTGTAATGCCTTGCCGGTGACATAGGATTGTAAGGTTGCCATCAATGATAAAACCTTCAATCACATACAATGTCTCATTGGAGTGTGCATATGCCAACAGACACAACCTTTTATGCAACAGCCAACTCTCATCAATTTGTGTAAACAAATATGTCTTCTTACTGGAATTCAAATGAAATATATTACCTTTTGTTTGTGTACTGATTGCAATCTCCAAACTAGATTTGTTAATGAGTTTGCAAAAATCCATCCTTGAATTATTATTAAAATCCCTTATCCACCAATTATCCTACACTCAAAAGATTATGCCTTAAACCTTCAACATAATAAACATTGTCAGTATTGCTCTTACCATCTAATGATATAGTTCCTTTTCCTTTGATCATACATGCTTTGTCATCTCCAAATCTAACCAGACCGCCTTCAAATTCTTACAAAGATAGAAACTATCAATTACCCATTCATCCTTGTCTTCAATTTTAGCAGCAAGTGCCTTCTCTTCAGGTACATTCTCTTCCCATTGCCGGAACCAGTAGCAGAGTCTTCTACCGGTTCATCATCCGAACTAGTCATGCCTTTGTCATCCGCTATGTAGGATGATTTGTCTCTATTTTTCTTGTACTTACGCTTGTTCTGATATCCAGGGTTAGGCTTATAAGATCTTCTAACTCTTTCTTCAAATATTGAATTCCTTTCAGGACATCTAGATGCAAAATGACCAATCTTATTACATGCAAAACATTTAATAGGTTCTTTTCCTTCATACTTACTTCCTACCGGTCCTTTAGGTACTCTTCTAGAAAATAGTGCTTCAAGTTGCTCAAACTCATCATCTTCTCTCTTCATATCATCCAATTCCTTTGCATATAAAGCTTTCCAATCTTGCTTATTGGTTGTTGATGGAGATGTATGAAAAGAAGGTTCAATCTTCACAACTCCTAAAGGTCCAAATTCTTCAAGCTCAAAAGAAGATAATTTCCCAACAAAGGTATCTTTGTTGATGGATGTATTATCCATTGTTATCAACTTATTAATAGCAGCAGACTTCATCTTGTAAGCCGGTGGTAGGGCTCTCAAAACTTAAAAAAAAACTTTCTCTTCGCTCAAAGTTCCACCACAACATTGATTTCCCATAACAATCTCAATCACCCTTTCCATGAATGCAATAATCCTTTCATCTTCTTCCATCTTCAGGTTTCAATATCTCACCTGGTAACCATCAAGTTTAGCAATCTTCACTGTAGGATCACCTTCATTAACAGTATCCAACTTATCCCATATAGCCTTTCTAGATGATTTGTCAGTCAATCTCATTATCTGTTGATCAGAAAGTGCACACAAGAGGGCTTCTCTTTCTCTATAATCATTCTCAAGCTCCTTATCCAAGTTTTCCAGAGGATGATTGCCATATGCTAGATTATAAGATGTGACACCATTCTGTGTGATCTCCAAATCTCCTTGCCAGGACATCTCAGGTGAGTCTTCATAAGAATCTTCCATACTATATAATTTGTTCCATAAAACATAGGGATATCCCTCCAAAAGATAGCTCCAAATGAACTGGATGAACTTGAACAGTTAGACACCATAGGATCTTACTCAAGCACTCAAGCTTTCTATAGAGAGGACCAATTCTCTGATACCAATTGTTAGACAATTCAAATAACTGGAAGACAACTGAGAGGGGGGGTGAATTAGTTGCCTCAGATTACCAGAACATTTAGCAATTAAAACTTCAATACCGAAACACAAAACATTAATACCAAAATGCTTAAACCAAATACCAGAATAA
This sequence comes from Cryptomeria japonica, assembly GCF_030272615.1. Taxonomy (NCBI): domain Eukaryota; kingdom Viridiplantae; phylum Streptophyta; class Pinopsida; order Cupressales; family Cupressaceae; genus Cryptomeria; species Cryptomeria japonica. Next base: position 215,195,859 of record NC_081405.1, on the reverse strand, counting down.
TAGTTAAACCAACTAAGCATGAACAACAATCACATAATAAATACCATCAACATGACACCAAGATTTATACGTGGAAAACCTGGTAAAGGGAAAAACCATGATGGGAAGTCTACCCACAGTTAGATAATACTTCTATTGTAAGTATGTGAATTGCAATTGAGGGGCTTGCACTTCCAGGAAGGCCAATAGCCTAGAGTGCACTTCTCAAAACAAAAGGAGCCTGACTGACTACATAGAAATCCAAACTACAATCTGGAAGAAGTGTTGAACTACAAAGATAGCATCTCCTATGCCTGAGTATAGTTCTGGTTAAGCTCAATATCGGAGGACTAAATCCTCTTACATAAACCCAATTCGATCACCAATGATCGACCAAATCCTCTGCCTAAATGATATTACATTATTCGCAGATTACATCCCTTGACCATAACATATATGATCTACCATATATGATCTATATATGCAAACCCTCGACCATAAAAAATTAGGTTGACTACCAGACAATAAACCGATTACATAATTACAAAACATGTTGGCATTAGACCAAAAAAATAATATCCAACACATAAGACATCTCGGAAACACATCGAGAGGTCCAATCCACACATTTCATTAAGCCAGTCCATAACCTAGATCAATCAGGACCCAATATAGGTCCACATGCTAAAGCAATGATCTCCATCCACCAAGTGTCAAACATGATCACCAATAGCATCCTGAAACTCCAACAGAAACTGCACCAACACCACTTATGCATATCATCAAATATCTTCATCAAAAGCTTTGCTGGTGAAACCCTCGCCGTAACCACAAGCCAAGCTTCCAAGAAAACAGGATAGCATTTGAAAACCAACTGACTGAATATGAACATGAGTATCATGAATAAGCCAGTTCCATAACCAAATTATAGCGGAGCATACTGAATCGTGTCGGATCCAAACTAATCAGAAACCACTCAAGCTACTGGGACTAGAAGGGTGTTGGTAAAGCATCCAAACAACTACTTTTGGCATCAATGACAAAACATCAGTGCAACACATAATCAATTCATCTAAATGGCCAACACCATTGATCCTCTTACAAGATCGATAGCAACTTTAAGTGGAAATGTCAAACAATTGACTCATGAAATCAACTAGCTGAAAGAGGAACAATACAAATGAGCTCTAAATCTGCTAGATATACAGTGCTATCTTGCCCCTTTCATTGATTTATTGCAAGGCAATGTGAAACAATTAGATGGCCTCATCAGTAGACGTGGCTACAAGATAGTGGATGACATGGAGGATTTAATCACACACGTTTATGGACAAATTATCACTATGAAACAAGTAAAGCCTACATGGGAATCTTCTTTGGAGGCTTCTAAGGTAAATTTCAAAGAATTTTTTACTTACTCTCATTAGTTATTTTGTATACTTTGATTCCTTTATTTTGTGTCATTGTTGCAAAATGGGGGAGAATGAATATGTAATAGATTGTACATATGCAAAGGAAAAGATCCACCAACAGAGGGAGAAAAGGAATATTTGTTATAGGGAGAGAACCAGAAAAAAAGGAAGAGAAGACAGAGAATAGGGGGAGCACTAGAACAGGGGGAGATTCAGTTCAAGACAAATAGATGTTTTTCCACCAATGCCAAAGGGGGAGATTGTTGGCATCATGAAGTTCGGAGTACTTAAGAAGTTGTCATTGATGGCAATATCGGTTCATATGTCATCATAACCGATAGGAAAAGGGTTATAGTGGGTTGGTAAAGAACAAGGGACTAAAGACTTCTACCGGTGAGAAGAGACCGGTTTACAAGAAGCAATGAGTAGATTAAGTTGAGTAAAGTAGGTTCACCGATCTAAAGAAAAAAACCGGCAATAGATCACAATGGTAAAATGTAGAGTGGTTCAAATTAGAAAGTGCCAGTTGAAGTCAGAGTGATTATTAGAGAACCAATGAGATTTGTGGCATTAATGGCTAGTCCCACCGGTTTAATTGGCAAGATTTGAGGAACGAACAGATTGGCGCATATAATGATTTTTTTGAGTTTGTGTTTTGGAGGGAAAGTGAGCACCAAGATTGAAGACAACTAGATACATGTTTTTCATTTTTAAATTTGTGTGTTGATTGGGTTTTGGGTGGATTGAGGTTGTAAGTTAGAGAAAAAGTGCAGAATAAGTGAAGTTCAGAAGGGTTCATCATGAATTGGTGAAGCCATCACCGAGAAGAGATTGAAGCAGATATAGAACGGATCCATACGATAGAAAAGTGTCATCATCATATCAATGACTTGTTGCTCTTTAACTATTGCAGCACAGGTAATATCTCTTAACTGGGTGGACTTTAATAGGTCCCTTTGTAAAATCCCTTAACCGGGTGGCACCTAGCAATGTCTTTGTAATCTCCTAACACGGATGGCTCCTCACTAGGCGTACTTAAGAATAGTACAAAATTTGTAAGTTTCTACTCACACCATAGTTTTCTGCCAATTGGGTTTCCATGTGATCAATCTTGATTGTCATGTGTGTTTAATTTTGTGTGTGTGTGTTTCTTATTAATGTTTCTTATATAGATAATTGTTAATGTTTGAATAAGATTTTTGATTAAGGTTAAATCTGTAATAAACTAGTATAGTGTTGATTAACCCCCCCCCTCTCAGTCACCGGTTAATATTAATAGAGACATATTTGGTTTGAGTCACAACATGTCAATATGCTATCTCAAACTTCCTATGCCTAGGCCCTAGTTTATCAGTGGTGGTTGCATGAAATAGACAACGACATGTGCTAAGGATAATCAAGCACTAGTAGTCTAGTCCAATGATGTAATCCATGATGGAGACCATTCCTAGCAATAGTGAATGACAACCCAAATGCAGCTACAAAGGCAACTTATCATGGTGGGAATGGAGGAGTGTGTTTGAAAAATAAGGTGTTTGTGCTAGTAGAGAGATAAGAAGTGTGCACCATTGGAGTGATAAGGTATTTGGAACAATAAGCAGAGATGATTTCAAAGAGAAAATAATGGAGGTGTTAATACCTCATCTCTATCTTGTATCATTTTTTTGAGAGAGAAGGTTGCAGAGAAGGAAGTCAAATTGGAGTATCTGCCTACTAAGGATCAAATTGAAGAAATCTTTACCACGACACTGGTGAAGAATTCCTTTGAGTATCTTTGGCAAAAGTTAGGATTCAGTGCCCCTCCTTCAATTTTGATGCATAGAAGTGGTGTATCTGTCCATGGGTAGTATCAAATTTCTTCTTTTTGCTCCTATATTGATGTGGGGGCAACTCTTAGTAGGAGTAGCAAGTGTTGTAGTTATCAGAGTTTTACTTGAATGGGGGAGAGATTTCTTTTGTTGAGGAGAAATTCATTATTTGTAGGCACCGTTTGTCTTTGACGTCAAAGGGGGACATAATTACAATAAATATGAGTGAGATATATGTATTGTTGGAAAGAGTTTATTGTTGATTGTTGGCAAAAGAGATGCCATTAATGACAACATAGGAAATTTTTAAAAACTTATGTTGTGTTGTCATTAATTTCAAACTTGTTGATGGTATTCAATTGTGTGGATGTTTTAGATAGTCTATAAAAGATTTTTTAGATGTTACTATTCTTCTTGATGATGATGTTGAGTAAGTATGAGGTATTTCTGAAAAGGTTAGTGTAGTGCAAGTTTCAATATGCAAGAAAGAGTATTTAATGTTTTGTTTAGTTATTGATGTTCATGGCCTGCAGTTGTAGTTATAATGTCTATGTTCTATGGATTCTGCACTATCATTATTTTAGGTTCTCATTTACTCAAATGTTGTATTTAGTTGTGGCGGTCTATTGACAATAAGTTCATTTTTCATGACTGGTCTAAAGAATTCTCTACATTGGTTTTCTATGTTGAGTGAAGTGTTGCAGTTTGGTGGACATGTTTATGTGGTTTGTGCAGTGTTCTATTTTATCTCTCAAATATTGATTTCATCATCAAGTGAAGTTATGTTGTTCTATGTTTGCTATTGTTATCTATATTGGTCTCTAGTAGACTCAATAGGTGTGTCTTATTTGGATCATAATTTTTGGTCTGCATATATTTTTGAGGTTGAGTTATTGGGTGATGTGTTTCATTTGACTAGTTAACATGTTTCGTTGTTGTTTTATACATTATGATTGATACAAACTTTGTTGGATATCATAGTATGTGTGTTTCATTGGGATCAACTTAGGAAGGATTTGTGTGATGTGTTTGGGTCGCTTTTATCTCTTGGAGTGGATCACATTGTGTAGTTTTGGTCCAAGTGGCCGACATTATGTAATTCACATATTCTCTATCTATGGCTGACCTATTTGAGTGTTTCAATTTATAATATTGTATAAATAGATGTGTTGATGTTTGATTTGATGTATGTAAGGTATGTGGATTGTTGTGAATTAGATGTGAGTGAGTTGCAAGCAATAGAAAAGAAAATTTCAATTTGTGATGAGCTTTGATGATCATATCTTCAGTGCGATACTGTATTTGGATAGTGATTGAAGTCAATGATGTGTACCATGATATTGTTCACTTGATCAAGTGGTTCAAAGATAGTTTTATGATCAAGAGATTTTATTCATTATATTTCATTATTCTTTGTAACAACTGAAAGACAATGGGTCCTTTGGTAGCCTATGTTTCTCTTTGTATCTTTCCCCGAGATTGTGTGTCTTAGGTATTGCAATTTGTATCAAGTGTAGTGAGCTCCTTTGCCTTGAACCTAAAAACTTATAATCAATTTTTCATATTGTGAGTGTTATTCTCACCACGATTTTTCCATTCTTGGGTTTTCTATGTAAATCTAGTTTTCTTGTGTGTATTGTGCTCTATGATTTCATGTTTTATATTTGACGTGATAAGTTAATTGTGGTTTGAAGGTTAAAAGAATATAAGTACAATATTTTAAGGTCTAGAACTAATTCCCCCCCCCACTCTAAGTCTCGTAGTGTCTTCAACATAATCAGTTGTTATAAAATGTTTCTTATTTACAACAACAATTAGATAACATAAGACAAACCAAATCTCAACCAATCCTTCCATCATATTGTACAAGTAAATCATTTTCAAATACTATACTAAATACTATCATCCTACAACGCATATAAGTACCACATTTTGGGAAATGCACTAGGAAAGGTGACCCTAACACTCATTTGTAGTATTTACTGCTTTATGCAACAATTTCATTCTTGAAGATTCTCTTATTGTGAAACTTTTTTTTAAGTCATTTAAAGAAACAAATTTTAATTTTTTTTTCTCTTTACCTAGTAATTCAATTAAATATTTTTATAATTCATTAATTATTTCATACTTATTTTTAAAATATTAGTCAGCCACATGTAAAATTAACTAACTTTGTGCATTGTAAACAACACATGAAATAAAAAGTGACTAATTTTATTGCTACATATTGAACTTTGTATTCACAAATTTCTTATTCTCTTATTTATACAAATGTTAAAAGAGTTTATTTTGGAAATTAACAACAACAAAAAATTAGATATAGGATACCATTGATGAGATTTATTTCACTCACACACTTGTGATTATTAATTTTTAGTTAGTCAATATGAGGGATCTTCTTCTGTGACTCAATTTGACAAATCTAATAAGGATCCTCAAATGTATACAAAATTTAAGAAACATAATTAGTTCATTGAGATAAATAATCATTCTTCTAATAGTTTTGAAACTCAAGTTGTAGCAGCAAATTATCATATTGTAGCTGACTATTCTTCTTGTCAAAAGAATTAGAATTTTACACAATTTTTTAAGTACATACATTTCATTATGGTTCAATTTTTAAACAATATCTTGATTAAAATCCCCCCATCTATCTCACAAACATTTCCAAAGCTTTATACCCCCTTTATTTAAGTGGAAGATATATTCTCAATATCATTGTACTCCTATACATGATCCCGGGTAACCTATTCATCTAAGACATAATTCCAAGACCTCATTGTTTCTAAAATCATAAAGCTAGATGGTGTGAATGAACTAATCTTTTGCCTTCCCATTCGAAAAACATTTTTGAGCCTAATTTTGATTTCAATGAACATGGACCAAGTTTAACATCTAATTAATGTGGTAGAAGGTTGTACTAAACAAGAGAAACCTAATCCTAAGCTTGAACCTAGTATTATCTTTACCAAAGTGATAAATAAATGCATGCACTTGAGAGACCATTATACATTATTTTAGTCTCATAAATAGTACTCCTTAATTTTAAGACCAATTTTACATTGTCCTTAGCACTTGATTTAGTTTCCACACTCCTACACAATTTTAGGACTATCTCTAGCCTCAAGCTTAACCACAACTCAAGGAGATGTTTCCTATCCCATTTCAAAACATAATTATCATATTCCACATTTAATCATCACAAATTCCAAATATTAGGATCATGTCCAATATCATGAGCCTGGATCTCTTTCACCCCACTATTCATGAGTCCATTTTTGTGGGACTATGATGCTCTACTCCCATATCCTACCAAAATCTCTCAAAATTTAAAATATTTTATGTTAGTATTTAAATTGTGGAATATGGTCTCAATTATAGTTTATTATCATTATATATGTCAATTTTTTTTCAAAATTAATGATGTGGTTCATATTAAAGCTAATAGATTTCTTCATTTGGATATACAATATTTATGATGGTGATGCTCTACAAAATTAGTCATATAGGTCTGAAAATTTAAATAATAATAAAAAAATTAAGTCTCAATAAATTATTCATCCACCATTATTGAAAATACGATTGAAGCTTTAAGGAATATTAAAAGATGATGGGGAATTACTAACTAATGATTAGTGTGTACCTCTTCTCAAGGGTTTTCTATGATTTCATGTCATTTCTATATTTCTAAATTTCAGCTTCAAAAATAATCGTTATCATTCAATTATTGTTATTTTATATGATTCATGCATTCCTTAGCTATTTTTAAAACCATATTCTGATCCCCTCATCTACGGTTCTCTCTAATACACTTGATGAGATTTGTTGTTTATGTTGATGCATATTATTTCTCACCATATCTTTAGAAATACTTAATATTTATAGTACAAACTTTTATCTTGGATCGAATATAGCTAGCCATGGAGGTGGAAACAACAAAATGTATTTTGACTAAGGCAAGCCCCTATATAGCCACAACCACCTCTTTACCTCTTTGTGCTTTTGTAGGTTCAGATCTGACAATAAAGGAGACCATAGGAGTGTAGAGAAGGCTAAGACAGATAGTTATATACTTTGAATGGGAAAAAAGGCATGGACTAAGGAACCCTACCAATGTGTCTAACACTTCTTGGCTATAATTATAGGAAATAGGTCTACATGACCTTCTAACTACATTTTTTATCCTTTCTATTAGTTTGGACACCCTCAAGACAAGGGCATCGTGCTCCTATATTCAATGTCTTAAGGTTATTGTTGCTATCAAAAGTGCATGTCTGTATCTTTATTCAATTTTGGTATCTCCTAATATCTGTCCATGTCAAGATGTAATTCTATTTCAATAGTTTTTGTTACCACTTATGCATGCTTTTATACCTAATTGGATAACATCTAAATCAATCCATCTAGAGCTTCTATGCAAGAAAGTAATAGAACTAGTTTTCTTGAATCTCTTTGATTAGAGTTATTCAAGTATAACACCATTGGTCCATTCATATTCCACAGGCTAGATTTATCTATCTTTTTCAGTACCAAAATTTTTGGTGAACTTGACATCTTTTACATGTACCTTTTGATTCTAAAAAAGAATAAAATATTATTTATGTGGGTTTTTTGTTTCATTTATAAGGTTTTATTTTATTTAATTGCATAAGTGTTTGGATACCTTATCATTTCATTAGATTGCATCATTTAAAGGCATTGGTTAAAAAATATTATTCTTCTTATCAAATTATGTTGGATCTCTTTTCACAAGATTTTGATGCATTTGATGAGCCATTTAGTATTGATGATTTCAATATGTTAGATGAATCCATTGATGAATTCATATCATTTGAATCATCCTCTATGTCTCCTAAACCATCCCTTTATCAAAGGTTAATTAACATGATATATGTCACTAGTTATAAAAATGAACCTTAAAAACCTAAGATTATTGTGCATGTTTGTTAGGTAATGTTCATCAAAATAATAAGAAACATATGGTTATTGTTAAAGGTATTAAAAATTCAACTATTGTTTAAGATTTGAAAAATAATCAGTCAAAGAAATAGGATGAACTAACAAGTGTCAGAAGGACCTCATTGTGATGCACTTGCTCACAAGTATAACACAATAAATAATAATAAAACTAATCCTGTAACATTTGTTCTTCTCATCCTACTTCTCAACTTCCACACTCCTCTTACTCAATACTTATGGACTATGATCTTCCTAAGTAGCCTTGTGATACTCTAGCTAACATCTCCTTTTTCTAATTGACTAAAAATTCACCTACATACCATAGGATGCTCTAAGAGGCCTTGTAGAATATAGTGTTTCCACCTTCTATGAGGCTAAATGATGTAGGAAGTTTGTTTAAATGTATGCATGCAAGAAAGTTGAATATTGTGTTTACACAACATGACTTTTTGCCTTCAGATGTCTAAAATCAATATGATTCCCTCATGATTATTGTGCTCATTAATAAAAATGCAACCAAATGTACCTTTATAATGCACTAGACCTTAATATTTATAGCATAAACTAGCTATATCAAATCAATTTGGATAACTCCCTTATTAAAACTAATTATCTCTCTATTCATGGCTTTGATAATGTTGTTATATATTCATTAGGTACAATCACATTCCATATTAGTAGGTCATGTGACTTTACCCAAACCTATCCATGCCATTGCCAATACTCTCACATACAACCTTAAATCTAGATAGAATATGAATTCATGTAATACAAACAATCCCTTCTACTCTTCATCACATTGTTAAATTCATTTTTAATAACAAGATATACACATTGGAAGATAATAAGAACTTAAAAATTCATTTACAAATGGGAGCATGATCTAAATTTCCTTTAAATTCTATAATTCATTCATTAGCCAAAGTAGATACACCATCTCCTATTCATGACCCTCATTCACTTGATGTAGAACACTTAGAGGATGATTGGGGATCACTAGACTTTATACATTCATATTTAAGAGAATGAAAACTCCGTCAATTAGGTTCCGAGACTCAGAAGAGAGATTTGGAGGCATCCATGAAGGTTTCAAATTCTTCTAAACAATCTAAAATTAATTTTACTACTGCTTCTACCTTAGAAAAGTATAAAGCAATGTTAGTATCTAAGGGATTTGCACAACAATATGGATTTTATTAGAATAAAATATTTTAATCCATAGCAAGACTTTATGTAGTTAGAATGGTGTTCACAACTATAACTCAAAACAATTTGAAGGTATACCAAATGCATGTCAAGTCTACCTTCTTGAATGATTTTTTACAAGAAGTTTATGTACAACAACCACTAGGATATGAGGTAAGTGGATATTAAGACAAGGTATACAGGTTGAAGAAGACACTTTATTGACTTAAGAAGGCACCTAGAGCATAGTATGGCCAAATAGAATCATACATGGTGAATATGGATTTAACGGAAGCAAGAGTGAGCCTACACTATACACAAAGATCAACAAGAAAGAAAAAAATAATATCACAAGAAAGAAAAATAAAAATATCTTATTGTGTAGCAGCACATTTGGGTATGTGTTCATAATATTTGTCCACTTGCATTTTTCACCATATAAATTTGATTTTATAAGGGACGCATCCTTTATTCCTAATTATAAAATCTTAAAAGTTCAAGAATTATCATCAAAAGTATACAATATTCGAAAATTGAAAACTTTTATTGCTTGTAATTTATATTATTTTTTATACCTTGTCACCCTTGTGTCTCAATAATGGAATCAAGCATTAAACTAGTTATATTGATATGTCATAAATTAACTTTCATAAAATATTATCTATAGAATTATCAAAACTTTAACAGATATATAACAGTTAATTCTTGAGAATGTTTAGCTCCCAAATATTTCACTAGATTTACAATATAAAAGATATGGTTGAATTTGAATGCAAGACTATTTTCCATCACAAAAATAAGATATTATAAAAAAGAGGTTCAATTTCAGTTTTAAAATCAAACTGGTGAAACATGGCTTTAATCATTTCAATTAAACAAAAAGAAATCATTAACTTATACACCCAATACCTGAAAAGCCAGTAATTCATCCATCAACATCTAAAGGTTAAAAATATAAGATATATATAGAAAAATAATGAAAACGAAAGCGTAGACAAAATATCTTGAGGCAATAAATGAAACGGGTGTTGTCACCAGTAATGTCAACAACATGAAATTGGCTGAAATAATTCAGTACACTAGAATGGTTTGATGAGTGTAATAAACAAATGGAATTAATCTGAGTGGGTTTCATCTGACTTGGAAGCAGAATGCACCACCAATATTTTGAGGTAAAGAATTCATTGGGCTTTTTTTCATTTTTTTAAAACCAAAACCATTCTCTTAGACGGGTTCTGGGAAGGTAGCAAATCTTAAAACCAACTGCATTAGTCTACCAATGCTGGCAAATCAGATCTCTCCTCTAAACAAAGAGAGGTGTGAGCCACTGCTAAAACAAATAAAAGCATACCAGCGAATTGTTTCTCCATTTTCCTGTGCAACTCAGTAAATTCACCCACTACAACAAATTATAAGCTCTGATGTATACCAATAAGATGTGTTTAGAGGGCTGTGAGCTAAAATATATGGCATCATGGACATGCCTGTGACTTTGCTTGCAAGTTATCCCAATGGAACGTTTGGTTTGAACTCTAGCTGAGTGATATTATCTGTCTTCCACGATCTTTTTATTATTTTGCCATATCTAATAATAGTGCACCAACAACGTTTTGTATGTATGATTTTCCAAGTTCAGGTGGCCTCGGATTGCACAGAGTTTACCGGGCAGGAAAGACAACGGAGTCAACAATTATTGGAAAACCCATCTCAGGAAAAGATTTCAACTAACAAATTATATTTCGAGGGTTCATTTCGCTCTTCATCTATGATAGAAACACAACAGCACACTGCAATTACTTCATTTCAAACTAATCCAATTCCATATACGACTAACGAGGTTAAATCCAAGATAATTAATTGTATGTAATGTACGAAGGACATGTTTTAGAGCACGTTCATCTTATAATAGTTATTTTTACCCACAAAGGAAAGCAATGACTGGCTAAAATAGAATTTTATGTTTCTAAGTAGCAAATATTACAGCTGGAAACCGCTATGTGATCATATAAATTGATTTCATAGCGCACTCCGCTCAAACAAGAAAGAGCAGTGGCCTACTGCAAAAGCAAATTGCCATACTATTCCATCATATTCTATCAAGTATCACCCATCATCATTTACAGAAAACTGAAATCTATTTTGATTATTCCCTTTCGACTTTTCTAATATTGCCATTCTGAAACAAAAATAGTAATCTATTGCAAATATCTTCTTCCACTCAACCAATCATTTATCCTCAATTGCCCATTATTCTTTTTATATGTTTTCTAAATAACTAGAGTCTTTTTAAATAATTCAAAATTACTGCATATGTAACTTGAACACATGCTTTCCACATTCAAAGATGATTTCTTTATCCTTTATTAAAAAGGTGCCATTTACATTCATGAGTGAATGGTTTTATTCTCAATCATGAATTATACTGAAATTTTAGAAGGGAGAGGAAAATAAATATTTAAATATAAATTAATAGGTGCATCATAATTTATATTTATGTTAAATAAATTGATTTTAATAGGTGCACCATTGAGCTTATATTGTACACCGAGATGAATGAGCAAGGTGAGATCATAATTGTTTGCTTGTATTTTGATGACTTGATAGTCACAGGTGATCTGTTAATTGACATGTTCAAAGTAGCTTTGAAAAATTAATTTGAGATGACTGATTTGGGTTTAATGAGGTACTTTTTTGGTATAGAGATAACTTAGAATGAGAAAGGTATATTTGTTTCACAATCCTAATATATAAATGACATTTTGAAGAGGTTTAACATGATGAAGTGCAAAGAAACCCCAATACCCAATGTGAGGAGTTTAAAATTGAGCAAAGATGATAAATGGTCTGTAGCGTCTAAAATTGCGACACTTGCAATTTCGATTGCATTCGGGTCTTCATGATGGCGGCACAACGTTGAACCTGAATGGAGACCCTGAAACCTATTTACAACATCAAAAACTGCATTTTTCTGCACCCTGGCCTGATCCCTCCTTGCACCCTGCTATTCCAGGAGGTGGGACCAGAGCGCCCAGCGCCCTGGTCCTTCTGGACTAGGGCGCCCAGCGCCCTTGTCCCCCAGGACCATGGCGCCCAGCACCCTGGTCCCTGGCCCTATTTTGGGCCCGGTCTCTTGTGGGCATCGGGTCTTTAAGTTTGCAAATTGGAAAATAATGTTTCCTAGTCGACCTAAGGTCAAGAAAATCAGTCTATTAGCCCTAATTGACAAGTATATAAACTACATTTCCCCTCTCAAAAAAGAGGAGGACATATGTGTACAAGAGGCGAAAGCGCTAGGCAAACATTCAAGCATTCAAGCATTCCTTCAAGCAATTGACCATTCTAAGTCTCCATTCAAGGCTAAGTGTTGCATTCAAGACAAGGATTCAACCATTGAAGAGGAGATCACATACAACATACAACATACTACATACATTACACCTTTGCATGTAAGAATACAAACATCCTTACAACAAGGTATCAGTACTTGTTTACATTACAAACATTTACATTTACAGCATTCTCATTTCTTGGTTAATTCGAAAACCGGGGTTTGACCTAAAGGCAAACCCCTCATCACTAACCCCCCCAATCATCCTCTCTCTTCTGTGTGTAGGTTGTAGGTACGCGGCTGTAATTGAAGATCTGGAATCCTTGTGCAGAGACGAACAGATCCCCCTTCATTTCGCGGATTTTTCGGAGGACTGTGTGCACGCTGGGCGCCATCGTCTCGCAACTTTCCCTCAAATTTACAGAACAGCACCGTCTCGACATTTTACTGCTAATTACAAGTCCACAACTTCATCCCATATCCCTATCTCTATTTATAAGCGAATGTTTCCTACTTTACATGCATTCCTAGTTCAATCTTTCTATCTACATTATTTACAAAAGAGGGTATCCTTGATGTCTTAACCCTTGAAACTCATATAGAACCCAATCTTGCATTGTGTGGGATTGGATCTTGTGGGTTTCAACCACTCTTTTGAATGTAAAGTCTCCCCTAAGTGAAAACCATCAATCCTAGTGACTCCCCCTTCTCTCTCCTTGGAGTTGGGGAGGGGGGAACGACAAGGGTTTGATTTTTCCACTTTACATTTTGGTGAACCCAACATGAACATCCTCATTCTGATTATTCATGGTTAGATCTGAAAATTTTGCTTCCTTAATTACATTTCCATGTTTGATCTTTTGCAAATTTTAGAGGTTGATTGCATAAAAACCCTAAAATTTTCTTTTTAGTAATTAAACTTGTGAAATGTCTAATTGTTAATGCTTGGTTCAGATCTACCCTTCTATTGCAAATTGTCAATTCATATTTGTGCTTTAATTCTGAAAATTAAGTGGTTAAATGTCAAAACGCTAATTTTTAAGACCTTCTTGATTCAACCTTTGACTGATAATTTCACTAATCAAAACACCTCCAAATTGGCTGTAACTTTGGATTCCGCAATAAAATCACAATATCTTTCATCCCTGAAAATTTGGAAAAAAGTTGCGAGGACCGTGTGCACCCCGAGCGCCATCGTCCCCGACATTTTTTCCGAAATTTTGGGAGCTAGATCTTACTGTATTTTTCTGCTAAAATCCTGAATTTTGGCTGATTTTATCAATTTTAACACTTTCAAAATTAAAGTCAAAGTTGGTCTAGCGATTGCTTGGATTGAGGCTTCTAATCATTCAAAAATTGTTGAAATTGAAATTTGTATCAAAATTGTGTTTCTTACAGTCCTAAATCTGAAAAGTGTGTCACCATTCATTCAAAGTTTCAGTGCTTTATTCAAATTTTTGCAGTTTGTGACTTTTGAAATTAGGTGTTTAATTGCGGCAACCTTGATTTCCACTTTCAAATTCGAATTTTGCATGAAATCGAGTCAACTTTTAATTTTCAAAACTTGCATTGCTTTTAGCATTCCCTCGAAAATCATAAAATTCAAAATTTCAGTTTCCCTCGCTTTTTCAAAATTCAAATTTTACATTTTTCAACAATCTTGGTAGGGTTCAATTTTGAGATTGCAACTTTAATTTGGCCTATCTACAGATCATAAAATCACTCAATTTTTTCAGATTAGCTTTAAAATCATCATAACTTTCATCCCTGAAAATTTCGAAAAAAGTTGCAAGGACCGTGCGCACTCCGTTCGCCACGGTCCCGGATATTTTTTCTGAAATTTCGGGAGATTGTCTTGATTGCATTTAACAGCTTAAATCTAGGAGATTGGCTGGTTTAATTGAAATTTGCTACCTCTAAAATTCAAAATCTTTTCTCTCTCTTTAGTGCATGAGTTTTACAACAATAAGCCCTACTTACACTATTCCCATTAGACGAAGCCTTAGAATTAAGTCTTTCCAAGGTGTGATTACCGAGGAGATGGAACATAATTTGAATGGCCTTTTTAACAAGGACATGGCTAATTCCTCTAATCCGCTTAATGATGAAGAAGCTCTCCATGAGGTTTCTGTAGAACAACTTTCAAAATTGGATAACCAATTTGATGATTTTCGACAATGGATGTCTCAAGAATACCCCGATAGTCAAGCTCTTTCATTAATTGAGGGTCTAAAACGTATGGTTCAAAGTGATAAGAATGGAATTGATATTTTGCGTGGTATTGCACACATTGTGGATTCGAATGTGATGCCTATGAAGAGTTGTGCCGAAACTTTAGGTTATACACAACCTCCTACTCAAGTTGATCATTCTATTCCTTTGACAACTCCTATTGGTAATATACCTACTTTTACATCAAACATAATGACTACTTCAATACAAGATATTCCTCCTATGATCACTAGTCACGGGGGCAATCCCTCTTCTTCAATCAACCCTCTTCCTTCATTCAATCCAACTTCTTCATTCATTCCTTCAATGAGTGTTCCTATTATATCTCCACAAATGAACATGATGCAAGGGGGCAATTCATTTAACCCTTCCATTCCTCCTTGTAGTGTTCCTCCTTTCCAATCATCTCTTATGACTAACTATCATAGTTTCCCACCACCTTACTCTCTACCTTCTTTCAATAACATAACACCTCCATCACAATCTAACATGTCTAACATGAACTCTTCGACTGAAGCGACCATTAACAATCTTGCACAAACTGTCTCTTCTTTACAGCAACAAATTGCCTCTATGAATCAATCTAAGTTTAGTGTGCCCACATTTGATGTTGCGAGCCCACTTTCTCTTGACATTGTTTGAGCTATCCCCCCTAAACATGTTGAAATTCCCCATTTGGAGCTTTATAATGGTAAGGGTGATCCTCTAACACATGCTAAGACCTTTCAAACAATATGCACGGATTTTGCTTATGACCAAAGGTTGCTTGCAAAACTGTTTACTAGAACATTAAGAGATAAAGCCCTACAATGGTATTGCTCGTTGCCTTCTTATTCTATTACTTCTTTCGAACAACTTGCAAATGCTTTCATTCAACAATTTCAAAACAATATAAGTCCTAAAGTCACTTTGATTGATTTAATGCATTGTAAACAAGGTGTGAAAGAAAAAGTGACTGATTTCATTGGTAGATATAATCATTTGTATGCTCAAATTTCTTTTCCAGTGCCTGACAATGACATTCAAAGAATGTTTATTTCTAATTTACAAAAAGATATTAGAGAAAAACTTCTGTTTTCTGAGTTTACTTCTTTCCAACAGTTGTGCGCAACTCTTCACAATTATCAACTGACTGTGAGTCAAATGGAACAAGCAAATCCTATGGCTCCGAGTGATAAGGGTGATAGTAGTCAACAACCATTTGGGAAGTTTAAACCGAACAGAGAGTCCATTAAATTCAATGAAAACATCATCAACAACAATGTGAGTGCAGCATTAGTCGTGCCTCCTATTTCTAAGTTTTTCAAGAAAGAAAGAAAGTTCACTCCTTTGAATGAATCATTGCATAGTATTATGAATAAGTTATTGGAACAAAATGTGCTTACTCTTCCTCCTATAGGGCAAAAAGACCCTACAAAGATTAATTCACCCTATTTTGATAACAAATCTTTTTGTCAATTTCATCGTCATCCTGGGCATGATACTGAAAAATGCTTTGCTTTAAAGGGAAAATTCAAGATTTGATTGATAATAATACTATCTCTATTTCTGGTGTGAATGATAAAGGCAACACATCTGTAGCTCGTCCTAACCAAAATCTTAAGATTTTTACTGATCCATCGCCTTCTCATACCTCTAATGCGATTGATACTAATGATTCCTCTGTCTCACCTGATGATCTTGTGTCCATGACTCCGAATGTGATTAACTTTGTAGAGCAGCAGAAAATCCCTAAAGAACCTTCCATCACCTTTGATTCTAGTGAAACTATCAGGGCACCTGATGGTCCTTTATATATAGTTGCAAAAGTGAAGAATACACCTTGCCGTGGAGTGCTTATTGATCCTTCTTGTATGGTTAATATCATTACTGAAGAATTTCTTTTTACTTTGCAATTGAATCAAGTGATCTATGACGAAACAAATGTGGTTGTGAAATTATTTGATGCATTTTCTTCTCTTGCAATTGGTTCTATTACATTACCTATTGAGGTCCATAACAAATCCCTTGATGTGAGCTTTGCTATTATTCCATCATCCGAACAATTTCGTGTGAAGCTAGGCTATCCTTGGCTATCTTCCATGAAAGCTATTGCTTCTCCTATTCATAAGTGTTTGAAATTTCCCCATAATGGTGAAGTTGTTACTGTCAATCATAGTCTCTTTAAACCAGCTGAAATAACTTCTAGTGTTCCTATTGATTACTTTTGGCCTAAACAATTCCAATCTCTTCCTCCGCGAAGTGATCATCTTTTTAAATCTTATCAAAAGTGGAAGAAAGATATGATCCTATCTCTAAGTGAACCTAGAACACCCAAACTTGACATTCCTATCGTTCTTGAGAAGGAAGTTCTTCCTTTGAAAGATAAAACTAATGTCTTTCCTCAAGAAGATTCCCAACCCATCCCTATGGATGTGACTATGCCTATATCTAATAAACTTCCTAAAAGTAGACCTATCCCTCCTCGTCATGATGGACTTGGTCTCCTTCCTAAACCAAATATTCCTCTCTTATATGGAGCAGTTCCTCCTCCTTCCTCTTATGGAGAGAAGAGACCTTCCTCTTCTCCTATTATTCAACCTAAGAGACCACAACCTAAACACCCAAGTGATAAGGATGAGAACGTTCCTCCTCCTCAATCTTCGCAACTTCCTACTAAGACTAGATGAAATCGTTCTCCACGTGAATGCCGACGAAAGTGTCATCTTAGAGCTCAGGCAGCTGGTTCTCAAACTTTGCAATCCCCAAAAACACCTTCAACTAATATTATTCCATTTTCTCCTCAGCCGACGATTGAGCCGAAATCTCCTAAACATAAGATGCATGATGGTCTTGATCCTCTGCAAGTTAAAGATCCTATTTTTATAAATCTTGATGATGATATAGATGAAAATGTTATTGATGATGAAAATGTTACTCTTGTTCATTCTGGTAGTGAATATGAATATGTTGATGTTGATAACCATCTATCTAACAAATTTACTAAAGCACTTATCCTAGCTCCTAGACAAGAACACCGTGGCTTGGGGTATGAACATAGCCCTTGTTTGGATCTTGTGATAGCTCCATCTGCTGTGTTGGATGTTCCTCCTCTAGCATGTTTCCTACCTTCCCGAAATATTGATTAGCAAGATAGGGGGGTAGATGACGTGCTAGACTAGTTCATTAGCATAGCAGACTCTCTCCTCCTCTCTTTTGTTACTTCTTCTATGTGTTGTTCTCATTCTTCTATATATGGTCCTTAGTGTTGTCTACTTGAGGACGATGCAAAACATTGAGATCTCTTTTGGTCTCTCTCATGTTGACTCAAAAGACACATGTGTTCCCTTCTTCTAGGTGACCTTCCTTGATTGGGGAATGAAGAACAATTATGCATACATACATATGATATACATGAATTATCATACAGCATACTGACCCCGAGGAAAGCGAAGTCACCTCGTGCTTTGTGTTTTGTGTCTATTATCCTTGGGCTTATCTCACACTTGGGGGCTAAATCCTTGTGATAACGTGCTCCTTTCTCATTTCTTATATGTATCACTACCTTAAAGCAATCACCCCCGATGAGGTGTGTGCGATCGCTTTAACATAGGGGGGCATACATCTCGTTCATATCTTTTCAAGATACTTGAAAATTTCTTGACAAATTTAGCTTTGCCTTGAAAATTTTTGATATCTTTCTTGCATGACTCATAGTGAGGGAACCTTGCTACTGACAGTCATGGTTCTCCCTCGTGATCTTTCCTTTTACTTTGTCAATCGAAGTCGTAAGATCCTTAGTCCACAGGGGGCTTGGTGTATCTTGCCTCCTTGACATGGTGAAAGTTTTTCAATGTTGTTTCCTTGTACTTTACCGGAAGTATGAGCGTACGCTTATACTCCCGCTAAAGTGTGGGCTAAATGTAGCGTCCTAAAATTGTGACACTTGCAATTTCGACTGAATTTGGGTCTTCACGATGGTGACACAACGTTGAACCTGAATGGAGACCCCGAAACCTGTTTACAACATCAAAAACTGCATTTTTCTGCACCCTGGCCTGATCCCTCCTTGCACCCTGCTGTTCCAGGAGGTGGGACCAGAGCACCCAGCGCCCTGGTCCTTCTGGACTAGGGCGTCCAGCACCCTGGTCCCCCAGGACCATGGCACCCAGCGCCCTGGTCCCTGGCCCGATTTTGGGCCCGGTCTCTTGTGGGCATCGGTTCTTTAAGGTTGCAAATTGGAAAATAATGTTTCCTGGTCAGCCTAAGGTCGAGAAAATTAGTCTATCAGCCCTAATTAACAAGTATATAAACTACATTTCCCCTCTCAAAAAGGAGGAGGACATATGTGTACAAGAGGCGAAAGCGCTAGGCAAACATTCAAGCATTCAAGCATTCAAGCATTCCTTCAAGCAATTGAGCATTCTAAGTCTCCATTCAAGGCTAAGTGTTGCATTGAAGACAAGGATTCAACCATTGAAGAGAAGATCACATACAACATACAACATACTACATACATTACACCTTCGCATGTAAGAATACAAACATTCTTACAACAAAGTATCAGTACTTGTTTACATTACAAACATTTACATTTACAACATTCTCATTTCTTGGTTAATTCCAAAACCGGGGTTTGACCTAAAGGCAAACCCCTCATCCCTAACCCCCCAATCATCCTCTCTCTTCTGTGTGTAGGTTGCAGGTATGCGGCTGTAATTGAAGATCTGGAATCCTTGTGCAGAGACGAACAGATCCCCCTTCATTTCGCGGATTTTTCGGAGGACTGTGTGAACGCCGGGTAGCATCGTCCCGTCAACTTTCGCTCAAATTTACAGAACAGCACCGTCTCGACATTTTACTACTAATTCTAGGTCCACAGATTCATCCTATATCCCTATCTCTATTTATAAGCGAATCTTTCCTACTTTAGATGCATTCCTAGTTCAATCTTTCTATCTACATTCTTTACAAACGAGGGTATCCTTGATGTCTTAACCCTTGAAACTCATATAGAATCCAATCTTGCATTGTGTGGGATTGGATCTTGTGGGTTTCAACCCCTCTTTTGAATATAAAGTCTCCCCTAAGTGAAAACCATCAACCCTAGTGACTCCCCCTTCTCTCTCCTTGGAGTTGGGGAGGGGAGAACGACTAGGGTTCGATTTTTCCGCTTTACATTTTGGTGAACCCGACGTGAACATCCTCATTCTGATTATTCATGGTTAGATCTGAAAATTTTGCTTCCTTAATTACATTTCCATGTTTGATCTTTTGCAAATTTTAGAGGTTGATTGCATAAAAACCCTAAAATTTTCTTTTTAGTAATTAAACTTGTGAAATGTTTAATTGTTAATGCTTGTTTCAGATCTACCCTTCTATTGCAAATTGTCAATTCATATTTGTGCTTTAATTCTGAAAATTAAGTGGTTAAATGTCAAAACCCTAATTTTTAAGACCTTCTTGATTCAACCTTTGACTGATAATTTCACTAATCAAAACACCTCCAAATCGGCTGTAACTTTGGATTCCTCAATAAAATCACAATATCTTTCATCCCTGAAAATTTGGAAAAAAGTTGCGAGGACCGTGTGCACCCCAAGCGCCATCGTCCCCGACATTTTTTTCAAAATTTCGGGAGCTAGATCTTACTGTATTTTTTTGCTAAAATCCAGAATTTTGGTTGATTTTATCAATTTTAACACTTTCAAAATTAAAGTCAAAGTTGGTCTAGCGATTGCTTGGATTGAGGCTTCTAATCATTCAAAAATTGTTGAAATTGAAATTTGTATCAAAATTGTGTTTCTTATAGTCCTAAATTTGAAAAGTGTGTTAGCATTCATTCAAAATTTCAATGCTTTATTCAAATTTTTGCAGTTTGTGACTTTTGAAATTAGGTGTTTAATTCCGACAACCTTGATTTCCACTTTCAAATTCGAATTTTGCATGAAATCGAGTCAACTTTTAATTTTCAAAACTTGCATTGCTTTTAGCATTCCCTCTAAAATCATAAAATTCAAAATTTCAGTTTCGCTCTCTTTTTAAAAATTCAAATTTTACATTTTTCAACAATCTTGGTAGGGTTCAATTTTGAGATTGCAACTTTAATTTGGCCTATCTACAGATCATAAAATCACTCAATTTTTTCAGATTAGCTTTAAAATCATCATAACTTTCATCCCTGAAAATTTCGAAAAAAGTTGCGAGGACCGTGTGCACTCCGTTCGCCACGGTCCGGGACATTTTTTCCGAAATTTCAGGAGATTGTCCTGATTGCATTTAACAGCTTAAATCTAGGAGATTGGCTGGTTTTATTGAAATTTGCTACCTCTAAAATTCAAAATCTTTTCTCTCTCTTTAGTGCATGAGTTTTACAACAATAAGCCCTACTTACTCTAATCCCATTAGACGAAGCCTTAGAATTAAGTCTTTCCAAGGTGTGATTACCGAGGAGATGGAACCTAATTTGAATGGCCTTTTTAACGAGGACATGGGTAATTCCTCTAATCCGCTTAATGATGAAGAAGCTCTCCATGAGGTTTTTGTAGAACAACTTTCAAAATTGGATAACCAATTTGATGATTTTTGACAATGGATGTCTCAAGAATACCCCGATAGTCAAGCTCTTTCATTAATTGAGGGTCTAAAATGTATGGTTCAAAGTGATAAGAATGGAATTGATATTTTGCGTGGTATTGCACACATTGTGGATTCCAATGTGATACCTATGAAGAGTTGTGCCGAAACTTTAGGTTATACACAACCTCCTACTCAAGTTGATCATTCTATTCCTTTGACAACTCCTATTGCTAATATACCTACTTTTACATCAACCATAATGACTACTTCAATACAAGATATTCCTCCTATGATCACTAGTCATGGGGGCAATCCCTCTTCTTCAATCAACCCTCTTCCTTCATTCAATCCAACTTCTTCATTCATTCCTTCAATGAGTGTTCCTATTATATCTCCACAAATGAACATGACGCAAGGGGGCAATTCATTTAACCCTTCCATTCCTCCTTGTAGTGTTCCTCCTTTCCAATCATCTCCTATGACTAACTATCATAGTGTCCCACCACCTTACTCTCTACCTTCTTTCAATAACATAACACCTCCATCACAATCTAACATGTCTAACACGAACTCTTCGACTGAAGCGACCATTAACAATCTTGGACAAACTGTCTCTTCTTTACAGCAACAAATTGCCTCTATGAATCAATCTAAGTTTAGTGTGCCCACATTTGATGTTGCGAGCCCACTTTCTCTTGAAATTGTTCGAGCTATCCCCCCTAAACATGTTGAAATTCCCCATTTGGAGCTTTATAATGGTAAGGGTGATCCTCTAACACATGTTAAGACCTTTCAAACAATATGCACTGATTTTGCTTATGACCAAAGGTTGCTTGAAAAACTGTTTACTAGAACATTAAGAGGTAAAGCCCTACAATGGTATTGCTCATTGGCTTCTTATTCTATTACTTCTTTCGAACAACTTCCAAATGCTTTCATTCAACAATTTCAAAACAATATAAGTCCTAAAGTCACTTTGATTGATTTAATGCACTGTAAACAAGGTGTTAAAGAAAAATTGATTGATTTCATTGGTAGATATAAGCTTTTGTATGCTCAAATTTATTTTCCAGTGCCTGACAATGACATTCAAAAAATCTTTATTTCTAATTTACAAAAAGATATTAGAGAAAAACTTCTGTTTTCTGAGTTTACTTCTTTCCAACAGTTGTGCGCAACTCTTCACAATTATCAACTGACTGTGAGTCAAATGGAACAAACAAATCCTATGGCTCTGAGTGATAAGGGTGATACTAGTCAACAACCATTTGGGAAGTTTAAACCGAACAAAGAGTGCATTAAATTCAATGAAAACATCATCAACAACAATGTGAATGCGGCATTAGGTGTGCCTCCTATTTCTAAGTTTTTCAAGAAAGAAAGAAAGTTCACTCCTTTGAATGAATCATTTCATAGTATTATGAATAAGTTATTGGAACAAAATGTGCTTACTCTACCTCCTATAAGGCAAATAGACCCTACAAAGATTAATTCACCCTATTTTGATAACAAATCTTTTTGTCAATTTCATCGTCATCTTGGGCATGATACTGAAAAATGCTTTGCTTTAAAGGGAAAAATTCAAGATTTGATTGATAATAATACTATCTCTGTTTCTGGTGTGAATGATAAAGGCAACACATCTGTAGCTCCTCCTAACCAAAATCTTAAGATTTTTACTGATCCATCGCCTTCTCATACCTCTAATGCAATTGATAATAATGATTCCTCTGTCTCACCTGATGATCTTGTGTCCATGACTCCGAATGTGATTAACTTTGTAGAGCAGCAGAAAATCCCTAAAGAACCTTCCATCACCTTTGATTCTAGTGAAACTATCAGGGCACGTGATGGTCCTTTATATATAGTTGCAAAAGTCAAGAATACACCTTGCCGTGGAGTGCTTATTGATCCTTCTTGTATGGTTAATATCATTACTGAAGAATTTCTTTTTACTTTGCAATTGAATCAAGTGATCTATGACGAAACAAATGTGGTTGTGAAATTATTTGATGCATTTTCTTCTCCTGCAATTGGTTCTATTACATTACCTATTGAGGTCCATAACAAATCCCTTGATGTGAGCCTTGTTATTATTCCATCATCCGAACAATTTCGTGTGAAGCTAGGCTATCCTTGGCTATCTTCCATGAAAGCTATTGCTTCTCCTATTCATAAGTGTTTGAAATTTCCCTATAATGGTGAAGTTGTTACTGTCAATCATAGTCTCTTTAAACCAATAGAAAGAACTTCTAGTGTTCCTATTGATTACTTTTGGCCTAAACAATTCCAATCTCTTCCTCCGCGAAGTGATCATCTTTTTAAATCTTATCAAAAGTGGAAGAAAGATATGATCCTATCTCTAAGTGAACCTAGAACACCCAAACTTGACATTCCTATCGTTCTTGAGAAGGAAGTTCTTCCTTTGAAAGATAAAACTAATGTCTTTCCTCAAGAAGATTCCCAACCCATCCCTATGGATGTGACTATGCCTATATCTAATAAACTTCCTAAAAGTAGACCTATCCCTCCTCATCATGATGGACTTGGTCTCCTTCCTAAACCGAATATTCCTCCCTTATATGGAGCAGTTCCTCCTCCTTCCTCTTATGGAGAGAAGAGACCTTCCTCTTCTCCTGTTATTCAACCTAAGAGACCACAACCTAAACACCCAAGTGATAAGGATGAGAACATTCCTCCTCCTCAATCTTTGCAACTTCCTACTAAGACTAGATGAAATCGTTCTGCACGTGAACGCCGATGAAAGCGTCGTCTTAGAGCTCAGGCGGCTGCTTCTCAAACTTTGCAATCCCCAAAAACACCTTCAACTAATATTATTCCATTTTCTCCTCAGCCGACAATTGAGCCAAAATCTCCTAAACATAAGATGCATGATGGTCTTGATCCTCTGCGAGTTAAAGATCCTATTTTTATAAATCTTGATGATGATATAGATGAAAATGTTATTGATGATGAAAATGTTACTCCTGTTCATTCTGATAGTGAATATGAATATGTTGATGTTGATAACCATCTATCTAACGAATTTTCTAAAGCACTTATCCTAGCTCCTAGACAAGAACACCGTGGCTTGGGGTATGAACATAGCCGTTGTTTGGATCTTGTGATAGCTCCATCTGCTGTGTTGGATGTTCCTCCTCTAGCATGTTTCCTACCTTCCCGAAATATTGATCAGCAAGATCGGGGGTAGATGACGTGCTAGACTAGTTCATTAGCATAGCAGACTCTCTCCTCCTCTCTTTTGTTACTTCTTCTATGTGTTATTCTCATTCTTTTATTTGTGGTCCTTAGTGTTGTCTACTTGAGGACGATGCAAAACATTGAGATCTCTTTTGGTCTCTCTCATGTTGACTCAAAAGACACATGTGTTCCCTTCTTCTAGGTGACCTTCCTTGATTGGGGAATGAAGAACAATTATGCATACATACATATGATATACATGAATTATCATACAGCATATTGACCCCGAGGAAAGCGAAGTCACCTCGTGCTTTGTGTTTTGTGTCTATTATCCTTGGGGTTATCTCACACTCGGGGGCAAAATCCTTGTGATAACATGCTCCTTTCTCATTTCTTATATGTATCACTACCTTAAAGCAATCTCCCCCGATGAGGCGTGTGCGATCGCTTTAACGTAGGGGGGCATACATCTCGTTCATATCTTTTCGAGATACTTGAAAATTTCTTGACAAATTTAGCTTTGCCTTGAAAATTTTTGATATCTTTCTTGCATGACTCATAGAGAGGGAACCTTACTACTGACAGTCATGGTTCTCCCTCATGATCTTCCCTTTTACTTTGTCAATCGAAGTCGTAAGATCCTTAGTCCACTGGGGGCTTGGTGTATCTTGCCTCCTTGACGTGGTGAAAGTTTTTCAATCTTGTTTCCTTGTACTTTACCGGAAGTATGAGCGTATGCTTATACTCCCCCTAAAGTGGGGGCTAAATGTAGCGTCCTAAAATTGCGACACTTGCAATTTCGACTGCATTTGGGTCGTCACGATGGCGGCACAACGTTGAACCTGAATGGAAACCCCGAAACCTGTTTACAACATCAAAAACTGCATTTTTCTGCACCCTGGCCTGATCCCTCCTTCCACCCTGTTGTTCGAGGAGGTGGGACCAGAGCCCCCAGCACCCTGGTCCTTCTGGACTAGGGTGCCTAGCGCCCTGGTCCCTGGCACTATTTTGGGCCCGGTCTCTTGTGGGGATCGGGTCTTTAAGTTTGCAAATTGGAAAATAATGTTTCCTAGTCGGCCTAAGGTCGGGAAAATCAGTCTAGCAGCCCTAATTGACTAGTATATAAACTAAATTTCCCCTCTCAAAAAGGAGGAGGACATATGTGTACAAGAGGCGAAAGCGCTAGGCAAACATTCAAGCATTCAAGCTTTCAAGCATTCCTTCAAGCAATTGAGCATTCTAAGTCTCCATTCAAGGCTAAGTGTTGCATTCAAGACAAGGATTCAACCATTGAAGAGGAGATCACATACAACATACAACATACTACATACATTACACCTTCGCATGTAGGAATACAAACATTCTTACAACAAGGTATCAGTACTTGTTTACATTACAAACATTTACATTTACAGCATTCTCATTTCTTGGTTAATTCCAAAACTGGGGTTTGACCTAAAGGCAAACCCCTCATCCCCAACCCCCCAATCGTCCTCTCTCTTCTGTGTGTAGGTTGTAGGTACGCGGCTGTAATTGAAGATCTGGAATCCTTGTGCAGAGACTAACAGATCCCCCTTCGTTTCGCGGATTTTTCGGAGGACCATGTGCACGCCGGGCGCCATCGTCCCATCAACTTTCGCTCAAATTTATAGAATAGCACCGTCTCGACATTTTACTACTAATTCCAGGTCCACAGCTTCATCCCATATCCCTATCTCTATTTATAAGCGAATCTTTCCTACTTTACATGCATTCCTAGTTCAATCTTTCTATCTACATTCTTTACAAAAGAGGGTATCCTTGATGTCTTAACCCTTGAAACTCATATAGAATTTTGAATGTAGAGGGTATCTACATTCTTTACATTTTGGTGAACCCGACGTGAACATCCTCATTCTGATTATTCATGGTTAGATCTGAAAATTTTGCTTCCTTAATTACATTTCTATGTTTGATCTTTTGAAAATTTTAGAGGTTGTTTGCATAAAAACCCTAAAATTTTCTTTTTAGTAATTAAACTTGTGAAATGTTTAATTGTTAATGCTTGTTTCAGATCTACCCTTCTATTGCAAATTGTCAATTCATATTTGTGCTTTAATTCTGAAAATTAAGTGGTTAAATGTCAAAACCCTAATTTTTCAGACCTTCTTGATTCAACCTTTGACTAATAATTTCACTAATCAAAACACCTCCAAATCAGCTGTAACTTTGGATTCCGCAATAAAATCGCAATATCTTTCATCCCTGAAAATTTGGAAAAAAGTTGCGAGGACCGTGTGCACCCCGAGCGCCATCGTCCCCGACATTTTTTCCAAAATTTTGGGATCTAGATCTTACTGTATCTTTTTGCTAAAATCCAGAATTTTGGTTGATTTTATCAATTTTAACACTTTCAAAATTAAAGTCAAAGTTGGTCTAGCGATTGCTTGGATTGAGGCTTCTAATCATTCAAAAATTGTTGAAATTGAAATTTGTCTCAAAATTGTGTTTCTTATAGTCCTAAATTTGAAAAGTGTGTTAGCATTCATTCAAATTTTCAGTGCTTTATTCAAATTTTTGCAGTTTGTGACTTTTGAAATTAGGTGTTTAATTGCGGCAACCTTGATTTCCACTTTCAAATTCGAATTTTGCATGAAATCGAGTCAACTTTTAATTTTCAAAACTTGCATTGCTTTTAGCATTCCCTCTAAAATCATAAAATTCAAAATTTCAGTTTCCCTCTCTTTTTCAAAATTCAAATTTCACATTTTTCAACAATCTTGGTAGGGTTCAATTTTGAGATTGCAACTTTAATTTGGCCTATCTACAGATCATAAAATCACTCAATTTTTTCAGATTAGCTTTAAAATCATCATAACTTTCATCCCTGAAAATTTTGAAAAAAGTTGCGAGGACCGTGTGCACTCCGTTCGCCACGGTCTCGGACATTTTTTCTGAAATTTTGGGAGATTGTCCTAATTGCATTTAAAAGCTTAAATCTAGGAGATTGGCTGGTTTTATTGAAATTTGCTACCTCTAAAATTCAAAATCTTTTCTCTCTCTTTAGTGCATGAGTTTTACAACAATAAGCCCTACTTACACTATTCCCGTTAGACGAAGCCTTAGAATTAAGTCTTTCCAAGGTGTGATTACTGAGTAGATGGAACCTAATTTGAATGGCCTTTTTAATGAGGACATGGGTAATTCCTCTAATCCGCTTAATGATGAAGAAGCTCTCCATGAGGTTTCTGTAGAATAACTTTCAAAATTGGATAACCAATTTGATGATTTTCAACAATGGATGTCTCAAGAATACTCCGATAGTCAAGCTCTTTCATTAATTGAGGGTCTAAAACGTATGGTTCAAAGTGATAAGAATGGAATTGATATTTTGCGTGGTATTGCACACATTGTGGATTCGAATGTGATGCCTATAAAGAGTTGTGCCGAAACTTTAGGTTATACACAACCTCCTACTCAAGTTGATCATTCTATTCCTTTGACAACTCCTATTGCTAATATACCTACTTTTACATCAAACATAATGACTACTTCAATACAAGATATTCCTCCTATGATCACTAGTCATGGGGGCAATCCTTCTTCTTCAATCAACCCTCTTCCTTCATTCAATCCAACTTCTTCATTCATTCCTTCAATGAGTGTTCCTATTATATCTCCACAAATGAACATGACGCAAGGGGGCAATTCATTTAACCCTTCCATTCCTCCTTGTAGTGTTCCTAATTTCCAATCATCTCCTATGACTAACTATCATAGTGTCCCACCACCTTACTCTCTACCTTCTTTCAATAACATAACACCTCCATCACAATCTAACATGTCTAACACAAACCCTTCGACTGAAGCGACCATTAACAATCTTGAACAAACTGTCTCTTCTTTACAGCAACAAATTGCCTCTATGAATCAATCTAAGTTTAGTGCGCCCACATTTGATGTTGCGAGCCCACTTTCTCTTGACATTGTTCGAGCTATCCCCCCTAAAGATGTTGAAATTCCGCATTTGGAGCTTTATAATGGTAAGGGTGATCCTCTAACACATGTTAAGACCTTTCAAACAATATGCACTGATTTTGCTTATGACCAAAGGTTGCTTGCAAAACTGTTTACTAGAACATTAAGAGATAAAGCCCTACAATGGTATTGCTCGTTGCCTTCTTATTCTATTACTTCTTTCGAACAACTTGCAAATGCTTTCATTCAACAATTTCAAAACAATATAAGTCCTAAACTCACTTTGATTGATTTAATGCATTGTAAACAAGGTGTTAAAGAAAAAGTGACTGATTTCATTGGTAGATATAAGCATTTGTATGCTCAAATTTCTTTTCCAGTGCCTGACAATGACATTCAAAGAATCTTTATTTCTAATTTACAAAAGATATTAGAGAAAAACTTCTGTTTTCTGAGTTTACTTCTTTCCAATAGTTGTGCGCAACTCTTCACAATTATCAACTTACTGTGAGTCAAATGGAACAAGCAAATCCTATGGCTCCGAGTGATAAGGGTGATAGTAGTCAACAACCATTTGGGAAGTTTAAACCGAACAAAGAGTCCATTAAATTCAATGAAAACATCATCAACAACAATGTGAATGCGGCATTAGGTGTGCCTCCTATTTCTAAGTTTTTCAAGAAAGAAAGAAAGTTCACTCCTTTGAATGAATCATTGCATAGTATTATGAATAAGTTATTGGAACAAAATGTGCTTACTCTTCCTCCTATAGGGCAATTAGACCCTACAAAGATTAATTCACCCTATTTTGATAACAAATCATTTTGTCAATTTCATCGTCATCCTAGGCATGATACTGAAAAATGCTTTGCTTTAAAGGTAAAAATTCAAGATTTGATTGATAATAATACTATCTTTGTTTCTAGTGTGAATGATAAAGGCAACACATCTGTAGCTCCTCCTAACCAAAATCTTAAGATTTTTACTGATCCATCGCCTTCTCATACCTCTAATGCGATTGATACTAATGATTCCTCTGTCTCACCTGATGATCTTGTGTCCATGACTCCGAATGTGATTAACTTTGTAGAGCAACAGAAAATCCCTAAAGAACCTTCCATCACCTTTGATTCTAGTGAAACTATCAAGGCACCTAATGGTCCTTTATATATAGTTGCAAAAGTCAAGAATACACCTTGCCGTGGAGTGCTTATTGATCCTTCTTGTATGGTTAATATCATTACTGAAGAATTTCTTTTTACTTTAAAATTGAATCAAGTGATCTATGACGAAACAAATGTGGTTGTGAAATTATTTGACGCATTTTCTTCTCCTGCAATTGGTTCTATTACATTACCTATTGATGTCCATAACAAATCCCTTGATGTGAGCTTTGCTATTATTCCATCTTTCGAATAATTTTGTGTGAAGCTAGGCTATCCTTGGCTATCTTCCATGAAAGCTATTGCTTCTCCTATTCATAAGTGTTTGAAATTTCCCGATAATGGTGAAGTTGTTACTGTCAATCATAGTCTCTTTAAACCAGCTGAAAGAACTTCTAGTGTTCCTATTGATTACTTTTGGCCTAAACAATTCCAATCTCTTCCTCCGCGAAGTGATCATCTTTTTAAATCTTATCAAAATTGGAAGAAAGATATGATCCTATCTCTAAGTGAACCTACAACACACAAACTTGACATTCCTATCGTTCCTTTGAAAGATAAAACTAATGTCTTTCCTCAAGAAGATTCCCAACCCATCCCTATGGATGTGACTATGCCTATATCTAATAAACTTCCTAAAAGTAGACCTATCCCTCCTCGTCATGATGGACTTGGTCTCCTTCCTAAACCAAATATTCCTCCCTTATATGGAGCAGTTCCTCCTCCTTCCTTTTATGGAGAGAAGAGACCTTCCTCTTCTCCTATTATTCAACCTAAGAGACCACGACCTAAACACCCAAGTGATAAGGATGACAACATTCCTCCTCCTCAATCTTCGCAACTTCCTACTAAGACTAGATGAAATCATTCTGCACGTGAACGCCGATGAAAGCGTCATCTTAGAGCTCAGGCAGCTGCTTCTCAAACTTTGCAATCCCCAAAAACACCTTCAACTAATATTATTCCATTTTCTCCTCAGCCGACGATTGAGCCGAAATCTCCTAAACATAAGATGCATGATGGTCTTGATCCTCTGCGACTTAAAGATCCTATTTTTATAAATCTTGATAATGATATAGATGA
Organism: Cryptomeria japonica; assembly: GCF_030272615.1. Classification (NCBI taxonomy): domain Eukaryota; kingdom Viridiplantae; phylum Streptophyta; class Pinopsida; order Cupressales; family Cupressaceae; genus Cryptomeria; species Cryptomeria japonica. Next base: position 215,164,994 of record NC_081405.1, on the reverse strand, counting down.
AAATGTTATTCATGGTGAAAATGTTACTCTTGTTCATTCTGATAGTGAATATGAATATGTTGATGTTGATAACCATCTATCTAACGAATTTTCTAAAGCACTTATCCTAGCTCCTAGACAAGAACACCGTGGCTTGGGGTATGAACATAGCCCTTGTTTGGATCTTGTGATAGCTCCATCTGCTGTGTTGGATGTTCCTCCTCTAGCATGTTTCCTACCTTCCCGAAATATTGATCAGCAAGATCGGGAGGTAGATGACGTGCTAGACTAGTTCATTAGCATAGCAGACTCTCTCCTCCTCTCTTTTGTTACTTCTTCTATGTGTTATTCTCATTCTTCTATTTGTGGTCCTAAGTGTTGTCTACTTGAGGACGATGCAAAACATTGAGATCTCTTTTGGTCTCTCTCATGTTGACTCAAAAGACACATGTGTTCCCTTCTTCTAGGTGACCTTCCTTGATTGGGGAATGAAGAACAATTATGCATACATACATATGATATACATGAATTATCATACAGCATACTGACCCCGAGGAAAGCGAAGTCACCTCGTGCTTTGTGTTTTGTGTCTATTATCCTGAGGCTTATCTCACACTTGGAGGCTAAATCCTTGTGATAACGTGCTCCTTTCTCATTTCTTATATGTATCACTACCTTAAAGCAATCACCCCCGATGAGGCGTGTGTGATCGCTTTAACGTAGGGGGGCATACATCTCCTTCATATCTTTTCAAGATACTTGAAAATTTCTTGACAAATTTAGCTTTGCCTTGAAAATTTTTGATATCTTTCTTGCATGACTCATAGTGAGGGAACCTTACTACTGACAGTCATGGTTCTCCCTCATGATCTTCCCTTTTATTTTGTCAATCGAAGTCGTAAGATCCTTAGTCCACTGGGGGCTTGGTGTATCTTGCCTCCTTGACGTGGTGAAAGTTTTTCAATGTTGTTTCCTTGTACTTTACCGGAAGTATGAGCATACGCTTATACTCCTGCTAAAGTGGGGGCTAAATGTAGTGTCCTAAAATTGCGACACTTGCAATTTCAACTGAATTTGGGTCTTCACGATGGCGGCACAACGTTGAACCTGAATAGAGACCCCGAAACCTGTTTACAAGATCAAAAACTGCATTTTTCTGCACCCTAGCCTGATCCCTCCTTGCACCCTGTTGTTCCAGGAGGTGGGACCAGAGCGCCCAGTGCCCTGGTCCTTCTGGACTAGGGCGCCCAGCGCCCTGGTCCCTGGCCCTATTTTGGGCTCGGTCTCTTGTGGGCATCGGGTCTTTAAGTTTGCAAATTGGAAAATAATCTTTCTTGGTTAGCCTAAGGTCGGGAAAATCAGTCTATTAGCCTTAACTGACAAGTATATAAACTACATTTCCCCTCTCAAAACGGAGGAGGACATATGTGTACAAGAGGTGAAAGCGCTAGGCAAACATTCAAGCATTCCTTCAAGCAATTAAGCATTCTAAGTCTCCATTCAAGGCTAAGTGTTGCATTCAAGACAAGGATTCAACCATTGAAGAGGAGATCACATACAACATACAACATACTACATACATTACACCTTCGCATGTAAGAATACAAACATTCTTACAACAAGGTATCAGTACTTGTTTACATTACAAACATTTACATTTACAACATTCTCATTTCTTGGTTAATTCCAAAACTGGGGTTTGACCTAAAGGCAAACCCCTCATCCCTAACCCCCCAATCATCCTCTCTCTTCTGTGTGTAGGTTGCAGGTACACGGCTGTAATTGAAGATCTGGAATCCTTGTGCAGAGACGAACAGATCCCCCTTCGTTTCGCGGATTTTTCGGAGGACCGTGTGCACGCCGGGCGCCATCGTCCCGTCAACTTTCCCTCAAATTTACAGAACAGCACCGTCTCAACATTTTACTGCTAATTCCAGGTCCACAGCTTCATCCCATATCCCTATCTCTATTTATAAGCGAATCTTTCCTACTTTACATGCATTCCTAGTTCAATCTTTCTATCTACATTCTTTACAAAAGAGGGTATCCTTGATGTCTTAACCCTTGAAACTCATATAGAATCCAATCTTGCATTGTGTGGGATTGGATCTTGTGGGTTTCAACCCCTCTTTTGAATGCAAAGTCTCCCCTAAGTGAAAACCATCAACCCTAGTGACTCCGCTTTCTCTCTCCTTGGAGTTGGGGAGGGGAGAACGACTAGGGTTCGATTTTTTCGCTTTACATTTTGGTGAACCCAACATGAACATCCTCATTCTGATTATTCACGGTTAGATCTGAAAATTTTGCTTCCTTAATTACATTTCCATGTTTGATCTTTTGCAAATTTTAGAGGTTGATTGCATAAAAACCCTAAAATTTTCTTTTTAGTAATTAAACTTGTGAAATGTTTAATTGTTAATGCTTGTTCCAGATCTACCCTTCTATTGCAAATTGTCAATTCATATTTGTGCTTTAATTTTGAAAATTAAATGGTTAAATGTCAAAACCCTAATTTTTAAGACCTTCTTGATTCAACCTTTGACTGATAATTTCATTAATCAAAACACCTCCAAATCGGCTGTAACTTTGGATTCCGCAATAAAATCACAATATCTTTCATTCCTGAAAATTTGGAAAAAAGTTGCGAGGACCGTGTGCACCCCGAGCGCCATCGTCCCCGACATTTTTTTCAAAATTTCGGGAGCTAGATCTTACTGTAATTTTTTGCTAAAACCCAGAATTTTGGTTGATTTTATCAATTTTAACACTTTCAAAATTAAAGTCAAAGTTGGTCTAGCGATTGCTTGGATTGAGGCTTCTAATCATTCAAAAATTGTTGAAATTGAAATTTGTATCAAAATTCTGTTTCTTACAGTCCTAAATTTGAAAAGTGTGTTAGCATTCATTCAAAATTTCAGTGCTTTATTCAAATTTTTGCAGTTTGTGACTTTTGAAATTAGGTGTTTAATTGCGGCAACCTTGATTTCCACTTTCAAATTCGAATTTTGCATGAAATCGAGTCAATTTTTAATTTTCAAAACTTGCATTGCTTTTAGCATTCCCTCTAAAATCATAAAATTCAAAATTTCAGTTTCCCTCTCTTTTTCAAAATTCAAATTTTACATTTTTCAACAATCTTGGTAGGGTTCAATTTTGAGATTGCAACTTTAATTGGGCCTATCTACAGATCATAAAATCACTCAATTTTTTCAGATTAGCTTTAAAATCATCATAACTTTCATCCCTGAAAATTTCAAAAAAAGTTGCGAGGACCGTGTGCACTCCGTTCGCCACGGTCCTGGACATTTTTTTCGAAATTTCGGGAGATTGTCCTGATTGCATTTAACAGCTTAAATCTAGGAGATTGGCTGGTTTTATTGAAATTTGCTACCTCTAAAATTCAAAATCTTTTGTCTCTCTTTAGTGCATGAGTTTTACAACAATAAGCCCTAATTACACTATTCCCGTTAGACGAAGCCTTAGAATTAAGTTTTTCCAAGGTGTGATTACCGAGGAGATGGAACCTAATTTGAATGGCCTTTTTAACGAGGACATGGGTAATTCCTCTAATCTGCTTAATGATGAAGAAGCTCTCCATGAGGTTTCTGTAGAACAACTTTCAAAATTGGATAACCAATTTGATGATTTTTGACAATGGATGTCTCAACAATACCCTGATAGTCAAGCTCTTACATTAATTGAGGGTCTAAAATGTATGTTTCAAAGTGATAAGAATGGAATTGATATTTTGCATGGTATTGCACACATTGTGGATTCAAATGTGATGAATATAAAGAGTTGTGCCGAAACTTTAGGTTATACACAACCTCCTACTCAAGTTGATCATTCTATTCCTTTGACAACTCCTATTGCTAATATACCTACTTTTACATCAAACATAATGACTACTTCAATACAAGATATTCCTCCTATGATCACTAGTCATGGGGGCAATCCCTCTTCTTCAATCAACCCTCTTCCTTCATTCAATCCAACTTCTTCATTCATTCCTTCAATGAGTGTTCCTATTATATCTCCACAAATGAACATGACGCAAGGGGGCAATTCATTTAACCCTTCCATTCCTCCTTGTAGTGTTCCTCCTTTCCAATCATCTCCTATGACTAACTATCATAGTGTCCCACCACCTTACTCTCTACCTTCTTTCAATAACATAACACCTCCATCACAATCTAACATGTCTAACACGAACTCTTCGACTGAAGTGACCATTAACAATCTTGCACAAACTGTCTCTTCTTTACAGCAACAAATTGCCTCTATGAATCAATCTAAGTTTAGTGTGCCCACATTTGATGTTGCGAGCCCACTTTCTCTTGACATTGTTCGAGCTATCCCCCGTAAACATGTTGAAATTCCCCATTTGGAGCTTTATAATGGTAAGGGTGATCCTCTAACACATGTTAAGACCTTTCAAACAATATGCACTAATTTTGCTTATGACCAAAGGTTGCTTGCAAAACTGTTTACTAAAACATTAAGAGATAAAGCCCTACAATGGTATTGCTCGTTGTCTTCTTATTCTATTACTTCTTTCGAACAACTTGCAAATGCTTTCATTCAACAATTTCAAAACAATATAAGTCCTAAAGTCACTTTGATTGATTTAATGCATTGTAAACAAGGTGTTAAAGAAAAAGTGACTGATTTCATTGGTAGATATAAGCACTTGTATGCTCAAATTTCTTTTCCAGTGCCTGACAATGACATTCAAAGAATCTTTATTTCTAATTTACAAAAAGATATTAGAGAAAAACTTCTGTTTTTGGAGTTTACTTCTTTCCAACAGTTGTGCACAACTCTTCACAATTATCAACTGACTGTGAGTCAAATGGAACAAGCAAATCCTATGGCTCCCAGTGATAAGGGTGATAGTAGTCAACAACCATTTGGGAAGTTTAAACCGAACAGAGAGTCAATTAAATTCAATGAAAACATCATCAACAACAATTTGAATGCGGCATTAGGTGTGCCTCCTATTTCTAAGTTTTTCAAGAAAGAAAGAAAGTTCACTCCTTTGAATGAATCATTGCATAGTATTATGAATAAGTTATTGGAACAAAATGTGCTTACTCTTCCTCCTATAAGGCAAATAGACCCTACAAAGATTAATTCACCCTATTTTGATAACAAATATTTTTGTCAATTTCATCGTCATCCTGGGCATGATACTGAAAAATGCTTTGCTTTAAAGGGAAAAATTCAAGATTTGATTGATAATAATACTATCTCTGTTTCTGGTGTGAATGATAAAGGCAACACATCTGTAGCTCCTCCTAACCATAATCTTAAGATTTTTACTGATCCATCGCCTTCTCAAACCTCTAATGCGATTGATACTAATGATTCCTATGTCTCACCTGATGATCTTGTGTCCATGACTTCGAATGTGATTAACTTTGTAGAGCATCAGAAAATCCCTAAAGAACCTTCCATCACCTTTGATTCTAGTGAAACTATCAGGGCACCTGATGGTCCTTTATATATAGTTGCAAAAGTCAAGAATACACCTTTCCGTGGAGTGCTTATTGATCCTTCTTGTATGGTTAATATCATTACTAAAGAATTTCTTTTTACTTTGCAATTGAATCAAGTGATCTATGACGAAACAAATGTGGTTGTGAAATTATTTGACGCATTTTCTTCTCCTACAATTGGTTCTATTACATTACCTATTGAGGTCCATAACAAATCCCTTGATGTGAGCTTTGCTATTATTCCATCATCCGAACAATTTCGTGTGAAGCTAGGCTATCCTTGGCTATCTTCCATGAAAGCTATTGCTTCTCCTATTCATAAGTGTTTGAAATTTCCCCATAATGGTGAAGTTGTTACTGCCAATCATAGTCTCTTTAAACCAGCTGAAAGAACTTCTAGTGTTCCTATTGATTACTTTTGGCCTAAACAATTCCAATCTCTTCCTCCGCGAAGTGATCATCTTTTTAAATCTTATCAAAAGTGGAAGAAAGATATGATCCTATCTCTAAGTGAACCTAGAACACCCAAATTTGACATTCCTATCGTTCTTGAGAAGGAAGTTCTTCCTTTGAAAGATAAAACTAATGTCTTTCCTCAAGAAGATTCCCAACCCATCCCTATGGATGTGACTATGCCTATATCTAATAAACTTCCTAAAAGTAGACCTATCCCTCCTCGTCATGATGGAGTTGGTCTCCTTCCTAAACCAAATATTCCTCTCTTATATGGAGCAGTTCCTCCTCCTTCCTCTTATGGAGAGAAGAGACCTTCCTCTTCTCCTATTATTCAACCTAAGAGACCACAACCTAAACACCCAAGTGATAAGGATGAGAACGTTCCTCCTCCTCAATCTTCGCAACTTCCTACTAAGACTAGATGAAATCGTTCTCCACGTGAATGCCGACGAAAGTGTCATCTTAGAGCTCAGGCAGCTGGTTCTCAAACTTTGCAATCCCCAAAAACACCTTCAACTAATATTATTCCATTTTCTCCTCAGCCGACGATTGAGCCGAAATCTCCTAAACATAAGATGCATGATGGTCTTGATCCTCTGCAAGTTAAAGATCCTATTTTTATAAATCTTGATGATGATATAGATGAAAATGTTATTGATGATGAAAATGTTACTCTTGTTCATTCTGGTAGTGAATATGAATATGTTGATGTTGATAACCATCTATCTAACAAATTTACTAAAGCACTTATCCTAGCTCCTAGACAAGAACACCGTGGCTTGGGGTATGAACATAGCCCTTGTTTGGATCTTGTGATAGCTCCATCTGCTGTGTTGGATGTTCCTCCTCTAGCATGTTTCCTACCTTCCCGAAATATTGATTAGCAAGATAGGGGGGTAGATGACGTGCTAGACTAGTTCATTAGCATAGCAGACTCTCTCCTCCTCTCTTTTGTTACTTCTTCTATGTGTTGTTCTCATTCTTCTATATATGGTCCTTAGTGTTGTCTACTTGAGGACGATGCAAAACATTGAGATCTCTTTTGGTCTCTCTCATGTTGACTCAAAAGACACATGTGTTCCCTTCTTCTAGGTGACCTTCCTTGATTGGGGAATGAAGAACAATTATGCATACATACATATGATATACATGAATTATCATACAGCATACTGACCCCGAGGAAAGCGAAGTCACCTCGTGCTTTGTGTTTTGTGTCTATTATCCTTGGGCTTATCTCACACTTGGGGGCTAAATCCTTGTGATAACGTGCTCCTTTCTCATTTCTTATATGTATCACTACCTTAAAGCAATCACCCCCGATGAGGTGTGTGCGATCGCTTTAACATAGGGGGGCATACATCTCGTTCATATCTTTTCAAGATACTTGAAAATTTCTTGACAAATTTAGCTTTGCCTTGAAAATTTTTGATATCTTTCTTCCATGACTCATAGTGAGGGAACCTTACTACTGACAGTCATGGTTCTCCCTAATGATCTTCCCTTTTACTTTGTCAATCGAAGTCGTAAGATCCTTAGTCCACTGGGGGCTTGGTGTATCTTGCCTCCTTAACGTGGTGAAAGTTTTTCAATGTTGTTTCCTTGTACTTTACCGAAAGTATGAGCGTACGCTTATACTCCCGCTAAAGTGGGGGCTAAATGTAGCGTCCTAAAATTGTGACACTTGCAATTTTGACTGCATTTGGGTCTTCACGATGGCGGCACAACGTTGAAACTGAATGGAGACCCCGAAACCTGTTTACAACATCAAAAACTGCATTTTTCTGCACCCTGGCCTGATCCCTCCTTGCACCCTGCTGTTCCAGGAGGTGGGACCAAAGCGCCCAGCGCCTTGGTCCTTCTGGACTAGGGCGCCCAACACCCTGGTCCCCCAGGACCATGGCGCTCAGCGCCCTTGTCTCTGGCCCTATTTTGGGCCCGGTCTCTTGTGGGCATCGGGTCTTTAAGTTTGCAAGTTGGAAAATAATGTTTCCTGGTCGGCCTAAGGTTGGGAAAATCAGTCTATCAGCCCTAATTGACAAGTATATAAACTACATTTCCCCTCTCAAAAAGGACGAGGACATATGTGTACAAGAGGCGAAAGCGCTAGGCAAACATTCAAGCATTCCTTCAAGCAATTGAGCATTCTAAGTCTCCATTCAAGGCTAAGTGTTGCATTCAAGACAAGGATTCAACCATTGAAGAGGAGATCACATACAACATACAACATACTACATACATTACACCTTCGCATGTAAGAATACAAACATTCTTACAACAAGGTATCAATACTTGTTTACATTACAAACATTTACATTTACAGCATTCTCATTTCTTGGCTAATTCCAAAACCGGGGTTTGACCTAAAGGTAAACCCCTCATCCCTAACCCCCCAATCGTCCTCTCTCTTCTGTGTGTAGGTTGCAGGTACGCGGCTATAATTGAAGATCTGGAATCCTTGTGCAGAGACAAACAGATCCCCCTTCGTTTCATGGATTTTTCGGAGGACTGTGTGCACGCCGGGCGCCATCGTCCCGTCAACTTTCGCTCAAATTTATAGAACAGCACCGTCTCGACATTTTACTGCTAATTCTAGGTCCACAGCTTCATCCCATATCCCTATCTCTATTTATAAGCCAATCTTTCCTACTTTACATGCATTCCTAGTTCAATCTTTCTATCTACATTCTTTACAAAAGAGGGTATCCTTGATGTCTTAACCCTTGAAAATCATATAGAATCCAATATTGCATTGTGTGGGATTGGATCTTGTGGGTTTCAACCCCTCTTTTGAATTTAAAGTCTCCCCTAAGTGAAAACCATCAACCCTAGTGACTCCCCCTTCTCTCTCCTTGGAGTTGGGGAGGGGAGAACGACTAGGGTTTGATTTTTCCGCTTTACATGGTCTAAATTTGATTCAACGTTGTATTAAAAAAAATGTTGGAAATCATATGTATTTAATAGCCATAAGGACGAACATAATGTATTCAGTTAGTCTCATTTTAAGGTTCATGGAGTCTCGAAAAGTCCCTCATTGGCGAGTAGCGAGAAGCATTTTAAAATATGTCAATGGAACAACAAACTATGGAGTTATATACTTAATGTCAAATGATTTCAAGCTGATAGGATACACTAATAATGATTGTGTAGGTTGCTTATGTGAAAGGAAAAGTTATTTAGGTTATGTTTCTAATTTTAGATTAAGTGTAGTGTCATGAGATTCAAAGAAATAGCCAATTGTCACTCTTTCATATTCTAAAGTAGAGTATGTAGCAACTACAACGACAACGTGTCAATAAATATTGTTGAGAAGAATGTTGAAAGATTTTAAGAATGAACAACAAGAGCTAACAAAGATCTATTGTACCAACAACTCAGTTATAGCACTATCAAAGAATTGATTATATTTATAAAAGGAGTTAACATATTGACACATGATATATTTGCATTAAAGAACTAATCAATAGTGGAGAAATATTTTGCTAACATTATAGGTCTGAATACCATGTTTTAGAGATCTTCACTAAACCAATAGGAAGGGAAATCTTTTTATATTGAAGAGGCAACTTTGGTATCATATGTGGTAGTTGTGATTTAGGAGGAGTGTTGGGAATTAATTCTAATGACCATAATTTTTCACCTCCCATTATTCTTCTCCTTATCCCTCAGTTTACTATCCTTTCCCTATCACTCATAGGTTAGAGACTTTACTTCTCTAGCTCAACCTTATACTTTTCCTTCATTTTGAATGGAAAGAAGACAATTTTAAATTAAGAAAATTGGAATGAAATATTTTTAGAATTTGGCTACAATGCAATTTAAATGCATTCTAATATTCTTATTTTTTATGTCATTACTTTTATTGCTAGGAGAAAAATTGAATAGGATATATACATAAGTTGAGGAAATTTTTTAGTGCAATGAAAAATAAAACAAAGGAATTGTGGTAGCAACAATAGGGAAATGCCCCAAAAAGAGGGTTTGCAATTTTTTGAGCAAGAAACCTGTAATGCCCTAACAAGGAAACCTAGAATATATGAGAGAAATAGAGAGAGAAATAGAAGGAATTTTTTTCTGAATTAATTGAGCTAAATATATGAATCATAAGAAATAAGTAAAGCTTAAACCCCGAGATTAGGTCAACTTGTTAATACACAACACTCACATGTAAAAGGCTTAATAACTAATACTTAAATGAACATGAGGAAAGGGCACCAAAACCATACAAAATTTTTACAAACTTTATTAGGATCACACAAGACCATTCCCTAAGTTATAAGATATGATTAAAAAATTTAAACTAACTACTATGTCCTAGGTGTCACCGATAATCTCTAACAAGCACATACTCACACATGGGTGCAATATACACCATCTGAATTCACCCTAAACCAACACAAGACACCTTTATGGTTTCCAAACACTATCATATTTGAAACACAACTAATAATATTCAAAATGAGCTTCCAAGGCCCCAAAATATGTAATTGACTCAACTAAAGGACTAGGGAACCCAAACAAGAAATAGGCACCAAGAAAGGACAAATGCATGCTTAGATGATACTATCATATTCCATCAATATTCCCAGCTCATGCTAGTTTCAAAAAACTACATTTCACTCCTCAAACTATACTTTTATCATTTAGAATTGATAACCCCTCATTGTTGACCTCTTACTGTGGATTTGTCCTAAGCAATGAGCTTCCTAGTTGGAAAAATTAGTTTGCTTGAAAACCCCAAACCCCTTGGTGAACCAAAAATATAAATAGAACACTTGAATCTAGAGAATTAAATAAAAAATAAAGAGACAAGGCATGCAAAGTTTTTGTAGGTCATTAGGTGAGACCTACAAGGCTAGTCAAGAATTGGGTGAGCCCTAAACATATTCAGTTCACCCTAAGATTCCCCAAACCAATACTAATTCTCTTATTTATATCCAAATCCACTAAAACCCACATTAGGACATGTTGGAATGCTTTTAGGATTGTCCCAAATGAATTTTAAATGACTCCAAACTCCACTAAACTACAACAAAATGAACAACACATGAAAACATTAGGAGAGGAAAAAATCAGTCTCTGAGACTAGTGAAGATGCATATAGATTAATTGTAGAGCACCAATCAAACTATTCCTACAATATATCCATAATGCAACAAGAATTATTAAGCATACAATGACATAGTTTGTACTTGATCCTAACCTTGGTGCACATAAAGCTACAATAATCCATTTTATTACATTTTAAATACATTAATATCCTCTTAGAATGTTCAATATATATATAATTAATGTTTACAATTCTTATTTCAATATAAAAATCATTACTGTAACTTTGCAAGAAATGAAAGAATGAGTATATTCAAGTGATGAGGAATGTGGAAGAGCTCTCAAAGATAATCATAAACCAAGTCCACCAGTCCCCAATGGCGGTTTTCAATTTCATCTGACCATATGGAACCCTTAGGTCCACCACTCCATTGTACTTGTGGAGATAATCACACAACCCATACAATAACACAAAGCATACAAGGGGGATAGTAGACTCAAAGAATAACGTAACATCAATGATGAAGGTAGTACCAAGTGGTGAATCCATATAGGGTCACTAATTAAATCTACATAGGGGTTGATTATTAGAGATGACAAAATAGGAGTTTCATTGCATATCTCAAAGTGATGGCTCATGAGGAACCAAGTAGTCCTCTCATCAAGATGAGGAGACTCAACCATGCAAAATCAACACCCAACAGTGTGATATTGAAAATGAATGTGTTTCATTGCATAATGGAAGACAGGATTTTTGGTGATACCATATACTAAGTTATTTTCACAACATGCAATAGTTGGAATATTTAATTTTTTATTTAAATCTACAATAATTCTCCTTAAGGATATTTCTTGACAAGAGGCTCAATTTGTAGTAGTATCCTTAGCTTCAATTGAGGATAAAGGCATCATTGATTATTTCTATTTTGAAGACCAAGAAATTACATTATACCTAAACTAAACATGTATCCATAAGTTCTTTTCGCATCATCAATAGAACCATCCCAATTACTTGTCATACACACAATTAAACAAAAATAATTTGTATGTGCATGTAAAATTCAAAAGCTACTCATACCACAAACATAACTTAGAACTCTTTTCATTACATAAAAAACAACTTTACTTGGATATTTCATCTATTAGTTATCAAATATATTATATTTTATCTAGTAACTGTTAAGTATATAAGGCTACCAACTCGACCCTTGTACAATTTTGCATTTACATTTTTATAATGTTAAATAATTGTCAATAAAAAAGTTCCCTACACCTTAGTAGAATGTTATCGCAGGGAGGAAGAGTAGAAAAATAATGTATATGGAAAAAAACATGTTGAACGAATTTTTTTTACCTAGTTAATATTGGGCTAAAGTAGAATCTTATGTGATATATGTCTTAAACAAGAGTCCAATGAAAGTGTAAAAGATAGGATCCCACAAGCACACAATATTATGCAACATAGTCTATCCTTTTTCAATAAATTTGGATGTGTTACATTTGTATATGTGTCAAAGGAAACAAGAAGCAACTGAGATGACAAATGTGAGAAGTGCATCTATATCGGCTATTGTGAACAATCAAAATCTTGTAAGTTGTTTAATCCCATCACTAAGAACGTTATTATTAGTAGAGATGTTGTATTTCAAGAAGAAGAAGCTTGGGATGCAAGTATAGATAAAATAATTAAAGGTATCACAACAATACCTCATAGTAAACAAGAAGGAAAAGGAAAAGGAAATCAAGATGATAAATATAGTATGCAAGAGGCTACTCCATCAAGAAGTCTGCAAGAAGATAATTCAAAAATGTCTTGAACAAGGTGAATCATTGAGCCACTTTTTTCCTAATTCATAAGTAATGATTCTAATCCTACTCTTTTATCATTGAGATAAAAAATTATAGGTAATAAAACTATTAGTTTGCAAGAAATTTATGATCAAGGAGAAGGAATATATTTGCAATCAGATTTTGCTTCATTTGCTCATGATTGTCTATATTTTCATGATGAAATTAAACAACATTGAATTAATGTTATAGATGATAAAATGGAATCTGTTGAAAAGAATGACACATGAGAGTTAGTAAATTTGCCTAAAAGAAAATATTTTATATGTATCAAATGGGCTTAGAAGACATATGGTAAATACAAATGGAGATGTAGAAAAGTATAAGGCAAGGTTAGTAGCTAATGGATTTGCACAACAATATGAATTTAATTATAAGAAAATATTTGATGTTGTTATTTTGGAAGTAAAATTGGTTTATGTGAATACTAAAGAGCAGATTGCAGATATTTTTACTAAGTCTTTGCCTAAGGAAGCTTTTGAATATCTCAAAAAATAGCTTGGGGTAATACCCTCACCGGTAGAGACTTAGATAGTTGGAGATTGGCATCAGGCCAACAGAATTAACAGAGAAATCTTTTTCTAGCTTTCATGAGGTGAGCTACTTCTCAGGGGGAGTAGTTGGTATTTTGTAATAATTTCTATGAACTATTGTATTTGGGTTTGTATTGCTTTGCCATTTGATGTCAAAGGGTGAGAGATATTATGGAAAAACACATTACCCTTTGGGAGATTATTCATTGGGGGAGAGATTGCTACTCTTTGTATCCGTTTTTTGATTTCTAGATAATAATCTCTTCGGGAGATTGTTGGTTTTTGGTTTTTGGCATTTCTACTTTGGCACTTAGATGGTTTTTCCATCATGTGTTGCCATCAATGCCAAAGGGGGACATTGTTGGTATTTTGGATGTGTTGCATTGGTTTTGTCATTGATGTCAACACTTGTTATCACTTGTCAACACCTATCAGCACTTGGAGATATTTGGTTATGTTCACCGCATGTTCTATGACTTATGCACAGTCACCGGTATTTGGTTCACTGACAGGTTATATTGTTCACCGGAACTTGGAATGACTTGAAGGATACTTGGTTATGTCAAAGACATTATTTGATCACTTGGTTTTGCCAATTTGGTTATTGGTCTAATCGGGTTTGCATATTTGCTATTACTGGCAAATAGGTCTAGGTTATGGACTGGCAAGCATTATCTATTCCTAATCAGCACGACACGTTATGAAGAGGTTTTGTTTATTGATTATTATTGTAAATGCATTGAGCCAACATAATGCATTGCATATTGATTCATTTGTAATTGATTTAATTGTAATATTATTTGTAAGCTGGCCTACACAGTTGGTCTTCGGTTTTGGTATATATGTAAGATCTCATTTGTGAGACTGATATGGGAATGTAAGGAAGTGCGAATAAGGTATATGCGAATACAAGCAAAGATATACACATAGACATCATTTGAAGATTGAAGGAAGGTTTTGAGAGGATAAACAAAGCTTAACCGGTATTGAATCCAGCATATGAAGACGTTATTTTTATAAGTACATCATCATTGGATTTAACCATCCAATGGTAGTCAGTGTGACTCCCATCTTGTGATTGAGCAGCAAGCTCTAGGCAGTTGGTCTTTCTACATGTGAAAACCCCATATTGTACACACATATTATCTGCAGTAGTATCATCTGACTATGGGTAAGGTTTCCCATCATGGTTTTTCCCCTTACAGGGTTCCCACATACAAATAACTGTGTTATGTGTTGTGGATGTTATTTGTCTTTTTGTTTCATGCATTAAACTTTACCGATACTATAATTAACTGTTAAACTATCTACTGGCATTAAAGTTTGGTTTATCGGCATTAAGCATTAAGTTTGGTTAAGTTATATTTGGATTGAAATTAATAGGCAGCTGATTCACACCCCACCCTCCCCCATCTCAGTTGCCTTTGGGACCTAACATTTGAATCTATAGAAAGACTTCATATAGTTAGAATGGTATTGGCAATTGTAGGTCAAAAAAATTGGAATGTCTACAAAATGGATGTAAACTTAGTCTTCTTGAATGATTTTCTAGAATAAGAAGTGTATGCGCAACAACCACTTGGATATGAGGTCAATGCATATGAAAACAAGGTATACATGTTCAAGAAGAGAGTCTATGGACTTAAGGAGGCACCTAGAGAATGATATAGCCAAATAGATTCATACATGGTAAATAATGGATTGAATAGAAGTAAGAGTGAGCCTACACAATACACGAAGGTCAACAAGAAAGAAAAATAAAATTATCTTATTGTGTAGCAGCACATTTGGGTGTGTGTTTATAGTCTTTGTCCACTTGCATTTTTCATCTTATAAATTTGATTTTATAAGAGACATATCCTTTACTCCTAATTGAATACAAGCTTAAGAATTGTCATTAAGATTATAGAATATTATCAAACAATTAAATTTTTTTTATTGCTTACAACCCATATTATTTTTATGCCTAATCATTGATTCTTGTTTGTCAATAATAGACATCTATCACTAAACTAATTATATTGATATGTCTCAAAGTTAACTTTCATTAAAAAATATCTAAGGAATGATCAAAACTTTATTGATAAATAATTGCTATTTGTTGAGAATGTTTACCTCACAAAAACTTCAGTAGATCTACAATATAAGAGATGAGCTTGAGTTTGAGTTTGAGTGCAAGATTATCGTTTATCGCAAAGATAAGACATTATAAAAAAGAGGTTTGATTTCAGTTTAGAATCAAACTTATCAGACATACCTTTAAATATTTCCATTAAACAAAAAGAAATCAGTAACTTATGCACTCAATACCTGGAAAGCATCTAAAGTAAAAAATATAAGATATGTATAGAAAAATAATAAAACCAAAGAGGCAACGAAATATCTAGAGGCAATAAAGGAAACGCGTGATGTCACCAGTGATGTCAACAATAGGACATAGATTGAACTAATTCAGTTGACAACGAGGATTTGATAAGTGTAATAAAGAAATGGAACTAATCTGTGAGTGGGTTTCATCTGACTCGGAAGCAGAATGCACCACCAATATTTTGAGGATCCTCTAGGTAAAGAATTCATTGAGCATTTTCCTTTTTTAAAAGCAAAAGCATTCTTGTAGACTGTGACTGGGTAGCAAATGTACAGCTTTTCTCAAAATTAAAACCCACTATCATTCAGACTATTATCTGCTATCACGCCTCCTTTTATTTTGCCCTAATTCATATAGTTTTTTTAATTTAACAAACTATTTCTGTCACTTTCTTAGAATTATATGTCGGCCTTCTGAATCATGGGGAATACGGAGTCCACACAGAATTTTGTGGATAAAACGAACTGTTAAGACTATAAATGGAAACAAAACGTGTCCAGAGGCTGAATTGATATTTGACAATGGGAATCGACCAGTCACGAGTATAGTTTAGTAGTCTAATTAACTTATTCTTATTGTTTCAGTGATTCTCGGCATATGTGTGTTTTGATAGAATTGATATGACACTATCGTGGATAATTTAAGGATAATAATAAAAATTTTAATCTCATTTTGGTGTAACACTCAGAGAATCGAATACAATGTCAGACAGAAGTGCTGGCAGTTTGAAGAAAGGAGAACGCAACAAAGGGACCTGGACTTTTGAGGAGGATATTCGACTTATTTCCTATATCACCTTCAATGGCGAAGGGCGTTGGGAATTTCTAGCCAAAGCATCAGGTATGTATGTTGAGTTTACTTAAACTCTCAAATACCAAGCTGTAGAAAATTTATCTAATTTGTTTGGAAATGAAGCAGGGCTAAACAGAAGTGGTAGGAGCTGCAGGCTGAGATGGGTGAACTACCTTAGTCCTGATCTCAATCACACCAACATGACTCCCCAGGAAGAACGTTTGATTGTTGATCTCCATGCTCGTTGGGGAAACAGGTATAAACTCGATTCATCATATGCGTTTTGTTGCTTAATTTTTCTGTGATACATTAAATGAACGTTTTGTATGTATGATTTTTCAAGTTCAGGTGGTCTCGGATTGCAGAGAGTTTACCAGGCAGGACAGACAATAGAATCAAGAATTTTTGGAAAACCCATCTCAAGAAAAAAATTCTACATAAAGGAAATGCTGGCGACAAAGTACATCTTGAGAGTTCAATTCATTCTTCCTCTCTCCCATCTTCATCTACGACAGGAGCACAACATCAAAGTGCTATTAGTTCGTTTCAACCAAATCCTATTACATTTATGACTAACGAGTTTCAATCTGAAGCCCAAAATGCTGCTGCTCCGAATGGTGTCCAATTTATACCAGCTTTGGCGCAGGAAGAATATTCAACCGATTTAGCTTACAACTTCTCGGGGGATCTTTTCAGCTCTGAATTTTCTACCGATTTAGCTTACACTCCTTCGCCAGAGGCCTTCTCCAATAGAGAGTTTTATTTTGATGAATTATGGAACATGGATCAGTAAATCCATTACTTCTTCAATTCAGCAGATCTAAGCTCCTGTAATTACTTTTCTCTTCTATCTAAGATGGTTCTGACATATAACTTTTGACTTTTTAATGCTGTAAATTTTATAATATAGCATGAGATCAAAGATAATTAATTGTATGTAATGTAGGAAGGATATGTTTTAGAGTACGTTCGTCTTATAGTAATTATTTTTACCCAAAACGGAAAGCAGTGACTGGCTAAAATAGAATTATATTTTTTATAATAGCAAATATTACACAGTAATATATTCTGTAAATTGTTTCAATAGCGTACTCCGTCTAAATAAGAGAAATGGCCTACTGCAAAAACAAATTGCCACAGGATTCCATCACCCATCACCATTTCAAGTAGCCTCTTACAATAAACTACGTTTTATAGTTTACTCAAAGCAGAAACCTTTTTTGTATTTTTAGTATATATTGCTATCATAAAATGAAAACAATAACCACATTTTGTATGTGATTTTGGGTGGGGTGTATAAATTGGTCTGTTAGATACTAAATGTTTATTTTATGAACTGTGATAGAGGTTTTCTTCCCAAGGTTCTTTCCTCCTGTATGATAGTAATATATAATGAAAATGTCCCTTCCATTTAAATTAATTATCTAGTTTCAATCAGCCATCCAGTATTTAAAATGAATAGAGACATCATTATCCTTTATGTATTATAAATGTATTATATTAGATATTTGGTGCATTCTTTCCTCAAACACACTTTATTATTTTTATATGTTTTCTAAATAAGTAAGAGCCTTTTCATATCATTCAAAATTACTGCAGATTGAACTTAAACACATATATTAATACCTATATTTTTCCTTAATAAATAAAGTACTTATGAACTTAGAAAATTACTTTAAATAATGTTTAATCCCTATTTATAAAGAGATAGCTTTAAGAAACCACTCCTTTCCCATTTCTCTCATCTTTTGTTCACAAGAAAAATATTTTCCTAGAGTTTCCTTTAATTTCTGTTCATAAGAAAATGATATAAAATCTTGATTAATATTTCATTTCTTTAAAAAATCTTAATTTTATTGACATTTTAAATATTTCAATATACATTTTTAGCAAATCTAGTATCTTGGTAAATAATAGAATTTTTTTTTAATTATCATGTCAAATAGATCTATTAAAATAAAATAATCTTATGTAAAAGTAGGCATTCTAAGGTACAAATGATTGATGGGTTAAAGAGGTAGGATCTATAATATTTATTTTTCATCATTGATTTAAAATATAAGCTAGCAACCTCATTGTATTCCATAAAATAAAATATTACCTCATTGAATTCAAGTGTTTTAGATTACATAACTTAAATTTAAATGAATTTAATATAATCATGTATTCAATAATGTGATAGATTTTTTTGGGTAAAATTTTTATTAAAATAAATACTTTGGTAATGTAAATAAGACTAAAATTAAAGCTAGTAAGAATGTGGTGATTTAGATCACCTTAGAACTTGAACTATTAGCCAAAATTTGATTCCAAATTTCAAATATTAGCCAATTACAAATTATTCACCACTAAAAAGATCACTATAGGAGATACTTATATAGTTGCATTCACCAATGCTAAACTATTGTAATTTTTTTAATATTTTATTTATTTTAGGCACAAATTCTTCTTAATTATTTCATAATGAATCTATATACCAAATACAAATATTGCACTACCTAAGTCCATCATATCAAAATTTCTAGATATAATTAAGTCTTGAGTTCCCTAATTACTATTTTACTATTCCTAATGGTAAACATGTCATCAACATATAGAATATTGATTAAAACATGATCACTAAGGCCAAAGAAACATAATGATCATCTAAGCTTCTTAGGAAATTCAATTCTAATGCATGTAGATCAAAAATATGATACCACATAATTAGTGTACCAAATCTTATTTCTCTTTTGATTGAAATATCTCAGCCTAATTCATATAAAATTATTTCTCTATCTTTTGCATGCAAGAATTGTTGAACACACATTAGGACTCACAAGGGGGATGAATTAGTCCAGACCTAATACTTTAACTTTATTATTTAATCCTCAAACTCTTTAACCTTATTCTTACCAGCAACAATAAAAGATATAACAATGAAACACCATGCACAAGAGAACACTATATTTACATTGAAAACCCAAATAAGGAAAAGCCACGATGAGAGTCAACACACAATATATGAAATGATTACAATATAGTGTTAGGATCACTACCAAGTAAGAACACTTCTTTGTGAAGGACTTGTAGGCTAGAGTGCACAACCCTAGGGAAAGATACAAAGCTTGCAATCTAAAGATCACCTCTCCAGAGCAAAATAGAAATAAATATAGGAATCAACAACATGAAGACCTTTAGTAATACAACCTCTGACAATCTCCAAACATGAAGATGCCCTTCAACCTTTGTCTCAAGTGACCAACTCCACATCCATCACAACACACTAATATAGGACCACAATTGACCTCTACAACTGATATAGTCATGTAGGTGCAACACACACATTGATCCACTCACGCTCACTCACACATCCACACACTTTTTCTTCAACATCAATTTGATCATCTATATGTACCATCTTTTTATTGCAAACATCAATTAGGTAAACCAACATAGAGGAAAAGCATGGGTCTTATCAAATCAGCCACCAAAATATAATTGTTTTGAAAGCGTTCCAAACTAGGAGATAGAGAGGACCTAAAACATCTTAACACTTATTTCCAAGAAAGTAGAAATAATTCACATTCTATTTATCATCCTCCAATGTTCGACAACAAGGTAACGTGTGGGAATACCAAGCACCTTCCCACAGATCAGCCCACACGTTACCTAATATGGATCCCCACACTCCTAGGTAGGACCCAAAAATAATGAAACACAAACTTCTAAGAAAACAGAGACATCCAAGGATTCATTGCACACAAGGAACCCCACTACTCAACTAAATTGAAGCAACTACCCTAAAACACGGATTCCAATCACTATGCTTCTTTATATAGACCATTTAACATCATGTGAAGCACACTATAGGCAGCGTTTTGTTTAACTATTAAGCTTTTCATGTCTATTTTTAATTTTGACGTTTTTGTAAAGAATTTTTTATCCCTTCAAAACCTTTTTTCCATAATCAAAAACATCTTTAATAATTTTTCTTTTACTATTTTTATTAATATTTAATATTTAATTATTATAAATATTACAAAATAACAACATTAAATTATATCTTATATTCATCTATCTTATAACTAGAATTAAAATTAAATTCACAATATTCTTTTTACTCTTCTCATGGCAGTAATTTTTTTCAATAAGATTCTTAAACCTCGTTATAATTCATGCTCGACGATAGAAAATGCCGATATAATTGGCGAACACCTTTAACTCATGAATGCAAGTGGTTAAGTTACATCTGCAGTAGTTTTTGAATGATATAAAAAGAATTCTACTTATTTGAAAATCTTTAAAAAGCAATAATGGGTGATTGAGGATTGAGGATTCGTTGAGTGGAACTGACATTTCCTTTACAGTGGAAGAATATATTTGTATAGATCAGTATTTTTGTTTCAGGATGGCAATATAAAAAAATAGTCTAAAGGGAATCTACAAAATAGGTTTCTGTTTTCAGTAAACCATAAAATGTTATTTATTATAAAATGCTTTTTGAAATCATGATGGGTGATAGAATAAAATAGAATCCTAGGGGACAGCTCTTTCTTCTTTGTGGTAGTGAGCTATGAATCATATGAACATAGCTTTTACACCTGTCACATTTGCTATTTAAAAAAACACTATTCTATTTTAACCAGCCGTTTCTTTTGCTTTTGGGTAAAAGTAACTACCGTATTTAACGTATTTTGAAATTTACAGGATTAAAATCTCCTACACTAAATGTGTGAGGATATTTTTAGTCTTATGAGAACAACCTTAAGTAAAATAAAAAAGGACATAACAAGAGTAAAATCTGCTGAATGGTTTTACTCTTCCATGTTCCATAATTCATCAGAGCAAAACTCTGTATTGGAGAAGGCCTCTGGCGTAGGGGTATTATTTAAAGAATAACCCACTTCGTTATTTCTATGCAATCCAGCGATAAATATCTCCCTTGAGAAGTTGTTATCTAAATCGGTTGAATATTCTTCGCGCCCCAAAGGTGCCCTAAATTGGACATCATCCGGAGCAGCAGCATTTTGCGCTTCAGACTCAAACTCGTTAGTCATATATGGAAATAGATTTGCATGAAACGAACTGATTGCAGTGTATAGTGGTTCTGTAATGTGGATAATACACGGTTCTTTGGCCTTCTGAGATGAACTCGGGACAGAAGCAGAACGAGTTGAACTCGCACAATGTACACTGCTTTCAACATTTTCTTGTAGTTGAAATTTTTTCCTGAGACGGGTTTTCCAATAATTCTTGATTCCGTTGTCTGTCCTGCCTGGTAAACTCTGTGCAATGAGAGACCACCTGAACTTGAAAAATCATGCATACAAAACATTCATTTTTTCGTTTATCTTATATCACAGAAGAAGTAAGCCCTAGCAAAACGAAAATAATGAATTATGTTTGTACCTGTTTCCCCAACGAGAATGGAGATCAACAATCAAACGTTCTTCCTGTGGTGTCATTTTGGTGTGATTGAGATCAGGACTAAGGTAGTTGACCCATCTCAGCCTCAGCTCCGACCACTTCTGTTTAGCCCTGAATCATTTACAAAACAAATTAGATAAGTTTTCCTACAGGTGGGTATTTGAGAGTTTGAGTAAACTCAACATACATACCTGATGCTTTGGCTAAACAATCCCAGCGTCCTTCACCATTTAAGGTGATATAGGAAATGAGTCGAATATCCTCCTTAAAAGTCCAGGGCACTCTTTTTCCTTCGCCTTTCTTCAAGCAGCCAGCACTTCTGTCGGCCATTATACTTGATTCTGAATGTTACACCAAATTGAAACTATAATTAGTATTAATATTCACAAATGATGTATGATAGCGTCCTATTACACATCTGCAAAAAAATGGAAACAAAAATATTTCTTGACACCAAACAATCGAAGTTATATTCCAAATCCTGAAAAACATACATATCACACTGTATGTCCTGAGAACCACAAGAGTCTTGTAGAATAGTTTAGATAGTCTTCCAAAACCCTAAATTAGAATCTAGGCCAGTTGAACCCTAAATTAATTCTGACAGCTAATAATCTCGTCTCCCATAGAACATCTTATCCTTTTTCCAGCTTTTACTCCTTTTGCAATGGCTTATTGATCGGATCAATGTAGTTTAATCAGTTTTTAAACTCTGAGAAAGACTGATCAAAGGCGACGTAATATATCAAAACATTTTTTACCAAATCGAGTGAAGCAGCTCATTTATTAAAAAACCTACAAGAAAGCTACAAGCAGAAATATGAAAGTCAGACTCAGACACATTTTCTCTCCTTTAATGGTCCTATTCTTTCGAGCAGATTATTTTCGACAGTTCGTTACATCCCCATAATTTTGTCTGTAGACTCCATTGTATGAAAGAATCGGAAAGCCGACATACAGGCTTACGAAAGTGACAGAAACAGTTTGTTTAAAGCTTTAAAAACCGCGTTGACAGACATAAATCTTATGAACCAGAGGCGTGGCGGCAAGTTATAGGCTAAACATTAGTGGGTTTTAATTTTAAGAGCGTCTGTAGATTTTTCCTTACACAGCCACCGCCTGGAAGAATGCTTTTGGTTTAAAGAAGGAAAATGTTCAATGGTTTCTTTACCTAGATGGTCCTCAAAATTTCCTTGGTGCGTTCAGCTTCGAAGTCATATTAAACAATTAATTCCATTCGTTTATCACATTTATCAAACCAGTGTAGTTTAATCACTACTGCCCTTTATGCGTTTTCATTACTGGCTCTAGATTGTTCGACATTTTTTTTCTATATCTTTGCGTTACTCTTCTACTTGTCTACATAGGTCTAAGTTATTTATTCAATTGTCATTATTCATGAGACATTACACTAAATCATCTCATTTTGCCTAAACTCCGTCGTCTTTCTCAATTTGACTATGATCTGTTTTGTATTTGACTAAGATTAAACTAGATCTAAATTGCACAGGAAATAGTGATAATTCTTGTTTTTTTACTTAATCACTTAAAATTCTTTATTTCTTGTAAATGATACTTTTAAGGAATAACCATTTATTTAATATTTTTATATATCATATTTATATTTAATCAATTAAAATATTACTTTTTTATATCCAATGTATTAATTCAATGAAAAATGGGAAATTAAAGTCAAGTAAGTTAAATTCTAAAGTATCTCTTTCGTGGGAATATGTGCTTGTGTTAAATAATTCCAAATAAATGAAGATAAATTGTTTCATTTGTAAAGTATAGAATTTTGAGATTTTAAGATAAAGAGAATTACAAAAATAAAGAAAAATAGAATGTAGTGAAAGAGAAATAGATTTAGTATTTTTGAGGTTATTTTTTTTAATTTTTCTCTAAAATTCCTCTCTAAAATTCCATTGATGATATCTTTTTTATTTTAGGGGTGATTGTTCGTAGAATGGGTTGGGATTCAAAGTGGCTTGGATATGAATTGGAAGCAAAGCATTGTATGCATGAATTCATCTTAATGTTTCAAGTTGAACAAGTTGTTTATGTTTTGTTTGTTCAAATGTGAATTAGCTATGTGTTAATTCATCCCTCCTTGTTCATTTATTTTATGACTTGAGACCATGTTTACTATTAGGGGGCATAGGATCTATGTGAAAGTTTTAAATTTGACTAACAATTAATTTTATTTGAGATATTTAGTTTTTCCAAATTTTTACTTGGTCGTAATACTTAATTTTTCAAAGATGCGTAGAAAGTCAATATTATGTTTGGAAATAATTTTTGTGTATTCTTTGAGCCAAATATAACTCTTTATTTTTTTAAATATTGTGTTTTTTTAAATTGTAAAAACTGAAGACGTTTTAATGCCATATGGTTAGATTTCTAGTCTTTGTGTTGCCAAAATAATACTGAAATATAAATTTTAGAAGTAAAACATAATATTTTAGAAGGGGAGATTTGAATTATCCTTCATGATTTATAAGTTTAGGCTAGTTTAAATCTCATTGAAAACTTGTTTTGAGAGAAATTGTTGGATTTTCTAAGGCACATTCAATATTTTGGTGAATATGATGAACCTTGGATAAAGCTGTTAGAGAGTAGTACATGAACTAGTATTCTTACTAATAGGTACTAAACAATATTTATAATAATCTCCTAACTTGATAGTGACATTAAAAAGTTGTACAATATATCATATATAGGTGTAATGAGAAAGGTTATGTATGCAATATTTTGTATATGTTAAAACATTGAACAAAAAAGTGAGATTTTTAAGAGTTTAATACTAAATCTTATTAGAAATCCCTCAACATTAGTTAAATTTTTTTTGGTAGTTAAAATAAACTCTAGATTACTATTATGTTAACATGGTATTTATGATGATAATAAGGTTAGAAGGTTTATTTGTCTAATTGTACTAGATATTCAAATAGCTTAAGTTCAACTAGTAGTTATATTTTTATTTAATTTGGAGGAGTAGTGAGAGTAAGTACTAGTAGATAATTGCGATAGTCAATTTTTTAAGTAGAGTACATGGTGCCAATAGATGTTTGCAAAAGAAAATTTGGTTATAACAAATTTGTACTAAGCATTTAAATTTAAGTCACATAATAATAATTTTTGAAAATTGTGATGTGTTTTTTCTACCAAATATTCATATATATCAATAAACAAATATACACATAGATGTGAACTATCATTTTGTTAGGAGATAATTGTACATACGAAAGTTTAGATAAAGAAAATTTGTACTTTCCAAAATATTTTAAACTATTGTACAAATCCTATAACTACTAATAAGTTTTTTGTGGTAAATATGGATGTAATGGATTTAATCATTTGTCATTGGTGAGCTATCTTCTTGATTTATATTACAAACTATCTTGCAAAAAATATCAAGTGGGTAAATATTGGATTTTTGTATAGTTCAAGTTAGTACCAAGATTTTATAATGAGTGAACACGTTGGATTGGAGAATACCATGTACATTATTTGATTTTAGATTGGTGAAGAATTACAAAATGTCATGTAGTAGGTTGTACTAACTTCCAAATGTTATGTGATTGAATATCAAGGATTATCATGGCTCAATACAATTTTGGTTGTTTTTAATTGATGTAGTGAAGAAATAGACGTTGTATCTTGAACTAAGAAGTTGTTGCAGTGAATCAAACATGTCTCAAAGTATAAAGATAATCTAGAGGATGTTTGGAGATATTACAAGTATTTAAAAATAATCAACAACTTGTCTCCATTACCACAAGCTATTGCTGATGTTTGTATTATGATACACAAAAATGTGAATATGCTCATACAAAATAAAGAAATATAAATTCACTAAATTAAAATACATTTTATAATTCTTATATATATATATATATAATTTTACCTTTTCATATTATTTCATTTTCTATATTTTCATATGACTATGATAATAATTAAATTGAAACTATATTTTTCCCTTCTCAATGTTTTCTCTCCTGTAACACTCTAAAATTTCAGTATAATTCATGATTGAGAATAAAAATTGCCCATATAATTGGCAAAAACCTTTCACCCATCAATGGGACTGCTTCTTTATTTATTTAGGAAAAAGAAATCCGTTTTCATGTTCAATCTGCTGTAACTCCTTGTTGTTTGTGTTGGGATGTGAAGCCCAATGGTCACGACCATTCATCTTCTGGAGACTCTTCTCTTGAAGGCTCTACATGATTATAAATACCGAGTATAGTGCATGCTTGATGTAGTGTTGTATTTGCACTATTGATTAAAAGAAGAACTCCCAACGTTTTAGGTGGACGTAGCCACTAAGTTGTGAACCACATTAAACTTGTGTTTTGCATTTATGTTATTGGCTTTCTACTATTTTGTATTAATTATATATATTTCTTTGCTCATTTATAACTAAAAATTGGTGTTAGAGCTATCATG
Source organism: Cryptomeria japonica (assembly GCF_030272615.1). NCBI lineage: Eukaryota > Viridiplantae > Streptophyta > Pinopsida > Cupressales > Cupressaceae > Cryptomeria > Cryptomeria japonica. The sequence goes on along the minus strand of NC_081405.1, from coordinate 215,138,616 downwards.
AAATGTTGAGCAGAGATGGGATCCAATTGGGTAGTTGATCTTGGATATGGGTGCCCTTACTTTGTGTTTGATCCCAAAGCTGGGTGCTTTTATGTTATTGACAAACCGATTAAAGTTTCTAATGATGAGGCCGAATCAGATGATGAAGCCAAATCAGTCATCAAAAAATTTTCTTGGCAGTCTAGACTCGATAGAGAGTGATGTCCAAATAGAGGTTGAAACTAAACGTCATTGGTGGGTTGGCTGGGAAAAGGAGGAGACTTTGGCTGAAGAGGAAAAGGGTTTGTTGTATTCGTTGTTTGAAGTAGAAGAGAATGGTTTGTTTTCCTTCCAAGATGAGGAAAATGCCTCTTGGGGTGAGGAGGATGCAGTCTTGAAACTAGCGAACGAAGATGACCTTGAAGAAGGTGAGGCCTACAGCTCAAAAGATAACCTATATGAACAAATTGAGAAACTGTGGGAGGAAAATTTTATTCTCATAGAGCGAACATGCCATATGGAAGATGAAATGGAAGAATTGCAGAGAGCTGCACGGAGGAGAACATGGAGGTTATCAATTCCATGTTGGATGAGAAATTGCAAGGGCCACAATTGGAGCCCTTATCTCTGATTGTTGTTGATGCCATTGCCAGACTTGGCTAGAAAAGAGAAGACTTAGCTTTGCATGGGTTTGAGCATATTTTCGATGACTTGCCATGTTTTGGCAGTAGAACATCTCTGTGAGTGTTGTCTTCTAGTTAAAACCAAATTGTTTCAAACACAAGAGAATCCTCAAGAAAATTGGCAACGACAGATATTACTCTCAATGCGAAGTGTTCAAGCAAAGTCTCCCTAATTCCAGTAGCTAAAGTGGAATTAGCTACCAAAGAAACGATAGAAGTGCCAAAGGAAAGAAATGGAGGATTCCATGGAAAAATAAATAAAGTGTCTGGCCTATAGTGGTGGACTCGACATGTCTGTGATTGTTCCTTGGCTGAGGAAATACTTTGGTTGTGATGTCGTCTATTTTACTGCAGATATTGGCCAGGGGCTTGGTGAGAATGAAGGCTTAGAAGAAAAAGGCTAAAGCTAGTGGTGCAAGCCAACTTATCATTAAGGATCTAAAAGAAGAGTTTGTGAGAGACATGAACTATCAAAATCCCTGCAGGAAGTTGACTTACCAGACTACCAAAAAGAGGGACAGTGGACCCAAATGCCTGGTTATTGGCAACAGGATATAAGGGTTTTTTTTTAAGAGTAGAAATTTGTTTTTTGGAATAGGGAGTTTTTTGTTTGGTTATTACAATCCGGTAATAGTGATCTTTTAGATATTTTTTTAAGGTGGAGCACAGTGAAAGGTGAATGTATTGTGCATGCATATAAGGGTTTTGTGGATGAAGGAGGAGTGTTTTTTGAATCTGTAAAAAGTGATGTTTCTCATTGTGAAATAATGTACAAGTTTGTGTCTGAAAGAGTTTTTAACTCTGATTTAATTTGGAGAAGACTAATTCGTACTGTCTGTGAGCAAAATTTGGCGAAAGTTATGTCTTTGATGTGCCTGATTGTTAGGTGAAGAATTGGAAATGCAAGGAATGTTGAGAGCATGGCTGTGCGGGTTGAGCTTCGAGTGAGAGATTGTTGGGATGTGAAGCTGAACGGTCAGGACCATTCGTCTTCTGGAGACTCTTCGCTTGAAGGCTCTATATGATTATAAATATTGAGTACAGTCCATGCTTGATGTAGTGTTGTATTTGCATTACTGATTAATAGAAGAACTCTGTGTATTTCTGGTGAACGTAGCCACTTTGTGGTGAACCACGTTAAACTTGTGTTTTGCGTTTATGTTATTGGCTTTCTGCTGTTTTATATTAATTAGATATCTTTCTTTACTCGTTTATAACTAACAGTTTGCAAAACTTTATCAGAGAATAATGGTTGATTGAGGATTGGTTCTTCCATTGTAGTGGAAGAAGATATTTGTAATAGTTTAGTATTTGCATTTTCCGATGGCAACATTCGAAAAGTCGAAAGGAAATATATAAAAAAGATCCTTCGTTTTCACCGAATTATAAATTGTAATGTATCGATAAAGGCTAATTTATTGTAAACTCTATTGGAGTTGGTGTTGGAGGAGGAGTGTTATGCAAAGTATTTCTATACAATTCAGAGCTGGAAAACTCAGATGGTATAAATTGGACACCATTTTGGGCTTCAGATTCATCTACGGAGTTGGATTTGACTGAAATGAACTAATGCTTCTTTCTTTCGCCTTTCTTCAAGCTACCAGCTCTTCTATCAAAACATAAGACTGGATAATTCATAAAAACAATATCAGTTCCTGTTCTACTCCAACTGCATAATAACGTATCTTTAATAATGTAGTCTCCCATTAAAATGTCATCCTATCTCTGTTTAAAATTAATCCTATCATGCATAATAACGTATCGTTATATCCACATAATTTTCGAGGTTGCCTTGAAAGGCCGATATACAACTCTGAAAAAAGTGACAGAAAGGGTTTGTTTAAAACATAAACTATATTAAATGGAAGGCGTGGTAGCAGATAATAATGGGTTTTAGAAAAGAGAATAGCCCAATGATTTCTTTACTTAGATTGTCCTCGAAATACAGTTGGTGCTTTATGCTTCCGTGTCAGGTGAAACCCACTCACATTAATTCCATTTGTTTATTACAATCATCAAACCATTGCAGTTTATTGAATTATTTCAGTCTTTTTCTTGTTCTTGACTTTACTGCTCTTATCACGCGTTTCTTTATTCCTCTAGATATTTTGACACTACTTTGTTTTTCATTATTTTTCTATATATATCTTCTTTTTTAGGCTATAAATGTTGATGCACGAATTTTTGGCCTCTTGGGTACATAAATTATTGATTTCTTTTTATTTAACGTAAAGAAGTAAGGACATATCTGACCAATTTGATTTGATTCAGAATTGAAATCTAATCCCATTTCTTTAGATGTTTTATCTTTGTGAGAGAAAAGAATTTTCTAATATTTAAATTTGTTGCCTCATATTTGACATACCTAAAGTTTGAACTTCAAATTGGTCTCAATGTTGAATGAAGACCCAAATATGTGTCTAGGCATAACGAGTGAACATGTGATCCAAGATCATTGTTAGTCAAAACATGAGAAATGGATGAGTTTTAAAAATTACAAAAAATGGAGGGAAATCATTTTGTGAACATGTCCTAAGCATCATTTTATACTATATGACCAATTTTTGCTTGAACCAAGTTCAGGGTTTGCCATATTTTAAACTTTCAAATTTTGATGTCCCTCGCTCACGAATAATTAAAATCCCTCACCCTAGCTGTCGTCATGAGGAATAAATGTTGGAACTTTCTCATTTCCATACCATCAACATGTGTTTCAAATTTCAGAGCCTAAATCCTTACCATTTAAAAGTTATGGCCGTTTTTCCTAAATTTGGGCATTGAATTTTAAATGGGAAATATTTAAATTATTTTTAAAAAATAATTTAATATTTTAAATTGGTTTTCATATTTCCTATTGAGATCATTTGGGGTAAAAAGTTATTTAAAAATGCCATTATTTTCATTTCCCCTTTGTTCCCCTTCGTGTTCAATGGTTTCTAGAGGTCAAAATCGTAGTCCTTAAGAGAAAATGGTTAGGAATGCTCCGTTTTCGAGCATTCTTAATCCAAATTTATAACCTCTCACAAAAGAGGTTAGGATTGCTCCAAAATGGAGCATCTCTAACCTTATTTTCTAACATTCACAAGATGAATAAAAGATGCTCAAGGGACAAGCTTATACAAAGAGCAGTAAATGAAGGGCAACGATGATAGCAAAGACACATGAGTTGTTTGATAGGGTTTTCAAAAGAGATTCAATCTGGTGTAAACGGATTTCCAAACTTAATAGCAAATACAAAATGTGGAATTGAAGGCAAAGAAACATCATCTTAAGAAATGAAGAAACAATTGCATGATTATGCACAAAACAGATTTTTTTGAAAGGATCTCAAAAATTTAGGCAAATGCTAACTATGGTGGAACGGACCAATGCCTGAATCATTCGACAAAATTTCCCGAAGAGATGTAATATCATGGAATTGAAATGAAATGTTTACTATGGGTGCAGAAAAAGAAAAAGTTGTTTGAAAACTTCCTTCCTTCCTGTATCAGCATGGAAGCTTTGAAATACTTATGGAAATGTATTGAGGCATCATGGAAAGGGGACATGTCAAATTTTAAAGTTAGAAATGCTTTGTTCGATACACACCCAAGTGTTAAAGCATAAGGGATGCCAAGTGAATTGTTGAACAAGTGCAATCTATAGGTATAAAGTCACTGCATGTAGGGATACTTGTACTTGCAAGATGTGGAATCATTGATAGCGCATCTAAATTGTTTAACAAAATTCCTCAAAGCGATGTTATCTCTTGAAATACGATGGTTGCAGGAAAAGCTGCAATGTGTTAAGAAAAGCTTTAGAAACTATTAACCAAACACTCTTGGTAGCGTAAGTCCAAATTCCATGACCCACACTTAGTTGGAAATACATGCGAAATCTGGAAGCACAACCATCTCATGACTTGAAATGATTTAAGAATAGAAACGAAGCAGTTGAATTGTTTGACAGTTGCCTAAAATAAATGTGGTTTCATGAATTCCATGATTGCAAAGTATACACAAAATAAAATTTTTAAAAAGGCTTTGCAACAGGGTATAACACCATCAAAGAAGAATTATAATACTGTTGTAGGCATGAATACAATATATGTAAGCATCGACAAGGCATCAACTATCTGAGAGAATGTCTCAAATCAATGTCATCTCATGACATGTCGTGATGCTTCCCTCCTGCCTCGCATCAGCAATGCAAAGTCAAAGAATAGGTTATGGACATTCATAAAAGTATAAAGGATAGAAGAATTTTGTCAGATGTTGTAGTTGCAACTGCTACGAAAAATATGCTTGCAAAATATGGAGAAAATGCATATGATGAAAAGGCTTTAGAAAATTTCAAGCTAATGCAATTAATGGGTGTAAAGACAAATTCCACAACCTTTACTAGCGTCCTTCCTACTTGTGCAGAGACAACAGGCCATGAAGCCCTAGTATAAGCATCGGCAAGGCAAGTGAACTGTTTGAAAAAACACTCAATGTAATGTGGTCTCATAACACGACATGGCCGCATCATACACAAAGCCTCAGAGTTGTTTTGACAACACGCCTTAAAGAGATATTTCCTCATGGAATGTGATGAATACATAATTGTTCAACAAAATGCCTCAAAAGAATGATATCTCATGGATACCAACAATGCAGAAGAGACACAAATAGATTTATTGAAAAATATTCCAAAAGCTTTCGAGAAAATACAAATGGCATGAACAAAGCCAGACTCAAAAATATTTGTCATTATCTTACTGCATTGCCTTGTTCGATATTATTGGCAATTGATACTCTACTGGTTAAGTATCATTATGTTGTCATTGATGGCAACATGTTTTTGGGTTCAGGCTTCATATAGTATACCGATAGGCACTTCACAGACTCTACACTGGCAGGATAGAAGATTTCTTTGGTCATCGGCAATGCAGATCGACATGGTATGATAAACAATATCAATACTGGAGGCTGACATATCTTGGATCTGGCATTGAAAACTTGTTTTAATGTTTATACATTTATGTTATTAGGCCAACATGTATTATGTAACTATATATATCCTTGTAAGTTGACATAAGGCATAAATGTGTATATGGTATATATATATGATATGCATAGATAGAAAAGTGGAATGAATAAGGTTATGGATGTAATGTAATGTGAAATATATCAGAGAGACTATGTATGTAAGGAATTCATTGTAAGGGTTATACCGGTACTGAGGTTTTAAACAGAATAGACAGAGCTTAAATTGGAACTGTACTCTAGCATAGGAGATGCTATCTTTTGCAGTTCAATACTTCTCCGACTTGTAGTCTAGATTTGTATGTAGTTAGTTAGACTCCTTTTGTGATGAGCAATGTTCTCTAGGTTGTAAGCCTTCCTGCAAGTGTAGGCCCCAACATATATTGTAATATATCTTTATATGGCCAGTGGATTGATATTGTGGGTCCCAAATCCCACCGTTGTTTTTCCTCATTAAGGTTTTCCACGTATAAATTTGCGTGCTATGCTTCTCATTTATATGTTGGGCCTATTGGTTCCATTAATTCTTTCAATTTTGTTTATACCAGTATACCAGTTGGTGTATGTATGTTTTGTTAATGCTAAAATAAGTCATTCCACTATAATACTGATTCACCCCTCTCTCAGTGTTATTGGTTTCCAATAATTGGTATCAAAGCCTTGTGCCTCGGAGGAAGTTTAACGAATTGAGGAAGATCCTCAAACCGGAATCATTGAATATGGCTTTGGAGAAACAACTTGAGATGGCACTTGAAGATTATGATGCTGAAAGATTGAAGAACTTAAAGTTACAGTATGAGTTGAATTTTGCTAATGAATTTATTTCCTCCCTACAAGAAAAACTTTCATCTATTCAAGCTAGGAGGAAGGAACATCTGCAAAATCAAGATGACGAAGATGCACTTAAGTAACAATGTCAGAAATTTAGTCAGGAGAACATGATTATGAAGAATGAAATGCAAACTATGACTATGAGGTTATCCAAGGATATTGAGGACAAATAGAAAAAGGAAGAAAATCTTGTTGTATCCCTAAATAACAAATTTGAGGAATGTGGTAGGTTAACTCATGAAAATGAGATATTAAGGTCTAATTTGGTACAATCCTAGAGCAATGAGAAAGATCTTGAGAGACAAATGACAATACTAAGAGATGATTTAACTATTGCAAGTGAGTACAAAGAAAAATTCAAGATCAGCTCAGCACAAGTTGATGAGTTACTGAAGAGACATAGGCAGATCAGAGATTCCAGTGGACTTGGATTTGAGCAAGGACAGAGTTCTAGTACTGCTAATGAAGATCAAAACCATAAGACACCGGTAAGGCAATTCAATTCTTATAAATTCAATGGTAGATGTTTCATTTGCAATAGATTTTTTCACATGGCTAGGCAATATAGAAACAGAGAAAATTAGAACCTTGATTCTGCTCCCGGTAAATGTTCTAAATGCAATAAAATTGGTCATAAGATAGAAGATTGCAGAACGAATGTAAAATGGTATGCTTGTGAAAAATTCAAACATATGGATAATCAGTGCAGGTCAAGTAATTTCACCAGTTTTAGCAAGGAAATTCAAAAGAAGAATGTTACATGTTATGCATGCAATAAAGTCGGACATTTTGCTAAGTTCTGCAGAAGCAAGAATCCACTAGTTGGAAACAAAGGAATAAATAATAAAGGAAAAGAGAAGATAAATGAAATCCAACAAGATCATACTCATAGATGGGTTAGAAAGACAGAAGAGAAATCATCAGATGGGAATGTCCCGGTTACCTATATGTCAGAAGAGGCTGCTCTTGCACCTATAGCGAGCTCATTCGGTAACTAAGGTAGATACCTTAGGGGTAGGCAAATTTCATGGAAGATGATGCATATGCCCCTGGAGGAGATTCCGGAAGATGTTCCAGATATTGGAAACGATTATCCGACATTGATATATTCAGAGTGAGATCTAGTATCATTCACCAACACTCATTTATATCAACAATAAATTAGGGTTTTTGCAATGGATAAAAGGTCGATTATACTTCATTATTAATCACCCAACATTCAGAGTGATTTTAGAGCAATTCAGAGCAACTTAGTGCAATCAGAAACTATTCAGAGGCGATTGGATTTTATCCTAAATGATCACACCGGCATCGGGAAGGAATTGATAAGAGGTTTTCATCAACAAAGTTCTAAAGGTATTTCTCTTCAATCATGGAATCGAGATCATCTTCTGGTTCTATTTTTGTTGCAAATCCAACTGTAGTAGAAATTAAGGACTGCCCTAGGCCAATTTTAAAACTATATCCACACGTGGCTACCAAGGAAGATTTGGTCGGAGCATTTTCTCGCATCCTAGAGGGAGTGGTATATGTAGAATATGTTAGGGCTTATATTCATTGTCATATAGAGGACTTAGGTACTTCAAAAATCAAGGGGATGTACATGAATGAACTCATGGGAGAATCTGGTAAAATCAAACCAACATATAAACACATCAAAGATGTAATGTGAGGATGAGATTGTCAGAAATGTACTAAGCAGAGTATGTGGGGAATTCATATGGCTGGACCGACCCTAAAAAATCACTAAGGAAGCCATTCGGTCAATTAAAGGTTTACCATCAACAAGGAAACAACCAAGTAAGAAAGTATCAAATGACTTAGTAAAGAAAATCATCGGTGCTACATCAAACAACAGATCAATGAAAGTGAACACTATCACCAACACTGACATCAAATTTGGCAGCATGATCATTGGTTACAAGGTAACTCAGTCTAACTGATTGAATTCAATTTCCAGTTCATGTATTTTGGCCACTTATAGAATGATGAGAGAAAATATCAAGTTAGATCTCTATGATTGGTTCTTGAGGAGTTATTGATCAATTTAGGGAAGGTTAAAGGTGAGAAGAAGGGCACCTTGCAGTATGGAAATCTGTTAGTGTGCTTAATGCTATACTTTTTATAAGATACCCCCACTTCTAGAAGGAAGCAATGGGGTTTTGACATCCCAGTAGGAAGACAACTTAAGGCAATCAATTTCTACATTGGGAAGTCTTAGAGATGACAAGGTATGGGATTAATTCAAGGCTTTTTAGAAATATATGAGGTATGGAATAAGGACACCTGAACAAATTGTAGAGAAATACTCTATCGACATTTGTTTTATGGTTAAGAAGGATGTGACTCTCATTGAGGTAGTTAATCCCTAGAAGATTTGGATAGAGGAAATGGGATATGAGGTGGATGTGTTAATCCTTGATGCTTACGCGAAAAAATTATTAGATGCAGAAATAGATGAAGCAGAAAAACCTTGTGCAATAGCACAACAAAAGACTTTTGAGGTTGAAACTGAGTTCAAATGGAAGAAAAGAGAAAAACAAGAAGGTAAGGTAAGCAAGTTTGTACAGAATCTTTCTAAGGACATTAAGGCACTCATTGATGTTGTCCTAGAGAAAGGGAGAAAGAGGAAGGATCCAGTAGTTCACCTTTAACCCATGGCTGTAGATTCTGAGACTGATGATGAGAGACCTTTAGCTTTCAAAAGGATTGTAAGAAAGAAACTAGAAGAATCTAAACTGGAATCAAAGAGACAACCGATTAGTAAAGTCACCATAAAAGTATCGACACAGAAGTAGGCACCCAGGCTACACCATCACCTACATCTGGTACTGCCAGAAGGAGGAAGGAGAGTGACACTGAATTAGCACTAATGACTGGTAATGTAACAATTATTCTGCCTAATACTTGTACTGAAATTGTAGATGAAATAACTAAGGATGGGATGCTGAATAATGTTAAGTCTTATTATGATACATTTATAGTTGATGAATAGAGAGAGGTAGAGGAAGAAATTATTCTATGTTTAGATATCTATAAGAAAGCATTAATTGAAATAGAAAATAAAATATCGACAGAGCTATACAATGTTAGGTCTCGGAGACAACTGAGAGGGGATGGGGGGGTGAATCAGTTGTCAAATAAATTTAAACCAAAACAACTTAACCAAACTTAATGCTTAATACTGGTAAACCAAACTTAATGTTGGTAGACAGTTTATCAGTTAATTGTAGTTCCTGTAAAGATTAATACATGAAACAGAAAGACAATATCATCCACAACACATAACACCAATATTTGTACGTGGAAACCCTATAAGGGGAAAAACCACAGTGGGAAACCTTACCCACAATCAGATGGTACTACTGTAGATAGTATGTGTATACAATAGGGGGTCTGCACATGCAGAAAGGCCAAGTGCCTAGAGCTCACTGCTCAAACACAAATGGGAGTCACATTGGCTACAATTGGATGGTTAAATCCAATAATGATGTACTGCTCAAAATAGCATCTTCATATGCTGGATTCACTACCGGTGTAGTTTTGATATGTCTTCACAAAATTGTCCTTCTACCTTCAAATGATGTCTGCATGTATAGCTCTACTTATTCTCTCATATACCTTATTAAAATCCTTTTTCCAATTACAAATCAATCTTACAAATAAGATCTTACATATATACCGAAGCCTAGGACCATAATGTATAGGTCGGCTTTACAAAAGATATTACAATAAAAATAATTTAGAAGTAAAACAATAATCAATGCAATATTTGATTCAACATGTCGACCTAATGCATTTACAACACTAATAAATCATCTCCATAGCATGTCGTGCTGATCTGGAATAGATAAGCCTACCGATGCTTATCCTGGACCTATTTGTTGGTAATAGCAAATATGCAAACATGAATATACCAATGAACAAATCTCTAAGACAAAGTGTCCAAATGATGTCTTTGACATAACCAATTGTTTTCCAAGTCATTCCAAGTGCCGGTGAACAATATATCCTGCCAGTGAATAAGATACCTGTGATTGTGCATAAGTCACTTGCTTTCCAATGAACATTGCCAATTCTCCAAGTGCCAGAGTTGATAAGTGTTGACATCAATGACAAAACCATATCAACATATCCAAATACCAACAATATCCCCCTTTGGCATTGATGGCAACACAGGATGGAAAAACCATCAAAATGCCAAAACAGAAATGCCAAATACTAAAAACCAATAATCTCCCAAAAGAGATCATAACCAGAAATCAAAATTCAAATATAGAGAGTAATCAATCTCTCCCACAATAACAATCTCTCCCTTGAGGAGTAACATGTGTTTTCCCATATCAATCTCTCCCCCTTTGTGATCAAATGCCAAAGCAATACAAAAACCAGGTTCAAATACAAAATACCAACTTATTCAGTACTCCCCTTGAGAAGTAGCTCTCCTCATCAAAGCCGGAGTGGAAGATTTCTCTATTAGTTCTGTCGGTTGATGACAAATATCAACTGTCTAAGTCTCTACCAGTGGGGGTATGACCCCAAACTGATCTTTGAGATATTCAAAATTTTCCTTAGGCAGAGGCTTAGTGAAAATATCTGCAATCTGCTCTTTAGTATTCACATAAACTAGTTTTACTTCTTTCACTTCAACATTCTCTTTCAGAAAATTCCGTTTGATAGAGACATGTTTAGTTTTAGAATGTAGTACCAGATTCTTAGATATATCAATTGTTGCAGTGTTATCACAATAGATAGTTATAGGTTCTTTGCATTTTACCTTTATGTCCTTAAACATTTTCTTAAGCCATAATACCTGTGTATAGTTAGTTGCTGCTGCAACATATTCTAATTCAGCTATTGATAAAGATATGCAACTTTGTTTCTTACTCAACCAAGAAATTAATCTACTTCCAAGAAAAAATGCTCCACCAGTGGTCCTTTTTTTGTCATCTACATCTCCTGCCCAATTTGCATCTATGTATGCACATAATTCAAAATTTTCATCTCTATGATACCATAGGCCAAGGTTTGTAGTGCCTTGTAAGTATCGAAAAATCCTTTTTACTGTTGATTCATGATTTTCTTTAGGATTACTTTGAAATCTTGAAACAATACATACTACATTCATAATATCAGGCCTTGTTTGTGTCAAATACAGTAGACCTCCTATCATAGATTTGTACCTATTTGGATTAATAGGTGTTGATTCATTCCTTAGTGATAATTTGTCATTTGTAGTCATTGGTGTGCTTACCGGTTAGAGTTTTCCATCCCAAATTTCTTTAGTAACTCCTTCAAGTACTTAGATTGACTCAAGAATATACCTTTATCAGTCTATGAAATCTGCAATCCTAAAAAGAATTTTATCTCTCCAATCATAGACATTTCAAATTCTTGCTACATTTCAATAGAAAAGTCATTACATAATCCATCTTCTCCTCCAAAGATTATATCAGCAACAAAAACTTCTATAACCAAGATGTCATCATTAGTCACTTTATAGTATAAGTTGGTGTCAGCATTACCTTTTGAAAAACCAATCTTCAAAAGATATTTATCCAATCTAGCATACCAAGCTCTTGGAGCTTGCTTCAACCCATCCAAAACTTTCCTTAACCTACAAACCATATCTTTGTTATCTGTCAAAGAAAATCCATCAGGTTACTCAATGTAAACTTCTTCTTCAAGATCTCCATTCAGAAATGCACATTTAATATCCATTTGATATACTTTGTAGTTTTTGTGTGCTGCAAAAGCCAAGAATAATCTAACTACCTCAATTTTGGCTACCGGTGCAAAGGTTTCATTGTAATCAATTCCTTCTTTCTGTGAATATCCCTTACATACTATTCTTGCTTTATTTCTGATTACCTTACCATCTTCATTAAGTTTGTTTCTGAATACCCATTTTGTTCCAATTACATTTTTGTCTTTAGGCCGAGGAACTAATGTCCATGTGTTATTCTTTTGAATTTGTTCTAATTCTTCTTCCATAGCTTTAATCCAATGTTTATTTTCACATGCCTCATTAATTGATGCTAGTTCAATTTCAGAAATAAGACACACCTCTTCATTTTCCAGTCTTCCTCTTGTCATAACTCCTCAATATTTGTTCCCAATTATCTGATCTTCAGAGTGGTTCAATCTTACATAACGGGGTGTCTTTGTTTGCTGTTGTTCCTCAGTTACAATGGAATTTTTAGATGATACCGGTGTAACTGGATCTTCATTCTGTAACGGTGGGTTCAATGTAGGCTCATTTGTCAGTATCTTTGTTATCGGTTTAGAGTCTATGTACCTTGAAGGTCCTCTAAACTGTTAATCAATTTTCACATTTGTACTCTCAATAATTTTCTGCAATCTCTTGTTAAAACATCTATATGCCTTGCTCTTAGATGAATAACCAAGAAATATTCCTTCATCACTTCTAGGATCAAATTTGCCAATATACTCACCTCTTCTAATATAGTATTTACTTCCAAATATTCTGAAATATTTAAGAGTAGAAGTAATACCAAACCATAGTTCATGAAGGGTCTTGCCAGTTTCACCTTTGATGTGAAATTTGTTGAATGTGTAAACTGATGTGCTTACTGCCTCTCTCCAATTTACATGTGGTAGATTTTCTTTTGATAACATACTTCTAGCTGCATCCAAGATAGTTCTATTTTTCCTTTCTACAACTCTATTCTACTATGGTGTCCAGGGTGCTGATAACTATCTTCTGATTCCATTTACCTCATAGAATGTATAAAATTCCTTAGATGTAAATTCACCTCCTTGATCTAATTTCAGACATTTGATTTTCTTGTCAGATTCATTCTCTACCATCACCTTGAATAGCTTGAATTTCCCAAGTGCTTTTGATTTTTCTCTTATAAATTAACCCAACACATTCTAGAATAGTCATCAATGATTAGCATGAAATATCTATCACCTTGTAAGCTTTTAGTTCTAGCTAGACCACATAAGTCAGTATGAATTAAGTCAAGAGCATTATTGGAGTTTTCTGGAATACTTTTAAAAGTTGCTCTAACTTGTTTTCCAAATTAACATTCCTTACATACCAGATTGTGAGGTTTAACAATCTTAGGTAAATCTCTAACTACTTTAGTTGTATTGATTTTCACAATGCAATCAAAATTTACATGACAACGTCTCTTATGCCATAGCCAACTTTCATCAATATGTGCAATCAAGCATGTCTTTTCATTTTTAATCAAATGAAAGATATTACCTCTAGTTTGATTACTGGTTGCAATTTACAAACCAGCTTTGTTCATAATTTTGCATTTCCCATTCTTGAATTGTAACTAAAATCCTTTTTCAACTAATTGACCAACACTCAAAAGATTATGCTTTAAACCTTCAACATAGTAAATATTGTCAGTATTATGCTTACCATCAACAAATATAGTACCTTTTCCTTTGATCAAATAAGATTTATCATCTCTGAATCTTACTAGACCTCCATTATATTCCTAAAAAGACAAGAATTTACTTTTATCACCTATCATATGATGTGAATATCCTGAATCAATGATCCATTCATCCTTAACTTCAATTTTAGCTGCTAGGGCCTCCTCTACTGGTTGAATAGTAGGTGCCAGTTGATCTTCTGTTATAGCAAAAAAGACCCATCCATTGTCTATCGGATCCTCATCAGAATCATCAGTGACTCCTTCATCAACAATATAACAAGACTTGTCTTTATTCTTCTTAAATCTGTATCTTTGATATTCAGGGTTAGGCTTGTATGTTCTTCTAGCTTCTTCTTTCAATCTTGCATGTCTATTAGGGAATCTTGAAGCCATATGACCAATCTTATCATAGTTAAACATTTAAAGGGTGCTTTACCTTCATACTTACTTCCAACTAGACCTTTAGGCATTTTCCTTGCAAATAGCGCTTCAAGTTCTTCAAGTTCTTCCTTTTCTCTCCCGCTTTCTTCAAGTTCTCTTGCATAAAAGGCTTTCCAATCAAACTTTTCAAATGATGATGCAGATGATGTTGATGCCTTAAAAGATAAATCTTTCTTTATAGTAGCAACAAGACCAAATTCCTCAATTTCAAAAGCTAAAAATTTTCCAATCAATGTGTCTCTAGTTACTGATGTATTAGGCATTGTTCTTAACTCATTTATAGAAGTAACTTTCATTTTGTATGCCGATGGAAATCCTCTTAAAACTTTTGAAACAATTTCATCTTCACTTAAGGTTCCTCAACAATATTTAATACCCAAAACAATTTCATTTACTCTTTCCATAAAAGCATAAATCCTTTCATCATCTTCTATTTTCAGATTTTCATACCTAACCCGGAAGCTTTCAAGTTTTGCAATTTTGACTGTGGAATCTCCTTCATTCAATGTTTCCAAATGGTCCCAAATAGCTTTAGCAGTAGATCTATCTGATAATCCCATGATTTGTTGATTTGATAATACACTCAAAAGTGCTTCTCTTGCTTTGCAATCATTTTCTTCATCTTTTCCTAAGGTTGGTGGATTAGGCTGACCGGGAGTAGGAGTAGTATAGCCATTCTTTATAACTTCCTAGATGTGTCTCCATCCTAATCTTCCATATGCCATAGTTGGTTCCATCAAGTTGAGGATTGTCCTTCCTGAAATAGTTAGAAGTCATTGGATCTCCTCAAGCTGTTAAACTTCTGCAAAAAGAGGACTAGGCTCTGATACCAATTGTTAGGTCCCAGAGACAATTGAGAGGGGGGGGGGAGTGAATCAGTTGTCAAATAAATTTAAACCAAAACAACTTAACCAAACTTAATGCCAGTAGACAGTTTATCAGTTAATTGTAGTACTGGTAAAGATTAATGCATGAAATAGAAAGACAATATCGTCCACAACACATAACACCAATATTTGTATGTGGAAACCCTGTAAGGGGAAAAACCGTGGTGGGAAACCTTACCCACAATCAGATGGTACTACTGCAGATAGTATGTGTATACAATAGGGGGTCTGCACACGCAGAAAGGCCAAGCACATAGAGCTCACTTCTCAAACACAAATGGGAGTCACACTAACTACAATTGGATGGTTAAATTCAATAATGATGTACTGCTCAAAATAGCATCTTCATTTGTTGGATTCAGTACCGGTGTAGTTTTGATATGTCTTCACAAAACCTTCCTTCTACCTTCAAATGATGTCTGGATGTATAGCTCTACTTATTCTCGCATATACTTTATTACAATCCTTTTCCCAATCACATATCGATCTTACAAATAAGATCTTACATATATACCGAAGCCTAGGACCAATATGTATAGGTCGGCTTTACAAAAGATATTACAATAAAAAAAATTTACAAGTTAAACAATAACTGATGCAATATCCGATTCAACATGTTAGCTTAATGAATTTACAACATTAATAAATCATCTCCATAGCGTGTCGTGCTAATCTGGAATAGATAAGGCTGTCGATGCTTATCCTGGACCTATTTGCAAGTAACAACAAATATGCAAACACGAATATACCAATGAACAAATATCCAAGAAAAAGTGTCCAAATGATGTCTTCGACATAACCAAGTCGTTTCCAAGTCATTCCATGTGTTGGTGAACAATATATCCTACCGATGAACAAGATATTGGTGACTATGCATAAGGCACTTGCTTGCCGATGAACATTCCCAATTTTCCAAGTGCCAGAGTTGATAAGTGTTGACGTCAATGACAAAACCATATCAACATATCTAAAATACCAACATACAACATATTAGATGCTAGAAGGTTATCTGCTATGCAAGAAGACAAACACATTAAGATACAAGAACTCTTAGCTATATGGGTTACTATAACTCGAGATGAGATGGAGAAGACAACTGAGGCTACAGATAGGAAAGTATTTAACAATAAATATATAGAATAACTAGCCCGATGTTAGGAAGGATGAATGAGATAAAAAAGGAAACACAAAAGGATTGGATAAAATATTTGGGAGAGCATAGAGAATTCTTCACTTCACCAGAGATAAAGACTGACACTATAGATACACCAGTTGAAGGGAAAGGCAAAAAAATTATGGGTACTCCATCCTAAGTTTTCAAGAACATCAAGATAATGGAAATTGAGCCAAATGCACAGACAAATACAAAGACACCGCTTAATGTATAGAACATTGTACAAGATATCAACAGTGAGGATACTTGTCCTCCGGATGTGAATGTATAGGTTGAGGTTACTGTTCCTAGAGAGGAACCTGTAGCTGCATAGACTACACCAAGTGGTGAATCCACCGGTGCAAGTTAGGAGGTAATAAAGAATAAATCACCAGAGAAAATAGGGGAATCTATTAGGGCACGAGTTGTTGAAACATCATTATTGATAATTGACACTTCTCTAGTGAAAAATAAAAACATCACAGAAATGAGTCCCACGAAACTGATGATGATGGTTGCTCACAAACCGATGAAGGAAGGAAACATAGACAAGGGGATTATAGATCAATCCATAACTGTTTTGCACATATTGGTCTTGGAATGTAAGATTGAGAATGAAGTGAGATCTTCCGGTAAGCTTAAGATAATATTAGAACACATCTCAATAGATTTCCAATCATTACAGCAAATCTCTAACCGGCTAGCACTTGAAAAATTCACTTTGGCTAAGGAAGCTGCTTTTGATCAAATCATTGATAGAGAGAAGAAAAAGATTAAGGAGAAGTTAATTTTGATAGAAAACTATTTGAAACAGTACTAATATATATAGGTTATGTTGCAATATAGAGATTCTTACAACAAAAGTGGATGAAAAGATAAAAGAGGTACAGGACAAAATTGCTAATATTGCTAACTCTTTTGATGGACTAATTCCACTAACCACATATATATATGGACAAATTTTAACTTTGGAGAATCAAATTTATGCTCTTGAGAAAGAAAGAGATAAGTTCATTCGAAGAGCCAGAAGTCTTAGAGGTTTGGTGAGTCCAAGATTGGATTCACTTGGTGTTCACAAGAGGGAATACATGGATATACTTGGTAACACCACACCAGCAGAAGTTAATGAGAAATAATCACTTGCATATTTACTGAGTTGACTTCTATCTATCTCTGGCACACTCAAAATTGATTGGGATACTTATGTGGAGTTATTAGAGAAAGCTTACCTAGAAATATTGAAATTGGTCAAGCTCTGGTAAGACGTTTTTTTTTGGGAGATATTCAGTGTACAGTTATCATTCTTTGACATTCTTTTTACAATTTTTGGGCATTGATGTCAAAGGGGGAGTAGTATACATGTCAAAAGAATGAAAGGTTTCATAGTGAAAAGAATGAAGGGTTGCATACATTAAGGGGACTAACCAAGTTTTTGGAATTTTGGAGTATTGGAAAATTTTGCATATTCAGCTCAGGGGGAACAGGGCATGATGACACCAATAGTTGAAACCATGACAATTTTTTCACATGAGTCTTGCCATCAATGCCAAAGGGGGAGATTGTTGGCAATTGGCACTCTACTGGTTAAGTTTCATTATGTTGTCATTGATGGAAACATGTTTTTGGGTTCAGGATTCATATAGTATACTGACAGTCACTTCACAAACTCTACACTGACACCTACACCGATAGGATAGAAGATTTCTTTGGTCATCGACAATATAGACCGACATGGTATGATAAAGGATATCAGTATTGGAGGCCAACATATCTTGGATCTGGCATCGACAACTTGTTTTAATGTTTATGCATTTATGTTATTAGGTCGACATGTATTATGTAATTATATATATCCATGTAAGTCGACATAAGGCATAAATTTGTATAGGGTATATATAGGATATACATAGATAGAAAAGTGTGGAATGAATAAGGTTATGGATGTAAGGTAATGCAAAATATATCAGAGAGACTATGTATGTAAGGAATTTATTGTAAGGGTTATACCAGTATAGAGGTTTTAACCAGAACAGACAGAGCTTAAACCAGAACTATATTCTGGCATAAGAGATGCCATCTTTTGTAGTTCAACACTTCTCTAGTTTGTAGTTTGGATTTGTATATAGTCAGTGAGACTCCTTTTGTGATGAGAAGTGTGCTCTAGGCTGTAAGCCTTCCTGCAAGTGTAGGCCCCAACATATATTTTAATATCTCTTCATATGGCCAATGGATTGATATGTTGGCATTCTTGATGATTATGTTGTGATTGTCATTGATGGACACACACTTGCATTGAGATCATTTTTGTATGAATAAGTTAAAGCTCAACCGGTACATGTTCCAACTGGTATGATGCATTATAGTCCTTAGACTATTGGTGTTTTGTAGAAAGTGATTACTGATCTGAAGCGGTATATTGACCCCAAGTAGTTTGAGGATCTCAAGCGGTATGAAGGATCAAAGCGGCATAACACATATTTCCCCGTCTTCATTTTGTCAAACTGGCAACCGGTATTTTGCTTGAACCATTATTTTGTATGAACCAGTAATACTCTATGATGAGTTACCAACCAGCATTTTGTGATGAGTTACCATCCACTGATTGTTTGATGGTGCTGACAATTTAACGGTGCTTTTTGTGTCATGTTACAGAATATGTCTAGATGCATTGAATCTAGGAAATTGTATTGTAATCCTATTGGACTGAAATGAAATCAGATTCCTTTATAAGGACATCATGTCTAGGGTTTAAGGTGGTTGATGAGTTAGAGAGAGTATGAATGTGTAGAAGATTGAAGTAATGCTGGAATGCATTAGGAACAAGCTATCAAGGATCTAATCAGGCAATCTGTGCTATTAGGTAGATCACTCACTTGTTGATTACTTACATCTTTGACAAGTTTGTAGCCCTTAACCGAGTAGGCCCAAAAGCCTTTTGTAAATCCTCTAACAAGGTGGTTCACATCTGTGGATCTAAAATCCTCTAGCAAGGTATTCTTTAATTGGACTTATCTCCTAATAGAGATTGATATTCCTAACAAGATCTGTTCTGGTAAAGAACATTGTATGACCTTAACCGGTCTGACCTTAACTGGTCTGGTTTCTATTCTACAGATAGTTACTTGTGAGTTCCATCTCACCGTGGTTTTTCCCATTTGGGTTTCCACATCAAAATCGCTTGTGTTATGGTGTTTGTGCTTCTGTGGGTGAATGCATCATTTGTTATTTGGTTTGCATGTGTGTTAACCTATTTGTTTGCTAAATTGTTTTACCAGTTTACTGTTAGTCTAGAGTGTTTAAGTGCAAATATTTTTGGCATACTAATTCACCCCCCCTCTTAGTAGTCATCATGATATTGTGGATCACAAATCCCACCATGGTTTTTCCTCATTGAGGTTTTCCACGTATAAATCTTTGTGTTATGGTTCTCATTTATATGTTTGGATTATCGGTTGCATTACTTCTTTTAAGTTTGTTTATACTTGTATACCGGCTGGTGTATGTATTTTTTGTTAAGGTTAAAATCGGTTATTCTAGTATAACACTGATTCACCCCCCCCTCTTAGTGTTATTGGTTTCCAACATATATGCATAAAAAATATGAAATCATGGATGACACAGTTAAATTGCTTGACATATTGCATTGAAGAAAAGTGTCTCATTGCATATGATGATTGCAATATTTACATTAAATGAGAATGTTGAAAGAACTCTAGAAATTTTCAAACAAATGGAATTCACAACCATAAAAGCCAATGACCTTATGTTTGTGCCAAAATGGCATTGTGAAAACTACAGATTTTTGTTGGAACTTTATGTTCTTCTAGAAATTCATTATAAAATGTCAAAGCATAGGAAAGGCATGGATCTGTTTGACAAAATACCTCAATGAAGTATCAATCATGTGTGAAATGCGGAAGCATCAATAGCACATGAGAAGTTTGATAAAATGGATCGAAAGATGTCAGTTTAATGAATAAAATGAATTGACCACAAAATATAAAGCTTTCAGAGATTTGAATTATTGAAATGTGTTGGAACACATCCCAACATTATCTTATATGATGAACGTTTCCAATGACAATGAGTACAAGAGATTGAAGATGTCATCAAAATGATATATTTTTCTAGGTTTTCAAATGTGGTTTGATGCATCACTAATAATGTTGAGATAAATGTGATATCAGCTTGTGAAGATTCAATATAGATCATTGACAGATGTGGAAAATAAAGAGGTATCTAATTGTGCAAGGTAGAACTTATAGAGTTTGCAGACAAACAACATATTTTTTCTACAAAATATAGATCAGATTCATTTGGTGAAAAATGATAAGAAGGCCAAAACAAATGACTAGTTTGCAATGTATTGTGAAATTAGATATGAATGGTGTAGATTTCAGTTAAAATGTTTCATGTTTGAGATAAGATGAAAATAAGAAGAAAGAGGGCTACAAGGTGCTTCATCCAGGAACAATGTCTAATTGTATCCTTTATGTATTTGAGATTCTATGCCATGTGCACCATAGTTTCCACAACACTATTCTCATGTTGAATTCCCATCGAACAACTTATATATTATGATTGTAGCTTATTGCAGTCACTATTCAAGTATAAAGTGGTAATACATTCTACAAATGGGTATTAGTTGGTCCAGGTGAATTTTGAATCAAATGATGTCTCGACAATAAAAGAGATGATCCTTTACACAAAAGGAATAAATGAAGATATAAATTTATGTTCCTACTCTGACTTTTTCTAGAGTTTCCAAATAAATTTGGTGATCAAAGTTGACAAAGCAGTGAAGTTTCAACTTTTTGTCAATGTGCACATGCATTGAGGATAGGTTGTTAATTGATAGCACTTGAGTTTGAACGTGTGAGTTGTGGATTGGGTGAAAGACATAATGGCTACCTCAAAAAAACTAATAGCTTATTATTTCTTCAGATTTATGGGTTTTAAGTTGCCTTTTTGAAAAATGTGACTTTTGTTGCTTATTATAAAATAAGGTTAGCAAATGAGCGTTATTTACGCAAAAATGATGAAAATCCTAACCATGTAAAGTTTGTTATTTTCAAAAGCAATGCATTTTCAAAAAGCCAGTTATTTGGGTAGTTACAAGGTAGTGACTAGGTGGTTATGTTTTCAAGCCTATAAATACAAGGCTTTTGCATTGTAAAGGGGGTGGGGATACTCTTACATAGGAAAAAACTCTGCAGAATTTTGTAGAGAAGCTAAGTGAGAACTTTTGATGTTCATACCTTTGTACTAAGGGGTTTCTGAACTTGTATATTTTTAAAAAGAATAATGAACAATGCATTGAGTTTGTGTTCCTTGAATGTATTCATGAGTTATTGTTACTAATTCCTTGTATGTTGAACTAGTAATCCCTTTATGTATTGGTGAAATCTATTGATAAAACACATCATCTCATGGTATCTTGACTTGTATGTGCTAGTACAACCTCTCTCTTATCATACTTCTTTCATCATACTTCTTTCATCATCATTAGAAGACTAACCTATTTGGCGGTGACCCCTTTGCAATTGTTATCATTTAGGGAATCCTACTTGGTATTCGTATGACTTCTAGTAGGGTTTGTATTATTAATCTTGTTTAAGTTCTATGTTTTCTCCTTTATGTACTTTCAAGTTAAAAGTACACAAAAATCCTAAATACCCTTTTCATACGAAGGAGCTTCCCCTCTCAAACATAGAGGAAGATTGTGGTTTTACTCCAATCTATCCAATTGTTGGAATGTTTGTCATTGCTCATCGGGCAAACAGGGTCAGTTTCAGATAAACGACGGCAGTGACAAATTTGTTTACCAACAAAATTTAAATTATTTATAATTATATCTTACCTTTTATGGTGCACAAGAGTCTTCTAGATTCAAACCTAACCTTGGGTGCATAAGTTATTGATTTCTTTTTGTTTAATATGAACAAGTAAAAGCATATCTAACCAATTTGATTGGAGATTAAGACCTTATGTCATTTCTTATAATATTTTATCATTGTGACAAGAAAGAATTTAATAATATTTAAATTCAAACTTATTTCTTATTATATCTTAGCTTTGTGGTGGACATGAATTTTCTACTATTGAAACTTAACCTTATTTTATGTAATGTTGTACATTTGCAGACCAAGTGAAGTATTTGTGGGCTAAATAATCTAACAAATTTTAATGTTATTTCCTAATCTTTCTTTAACATTAAAATAAATATACAAATAATAATCATAAACTTACATCTAGAATAGAGAACACCAAATGTACATGAAAACCCAAAAGGGAAAAACCACAATGAGAATAGCTCCTTGAATCTACCATATAAATCTCCTCTCGAAGAAGTATGAAACACACACACACACACACACACACACACACACACACACACACACACACACATATCTGTACATATATATGTGTAGATATGTATATATATACATATATACATATATTTATACATATTTATTTGTGTGTGTGTGTATGTATGTATATGTATATGTATATGTATATGTATATGTATATGTATATGTATATGTATATGTGTATGTGTATGTGTATGTGTATGTGTATGTCTATGTATATATATGTATGTGTGTGTATATGTATACATACACATACACATACACATACACATACACATACACATACACATACTCATACATACATATACACGCACACATACATGCACATATACATTCATATATATACATACATACATACATATATATATATAAATATGTATACATATATATATATATATATATATATATATATATATATGTATACATATATATATACATATATATGTATACATATATATATACATATATATGTATACATATATATATACATATATATGTATATATATGTAGATATACACATATCTATATTTATCTATATGTATACACATACACATACACATAATATGTCTCTCTCTCTCTCTCTCTCTCTCTCTCTCTATATATATATATATATATATATATATATATATGAGAGCTAGCCTAATAGAGACACTGATAGTTCTGAAACTAATTGTTAAGTACAGATGCCAAGCTAACAAGACGAGAGGGGGGGGGGGGGGGTCAATCATACAAAATTAATCTTCAATATATTCAACAGATTCAACCTCGGTAGCTCAAACAGATATATGTAATCAAAACTGTAAAACACATAACCTTAAGAACACATAATCATAACAAAACTCATAACACTAGATTTAACATGGAAACCCAAATAGGGAAAAACCACTATGGGATTTCGGACCCACTAAGAAATATAATCTTCTAGAGTATGCTCGGTTAAAAGAAAATCCTATTAAAGATTACAAACACATTGCTAGATGTGACCCGGTTAAGGGATTTCCCTCAGATCTATTAGGATCTTCACCTTGTTAGAAGTGACCTTGTTAAAGGGTTCCAAACACTCAATCATAATGTCACCTTGCTAGAGGGTTTTACAAATAAGACTGTTAAGTCCAGTTGGTTAAGAGATTTTCTATCACTTTACAAAATAACAGTAATAAAAATCTATCTGCAACTTCACATCTAAAATGCTAAAGCAGATTCTTATTTGCTCAAAACAATCTAGTCATAGGACTTATCATGTCCCTCTGTTGGGCTCTATACTCTGTTAATCAAATAGGTCTTCAAGCTTATGTGCTTGGTAATCACTATGTATCATCCTTGTGCTTACACTTGCCCGCATACATTGTTTATCAATAGTTCCTTATTTATAAACAATTGCTAACCGCTTAATCTCCTTGATCACATATCCCATGATCAATCATATCCATTAGATCTTTAAACTTGACCAGGTTCAATGTATCCTTTGATCTGAAAATGTTTTACCTCGCCTTGGAACTTTCATACATTTCTTGGAACTTGCACAAGGTTATTGCGGTTCAATTTGGGTTGTAGATCTTTCTGCCAATCTTCTATTGCCATAGATTCTTTAACAAACTTCATGCACGGCATACCAATCATTTAATCTATTCCAGCTCATCATCTTCCTTCATTGAATAATGCTTTTAATCATTTAATGCATTCTGTTACAGCTCGGTTGCAACTCGGTAAATACTAAACTTCACTCGGTAGACCTTCTGCCTTCATTAACTGATAGCAATAACCTTAGGGTTTACTGACTAGGTTCCTTAGGGTTTAACGACTAGGTTCTTTGCTCAGTAACATAGTATAGTATTAACCTTACAATCAACAACATATGTAGGATATCAAAACAATCTAAACATCATGATCTCATCATTGTCTAACTCGGTGATAGTTGCCCATTGAATAACTTATTTCTCCCCTTATTCATCACAATCTTTATGTGTCTTTTACCGACATCTTTATACTCATCAAATCATACTTCTTAAGATATGGCAACATCATACTAAATTAGAAAATCAATTTCTTGACATCAATGACAAAAATAATAATATTAAGACAGTAAACATCCTTAATCAGTTATATCCATAATCATCAACAACCTTCTCAATATCCTAATTGAAATGCCAACAATCTCTTATTGTCTATTATAATGCCAACAATCTCCCCCTTTGGCATTGATGGCAAAACCAATTGATTTGACCTAATTGATTTCGATTGCTATGAGATTCTAAAATGCTCTCCCCCTATCATCAGACTTCTCCCCCATACAATAGTCTTCTCCCCCTTTGACAACAATGCAAAAAAGTAAAAGAGCTCAAACATGATTTCTTCCGCTAAGAAGTGAATTCCTTGCTGTTATGTGTCAACTCAGTCTCGGTCAGAGCATTATGTCTTCAATTCCTGTTCCCTATATTTGTTTCCTACACACCTTTAGAAAACATCCTAAAGTGTGTAAATAAGCATCAATCCACACATAATATTCTGTAGATTCATCGAATTGATGCTTTCACTGAACTCAGTTAGTGAGTAGAAGATAGGGGTAGGACCCCTAACTTGCTTCTGAGACACTCAAAAGTGTCCCTTGGCAATGGCTTTGTGAAGATATTTGTTATTTTTTCTTTTGTGCTAACATACTCCAACACCACTTTCTTCTCTTGAACTTCTTCTCTAAGATAATGACATTTGATAGAGATGTGCTTTGTCTTAGAGTGCATAACAGGGTTCTTTGAAATGTTAATGGCAATAGTATTGTCACAGAATATAGTTACTGGCTCAGTAACTTTCTCATCTATACCTTCCAATAGTTGTTTGATCCATGCTATATTGGTACAATTCAATGTTGTAGCAACATATTCAGCTTTTGTTGTTGACTATGAAACACATCCTTGTTTCTTGCTAAGCCAACTCACTAGTCTTTCTCCTAAAAAGAAAGCTCCTCCACTTGTGCTTTTTCTATCATCAATGTTGCCTACCCAATCAGCATCAGTATAAACTTTTAAATCAAATTCATTTCCTTTCTGATATACTAAGCCATAATCCTTAGTACTTTTCAAGTATCTGAAAATTCTCTTGATTGATGTCATGTGTGTTTTCTTGGGTTCTACAGAAAATCTTGCAACTATACCTACTACATGTGTTATGTCTGGTCTGCTGTGAACAACATATTGTAGCTTTCCAATCATGGATTGGTAAAGTGTCTCATCAACAGATGCAGATTCATCATTCTTTGATAATTTACAGTTGGTAGTCATAGGAGTACTTACTAGTTTTGAATCCTCCATTCCAAATTTCTTCAAGATTTCCTTTATGTACTTGGATTGAGTAATGAAAATCTCATCTTTCATTTACAATATCTGTAAACCTATAAAATACTTTATCTCACCTATTAGTGACATCTCAAATTCTTTGCACATTTAATTTCCAAAATTCTTGCATAAGGAGTCATTACCACAAAATATGATATCATCAACAAATATGGCTGAGATCAATATTCCATTGTCCTCATCTTTCTTCATGTACATATTGTTGTTTTCACTTGTTCTTATAAAACCAATCTTGATTAAATAAGAGTGCAATCTCTCATACCATGCTCTAGGTGCTTGTTTCAGACCATATAAAGCTTTGTCCAGTTTGCATACCTGATCTTTAGTCTCTCCTTCAACAAATCCTTCAAGTTGTTCAATAAAAACTTCTTCTTCTAGTATACCATTCAAAAATGCAGATTTGACATCCATTTGATATACCTTGAAATTTTTGAAAGTAGTATATGTTCTTACTCCTTCAAGTCTTTCCATAGGTGCAAAAGTCTCACCATAATCAATTCCCTCTTCTTGAGCATATACTTTGCAAAATAGTCTTTCTTTATTTCGAATGACCTCACCTTTTTCATTCAGCTTGTTTCTGAAAATCCACTTTGTACAAACTACATTTTTGTCCTTGGCTCTTGGGACCAATGTCCATGTGTCATTCTTCTTGATTTGATCAATCTCTTCTATCATAGCATTTATCCAATTTTCACTATTAAATGCCTCTTTCACTATCCTTGGTTCAAATTCAGATATTAGACATGTGTTTTGTCTTAGTTTGTTTCTTGTCATCACTGGATCATCCTTATCTACTATAATCTGACTTGATGCATGATTCCTTCTGACATACCTGGCTAATATAGGCTTGGTAGATTCTGTATGATCTTCTTCATCACTCAGTAACTGGACATTATCTTCATTTCCTTCAGCAGCTTTCTCAGTAGGACTTCTCGGTTGAACACATACAAATCCTTCATAATCTTCTGGTTCTTTGGAGTTTCCTTCATCATTTCTTTCTACAAATTCATCAATTTTCACATTTGCACTTTCTACTATTTTGTTAGATGATTTGATCAGACATTTAAATGCTTTACTTCTAGAAGAATAACCAAGAAATGTTCCTTCTTCACTTTTCTGATCAAACTTTCCATTTCTATCATCTTTGTGTACATAGCATCTACTTCCAAAGATTTTGAAGTAACTTACATTAGGTTTCTTGTCATACTAAATTTCATATGGTGTCTTCAAAGTTCCTTTCTTCAGTTGTACTCGGTTTAGGGTGTAAACTGCGGTGCTTGTTGCTTCTCTCCACATGGCACTTTCTTTTCAATCATCAGGGTTCTAGTACAATCCACAATAGATCAGTTTCTTCTCTCAACTATCCCATTTTGTTGTGGAGTTCTCGGTGCAGAGACTTGTCTTTTTATACCACGATCATTCCAGAATAAGTTGAACTCATCAAAAGTGAACTCACCTCCTCTATCAGATCTAAGACATTTCAGTTGTCTTCCTGTTTCATTTTCAACTCTTGCCTTGTACCATTTAAACATTTGAAAAGCTTCTGATTTTTCTTTTAAAAACATAACTAACATCATCCTTGAATAATCATCCACAAATAATATGAAATATTTACCACCATAATAACTTTGAACTTTCATATGACCACAAAGATCAGTGTGCACAAGATCTAAAATTCCCTTAGAAGTGTAGGACTTACTTGTAAAGATTGATCTTGTCATCTTACCCATCTGGCATCCTCTGCACATAGAATTCTCAGGTTTTCCAAACTCGGTAGACCTCTTACTCAGTGCTGCTTGCTTATTTTGATCAGATTATCAAAATTTATATGACAAAATCTTTTATGCCATAACCAGGTATCATCTATCTTTGCATAAAGACAATTATTCCGAGTTGAGTCAAGGTGAAATGTGTTACCTTTTGTTTGAGTCCCGATAGCAGCTAACTTTCCATGCTTGTCATGAACTTTGACAATTCCTTTCTGAAATTCTATTCGGTGACCTGTGTTGTTTAGCTATGCTACACAACAAATTATATTTCAAACCTTCAACCCAATAAACATCATTACATTTAGCATTGTCAAGAAGTGTTATGGATCCTTTACCTTTTACCGGACATGGTGCATCATTACCAAATCTTACATAACCTCCATCATAATATTCTAACATAACAAACTTGTGTTTATCACCTGTCATGTGACGTGAGCATCCACTATCTATGATCCAAGAATCATTAGTATTTATGTGAGATATTAGGGCTTTTTCTTCATACCTGTCTTCATTTGATCCATCTTTGATAGCCACATAAACTACTTTCTCTGTATCAATTTCATCTGATTTATGATTATTGGATTCCTCATCAGCTATTAGGCATGAATTTCTATCTCTTCTTTTGAAGTCTCGGTGTCCTCTATATTGGTTGTCTTTCTGCCTGTTATCTTGGTAATCTCTCTTTTCATTGGATTCTTTGTTAGGGAAATTAGAAGCCATATGTCCTATTCTATCATAGTTAAAACATTTCAAAGGCAACTTTCCTTTGTACTTACCTTTTCCTCTTGGTAGCCTTCTGGCTAATAGTGCTTCAAAGTCTTCTTTCTTTCTGATTTCTTCATAAAGTTTGTGTACCTCCTCCATGTTTTTGTGAAATCTTTCACTTTCTCCACTATGATTCCCTTTAGAGTACTTATACTTTCTATCATTGTAATCATTAGATTCATCAAGATGAAAAGAACTAAATGCAGACTCAATTTTTTTTACCGAAGACCCACTGTTATCAAAGTTAACTCAAATGCATGTAGCTTACCAATAGTAGCATCCAAAGAAACTGGCATATTGGGTATAGACCTCAATTCATTGATTGCAGGGACTCAGATTGCATAAGCAGGTAGAAGGGTTCTCAATAACTTGCTTGTGACATCCAATTCTTCAATGGTTCCTCCTACTCCTTTGATTTGATTGACAATCTCCTTTAACCTTGTACTGTACTGGGTTATGTTCTCACCTTCATTCATTCTCATGGATTCAAGTTGTCCTCTTAAACTATCTACTTTTTCTCTTTGAACATGTTCATCACCGCCATACATAGATATGAGCTTGTCCCACATTACCTTGGCATCATTGCAGCCTTCTAGATCATTAAACTCTGAGTCAGTCAATGTAGATGTTCTTTCAATCATTGCTTGAATATGTTCTTGCTTTGCCTTTATCTCTTCCATTGTCAATGGATAGGTGCTAGGTGTAATGAAATCATTCTCCAACTCCTAATAGGTGCAGCTTCATCCTTTTTTGCCATGTAGAGAAATTAGACTTGCTTAGCTTCGGTGCATCCCTCTTATACATCTTTGGATCTTTTCCTCAAGTACATTTAAACTTTTTCTTCTGGATTCCAAAGCTTTGATACTAATTGTTAAGTACAGATGCCAAGCTAACAAGATGAGAGGGGGGGGGGTGAATCATACAAACTTAATCTTCAATATATTCAACCTCGCTAGCTCAAACAGATATATGTAATCAAAACTATAAAACATGCAAACTTAAGAACACATAATCATAACAACACTCATAACACCAGATTTAACGTGGAAACCCAAATAGGGAAAAACCACTATGGGATTTCAGACCCACTGAGAAATATACTCTTCTAGAGTATGCTCAGTTAAAAGAAAATCCTATTAAAGATTACAAACACATTGCTAGATGTGATCCAGTTAAGGGATTTTCCTCAGATCTGTTAGGATCTTCACTTTGTTAGAAGTGACCTTGTTAAAGGGTTTCAAACACTCAATCAAAATGTCACCTTGCTAGAGGAGTTTACAAATAAGATTGTTAAGTCCACTTGGTTAACAGATTTTCTGTTACTTTACAAAATAACAGTAATAAAAATCTATCTGCAACTTCACATCTAAAATGCTAAAGTAGATTCTTATTTTCTCAAAACAATCTAGTCATAGGACTTATCATGTCCCTCTACTGGGCTCTATACTTTGTTAATCAAACAGGTCTTATAGCTTCTGTGCTCAGTAATCACTATGTAGCATCCTTGTGCTTACACTTGCTCGCATACATTGTTTATAAACAGTTCCTTATTTATAAACAATTGTTAACCGCTTAATCTCCTTGATCAATCATAGCCATCAGATCTTTAAACTTGACCAGGTTCAATGTATCCTTCGATTTGAAAACATTTTACCTCACCTTGGAACTTGCATACATTTCTTGGAACTTGCACAAGGTTATTGCGGTTCAATTTGCGTTGTAGATCTTTCTACCGATATTCTATTGCCATAGATTCTTTAACAAACTTCATGCACGACATACCAATCATTTAATCTATTCTAGCTCATCAGCTTCCTTTATTAAATAACGCTTTTAATCATTTAATGCATTCTGTTATAGCTCGGTTGCAACTCAGTAAATACTAAACTTCACTCGGTAGACCTTCTGCCTTCATTAATCGATAGCAATAACCTAAAGGGTTTACCGACTAGGTTCCTTAGGGTTTACTGACTAGGTTCTTTGCTCGATAACATAGTATAGTATTAACCTTACAATCAACAACATATGTAGTATATCAAAAAAATCTAAACATCATGATCTCATCATTATCTAACTCAGTAATAGTTTCCCATTGAATAACTTATTTCTCCCCTTATTCATCACAATCTTTCTATGTCTTTTACTGACTTCTTAAGATATGGCAACATCATACTGAATTAGAAAATCAATTTCTTGACATCAATGACAAAAATAATAATATTAAGACAGTAAACATCCTTAATCAATTATCTCCATAATCATCAACAACCTTCTCAATATCCTAATTGAAATGCCAACAATCTCTTATTGTCTGTTATAATGCCAATAGACACCAATCTCCTTACAATAATTTTAGGTAGTAATCTACATGAGATACCAATACCCTAACTCAAGAACTAAGCACTAGCTTAGATACACATACACATACACATACACATACACATATACATACACATACAAATACACATACACATATACATATACACATACACATACACATACACATACACATATACATGTACATATGCATTCATATACATAAATACATACATACATACATATATATGTATAGATATGTAGATATATACATATCTATATTTATCTATATGTATACACATACACATACACATACACATGTACATATATGTATATATGAATCTCTCTCTCTCTCTCTCTCTCTCTCTCTCTCTCTCTCTCTCTCTTTATATATATTTATTTATATATATATGAGAGCTAGCCTAATAGAGACACCAATCTCCTTACAATGAATTTTAGGTAGTAACCTACATGAGATACCAATACCCTAACTCAAGAACTATGCACCAGCTTAGATTATTATGTACTAACATCAAATATAATAATATATAAATAATGCAAATCTTGTAAACTCAAATTGCACCATTAATCAGGTCTAATCAACTATGAAAGACACTCTTAGGGTGTATAGGATGTAGACCATAATTCACATAGTTTAATTCATCTTTTCTAATTGAATTGTTAATTTGCACAACTCTTCTACTACCCTTAGATAACACCCTCCAAGAATGAAGCTATATAAACCATATTTTTTCAAATATAGGATAATTTCATGCATGTGTTACACTAGAACATAATTACAATATCTACAGTTTGGCCACAAATGAATTCCTTAATCAAACATGTAATAGGCTAGTTTTAAAATCCTATATCTTAATTATGATGAAGGGAAACACTATGCACTACCAACATACATTCCACTAACCCCATTGTACATCTATATTCTATCTTCAGCTTGTGTATGTTACAATCCTTTGGAACATATATCTTAAACATTAACCATACTAACCAACTATTTCGTGAGCATAAGGGTACTTCTAATTTTATATTCATTGAAGCTCAACCTTTGAAACAAATATGAACCATTGACCATAACTCTATTAGAGAATTATATTAATTAGTATAGTTTTATATTAGTAGTTCAATAAAATAAATTAGTTATTATGCTACTTTTTTTGAAGTTATTCTTGTAGGTTATTGGTTTGATAAGAAAAAAGGGATCATAAGCAAGTGGATTGTAATGCACAACTTATCTAACTAATACAAATTTTACAAATTTTTTTTTACATGTTCAACCATGGTTTTAATTCCATGTTTAGTTAAATGTTTTGTACTCCAGATGGTATCAAAGAACCTAGTTGGGAAATCCATAGAGTACAATTACAAAAAGATAATGGTTTCCAATATTATTTTTATTGTCTTTATGTGACGTGGTATAAGATATGGCCAAATTAGTCTCATATTATGTTTTTTACCTTGGAAAAACCATTGTAGAGAAATTGAGGTGGTCTAGAAGTAGAGTGAAGAGTCCTTAGACTATGTGGGAAGGTAGAGAGACTGAGGTGGTTCAAAATTTGAGTGAACATGGGTGATAATAAGAGGATGACCATATAATAGAATTCTGAGTGGAATAAATAGAGATATCTCAAGCCAAAGTAAGTAAAATCCCCACATCAACCAAATATGTTGTATTTAATCTCATGATTGTAGAATATAAGAAAAGTAAATTTTTGGAATGATTTGTAAGTATTAAGAATATCTAATTATTTTTCTATAATAAAAAAATGCTACATGTGAGAATTTCTTCTAAAAAGGTAGAGGAAACTTTTTGGAAGTTGACTTAAATTTGAATTTTTCCTACACATTGTTTGAAAATGGGAGAATATATGATGCTTAGTTACAAAAATTAGTTTACCTATGTTTCAAGGCAATGGAGGCAAGAGGTATTTTATTATCCCAAGCTATATTATCTCTCAAGGATGATTCAATTCATGAGACACTTCCTTTCATATTTGTGTCCTTGAATAAATGAGGGGGCTTGGTATGATGTGTGTCCCTTCAATTAGCAAGAAGAGGCTAGATTTCTTGTGGGTCCACTTGATTCATTCACCTTTGGTTGGTGTTTTATATAGTAGAGGAGAAATTGTTTACAAAAAATTGGAGGAGGCATTAGACACACTCAAAGGAGATGTGTATTTTCTAATGATAAGTATCTCATGTGCAACAATAAAGGAGACTTTAGAAACACTTGGAGGAGATGGAATTTTAGAGAAACTGTGACGCATTGTTGATGGAGGTTGGGAATATGTTATATCATCTTATTTTATATGTGTATGTATAATACACACACACACACACACACACACACACACACACACACACACACACACACACACACACACACACATATGGGTGAACTCACAATACTGGTTTCCACTTTTTGACCAAGTTTGACACATAGATGAACATTTTGAAAAAAACCCTTCACTTTCCGACACTTATAACTTTTAAACCGTTAATAGAAAAGACCTCGTGGCCCCCTAGGATGACATGGCTGAGTTTATAATGAGATACATTACTCTCGATGGCAAGTATATGAGCATCTTTTCCTACCATTTTACTATCTTAAATCATTTTAGGCACGGTAAAATCATCTTTGTTCCCTTCTATTTGGGCTCCTCCCTTGAAAATAGCCTGGAAAAATATCTGGAGAACCATAACAACCCTTTTCTCCATGAGGGGCGTATTGTCCTTATCATGGAGCATGCTAAATCCCTTGAAATTGTACCCCCTCTTGCTGAGACTGGCCTACAGATGAATATCAAGGATGTCTTTGACTCAGAAATGGACTTGGAAGAAAGTGGGGTTCCTGTTGATGACCCTAAATATGAACCTGTGGATGAAGGGGAGATGATGGTCACCCTTGTGACGTTCGGTAGCAACAATCCTTCCAGATGGGCAGCGATAAAATATAAAACCATCAGCAAACTAATCACAAAGGCCAAGCCCCTCACCAAAAAGAAAAATTTGGCAGCTAAGGACCATAGCCCGAAGATTACGGATCAAGGGATTAAATTGGACATTCCTATCAATAACCTGAAAGAAAAATAGGGGACTATAGTAAATGAAGAGAATTGTAGGAATCAGAAGACTAGTAATTTGATGAATCTGGTTATGTAATAACCCACTTAACTTAATCCAAAAGCTCAATTGATTTTTTTTTTAATATAAAAATATTGATTTCTTATTCTTACTTATTATTAATTATGTTTGATTCAATCACATAATGATCAGGTACATCTAGCCAAACGAGATAGGAATCCATCTAACCAGGATGGGCATCTAACCATATGGGTTAGGAATCTAACCATAAGGGTTAGGCCTCTATCCATACTGGACTAACAATCTAACCATATGAGTTAGGCATCTAACCATATAGGTTAGGCACCTAACCATACGGGTTAGGCATTTGTCCATATGGGAGAAGAGGTTTCATCTATCCAATCTGGGATAGGCATCTACTCAAATGGGGTAGGCATCTATTCATAAGAATAGGATATGCTCTGGCCAGAGACTTTAGACTCATCGAAACCATTTGGGTCCTAAGCCACTCACTAAAGACTACACTCCCCTACTAGGAGTGCACTGAGGTCACTATCCTTAGGATTATAAAAATAACTACATATAAAATCTTGAGTTCCGCCTCAAAATTTGGCCTAAAGCCTCGAGAAGTCAAGCAAATCCATATGGGACTCGTTTTGAGTATGCATTTTTAACCTTTCAATTATTATTGCACCATTTGATTAAAAGATCAACAAGCTTCAAGAACCAACTACTCACCCATAACCAAATCCTAATCCCCATCCCTGAACACCTGAGTGCAAGGGAAAACTCCATCCCTAGACTACCTATATACCCATTTCGACACGAGATCAAGGCGTAAAGTATGTAGTTCTGGTTTCTAACTATGATTTAATGTAAACTATTTGGTGGGTATGCAACCCTTTCTAGGGTCATTGTCCTAGATAGTTTCTCTGCAGTTGTGACTCACGATGGTAGAAATATAGCAAAAAGGATCAATGTGGCCCTCTGCTTGTGGCCTAAAACATCTAAGTCCTATTTCCTATCAAATGTGTCACCCTTGACCCATTATCATTCGTTGAAAATCGTAAAGATAAATAAATTCCAAACAACACACACAACCAAGCCCTAATGGGGTTTTCTAAGGTTTAACTGAGCGAATGAAAATTTATTTTAAAATTAATCTTTTAGATTATCTATCTAAGGGGGATTACCAACCCCTTGGAGTTTAACTTCTAGATGACCCTTATTTCTCCCTAATAGTTTATAGGGATGATGCCACAGACACTGTTGTTGCACTTTTATTAGACGTTAAGTGCATTAGTTCAACACGGTGACATTACCCGTAAGCATGACCCAGAGGCACCATAGATACCGAACACTTCATTTTTTTTTCTGGTTTCAACTCGTCTTGTTTAGTTGTCTAACTAGGAATTAACCTTTAATTCAAGAAATCTCATTACACTAAAATAGCTATGAGCAATGTAACTATTACATGCAAGGAATTGTTGCTTGAAATTGAAACTATGAAATGTATTTGCATAGTTGAAAGGAACATTTGATAAGAATGCACATAACAAATCAACTTATTGAAGGGAAAATCAAGATAATATTTAAAACCTTAGAACTTGAAGTAAATACATGAAAGTACTAATTGCTTGGAAACTATGATACTTGTAAGAGATAACTTACAACTCATGAGAATGATTTGTATTACTTGTAAGATACATTTGTTTTGGAACCAAAAACTATTACTCTTTTAATTATGAATCCTAATACTAGAAAGGTACTAAATTGTTTGAAAGAAATAAATTATTAAGTAACAAATGAATTTAATACTTACCTGTTGAAGGGAAAACTAATTAACAATAAGCTTGATTACAAATGTTGAAAATAAGATTAGGAGAGATTATAATTACTTTCTAATTAATCAATGTGAGTAAGGCTCCTAAATAATTCTAATCAACCTACTTCTAATTACTCTTAGACTACTGCCAATTCATTTACAAAATTTATAACTAACTACTTCTTTCATTTGAAGCAATGTTGACTATATCCTTAGATATTTTTAAATAATAACTCTTTCAATTTCAAATTCTTAAAAGTGAGTTAATGTTTGCTCCTAAAATTTACTCAAATTTAATTCTCTAAGTGATCATGGAATAGGTTTATTCAAAACTCCTTTACTTGATAAGGATGAGAATTCCAATAATCTAGAACAACAAGATTCTATTTTTATTTTAGCTTCAAAACTAAGTTCATTACAAACTAAAACTAATTATTTTAGATTCTTTTTATTTTAGAATTCCAATGATCTCTGCTTTTGTTTCTTTTTCATTTGCTAAAACTAATTTGGTTTCAAATAAACTTCTTAGCATCCTAATTAATACTGGTCCTTGTTACAATGTATCTTTCTTGTAAATGTACACAAAGCGTCTTTCATATCTTACCCTTATTATAATGGGATTTTCAAGTCCAATATACATCCTTCATACTTGATACTTTCAAAATACTTGTATTCACCTATCGATAAGTTATATGTCCAACACAACCAATGGAGATTTAATAAAGAGGTATACTACTTCAACCCTTTATTTACAATGTTGTATTTATCACAAATTATATGAAAAGGCTTCCAACCTTTATTGGAAGGACATTATAAACTTATATAACAAGAATTAGAGTGCATCTTAAGTACTTTCTTAACTATCAAAAATACGCTTGCCATCACATTCATTATTTTATTTTATTTTCATTTAAGAAAAGAATATAATTTTTTTTTTTTATCTTGTTTGAATTTACTATCTTATCATCAATACTATAAATATCCCTTATCTAGTGTTCAATACAATATATCCTCTATAAATTGAGTTAACTTAAAAAATTCTTATTTTATATTAAAATTAGAAAATTCTTATTTAGCATTTTCCCTTCTTAATTTACACTTACGTGAGGAGAAGAAAACTAAGTAAAAGTAGATTCTCTTTTGGTGGGGGAGAGGGGGGGCCCTCCTCTATTTACCTAAGGTTTAGTATTTAATCTACTTCCTTTGATAAGAGCATAGATTTTTTTGTGTTGTACCATATTTTAAGGAGACAAGTAAATTTAAAGATGAACTTTAGTGATTTAGAATTATAAGAAAGAAGTTATTTTTTCTCACCAAAATTTTAGCTGAATATTTGCCCTCTCACGTGGGACCCTCTAAAGAGTAATATTGAAATTAATTGGTGTATTCAACCACAGATTTCCTTGGGGATTTTTATTTTTTATTTATTTTTAACACGGTTCCTTTAACAACTTGATCAAATCTTAATTTGTTGAATGTATCCAAAAAGAAAATTGAAATAAAACATCTAACTAAATAAAACTACTTAGAGGACTCTAACATTAAATTTATTGCAAATGAATTATTCCACCTAAAGTTTTCCCAATATTATTTTCTCATCTAATTAATCTAAATTAATTATTTAATTCCCAAAAATTAAATTACTCCTTAATGTTTACAATCTACTTAGATTTACAATTAATGTTAATAAAATTATCAATTTATTTATAAATATTTATATTAATAAAACTTGAATTATAATTTAAATTAGCAATATACTTATATATATTTATATTAATAAAAACTTATAATTATAAATAGTATTGACAAAAAATTAAAATCTATTCATATTAATATAATAAAACCACATGCATAAATTCTATCAATCAATTTTTTTATTCAAAATGGATAACCCCACCGCAAATAAGGAGAGGAGGGGGGAGTAGGGTCTCACGGGCCCTCCACTACCTCTATGTGAAATAAAACTCCACCTCGCATAAATTTATAACGGTTCCCGTAAAAAATATGGTCAAACCTTTATTTCGAAATTCCATATGGGCCACGTTTAATTTGAAAATAATACATTATGGGTTTTATATATATTTCAAAAATTGATAAATGGTTTTAATATACGGGTCAAGTTTAATTTGAAAGTAATACATTATGGTATATATATATATATATATAAACCAATAAATATAAAATAAAATGAATCAATGAAAATCTGGAAGGGTATATGAAAGTAACTTATTAATTGACCACCCCTGTAATCAGAGAGGGGAAATTTAATTTTTATTTTCACAGAGGTTAATAAATACAAATGAAATTTCTCTCTTAAGAGAAATACATATTTATAGAGGAGGATGAATTAATTGGGGTTTTAAGATTACACTCAGATCAAAACAATATTCAAAGAGAGAGAACTAGTTTTTTTTTTATTACAGAAAATGAAAGTTCAACGTATATTCAAGAGAGGTGAGATAATTCATAGAGCAGTAAGACTTAGGTATTCCAATGATCAAATTCACATTCAGATTGGGAGAGTGAGGACTTTATTTCACACGAAATAATAATAAGCAAGATTCAAATATAGGTGATTATCATTTATTCATAGAGAAAAGATTCAAAAAGTTAAATAAGAAAATATTCAAAAAATTAAATAAGAAAGATATGATTTTTGCACTCATAAAATTTTTTTAAAAAGGAGAACAAGATCTGATTTTCTTCTTTTTCCCTTAATAAAATTAGATAAAAAAGATATGCATTATTAGAAATAGTACTTTTAATATTTATCCCTAAATAAGAAGAAAATATTTACTTTTGTTTTGAAACAATCAATATATATATATATGAAGATTTATATATGAAGATTTAAGAGAAGGATAAAAGCTATATCTCATATGTAAATAAGAGAACACAAAAGAAAAGAACCTAGTTTGTTGAAGCTTGATGTTGAATTCCCTCCAATCTTCTGGCTAACCTTCTTAGATCCTTCTTTGGAATTAGGTGAAATTTCTTCAAAAAAACTTAACAAATCTACCAATAAAACATGACTACAAAAGAAATCCTACTACTATCCACATGAAACTTGAGAAAAATTTCTTTGAAATAAAAAAATAAGCAACTCCCCCTTTTCAAAAACTTGCATACATTATATAGAAAAGATCCCTCAATTACACTATCAAGAGAATTAATTGAAAGAAATATTTCATTTTCCTAAATCATACTCATGCAAAATTGATTGATCACTTAATGGAGGAGTTACATGCAAGAAAATGGAGGATGATGATTCCCTCTAGAAGCTTCCAACTTCTCCTATGACATGTTCTTATTTGAAATAGAAATTTTTTTTAAAAAATCATTAAATTATATTTTCAAGTGTGTATGTGTGTGTCCATTATTTAACCTTTTTATTATAATATATATTTCAACCACATTCAATAAATTCATTTCTAACATAATCACAAAATGATTTAATAGTTATAACAATAATAGTAGCAAAAATAAAAAATGGCAAAGGAGGGTTATGACAGGTTATGAAAGCTACCAGAATCTAGGAGAGTTGTTGGAAGTGGGTTGAGCGTGAAATTGATACCCTCAAAATGTGGGTTAAAGAAATAATTGATATTTTCACTGCTTCCCCTGAGTCCAGCAAACCAAAGAAACTCATGATTATGACACAAAAACTCTCCCTGAATGTTGAGGTGATGAAATGAAATCATGAACAAAGGATTGATAAGGTGGCGCAATCCATGGCAGAGATTAAAAAAAAACTCAAGAACATGGTCAACATTAGTTAAGAAGCCTTGAACAACAGTATTGAGGGGCTTGAAAATACTAATGTCATGGTTGCTGAAATCTTATAGATCCTATCACAGTGAACCGGTGAAAGATCTTGGAGGAGATGATATGGCTGCTAGAGATAGCAAAACCACTGGACCCAGTTCTAGAACCAAGAGCAAAAGAAGCAACAAGGGTACCTCAAGATTCATCATGGAGGAGCTAAAGGAAATCAACAGGATTTCCATCCAAAAGAACAAGGATCTGGTGCTCTCTCTTAACTGAGAGCCTTTTCTTTAGTTTTGTCTTGTTTGTTTGTGTTTCCTTTGTTTTTGTGACTGCTCGGGGTTGGTCACCTATTTTGATATTGTTTCATGTTGGTTTGGCTAATGGCCAGTTGTTGTAAAACTTTTAGTTTCGGGTCCGTGCAAAACCCGTTTATCTGTATCAAAAACTTTTAAACCATTAAGAATTTGAAGATGATGTAAACTAGTGCTTTATACCAACTTGTTTGTAGATCATAAATATATATTTTTAAAATTTTTTGAATAAAATTTTATTGATTTTTCCATCTCCCTCAAAAAGTATGTTTTTACAGAAAACAACATTTTTAAGAGTGATGTGCATTCTGAAACACAACTTGTTTTCTTTAAATGATAAAAACCTAATTATTTTGAATTTTGGTTTGTAACATCAATACGCAGGGCATGCAGCTAGTTTGATAGTGATATGTTGAATATTTTCCATACTAAGATTTGAAGTCCGACTAATTATAATTTAGATATAGGTGTACGTTTGAACACATAACTTGTTCTATATATCAAAATTCAATTTTATCATTTTTGTTAGAAAGAAGACATCAATACCTAGTGCATGGATATTTTTCAATTTTTTTTTGAATTAGTTTACTATTTTTTGCAATGCATTGAACAAATAAGTTCATGTTCGGTGAAAAACCTACATTCATAAAAAATAAAATAAAAATATTCTAATGAAATTAAATATATTCAAAATTATACTATTTGGAAAGCTTCTAATAAGGACTAAATACTTAAAAAAGCAAAACTTCTAAATGAATTCATTTGACCCTGCCAAAAGCTAATATAAAATTATTTTTTTATCAGAATTTGATAGATGCAAAGGAGACTCTATTGCAAGTATGATTTAGAAGTAGAGAGGTTCTATCCAAGAAATTTTGTACATGTATGTGTGTGTGTGTATACATATATATATATGGGTGGACTCCCAATGTTGCTCCCACTTTTTGAGACTCCATTGCAAGTATGATTTCAGCAAAAATTGGGATGTACCAAAAAGTGGGAGCCAACATTGTGAGTCCACTCATATATGTATATATATATACACACACACACACATACATGTACATATATATGTATATACATGTTATAAATACACACACACACATATACATGCATATGTACATATTTGTATATCTATATATATATATATATATATATATATATATATATATATATATATATATATATATATATATATATGTATATATATATACATGTACATATATATATATATGTACATGTATATATATGTATATATATATATATACATATATATATATCTACATGTATATATATGTATATATATATACATGTATATATATATATGTACATGTATATGTACATACACACACACACACACACACACACACACAC
Source organism: Cryptomeria japonica (assembly GCF_030272615.1). Lineage (NCBI taxonomy): Eukaryota > Viridiplantae > Streptophyta > Pinopsida > Cupressales > Cupressaceae > Cryptomeria > Cryptomeria japonica. Next base: position 215,097,267 of record NC_081405.1, on the reverse strand, counting down.
ACATATATATATATATATGTACATGTATATGTACGTATACATGTACATATATATATAGCTAACAATATGAAGAAATAATTGGAGAAATAAAAATTTTCTTAGGTTTGTAGATTACTCAGACTGACAAAGTAATTTTCATCTGTGAAACTAAGTATTCTAAGGAATTGTTGCAGAAATTTTGTATAGGAGATTCTAAATTGGTAAGTACTCCTATGGTTAGAAGTGAAAATTTGACAAGAAAAGATGTTTCTGCACTGGTAAATCCTACAAGATACAAATCTATGACTGGAGATCTTCTTTAAATGACTCGAACTAGACCTGACATAATGAATTTTGTTTGTATTGTTTCAAGATTTCAGAGTGATCCTAGAGAGAATCATGATAGTGTGGTGGAAAGGATTTTTAGATACTTGCAAGGTAAATTAGAATATGGTTTGTGGTACCCTAAGGATGATAACTTTACTTTATGTGCATATACATATGTTTATTGGGTTGGAGATGTTGATGACCAGAAAAGTACTTCTGGTGGAGCTTTCTTTCTTGGAAAGAAGTTGGTTTCATGGATGACCAATAAATATTCATATACTTCTTTATCTACTGTTGAAGTTGGGTATGTTGCTGCTACTACTAATTGTACACAAGTTCTATGGATGAAGCAAATGTTGAAGGATATAAAGGTGGATTGTAATGGACTGGTAGTTATTCACTGTGATAACTCTACTACTATTGACATATCAAAGAATTCGATATTTCATTCTAAGACAAAGCACATATCTATCAAAAATAACTTTTTGAAGGAAAAGGTGGAAGTAAATGAAGTTAGATTTGTTTATGTGAACACTAAATAGAAGATTGCAGATATTTTCACTAAACCTTTGCCTAAAGAATCATTTGAGTACCTGAGAAACAGATTGGGAGTTTCTTCCCCTCTAATAAAGACTTGATTGATGTAATTTGGCTTCAGTTTGGTATGCATTATCAGAGATACTATTCATTCTGACACTGATGTGGGGATACTACTGTACGAGGGGAGTAGTCAACTTTGTGGTTTAGTGGTTTATATTTTGCTTTGATATTTTTGTCAGATTTCTAGCATTGATGTCAAAGAGGGAGAGATATTGATGTCAAAAAGGAAAATTAAAGGAGAGAGATATTGATAGGTGGAGAGATATATGTATAATTCATAACTTTATAGAGGTATCATTCACAGGGGGATTTTGGTCTTTGTTTTAGAACTTCATTACTATATCTATATGTGGGAGATATTGTTGGTTGTCTTCCATTGGGGGAGACATGTTTGACATATCTTAGTACTTATATGTTTTACACATCTAGTATTTCCATCAATGCCAAAGGGGGAGATTGTTGGCCAACTAGAGGAATTGATTATGTGTTGCATTAATGTTTTTTCATTGATGCCAAAACTAGTTGTTTGAATGCTTTACCAACACCCTTTTGGTCTTGGTAGGTTGAGTAGTTTCTAGTCATTTTGAATCCAGCATGATCCATTAGGATCCGGTATGATTTGGTTATGCAATTTCCTTATTCATGATACTCATGTTCATATCCAGTAAGTTGGTTTTTGGTCTGGTGATCAGATGCTATCCTATTTGCTTAGAATCTTGGCTTCTGGTTCTAGCGAGGGTTTCACCGATAGAGATTTTGATGAAGATCATTGATGAATGTCGTAAGTGGTGTTGGTGAATATTCTAGTGGAGTTTTAGTATGTTGTTGGTGATCATATTCAAGACTTGGTAGATGGAGATCATTGTTGTAGCATGTGGACCTATATTGGGTCCCAGTTGATCTAGGTTATGGACCGACTTTAATGTAACCTGTGGATTGGACCTCTCGATGTGTTTCCGAAATGTCTTACATGCTGGATATTATTTTTTTTGGTCTAAGGCCAACAAGTTTTATAATTATATAAATGGTCTATTATCTTGTGGCCGACATCATTGTTTATGGTCGAGGGTTTGTATATATAGATATAAGATCTCATTATATATCATATATGGTAGAGAACAATAAAATGAAAAATGGATATGTAATGTGTGAATAATGTAATATGATTCAAGAAGAGTGTTTGGTCGATCATTGGAGATCAAATTAGTTTTATGTAAGAGGATTTATTCCTCCCATATTGAGCTTAACCAGAATTGTACTCGAGCATAGGAGATGCTATCTTTTGCAATTCAACACTTCTCTGGATTGTAGTCTGGATTTATATGTAGTCAGTGAGACTCCTTTTTTTCATGAGCAGAGCGCTCTAGGTTGTTGGCCTTCCTTCAAGTGCAGGCCCCTCAATTGTAATTCACACTCACTACAGAAGTATTTATCTGACTGTGTAGGCTTCCCACCATGGTTTTTCCCTTTACCAATTTTCCACGTACAAATATTGGTGTCATGTGGATGGTATTTATTCTGTGATTATTGTTTATGCTTAATTGGTTTAACCGCTATTCCGGTATTTGGTTTAAGAATTCCAATATTAAAGTTGTAATTGATAATGGTTTTGGTAATCCATGACAACTGTTTCACCCTGGCCCCTCTCAGTTATCTTCTGATTATTTGAACTGTCTAACAATATTTATATATATACATGTATGTATATATATCTATATATATATGTGTGTGTGTATATGTATATCTGTACATATATATAAATATATATATGCATGTGTGTGTATATATATGTATATATATATATGTACATATATATATATATATAGATATATATTTATATATATGTACATATTTATATATCTGTATATATATGTAAATATATATATGTGTGTGTGTGTATGTATGTACACACACACACAGATATATATGTTTAAATATATGTGTATATGTATATGCATATGCATATGTATGTATATATGTATATATATATGCATCTGATACATATACATATATATATACATAACATATACTAAGAAACATAACTATATCTACACCCTAACACCCGCTGACTTCAAAAACATTGAGGGCCTTCCCCTTGTTCACCACCAACTTATTGACTGGGACCATGAAGGACCTGTACAATTTGACACACTCCAAAATGATGAAGCCTTTATCGACTATTTAGGAATACGAGATGATCTACCACTTGGGGACCATAAGACGAGATACACTATAGAAGTCAACAACGTGGCATATTTTGGTGAGGGTGTTGGACCTTCCAGTTGCAAAAATGTAAAAATAAAAACAAATCATGGGTTTTACGGTGAAAACCACATTGTGCTGCTGTCTGACCTCAAAAAAGTAAAAAGAAAGGACGTATCTGAGGGTGAAAACCTCTCTGAGGTGCTTGAAGATGGAAGGCTTGACATTCTCCTAGCATAATATGAAGAAAAATCATCCATGTTAGTAGAGGAGACCATCAAAAAAAACATTGGTACATAAGAGATTCCACGTAACATATTCGTGGCACAATCTGTGATAGAGAGAGAAAGACCAAAGTTCATAAGTTTCTTCATAGAGCGATAAATCAATTTTGCATGGTCATATGCCGATATGTTGGGAGTGGATCTGGATTTAGTAATGTATCATTTGACAGTTAAAGTAGGGACAAAACAAGTGAAACAAAAATTAAGAAAGATGCATCCACAAGTGGCATTATTAGTCAAGGCAGAGCTTGAAAAATTGTTGGATGTCAGATTCATATGCCTAATTGATTATCCTAAAAGGACCTCCAACTTGGTCCTAGTAAGTAGGCTAGATCGCAGCATTAGAATATGTACAAATTTCAGAGACATCAACAAAGCTTGTCCTAAAGATGACTTTCCATTGCCAAACATCGACCTGATCGTAGATCTCACAATAGGTCATGCAATGTTAACTTTGATGGATGAATTCTCTGGCTACAATCAAATAAAAATTGCATCTAAGGATAAGCACAAAACAACATTTACTTGTCCTTGGGGAACTTTCTGTTGAATGTCATGCCCTTTAGGCAAAAGAATGCAGGCGCTACATACCAACGAGCCATGACTACTATATTTCATGATCTCATGCACGTAACTATAGAGGATTATGTTGATGACCTCTTGGGAAAATCAATAGATAGGGACACACATTTGGACATCCTTTCACTCATTTTTGATTGGTTGGAAAAATATAAGGTAAGACTAAACCCCACGAAATGTGTCTTTGGAGTAACCTCCAAAAAGCTCCTTGGATTCATTGTTTCAAAAGAGGAATTGAAGTTGACCCTGCAAAAGTCAAAGCAATATTAGAGATGCCACCACCAAGAAATATTAGTCAACTTTGATCTTTACAAGGAAGACTATATTCCATACATGATTCATAGCACAACTTACAGATAAATGTCATCCTTTTTTAGCACTTACTACACAAAAACTCCAGATTCAAATGGGATGATAACTATCAACAAGTTTTTTGGATACTCAAAGATTATGTTCTGAATCTACCAGTCTTGATCCCACCAGTCCCAGAACAACCCCTGTTACTCTACATATTAGCTACATCAACAACACTAGGGGCACTCTTAGCACAACAAGATGGTGAGGGCAAAGGAAAGGTAGTATATCACATATGTCATACTTTGGTTGGTTATGAGCTAAACTACACACCAATTGAGCATGCGTGTATCGTTGTTATTTTTTCTTCGCATAAATTACGACATTACATGCTAACTCATAAAACTAAGTTGGTCGCAAGGATGGATTCATTGAAATATCTTCTCAATAAGACACCACTTACGAGCAGACTAGCCAAATGGGTGATGCTCTTGAGTGAATTTGACATTGAATATCTAGACAGAAAATAAATAAAGGAACAAGATATCAGAGATCAGTTAGTAGATGCACCCATGATAGATGATACTCCTTTAACTTCAGAGTTTTGAGATGAATCCATCTTGATGGTATCACACACAAAGCCTTGGCAATTGTACTTTGACATCTCATACACACAGCATGGTGTAGGAGTTGGCATCCTATTTATTATACCTCAAGGGAATTTCATTCCCAAATCATATTGATTGTCATTTCCTTGCACTAATAACATAGCAGAATACAAGGCATTAACAACTGGCTTACGGATTGCAATTCAGTGGCAGATCTAGGAACTTCATGTTTCTGGGGAATCTCAACTTGTAATTCGTCTAGCAACCAATGACTACCAAACAAAAGATGAAAAATTAATGCCCTACAAGAAAATGGTAGATGACTTCAAGCAATATTTCATGAAGTTAACCTTTGAGCAGATACCAAGAAAGCAGAATCGAGCCACAGATGCCATGGCTAATATTGCCTCGCTGATTGATCTACCGCAGAATGAAACCCGCTATGAGTTCTTGGTGGATAACCTTTGGGTTCCCTCGTATGAGATCACTCCTATTGAGATGATATGTGTTGATGGTCCTGATTCCTAGTTATATGGTTCCATTTTCACATACCTTCATAACAACACCCTTCCTCCTGACTTATGCAACAACTAACGCCGTACTTTCATTTGCCAATATTCCCCATATGTCATTTTAGCCGATATCCTATACTGTTGAGGTCTAGATGGCACTCTTCTTAGTTCTTTAGAAAGGGACGAAGCTTAGATTATGTTACGTGAAGTTCATGAAGGAATATGTGGTCCACATTCTAGTGGTCCTATCTTAGCCAAAAAACTCATCAGGACTAGATATTACTGGCCCAATATGGAAAAAGTCTCATACTAGTTTGTCAATAAATGTAAGCAATGTCAAATTCATGGAGACCTTATTCATGCGCCAACACAAGAACTTCAACCGATTGCGACTCCTTGGCCCTTTTGTCAATGCAGACTCGATTTCATAGGCAAGATTCATCCTCCCTCTTCCAATGCCCTTGAATTCATTATCGCTGCCATAGAGAATTTCACAAAATGGATTGAAGTTGTGCCTCTTACACAAATCATTGAAAAATAGATTGCTACATTCATTCTTAACTATATCATTTTCTAGTACGGTATTCCTCTTTCCATCATCACTGATAATGGACGTCCCTTCAAAAACCAAGATGTTTGTGAACTTTGTGATCACTTCCATATTACCCATCATTTCTCCACTCCTCATTACCCCCAAGGTAATGGTCAAGCTAAGGCGTCTAATTAAACTATTCTTAAAATCCTCAAAAAGATAGTCGATGACGCTGACCAAAATTGGCATATCCAACTTAATCCCGCACTTTGGGCTTATCGCACAAGTGTTCCCACACCTACAGGAGCCACACCTTATTCACTTGTCTATGGCGATGAAGCTATCTTGCCTATTGAGGTTGAGTTACCATCATTACGAGTCTCTTTGTAAAACATTATCCGTGATGTGATGGACTTGAAAAGCACTAAGAGGGGGGTGGTTGAATTAGTGACACCAAATTTTAAACTACTTTAGACACTAACCGACAGATGAACTTAACAAAGTTTTTAAACACAATGCATGCAATCCAAAATGATATAACAACATCCACAAAAAGTAAAGCATCCACCATAACACAAGTGTTTATACGTGGAAAATCCAAATAGGTAAAAACCATGGTGAGATGGAACTCAAAAGTTAACTATTTGTAGTAATAGATAGCTGACTGGTTAAGGTCTACAAAGTGTTCTGCTAGGAGCGAATCTTGTTAGAGATCCCAAAGCTTGATTAGAAGCTTATACCCTATTAAAGGCAGTACCCTATTAGGAGTAACCTCAGTGGAGGATTTCTGAATCCAAACTAATAGATCATGTTGTTAGAGGATCTATACATTGAAGCTTGTTAGAGCTTACCTAGTTAAGGGATTTGATTCTACTGTAATGGTTAGAAAATAACAAGAATAGTTTGATCTATTTTAAGTAGCACAATATTTGCTTGATCAAATCCTTCTAAGCACATTCGACACTGCTATTCAACACACTTTTCATCTTAACACTTATCCCTCTTTAACAAAAACTTTCGCTCTTCATGCATACATCGTTAATGAAATATTTACCAAGATGTCAATATATAGAAATTCATATTAAATGTTGGCCTAAGGAAATCATAACATAATTTCCTAGGTGCAGTGTAGCTGGACAAGTGATCATAACTCATCACAAAAATGATTGCCAAGTAGTCGATGCAGGTAACTCATCACAAAAATAACAAATACCAGTTGGAACTATATACACCTAAAAATAGCCTGAAGATAATTAATTAAATAAGCAATTGTTTAATTAATCCCCTTTCCCAATTTAATTAAATTCACTAAGCAATTTGATTAAATTCCCTCTTTCATCTACTTACTAATAAATCTAAGGATTTATTTAATAGGTTCGTTTTCATAATTCCCTTTGATTAATTAATTCAAATTAATTAATTTTCCCCCATCTTCAATTAATTCCTCTAATCTTCTAATTAATTAAAACAAATCAATTTATGAGTTGTTGAGAATTAATTATTCTTATTTGAATTTTAAATTCAAATTACCCACATGCCTCCTAACTTCTAACCACCTAACCTAGCCCTTTCTCCACATAACCCCTTCCATCTAACCCTGGGTTTAATTAAACCTACTCTTCCCTTGAGACACATGGCATTCTTGGGCCACATGTCCCCTTTCCTTAGACACTTTCTCTCCCATGAGAAAAGCCTCTTAACACTTGTCACCATAGAGATGGCACATGTTCCCTTTTATCCAACCTTTCTAGAAGCCTCTTAACACTTGTCACCATACAGATGACACATGTCCCTTTTCCTTAGACACTTTCTCTCCCATGAGAAAACCCTCTTAACACTTGTCACCATAGAGGACGCACATGTTCCCTTTCAGCCAACCTTTCTAGAAGCCTCTTGACACTTGTCACCATAGAGATGGCACATGTTCCCTTTCATCCAACCTTTCTAGAAGCTTCTTGACACTTGTCACCATAAAGATGGCAAATGTTCCCTTTGATCCAACCTCTTTTCCAACCTCCTCCAATTTCACCATTGATATCTTCAGACCTAATCTTGACTGTTGATTCCTGCCACCTCACCCCTGGCCTTGGAAATCCTATTAATACATTCCATTTGGAGCAATAATGATCCCATCTCATTTGCATTTAAGGCATTGTTACTATAGGCATATGCAATCTTAGTTTATCATTTGAGCATTGTTATCATAGCTTAATTACATCATTTTAGCATATTTTCTAGCATAATCATAGAATCATGTAGCTTAATAATTATCATTTCTAGCTTAAATGCATCATTTATCATTTAAATCTTCCATCTAGGTGTAGTCAAGTCATTGGAATTTGCCTAACCAGATGTGAGAGCAAAATTCATACTCACATTTACTAGGAGGCGATAGATCTCTTAGCTATGGTTTTATCTTTCTTTTCTTTAAATTCATTAACCATGCTTGTAATGATCATTTTTGGCCTCTTAAGCTTCATTAACTTTCATCTCTATCGGGTCTGGTTCAGAATGTTATACGAGCTCCTTTTTGGGCTCATATGAACTTCCTTCTGATCTGGGATGAAATCTCATCCTGACTCGTATCAGGTCATTTCTGTGTTGTAAGAGCTTATTTTTGTTGTCGCACGAATTCTAAATTGTTGTCGTACGATTTTTTGTCTTGACATTTCTTTGTCATATGAGCCTATTTCTTCTCTTGTGCAAGATCTAAAGTTTTGTCATTTCAGCTATCAAATCATGTTGTACGAGTCTCTACTTCTATTTTTTTAAATAGACTGCATTTTTCAGGGTTTCATATTTCAATCTGATCATTACTAATGCTAACCCTGATGGGTTTGTGAGATTTTTGGCAGCCTAAGTCTTTTTTGCAGGATGATTGTCGAAGATACGCTAGTCAAAGACCAAATTCAAAACACATCAATGACTACTAATGGATTTATTTTTCAGGTTGCCTAAGAGAATTCGACAAAACTTTGTGGTTTCCTTAATGTTTTTTTTAGGCACATTTATCTTTTTCTAAAGGAATGAATGATCATGTATTTTTTGTCTTTGATGATAGGCGAGTATACTCTCACCTTTCTTAGGTGATCAGAAAGCTAGACTCATCTTTTACTTTCATTAATGCATATCTTTAGCAATCCTGCCCTCCCGAGGAGCTAATAACTCTTAGCCATTAAGGTCAGTGAGAAGGGAATGACCTTAGTCAGAATGACTAACGCCAAGTAATCCAACCCACTATAAAATAAATGTGATTTGATGATAATCAAGTCAATGACACTTCTTGGGAATAGCTCTCCTCCATACCTTCAGGTATAGAAAACCTTGGTTTTCAAGGCTCGAAGACCTCTTAATTGAGTATTATACCCTGACGTACTAAACAGATCCCTTACTAGTTCTAATTAAAATTAGAAGCTACCTGATTCACCTCTGAAAGGGTGATAATCCTTGTGTAAGAGAGATAGTAAGTCTCCCAAGATACTTGCCATATCATGCCCTCATTAGCATTTGGAGTCAGATAATACGGTGTTGAGAATCCATTGCGTGAGACTCAACGACCATATTCTGATTAGCTATTGGGTGTGTACCTAAGTTTGCAAGAAAAGGTTTTCTCTCCTTAGCTAACTTCCTTAGGGTTAGCACTCTTGTGGTCACTTATCATATCACGTGTTTGTTGTGTATTCATCCCTAAATTGAAAAATCAGACATCTAAAACTAGAAAACATAAGCAAAACATCAGACTTCATTGATCAAAATTCGACCAAACAAACACATTTTTTATCTCTGCTTTGTTCTCTATCGTACAAGTTAGGTTCTTTGTCATACTGTCTGGTGATTTGTTGTATGAGGTTAATCTTTTGTCATATTGTTCAGAAAGAAATGTCATATGAAACTAAGATTTTTACATGAAATTTTTTTTTTGTTGTATAGTCTAGTATCTCTTGTCGTTTGGGGTGGGGTATTCTGTCATACGAGTCTCTATATTTGTCAGTCTAGAGCTTTTCTTGCATACCTTTTTCAGATCTGTCATTCTTGTTTGATAAATTTGCAATAATCATAAGTATTTGTTCTTTGTCATTCTATTCTTGGATTGTCTTCTTGGTTCACTTGGTCAAGTCATCATCCGTCGAAATCAGACTTTAGACATAAACACCTTAAGATTTTTAAGTGTTCACCCTCAACAAGTTCAAGATCTAAACATCGCAAAGTGCATTATCACCCTCTTTGGTAAACTGATCACTCAAAAATGGTTTCTCATCAAGATCTATCATCCTTTATTATGAAACTGAGATGTTTGGTAAGGATAATATCATCCCACATCGTAGGATATATCATTCCTACTAGACTTGGTTTTTATCAAATCATCATCATTGCACTCCAAAACCGAAGATCAAAAAACTTGCAAAACTTTAAACACTTGAACCATCTTTTCATGTCATATTGCGCTATCACATTTACCTTGACAATTGATCACTTATCAAAATAAACTTTTAAGACAATCGAATCCTAGAAAAATAGCACACATGTATGCCTATTCTAACTAGAGCTCAAAGACAAAGAATCGCAGAGATGAAAATCGAAACATTGGAAGCAACTGAAGAGCATATAATGATGGAACATGAAGATGAAATACAAGTTGAAGGACAAATAACAAAACAACATATCAGAGACATCAAGAAAGTGATGAATACTAAGAGGGGGGGGGGGGGGTGAATTAGTATACCAAAAAATACTGTACTCAAACTTCTAAATAGTTTAGCAGATAACTGGTATAACAGATTCACTAAGAAACTAGTTAAGATAAATGAAAACCAAATAGAAAATAAAGCATTTACCCACAAAACCACAATCACCATAACACAAGATATTTGACATGGAAACCCAAAAGGGAAAAACCACGGTGAGTAGAAACCCACAAGTAACTATCTGTAGAATATGAACTAGATCGGTTAAGGTCATACAATGTTCTTCACTAGAACAGATCCTATTAGGAATCTAGATCTCTATTAGGAGATAAGTCCTATCAAAGACTACCTTGTGAGAGGATTTTTAGATCCACAGTTGTGTACCACCTTGTTAGAGGATTTACAAAGGCTTTGCTAGGCCTGCCTAGTCAAGGGTTTCAGATTTGTCGAAGATATGAGTAATCAACAAGTGGGTGATCTAGATACTAGCACAGAATGCTTGGTTAGATCCTTGATAGCTCACTGTTAATGCATTTCAGCATTACTTCAGTCTTCAATATCTCCACATTCAAACTCTTCACACAGACCTAATCTTCTCTTCTATGATCACGCATACAAAAATCCTCTTCATCATTTAAAACCCTAGACATGATGTCCTTATAAAGGAGTCTAATTTCATGTCGGTCCAATAGGATTATATTACAAGTTCCTAGGTTTGGTGAATCTAGACACATTTGGTACCACGACATGAAATCACTGCCAAAGTGTTGGTGGATGATAACTCATCACAGAAATACCGGTTGGTAAGTCATCACAGAGTAATACCAGTTCATACAATTTACTGATTACCTGTTATGATAAATGAAAACTAGAAAATGTCAACTACTGCTTTGTTCCTTTGAATCGCTTGAGATCCTCGAACCGCTTAAGGTCTTCATAACGCTTGAGATCTTCAGTCAATTTGTGACCCATAAACATTTTCTGCAAAACACCGATAGCCTAAAGACTATAATACATAATACCAGTTGGAACAATTACCAGTTGAGCGTAACTCATACATCAAGAAAGTGTGTGTCCATCAATGACAATCAAAACATCATCAAAATGCCAATAATCTCCCCCTTTGGCATTGATGGCAACACTTAGGAAAATTTTGACATCTAAGTGTTTTTACAACAAAAATATGCCATTATCAAAATTACTCCCCCTAAGCATATACACTATCCCTTTTGTAGAAATTACAATGTATACTATTCCCTTAAAGTGGTACCATAACATTCACCAAAATGTTTAAATACTACTCCCCCTTTGCCAAAAATGACAAAGTAATGTAGAATAACCCCTGTTTCTCATTATCAACAATTGAGTAAATGTTTATGACAATAAAGAATGAAACTTATCAAAAACAAATTTAAAATCCTACATAAAAGTTTTCATGGCTAATGACCATGTTTCAAGTAATGAGGTAGCAACCTCACTTTCTGTTTGCATCTAGAATACCAGTTCTTCCATAGCATCAATGGTGCTCATCTCTTGAGTGACCATGATGGCTTCCAGATTGAGAAAACATTTTTGAAGAATTTGCAGTCTAGGTAATAAAACCAGTTGGAGCTCCTGCAAATCTCTTGACTGGTTGCTGATCTCCAATTCTATCCTGGCAGTCTGAAGCTGATAGTGATGAACTATTTGCCCATATGTTGTGAAGGAATCATATGGAATCTTGAAGTTGCTTACATATGCCTGCAACTCCGATTGTAGTTTATATTTTTGTGTGAGCACATCATCACATAATAGATGGGGTTGGTTGATTTTACTCAATAGTAGTTTGCCCTCATCCATAGAAACACTTATATCCTTTTGTTGTTTTAGAAGGTGTGACCAAAGCTCATTCAATTTCTTAACTAAGGTAGTGTTGAGTGCCTTTTCATGGTTCTTCTTGGCAGTGGCTGCAACAACATCCTCCAAGCATTGTACTTGGTCCTCTACAATGGTACAAAGGAGTTTCAACTTAGACAGAGAGGAATCGGTACTAGGGAGGTTTGTACTGAGAATCAAACTGGTAAGGGTGTCAACCATAGTTTGTATGACATCCCTTTCCTTCTTCCTCTGCAACACTTCTAGTCTTTCTTGTGCCAGTTTAATGCCTCGCAGCAGCTTGGACTCTTCTATTGATTGAAGGTCAATTGGATTGGCACTGTCAATCAGTTTGGCTTGACCACCGGTTGCCTTGGGAGTCTCTGCTTGATTAGCTTTCTCTACTTCCTTCTCCTCTATTGCTTTTTTCTTTTCCTCCTCTTTCTTCTTTTGTTCCTCTTCTTGTTTCTTCTTTAGTTCTCCCTTCTTCTTGTCTTCTTCCTGCTTTTTCTTTTCTTCCTCCTTTCTTCTTCTCCTCTTCTTTCCTCTTCTCCTCTTCTTTCCTCTTTTCCTCCTCTTTTCTCTTCTCCTCTTGTTTCTTCTTCTCCTCTTGTTTCCTCTTCTCCTCTTGTTTCCTCTTCTCTTCTTCTTTCCTCTTGTCTTCCTCTTTCCTTTCTTTTTCCACTTGCCCTTTGTCAGTCTTTTCCTTGTCATGTTTCTCCTTCTCTGCTTTTTCCTTATCCTATTTCTCCTTTCCTATGTCTGGAGTGACATCATCAACATCCAATGCATCCACATCAATAGTGTCAACCTATTCTGTAACTCTTTCTCCTTCACTGTTAAATACCTCATCCAATTTGGTTGAGGATAGGTCAGGTTCTTTTTTGGCCTTCTTGTTAGCCTTAGACACTTGATGTAACTAGACAACAGCTTTGGCATGTAAATTTTAGGATTCCCAAAGATACTGAGATAGGGGGGTGAATCAGTATCTAACTAGTTGGATAATTTTCTTAACTTAAAACATGTAAAGAATATCAATACTATATACCGGTAAATAAAAAGTAATGCAGTAAACAGAGATAAAATCAACCACATGAAAAGCACACCATAGCATAGTAGTTTAATGAGGAAACCTGGTGTGGGAAAAACCTTGGTGGGATTTGTGACCCACAATATTCACTTACTGGCCAATAAGAGAATATTACTGCTACAATAGGGGCCTACACATGCAGGAAGGCCAAGTGCCTAGAGCTCATTGCTCAATTACAAAATGGATTATGCAAATCCAATGTCTTGTGCTGCTTCAAAATAGCATCTACTATGCCAGGTCCAGTATCAGTTTTAGCTCAGCTTCATACATAAACCTTTAACCTATAATTCTCATATTAGGTCTTCCTTATTTCTCCTATCTTCTTGCTTACGTTCTATAATGATCTCATACATATATGAGTCATTTTACAACTTGCCAAGTTGGCTTACAATGATTTTATAATTAATTACAAAATATATTATAAACAAAATTCCTATCGGCCTAGGTGCTGGTATACTTCCTTTTATTGTCGGTGTTCTATGTGCCGGTGTAGAGTCTATTGTTGCTGGTGTCGGTATATTGTCTTTCTGGTATCATATGATTGCAAGGTTTCCATCAATGATAAAACCTTCAATCATCTACAATATCTCATTGGAGTGTGCATTTGCCAACAATCTCCCCCTTTGGTATTGATGGCAACACTCATGAGAAAAATCCAAAAGGTGTCATCCAAAAAGAATCTGCCAGAATTGTCTTACCAAAAATTGTGTACCAAAAAAATATGTGCTCCCCCTAAGCTGATGATCCATTTGCTGATTATTTTTCTCATTACCACTACTCCCCCTTTGGCATCAATGACAAAGGTTGTCAAAGTGTTAATTAGGTTGTCAAAGTGTCAATTGAGTGGGGTTTCCAGCTTCATCCTTGTAACTAATTGGTTACAATCTGAAATAGGTCTACCAATACCAGATTCAGGCTCTCAGTGAACCATTCATTGTCCTTTAATGCGGTGTCTATCCTCTTAATTGTACTAGTGAGGTGTTGCATTTGTTGTTCCGGTGTTTTCTGTCCTTGAACTAGAGCCTCAGATATCTCTTTTCTTAAGGAGGCAAGGTAGTCCAATCTTGGACTAAGTTTCCATTTTAGATCTTTTGCCTTTCATTTTGTACTTTCATTCTCTCTTTCCAATTTTAGAAGTTCCTCCTCAAAACCTGTTGTAATTTGCTCAAAAACTGATAATGGTTTAGATGAATTAATGAAGTTGTCAGCTAATTTATTTATTTCTTCTTGTACCTTGCTGATCTTCTTGTCTATATATATTGTCAAGAAGTTTGTTTTGCATGTATCTTTGTACAAAGTTTTAAACTCTTTTAGTGTATTACATAGTGCCGGTAAAAGAGTGTCAAATTGTCTCATGCACTTCTTTATTTCCTCTTCAAAGAATTTGTGTTTTTCCTTCTCTAATTTCTTTTTGAATGCTTCCTTATTTATTTGTTCAACTGTCACAATGTTCTCAGTAATATACTTAGACAATGTGTCAAGTTGATTCAAAGAATCTTTATTATCCACAATATATTTGGGTGCTATCATTTTCAAAATTGGGATTGTATCTGTAGACACCTAAAAATGGTCAACGCTTGCGAGGTCATACTTTAACATTTGCGCATTGCCTCATTTTAGGTTTTTGCGTCGCATTAACATTTCTCCTATGTCACGCACTTGGTTTTTATCATTTGCGAACATCGAGTCATTCTTCTACATCCTTCATTCTGTCTCGCTTTCAAATTTGGTCTTGTCGACAACACTATCCAATCATGATTTTGATCGATTTTATCCTATCGCATCAATGTGTGTGCTAATTTGTTATCATTTTAGACATCGTCAATCCTAATTAGGGTTTTGTCCTCTTATTGATTTGTCATCAATCTTTATCATTTTCAATCTTGTCATTTTGCAATCGATTTGTCATCGGTCGTTGTCATGTTCGATCTTGTCATTTTGCGATCGATTTGTCATCGATCGTGGTCATTTTCAATCTTGTCATCTTGCAATCTATTTTGTCATCAATCCTTGTCCTCTTGTCAATTTTGTCATTTTGCGATCATTTCGCTATCGATCATTGTCTGTCTCAATTATGTCAATTTGGATCAATTTGTCATTGTTCCTCATCAATTGGCACATTTATCAATCAAATCATTTATCACATTGGTCCTTTGTTAAATCAAAATCATGATCGACATTAATTATCTTCAATCAAGACCTAATTCGCCTTCTAGGGTTTCATGATTTAGTCATTCAACCTTGCTTATCATTTTCTTCCTTTAGGATTAATAAATTACTTATTTATCCTAAGTCTTCTCATTACAATTAAATCTTCATTTAATTGGCTAATTATTCCTCTTTGTGAATTAATTAATAAATGAAAGATTATTAATTAATTTACCTAATTTCAAATTCCTAATTTTCATCAATTTCAATTTTCTAATTTTCTTAATTCCTAATTTCAAATTTCCTCCTATTTCTCTCCTAAATTCATGGAAATGACGTGTCAATTTGTCATAAATTTGTCATAATTGACAATCAATCAATTTTGACATAGAAGTTGTCATAATTTGTCATAAATTATCAATCAACAAATTTTGCATAGAAGGTGCATAATTTGGCATAATTTGTCATAATTGACATAATTGATTTGCAATTTCCATTTGAATTGAATCATGCTAATCTTGTCATCTCTCCAATTCTTCTATAAATTGGATGAATTTCTTCAATCAAACCCCTTAATTTGGTAACTAATAATCCTTAATCAGACTATCGAATTTACGCTTCTAGTACTCTTGATCAAAAATCCCGTCTACTTGCTTTCAATTGTGTGTGCACTTGTAGGTGAGATCCACAACTATTTGGAGAGGAAAGAAGAACAATGGAGCCACATGAAGGAGCATTCAAATCGTGCCTATGGTTTGCATAATTTCTTTGCTTTTGAATGATTTTGTTTCATGTCTCTATTGAGTGTGTCTTAGGATAGATTCATTGCAATGAATGCACTTGTGATTGATGATTATGTTTATATCTCTCTTGTGATGATTTCCTATTTCCTAACGTACAATATCATCGATAGCTTTATATGCTTGTGAGCTACACTCTATTATTTTCTTGATAGAATCCAGAAGAACTTTTGTCACATTTGTTGGTCTGATTTCTGCAATGGAAGAACCAACAATTTGTATTCTGCCAGTGTGAGTAATTTCTTTGCTTGTAGTGACCTCTGGTAGGTCAGTTTGTGTTTGCATTTTTCTAAGCAAAGGTTTGGGTTGCTCAGCTATTGCCAGTGGCACTATCTCTACATGAACCTGTTCCCGTAAGGGAGCTTGTTGTTCTACCTATTTCTCAGTGTTGTCCATTGCCGATTTTCTTTTGTGCTACCTGTTGCCAGTGGCCCAGTTGCCACATTTGTTTTCCCTGTTGATTCCTTATCTACAACAATATTGACTTTCTGAGTGTCTGTTGTCTTCAAAATCTGATTCCCTTTAACATCCTTAAAATAATATGATTAAACTCAGTGCAGAAGAGACATCAAAGATAAGGAAATTCTCAAGACAACATATGACAAGGTTTGATTGAACCTTCTACACTTCGGACTTACTCACAGCCTAGCTAGGTATACCTTTGTGAATTGAATTCACACTTTCAAACATAAACCCATAGCAAACCAGCCTAGAAAACCAGTGGATATACTCACCTTGAAATAAACTGAAAACAAAGAATGGAAATTATACTTAAATTCAGCATTTCAATCAACAAAACATGCAATAAACAACTTCAATCAATACCAGTGCCTTATCCAAGGTCACAGAGTCATCTAAACTCAGATAATACTCCTCAAATAAAACATCTTTATGCATCCTATTGGCTTAGTTTCTATTAATCCTTGTATATGCTTGACACCTACAAGAATTTATGCATTCCAAATTAAGCTATGATCATCAAAATTCAAAGTCTCTTCCAAAGAGTTTACTGGTATGAGTGATCCCTGCATCTTTAATTTCCTTCCTAAAGAGAAAAGCTAACGAACACTTCTACTAAAATTGCTTTGCAATTCCATTCAAACAGAACAACCCTAGATTATTTAGAATGAAAATAGTAAACAAATTTGTAAACACACTTGAAGACAACACAAAGCTTCACTCAAAACTGATGGTCTGTATATTGATATTTAGTTCAAGAAATATTACAATAAATTTTGAGTATTCTCCATTAGACTTAGAAAAGCTCGGATAGATTTCTACAGCGTTTTCTTACAATTCTTTGTGATCTCTTTTCCTCTAGTCCTGGTATCCATTTATAACAACATGGATGCACAAAGCTTTGGACTTCTCGAGGAGAGTTTGTTACAATCATTTCTTTCAAAATAAAGAGGTTACAAGCTTTTCGCAAAAATAGTTACAAGCTATTTTCAGCCTCTGCACTTTCTTCAACAAGCTATTCAGTTGCAACCTCTTCTACCTTTTCAAGGGCACTCTCCAACTGTTATGGATCATCGGTGGCATATTTAGTTGTCCACTCACTATACACCTCTTCTGTCGGCCATGAGAAATTAATCACTTTATCCTTGGTCTTAGTGAACCTTTTCCAAGAATTTCTCATTTTGTTGACTTCTGAATTGAGAAAACCATAATTTGACTTAATTTTCTCTATCTCTTGTATTGTCAAAACAAAGAAAGAAGCATCATCTAGATCAATAATTCCTTTAACTCTTATTGACAATTTAGCTTCTATCTCCTTAAGCCACATTTGTTTGTCCTTTAATTGATCCAAGCTAGCAAAAACTCCTGGGAGCAACTCAAAAACTTGATCAGTGTACTCCTTTTTGCACAAACTAACCTTCCTATCCACATTATCCACCTCTGCTATTAATTGTACTAAGACTTTAGCAACATCAGAAGTGGATTTGATGATGGGATTGGCCCTTGCTTCATCACAAGATACACACATAAACTCTAAATATTTCTCCTGAGGCCTCCATTTTTCAAAAATAGGTGTCAAAATGGCCTTGTCTCTCTTGAGCTCATTCCATATATCCATAAATTTACCTACATTGTTGTAGATCAATGAGGCATTTATTGTATCTGCAAAACTGGAAATTGTAGCCCTTACTCTCTCCTCATACTTCTTTGCATATAAGGCCTGATCCTATTTCAAGTTTTCTAATTCTTGAGGAGTAATTTCAATAATTTGAGAACTGGAGGGTGCTGGAGATGGTGGAAACTCAATGATAGGGCTAGTAGGTGGAGGTCTTGTAGGAGAAGAGGAGATCATCAGTGTTGAAGACTCACCTTGATGGTATTGTCCAGTCAACTGGCTCTACAGCTTGGCAATGATGCTATCCTTACCTCTTACCTCCTCCTCGGCATTGTGATAGGCCTTCAAAACTATTTCCAACTTAACTTGGAGGGCCTCTTTCTCTTTAGCTTCCTTCTCTGCTACTGTAACACTAAATTTTGCAATCTCTAACACAATGCTAGCAGCCTCCACTACCCCTGTACTCTGCACTTTCTTCACCATCATCCCACCAAGGTAACTTGACCCTGGGGTGTCTTTTCTTTTCTTACTCTCATTTCTCTTGAGAGCACACATGACAAGTGCAGAATTATCCTTATTGAAAGTAATCCCCTCCATGGGTTTAGTCTCTTTTCTCACCGCATCTAGTACCAGGGTGTCTACTATATTCCATTCGGGTAAAATAAGAACTCCGGCTTGTTCTACCATATCTCTTCCCTACTCAGGGGTGATGGTTTTGAATTCTTCGATCATCTCTTACTTTATTTCATCTTCTACAAGGGCTAGATCTTTATTGGGCTACTCAACCTTTCTCTTTTCACATCTAGCATTATATTTATCTATGTGCTATTTCCATATAAACTGCATAAATGCTTTTGATGTGACAAAATTGTTATCAGCTAAGAAGGCATTACTTGCATGCTTTATCTCAGGATCCCACTCTTGGCCTTCGAGTTTAGTGGTAGTGATATCCATTTCAGTAGCAATGGGTTCTTCTAGCATTCCTTCCTCCACTTCATCATAAGTGTAGGCAATTTCCCCTAGGCTACCTAACTCTAGGAGTTGCTCAGCTGCTGCTTGCTCATTTCCTATATGGATAGGGGATTGAGTTGGGGAATATAAAGGTGTATCTAATTGTACTTCTTTCCCCACCCTTTGCTTCTTTGGGCTTTCTTGGATGTCAATGACATCTTGTATCTTCCTCTTTCCTTTGGAGGTAGAGGGCTCCCCTGTTGTAGGCATCAGCACACTATAACTAGATTTATTATGCAGTGTATAATTACCAGGAGGGATTGCTTTGCTGGAAGCTAACCTACTTAGGATCATTCTTGCCTTCTCAAGGTTGCTTTTGATTATAGCTTTCCTCTTCTCCTTCAGGGTCTGCATCACATCTTCAAAGCAAACAATCAAAAACTTTCTTTTCTCCTCCAGAGGGAAAAGGCTAGACAATGAGTCATAGCTGGCATCAAACTGATGCCCAAATTCCAAGGCTTTCTTATAAGCCACCCACTTCTCTTTCCTTAGCTCCTGCTCATCTAGATCAAACTCATTTCTGATGAGGTCTTCAGGAAACTGGAATTGATGAGGCCTACCTCTGCATGCTACCTTCTTCCTAAACATACCGTTGAAGAAGTATTCTCGATCAGCACACCTAGACACTGTAGTGGACAAATGATAAGGCTTGAGGAAATCCTCAAAGCAATTCCAACCTCCCTTTGTTATTACAAATTGGTGGGCTATGGTAGCTGCAGGGAAAATAGTCCCTTTACCCTTGCCTATCAACTTTGCCTCTTGTAAACCAACAATTTGTCTAGGGATCTCTTTAATTCCCACTTTGAGAGGGACCTGGTAAGGTAGCAAAAATGGGGTGCCTCTAAAACCAAACACTCTGAAAACTATGGAGACTGGATACAAGTAAATGTCACCTCTGTTATGGACAATTTTTATGTTCTCTGCAAATTCTTTTCGTCTTATGAATTCTAGAAGAACTTTGGGGGCTCCTGGGTTCTCAGAGCAGAGGAGAGTCCTTATCTTGGCTCCAAAATATTTATCAAACTTTAAAAAACTGGCATCCTCTCTATCCCATGACAACACAGTACTCCATAATTGTATCGACATTTTTTCTCCTTCTTTCTCCTTAACAAGGTCCAGTCCATTGGCAAAGTAATCATTACCTTTGAAGAGAAAAAGATGCATCTGGAGTGAGTACCATCCAAAAGGCCTATCCACCTTTCCATTCTTGATTCCTATTAACCCTCCATGAATAGCATCAGCAATGAAAGAGGCATAATCAAATGCAATTGCAAGAGAAGGATTCAAAATCTGAGCAATCATTAACAGGTAATGATTTGGCATATTTACTTCAGTGTCATCTCCCAGAACTTGGCAAAGTGCCCAATACATTCCTTTAGCCCTCAAGGTGAACATACTTAATGAAAAGGGCTCTTGTGTGTTGGGTCCTACAACTGTTAACCCTCTATCTTCATAAAAAACTCTTTGAGAGGCCCCTTCTTGAGATGACTCCTCTATGCACCGTAAATTTGGGCTAATGATGTGAAATTTATAGGTTCTAGAAAATTGGTGAACTCATTAAGCCCAAAAGCTTTCCTAAATTCTTCAGCATTAATCTCAACAAGGGTTTTCCCATTTATATCCCGAATGCTTCTTGTGACTGGATCATAGTTGAGTGCAATTTGGGTCAACAGATCTATGTCCATAAATACCCCTAGGACTACTAATTTCTCGACATCTAATTCCTAGATACTGTTTTGCGGGGCAAGAGAATTTCTTATTCCGAATCCAATTTTAAACAACCCCAACCTAGACAATCCAACCTGTGGGTCTGTCAACCAATTACCCTTGTCATATAGTCATTCTCCTATCTTAAAAAATCATCACAAACACTCCTTTATGAATACTTAACTTTGCCAAAAAATTCTCTTTTAGGAGCCATTTTGAAAACGTAAGAAATGAATACCACTCTTAAACAATTCTGTGACGAATCAATTATCTTATCTAAAACACTACACAGGAATTGCTACATAAGAATACAAGAGAACCTGTTCTTCACTTGAAGTAATTTGCTCTACAACTGAACCGACTTGCTCTGTGCCTGAAGAAAATAACTCTACATTCGCTCTTCTGCAAAATTCTTTAAAAGATATCTTCACCTGGTTGATAGGAAATCAAATATTGTACTCGGGGCCTTAACTACAACATTGATTCCGCATGCTTCGGCCGTCCCTTCAAAATTGAATTCATATGAGAATTCATATTTTTTGCTCCAACGGGTCACAACATTCCTGCAAGTGTTTCATTTTGCTCTTTCACAACTTCGCGAAGCATAACTATCGGGCAGCTTGGTCCTACGAAAAAGTGTCGACCATCCGATCAAAAGAAACTTGATCGAGCGTTAGATTAACTAACAGTTTTGGCTCCGCACTAGGTCCCTCTTCTCTATTGGCTATATGATACCACATGGTGCCCAGCCATTGGCCTTGAAATTTCCTTCACATTTGACTTAACACTAGCCATGTGTCTTTCTTTTATACCGCCGGTTCCACCTTGGCGAGTCCACAACTTTCTTCTTAGACCACGTGTCGCTGGAAACGTGGACGGCTCTCATTCACTCTCACTATTTTGTAGGGTATAAAGAATGAGCATCTTATCCTTGTGAAATAGCGCAGGTCATCAGATCATCTTTTAAGTTGATTGGCATTTAACCATCTTAAAAGGCTTCCGGGATGGGTGGGTCCGCTGACTCACTATGAACACTTGGCGTCTAGTCATCTGCAGTGCTGACATGTCACTTTTTTATATGCTGAAAGAAAACCACAGGGCCCCAACAAACTCTTGACAGTTGTATCCTCCAAGTCCTCCATCATGACACGTGGACGGCTCTCATTCACTCTCGCTATTTCACGAGGTATAAAGAATGAGCATCTTGCCCTTGCCAAATAGCGCAGGCCGTCGGATCATCTTTTAAGTTGATTGGCCTTTAACCGTCTGAAAAGGCTTTCGAGAGGGGTGGGCCCGCTGACTCACCATGAACACTTGGCGTCCAGTCATCTTCAGAGCTGACTTGTCACTTTTTTATTTGCCAAGAGAAAGCCACTGGGCCACAATTTATTCTTGACAACTATACCCGCCAGGTCATCTCCTGACTCCAACCTAACTCACCTCTGGGGCCCACCTTTTAGCCTTTAATATTGACCCACTGACTATTGTGACTTGTGCCATGTGCTGCCATTTTACTCACTATCATCAACCAGTTGGACCATCTATGTGGCATGCCATGTCATTTTTGCAACTTCGCTGGTTTTAAACTACGCGCAACTTTGCCTAGTGAAATAGCGAAAGTCGTAGATCCATATGCGAGATGCACACTAGTTACTGGGCCCGACAACTTTAAGAGAAAAACATGTAAGGCATAAATTTTTTGATTAATTAACATAACTGCCTAGGCAAACAACAAGGGGGGACACTTCCTATGACCCCATGACCCAATACTTAAGTGAATAAAGTAATGAAAGATTAGAAACCAGAGGGTTTAAAACAAATACAAGAGGATCTAAAATAAAAAATCCTTAAACCCTTGAGGTCTAAAACAAAGCTGAAGCATTTGAAACTACATCCTATTAAAAAATTCAACAAACCATAGCCAATCATGGGAAAGAAAAGCCCACTTTTAATTAGTGATAACAATGGCTCTGACTGGGGATGGTTGATCACAAGGTCAACACAAGAAAACTCAGAAACTCTGGAGAAATAGACCAAAACATAGACCAAAAGAGAAAGGCAGGAAAGGAACAAAATATGTACAAACAAAGGACCTATCATGCATGGACATTAAGAGAAATAATGCTTCAGGAATTGTCCATGCACTGGAAATTCGTACACTTCATCATCCATATTCTTCAAGAAATATGAATCCTTACCATTTAAGTCACAAACCACAAAAGGGCCAATCCATAGTGATTCAAATTTCTTGTGCTTTCCCTTATCCTATCCTTTAGCATTCCACTGAAGAACCATGTCATCAATTTGAAACTTCCTTAGTGATGTCCTTTTATCAAAAAGATAGTTTAACTGCAACTGGATCTTCTAATTTTTCTTATGGGCAGAAGTCCTAAGCTCCTCCATTTCTACAATTTGGATCATTCTGTTTTCCATTGGTTCAGATACCTCCATGTCCTCATTTTGTAAAAAATTATACACTAGAAGAAGGTTATTTACCGGCAATCTGGTTTGGGCACCATAAACTAATTCAAAAGGTGACATTCCAATGGATTTCTTAACTATTATTCTATCTGCCCACAGAGCTAACTTCAACTTTTGATCCCAAGATCTTTTATTCTCTTCTAGGATTTTCTTGATGATATTCAACAGGCTTTTATTGTTGGATTCTGCTTGTCCATTCCCCTGAGGGTGATAAGTTGAAGAGTATGACATGAGTATACCATGACTAGTACAAAAGCCTACAAATTCTTCTGATTTGAAACACATGGCATTATCCATCACCAATTTTGCAGGTGTTCCAAATCTAGTTACAATATTATCCATCAGGAAATCAATGACAACTTTATTAGTAGCTCTTCTTGTAGGGATGGCTTCTATCCATTTGGTGAAATAATCAGTGGCCACTATGATCCATACATGACCTCTCCCTGACTTCTCAACAATTTCTCCAATAAAATCAATGCCCCACTAGACAAAAGGAGCTTCTACAGAGACTAGATTTAGGGGTAAGGCTCCTTCATACTTGAGCTTGGATGAGAATCTCTGACATGGGTCACATCTCTAAACATATGCATGGGTATCTTTAAATAAGGTGGGCCAATAATACCCAGCCTGGATTATCTTACCAGTAGTAGTCTTAGCAGAATAGTGACCTCCACATACTCCATCATGCATTTTAGTCAACACCTATTTAGCTTGAAATTCATCCAAACACATTAGTAACTCTCCATCTCTTTTCCTCCAAAAAAGATCACCCTGAATGAGCACATATTTTTGGGACTTTAGTTTCAAAGTTCTTTTCTAATTGTATGTCATTTCTTCTGGGAGTGTATCACCTCTCAAAATTTGGATTATCTTTGTTTATCAGGGTTGCCTATCAATACTAGTGACCAAAGCATCTCTAACCTCAACATTGTGTATTTCTACATTCATGAGATTCGACTTAGTCATGAGCTTAGCCAAACCTAAACCTCTCACAAATTTGGTGATCTTTATCTCCAAGTTGAATTCCTGAATTCTATTAATCCATCTGCATCACTTCCCAGTAACTTTAGACTGAGACAAAATATCTTTAACTGTAGCATGTGGGACATAGGCAATGATATTTGCATTCACTAAATATGGCCTAAAAGCCTTAATAGCTTTAACTAGGGCATAAGCTTGTTTCTCCATGGTTTCATATTTTAGTTCTGCCACCTGCAAAGACTTACTGTAGAAGGCTATGGGATGTTCATATCCTTCATTGTCCTTTTGTAGTAATACTGCAGCCATCGTATGATATGAAGCAAAAGAAAACAAAGAAAAAGGCTTACTATAATCAGAAGATTTCAACACTGGTGCCTCCTGGATTGCCTTCTTAATCTTAGCAAAAGCTTTTGAAGCTTCTTGATCCCAATAAAATTTTGTATCCTTCTTAATAAATTTGACGATAGGCTTCACTATCTCTGCGAAGTTTGCAATGAATCTCCTGACAAAATTTACTTTACCTAAAAAGGACTGGATACCTTTCACATTTTTAGGTTCAGACACCTTATTGATTGCTTCAATTCTCTCAGGGTCTATTCTTATCCCCTCCTTGGAAACTATGTGTCCCAGTAGCTTTCCCTTAGTGACCCCAAAATGACATTTCTTGGGATTTAGTGATACACCAAATTCCAAGGCTTTATTGAACACATTCTCTAGATGTCCACAATGATCATCAGCTTTCTTAGAGAAACAAGTTAGATCATCTTGATAAACCACCATGATGATGTTTATAAATTCTTTGAAAGCTATATCCATAGCTCTCTAAAATGTAGCTCCTGCATTTTTTAATCCAAATGGCATTCTCACATATACATAAGTTCCCCATGGAGTAGTGAAAGTTGTCTTAAACTATTCAGACTCCTTTACCAACACTTGATTATATCCTGAGAAACCATCCATCATGGATAAAAGATCACATCCTGTCACTCTTTGTAGCATGGCTTCCATATTTGGGGATGAGTAGTTCTCTTTCAAGGAAGCAACATTTAGATTCCTAAAATCTACACACAATCTAATGTCTCCATTCTTCTTCCTCACTAGGACCAAATTGGAGACCCATGAAGAATGCCTTATTGGTTTGATAATCCCCCCTTCTCTCAATTTGGTCAACTCTTGTTGCATTTTAGTTTCTAACAAGGGATTGATAGGCCTCGGTTTCTATCTGAAAGGCTTAGCATCTGGAAGTAAAGGAACTTCATGTTGAAAAAGATCTTGTCTATACACCTTTAGGTCTTCATAAGACCAAGAAAAGACATGTTTATACCTTTTCAATAAATTAATAAGGTAAGTCCTGACATGAGGGGGTAGTTTCTTTCCAATATATACCAACTTAGGGGATGATTCTGTCCCCAGGTTTACCTCCTCTAACTCTTCCAACTTGGTGGTAGACTACTGATGTAAATGACTATCATTATAACTAAACATGCTCTCCAGCTTCACCAACCCTTTAGGTATTTCATTGGTTTCCAACTAGACCACATCATTTCCAAACACTGTCTCTCTATTGTCTACCACTTCCACCAATGCATTACAATCAATCTTTTGTCCATCATAATCATCAACACATTGGATAAACCTAAGAATGTCTTCATCATCAGCAAAAACTTGCCAATTGTACACATTATCAGGAATAGCAGGCCTAGATTTTATTTCCACAGTGGAAATACCAGTTAGCATTGCATCATCATTTTTCAAAGCAACATTAGCTAGGAAATCTGCCACAATATTTTTTTCTCGCTCTATCCAATTAATAGAAAATGCATCAAAATGCTCAATAACATCCCAAACAACATGCTTATACTACTTTAATCTATCATTCTTGGACGCATATTTAGATCTCACCTGAGAAACAACCAATTATGAATCCCCCATTACTTTCAATAGTTGGATTCCATGCCTTTTTGCAACCTCAAGTCCTAGTAACAGGGCTTCATACTCTGCAATATTATTTGTGCACTAGAATGCCAATAAAAATGAATATTTAAAAGTTATACCTGACGGGGACACAAAAAGAACGCCTGCTCCAGATCCTTCTTTGGAGCAAGCTCCATCAAAATACATTTGCCACAACCCATACTGTTGTGCTTGTAGCTCAACCACAATAGGGTCAGTATTCTTCAATTGAGGTGAAACTGGTTGAAGTCTAAAGTTATCTAAATCTACATCGATCATATAATTAAGCATACTAGGGTCTACATTTTCAATTACCCTAGGAGCTCGTGGCTCTCTATATAATTTGACCTGATTTCTGCTAATAGGAATGGTAGCATAAGATAAGTCCAGTTGAACATTTCCCCCTACTGCTACTGCCCACTACCTGGAAAGTAACATACCATAGTGGGGTTTAGTGTTAGTAACAATAACATCCATTTTGTAAGTGGCTTCAGGGAATGCTGCTATTTTTACTTCTACATCTTTCATTGTACCTATCACAGGTACTTCTCTGTTATCCATGGCATAGCATTTCCCATACACAGTGGTTACTGATAACCCTAATTCTTTCATAACACCATAGGGCATTACATTAGCAGCGCCTCCTCAATCTATCATGCAGTTTTTAATCAACTGGTTATTGACTAACAAGGTAACATAGAAGGGATCTACCTGAGAAGGCTCCTGAGTGATAGTGGTTCCAACATAAACCTCTAGGATTTGGAACTCTTGATCCTTTCCAACTTTAGCTAAACCGGTGGGTAATACTGTGTCACTATTAGATATACTAGAGAATAAAGACAAAGTTACATCCTTATGTTCTTTAATCTTTAGCAATTCTACTAATGGAACAGTGACCTTCATTTGAGTTAAAGCTTGGGCCATATCAAATGTACTAAACCTAACTTTTTCTGTTTTGAATTGACTTGCCCTTTTCACTGTCTCTGCTCCTTGTACATCACCAACATTTTTATCATCTTGGCCTTTATGCACATCCTTAACTTGTTCCCCCTTTTCTTGACTGACCTTAGGAACAGTAGTAGAACTACTTGATGCCCCCCTTTTTGTAACTTCCTTTACAAACATAGAACCCGGCTCACCCTGATCAGTGTCTCTCTTAGTGCTTCTCAGATTATAGTTATGTTTTGCTTTGGCAATTGCAGCCTTAGTGAGATTTCTAACTTCTTCCTCACTAGGCCTCCTAAGATGAACCTCTTCATCTTCAATTGTTACCACATTCAATGTAGGATGCCAACCTAAAGCTAACTGTCCTTGCACTAGCTTTTCACTATCCAACACATCACTGTATTCACTTTGCATGGATTCCTTATCACTTTCTACGATGGTTTCAAACATATTAATGTCAGGCTCTGCTTCTGGTCTCATAGATTCTTCAAGAGCTTGAGCCACTGCACACTGATGAGGAGAATGTGGTCCATCACAAGCAATACACCAAGGAGTATTTTCTATATTGTGAACATTTTTCCCTTTCAAAGGATCCGATGTGTTTTGACTTTGGGTAATTTTGGGCTTCTCAATTTGGGGTTTACCATCCTTCCAATTGGTATTATATGGCATATCATGTAATCTAGGGGGTCTATCTTGCTAGTTATAATGAGGTTTATCATTTTTGTTAACCTTGGTAGTCAAATCTTTCATAGCAGTAACCAATTTCTCTATTTTATCATCCTCTTTAGCAACATTATTAGGTTGTTGTTTGGTTTCTTGCCATAATCTACCATCTGTCATTCTTCCTAATTTTCTAGATGCTTTTCTGTTACTTTCTACATTTATGGCAATTCTAAAAGCATCTCTCAAGTTATGGGGATTTTTATCTCTCAAGATATAGGCCATTTTGGAATCAAATGCATTGTAATATGTATTAAGACACATGTTATCATGTAGCCTCATCACTTGATACAATCTGTGCATGGCTTTCTGGAATCTGGCATTAAAATCAGTGACCATTTCATTTTCAGATTTTCTAATATTGTTGAACTCATTTAGCATGAAACTCACATTAGTCTTGTCACCATACTTCTCTTGAAAGCAATTTTTAAAATCTTCCCATGAACCTATGCTATTGACTAGAAGACCTCTGTACCAACCTCTTGCATCATCAACCAGGGATTGAACAAACAGTTTCATAATAACATCTTCATCTACTATCTCAAAATCATTTATTAGATCCCCAAAAGATTTTAGATGTTCCTCAGCACTAATTGCATTGTCCCCAGCAAATTTATAGAGTCTGTCTCTTAACTCAGTGGGAACATGATTTGGATATCCCAGGATCCCATCAAAGAACAATTGTCTATATTGTTCTAGATTGATTGGTCTTCTTTGAAAAGGGGTAATAGCACTATTATTTCCCATGGTCATTTTAGCTTTTGGGATTGGAGATTGAGGTGCTTGGGTGTACTGTTTATTCACAGGTATTTGGCTTACTGAGGCAATATTAGCTTGTACTGTAGGTTGAGTATTAACCTGAGGAAAGGAAATGTGTTGGGGATTAGGCTTGCTAAGATCTTCTGATGGGAATGTAATAGGGGGAGCCTTTAAGTAATTAATCTTTCTTTTTACTTCCTGATTCATTGCTTCTAACTCGGCCTTTTCCAGTTCCATTTGGAGATCTTCCTTTTCCTTCCTCATCATTTCCATCTCTCTCTCATGTGCTAGAATCCTATGAGAGATCTCTTCTGCAGTTTTAGATTCTATTCCATCATCTACCCATTTCTGTTTTCCTTTATCTAGACTGGCTTTAGGAAATTGGGAGTCATTAAATACTTGCCTAGCTGGCTAGGCTACTGACTTACAAGCTTATTTAGTTTTGGGGATTAGAATTTCTCTAATCACAGGGCCTTCCTCATCACTTTTTTCTTTCTCTTTAGCAAGTACTTCAAGATCAGCTATGAGTCTAAGAAGCCTATCTCTTTCCATTAGTTTGGCTTTAACTTCCTTCTCCTTATTTGCCTCCTATTGGGCTCTTAGGGATATTAAATGATGGACTCTTCTATTTAGATCTTCAATCTCTTGAGACACTTTATCTTCATCAGGGAAGTTTTCTTCAGAGTCTGATGCATTAACTTGATCTATGTCAATCAGACTAATGTTCCCATCAATTGTCCTAGGAACAGAGTTCCTAATTGCATTTGAACTGGTTCTATCTTTTGCAGAAACACTAACATGAGATAGATCTTGATTTAAAATAGGTGCATCATCAATATTTCCAAACAATCCCGAATGGAAACCTAAAATATCATGCTTTGAATCTCTGGAAGATGAATTAGACTTTGCATAAACAGGTCGATCAGGCATCTTACCAGTAATATTGTTTTTCTACACCCATATAGCATTTGATGGCTCATGCAACACAGATCTCTTCTGGCCTCTCCATGACTGTTCTGGCAGACCTTCTTGTAAAGTTTCATGAGGATGTTTCTTCATGAATGATCTTGTGTTTTTTGCTCCTTGCATCTCTCTTGTCCTCCTTTTAGAAAAATTTGTATCTCACAAGGACTGGTTCAAAAGTAATAGAGTTGCCACCCACAAAACTATGGGAATTATGAAAACAAGCAGTCATATCCACAAACACACAACAATTTTCTTTACAAGCCTCAACACAGATCTGTGTTTATATCTTTATTGTAACTCTCCCCAGTAGAGTCTCCACTTTTGTTGTCTTCAAAATCTGATTCCCTTTAACATCCTTAAAATAATATGATTAAACTCGATGGAGAAGAGACATCAAAGATAAAGGAAATTCTCAAGACAACATATGACAAGGTTTGATTGAACCTTCTCCACTACGGACTTACTCAGAGCCCAGGTGGGTATACCTTTGTGAATTGAATTACTTTCAAACATAAACCCACAGCAAACCAGTCTAGAAAACTAGTGGATCTATTCACCTTGAAATCAACTAAAAATAAAGAATGGAAATTATACTTAAATTTAGCATTTCGATCAACAAAACATGCAATAAACAACTTCAATCAATACCAGTGCCTTATCCAAGGTCACATAGTCATCTAAACTCAAACAAAACATCTTTATGTGTCCCGTT
Organism: Cryptomeria japonica; assembly: GCF_030272615.1. NCBI lineage: Eukaryota > Viridiplantae > Streptophyta > Pinopsida > Cupressales > Cupressaceae > Cryptomeria > Cryptomeria japonica. The sequence goes on along the minus strand of NC_081405.1, from coordinate 215,066,458 downwards.
GGCTTGGTTTCTATTAATCCTTGTATATGCCTGACACCTAAAAGAATTTATGCATTCCAAATTAAGCTATGATCATCAAAATTCAAAGTCTCTTCCAAAGAGTTTACTAGTATGAGTGATCCCCGCATCATTAATTTCCCTCCTAAAGAGAAAAGCTAACAAACACTTCTACTAAAATTGCTTTGCAATTCCATTCAAATAGAACAACCTTGGATTATTCAAAATGAAAACAGTAAACAAATTTGTAAACACACTTGAAGACAACACAAAGCTTCACTCAAAACCGATGGTCTGTATATTGATATTTAGTTCAAGAAACATTACAAGAAATTTTGAGTTTTCTCCATTAGACTTAGAAAAGCCCATATAGATTTCTGCAGCGTTTTCTTACAATTCTTTGCGATCTCTTTTCCTCTAGTCCTGGTATCCATTTATGACAACATGGATGCACAAAGCTTCAGACTTCTCAAGGAGAGTTTGTTACAATCATTTCTTTCAAAATAAAGAGGTTACAAGATTTTCGCAAAAATAGTTACAAGCTCTTTTCAACCTCTACAGTTTCTTCAACAAGTTGTTCAGTTGCAACCTCTTCTACCTTTTCAGGGGCGCTCTCCAACTATTCTAGATCATGGGTGGCATATTTAGTTGTCCACTCACCATACACCTCTTCTGTCGGCCATGAGAAATTAATCACTTTATCCTTGGTCTTAGTCAACCTTTTCCAAGAATTTCTCATTTTGTTGACTTCTAAAATGAGAAAACCATAATGTGACTTAATTTTTTCTATCTCTTGTATTGTCAAAACAAAGAAAGAAGCATTGTCTAGATCAATAATTCCTTTAACTATTGCTAACAATTTAGCTTCTATCTCCTTAAGCCACATTTGTTTGTCCTTTAATTGATCCGAGCTAGCAAAAACTCTTGGGAGCAACTCAAAAACTTGATCAGTGTACTCCTTTTTGCAAATACTAACCTTCCTATCCACATTATCCACCTCTGCTACTAATTGTACTAAGACTTTAGTGACATCAGAAGTGGATTTGATGATGGGATTGGCCCTTGCTTCATCACAAGATACACACATAAACTCTAAATATTGCTCCCTAGGGCTCCATTTGTCAAAAATAGGTGTCAAAATGGCCTTGTCTCTCTTGAGCTCATTCCATATATCCATAATTTTACCTACATTGTTGTAGAGCAATGAGGCATTTATTGTATCTGCAAAATTGGAAATTGTAGCCCTTACTCTCTCCTCATACTTCTTTGCATATAAGGCTTGAGCCTGTTTCAAGTTTTCTAATTCTTGAGGAGTAATTTTAACCATTTGAGAACTAGAGGGTGCTAGAGATGGTGGAAACTCAATGATAGGGCTAGTAGGTGGAGGTCTTGTAGGAGAAGAGGAGATCATCATTGTTGAAGACTCACCTTGATGGTATTGTCCAAACAACTGGCTCTGGAGCTTGGCAATGATGCTATCCTTACCTCTTACCTCCTCCTTGGCATTGTTATAGGCCTTCAAAACTATTTCCAACTTAACTTGGAGGGCCTCTTTCTCTTTAGCTTCCTTCTCTACTATTGCAACACTAAATTTTGTAGTCTCTAACATAGTGCTAGCACCCTCCACTACCCCTGTACTGTGCACTCTCTTCACCATCATCCCACCAAGGTAACTTGACCCTGGGGTGTCTTTGCTTTTCTTACTCTCATTTCTCTTGAGAAACCACATCACAAGTGCAGCATTATCCTTATTGAAAGTAATCCCCTCCATGGGTTTATTCTCTTTTCTCATTGCATCTTGTACTAGGGCGTCTGCTATATCCCATTCGGGTAAAATAAGCACTCCAGCTTGTGCTACCATATCTCTTCCCTGCTTAGGGGTGATGGTTTTGAATTCTTCCATCATCTCTTGCTTTATTTCCTCTTCTACCAGGGCTAGATCTTTATTGGGCTGCTCAGCCTTTCTCTTTTCACATCTACTATTATATTTATCTATGTGTTATTTCCATATAAACTGTATAAATGCTTCTGATGTGACAAAATTGTTATCAGCTAAGAATGCATTACTTGCCTGCTTTATCTTAAGATCCCACTCCTAGCCTTTGAGTTCAGTGGTAGTGATATCCATTTCAGTAGCAATGGGTTCTTCTGGCATTCCTTCCTCCACTTCATCATAAGTGTAGGCAATTTCCCCTAGGCTACCTAACTGTAGGAGTTACTCAGCTACTGCTTGCTCATTTCCTATATGGATAGGGGATTGTGATGGGGAATACAAAGGTGTATCTGATTGTACTTCTTTCCCCACCCTTTGCTTCTTTGGGCTTTCTTGGATGTCAATGACATCTTGTATCTTCCTCTTTCCTTTGGAGGTAGAGGGCTCCCCTATTGTAGGCATCAGCACACTATAACTAGATTTCTTATGCAGTGTATAATCACTAGGAGGGATTGCTTTGCTGGAAGCTGACCTACCTAGGATCATTCTTGCCTTCTTAGGGTTGCTTTTGATTGCAGCTTCCCTGTTCTCCTTCAAGGTCTGCATCACATCTTCAAAGAAAACAATCAAAAACTTTATTTTCTCCTCCAGAGGGAAAAAGCTAGACAATGGGTCATAGCTGGCATCAAACTGATGCACAAAATCCAAGGCTTTCTTATAAGCCACCCACTTCTCTTTCCTTACCTCCTACTCATCTAGATCAAACTCATTTCTGATGAAGTCTTCAGAAAACTAGAATTTATGAGGCCGACCTCTGCATGCTACCTTCTTTCTAAACATACCGTTGAAGAAGTCTTCTAGATCAGCACACCTAGACACTGCAGTGGACAAATGATAAGGCTTGAGGAAATCCTCAAAGCAATTCCAGCCTCCCTTTGTTATTGCATATTGGTGGGCTATGGTAGCTGCAGGGAAAATAGTCCCTTTACCCCTGCCTGTAAACTCTGCCTCTTGTAAACCACCAATTTGTCTAAGGATCTCTACAATTCCCACTTTGAGAGGGACCTAGTAAGGTAGCAAAAATGGGGTGCCTCTGAAACGAAACACTCTAAAAACTGTGGAGACTAGATACAAGTAAATGTCACCCTAGTTATGGACAATTTTTATGTTCTTTGTGAATTCTTTTGGTCTTCTGAATTCCAGAAGAACTTTTGGGATTCTTGGGTTCTCAGAGTAGAGGAGAGTCCTTATCTTGGATGCAAAATATTTATCAAACTTCAAAAAACTGGCATCCTCTCTATCCCATGACAACACAGTACTCCAGAATTGTATCGACATTTTTTCTCCTTCTTTCTCCTTAACAAGGTCTAGTCCACTGGCAAAGTAATCACCACCTTTGAAGAGAAAAAGATGCATCAGGAGTGAGTACCATCCGAAAGGCCTATCCACCTTTCTATTCTTGATTCCTATTAACCCTCCATGAATAGCATCAACAATGAAAGAGGCATAATCAAATGTAATTGCAAGAGAAGGATTCAAAATCTGAGCAATTATTAATAGATAATGATTTGGCATATTTGCTTCAGCATCTTCTCCCAAAACTTGGCAAAGTGCCCAATACATTCCTTTAGCCCTCAAGGTGAACATACTTAATGAAAAGGGCTCTTGTGTGTTGGGTCCTACAACTATTAACCCTCCTATCTTCACAAAAACTCTTTGAGAGGCTCATTCCTGAGATGACTCCTCTGTGCACCGTAAATTTGAGCTAATGATGTGAAATTTATAGGTTCTAGAAAATTGGTGAACTCATTAAGCCCAAAAGCTTTCCTGAATTCTTCAACATTAATCTCAACAAGGGTTTTCCCATTTATATCCCAAATGCTTCTTGTGACTGTATCATAGTTGAGCGCAATTTGGGTCAATAGATCTACGTCCATAAATACCCCTGGGACTACTAATTTCCTGACATCTAATTCCCAGATACTGTTTTGCAGGGTAGGAGAATTTCTCATTCCGAATCCAATTTTAAACAACCCCAACCCAGACAATCCAACCTGTGGGTCTCTCAACCAGTTATCCTTGTCATATAGTCCTTCTCCTATCTTTAAACGGGGAGCCTTGGGCACTAATCCTTTTGCCTTTCATGCCTGATTAGTTGACAACGTCAACTGTTCTAAAAAATCATCACAGACACTCCTTTTTGAATAGCTAACTTTGCTAGAAAATTCTCTTTTAGGAGCCATTTTGAAAATGTAAGAAATGAATACCACTCTTAAACAATTCTGTGACGAATCAATTATCTTATCTAAAACACTACATAGGAATTGCTACACAAGAATACAAGAAAACCTGTTCTTCACTTGAAGGAATTTGCTCTGCAACTGAACCGACTTGCTCTATCCCTGAAGAAAATAACTCTGCATCCACTCTTCTGCAAAATTCTTTAAAAGATATCTTCACCCAGTTGATAGGAAATCAAATATTATACTCAGGGCCTTAACTACAACATTGATTCCGCATGCTTCGATCATCCCTTCAAAATTGAATTCATATGATAATTCATATTTTTCGCTCCAATGGGTCACAACGATACTACAAGTGTTTCATTTTACTCTTTCACAACTTCGCGAAGCATAGCTATCGGGCAGTTTTGTCCTGCGAAAGAAGCGTCGACCGTCCGATCAAAAGAAACTTGATCGAGCGTTAGATTAACTAACAGTTTTGGCTCCGCGTTGGGTCACGCTTCTCTATTGGCTGTATGATACCACATGGTGCCCAACCATTGGCCTTGAAATTTCCTTCGCATTCGACTTAACGCTAGCCGTGTGTCTTTCTTTTATACCGCCAGTTCCACCTTGGCGGACCCACAACTTTCTTCTTAGACCACGTGTCGCCAGACACGTGGATGACTCTCATTCACTCTCACTATTTCGTGGGCTATAAAGAACAAGCATCTTACCCTTGCAAAATAGTGTGGGCCGTCAGATCATCTTTTAAGTTGATCGACATTTAACCGTCTGAAAAGGCTTTCGGGAGGGGTGGGCCCACTGACTCACTGTGAACACTTGGCGTCTAGTCATCTACAGCGGTGACATGTCACTTTTTTATACGCTGAAAGAAAACCATAGGGCCCCAACAAACTCTTGACAGCTGTATCCTCCAAGTCCTCCATCATGACACGTGGATGACTGTCATTCACTCTCACTATTTCATCGGGTATAAAGAATGAGCCTCTTACCCTTGCGAAATAGTGTGGGCCATCAGATCATCTTTTACGTTGATCGGCATTTAACCATCTGAAAAGGCTTTCGGAAGGGGTGGGCCCGCTGACTCACCATGAACACTTGGCATCCAGTCATCTTCGGAGCTGACTTGTCACTTTTTTATATGCCAAGAGAAAGCCACTGGGCCATAATTTATTCTTGATAGCTGTACCCGCCAGGTCATCTCCTGATTGCGACCTGACTCACCTCTGGGGCCTGCCTTTTAGCCTTTAATCTTGACCCACTGACTATTGTGACTTGTGTTGTGTGCCGCCATTTTACTCGCTATCATCAACTAGCTGGATCATCTATGTGGCATGCCATGTCATTTTCACAACTTCACTAGTTTTAAACTACGTGCAAATTCGCCTAGCGAAATAGTGAAAGCCGTAGATCCATCCGCGAGATGCGCACTAGTTACTAGGTCCGACAACTTTAAGAGAAAAACATAGAAGGCATAAAATTTTCGATTAATTAACATAACCGCCTAGGCAAACAAAAACAAGAGGATCTACAATCAAAAACCCTTAAACCCTTGAGGTCTAAAACAAAGCTGAAGCATTTGAAACTACATCCTATTCAAAAATTCAACAAACCATAGCCAATCATGGGAAAGAAAATCCCATTTTTAATCAGTGATAACAATGTCAATGCTCATTGTATATAACACCTCAGAATCAGGATTTGTGTCCTCAAGTGGTATGTCCATACTCTCATTAGCCGGTTGATTGTCAGTAGTAACTACTGATGGAGTATCTAGAGGTGGTGGGGATAAGTTGTTTGTTATTTTTATGTTGGGTGGTCCACCAACCTTTTCTTTTCCCTTATCCTTTTGATATACCTTGATGGGTTTAGGGCTTCGATACTCTTCTTGCTTTTCCTTCTCTATAAGGAATATGTCCCATGCATTAGTTGTTTCTTCTGTTACCTCATTCACTGTCCTTGCCATTAGTGCTCCATGCCGGTAAGTAGCTCAAAATATTGATCGGTTAGCCTCTGAGATAAATTTATCTATCTCATCAGGTGAGTTGACAAGATGTACAACAAGTAATTTTTCAATTTTTATTTTCTTATCAAGTTCAATAATACCTACTCTCCTAGCTTCAAGTCTGTTCTAGAGATCTGCCAGTATTTCATCAACAACTTGCATCAAAAATTTCTTTAAAATATCTAAGTGCAATATTACACTGTTCTCTACTTTATCTTTGTCATCGTCTGATAATGTGTTATACATTTTGCTGATATTTTTCAATTTACCATCCTCAGTAATTTCATCTAGTAATTTATCAATAGGAGCTATAGACTTCTTCTTAGGAGTCACCTTTTTCTTCTTCAGAGTTAATTTCTTTGTTGGGGGCCTTACTGCCTGTTGTTTCTATCTTGTTCTTCTAGGAGAAGGTGAAGATACCAGTGAAGATTTCCTTTTTCTCACAACTCTTTTGAATGCAGCTAGTATATCACTTTCTGATGAAATTCCAACCAGTGTGAAGGTGAATTTCCGATTGAAATGCTTCTAACTCATCTTCAGTAATACCAGTTCCTTTAAGTACATCTTCCTTCATAGCTTTTGCTTGCCTGGATCCTTTTCTGACTGTTGCCTCAACTTTTTAACATTTTTCTTGGATTGAATTTGTTTTTCAATAGTCTCAGCACTGCCAAATACTTCTTCTTTAGGTTCCTTAGGTGCTTCTAGGAGGGCTTTTGCATATGTTTCTATTATGTGGTCATCAGTTTCATACCCCATTTTAGTAACCCAGATGATTCTTGGGATAACTACCTCCATCCAAATTTCACTCTTCGTTATTACAAAATAGATTTCATCCTTATACTTGTCCACAATTGCTTGTGACAATCTAACTCTGGTCTTCATTCGGGCCTTCAATGCCTGCAAGTACTCATTTATGTTCTTTTTTCTGTTCTCTCCCATGTTGTTCAGTAAATATAACAACTATTTTCCTACCGGTATATCAAAACCAGAATTTATAATACCAATATTGGGTACTTGTTTGGTTATGTGCAGCATTAGACAAACAAGTAGGTTTCCAAATCTGAATGTTCCCTTTTTGTCTTTCTTTATCTTTCCCAAATTTTCAATCAGTTCATCTTTAGGCCATTCACACACATATATTCTTGCATTATCATTAATCATATCATAAGCACTTTTAATGCATAGGCTAGAGACTGAGTTTAACCTATTTTAATGTCTAGTTTGTTAGCCTAAGATCATACTGATCAATTTCACATTGATATCAATTACATCATTTACCCTTAAAGATCTCTTATCAGATGTTGCACCGGTTAGGTTTATCACTAGGTCATTTGAGACCTTCTTTATTTTGTCAGGTCTCTTACCAGTGGAAGGTAACCCTATCACAGCCTTTACTACTTCTTTAGTGATTTTGTGAACTGAGTCCAACCAGAAGAATTCACCATGTACCCTGCTTAGTACTATCCTTATAACATCCTTGGGAAAATTTGGGATACTGAGAATTTTAGTTAAACCTAGGGTTTCAACTATCTTGTGTTCAAGTTTGATTTTTCCAGATTCATCACAAATTATAGATTTATACATATTCTTAATTTCCTCATTACCTAATTCCTCTATATGACAATGTATATACATTCTAGGGTCTTCAGCAAAAACTACTCCCTTAGGAATTTTAGAAAATGCACCAATGTTATTATCTTTCTTGGCAATTTCAGGAACTAATTGGAATATAGGTCTAAGGCATTTAATAACTTCGACAATAGTAGGGTTTGCAATGAATTCAAGAGCAGATGAAGAAGCCATGGTTATAAATACCTTTATCTGCCTTAAGGAATGATTGCTTGATGAGTTGCTTCACTTCTTTGCTTGGAATGCCTTTGCTCGGGAATTTTCACACTCTTGAAGATTTGAATGCTCGGTGAAATAAAAATGGAGCCAAAACACTTGTTTTATAATGTGAATTTTTCCAACCACCACATTTAATGCTTGTCGATTAAGTAATGTCTTAACGTATCTGCTGGTATAGAAGTAATTTCAACTTTTCACCATTAACCGAGGGAATAATAGCATGTTTCATATTTGGTTGCTAAAACCACAAAGGAATTTTCTTTAGTTAGATGAAGAATATCCTACCGGTGGAGTGTTACTCTATTCTATCAGTAGAGGAGTATTCCTATCAATATTTAGATCTGACTTTCTGATCCATTCTTTTGAGAATTCTTGTTTTACCTCTTCAACCTTTTCTTTACCTTTCAAGCTAGCACCATCATTACTTGCCAATGATGCCTTACTTCTGTAGAATTTTGCAATATGTCCAATCTTATTGCAATCATAATAGGTCACATTGTTTTTTCTAAATAGCTTTCCCATATCCTATGCCAATTTGTGTTATACACTGATTAGATAAGTGTCCAAATCTTCCACAAACATAACATCTTACATTCATTCTGCAATTTTCTGAATTATGACCAACTTTGTTGCATTTGGAGCATTGACCGGTGGGTGTATTAGTGTTCTGATAATTTCTAGATCTACACTAATTTGCTCTATGACCATACTTATTACAGTTAAATTATTTTCCATTAAATTTATAAGTAGTAGGTTGTCTTACCGGTTTGCTATGATCATGTGTTTTTGCAGTACCCGAGCTTTCACCAGCTTCAAAGCCAAGGCCATTAGTGTCACCATTTGGTTTCTGATTCTTCAGCATGTCACCAAGTTCTTCTGAGCTTTTCTTGAATTTCTCCTTGTACTGATTTGCAGTAGTCAGTTCTCTTTCCAAGATTTCTTTCTGTCTCATAAGTTCATTTGAGTCATTTTGTGCATGCATTAGATCTGTCTTCAATATATCATTTTTATAACCAAGTCTTGTATTTTCATTTGCAGCATCATTTAGTCTTCTAGTCAAGTCTTCTTCATTCTTCTTTCTATCTTCAATTTCCTTACAAAATATCATAGTCATATCTTGCATCTCATTCTTTGTTGTCATGTTTTCTTGTTTCAGCTTATTCATTAGATCACTAAGAGTTTCTTTTTTATCATTCTCATTTTGCATTTTTTCACAAAGTTCTCTTCTCTTGTTTCTTGCAATGGTAATATTTTCTTGAAGTGCTTGAATAATATCCTGTGCAACCTTTAGATCATCTTCAAGTTTGATATTTTTCAACTTTTCTGTATCATAGTTTGAGAGAGCTGCTTCTAATTGCTTCATCAAGTTTTCCATCTCTACCGGTGTCAAGATCTTTCTCAAGCTATTAGGCTTCTGAAAATAGAGGAGCAAGCTCTGATACCAATTTTTAGGATTCCCAAAGATACTAAGAGGGGGGGTGAATCAGTATCTAACTGGCTAGATAATTTTCTTAACTTAAAACATGTAAAGCATATCAATATTGTATACTAGTAAACAAAAAGTAATGCAATAAAAAGAGATAACAACAACCACATGAAAAGCACACCATAACACAGTATTTTAATGAGGAAACCTAGTGTGGGAAAAACCTCGTGGGATTTGTAACCCACAATATTCACTTACTGGCCAATAAGAGAATATTACTGCTACAATAGGGGCCTGCACATGCAGGAAGGCCAAGTGCCTAGAGCTCAATGCTCAATTACAAAATGGGAAGTCTCACTGACTTACAAAATGGATTATGCACATCCAATGTCTTGTACTGCTTCAAAATAGCATCTACTATGCTAGATCCAGTACTGGTTTTAGCTCTGCTTCATACATAAACCCTTAACCTATAATTCGCATAATAGGTCTGCCTTATTTCACCTATCTTCTTCCTTACAAAATGCTCTATAATGATTTCATACATATATGACTCATTTTATAACTTGCCAAGTCAGCTTACAATGAATTTATAATTAAGTAAAAAAATATATTATAAACAAAATTCTTGTCGGCCTGGGTGTCGGTATTCTTCCTTTTACTACCGATGTTCTATGTGCTGTTGTAGAGTCTATTGTTGTTGGTGCCGGTATATTGTCTTGCCGGTATCATATGATTGCAAGGTTTCCATCAATGACAAAACCTTTAATCACCTACAATATCTCATTGGAGTGTACATTTTCCAACACAACTGGTAATTGTTCCAACTGGTATTATGTATTATAGTCTTTAGACTATCAGTGTTTTGCAGAAAATGTTTACCGGTCACAAATTGATAGAATATCTCAAGCGGTATGAATATCTTAAGCAGTTAGAGGATCTCAAGGGGTTCGAAGGAACAAAGCGGTAGTTGACATTTTTTGGTCTTGATTTTTCATAACAGGTAATCGGTAAATTATATGAACTAGTACTACTTTGTGATGAGTTACCAACCAGTATTTCTGTAATGAGTTATCATCCATTGACTCTTTGGCGGTGATTTTGTGTCATGTTACCAAATGTGTCTAGATGCACCGAGCCTAGGAACTTGTAATCTAATCCTATTGGACTGACATGAAATCAGACTCCTTTATAAGGACATCATGTCTAGGGTTTTAAATGATAAAGAGGGTTTTTGTATGTGTGATCATACAAGAGAAGATTAGGTCTGTGTGAAGAGTTAGAATATGGAGATATTGAAGACTGAAGTAATGCTGAAATGCATTAACTATGAGCTATCAAGGATCTAACCAAGTATATTGTGCTAGTATCTAGATCACCCACTTGTTGATTACTCATATCTTTGACAAGTCTGAAACCCTTAACCAGGTAGGCCTAGATAAGCCTTTATAAATCCTCTAACAAGGTGCTCACAACTATGGATCTAAAAATCCTCTCACAAGGTAGTCTTTGATAGGACTTACCTCCAAACAAAGATCTAGATTCCTAACATGATCTATTTTGGTGAAGAATATTATATGACCTTAACCGGTCTGGTTCCTATTCTACAGATAGTTACTTGTTGGTTTCTGCTCACTGTGGTTTTTCTCATTTGGGTTTCCACGTCAAATATCTTGTGTTATGGTGATTGTGGTTTTGTGGGTAAATGCTTTATTTTCTATTTGGTTTGCATTTATCTTAACCAGTTTATTAGTGAATCTGTTATACCACTTAGCTGCTAAACTGTTTAGAAGTTTGATTATAGTATTTTTTGGTATACTAATTCACACCCCCTCTTAGTATTCATAAATTGGTATCAGAGCCAACCTTTCTATAATTCTAACCACTTTGAAGGAGATATGGGGGAATACAGTATGAGGTAACTTACTCATCATCTCACTCAAACTGAAAGAGCCTATGCTGAACTCAAAGTCAAGTATAAAGCCTCTTTGGCCAAAAGAAGAGAGCATGCTGAGAAACTAATGGAGGTTACTGAAAAATAGTTCTTCTGATGAAGTAGACATGGATGCCCTAGATGAAGAAGTTGAAAAACTGAATGAATCCAGTGCCAACCTAAGAAGGGAACCGGAAGGACTAACTATTAGAATGTGAACTTTGTGAAAAAATGCAAAATGAGAATGATGAAAATGAAACTCTTAGTGATCTAATGAATAAGCTGAAACAAGAAACAAGAGAAGTGAACTTTGTGAAAAAATGCAAAATGAGAATGATGAAAATGAAACTCTTAGTGATCTGATGAATAAGCTGAAATAAGAAAACACGACAACAAAGAATGAGATGCAAGATATGACTATGAGATTTTGTAAAGAAATTGAAGATAAAAAGAAGAATGAAGAAGACTTGAATAGAAGACTAGATGATGTTGCAAACGAAAACACAAGACTTAGTTATGAAAATGATATATTGAAGACAGATTTGATGCATGCACAAAATGACTCAAATGAACTCATAAGACAAAAAGGTATCTTGGAAAGAGAACTGACTACTACAAATCAACACAAGGAAAAATTCAAGAACAACTTAGAAGAACTTGGTGACTTGTTGAAAAATCAAAAACCAAATGGTGACACTAATGGCCTTAGCTTTGAAGTTGGTGAAAGCTCTAGTACTGCAAACACACATGATGATAGAAAAATGGTAAGACAACCAAATTCTTATAAATTTAATGGTAAATGCTTTAACTATAACAAGTATGGTCATAGAGAAAATCATTGTAGATTTAGAATTTATCAGAGCACCAATACACCCGTCGGTCAATGCTCCAAATGCAACAAAACTGGTCATAATTCAAAAAATTGCAAAATGAATGCAAGATATTATGTTTGTGGAAGATTTGGACACTTATCTAATCAGTGTAGAACACAAACCGGCATAGGATATGGGAAAGATATTTAGAAAAACAATGTGACCTGTTATGCTTGCAACAAGATTGGACATATTGCAAAATTCTGCAAAAGTAAGGCATCACCGACAAGTAATAATGGTGCTAGTTTGAAAGGTAAAGAAAAGGTTGAAGAGGTAAAGCAAGAATTCTCAAAATAATGGATCAGAAAGTCAGATCTAAATGTTGATAGGAATACTCCTCCACCGACAGAACAGAGTAACACTCCATCGACAGGAGACTCTTCATCTAGCTGAAGAAAATTCCTTTGAGGGTCTAGCAACCAAATGTGAAACATGTTATTATTCCCTCGGTTGATGGTGAGAAGTTGAAATTACTTCTATACCGGTAGATAAGTTAAGTCATTACTTAACCAGCAAGAATTAAAACTGGTGGTTGGTGAAATTAACATTATAAAGAAAGTGTTTTGGCTCCATTTTCATTTCACCAAGCATTCAAATCTTCAAGAGCGCGAAAATTCCAGAGCGAAGGCATTTCAAGCAAAGAAGTGAAGCAATTCATCAAGTAATCATTCCTTAAGGCAGATAAAGGTATTTATATCGATGGCTTCTTCATTTGCTCCTGAATTCATTAAAAACCCTATTGTTGTCAAAGTTATTAAACACCCTAGACTCGTATTCCAGTTGGTTCCTAAAATTGCCAGGAAAGATGATAACATTGGTGCATTTTCTAAAATTCCTAAGGGAGTAGTTTTTGTTGAAGACCCTAGAATGTATACACATTGTCATATAGAGGAATTGGGTGATGAGGAAATTCAGAATATGTATAAATCTATAATTTGTGATGAATCAAGAAATATCAAACCTAAACACAAGATAGTTGAAACCCTAGGTTTCACTAAAATTCTCAGTATCCCAGATTTTCCCAAGGATGTTGTAAGGATAGTACTAAGTAGGGTACATGGTGCATTCTTCTGGTTGGATTCGGTTCACAAAATCACAAAAGAAGTAGCAAAGGTTGTGACAGGGCTACCTTCCACTAGTAACAGACCTAACAAAACAAAGAAGGTCTCAAATGACCTAGTGATAAACCTAACCAGTGCAACATCTGATAAGAGATCTTTAAGGGTAAATGTTGTAACATATATCAATGTGAAATTCATCAATATGATCTTAGGCTACAAAACTACACTTGCAAATAGGTTAAACTTAGTCTATAGCCTATGCATTAAAAGTGCCTATGATTTGATTAATGATAATGCAAGAATAGATGTGTGTGAATGGCTTAAAGATGAACTGATTGACAATTTGGGAGTTTAAAGAAAGACAAAAAGGGAACATTCAGATTTGGAAACCTACTTGTTTGTCTAATGCTAGACATAACCAAACAAGTATCTGATATTGGTATTAGAAATTTTGGTTTTGATATACCCGTAGGCAAACAGTTATTAGATTTACTAAACAGCATGGGAGAGAACAAAGAAAAGAACATAAATGAGTATTTTAAGGCATTGAAGGCCCAAATGAAGATCAGAGTTAGATTGTCACAAGCAATTGTGGACAAGTATAAATATGAAATTTATTTTGTGATAAAGAAGGATGAAATTTGGATGGAGGCAGTTATCCCAAGAACCATCTGGGTTACTGAAATGGGGTATGAAACTGATAACCACATAATAGAAACATATGCAAAAGCCCTCCTAGAAGCACTTAAGGAACCTAAAGAAGAGGTATTTGGCAGTGCTGAGACTATTGAAAAACAAATTGAATCAAAGAAAAATGTTAAAAAGGTTGAGACAACAGTTAGAAAAGGATCCAGGCAAGCAAAAGCTATTAAGGAAGATGTACTTAAACAAACTGGTTTTACTGAAGATGAGTTAGAGGCACTTCAACTAGAAATTCACCTTTCACTAGTTGGAACTTCTTCAGAAAGTGACATACCAGTTGCATTCAAAAGAGTTGTGAGAAAAAGGAAATCTTCACCCATATCTTCACCTTCTCCTAGAAGAACAAGACAGAAACAATAGGCAGTAAGGCCCCCAACAAAGAAATTAACTTCGAAGAAGAAAAAGGTGACTCCTAAGAAGAAGTCCATAGCTCCTATTGATAAATTACTAGATGAAATTACTAAGGATGGTAAATTGAAAAATATCAGCAAAATGTATAACACATTATCAGATGATGACAAAGATAAAGTAGAGAATAGTGTAATATTGCACTTAGATATTGTAGACACCTAAAAATGGTCAACGCTTGCGGAATCATACTTTAACATTTGTGCATTGCCTCATTTTAGGTTTTTGCATCGCATTAACATTTCTCCTATGTTTCGCACTTGGTCTTTATCATTTGTGAGCATCGAGTCATTATTCTACATTCTTCATTTGTCTCGCCTCTTGAATTTGGTCTTGTCGACAACAATCTTCAATCATGATTTTGGTCGATCTTATCCTATCGCATCAATGTGCGTGCTTATTTGTCATCATTTTGGACATCGTCAATCCTAATTAGGGTTTTGTCCTCCTGTCAATCTTGCGATTGATTTGTCATCGATCGTTGTCCTCTTGTCAATCTTGTCCTCTAGTGATCGATTTATCATCAATCCTTATCATTTTTGTCATTTAACGATCGATTTGTCATTGGTCGTTGTCATGTTCGATCTTGTCATTTTGCGATCGATTTGTCATCAATCGTGGTTATTTTCAATATTGTCATTTTGCAATCTATTTTGTCATCAATCGTCGTTCTTTTCAATCATGTCAATTTGGATCAATTAGTCATTATTCCTCGTCAATTGGCACATTTTCTCAATCAAATCATTTTATCACATTGGTCATTTATCAATCCAAAATCAAATCGAATCGAGTCAATTATCTTTCATCAAGACCTAATTCATCTTCTAGGGTTTCATGATTTCATCATTTAACCTGGTTTGTCATTTCCTCCTTTGGGATTAATAAATTATTTATTTATCCTAAGTTTTCTTGTCACAATTAAATGTTCATTTAATTGGCTAATTATTCTTCTTTGTGAATTAATTAATAAATGATAAATTATTAATTAATTTACCTAATTTCTAATTTTCATCAATTTCTTAATTCCTAAATTCTTAATTCTTTAATTTCTTAATTTTCTAATTCTTAATTTCAAATTCCTCCTATTTCTCTCCTAAATTCATGGAAATGACATGTCAATTTGTCATAATTTGTCATAATTGACAATCAATCAATTTTTGACATAGAAGTTGTCATAATTTGTCATAAATCATCAATCAACAAATTTTGCATAGAAAGTGCATAATTTGTCATAATTTGTCATAATTGACATAATTGATTTGCAATTTCCATTTGAATTAAATCATGCTAATCTTGTCATCTCTCCAATTCTTCTATAAATTGGATGAATTTCTTCAATCGAATCCCCTAATCAGATTATCGAATTTCTAATCAATCACGCTTCAAGTACTTTTGAGCAATTTTCTTACCTACTTGCTTTCAATCATGTATGTGCACTTGTAGGTGAGATCCACAACCAAACTATTTGAAGAGGAAAGAAGAACAATGGAGCCGCATGAAGAAAACATTTGGATTTACATCTGGTTTGCATAATCTTTTTGAATGTTTTATCTTTATGTCTCTATTGAATGTGTTTAGGATAGATCATTGCAATTGTGTTTTTGTGATTGAGCTAGATTAGTATTTTGATATGTTTTGTGATGATTTCTGAATTCCTAACGTACATTAATTGGTGAACCCAAAATGAACACTAACCATCTAACCCCTTACTGTGTCTTTGAGTGCTTTTGAGTTGATTTGTAGGCCAAAAAACTGAAAAACAGGGCAGTGCAGGACTTTCTGGGGACTTCTGCGCCTGTGTGAGACAACTTGCACCTCTGTCAAGCACCTTGCGCTTGTGTTGAAGACATTTTGTGCCTATGTCATGACTTTTGCGCCTGTGTAAAGTCCAGAACAGAGGTAAAAATGCAGTGTTTTACTTGAAAATTGTCTTGTTTTTGCATTCTGTTTTCTGTGTTTTGGTTTTTGGTACTAATTATCTGTGCAGCATTTTGGCATATGCATGGAAAAGACAACAAATGAAACTAATAACATGTGTTATGTAGAATCGATAGTCAAAGACTAAATACCTCAAACTTCTAACTTGGGTTTTGTAGGTTGCCTTGGAGAAACAACTAAACTTGGTGTTTGTTATTAATGTTTTACGCACCTAGTGATTTCTAAATAGTTTGAAATGAGTATGTTTTTGCTTTGATTGTTGAGTGTGACATTGGAGTAGGAGAGTATGCTCTCATCCTTCTTAGGGTGATCAAAAATCCAGATCTTCGATACCATGCTCGTGTCTTTAATTGTTTGTCACCTTTAGAGGGCTTGCCTTCCCGACCACTTTGCTTTTGCAAGCAAGTGATAATTGTGAGAAGGGAACGACCCAAAGTGAGTATGGCTAGAATACCTTGGCATTCTAACTCACTATTAAAAAATACCTGATGAGCGAAAGCTTTGAAGGAAGGGTTACGTGGGAATTGCAGTTACTTGGGAAGTGATGACCCTTGAACTCTTTCTCATATCAACATCTAAGTAGGGCCTCTTGGTCTAAATCGTGCTTGCGCGACTACATTTTTTTGGTATCTTGATGGGCTTAATGTCTCAATCACTCTTGTGTGACATCAAGGAGTAACGCTTAACAAAAATCCTGACTAAACACCCTGTTTTTAGAGGCCAAAAACCCTTCTAGTTTCTTGAGAAGGACAAGTTCAGATACTTGGAAGAGATACTAAGTTCGCCATGGGGAGATTTCCATGGGGAGTGATGCTTGGCTGCCCTGAGAAGTGAGTGTCATGGAGGGGAGCCCGTGGGGTCAAGCATCTATGTATTCTCCTTGAATCCCATAATAAGTCTACCTCTCAAGTACCTAATGTCCTTGCCTACCATAAGAAATGTGGGAATGAGCATGATTGTCTTGAGTCTAAGTTGCAATATCTTGTATTCTTTTCTTGTCAAAAGTTGAATTGTATCTCATTTCAAGAACAAAACAAATTTATCCAACATAAGATTAAACACAAGAGACATTCATCCAACAAAGGTTCAACAAGATTCAAAAATCATCTTCAAACATGGTTGTCAAATATTGTTCAAAATCTTGTCTCAACAACCATGTCACTTACATTTAGGTTCATCCTAGGTTGCATTTTGCAAAGTTCATTGTCAAGTACCAAGGTTAGGTTTCACCTAAGTCATACTCTTTTCAATAAGGGTCATCCATTTGCATACCCTAAGTCTCTTCATTAAGCTTAGGTCATTATCATATCATATTAAGGTCACTTGCATATTAATTGTCCCTTAGCATATAGTGTCAAAACTAGGTTTTGTCATACTTGAGTAATCCAAATCTTTGATAAACCCTAAGTCATTGTTAAGAAATCTAGACCTTATCAAACCTTTTGTCCTTTTGTCATCAATGTCATTTGGTCAAACCTAGCTTAGTATCCAAGCATATAGGGGAGACTTTGTCATTTTGTCCTTTTGTCACTTAAGTCCTTTTTTCCTTTGAGGTCTAGATATCATTCCAATTTCCTAAGGGTCCCTCTCTTAGATTTGCATTCATAAGTTTGTCAAAATCTTGAAAAACAACCAAAAACATAGATTGCATTTTCAGCTATTTAGGTTGCATTTAGTTGCATATCATATATTGTCCTTGAAAAATTCCAAAAAAAAAAAGCATTGCATTTGTACAAGTGTCATGCCTATTGAGACAAGATCAAAATCTAAAAAGATGGGCAAACCAATGTATCAACCCATGGACAACATAGCAAATTTGCAGTTTCAAACTAGTCAAACAACACAAATTGAAGGTTCATCAAACACATCTCTACCACCATATGGAATGGTTCAACTTGGACCACCTCCATTATATGAACCAGTGTTTGTACCTATGAAACAAGGACATGGGAGTGTTCCACCAACTCCAAGAGGAAGTGCACCTTTTAATTTGAATCAACCACACCTGCAACATGACATTCAAACTCAAACATTATATGAAGAACAAACCCTCTCACAAGGATTTGGTTCATATCAAGGCATTCAACAAGAAACGAATCCAAATGTCTAGCCAGATTCTTCATTTGATTCCGATGCTTCTGATGATGTTGACATGTTCCTTCAAGATCCAAAGATAATAAAAAAGATGGATAAGTTCTTGAGCAAGGTCTTTAAGATGTTTCCACAAAAGTATCTTAACATGATGAGTAATGTGACCTCTTCAAGTGACCAAATCAATGTGCAAGAACAACAAAGCGGTGAGTTGTTAAGTTTTTCCCCGCATCCAAATGAATAAAATGCACAACAAGCAACTCAACCTACATTGATGAGTAAACGTGCTTCAAAGGCATTGACAGTGACTATTCCTCAGAAGTCACCATTTGAGACAATAAATAATCCACTATTCAATGCAACACCTGTAACACAAGATCAAATGAAGAACATGCAAGTATTCACAGCTATCCCTCAACAAGAAGTGGTTCCTTACATGCATAAAATTGGATCAAAATCTAAGATGCAGGAAAGCTTCACAACTGGAATGCCTGATATCACCAATGTCCAAAATAATTCCATGATGCAACAAAGTTCTTATGTCCCGTTAAGTTCAATATCTTTGCCAAACACTATTGCGACAAATCCTTCGATAATGGCGACACAAAGAGCTACAGATAGTGGTTTGCACCAACAATAATTGTTGCAACAATTGAGTAATATACAAAAGGTACAATCTAATGTGCAAACAAGCAATGTACCACAACAACAATTTCGCATTCGACAACAAATTGCAGCGCCTTCGGCACCATTACAAGTTAATGAAAACTTGCAACCATCACAATGGATTGGACAAACAACACAGCAAGTTAATGCAAGTGCTATACCTCATCCTAAGGAGAAGCAACGAAAACCATCTAAACAAATTTTTTTACAAATGATGGGATATACACCACGACAACAATTGGCACAAAGTCAACAAATTCTGATTCATCAACCTCAACACCAACATGTGCCACAATATGTGCCAAGGCAAACAAGTTATCCTACTTCACAACCGCAATTGGTGCCTGTGCAATATCAACAACCTACTCAATTGCAATATCAACCTAGGCTCCAAGAAGCACAACAACAAGGTCAATATCAAGGCATAGCACAACCGCAACAACAAGTGATGTACCAAGAACTTTATATGCCGGAGACACCAAAAACGGCCATTTCAGAGTATCAACAACCGATCGGAAATGCGATGTATCGACAAAGGATACGAACTGGGATTAATGATAGACCTCTAAAATATAATACAATTGCACAACAACTTGAGAAGTTGCAATGAAAAGTTGACGCATTAGAAACTAAAGTAACAAAGAAGTTGTATACAGATCAAGATTTATGTCCTAATCCTTTTGACAAGTGTGTATACATGCCTCCATTCCCTAAGCATTTTGAGGCACCTAATTTTGAGAAATATAAAGGGAATGGCAATCCAAAAGATCACATTTGAGCATTTTTCGTGGCATGTACTGAGGTAAGCTATGAAGAGACGTATTTAATGCACTTATTTGCATGAAGTCTCACGGGACAAGCTATGGATTGGTATTCACATCTACCAGGAAATATAAAGACTTGGTCTGAATTGGCTCAAAAGTTTTTATCTCATTTTGCGTTCAATGTCGACAGTGACGTGACCATGTCAGATTTATGCAACACCAAGCAAAAGCAAGGTGAATCATTAGTGACTTTCTTGCAATGATGGCGAAGCTTGTATAGTCGTTCTTCTCTTGATATACTCGAAGAACAACAAGTGAATCTGTTTATCCAGAATTTGGTCCTAGAAATGATGTATGAGCTAAAATTGAAAAGTCCCAGTACTATAGAGAAACTCATTAAGAAAGGAATGAGCATTGAAATGGCTCTGGTAGCTAAAGGAATTATCAAGCTCAATAAAGACAATGACAACACCAATTATTCGGGGGATAGAAACAAATTTTGGTATAAGAACAAGAATGTCACTAATGATGGAGTTGTTGATGCAAGAGTGGTGAATGCAAATCAACCCCCATTCACGATCAAGAAATTGAGTGTTCCTAATATGTCAACTATGGAACAAAATCAAGCACCAATGAGCAATGTTACTCAACAGCCGCAATACCAACAGCATGCTCAACAACAACATACTCAACAATATAACCAACAATAAGTCCAACAACAAAACCAGCAGCACAAACCCTTCCGATCGCGGGATGGGCCTCCTCAACAATTACGCCATTAGGAGAGCCTATTGAATCAGTAATGAGACAATTGATACAAGCAAAATTTATTAAGCTACCAGATATCAAGGCAGAACCAGTGGTAAAACCGCATTGGTGGAATGATAATGCGTACTGTGAGTATCATCGGTCCAAAGGACATAAAACTGCATCATGTTTTCAATTGAAACATATGATTCAAGATTTATTAGAGCAAGGAGTAATTGAGGTAGATCCACCCCATCCGACCTCTAACATTGATCATACTATTTTCAAAACTCCTTTGCTTGATCATGACAAGGGTAAAGCGTCTTCTTCCAACTCTGCCCAAACGGCCAATTATGCAAATACTGGTTATAACAATGTCATTAATTGTTTTCATGCATCAAATGAGTATGTTTCTACCCTAAGAGTAAAGGGACAAGATCCTTCTTGCACAGTCACCACTCGTCAATCCAAAATAGTCCTGAAAGGAGCTCCTGCAGCTCCTCCCAAGTCAATTCCTGCAAGTCAGTATAATCTTTTGGATCACCTAGGAAAGACACCTGCACAAATATCAATCCTTGAGTTACTGAAAATGTCTCCCATGCATTGTACAGTCCTGGATAAAGCTTTAATTGAGTCCATTGTCCTGACAGATATTGATGTTGACTAGTTTCAAGCCCGGATTGGACATTTAGCTGTTTCCCAAAATGTCGCATTTTCTGACAATGATATCTCACATGATAATCTCCCTCACAATGATCCTTTACACCTTGAAGTCTTTGTTCACAACTGCAAAATCCGGCGAGTCTTGATAGATGGCGGAGCAGGTCTTAATATTTGTACTTTGACAGTGGTTATTGGCCTTGGATATATAGAAAATGACATTGATACTTCTAAAAGAATAACAATCAAAGCATATGATGATGCTGAGCACCCATCGAAAGGGATAATTACATTGCCTATCAGAGTCGGTCCAATGACAGAAAACACTTTCCTGCAAGTCCTCGACCTTGATCTCCCTTATAATATGATCCTTGGCTGTCCATGGATCCATGCAATGAAAGCAGTTCCATCCACCTATCATCAATGTTTAAAATATCCTTATAATGGAACTAAGATAACAATTCTGGGAGATCCTAATCCATTTCAATTTTGTGCTACTCTAAAGGATACCCCTCAGCAGCAAGTCCTAGTCAATAGAGAGGCCAAATCACATAACTATGTGGATCCTAATCAATTGTTAGATGTTGTCAAAGGAAAATTGAAGATACAAGACCAAGGATGTGGAGAATATTCAATGGATCAAACATTCCTCATCGGGAATTTACCAATATCTCCAAAATCATATGGCAAACCGCATTTATTGCAAAAGGAACCTAAGGTCATTATTCAATATCAGCCTCCTACTACATTTACAAGATTGGGAGAACTTGACAAAGAAACTGTAGATGATGATGTCATAGATTGGCTTTATAGAGATCCAACTGAGACCCCACCTGTCAGATTGTAAGTGGAATGATACGGCAAAGGATTTACTATGCTGCAAAAGAAAGGATATGATGGTTGCAGTGGCTTAGGCTTGAACAACAATGGAAGGCTAGAACCTGTCATACCCAAGAGGTGACCTCCAACTTTAGGGTTAGGTTTTGTACCATTGCAAATTGGATATACATCTACCAAAGTGCCCACATGTAGAAAAGGGCGTGATTCTGACGATGAAATAACACCTGAGGATACCTGACCCAAAACTGATTCCAATGAATGGGAGTGGAGTTCTTTTTCTTCTAGCTCCTATTCCCTCGACAATATTTTCATTGACCCTGATAATTTGCCTATGGAAGACAAACATGAAATAACTCCTCTTCCTAAAACATGTCCTCATGCTTGGATAGAGTCATTTTGGGATCCAAGCTCCAAATCCGATACAAGCAGTTCGGATAGTGATACCACAGATGTTCATATCTTTACCATATCAGCCCTCTCTCTCCTTACAACCAATGATGACATGCCCCTCATCTATCCCCAGCTTATCCAACATGACCAACAAGAACCGCTCACATTGGACTATTTTCAAAATGACGAAGGAATTGTAGAATTCCTTGGACTATGGGAAGGCATACCACAAGGTGATCATAAGGAAGGATTTGCTATTGACCTGGATTCCACAGCATATTTTGGGGAGTCAACTCCCTCTTCCAGTCATCAAAATGAAAAAAGAAAAGAAATAGTAAAAAATCAAAAGAATAGATCTTTGGGTGAAAACCGTAAGGCACTCTCTGATCATACAAAAGTCAAAATAAAAGACGTACCTACGGGTGAAAACCTCTCAGAGGCGCCCAAAGGTGGAAGAGTGGACATACCCCTATCAAGCCAGGACAAATCAACATTGCTTGTGGAAATGACCGAGGAAATAAATTTGGGTACACCTGACAACCCTAAGGTCATTCATTTTGCTGCTTCCCTATCACAACAAGAAAAAATAGATTTTGTCAATTTCTTTCTTGAGAAGAAGATCAGCTTTGCATGGTCCTATGTAGATATGCCTAGCCTCGATCCTGAATTGGTTCTTCATCATTTGCCACTAAAAGTCGATGCCAAGCCTATCAAATGGAAACTTAGAAAGATGCATCACTAGGTGGCTCTTTTGGTCAAGGTGGAACTAAAAAAATTACTAGATGTGGGCTTCATTAGACCCATTGATTATGCGGACTGGATTTCAAATTTAGTACCAGTTAGCAAAGTAACTGGGGGCATCAGAATCAGAATCTACATAGATTTTAGGGATCTCCATAAAGCATGCCCTAAGGATGATTTTCCATTGCCAAACATAGACATCATAGTGGACATGACTGCTGGATATGAGATGCTCTCATTGATGGATGGGTTCTCCGGCTATAACCAAATTCGCATTGCTCCTGAAGATCAGCATAAGATAGCATTCACCTATGCTTGGGGTACCTACTGCTGGAATGTGATGCCCTTTGGTCTTAAAAATGCAGGCGCAACATATCAAAGAGCAATGACGATAATTTTTCATGATTTCATGCACACTTTGATGGAGGACTATGTTGATGACTTGTTATACAAATCTGTCACCAGAGATAGTCATCTAGCCATCCTGGGCCCAATCTTTGACCGAATGGAGACCTACAAACTCAGACTCAATCCGAAGAAGTGTGTCTTTGGTGTCACAGCTGGCAAATTACTAGGGTACATTGTTTCTCACAGAGGCATTGAAGTTGACCCTGCCAAGGTTAAAGCAATAATGGATATGCCTCCCCCTTCAAACCTCAGGCAATTAAGAAGTCTGCAAGGAAAGCTCCAATCAATTCGCCGCTTCATAGCTTAGTTGGCCGACAAATGTCATCCATTCCAACATCTACTGCACAAAGGTGTCACTTTCAAATGGACTAAGCAATGTCAATCAGCCTTTCAAGCCCTTAAAGACTATTTGCTATCGCCGCCTATTCTGATGCCTCCGATAGATGGAAAGCCATTCATATTGTATATTTCTACAATTGAAACAACATTAGGAGTTCTCTTGGCCCAACAAGATGAGAACGGAAAAGAGCAAGCCATTTAGTATATCAGCCGGACACTGGTAGGCTATGAGCTAAATTATTCAACTATTGAAAGGGCATGCTTAGCAGTGGTATTTGCAACGCAGAAAATCCGACATTATATGCTAAGCCACCAAACATTGTTGGTTGCAAAAATTGATCCCTTAAAATATTTTCTTAGCTGAGCGGCTTTGACGGGTCGCCTAGCAAAATGGGTCATGATTCTTAGTGAATTTGACATTGAGTATATGGAGCAAAAGGTGATAAAAGGACAAGTCATAGCAGATCAACTTGCAGAGGCTCCTATTTCTGATGATCATCCCATGTTGACCGATTTTCCAGATGAATCAGTCTTTGCTCTCACATCCTCTAATGAATGGAAGTTATACTTTGATGGGTCCCATACCAGGTTCGGGTTCAGAGCCGGCATCTTGTTTGTCACCCCTCAAGGTGATGCTATTCCAAAGTCCTACAGAATAACTTTCCACTGCACCAATAACATTGTAGAGTATGAAGCAC
Source organism: Cryptomeria japonica (assembly GCF_030272615.1). Classification (NCBI taxonomy): domain Eukaryota; kingdom Viridiplantae; phylum Streptophyta; class Pinopsida; order Cupressales; family Cupressaceae; genus Cryptomeria; species Cryptomeria japonica. Next base: position 215,041,745 of record NC_081405.1, on the reverse strand, counting down.
TGGTTACAGGACTTCGAGTAGCAGTCCACTGGAACATCAAGCATTTGCAAGTCTATGGAGATTCTCAATTAGTCATCTGACAAGTGAATGATGACTACGAAACAAAAGATGAAAAGCTTATTCCCTATAAGCACATGGTAGATTTCTTCAAGACCAAATTCACAGCTATCCATTTCAGTCAAGTTCCAAGAATGCAAAACAAGTCGGCAGATGCGATGGCTACGATTGCCTCCATGTTAAATATGCCAAACAATATGGACAAATGTGAATTTTTAGTCGAACAATTGCTGGTTCCTTCTTTTGACATTCCGACAGTGGATGTGATGTGCGTTCTTGTTGGTCCCAACTCCCCATGGTACAATGATGTATATCAATATTTGAAATCCCAAACTTTACCACCCAACCTTTCCACTAACCAACGCCGAGCCTTTATCTGACAGACAGCCAAATATGTCATCATCACCGACACCCTTTACCGCTGTTCCTTTGACCATACCCTCCTCAGGTGTTTGGATTCTGACGAAGCACAAATGGCTTTACACGAGGTTCGCGATGGTATATGTGGGGGCCATTTCAATGGTCTAAGCTTAGCCAAAAAGTTGATTCATGTTGGGTATTATTTGCCCACTCTGGAAAAAGATGTTCATGATTTTGTTAAGAAGTGCTACAAATGCCAGATTCATGGAAACTATATTCATGCACCAGCCCAAGAGCTTCGTTCTATCATATCTCCGTGGCCTTTTTCTCAATGGGGATTGGATCTTATTGGCAAGATTCACCCGACATCTGCAAATGGACACAAGTTCATCATTACAGCCATAGAGTATTTTACAAAATGGATCGAGGCTATCCCCATGACCTATATCACGGGTGTCCAAATTTCAAAATTCTTGCTGAATTATATCATATGCCGGTATGGGGTTCCCCTTGCCATAGTCACAGATAATGGTCATCCTTTCAAGAATAAAGATGTTAAAGAGCTCTGTGAAAAGTTTCATATCCAACACCGTTTCTCCAGTCCATACTATCCATAGGGGAATGGTCAAGCCGAAGCATCCAATAAAACCATTATCAAGATCCTAAAGAAGGTTGTCAATGATGCTGGTCGAGATTGGCATGTACAGTTGAATCCAGCACTATGGGCCTATCGCACTTCTATCCGCACACCTACTGGCGCAACACCTTATTCCTTGGTGTATGGTGCGGAAGCCATTTTACCTTTGGAGGTGGAGATTCCTTCCTTGCGAGTTTCCTTGCAACATCTGATTGATGATGAGACACACAGAGTCTCTCGGCTGCATCAGCTTGAGATGTTAGATGAGAAACATCAGACAGCTCTAACACATTTGCAAGCATATCAAAACCATCTCCATCGCTCTTATAATAAGAGGGTCAAAGGGCGACACTTCAAAGTGGGAGACTTGGTTTTAAAGGCAAACCCTAAGAATGCACAGTCTACTAACATCATCAAAGGTAAATTTGAACCTAATTGGGTTGGTCCTTTCATAGTAACTGCAGCATATGGCTTGGGGGCATATCAGCTTGCTACCCAAGAAGGTGAACCTCTGTCTGATCCTATAAATAGCATGCATCTTCGCAAGTACTGGGCATAATTTTCTATCAGTACTTCTTCAAATATGATCTTGAAAAAATACAAAAAAATGAAAAAAAAAGAAAATAAGAAAAAAATTGAAAAAGAGAAAAAATACAAAAAAAAAAAGAAAAAAAAGTGAAAAAAGAGAAAAGGAAAAAGAGCAAAGAGTAAAGAAAAAAAAAATGATTCGCCCACTAGTGAAAACCTGGCAAACAGCTGCTTTGGGCAAGTACCTTGGTGAAAACCTGGCAAACAGGCACCATGTGTAACATGAGATTGTTGCTCCATCATCTATCATGACCTCTAAGCTATGCTTTTCTCAGCCGGTTTCTCAGGTCTATCTTTGTCTTGACCCAATGTTCTATTCCAAGCCTATTATTGGTCAACATCATTGTCTTGCATACCCCGGTTTCTTGTACATATGTTTTGGTCTCGGTCTATGTATGTCTTTTAGATGTGCATTGGGTGTGTTTCCCTTGTCATGATCGATCACTAGAACTTTTACATTTAAAAATGTCCTGAAAAAATCTCAAAAACATTTAAAAATGTCCTGAAAAAATCTTCAAAAAAAACATTTAAAAATGTCCTGAAAAAAAGATCATAAAAATTGAAACATGTCCTGAAAAAATCTCTAAAAAAAATTAAATAAAGTCTTGGAAAAATGCAAAAAAATTGAAAAGCAAAACAAAAACAAGCATTTTGCAATAAATAACCGCTTTGTGCATCAGACAGATCCCTGAGCATACATCCAACGACACTCGTGCTTTAATGAAATCATGCTTAAACAGATGAACTTTTCACTCAAACTAGACATTTAAACTGATCAACATTGTCATATCAATCAACCTCAAAATCAATTCGTCCTTGGCACACTATCATGGGTCTTATACAGGGTGTGGTATACTCGAAACCAGACTGTGTCCTGTCTTAGACGGGGTACCGCATGTCCTGAAACCAGATAGCATGATCGTCCTATCAGCACTTTCAACTTTTGACAATGAAGATCAAGATGTTTGTTTGATTTGTTGGAATTTGTGCATCTTATCTTTTTATTGATTTATCTTTGGCTTCGGTCATGTTCCTATGTGGCTCGATGATGTCACTGAGTGATTTAGAGTGACCGGGATGGCTCATGGCCCCTTTCTTTTTGATTGTGATTGTTGTTTGTCTATGATGTGGCTGTCTTTTGCAAAAAAGGGTTGCATTTCAGCTCTGGCCTTCAATGCCATGATGCTATGCATCCGTTTTGCTACATAAAAATAAAGGTTCTCACCTACAAAGTGCATTACTGAAAGCAAGTTTTTCTTCATCTCTAACTGTCTTCTGTCTCATTTCTTCTTACTAACATTTCTTCCGTCAGTTTGGATAGTCAGTTCGGTCTAGTGCTCCAATTTCCCCGCACACATATGCTGCATCCTGCATCCATTTGGTTAGTAAATTTGCATTACATTAAGCATCATATCAAACATTTTATTCATTCCATATTATAAATGCATCAAAAACACATAAAAATGCATCCATATATGTTCCACAATCGTACATAAACAGTGCATAAGTCATCCATACATAGAAAATCACATAAGTCGTAACACATTGCATCCCATCATATCAATGCATATCATATCATATATCATCATAATATCAGAGTACAAAATTGGACTGTCTGTCCTAAGTATGGCCCGCAGGCTGACTACAAAAATGTCAAACTACATAATGTCTACTGTCTGTCTAAAGAGCACGTGCCTCTATCACTAGGTATTCCCTCTGTCACTGGGTACTCCCTCTGTCCTCCTCATCCCTGCCATGTCTCATGGATGATGTCCCTCCTAGTCCTGGCTGTGGTGGTCTCATAGGTCCACTCACCCCCATACTACTCAATGACCTCCGAGAGCGTGCCCTGCTCTCTATCCTTGATCGTGCCTGATATGATGGTGCTCTCTGCTCTGGTGGAACTGCACTCTCATATAGTGTCCTCCAATGGTGTATCTCCTCTCCGGTCTCTACTAGCATCTGTGCCATCTCCCGTGCACTGGCATCCTGAATCGACCCAATATACTCAGCGACTCTGTTCCTCTTGCTGTGCCTGAGCAACTGCTGTATCTTGAGCCACTCTAAACTTCTCCTGTTGTCTCTCTAAAGTTGCAATGTGATCTTGCTGACTCGCTATGGTAGCCTTGCACATCTCCATCTCCTCTGTCCTAGCTGTCTCTGGCTCTATGGGTATATCCTGCAATGCCTCCTGCTCGCCTGAATCTAGCTCATCCTCATCTCCATCCTCATCATACCCACCATCCTCATCTCCATCCTCGTCATCCCCATCATCCTCATCCCTACCCTCATCCTCCTCGTCCTCATCATCTCCCTCTTCCTCTCCTATGAGTGGGAAGTCCTCCTGTCGCCTCGGTATTGGAATATCCGGATCTGTCAATGGCACTGGCCATCGTCGTGTAAACCATCTCTCATACTCCTCTATCATCCTAGCGTCCACCACATCTACTTCCTAATCCCACTTTCTCTGTTGTAGCTGTGAAAAGTCTATATATGCTATGTGTGGCTGAATCATACTCCCCCACTGACTCGTCTCTCTATGAGATCGAGCAAAGTGTGTAGTCCTCCTAGGTACATCCTGCCTCTCTCCAAACTATCATCTAACTCTCTCTGGCAGGTACAACTCAATTACTCTTTGGCGATTCACTGGTTGCCCAATCAGGTACCTCTCCTGTCTACAATATGGTAGCTCATCACTATCATCTGACCATCCCGGGAAATCATGATATGGCCTCTATATGAACTCTCTCAGTCGATCTAGCTCATGTCGCCAATATAGTATGTATCCAAAAGGACCCTATCTCAGTGCTCCCCAATAGCAGTACACATATGGTCGGTGTGGTACTACCTGTCTATCTATGATTAGTCGACATATGGCTATGTGCTCAAATGCCCATACCTGTAGCAATGTGACTCCACATCTCAATGTCTGAACTCCCTGATATGTTATCTGATGCAACTAAAAATACAACATAGCCAGTACACATGGTCCCCATGCGTACACTGTCCCCTCTATCACCATCTGCTCTAGCACTCTTCCCCATCCAATAGGGAATCCATGTCCTCGCCTGTCTCCTGCTAGTAGGCATGCTATCACCACTGCTATCACCACGTATTGTCGATCATACTCTGATGTCATAGTCTCCCAGCCGATCTCCCTCTTGATGATATCCAGATCATCTGCATCGCACTTAAACAATCTGCACAACGCATCTCTCCCTATCACTGGGTCATACTCTATCATCTCACCATGAATCGGAATGCGGAGGATATGCCGTACATCCTCCAGTGTCACAGTCGCCTCTCCAGTCGCCAGATGGAATGAGGAAGTCTCTGAATGCCATCGCTCTGCCAATGCGGTAAGCAGTCCTATGTTTTCCCTAATCTTGGGCATGAACGTGACATACTATATCCCAAGTCCTGCTAATGTATCTCTGTCTGTGCTTCTGAGTCTATGTCGTAGCATGAAGCAGTCAGGTCGGTTCTCCCGTGTGATCAACGGATACTGTCAACTCTGCATCACAAATTGGGGCACATTTAGTCAGTATTAGGGTTTTCTCCTACGGGTTGCATTTCCTCATTTTCATGTCCTATCAGGGTGTTTTTCATCTAATCTGACCTATCTTACCCTTATCCCCTTTTTTCGGATCATTTGCATGTCATTTTGACCAAAATTAGGGTTTGCATTGCACAATTGTGCCTATGTCAAGGAAACTGTGCCTATGTCAGGTAACCTGTGCTTGTGTCTCCCTACACAAGCGCAAAAGACCCTACACAAGCACAGGATTCCTTTTCTACATTCCCTGTGGGCCCCGCAATGTCCCACAAGAAATCAAAATTCATGAAATTGAAAACATGGGTTTTTGAGATCCATACTGTTGCTCCCGCATCGTCCGGTCATCTATAAGTATGTACATGTTCCTCGAGGTGATCCGCCATTGGAATGTTCACCATCTATCTGCAAATGTCCTTGTCCAGAGCAACAAATCCTCCTTTTTGTCTAGTGCAAATGAGCAATATTCACCTCTCTTAGTCTCATTTATAGATCTTTGTCAGTGCATAGATGGACGTGTACCCTCTCCATCTTATGTTGGTCACGGTCTTTTGAATCTTAAATTTCTTGTCCTTCATGCATCCAGTATCCGATTGTCAGTCCGTTCGATTCTATCATTCTTATCGATCAATTGGCCTCTTTTTTGCATGTTTCCGGCCAATTCCTCGAGGGGGCATGCATATGTCATTGTCATTGTCTGGGGCATTTTCATTATTGTTCTTTGAAACAACGCTTAAAATCACATTGTCTCAAAGAGGGGAAAAATGTAGACACCTAAAAATGGTCAATGCTTGCGGAATCATACTTTAACATTTGCACATTGCCTCATTTTAGGTTTTTGCGTCACATTAACATTTCTCCTGTGTTTCACACTTGGTCTTTATCATTTGTGAGCATCGAGTCATCCTTCTACATTCTTCATTCATCTCGCCTCTCGAATTTGGTCTTGTCGACAACAATCTTCAATCATGATTTTGGTCGATCTTATCCTATCGCATCAATGTGCGTGCTTATTTGTCATCATTTTGGACATCGTCAATCCTAATTAGGGTTTTGTCCTCCTGTCAATCTTGCGATTGATTTGTCATCGATCGTTGTCCTCTTATCAATCTTGTCCTCTGGCGATCGATTTATCATCAATCCTTCTCATTTTTGTCGTTTAACGATCGATTTGTCATTGGTCGTTGTCATGTTCGATCTTGTCATTTTGCGATCGATTTGTCATCGATCGTGGTTATTTTCAATATTGTCGTTTTGCAATCTATTTTGTCATCAATCGTCGTTCTTTTCAATCATGTCAATTTGGATCAATTAGTCATTGTTCCTCATCAATTGGCGCATTTTCTCAATCCAATCATTTTATCACATTGGTCATTTATCAATCCAAAATCAAATCGAATCGAGTCAATTATCTTTCATCAAGACCTAATTCATCTTCTAGGGTTTCATGATTTCATCATTTAACCTGGTTTGTCATTTCCTCCTTTGGGATTAATAAATTATTTATTTATCCTAAGTTTTCTTGTCACAATTAAATGTTCATTTAATTGGCTAATTATTCTTCTTTGTGAATTAATTAATAAATGATAAATTATTAATTAATTTACCTATTTTCTAATTTTCATCAATTTCTTAATTCCTAAATTCTTAATTTTTTAATTTCTTAATTTTCTAATTCTTAATTTCAAATTCCTCCTATTTCTCTCCTAAATTCATGGAAATGACATGTCAATTTGTCATAATTTGTCATAATTGACAATCAATCAATTTTTGACATAGAAGTTGTCATAATTTGTCATAAATCATCAATGAACAAATTTTGCATAGAAAGTGCATAATTTGTCATAATTTGTCATAATTGACATAATTGACATAATTTATTTGCAATTTCCATTTGAATTGAATCATGCTAATCTTGTCATCTCTCCAATTCTTCTATAAATTGGATGAATTTCTTCAATCGAATCCCCTAATCAGATTATCGAATTGTTAATCAATCACGCTTCAAGTACTTTTGAGCAATTTTCTTACCTACTTGCTTTCAATCATGTATGTGCACTTGTAGGTGAGATCCACAACCAAACTATTTGAAGAGGAAAGAAGAACAATGGAGCCGCATGAAGAAAACATTTGGATTTACATCTGGTTTGCATAATCTTTTTGAATGTTTTATCTTTATGTCTCTATTGAATGTGTTTAGGATAGATCATTGCAATTGTGCTTTTGTGATTGAGCTAGATTAGTATTTTGATATGTTTTGTGATGATTTCCGAATTCCTAACGTACAGATATTTTTAAGAAATTTTTTATGCAAGTTGTTGATGAAATACCGATAGGTCTCTACATAAGACTTGAAGCTAGGAGAATAGGTATTATTGAACTTGATAAGAAAATAAAAATTGAAAAGTTACTTGATGTACATCCTGTCAACTCACCTGATGAGATAGATAAATTGATCTCAGAGGCTAACCAATTAGTATTTCCAACTACTCACCGACATGTAGCACTAATGGCAGGGAGAGTGAATGAGGTAACATAAGAAACAACTAATGCATGGGACATATTCCTTGTAGAGAAGGAAAAGCAGGAAGAGTATCGAAGTCCTAAACCCATCAAGGTATATGAAAAGGATAAGGGAAAAGGAAAGGTTGGTGGACCACCCAGCATAAAAATAAGATACAACTTATCCCCACCACCTCTAGATACTCCACCAATAGTACTACTGACAATCAACCAGCTAGTGAGAGTATGGATGTACCACATGAGGACACAAATCCAGATTCTGAGGTGTTATATACAATGAACATTGACACTCATAAAGTCAATATTGTGCTAGATAAGGAGTCAATAGGGAAAACAAATGTGGCAACTGGGCCACCGACAATAGGTAGCATAGAAGAAAAACTAGCAGTGGACAACACTCAAAAACAGGTAGAGCAACAGGCTCCCTCACAGGAATAGGTTCATGTAGAGATAGTGCCATTGACAACAGTTGAGAAACCCAAACCTTTTCTTAGAGAAATGCAAACACAAAATGACCTACTAGAGGTCACTAGAAGCAAAGAAATTACTCACACCGATGGAATATAGATTGTTGGTTCTTCCAATGTAGAATTCAGACCAATAAATGCGACATAAGTTCTTTTGGATTCTATCAAGAAAATATCAGAGTGTAGCTCACAAGCATACAAAGCTATTGAGATACAATCCCAATTTTGAAAATGATAGTACCCAAATTTAACGTGGATAATAAAGATTCTTTGAATCAACTTGACACATTGTCTAAGTATATTACTGACAACATTGTGATAGTTGAACAAATAAATGAGGAAGAATTCAAAGAGAAACTAGAGAAAGAAAAACACAAATTCTTTGAAGAGGAAATAAAGAAGTGCATGAGACAATTTGACACTCTTTTACCGGCACTATGTAATACACTAAAATAGTTTAAAACTTTGTACAGAGATACATGTAAGACAAACTTTTTGATAGTAGATATAGACAAGAAGGTCAGCAAGGTACAGGAAGAAATAAATAAATTAGCTGACAACTTCATTAATTCATCTGAACCATTATCAATTTTTGAGCAGAAAACAACAGGTTTTGAGGAGAAACTTCTAAAATTGGAAAGAGAGAGGGAAAGTATAAAAGGAAAGGCAAAAGTTCTAAAATGGAAACTTAGTCCAAGATTGGACTACCTCGCCTCCTTGAGAAAAGAGATATCTGAGGCACTAGTTCAAGGATAGAAAACACCAGAACAACAAATGCAGCACCTCACTAGTACAATTCAAAGGATAGAGGCTACATTAAAGGACAGTGAACGGTTCACTGAGAGCTTGAATCTGGTATTGGCAGACCTTTTTTAGATTGTAATCAACTAGTTACATGGATGAAGCTAGAAACCACACTCAATTGACACTTTGACAACCTTTGTCATTGATGCCAAAGGGGGAATAGTGGTAATGAGAAAAATAATCAGCAAATGGCTCATCAGCTCAAGGGGAGCACATATTTTTTGGGTACACAATTTTTGGTAAGACTAGTCTGATAGATTCTTTTTGGATGACACTTTTTGGATTTTTCTCATGAGTGTTGCCATCAACGCCAAAGGGGGAGATTGTTGGCAAATGCACACTCCAATTAGATATTGCAGGTGATTGAAGGTTTTGTCATTGATGGCAACCTTGCAATCATATGATACCAACAAGACAATATACCGGCACCAACAACAACAAACTCTACACTGGCACATAGAACACCGGCAATAAAAGGAAGCATACCGGCAACCAGGCCGATAGGAATTTTGTTTATAATATATTTTGTAATTAATTGTAAAATCATTGTAAGCCGACTTGGCAAGTTGTAAAATTACTCATATATGTATGAGATCATTATAGAACATTTTGTAAGCAAGAAGATAGGCAAAATAAGGCAGACCTATTATGAGAATTATAGGTTAAGGGTTTATGTATGAAGCAGAGCTAAAACCGGTACTGGATCTGGCATAGTAGATGCTATTTTGAAGTAGTACTAGACATTAGATTTGCATAATCCATTTTGTAAGTCAGTGAGACTTCCCATTTTGTAATTGAGCAGTGAGCTCTAGGCACTTGGCCTTCCTGCATGTGTAGGCCCCTATTGTAGCAGTAATATTCTCTTATTGGCTAGTAAGTTAATATTGTGGGTCACAAATCCCACTGAGGTTTTTCCCACACCAGGTTTCCTCGTTAAACTATTGTGTTATGGTGTGCTTTTCATGTGGTTGCTTTTATCTTTGTTTATTGCATTACTTTTTGTTTACCAGTATACAATATTGATATGCTTTACACAACCAGTTAGATACTGATTCAACCCCCCCTCTATATATCTTTGGGAATCCTAACAGGTTGAGCATAACTCATACATCAAGAAAGTGTGTGTCCATCAATGACAATCAAAACATCATCAAAATACCAATAGAAAGATCCTCAATTCGATAAATTTATGTAAAAATTATTGGAGGGAGAAAAAGAAAAGTATTTCCTAATGTTAGCAAAATCCGTGCTACACTCCCCCAATATTTTGATGTGAACAAATTGACACAAAAGAAAAATGATCCTCCCGCTAATAACAAACAATATGAGGATATTTTTGGTCTCAAAATGAATGACACATCAATCCCCAATAATACTAGAACCAATGAAGAAACTTACATACCCAAAAGAGATGAAGTGGAAATTCTGAATAACATTCAATCCAGTGAAGATACAAGAAGGACTAGAGATGAAACAAGAAGAGATCCAGATCCTCCTAGAATACAAAATCATGGTCATGCAAGAACAAAACATGTTGATAATCCTATCACAACTCTCACACAACAAATACAAACAGTGCAAACAAAAATGCAAGATATGTAGAGAGGAAATGTTAGAAGATACTCACTTCAAGAAATATGTCCTTATCCATTTGATAGAAACCTAAACATGATACCATTTCCTATAGGTTTTGAAACTCTTAGATACAAAAAATATGATGGAAGCACTAACCCTCAAGATCATATATGATAATTTTGCACAATGAGTATGGAGTTTGCACATGAGGATGCTTACTTGATGAGATTATTTCCGAAAAGCTTAACTGGACTAGCTATGGAATGGTTCTCCAAACTTCCACCTGGAATCAGATCATTTTCAGAATTAGTGGATAAGTTTTTTTCACAATAGTCTTACAACATACAACATGAAGTAACAATGCTAGACCTATGTAATGCCAAACAAAAAAGTGGAGAACCTTTCATGACATTTTTACAATGATGGAGACGGTTAGCTTCATGGTATCCTCGTATAGTGCTAGAGTATGAAAAAATGGACATATTCATTGACAACTTAAATTATCAAATGAGTTATTACTTAAAAATGCAAGGAAATCAAAGTTTTGGAAAAATGATTGATAATGGAATCAGAATGGAGGAAGCCATGATAAAGAAAGGTGAATTGAAAATATACAAAGAAGGAGTGCATCCTCCTAACAACACCAATAACAAAAATCACAATGATAAGCCAAAGTTTTGGAATATAAATGAAAATGTTGACAATGATGGAATAGTGGATAACAATAATGTGAAACCAAAGCAACTGGTTTTTAATTATCCACTCACTCAGCATGGGCTCAACAAAACAACCATCACCAAAAAGCAACTATCAAAACTTTCTTTTGAAGACAATTTACAAACATTGGTGAACCCCTTGGGTCAGCACTAAAGACACTTCTCACAAACAACTTGATCACTTTACCCAAAGAAAGGAACTACGAGCCTCAAATAAAACTACCTTGGTGGAATGATAACCATTATTGCGATTTCCATCGAAACAAGGGACATCACACAGATAATTGTTAGAAGTTGAAGCATGTCATCCAAGATTTGATTGATAATGGAGTAATAACTATGGATAGACATACACCGAATGAATCTCATATAGATTTGAAAACTCCACTTCCAAACTATGAGAAAGGTGAATCATCAACAACAAACAATGGTAAGGGTAAAGCGAAGGTAAACTACGCTCATACATATGATAATGTGGTAAATGTGATTGTAGTTAAAGAAAAACAAAATCAAGAACAAGCTCATGCAATCACAAGAAGTAAATCCAAAGTTGTTTTGTTGGGTCCCACAACAAACACATCATCCACTACCAAACAATACAATCTAGTGGAGCAATTGTAGAAAATACCTGCACAAATATCCATCTTAGAACTATTAAAGCTTTCACCTACACACAAAGAAATTCTTGAATGAACATTAGTAGATACAACAGTGTCCAAAGATCTTGATATTGACCAATTCCAAACCATGGTGGGACACCTCACGACCCCTCACTTCTTATCATTCACCCAAGAAGATGGCATGTACCTACAACATCCCCATAACACTCCCTTGCATATCAAAGTCATCATTCATAAGACACGAGTTAAACATGTCCTAATAGACGGGGGAGTTGGCTTAAACATCTTCTCTTTGAGTCTTGTTTGTGCTCTAGGTTATTTAGAAGATGTAGTTGATCCCCAGAAAAAGATCAACATTAAAGCCTATGATGAAGAAGAATGTTCCTCTAAGGGAATTGTGATGTTACCCATTAGAGTGGGACATTTGCAGAACGACACAGCATGCCAAGTTCTAGGCTTAGATTTATCATACAACATACTCTTGGGAAGACCCTGGATACATGACTTGCAAGTTGTCCCATCAACATATCATTAGTGTGTAAAAATTCCCTACAATGGGTAGGAAATCACAATCTCTATAGATTCAAATCCATTTCAATACTGCAGCAATCTAAAAATGTCCCCAAAATTCATTGTTCCTCATAATAGGGAGGCATCATATTTGAACACACAATCCAAAGAACAATCATTTGCTTCAATTCTATCAAGTATGGAAAAACAAATGTAGCTAAGAGATCGAGGGAATAGAGAATATTCAATATCACAATTACCACTTTCTCCTAAATCCTTTGGAAAACCATCAAACTCTAAACAACAACCAATTATGAAACATCTTTCGATATTTGATGGAGCATTTGTTAGTGTTGGAACCGTATTAGAGGAAATAAAAGACAAAGATGTGCTACAATGGCTATACAAGGATGAAGAATTTCAACAAAAGATTAACAATGTCAAAATACCTACAGAAAAGTATGGAAAAGGATTTAACATTCTTAGAAGAATGGGATACATTGGAACGGGTCCTATAGGATAAAGAAAAGAAGGTATCTCAGAACCTATCCAAACTTACACTCAACAGACTATAGACAAAATAGGCTTAGGGTATCGATAAGTCACTCTATCAGAAGATACATCTTTTAGTCAATAATAAGAGAATATGAAAATAGACAAGAACAATTGGCAATTGAAAGAGAAGAAACATCAGCTAAGCAACAAACACAAGAAAACATGAAATGAAAAAAGAAACAAGCTTCAAATCAACAAGTGAAACAAACTAAAAGCACCTCTCAAGCAACATTGAATCTCAATCAAAACAAGAAAGAAGCTAATATAAGTCAAGGAGAGCTCATAGAAAAGATGACAAAACTCAATCTCAGTCTTGAAGAAGTTGAACAAGAAAAGCAGAAGAAATATATATGAACAAATCTATAGATTGCAGGCTGCAAGTGATATAGATTCTAATGAATGGGAATGGGATTCCTATCACTCTAAAGAATCAGCTAAATAAAATTTCTTTGAAGGAGATGTAGGAGTCAATGTAGTTCACACGTATGCATGACAAACGTCAAGAACTACTTCACTTGAATTAGAATCACATTTGGCTGACTTGGACTTATCCGAGGACGATCAAGAACTCCGTACATGAGGTCATTCTAATGAGATTATTGTTCCAGACATCGACATACATATTGAAAACTTTGATACATCCATCATGACCCTTGAAACCCTTAAAACATCCCAACTTGAAGATCCCCTACCTCTAATCCACCTTGATCTTATTGATTGGGAAAATGAAGGACATACCACCATTGATACCTTTCCAAATGACCATGCCATATATGTATATCTTAATGCAATCGAACCCATAAAAACTATCACTAGGAATGTCAGAAACACATCCTCCAGTAAAGTAGGTGCCAAATCTCCTAGTCGCGAAAGTGAAAATAATGAAAAGAATATCAAGTCTAATGCTGAAAACCATTTATTGGTAACATTAGATCAGGAAAAAGGAAAATGAAAGGACACATCTAACGATCAAAACCTCCTTGAGGCGCTAGAAGATGGGAGATTTGACACTTTACCTGAGCACTATCAAGAAAGGTCATCCATTTTGATCAAACCAATAGAGGCAGTTAACATTGGCACAACAGAGGAACCAAAGATTCTTCATCCAATGACTTCTTTATCAGAAGAAGAAATGCAACAATATGTGGAATTCTTCAAATGATAGCAAATCAATTTTTCCTGGTCATATATAGACATGCCAAGGTTAGATCCAGAGCTTATTATGCATCACTTGAATGTTAGTCTAGGAGCCAAACTAGTCAAACAAAAGTTAAGGAAAATGCATCCATATATCACTCTCCTAGTCAAAGAAGAACTAAAGAAATTATTGGATGTAGGATTCATTAGACTTGTAGCATATCCTCAATGGGTATCCAACATAGTTCCTGTTTCAAAACCAGATAAAAGCATCAAAATATGCACAGACTTCAGAGATCTTAATAATGCATGTCCAAAGGATGACATTCCTTTGCCTAACATTGACATCATTGTAGATTTACTTGCTAGACACTCCATGTTTTCTTTAATGGATGGTTTCTTCAGATACAATCAGACAAAATAGCACCCGAAGACCAAGAAAAGACAACTTACACATGTCCATGGGGTACTTTCTATTGGAACATCATGCCTTTTGGATTAAAGAATGTAAGTGCTACATATCAAAGAGATATAACAACTATATTTCATGACATGATGCATACATTCATGGAAGACTATGTGGATGGCATATTGGCTAAATCATACAACAGAGAAGAGCATATAGAGATACTGGAAAAGATCTTTGATAGGTTAGAACAATTCAAGCTAAGGATAAACCCTAAGAAATGTGCCTTTGGTGTTACTTCACGCAAGTTATTGGGATACATTGTTTCAGCTAGAGGTATCGAAGTGGATCTAGCTAAGGTAAAAGAAAACATGGAAATGGAATCTCCCAAGAATATAAGTCAACTCAAATCACTCCAAGGAAGGATCCAATCAATCAAAAGATTTGTTGCTCAACTACCAGATAAATGTCAACCATTTACTCATCTATTGCACAGAAATGTTCATTTCAAGTGGGACCATCAATGTGAAGATGCATTCAACAAGATCAAGGCATATCTCATGCAACCACCTGTACTAATGTCACCAATTCTAGGAAATCCATTGCTACTATATGTATCAACCATCAAAACATCATTAGGAGTTTTGCTTGCACAATAGGATAATGAAGGAAAAGAATGAGCCATCTACTACGCCAACAAAACACTAGTAGGATATGAGATCAACTATTCACCAATAGAAAAAGAATGCTTTGCAATAGTTTTCGCTTCTCAAAAATTATGACACTATTTACTATCTCACTCTATCAAGTTGATTGCTAAAATTGATCCTCTTAAATATTTACTCAGCAAAGCAACATTAATAGGATGACTAGCAAAATGGATCATGATCCCGAGTGAGTTTGATATTGAGTATGTTGACAAAAAGGCTATAAAAGGAAAAGTCATTGTAGACCAACTAGCAGAGGTACCACTTCAAGATGATCATCCTTTAGAGATTGAATTTCCTGATGCTGATATCCTAATAGTCACAACAAAACCATTGCAATTATATTTTGATGGTTCATATACACAATATGAATCAGGAGTAGGCATTCTATTCATCACACCACAAGGTCATACAATCCCAAAAGCATACAAATTAAGCTTTCCATGCACCAATAACACAACAGAGTATGAAGCTTTGGTTATAGGTATCAAAATGGCTATATAATGAAACATTACACAACTTCAAGTCTTTGGAGACTCTTAGCTCATCATCAATCAAATTAATGATGATTACCAAAAAAAGGATGACAAATTAATGCCTTATAAAAAGATGGTTGATGATATTAAGAAATACTTTGTAGAAATAACTTTCCAGCAGATTCCAAGAAATGACAACAAAGCAGCAGACACCATGGCTACACTTGCTTCTCTCCTTCAGACACAGGAAAATAATCAGTGTTATGAATTCCTAGTGGAAGAGTTGTTTTACCCTGCTCATAATTGTCCTGATTCCCAAACTATCTGTCACCTTGTGGGGCATGATTCTGTTGGCATTACATTAAGGTTGTTGGATATTGATGATATAATTGATAAAGGATGACTATTGTCTTAATAATATTATTTTGTCATTGATGTCAGTCAATTGATTTTCTGATTCAATATGATGTTGCCATATCTTAAAGGGTATGTTTTGATGAGTATAAAGATGTTGGTAAGTGACACTAAAATAATGTGAAAATGAAGGGGAGTAATAAGTTATTCAATGGGAAACTATTACCGAGTTAGACAGTGATGAGATTATGTTATTTTGATTGTATTGATATCCTATAGATGTGTATTCAAAGACTAAATAAGAAGGAGAAAAGATTTCATGTAATAGAATGAGTAAAGGTTTGATACTATTCTATTTTACCAAGCAAGGAGCCAATCGGTAGACTCCAAGGATATCGATGTTGGTTAAAGAAGAAAGAAGTCACCGAGTGTTGTTAGCAAGAAAAGCTACCAAGATAGTAATCGAGCTGAATGTAGAATGTCTACAGAGTAAAGTTCAGAATTAACTGAGTGTCAACCGAGCAGTAATAGAATGCATTGGATGAATAAATACATTATTAAATGAAGGGTGCCAATGAGCTGGAGATTTATAGAAGATTGGAATGTCGAGCAAGAAGTTTGTTAAGGATCAATGGCAATGAAAATTCAAGAGTTAGATCTACAACACAGATTGAACGGTCATAATCGAGCACAAGTACCAAGGAAGGAATACAAGTTTCAAGGCAAGATCAAACATTTTTCAGTTTGAAGGATTCAATGAACCTAGTCAAGTTTGAAGATTTGATGGCTAATATTAATCATGGGAAATTTGAATAAGGAGATTAAGCGGTTAGGAATTTCTTATAAATAAGGAATAGTTGATGAACATTGTATGCGGGCAAATAGAAGAACAATGATGTTGTTGAAGTGATTACAGAGTATAGAAGATTGAAGATCTGATTGAAGAATAGAGTGAGAAGCCCAGGAAGGAGGAAGATAAGTTTTATGACAAGATTATTTTGAGCACATAGAGTTTGCTATAACATTTCAAATGTAAAGTTGCAGATATATTTTATTACTATTATTTATTTTTGTAAGTGATAGGAAATATGTTAACCATGTGGACCTAACAGTATTTTTTGTAAATCCTCTATCAAGGTAACATTCTAATTGAGTGTTTGAAATCCTTTGACAAGGTCACTTCTAACCAAGTGCAAGATTCTGATAGATCTGAGGGAAATCCTTTGACCGGGTCATATATAACAATGTGTTTATGTAATCTTTAAAAGGATTGGCTTTTAATCTAGCATACTCTACAAGAGTATATTTTCTTAGTGGGTGCAAAATACCAAAGTTGTTTTTCCCTATTTGGGTTTCCACATTAAATCTGGTGTTAAATGTGTTTTATTGTTTCAAATTTATCAGTTTATGAGTTTGAATGATTTACATTCATAGTTGTATGTCAAGTAAGTTCTACCGAGGTTGAATCTAGATGGATCATTATATTGTGATTTTATCTGATTCACCCCCCACCCCTCTCTCATTTAACTAACAATTGGAATTAGAGCTAGAACTCCAAAAGAAAAGTTTAAAGGAACTTGAGGCAAGATTTGAAGATATATAAAAGGGATGCACCAAAGTTGAACAAGTCAAGTTTCACCACATGGCAGAAAAGGATGAAGCTACACTTATCAGGAATTGGAGAATATGCAACATATTATCTGGAGAATGATTACAATCCACCTAGCACCTACCCTATGACAATGGAAGAAATAAAGGCAAAGCAAGAACATATTCAAGCAATGATTGAAATAACATCAACATTGACCAACTCAGAGTTTAATGATCTAGAAGGTTGTAATGATGACAAAGCTATGTGGAATAAGCTTACATCTGTGTATGGTGGTGATGAACATGTTCAAAGAGAAAAAGTAGACATCCTAAGAGGTCAACTTGAATCCATGAGAATGAATGAAGGTGAGAACATAATCCAATACAGTACAAGGTTAAAGGAAACTATCAATCAAATAAAAGGAGCAGGAGGAACTATTGAAGAAAAGGATGTAACAAGTAAGTTGCTGAGAAGACTTCTACCTGCTTATGCCATTCGAGTCTTTGCAATTAATGAATTAAGGTTTGTACCAAACATGCTAGTCTCTTTGGATGCTACTATTGGTAAGCTACGTGCTTTCGAGTTAAGTAATTTTGATAATAGTGGGTCTTCGGTAAACAAAGTTGAATCTGCATTAAGTTCTTTTCATCTTGTTGAATCTAATGATTACAATGATAGAATGTATAAGTATGCTGAAGGAAATCATAGTGGAGAAAGTGAGAGATTTCGCAAAAGCATGGAAGAAGTACACAAACCATATGAGGAAATCAGAAAGCAAGAAGAGTTTGAAGCATTATTGGCCAGAAGGTTACCGAGAGGCAAAGGTAAGTATAAAGGAAAGTTACCTTTAAAATGTTTTAATTGTGATAAAATTGGACATATGACTTCTAACTATCCTGGCAAAGAAACTGATGAAAAGAGAGAATACTAAGATGACAGATAGAAAGACAACCAATACAGAGGGTACCGAGACTTCAGAAGGAGAGATAGAAAGACATGCCTAGTAGCTGAGATGAGGAATCCAAAGATGATAAATCTGATGGGATTGGGACAGAGGAAGTTGTATATGTGGCTATCAAAGATGGATCAAATGAAGAAAGGTATGAAGAAAAAGCCTTAATATCACACATAAATAATAATGATTCTTGGATCATAGATAGTGGATGCTCACATCACATGATAGGTGATAAACACAAGTTTGTTAAATTTGAAGATTATGATGGAGGTTATGTAAGATTTGGTAATGATGCACCAAAACCTATCAAAGGTAAAGGTTCTATCACACTTCTTGACAATGCTAAATGTGATGACGTATATTGGGTTGAAGGTCTGAAATACAATTTGTTGAGTGTAGCACAACTAAATAATACAAGATACCAAATAGAATTTCAGAAAGGAATTGTCAAAGTTCATGACAAACATGGAAAGTTGGCTGCTACAGGGACTCAAACAAGAGGTAATACATTTCATCTTTAATCAACTTGGAATGATTGTCTGTATGCAAAAATATAAGATACCTAGTTATGACATAAAAGGTTTTGTCATGTAAATTTTGATAACCTAATCAAAATAAGTAAGAAGCACCGAGTAAGAGGTCTACCGAGATTGGAAAAACCTGAGAATGCAATATACCGAGGATGCCAGATGGGTAAGATGACAAAATCAAGCTTTACAAGTAAGTCTTACACTTCTAAAGGAATTTTAGATCTTGTACATACTGATCTTTGTGGTCCTATGAAAGTTCAAAGTTATTATGGTGATAAATACTTCATATTATTTGTGGATGATTACTCAAGGATGATGTCAGTTATGTTTTTAAAAGAGAAATCAAAAGCCTTTCAAATGTTCAAATGGTATAAGGCAAGAGTTGAAAATGAAATAGGAAGACAGTTGAAATGTCTAAGATCTGATAGAGGAGGAGAGTTCATTTCAGATGAATTTAACTTATTTTGCAATGATCATGGTATAAAGAGACAAGTGTCTTCACCAAGAACATCACAGAAAAATGGGATAGTTGAAAGAAGAAATAGATCAATTGTAGATTGTGCTAGAACCTTGATGATAGAAAATTTAGTACCTCAAATATTTGGAGAGAAGCAATAAGCACTGCACTTTACACCCTGAACTAAGTACAACTGAATAAAGGAACTATGAACACACTGTATGGAATATGGTATGACAAGAAACCAAATGTAAGTTATTTTAAAATATTTGGAAGTAGATGTTATGTTCACAAAGATGACAGAAATGGAAAATTTGATCAGAAATGCAAGGAAGGAACATTTCTTGGTTATTCCTCTAGGAGTAAAGCATTTAAATGTTTGATCAAATCATCTAACAAAATAGTGGAAAGTGCAAATGTGAAAATTGATGAATTTACAGAAAGGAATGATGAAGGAAATTCCAAAGAACCAGAAGATTATGAAGAGTTTGTATATGTACAACCGAGAAGTCTAACTGAGAAAGCCGATGAAGAAAATACTCAGTTACCGAGTGATGAAGAAGATCATATAGAGCCTACCAAGCCTATATTAGAAAAATATGTTAGAAGAAATCATGCATCAAGTCAAATTATAGGAGATAAGGATGCTCCAGTGATGACAAGGAACAAACTAAGACAGAACACATGTCTGATATCCGAGCTTGAACCGAGGATAGTAAAAGAGGCATTAAGCAATGAAGATTGGGTGAATGCTATGACAGAAGAGATTGAACAAATCAAGAAAAATGAAACATGGACACTGGTCCCAAGACCAAAAGAGAAAAATGTAATCAGTACAAAGTGGATTTTCAGAAATAAATTAAATGAAAAAGGTGAGGTCATTCAAAATAAAGCAAGGCTAGTTTGCAAAGGTTATGCTCAAGAAGAAGGAATAGACTATGGTGAGACTTTTGCACCTATGGAAAGACTTGAGGGAGTGAGAACATTATTGGCATATGCTGCTTACAAAAATTTTAAGGTATATCAAATGGATGTTAAATCTGCATTTTTGAATGATATACTAGAAGAAGAAGTCTATATTGAACAACCTAAAGGATATATTGAAGAGAAGAATAAAGATCGGGTATGTAAGTTGAATAAAGCTTTATATGGCCTAAAGCAAGCACCTAGAGCATGGTATGAAAGGTTGCACTCCTACTTAATAAAGATTGGATTTATGAGGACTAGTGAAAACAACAACATGTATATGAAGAATGTTGAGGATAATAGAATACTGATTTTAGCCATATTTGTTGATGATATTATTTTTTGTGGAAATGATTCTTTATGCAAGAACTTTCGAAATGAAATGTGCAAAGAATTTGAGATGTTGTTAATCAGTGAAATAAAGTATTTTATAGGTTCACAAATACTACAAATGAAAAATAGGATTTTCATTACTCAATCCAAGTATATAAAGGAAATCTTGAAGAAATTTGGAATGAAGGATTCTAAACCTGTAAGTACTCCTATGACTACTAATTGTAAAATATCAAAGAATGATGAATCTGCATCTGTTGATGAGACACTTTACTGATCTATGATTGGAAAGTTGCAATATGTAGTTCATAGCAGGCCTGATATAGCACATGCAGTAGGTATAGCTAGAAGATTTTGTACAGATCCCAAAGAAACCCATATGATAGCAATCAAGAGAATTTTCAGATACTTGAGAGGCACAGAAGATTATGGTTTACTATATAAAAAGAAGAATGATTTTGACTTAAAAGTCTATACTGATGTTGATTGGTCAGGAAATATTGATGACAGAAAAAACACAAGTGGTGGAGCTTTCTTTTTGGGAGAAAGACTAGTGAGTTGGCTTAGCAAGAAACAAGGATGCATTTCACAGTCAACTGCTGAAGCTGAATATGTCACTACAACATTGAATTGTACCAATATAGCATGGATCAAACAACTATTGGAAGGTATGAATGAGATAGTTACCGAACCAATAACTATATTTTGTGATAATACAAGTGCTATTAACATTTCAAAGAATCCTGTAATGCACTCTAAGACAAAGCATATTTCTATAAAGTATCATTATCTAAGATAAGAAGTTCAAGAAAAGAAAGTTGTACTAGAAAATGTTAGCACAAAGGAACAAATAGCAGACATCTTCACAAAGCCACTACCGAGGGACACTTTTGAGTATCTCAAAAGTAAGTTAGGGGTTCTACCCCTATCTAGTACTCACTGATAGAGTTTTGCGAAAGCATCAATTCTATGACTCTAGAGATTACTATTTGTGAGTTGATGTTGATTTAGACACTTTAGGAGGTTGCCTAAAGTTGTGCAAGAAATAGTGAATGAAGACAAGATGCCCCAACCGAGACTGAGATGATACATTTGTATATGTTTTAATAGCAAGGAAATTACTTCACAGGGGAAGTAATCATGGATTAGTTTTACTTTTGGCATTGTTGTCAAAGGGGGAGAAGACTAATGATAGGGGGAGAAGATTACAAGAGAAGTTTACAACTCAAGGATAACAGGAGAAGAATAACAACAGTTTGAATCAATTGGAAAACATCAAGTTGGTATTTCCATCAATGCCAAAGGGGGAGATTGTTGGCATTACATTAATGTTGTTGGAGATTCATGATATAATTGATAAAGGATGATTACTATCTTAATAATATTATTTTGTCATTGATGTCAAGCAATTGATTTTCTGATTCAGTATGATGTTGCCATATCTTAAAGAGTATGTTTTGATGAGTATAAAGATGTCGGTAAGTGACACTGAAAGTGTGAAAATGAAGGGGAGTAATAAGTTATTCAATGGGTAACTATTACCAAGTTAGACAGTGATGAGATTATGTTATTTTGATTGTTTTGATATCCTATATATGTGTATTCAAAGACTGAATAAGAAGGAGAAAAAAATTCATGTAATAGAATGAGTAAAGGTTTGATACTATTCTATTTTACTGAGCAAGGAGCCAGTCAGTAAACTCCAAGGTTATCGATGTCGGTTAAAGAAGAAAGAAGTCACCAAGTTTCGTCAGCAAGCAAAGATATCGAGGCAGTAACTGAAATGAATATAGAATGTCTACTGAGTAAAGTTCAGAATTAACCGAGTGTCAATCGAGCAGTAACAAAATGCATTGGATGAATAAATACATTATTAAATGAAGGATGCCAATGAGCTGGAGATTTATAGAAGATTGTAATGTCGTGCAACAAGTTTGTTAAGGATCAACAACAATGAAAATTCAAGAGTTAGATCTACAACACAAATTGAACAGTCATAACCAAGCACAAATACCAAGGAAGGAATACAAGTTTCAAGGAAAGATAAAACATTTTTTAGTTTGAAGGATTTAATGAACCTAGTCAAGTTTGAAGATCTGATGGCTAATATTAATCATGGGAAATGTGTTTAATGAGATTAAGCAGTTAGAAATTACTTATAAATAAGGAATAGTTGATGAACAATGTATGCGGGGAAATAGAAGAATAGTGATGCTAGTAAAGTGATTACAGAGAACAAAAGATTGAAGATTTGATTGAAGAACAGAGTGAGAAGCCCAAGAAGGAGGAAGATAAGTCTTATGACAAGAATATTTTGAGCACATAGAGTTTGCTATAACATTTCAAATGTAAAGTTGCAAATATATTTTATTACTATTATTTATTTTTGTAAGTGATAGGAAATCTCTTAACCGAGTGGACCTAACAGTCTTATTTGTAAATCCTCTAGCAAGGTAACATTCTAATTGAGCGTTTGAAATCCTTTGACAAGGTCACTTCTAACAACGTGAAAGATTCTGATAGATCTAAGGGAAATCCCTTGATCGGGTCACATATAACAATGTGCTTATGTAATCTTTAACAGGATTGGCTTTTATCCAAGCATACTCTAGAAGAGTATATTTTCTTAGTGGGTCCAAAATCCCACATTGGTTGTTCCCTATTTGGGTTTTCATGTTAAATCTGGTGTTAAATGTGTATTGATGTTTGATCTTTATTAGTTTATGAGTTTGAATGATTTACAGTCATAGTTGCATGTCAAGTAAGTTCTACCGAGGTTGAATTTGGATAGATCATTGTATTGTGAGTTTATCTGATTCACCCCCTCCCTCTCATTTAACTAAGAGACTCCTCCCATTATGGACAAACTTACACATACTAAAAGATAACACCTTACCTCCTGACTTATTGAATAACCAAAAGAGAAATTTTATTCGCCAATCGTCCCATTTTACTATCGTTGCGGATACCCTGTTTAAACAAGGTCTAGACGGTACTCTTTTAAGATGTCTCAAACAAGAAGAATCTAAGAAGGCCTTATGTGAAGTCCATAATGGCATTTGTGGCACTCATTCAAGTGGTCTTACCCTTTCAAAAAAACTCATACGCTTGGGCTATTATTGGCCAACCATGGAATGAGATTCTTTTCAGATAGCTAGAACATGCAAACAATGTTAGATCCATGGGAATTTGATTCATGCACCAGCACAAGAGCTTCATGCTCTAAAAACATCTTGGCCTTTTTGTTAATAGGGTCTTGATCTAGTAGGAAAAATAAATTCTTCTTCATCTAATGGTCACAAATTCATCCTTGTAGCTATAGAATATTTCACAAAATGGATTGAGGCAGTACCTCTCATAAATATCATAGGAAAACAAATTTCTGCATTTATCTTGAATTACATCATCTGTCGCTACGGAATACCAATGACCATTATCATTGATAATGGGCGACCATTCAAGAATCAAGATATACAAGGGCTATGTGAGAAATTCAAGATCCAACATAGATTCTCTACACCCTACTAACCACAAGGGAATGGGCAAGCAGAAGCATCAAACAAAACTATTCTGAAAATCCTCAAAAAGATAGTGAATGATGCTGGAAGAGATTGGCATATTCAATTAAACCCTGCTCTATGGGCCTACCGTACTAGTATCCACACACCAATAGGTGCCACACTTTTCTCTCTTGTTTATAGATTGGAAGCAATACTACCAATAGAAGTAGAGATACCTTCTCTATGAGTATTATTAAAAGGTCTCATCCTAGATGAAGAAGAACGAGTATCTAGATTACAAGAGTTAGAACTGATCCATGAATGAAGACAAAATGCCTTTGATCATTTAAAGGTATATCAACAAAGAATGTGCCATAGTTATAATCACAGGGTCAAACCACAAATTTTTCAAGTAGGGAAACTAATACTAAAAGAAAATCCATGCAACCAGGTAGATCAAGAAAAGAAAGGAAGGTTTGAACCAAACTAGTTAGGTCTGTTTGTGATCACATCAGTATTCAGATCAGGAGCATATTAGCTATCCACATAGGATGGAGATCAGCTTGATGAACCCATCAATAGCATGCATATGAAGAATTTAAATGGCTGAAAAAGTAGAAAATCAAAAAATAGTGAAAAAGCAAAAAATCAGAAAACAATGAAAAAGCAGAAAATCCAAAAAAAAAAGTGCATTAAAAATAGACAATGAAAACCTGGCAAACACGCGCTATCTGTCTGCTAGCTCTTCCATCTATTAGTTCATGCATCTTTCCACTTGCAGTCATTTTCCATCAGTGTTGTTCATATGCATCATAAAGCCTTTGTACATACACAAGTATCTCGGGTGGCTTCTTGCCATGGTTTGGATCATTGGGTATATCATAATGAATTTGTTTATAGGCTTGGGGCAAAATCCTACACCTAGCTGGAGGCAAAACTCTTGATCATCTTGAGCTTAATCAAAAAGGTAGAACAAACAATTAGACAACTCTTATCAAGCGAAAACTGTGACATATCCAACATTGAACATGAGATCAAATTATCAACCATCAAATTATCACAAAGTCAATCTAAACACATGGATGATATCTTTTGCATCATAATTTTAACATGATTGTTCAACTTTTCTATATTGATTTTCGCTATCATGATTTTTGAGTGACTCCAGGATGTCTTTGACTAGAGGAACAAGGAAGAAACATGATATTTTTCTTGTCTGATGTCTGAAAATTAATCATTAATATGTGCAAATTTGTCTCAGGACATGATCATCAGAGTATCATTGAAGACATTTCCAATTTGTGTATTGAAATGATTAATACTACCTATTTTACACAAGCAACACTTAGGTCATCTTGGTTGAATTATACCTCAATGCTTGTGCTAACTTGCCATATCAACATTTAGGAAAGCAGTGCTCAAGTCATCATGGTTAATTATACCATCGATGTTTTCACTCACTTCCCACATTTTAAAAAGCTCAATGATGACAAAAACGCAATGATCCAGTGACTAGTCTGCTCATAGCTTTGCATTTCATTTGCATTTAACTTACATTTCATTCTTGCATGGGATCCCACATGCTCCTTTTATCCAAGGTTCAATCTATTGCAGAAATCATCAAGGTATCATCACAAGTGTATACGCAATCAGACTGATGACTCATATCTCTCTAGATACTGTCAACCCAACAAAAATCTTATGCTACCCTCTAAACAAAACCAACATCAATATATCTAAATCTTTCTGCAACTTGATATCAACAAACTGTCAGTTCTTTATCCAATCAATCTTATGAATTCTATCAATCAATCACATATAAATCAATTCTCTCATGTCTTATACAAGATGTATCTTTCTTGAAACCATACATTCTGATCATGTCTTATACAGGATATATCATTCTTGAAACCAGACACTTGGACCATCTTTGTCTTATATAGGAGGTATCATTCCTAAAACCAGACTGAATCTCAATCTTATCAATCAAATCAATCAAGCTTTATCAATATTCAAGAACCACATCACCATGATTGTAGAACTTGCATTTTCATCAACCACAGTTGCAGAAATCAAATCATTTCTAATCAGGATATCAATTTCGCAAAAAAAATAAAAATCCAAAAACTCCAAAGATCAATTATCTCAATTGATCTCCCGAGGGGGCATCATCATGTCACAATCTATCAACCAATAGTTGGGGCATCCTATCGAACCAATAGAATGATCAAAATGAGATTTTTCTTTAAATCAACGCATCATCACACCTCACTTCAAATAGGGGCAAAATGTATACACCTAAAAATGCTCTGAAGATAATTAATTAAATAAGCAATTGTTTAATTAATCCCCTTTCCTAGTTTAATTAAATTCACAAAGCAATTTGATTAAATTCCCTCTTTCATCTACTTATTAATAAATCTAAGGATTTATTTAATAGGTTCATTTTCATAATCCCCTTTGATTAATTAATTCAAATTAATTAATTTTCCCCCATCTTCAATTAATTCTTCTAATCTTCTAATCAATTAAAACAAATCAATTTATGAGTTGTTGAGAATTAATTAGTCTTATTTGAATTTTAAATTCAAATTACCCACATGCCTCCTAACTTCTAACCACCTAACCTAATCCCTCTAAACATAACCCCTTCCATCTAACCCTGTGTTTAATTAAACCTACTCTTCCCTTGAGACACATGGCATTCTTGGGCCACATGTCCCCTTTCCTTAGACACTTTCTCTCCCATGAGAAAAGCCTCTTAACACTTGTCACCATAGAGATGGCACATGTTCCCTTTTATCCAACCTTTCTAGAAGCCTCTTAACACTTGTCACCATACAGATGACACATGTTCCCTTTCATCCAACCTTTCTAGAAGCTTCTCGACACTTGTCACCATAGATATGGAAAATGTTCCCTTTCACCCAACCTCTTTTCCAACCTCTTCCAATTTCACCATTGATATCTTCAGACTTAATCTTGACCGTTGATTCCTACCACCTCACCCCTAGCCTTGGAAATCCTATAAATAGATTCTATTTTGGAGCAATAATGATCCCATCTCATTTGCATTTCAGGCATTGTTACAATAGGCATATGCAATCTTAGTTTATCATTTGAGCATTGTTATCATAGCTTAATTACATCATTTTAGCATATTTTCTAGCATAATCATGGAATCATGTAGCTTAATCATTATCATTGCTAACTTAAATGCATCATTTATCATTTAAATCCTCCATCTAGGTGTAGTCAAGTCACTGGAATTTACCTAACCATATCTAAGAGCAAAATTCATACTCACATTTACTAGGAGGCGATAGATCGCTTAGCTATGGTTTTATCTTTCTTTTCTTTAAATTCATTAACCATGCTTGTAATGATATATTGAGTGTTTTGTATTGCAGCTACAGTTCTACACTTCATAGGCATGACAGGAACAATCAATACTAGTTTGAATAAAACATATGAACCATTGTACTTGAATCTCCACTTGATCTCCATCTTGATTTTCATCTTGATGTTGACTTAGTATAACCACAGGCTGTCTCTTATGGACATATCAATTGACACAAAGTACCGGTTAAAGATTAACCACAAGGTATACTGATTGACAATGTTAACATTTGAAGTTACACCGGTAGTCAATATAATCATATGTGTGTGTTAGAGTGTTTTATCAATGACAACAAGTGATAAATATATTACAATCATCATCAAGCCAAAAATCTCCCCCTTTGGCATTGATGGCAACACTTAGAAAATTTTATAGTAATACTGCTAAGTGTGCATGCATAACAAATTTACAAATTTACTCATGCTCCCCCTTAATGCATACATTATACAAAATTTTCAAAAAGACACATACATATTTCTACTCCCCCTTTGACAACAATGAAAAATTGAAATGGTAAAATATATATATATATATATAGAAAATTTGTAGAAAAATGTTTAGCATATACAATAGTAACTTAAAAAAAGTTCATGCATTAGCTAATCTCATAAAAATAGAATTGAAGCTCTTCTTCATCTGTGACAAAGCATTTTCCCATGATTCCGGTATGTTTGCAGTATAATCAAATGTAGACGTCAGTTGTGAATATAATTCTACCATTGAGTCCATTGTGTAGCTTTCAGGGGTTGCAAGAATAGCTTCTACATTGGAGTAGGCTCTCTAAAGAATGTCTACTTGTGATGTGAGAAGAATTTTGAGTTCTTTAAGAGATCGGAGTCTCTTTGCCTTCTCATTATCATAGTTGTCTAGTCTATTATGCAAATCATCTACAGACTTGTTAAAGGCATGTATGGAGTCCTGGAGTGGGAGATATGCCTTGCATATCCTTTCCATTTTTTCTCTATTTCAACTTGACTTTTTGAAATGTCGAAATAAAAGAAAGTAACATTGGAGGTAGAGGCAAGATACTTTCCTCCTATTTGAATAGCTTTTCTCAATAGACTTTTATTGTGAGATAAACTCATTTTGCTACTATCAATATCCCTTGCCAGTTTTTCTCCATATTTCTTCTTGTGGCTCTTTTCAGCATATAGTTGAGAAGCTTCTTCTAGTGACTTGATTTGATCATATGCATCTACAACTAACTGATCATGTTTTCTAAAGGGTGTAGAAAGATGTGCTATAGATGTTTCCGGTAGTAGACCAGATAAAATATCTACTGCATTCTGAATTGTCTCTGCTTCAATCCTTTTCTCTTTTTGTCTCTTCTTATGCGCTCTAAATTGCATAACATTAGAAATCTTCATCATTTCGGAGGTGCTCATACTTCCCACATCAATGGTTCTTGAAATACTCAAAGAGTCATCATCATTTTCATCGATTTTCTTTTGTTTTGTTAGATCAGAGGATACAACCTTAATTATTGATCTCTCAGTATTCTTCTCAGGTGACTATGTGGAAACATTTTCAGTGGGCTCCTTCTGAATTTCTTGAATGACCAGTGGAGATTGGGGTTTCTCCAGTTGTTTTATTGTCGGTGGATTGTCCACTTTTAGTTGAGTAGCTAGTTGCTCTACTAGTGTAACCTGTAGATTAGTGATTGTTGGGTGCTCCATATCTGTTGTAGTGTTGTCTCCCGATAGGTCCACTATGTTCTGAACATCATCATCAACAAGAATAATGGAATCATCCTTCTTCTTGAGGGGATATACCTCATCAGGTTGAATAATCCCCTCTTCATCCATTTCCAGTCTATTAACATCATCAACAACATTATCCTCATTCATAGAGGATTGGATGAGTTCTTCCATTCTTCTAATTTCACAGGCTATTAGATGGGTCTCAGTTTCAACAATTTCCTTGTTTCCACTGAGTAACTTCAGTCTTCTTTCTTTGAATATAAATTGAGATTTGTATCAAGTAACTAAGGCACTAATATCATCCTTAGGAAAATATTGTAAAAATACCTCATCAATGATTTATTTTTCTAATCTAATAGCTTCCTCCCATTTGATCAAAAGAATAGTGCTCAAATAATTTGAGATATCCTTTTATAATTCATATGTATATCTATTGTAATGACAGAGATGAGTGATTACATGTTGAATCACTTTCTCTTTCTTTTTTTCAGTGAAGGAATCAAAATGCTCCTTTACATTGTCAAACATATTCCTCCTTAGTGTCTTCATTGTCCTTTCAAAATGGGTTTCAGGTTTTAAGGATGCAATATAAATAGGCATAGTTGCCTTTGGCACTTCCTTAACCTTCTTGGATATTCTACTAGTTGTCTTTGCCTTCTTTGGTTCTTCATCAGAATCCATTCCCTCAGACTCTGGTTGCAAAATTAATTTCCTACCTCTCTTCTTTGTCTCCTTCTTAGTATATACCTTGGGTTCTAGTTCCTTTTTGATTAGGACAATCCTGGTAACCCTAGTACTCTTTGTTGATGGAGATGCTTCACCAGACTTTTTATTCTTTCCTCTTGTACTTTTAATAGGTGCAATACTGGTTTGTTCAGGTGCCTCTTGGACTACCACAATGTCCAATTTTTCCTGCTTCTTGTCTATAGGTGATGCTAATAGGGTATTAGCATAACCAACCAGTAGATCATGGTTAACCTCATAACTCATGTCTTCCATTTCTTCTTCTCTTGGCTCAATTGCTTGCATTAAGAAAAAGTCAATGGTAATGGTTAAGATTATGTCCTTCTCAAAGTGTTTTACCACTTCTTCGAGTAGCCTCATTCTCATACTCATCTTCTTTTGGAACTCATTGAAATACTTATTCAGGGTAGCATGGAAAGTATTCTTTATAGCCTTGATGTTGTTCTTGATTTGAGCTGAGACCCGTGATTCCTTTGATGACTCAACGTCTCCAATCCCTAGTAGAAAGTTCTTAAAGTAAAAGAATAGAACGACTAATAGTTGACCATACTTGAATTTCAGACTGCTATCCTTCTTGATAGATTGCAAATTTAAAAACAATTGTCTCCTCATAGCTTCACAAAGATCATAGTCTGCATTATCAACGATCATTATGTGACCTGTGTGAACTATTGTAGATGGAACATTGTTAGGTCTACTAGAGTAAAATACTCAATAGCCTATCACCATTGCTACTAATTTTCCTACAGGGTCCTTAATGTTGTTGATGGAAAAAGAATGCCCATCAAATGTAGAACCAGTTAAGCCAAAGATAGTATGCTTTAAACTTTCCTTAGCTCAGGTACTTCACTGGTTGAGAAAAAGCCAGTCACAGCCTGAATGGCTTCCTTTGTAATTGTGTGAGTCATTTCTAAGTACATGTTTTCTCCATGAACTCTACTCAAAATTATTCTGATATGTGCTTCTTCAAAATCATCAAGAAAATAAGAGCCATTATGAAAACTCTTCAAAAACCCTAGCATACTGTGTCTTAATCTTTCCCTTCTTATTGCAAAGTGATTTCAACTTTATGTGGATGTATAGAGACCCTAAGTCTTCTAATTTGTAGTCAATATAACTAGACAAATCACCTTTGACCAAAACTCCACTCGGAACTTGCTATAATGCATTATATGACACAATCTTATCTACCTTTTGAGCTTCCATAGGCTCAGAAGTGATCATTGACCTCTCTACAGATTTTGAAGTAGATGTCATTCTAGATGAACACAATTCGAAGTGGTACGTTCAAAGAAATACCTTTTTTCATGCACGTTGCCCCATTTATCAGTTGAAATGCCCAAGTCCACACCAGTTCAACCTTCTACAACCTTCAATTCAACTTAATTTCACAAATCACAAAACAATTTGACAATTTATAGCAAAACAATCTTGCTCAGCTTAGAATGTGCTCCAAATTTATTTCTCGAATGCATTAGGGTAAAAATGACAAGATAAAATTCGCTTTTATCCTTTTTACCTACTACAATAAATGCTCGCCCATTAGGATTACAAACCTTAATTTCACCACTCAAATGGAAAACCAGTTGATAACATGTTAACAAAAAGTTACCAAACTTTCATGTTTCAAAATTCTTTTCCCACTCATTTTTCACAAGGGGTCCAGAGATGTTTTACCATTAAGCTCCCTTAACCATTTAAAAAAAAAAGCTTAAGTCACCCGTGCAGGGTTCTCTTCACTGGGTGAAGGAACAATTTCTTCTCCAGGTGAGTCATCACTTTTATTCTTCCAAATATGATTCATATCCTCTATGGTTTCTTGAATATCAAGTTTCTGCTTTCCTTTTTGATCCTTAGAAGAGTTGACCGGTTTGCTATTTCTGGATCTACAAAATTTTGCTAAGTGCCCTGATTTGTTACATTGATAATAGGCCATACCAGATGATCTCCATGGTCCTGCATTTCATCTTCCTATTCTTCTTCTGCAGTTCATAGCCACATGACCAAATTTATTATAGATGGGGCAAATAACATTTGTTACCTTATCCATCTTGAATTGACTAAACCGGTTGCCGTAGGATTTTTTCCAGTTTAGGTTTACCCGGTTATCAAAGTTCCTAATCTGGTCACCATTTGGTCTTGGATACATGTGTGGTATAGGATTGTTTGCTCCATATCTACACTCAATAGATCTATGTCCATACATTCCACATGTGAAGCAATGACCTTCAAACTTCTTGGACACATACCTAGCATTAGTATTGTAACTTGCATTTTTGTTAGGTTTGTCTCTACAAACATTTACAGTGTGACCAGGTTTATGGAAAACAAACCAGACAGGTTTAAAGACCTTCTTACCAGTAGGCTTATTGATCTTAGGAGAAGATTTGTTCTTAGGATTGTTGCTCTTTGTACTAGAGGATTAACCTTTTTGAGTTGTATGAAAACAAAGTCCAGAGATATCACCCTTCATTCTTTGTGATTGAATTTGTTCTTCCAACATGGTATAACTATTGATGAACTTCTCCAGTTTCTCATTTGCTTCAATAATTTGTTTGATGAGATCTTCATTATGCTTAGATAGGTTCTCTTTCAGAGATGATGCAAGTTCAAGATCTAGATGCAGGTTCTCCTTTTCTTCTTTTTTAGCAATCAAATGCTCATGCATAGTGGCATTTTCCCCTTTGATCTTTGTAATCTCTTGATCTCTTTCCTTGATAAGATCTTTAGCAACTCTTCTGGCTTCCAGCTCCTAACTCATGTGGATAGTGGGACCTTCTAGTTCTCTCCTCAAATTCAGTTTCTCACCATTTAACTTTTCAACTTCCTTTGCCAAAGCATCAATATTGGATTCATTTGAAGAACTATTATCAGATATCTCTAATAGTTGCTTAGTCATCTCTCTTCTTTTGACTTGACAACCTTTCAATTTGACCCTAAGGGTTTCAAGTTCATTTCTACTAGTTTTTAGCTCTCTAGCCATCTTGAAGTAGCTCATGTCCCCCATGGTGGTTTCAAGGCTCCCTTATAAGTGGATAGGATTCAAAGAAGTTAGGCTTTGATACCAATTGATGGAATTGAAAAGCACTGAGAGGGGGGGATGAATCAATGATGCCAAATTTAAAACTAATTCAAACACTAATCGACAGATGAACTTAACAAATCTTTTAAACACAATGCATGCAATCCAAAATGACATAAAAACATCCACAAAAAGTGAATCATCCACCATAACACAAGTGTTTATACATGGAAAAACCAAATAGGTAAAAACCACGGTGAGATAGAACTCACAAGTTAACTATCTACAGTAATAGATAACTGACCGGTTAAGGTCTACAAAGTGTTAGGTCCCAGAGGCAACTGAGAGGGGGGGGGTGAATCAGTTGTCCAATAAATACAAATCAAAACTAACTTAACCAAATTTAATGCTTAATTCTGGTAAACTAAAATATAATGTCAGTAAACAGTTTAACAGTTAATTACAGTACCAAGAAAGTTTAATGCATGAAACAAAAACACAAATAATATACACAACACATAACACAATTATTTGTACATGTAAACCCTGTAAGGGGAAAAACCACAGTGGGAAACCTTACCCACAATGAGATGATACTACTACAGATAGTATGTGTGTACAATATGGAGTCTGCACATGCAAAAAGGCCACTACCTAGAGCTCACTGCTCAATCACAAAATGGTAGTCACACTGGCTACAATTGGATGGTTAAATCCAATGATAATGTAGTACTCAAAATAGCATCTTCATATGCTAGATTCAGTACTGGTTAAGCTCTGATTTGCCTTCTTCAAACCTTCCTTCAATCTTGAATGATGTTTATGTGTATAGCTCTGCTTAAATTTGCATATACCTTATTAAAATCCTTTTCCACACTTCCACTACACAATCTCATAAATGAGATCTTACATATATACCAAAACCTAAGACCAATTGTGTAGGTCAGCTTACTAAAATATTACAATAAAATCAATTACAAATGAATCAATATGTGATGCATGGTGTCAGCTCAATTCATTTACAATAATAATAAATCATCTTCATGATGTGTCATGCTGATCTGGAATAGATAAGCTTGCCGGTGCATATCTTGGACCTATTTGCAGGTAATAGCAAATATGCAAACCCAATTAGACCAACGAACAAATCACCAAGACCAAGTGTCCAAATGATGTCTTCCACATAACCAAGTAATCTCTAGATGATAAGAGATCATCCTCAATGCCGATGAACAATATAATCTTGTCAGTGAACCAGATACCGATGACTATGCATAAGTCATTGATCATGCCGGTGAACATAACCAAAGATCTCCAAGTGATCTCAAGTGTTTAACAAGTGTTGACAAGTTTTGACATCAATGACAAAACCATATCAACATATCCAAAATACCAACACAATGTGCTCTGCCAGGAGCGAATCTTGTTAGAGATCCCAAAGCTTGATTAGAAGCTTATACCTTGTTAAAGGGAGTACCCTGTTAGGAGTCCCTGATGGAGGATTTCTGAATCCAAACTAATGGATCACCTTGTTAGAGGATTTATACATTGAAGCTTGTTAGAGCTTACCCAGTTAAGAGATTTGATTCTACTATAATGGTTAGGAAAAAACAAGAATAGTTTGATCTATTCTGAGTAGCACAACATTTTCTTGATCAGATCGTTCTAAGCACATTCAATGCTGATATTCAACACACTCTTCATCTTAACACTTATCACTCTTTAACAAAAACTTTCTCTCTTCATACATACATTGTTAATGAGAGATTTATTGAGATGTCGATATATAGACATTCAGATTTCATGTCGGCCTAAGGAAATCATAACACAATTTCCTAGGTGCAGTGTATCTAGACAAGTGATCATAACCCATCACAAAAATGACCGCCAAGTAGTTGGTCCTGGTAACTCATCACAAAAATAACAAATATTGGTTGGAACAATCAATTACTGGTTTGAATAAAACACATGAATCATTATCCTTGAATGTATGCTTGATCTCCATCTTGATCTTCATCTTGATGCCAACTTAGTATAACCACAGGTTGTCTCTTATGCACATACCGGTTGACACAAAGTACTGGTTAGAGATTAACCACAAGTTATACCGGTTGACAGTGTAAACAATTAAACTTACACTGATAGTCAATATAATCATATGTGTGTGAGAGTGTTTCATCAATGACAACAAGTGATGAATATATTACAATCATCATCAAGCCAACATGATGAAGGCTACAGGGTCTCTTGCCTACAAGAACTAGAACTATTGGATGAACGAAGGCAAATTACTTTTAATCATCTCAAGGCTTATTAACAACAAATGAGTCACAATTACAATCATAAAGTGAAGCTTCACACATTTGAGGTAGGTGACTTAGTTCTCAAAGAAAATCCTAAAAATCAGCAAGATAGAGAGAAGAAGGGCAATTTCGAACCAAATTGGCTTGGTCCTTACATCATCATAGCGGCTTATGGATCCGGTGCATATCAACTCTCAACCCTAGAGGGCGAAGCTTTGGAGGATCCTATCAACAACATGCATCTTCGTAGGTTTTACACATAGGTCTTCGGAGTATCCTAATTCAAAAAAAAAAAAAATACAAAACAAAAAAATTAAAAAAAAAAAAAAGGTGAAGAGAAATAAATTTGTCCAATAGTGAAAACCACTTTGGTGATGCCCTGGGCAAGTACAATGGTCAAAACCGGGTCACTGATGCCATGTGTAGAGACATTTCTCCTCCCTCCTTTAGGATTCTATTTCACTTTGCACACACTCATAGCCTATCCATCCATAATAAACTTACCCATTCCTATCATGGCTTGTTATTGATCTACCTAAGATTGGTTAGCCATTCATAATAATTCCTCCTTTTCATAATAAATCAGCTCCTATCTATGGCTAAGGCAAATCCTACATCTAGTGATAGCTGTGGAACTAAGAGCATCACACGTTCTAAGGAGTACAGTTTCTTCCAGTTTTCTTCAGTCTATCCGTGCACAATCCACAATAAATAAATACTTGCATCACCAATCCGCAATAAAGTTCCGCCTTCTCCATAATAAAGTATCAGTTTCATAGATTCAGTTAGTTTTAGATGAGACACAACAGAAACAATGGGCTTCAACAAATCAAATCTTTCAACTAACTCAGACAACATTATGGTTCAGTGCTATCTATTCTTTTGTGAAAGTAAACATTGTGACTACAATCAAATAGACTTATACAAGCGATAAGAGACACTAACCTTGAGGACTACAATGGATGTTGGTGTCGAGTCTTGGTTTTCTTTTGATTTTTTCTTTTGGTGACATGTCTTTTAGCTTTTCCAGGATGTCTCTGAGTAGACATTTTATCTCTAGGATGTCTTTGACTAGAAAGGCAAGGATGGGGTATCGTCACCTTTTTTTCTTTATTGTTTGTGGATTGTCTCTTAGTAATTCTATGACTTGTCCAAGGATATGAGGACACTATGAGTCTAGTATGAACTGGGGCATTCCTTGTTTGCGACTATTTGATCTCCATGCAAAATAGGTACAATGACTTTTTGGGTTGAACATATATCTAGATTGCCATAACCTATTTGCCATAATAAAGCTCAATGATGATAAAGCACAATAATCTCTTTTCACTTCCATATCTTCTATCTTCCATCACCCTTTCTTGATTGACCTCCATTGTCCTTCTTAAGTCCATGTAGCTTGCTATCACACGACTGAGTATAATGACACACCAAAAAAAAATCTGCATTTCATGTAGTTTTCACCTGCATTACCATATATAAGCATTTCATACATATAGATATCACAATTGCACCATATCTTGCACACAACACATGTTAGCACATTTTACATTCCCATCATGTAAATAGTTATTTGCATTATCATATTCACTTATATTTCATACATTCACATTTCCATTTGCATAACATTTAAAAACATAAAAGAACAAAAATATTGCATTTCATCATGTACATAGTTGCGTCCATATCATAAGCATCACACAGAAACATACATCATAAGACATATAGGAACATCACATAGGTACACATGCATATAGCTGCCACAAGGATGAATCATCTCATATATATATATATCTCAAAAATTATAAGTGTCTTGATACAATGATGTCAAAATACATATGGCTACAATCACCCGAAGGTGTCTACATCATCATACAAAATGGTACAAAATTGATACATAGGGAGCCCTCTAAGGCTATAATGAACTCCCTCCCTTGGAGTAAGTAGGCCTCGATGGAGTCTGAGCCCTAGAAGGACCCACCCCAGGAGCATCTCTCCTACCCCCTTTATCTGGTGGTGGTGGAGGACCCATAACCGCACCATTAGATTCCTTTCTCCTATCTCTCCCTCTAGAGGTCATTGTCATCCACAATGGTCTGCAGAAGCTCCTAGCCCACTGATTTGGTGGCACCACTCCATAGTAAAAGTCTCACTGGTAGGCTATCTCCTCCCCTACCTACAAAACATAGGCATACCCAACCCCTATGTCCTCTATTTCCTATCTCCCTGCCCTTAGTGCTGTCTCAGCCTCTGTGTAGCATTGAATAGCCTAATCCCTCTCCCACTCAGTGTCCCTCAGCTATCTCCTAAGCCTAGTCACATCCCTCTCTAGATCCTAGATCTCATCTGCATGTCCCTGGTAGAAATCCCTCAAGGATAGTAGCTCATCCTACTCCTCTCTCCCCTCACCCTGTACCTGTGGCTACTCTGGTGGCTACTCTTATGCATGTCCCTGTACCTATCTAGGAACCTGTGCTCCTGGCACCTATAGAGGTAATCCACCTCTACCCCTCACTACATACACCACTCTCCTCTCCTCCCTCCTTCCCCATCCCACAACCAACCCTTGTGTTGCCCTATCTAGAAAGAGGAACCACTGATAACTCCTAGCAACACTGCTAGTAGTGCCAATCCTGTAGCTATCATAGTGTCCCAAGCCACATGTTGAACCCTCATGTCTAGTCCTAGATCCTAAAAAACTCATCTAAGTGCATCCTTGTCTATCTCTCGATCATAAGGAACTAACTTCCCAATGATCAATATCCTTAGTATCCTATATACATCCTCTAAAGTGATTGTCATCTCACCCATTAGCAAATGAAACATACATGTCTCTGATTGCCATCTCTCAACTATTGCAGTCAATAATCCCATGTTCACCCAAAACTCAGGCACATACATAAATTATTGCAAACCCATGGCCTCCACTTCCTCTTTATCCTTGAATGTCAGCTCTGATCGTAAACTTTGAGTCGAAGGGAATCTCTCTCGTGACTCCAACATAGGTAGGTCCTCCTGTAGTCAAGCAAATCAACTATGTCAATCCTAGTGGTACTCCCTATTCATTACAAAGTGCTTCTTTTTATCCTAGTGCTTATATCTATCATATGGCACTCTATCCTAGTGGTACCTCCTATTCATCACAAAGTGCTTTTATCCTATCTTTTAGGGCATCTTCTTGAGTGTATCCTCTTGAGTAGTTTCCTGATTGGTAACGTATGATCTATCACAGAATTGCCAATTTCTTTGGTACTCCCTATTCATCACAAAGTGCCTCGCTCTTTCCTATCCTAGGGCCTCTTCTTGAGTGTATCCTCTTGAGTAGTTTCCTAATTGACAATGTATGTTCTATCATAGAATTGTCAATTTCAGCCTAATCCAATTAACAACGTATGTTTTATCATAGAATTGTCAATTTAAATGGTACTCCCTGTTCATCACAAAGTGCCTTGCTCTATCCTATCTTAGGGCCTATGCTTGAGTGTATCCTCTTGAGTAGTTTCCTGATTGGCAATGTATGTTCTATCACAGAATTGTCAATCCTATCCCTATTGGTTACCCTAGTCTTCCCTAGAGGACTTTCTTGAGTGAATCCTCTCAGCAGCTTATCGAATCGACAACATATGTTTATCATAGAATTGTTGATTTGACCTTGAAGACACAAACATGCCTACATACTTCACAAACATGCTTGCTCTGCACAGACGTGCCTCTGTTTGACACAAACGTGCCTATCCTACACAAACGTGCCTAAACTTCGCAAATGCGCTCACATTGGACAAAGATGCTACTTCAACCATAGACGCATTTAAACTCGACATAGACATGCCTAACTTACCCAGACGTGCCTAACACCAATGCAAACATGCCTTCCCATCTTTTGACCTTCTTGATAAGTTTTTACGACATACCTAATGTGCATTTATCACCCTACCTAACATGCATTTATGATAACAATTAATACAGCAAGGTACAAGGAGGTTTTGTGGTACTTACTAGCTCTCCAACATCTGCTAGCCTCTAATATCAGCGAACACGATCAAATCTATGAACCAATGCCATCATTGCTGACTGCTCTCTTCTCTCTCTACACTTTGATTTTTTAGGTGTGGATGACAATGAGGATGTTTTCCCTCATAGTTTATCTTATAGACTACCCTAGCCCTAGTCTCCTATGTCAGTCTTCTTCATCCCGTGACTCAGTCACTCTATCTTATCTTGTCAGTCCTTTCTAGCCTTTCTTTCTTATCAAGAGATTGTCTGCGATATTTTTCAAACATTTTCATCCAATCTCTTGAGGAGAAATATCATTCTCATCTTGGGGCAACTTTGTATCAGTTTATCTTATCTTCTTTGAAACAACGCGACAAGTTGCATTGTCTCAAAGAGGGGCAAAATGTAGACACCTAAAATTGTTCTATCTAACTAAATAAATATTTTTATTTATTTAATTATTTTAACCTAATTCTTCTATTAATTAAATAAATCTTTATTTATTTAATTAATTCATTTATCCTATTCTAGCCTTATTTCACATTTAAATAAATACTTTTATTCATTTAAATTGTCTTTTTTCTAAATTAAATAAATATTTCATTTATTTAATTGATCCCACTTCCTCTATTAATTAAATAAATCTTTATTTATTTAATTAATTCATTAGGCTTTTCTACCCATGACACATGTCATTCATCTCTTAATTCCTACACAACCTACTCATTATTTTCTTATTTCTTCTACCTATCATCTAATCCTAGCCAACCATTTATCTCTTACATCTCTTAATCTCATCCCTCCATTTCTTAGAGTGTCTTCTATATAAGGAGATTCTTCCTTCACTATCAATCCTCCTAAACTAGCATTTGAACTTTCATATGCGATCAAGCCTACTTGCAACCACATTTATGTTCTTTGTTGAGCTCTTGTGCACACATAAATCTAAGAGAAAATATATCAAGTAAGAAGAATGGAGATCCAAACCCTATTGGACATGTGATGGTATAATCTTTGTGATTTCATTGATTTGTATTATCTTAGGTAATCTTCATATGTTATGGTGGATCTTTGTTGTTGTTAGGCTAGGGTTTCATGGTTGAATTCATTTAGTCTTTGAATATTGTTGTTTCCATTTTTACCATAAACATATATACATATATACATATACATATACATACATACATACATATATATATATATATACATATATATATATATGTATATATCTACATGTATATATATATACATACATATATATGTATATATACATATGTTGGCATTATGTGAACTGGCATGAAGACATAATGACATTGTATGTTGTCATTGATGTCAATATGTGTTATGAAGTGAACCGACATATGTGATATGTGAGAAGAGGGAATTGGCATATGTATGAACCGGTTTATATGCCAAAGTGAAGTAGTATATTTGTTCAAGGTGAACCGACATG
This sequence comes from Cryptomeria japonica, assembly GCF_030272615.1. Lineage (NCBI taxonomy): Eukaryota > Viridiplantae > Streptophyta > Pinopsida > Cupressales > Cupressaceae > Cryptomeria > Cryptomeria japonica. The sequence goes on along the minus strand of NC_081405.1, from coordinate 215,000,753 downwards.
TAGTTATGAGAACCGACACATGGAAGCATTGTATGACTACTGGTTGGTAGGTAGCTTCCACTTTAGGATTTCCGGTTGGAGTACCTCAAGTCTATGTGACTCAATCGGTGATCTTCATGTGATGAGTTAGTAGTATAATGGAGGATAGATCATGTTTCCATGTAAGCTCTGTGCACATGAAGAATCTTGCATATACAAGACTATTCCTATCTACCTTGAAAATGTGCGAAGTCTATCAAATGGTGATAATGCGTGATGGGTTATCAGCTACCATGAAATCGGTGGAAAATGGATGATGGAGAATGTCTTGAGATCGATTCAAGACTGTTGCATTTAATGCAGTATGATTCAATGGTCAGGATCGAACCGCTTGAATTGCTTAACCTAACAAGTTTAGGGTTTAGGGTTTTTGCTATTGACCTATCTATTTCCTATAAGGTTGATGTTGTGTTTCTTTCTAGAGTTGTTGGAAAAAGTTGTGAATGTGTATCCAAGGGAAGTGATACGTGATTCTTGCCAGACCAAAGGAGAGAAGAGATACCTGCAAAGTGAATGTGTAGAAGGAGAAGAGGAGCCTAAACGAATCTGCATTAGCATTGAGTGTTGTTCACAGATCATTGTAATTCCTATTTATCTCTAACCACTTCATCAGTTGTAAAATCCCCTAACAGGGTAGCCTTAACTGGCTTGATTCAAAATCCCTTAACAGGGTGGTCTTAACAGGCTTGATACAAATCCCTTAACTGGGTAACTCAAAGTTAATGAGTTCTAAGAAGCTATAGAGCTCTGGAGATCCTTTAGCTATTGAGTTCTTGAAATCCTTTAACAAGGTGACCCTACCAAGTTTAACCCTTAACTGGGTATTATAGCTATCCCTTAACCGGGTGATCCCTAATAGGATCGGTTCCTAGCAGAACCTATTGTAATGTCTTTAACCGGACAAGGCTCCTAACAGAGTAGACTTCAAAAGAGTTCAAAAGCAACTTGTGTGTATTCATCCCCACCGTGGTTTTTCCTAGTTGGGTTTCCACGTGAAAAATATGTGTGTCATGTGTGATGCTCCCATCTTGTGATGCTTAGTTATTACCTATTGAGCATATGACGGTTCTGTGTTTTATGCCTATCTATAAAACATACTGAACTAACTATTGTATTGATCAGATGATAGTTTACCTATTCATGAATAAAAGTGAAATGGTAGTGTTGTTTTGAGTTAAGTGAAAAGCTAAGTGATCAACCGGTCAATGCTTGTTTTAGACACTCTTGGCTTTACCAGTTGCAGTCTATGTGGAAAAGGTATCCCTGTTTGTTAGTCGTTTGGAGCATTTGCTGTCAAACTAGTTTTGGACTGTATTTGTGTTTGTACTGATTCACCCCCCCCCCTCTCAATACCAGTTTGGTACTAGTGGTTCATCATTAAGTTATCAACATATACCTATATATCTATGCATATATATATATATATGTATAGATATATATATATGTATATGTATAGATATATATATGTATATGTATATATATATATGTATGTATGTATATATATGTATATGTATATGTATATGTATATGTATATACATATACATTTGTATATATGTGTATATATATATATACATGTATATACATACATACACAAATACATACGTATGTGATTTTAAAATCTAGTTAATTAAAGGGATATAAATTGAAATTAATTTGTACTTACTAGCACATCCATCAAACAAAATCCAATGTTGTTTAGCATTTATCTTGTGTTGTCTCATATCCTCAAAAAAAAATCCAAAACAATGGGATACATAGCTCATTTGTTGATCCATGTCATTACTTATATAAAATTGAATCTTCTTGGTGATAATGCATTCATCATCTCTACTTTCTACACCATCCACATGAAACTTGAAATATCTATAGAAAACTTGTGCAAAGATTGCAACTTGCTTAGAATCATAATTTTGACTTTGAATATTATTTTGATGACTAAATGTATAATTCTTTGAGAAATATACAATTAAGAGAGTACAATCTAGTGGAAAGCAATTTTTTGAGTCATGAAATTGCTTAGATTTCCATCTTGCACCAAGAAAGTGTTCCATATATGTGGATATATGATATTAAAATAAATATTAATGAACTCATTGTAAGGCGATTCATCCTTTTTCAACATACTTTTTTGAGACTCAGGTCTTAACTTTGGTTGCTATTTCTCATGGTCAAATCTGTGGCACAAAATTTGCATTGAATGATCAATATTCTCAAATTGTAAGAGTTTCTTCAAATCTCCACAATTATTGCATGAATTTTTTATACACTTTACTTTCAACTCATTTGAATCTTCTAATTTTTCACATACAATATACTTCACAATTTGTTTTGTACTTCCATGGATGACTACATTTGGATTAGTTATTGCCATAGCTATTTTATACAATTGTAGGTGTAGATGAAATTAAACATGATTTCGACAACAATGAGTTTCATGTACCTTATTAATACATATAAAAGATGGTTTTAACCTCCCAAATATCCTTTGATGAATATTCCCCTCTAAATTATTTTTCTTGAATGATTCCAAATATTCACTCCATGTATCTATATCTATAAAATGTTTACGATGTAATATTTTTTTAACATCTTCATCTTTCATTTGTATAGCGTGTTGGAATCAAGGAAAATTGAGAGGCGGGGCTGAATTAGTGTTCTACAATTTTTAACTTTATTAACTTGTTCTTTCACCCAATTGATGCAAATGAACTAAAGAAAGATACAAAAACAAAAAGCAATCAACAAAAACACCATAACACCAAGATTTTATATGTGAAAACCCCGGTCAAGGGAAAAACCATCGGTGGGGATAAGACCCACAAAATGAGTGAACTCAAATACAAAGATTGTAAGGGAATGCACATGCATTCAGGAACACCACCTAGATCTTATAGCTCAATATGATAAGGGCTACAACCCTAAGAAGACTCGTGCTATCTGATAATATCTTTTACAAAAGATACGTGGAATGTCTAAACTTAAAAAATAACATTTACACATGCAAAAGTATAGTTTCGGTTAAGCAAATAATACTTAATTCACACTATAGAGTTGTTACATTTCTCTGTCCCATTGTTCTGCAATATTCCAAAGCACAAATCCTTCATTTGTGCACATGGCAATATTAGAATCAGGGATCACTAAGAGGGGGGGTTGAATCAGTGATCTGCTGGAAATCAAATTCACAAACTTATTCTTTATCCACTGGTTAGCAATGTGCCTCATTAAAGAACATAAACAATTAATAAATAAACCACAAATCCACAACACCATAATTTTTTACATGGAAACCCAAAAAGGGAAAAGCAACAGTGGGTTAGGAACCCACAATATTCATATACTATGGCCAGAAGTACATAAATATTACATAGATGGGGAATGCACTTGCATTCAGGCTCACTCCCTAGAGCTCACTGCTCAATTACAATGACCCACAAAGATACAACCTTTAGGGAAGTCACATTGACTTACAATTTAGTTACAATGAGGAAATACTATTAAATGAACTCTAAAGTAGCATCTGACAATGCATGAATGAGTTCCAGTTAAGCACTAAGTCTTTGACTATACTCACTTTGCAAATACTTTGTTTCTGCCCCAGTCAAATACTTGATTATCTGTGAATCAAATTCGCACATGAAACTATGCTCAATTGCACCAAAACTGATTGCCACAACAAAAAATACACCGAAAACCAATCACCAATTTAATCTAATATATCTGGTCTTATTAAAAAATCTCCTCCAAGTCAGCTTCAAGAAGTGTAACGTGTAGTAACATGTCGGGTTCAAACTCTAACAAAACATAGCACCAAAACAAAAGAGTATAATCACAGGCTTCTTAAGGATCTTCCCATTAACCAAGATCATAAAATCAATCACCAATATTGCCCCAATCATCAAAAATATTTTTGTACCAAAACTTTACTGAGATAGCCCCGATTTACTAGATAAGTTCCTACCGGTTAACTTCTACTTTCAGAAGAGAGAAATAATGACCATTGGATTGAATCCACAAGAAGAGTTTCCATCAATGACAACCCTAAACCATGAATTGAGCATCAAAAATCACTGGATGAGTGTCAATTGCCAAAAATTTCCCCCTTTGGCATTGATTGCAACACTTGTGAAAAATGGCTAAATGTTGAAACCTATGAAACGTACACCGAATCAAGAATGCAAGAATTATATGGCTCCCCCTTAGATAAACAACCCAAAAATTTGCATCACCGAGCTGTACACTGCATACACAATCAGTATGTACATTTTTCACATTATCTCTCCCCCTTTGACAATAGTGCCAAAGATAAGGTGTGCAACAAAATTTCCTATACATATACATACTTAAGTACAATTGCATATGTAACCTTAAGTATCCCAAAATAGGTGTTCCACCCTACCCACAATTTCTCCAAAATTGAAACCAAACCATTCAAAATATAAGCATGGAATTCTATAGCTGCCAACTTAGTTGGTGTCTTCTGAGACATATTTTGCATATAGTCCATCTTATGGTACACTAAGGTGTCTAATCGGGGACCAATTAGGTTCTGGAGTTCACCTACCCACCTAACCATTTTCTCCTTCTCCTTCTCAAAATTCCTAATCTGTTCCATAATTGTCAAAATTTGGCCTTCAATACTACTAGTTAAGTTACTCATACTATCATAATATTTAGAAATATGAGCTAACTGACCTATGCAATTATTTATCTGCTTGTCTATTTCAGTAGAAAAAGTTGTCAAAACTAGACAAGACATAAATCTTACCGCCTTCCACTAAGGCCTCATCAATTAGTTTCAATTCCTTTTCAAGGTGGATCTCATCACTATCAATCATTTGCAAAAATGTTTGTACATGTTGGAATTATACACTCATATGAGAATGGTTGATGTTGTCGTTAATGGCAACCAATTGGTAATATTGTTCACAGGTTATACCGGCAATAGACATCATCTACCGACATTGGTAGGCACTACAAGTATTCACACCGACTGAGGAAAAGTTCCTTGGCTTTGAATTTTTGAAGTGTCAATTGCCATAAGGATTGGATTTTCTATCACTTCATCTTTCCCTTTGATCTTTTCCTCCTATTTTTCCTCTTACTTTTTCTCTTCCTCTTGTCCTGCATTATCCTTATCCTCTATAGGTCCGTATGTGCACCGGTGTCACTACTTGGTGCACCAATCTCTACCTCAGCTAATTTTTCATTTTCCTTAACTGCCTTAGCCTCTATTGAATCCAAAAATTGTTTTTGTGCAACATCCTTGGTGTCCTCCACCTTATTTACATCATGTACTAGAGGATTCTCTTACAAAGATGCTGCATCTTGTGAATCAGATTCTACTAGCTAGTTCTTAATGAGAAACTTCTTCTAGATTTCAATGATTTCTCTCCTTATTTCATCCATGCTTTCTACCATCAAGTTGTTGACCCTATGTTTTCTCTTGAATTCCTTTTTATTTGCTAGCAAAATCAATCTATCAATTTCTTCAATAGTGATATCGGTGCACTAATTAATGAGTTCACTTTCCTTTATTTTCTTATCCATCTGACTTGTGGATTTTCTTCTAGCATCAATTAGGCTATATAGATAATTCAAAAAACATTTTTCTAATTCAATTAATACTTTACTAAATACATCCATATTAAAAAATATAGCTTACACAATCTGCCTTTTATCTTTATCATCTAGATTCTCATAATATACAAAAATATTCTTAAAATTTCCATCTTTAATGATTTTATCAATTAATTCTTGAACAAATAAGGGAGGAATAACATGACACTTGGTTTTAGCAGACTCTATCTTATGAGATTTAGTCACCTCATCCAATTCATATTTGTTTCTGCCTCCTAGCTTAGGCCAACTGGCCAGAACAAGATTAAATTTTCCTTTGTTCTCCTTCTCCCCTTTCTTCCCTTCACCGAATTGAGGCTTCCAGATCACCCTTGCAAATTCTCCTTTTTTAGGAGCCTTTTGAATTTCTACATCTAACTCAGTCTTAGATGCTACCAAGAAAATTACCAGATACTCCCTCTAAGGTTTTTGCTTCTTCCTCAGAACACCCTTTCCCTTAACAAATGAACCAGAGGGTTCACTCTAAGTTGGATGTGTCTTTACCAAAGCTGGAGAAGACCCTGTCACCTTAGGCTTTGTTGGAGCTAGAGCAGTCTTTTGTTTGTTTGTATTTTCTTCTGCATCTATCACAACTCTTGCACTCTGACTTTCTCTCTTGGGTGACCTTCCTCAATGAGGATTTTCTCCACTATCTTTGCAACCTTCCTTTTACTTTTCAGTTCAGTCAACTTGGTTGTGAAGTTCCATGGATTTATCTTTGCAAGTTCTGAACCTTTCTGCTTTTCTGTCCACCGAAGTGTTCAATAGGTGTTGTGTGTAAGCATCTAAAGTTCCTACATCAACCTCATATCCCATCAGAAATATCCACACCATCCAAGTTTTAACTGCCTCCATGACACGTGTTGGTGCCCAAAAATGGGTTTACACTGGCTCAAAGGTAGAGACCAAGTTGTTTTCTCTTGAAAATATCTATGGAAAGCCACTTCCAATTATTTAATATTCTTCAGACTTGGACCAACAATGATAAGGATGTGAGATCCTTCTATGCTTTAGGCTATCAAAAACTAGGGAGGGTGATTCGCATGCTTATTTGTGATTTTACACCACACTCACAAATCATGCATCAAACAAAGAAGATAATCTCATATAAAGACTCAACAATAAGGGAGAATGCTCAAAAATGGCAAATTACTCAGTGATCCTCAACCTACTTGGAGCATGAGATGACTACCACATATGAAAAAATTCATAGGCTGAACACAGAATACCACTGAGAGGGGGGGTGAATCAGTGGTTCCTAAAATATTTGACTTTCAAATAAACTTCAAAATTTCAGTTATTCACTTAAACACTAAACAATCAAACTAGTAGAACAAGAAAGAGAGACAAAGAGATCATTCACAAATGTAACTCTCAACATCAGATTTATGAAGAAAACACATTGTGGGAAAAACCTCGGTGAGAAAATCTGCTGGAGACTATTGCTCCAATCTAACCTCACAAGTAAAACACTGAATTACAAGATCTAGGGCACCAACCCAAGTATCACCAACCCCTGTACTTTTAGGGCACCAACCCAAGGAGCACTAGCCCCTGCACCAATCTTCAACTTGGTGATGTATATTGAAATACTATTTGAATACAATTAAGGCTTCTTGTTGCAAATGAATTTTGCAACTCTTTGATCAAATAACTTACTATCGGTTGACAGTCTTTTCTCCTCTATAGAATCTCACACTACTGGTTGTGAGATCACTTTCTCTAATTCTCATCCTCTTTTATCTTCTCTCCCTCTCTCACATAGTCTCTCAACACTTTGTGTCACACTTGGATGTTGCTTGCTCTACCACACCTTGTCGATTAGGCTCAAATGCTAAACTGTAGTTATGCCAGTAGAATCCTCTCATCGGTATGCTTGCTCATGTATACTGCAACTTTCTTAGAACTATTTCTAATGCTAGCAATTCTTTTCTTTTACTAACTATCTCTCTTATCTCTTCCTCTTCTTTGCAGCATCAACCTGCTTTGTTTTGAGCTCTCCTCTTTTATCCCATGATTTCCCTCTAGAAAGAAATTCAAACTTTGGAGCGGTTAGGGTTTCCTCTTCTCCACACAATCTTCATGAGATTTGATCCAGCCTATATTGGATCAATCACCTATCCGTCAAGGATGTATTTGTACATGGTTTCCATTATCTAATGCATATTTTCTGAAAATAGAAACCTCAAACAAGATCTCCTGCCTTGAAATTTGTCGACTCATAAAACACTTCAGCTGTTTCCTTTTTGAGGTCTTCCTGAATTGAATTTCCTTTGCATTGATCTAGGCGCCAACTACTCCCTGATCTTCCTCTGTCATTGTTTCTTCCTTGACCTGCAATGGTCAAATACAATCTCGTGATTTGTGGTTGTTTCATTTATATAGACATATAGGTCACCACCCATGTCGATGATGGTTTTACCAACATCTACCTATTTTCCACCTTGGCTCCACATGGCATCACCATGGTCAATCACTCTGCTCACCGACACATAGTTGGTTCAAACTCAAACATTTAGAAAACTCATACTAGTACATGATTTTACCGGTAATGCCTTCTTCTTCTTCTATTGATTGGTAGTGCACACTATACCGGTAACACATATTCACCTCTAGTGGTTTGGGACAACTTTTAACATTCTGCCTCTTCATCATAAACAAGAAACCAACCTTCAGACCGATTTGTACTTTACCGGTAGGCATTCATTCTTTTTTCTCACACTCATGTGAATATCCATCATGCCAGTTGACATCAATGACAACTTAATGCCAAAATTCCAACAGTCTCCCCCTTTGGCATTGACGTCAACTTATTGCAAGACACTCCATTCTAGTGCCTTTCTCCCACTTTTACACAATGAAAAAGGGTACTGTGCACTTCCCTTTTGATCCATACTGAGCTCCCCTTGAACCACATAAAGCCTTCTTAGATGAACGACACAACTCCCAACTTGTGTCAGAGGTACTCAAAAGTACTTACCAGTAATGGTTTTGTTAAAATGTATGCTACTTGTTTGCCAGTAGTAACATAATCCATCCTTACCTCTTATCCTTCAACCTTCTCTCTAAGAAAGTGATACTTGATAGCAATGTTCTTTGTTCTAGAATGCATGACAATATTCTTTTCTATGTGGATTTCACTTGAATTGTCACACCAGATGAGAATAGGATCAGTGATGTTCACTTTTATGTATTTGAGAGTCTGCTTCATCCAAAGCACCTAAGAGCAACATGTAGTAGTAGCAATGTATTCAACTTCAATAGTAGATAGAGAGACTAAGTCCTGCTTCTTGCTATGCCATGAGACCAACCGGTCACCTAGAAAGAATGCACCACCACTTGTTCTCTTTCGATCATCAATGCAACCTACCCAATTAGAATCAATATATTCTTCCAAGATAAAATCTCCTTGTTTAGGATACCACAAACCATAACTAAGCGTCCCTTGCAGGTACCTAAAAACTCTGCTAACAACATTCATATGTGACTGCTTTGGTGCAACTTGAAATTTGGCCACCATGCATACTGCCTAAACTATATCTGGTCTTGAAGAAGTTAGATATAGTAGACTACCTATCATGGATCTATACACAGTCTGATCCACCATAGGTGATTCATCATTCTTGCTCAATTTGCTATTGGTCACCATGGGGGTTCTTACCAGTTTACAATCTTCCAGTTTGAATTTTTTCAACATCTCCTTTGCATACTTGATTTGTGAGATAAATATTCCTTTATCTTGCTATAATATCTGCAAACCAAGGAAGTAAGTCAATTCACCAAGATTGGACATCTCAAATTCTGATTGCATCTGATCAACAAATTCTTTGCAAAGGGTGTCCTTGTTTCCTTCAAAGATAATATCATCTACATACACAACCACAATGACCATGTGGTTCCCATCTTTCTTTATGTACAAGTTGCTATAAGCACATCCATTTTTCAATCCCTTCTCCTTTAGATACTGATCTAGTCTTGATTACCATGCTCTAGGAGCTTTCTTTAGACAATACAAGGCCTTCTTCAACCGACACACAAATGTCTCATCATCATGTAGAAAAAACCCTTCCAGTTGCTCCATGTACATTGCTTCTTCCAAATTTCCATTTAGAAAGGCATATTTTACATCTATTTGGTATACTTTATAGCCCTTATAGGCAGAGTAGGCTAGAAACATTCTAATTGCTTCTAATCTAGCTACCAGTGCAAATGTTTCTTCAAAGTCAATCCCCTCTACTAGGGAGTATCCTTTGCAGACTAGTCTAGATTTATGCCTAACAATCTTACCTTCTTCATTCATCTTGTTCTGGTAGACCCATTTTGTGCCAATGATGTTCTTGTCTTCCGGTCTAGGGACTAATTCCCAAGTCTTGTTCTTCTCAATCTGTTGCAATTCTTCTTCCATGGCAACCATCCATTCTTGTTTTTTGCTGGCCTCATTAAATGTTTTGGGTTCCACTTCAGTCATGAGGCATAGGTTGACTTGTTCACCATTCTAGGCAAGTCTTCTTCTTATATGCACACCATCACTCTTATTTCTTGGAATTTTCTCTTCTGGGTGATTTAGCTGTGCATACCGGTAGGGGATCTTTTTGGATGCTACCTCTGGTTCAGTATTTGACTGAACTTCATCATCTTCATTGCTAAAGTTATCATACTGGTTAATCTATGGTTGACATCCTTTGTGCATATCTTCATAAAATTTTACATGCACACTCTCAATGACTCTTCTTAGTCTTTTATTGTAGCATTTGTAGGCCTTGTTGTTAGATGAGTAACCAAGGAAGATTCCTTCATCACTACTGGAGTCAAAACTTCCTAGACTATCTATATCTTTCTTGATAAAGCACTTACTTCCAAATATTTTGAAGTATTTGACTGATGGCTTCCGATCATACCACAACTCATAAGGTGTCATTTTGTTGTTTGTTCTTAATTGAACTCGGTTTAAGGTATATGTCACAGTATGAACAACTTCTTTCCAATACACGTCTGGCAGACTGGCCTCATTTAACATGGTTATGTCCATCTCCTTGACTGTCATGTTCTTCCTTTCTACCACACCATTCTGCTATGGTGTCCTAGGAGCAGATTATTGCATTCTAATTCCATGTTTTTCACAATAATCTTCAAATTCATTTGATGTAAACTCTCCACCCCTGTCTGATCTTAGGCATATTATCCTATACCCACTTTCTTTTTCCACCATCTTCTGAAAGGTCTTGAATATTTCAAATGCTTGTGATTTATCTTACAGAAAGGTGACCCATGTCATTCTTGAGTAGTCATCAATGAAGAGCATAAAATATCTTTTGCCTACAAGTGCTCTTGTCCTAGTTGGACCACACAGATTTGTATGCACAATTTCAAGTGGTCTTGAGGTGTTGTGCTCTTTTGTCTTGAAGCTCACTTTAGTTTTCTTACCTTTTACACATTCATCACAAAATGTGCTTACCGGTTTGATGATGGGTGGAATATTCCTCACACACCCCTTTTTGCTTACTCCCACTAGGTTATCAAAGTTTATGTGGCCTAGCCTTTGGTGCCACAAACAACTTTCATCTACTTGTCCTAACATACATTGGGACTCATAGAATTCCTTCAGATTATAAACTTTTCCATCTGTTCTCTTTCCTTCTGCCACAACTTTACCGGTATTGTCTTGCTTTATCTAGCAACCGGTTGAGTCAAAGGTGAATTTTTAACCTTTGTCACACATCTAACTCACACTCAGTAGATTGTGCTTTAGGCCTTCCACATATTATACATCACATGCCTTCAGTTTTCCATAAATGCTTAGAGTTCCTTTTCCCTTTATTTTGATGGAATAATTGTCTCCAAACCTTACTGATCCACCATTCTAGTCTTCAAGTTTAATAAATTTATTTTTGTCACCACTCATGTGGTTGGAACAACCACTATCTACAATGCACAAATTTTTCCTCTTAGCATGTAGGGCAGTCTGCACTATGCAACTCGATTTTGCCTTTTCCTTTTATTTCTCAACCCAAACAAGTTTGGTCTCCTTCATCTTGTTGGCTATTATATTATGCTTAGGTTCAGTTTCCGGCTCTTGATCCAGATTTGTCTTTCTCTAATTGATCTTCCAGTTGTTACAAAAAAAATTTGTGTCCAAACTCTTGACACTTATAGCATTTTATATTTTCATTTAAGGGAACATCCTTAAAATTATTGTAGGGTACTGGTTTATTCTTTCTACAATCAAAACTCTTATGACCAAATCCATTACACTGATAATAGACAACATTCATATCCCAGAGTGCATTAAATGGATTTCTACTTTCATAACTCTTAGAGGGCTGAGTGATTAATCTATAGTCAGCTATTATATGCCCAACTTTGTTACACCGGTAACAGTAACCATGAAAGTTTAGAACATATCAGTTACATTGTCTTGGTCCTGAATGGAGCTATCTCATTGGGGGTCTTCCCTTCATGTTGTTGAGTCTATTGAATCATTCATGGTCAATTCTTGCATTTCTCCTTAGATCTGCATGTCGGTGCAGGAAGTGTGACCTCTGGTTTATTGTTGTATACCAATTTGAGTGGCAATTTCCAACATCATCTGCATATGTCATTTTGTCGGTATCCTTGCCTACAATTAATGTCTTCTTTTCTTCACCTTTAATTTAAGAGGTGAACATTATTTCTTTGCTGGATTTATCTTTGTGGGTTGAACTTTGACCTTCTTCAAAGCCTAAGCCACCGGTGTCTTTGGATTGCTTCTGTTTGCTCAACATCTTGTCTAACGCCTCAGTGTTGTCTTCATACTTGCTCCTTATTTTTATTTCTTCCTTAATTTCTTCAAGCTCCTTTTTGAGCTTTACTATTTTTGCTTCCAACTTTTGATTCTTCTTTTCCTTCTTTGTCAGATCAGAGGCTGTAGCTTGACATATCCTTTTAGTTTCTTCTAGCTGTAATTTCAAGTCAGATATAACCTAACTAGACTCATCCAAGGATTTCTTCAAGAGATCTTGTTCATCTACTGCAACACACTTATCCCTCTCAAGTTCTCTTCTTGTTTTACTCAATTCCTTAAGAGCATTGATAAGTTCACTCTTAAAATCCACTTTGGCTTCAATATCCTCATCTTCATCAACTGGTCTATCAAGTGCCATGAAGAGATTGACTTTTTTGTCGTTCTCATGGTAATCATCTTTTGATGCATTTTCTTCATCTCTTGTTTCATCCTCAATAGTATATAGGTTTTTCTAGTTCCGATAGCCTCTCCTTCCTTGCCGATAGTTGTTCCTTTATCTATCTTTGCCGATAGATCTTATGAACTATCTTGACTCATCTCCACTAGTTTCTTTGTGAGGGAAATTTGCAGCAAAGTATCCCACCTTCCCATAGTTGAAACATTTTAGTGGTAGCTTTCCTTTGTACCTATAGATCCTCTTTTGAGCTTCCTGACAAATTTTGCTACTTCTGCATCAGTCTTCACTGGATTCTTTATGAGTAGTTGCTTCTTTCCCCTTTTTGGTGATGTTGAATGCTACTTCTTTCCTTGAGGAAGTATCACTGGTTGTTCTCATTTCATAGGTTGTCAGAGAGCTAAATAACTCATCCATTGTAAAGGTCTTCAGATCCTTGGTTTCTTCTATGGTAGACACCTTAGTATCATACTTGGCTATGAGAGATCTAAGTACCTTCTTGACAATAATTTCATCTGCAATCTCTTCTCCAAGTCCTCTAATAGTATTCACCATTTCATCAAATCTGTGAAGATAGTCTGCAATATTTTCATCATCTTTCATTTTGATGCTTTCAAGTTGGCCCCTTAGTGTTTGCAACTTTGCTTCTTTGAATTTTGCATCTCCTTCAAACAACCTCTACAATTTGTCCCAAGTCTCCTTTTCTGAAACATAGTGCATGACTTTGACAAATTCATTATTAGATAGTCTACTCAAGATAGCATGTTTGGCCTTTGCATTATTCTCATACTCCTTTTCGGCATCTAGACCAAAGGGAGGAGCATTAGGAACAACATACCCATTCTTGATAGACATCCACACATCAAAAGCTAGGGAGGAAATATAGGTCTCCATTTTTCTGCTCTAGAAGGCATAGTTGGATCCATCAAGCATGGGGGCTTTTGAGGAAGTAGACTCATATCTTTCCACTATGTTCAAAATCCAGAATCTACCCAAGGTTTAAAGATATTTGGGAACCTAGGCTCTGATACCAATTGTTAAACATAGAATACCACTGAGAGGGAGGGGTCAATTAGTGGGTCTTGAACTATTTGACTTTCAAATAAACTTCAAAATATCAATTATTCACTTAAACACTAAACAGTCAAACCAATAGAATAAGAAAGAAAGCCAAAGAGATCATTCACACAAATGTAACTCTCAACACTATTTTTATGAGTAAAACCCAATGTGGGAAAAACCTCGGTGAGAAAAGTTGCTAGAGACTACTACTCCAATTCCACCTCACAAGTAAAACATTGAATTACAAAGATTTAGGGCACTAACCCAAGGAGCACCAACCCCTGCACAAAGCTTCAACTTGGTGGTGTATATTTAAATACTATTTGAATACAATTAAGGCTTCTTGTTGCAAATCAATTATGCAACTCTTTGATCAAATAACTACTACTGGTTGACAGTCTTTTCTCCTCCATAGAATCTCACACTACTAGTTGTGAGATTACTTTCTTTGATTCTCATCCTCTATCATATTTATCTCCCTCTAGCACAAAATCTCTCAACACTCTATGTCACACTTGGATGTTTCCTTCTCTACCACACCTTGTCGGTTAGGCTCAAATGCTAAACTGTAGTTTTGCTGGTAGAACCCTCTCACCATTATGCTTGCTCACGTATACTGCAACTTTCTTAGAACTATTTATAAGGCTAGAAATTCTTTTATTTTACTAAATCTCTCTCTTATCTCTTCCTCTTCTTCGCAGCATCAACTTGCTTTGTTTTGATCTCTCCTCTTTTATCCCATGATTTCTTGCCAGAAAGCAATTCAAACTTAAGAGCAGTTAGGGTTTCCTCTTCTCAACACAATCTTCATGAGATCCAATTGAGCCTATCTAGGATCAATCACCTATCCTTCAAGGATGCATTCATACATGGTTTCCAGTATCCAATGCATATTTGCTGAAAATAGCAATCTCGAACAAGATCTCCTGCCTTGAAATCTGTCAACCCATAAAATGCTTCAGCTATTTCCTTTTCAAGGTCTTCCTAAATCAAATTTCCTTTGCATTGATCCAGGTGCCAAATACTCCTTGAGATTCCTCTATCATTATTTCTTCCTTGAGCCGCAATAGTCAATTACAATCCAATGATTTGTGGTTGTTTTATTCATATCGACAGACAATTTCACCAACCATGTCGATGATGGTTTTACCAACCTCTGCCTATTTTCCACCTTGGCTCCACATGGCATCACCATGGTCAATCACTCTACTCACCGACACATAGTCAGTTCAAACTCAAACATTTAGCAAAGTCATACTAGTACACGCCTTTACTGGTAAGGCCTTCTTCTTCTATTGACTGATAGTGCACACTATACCGGTAACACATCTTTACCTCCAGTGGTTTGGGACAACTTTTAACATTCTGCCTCTTCATCATAAACAAGCAACCAACCTTTAGACTGGTTTTTACTTTACTGGTAGGCCTTCATTCTTTCTGCTCACAATCATATGAATATCCATCATGTCGGTTGGCACCAATCATAACTTAATACCAAAATTCCAACATCATATAAAATGAAAATATTCTGATATTCAACAAGTTATAGCAAACTAGTGTTAATTCCGAATAGTAAATAAATACCCAGGCATTCACTTAACTATGATCAGTGCCTTATTCCATTGGGTACATGAATTCATACTGCATTAGACTATACTTCTCACAAAATTTATCTAACAACATATAACCAAAGATAATTTTGCCTTACAATATATCATATTTGTAATCCCCACCCAAAACTTCTTATCTAAATCCTTGTAAAGACCCCTATCACTCTGCAATTTCATTCAAGCATTTAATTGAGCTCTTAGACCAAAGCATGAAAAAAAGATTACATACACCACAAGAGTGCGATGAATGATAAAATACTTGATAATATGCATTCAAAATATGATAGAACAATACACTAGAGAGAAATGGGTTTGAATCATATATTTATTCATTAATTATGTTGTCTCTGTAAGAATACAATCCATACATAAATCCTTCAAGAACCTATAAAAATCATAGACACAAGACTCCTTTCTATTTTTTGCTCTGTAAAATGACCTTTTACAATCCTTTTGTTTCACCTAGACTTTGGTATTTGGAAACAGAAATTCAGAGCACTTAAGGGACCAAAATTCTGAACCCTGTCTGATAGCCCTGAATTCCCTTTTATAAATAACAAAGTAGCAAACAAGCTTCAGGCCAGAGGAGACACCTATCATCTTAGAGTGACTATTCATAACCACATTTTGTTATACAAAACAATCATCCTTGATCTTGCTTAAAGTGGATCAAAATTTGTAGTAGTCTTCTTCAAAAGTCATGATGAAAATTACCCCCATCCCGTCTTACAGGTTGCAAAATATCTGCCACTAGAAAACAAAAATAATTATTCAAACTATTTACAAATTCTTATTCATCATTCAAATACATGCCACTCCACACACTATAGTATTCATTAGATGGCCAATTTAAATTCATTACTTCATCAACTTTTTACCTATATGGATTATACTTAACGACTACTTGGTTTGCCTCTCTTTCAAAAGTTTTACAAAATAGCCCTATAGAAATTATTTTATCCATACTATCCTCCACCATATCCATATTTATCCCATCACAAATCATTTTTGCCTGGGTGTTGATGACTCTCTCCGCCTATTACTTCCAAAACTGCAAAGGCTTAACTTGTTACAAGCTAGGGTTGTTGCACCAAAAGATCGACATGTCAATGCCCAATACAACCACTAAAATTATAGAATCCATAGGAGGCTATTAAACTATGTTGTGAATCCCTGTGAGGGACGCTAGCCCACTGCCAAAAATCCCCCTCCTAGCATCACTCATCGTGACTTGCATGATTTGAACCTGTGACCAAGCTCTGATACCACTTGTTACAAGATAGGGTTGTCCTTGCACCAAAAGATCAACTTGTCAATGCCCAGTACAACCACTAGACTTATAGAATCCATAGAAGGTTGTTAAACCATGTCGCAAATCCCCACGAAGGATGTGGGCCCACTGCCAACATAACTTCCCCTTCTCTATCTTCAATATGTTGGTTGGAGTGCATGTGGTCTCTCAGTATGAAATTTAGAGGCCATAGACATCATTCTAAGATCATTTCCCCTTAGTAACCACTTTGTAAATAGGGGAATTTCCACTTCTTTATCATCATTAAACTTTTGAATAGCATAAAAAAGTAAAGAATATAAGCCATAAATATTGTTTAACCTGCTTTCAATTTTCTCATTCAAATGAGTTAGCATAGAGCTAACTATATCCTTCTACTCCTCAGTTGATAGTTTTTTTGATTCTTTCAATTTATTTTCTAATTCAACAATCTTCTCCAAAAGTTAATACTCATTTGGTTCAATCAATCTTATAGTATCATGCTCATCATCATCATCATATGGGACTAATACCATGCCATGAATATTAGTACTTGTAATTAATTGAGCTACTTCTCCTCCTTGGACCATAGGTGCCGACTTGGATGTTGATGGCTCAGATGGTCCTGCAAGTGCAGGATAGGAAACCTTTATTTGTCCTTTCTCAAGGAGTTGCACTCTCATTTGCAAGTCCACACACCTTTTCTGAGATGCATTATAATTGTTAAAAAGCTTGTCAAATTTCTTCATCAGCTCATCCTTCTCTAAAGCTTCCTTTTTTGCACTCTCATGTTCCTGCTTAGCAACATCAATATTCAATTTTGTAGCCTCTACACTTGATGTGTCAGCTAATCTCTTTATAATTAAGCTTCCCCTCAAGTTGGGGTTTAAATCACTGATGTCAGATTTCCTAGGTCCTTCCTCTAATTCCCAAATAGCAAAGTTTACATAATCATCTACAAAGTTTGATCCTCTTAATGCTAAACCTGCTTCTTCTTCCTTTGATTTCCTAATTGCGACAAATGCCACTGCATCTGCTATATCCCATTCTAGCAATATCAAGACTCCAACCTAACTTACAATTTTCTTACCCTCATCAGCAATGATTTCCTTGAACTCTTCCTTCATTTCACTTTTTACCTCCTCTTGGATTTCTTGGTCTGATCTATCTGTCCTTTGGGCCTTCCTTTCAGTAATCCTTCCTTTGTATTCTTCAACCTTTGTTTTCCATACTAATTGCAAAAAGGCTGGTCTTCTTACAAATGCATTATCCTCAAGGAAATTATCACATGCCTCCTTTCTTGCATCTTTTAAGGCTTTACCTTGGATATCCAAGGGAGTAAGATCCAACTCAAAATGAGAAGGCAATATAGGAATACCCATCTACATTTTTGTACTTATTGCAACAAACCTGTCTCCCTCCACCTGAGCTTCATCTTTCCTTACTGGTGAAAAAGATACCACTCTGTCACAATCTTCAAGATCAATGACCCTGATTCCTTGAAGAGGCTTTGTCTGTATCTTGGGGAAAGGCTCTGAACTCATCATTTTCTTACCCTTTCTCCTTATCAATCTCTCACTATCATTGCTACTATCTTCTTGCTCACTTACTTCTTCTCTAACTCTATTGTGAGGAGATTCCTGAACAAGCCTCTCTGCTATCATACCACTTTCTCTTTGGGATAAAGGAGGTTGTGAGCTTAATTGTTGCTAGCCATGAACTTATTCAAGTCTAGCTAGCTTCTCCCTTAAGACCTTTGTCAATTCATCAAAAAATTTCATAAAAAATTTAATCTTGGCATGGAATGGGGAAAATTCCTTTAATGGATCATATTTTGGATCCATCTTCTGAATATTATCCCATAATTTTTAAAAAATTATCCACTTCTCTTCTCTCCATTCCTGCATCATGGGATCAAATTCAATCCTGATTTAGTCCTCCAAAAAATTATGCACATGGGGCAACAAAGATCCTTTTATTCCCCTTCTAAAAGTACTATAAAAACCCTCAGGATCATTGTTTCTAGCAATACTTACCCCCAAATGATATGGAGCAAAGAATTTGGCAAAGTGCTCATGTCCTTCCTTTATAATCACAAAGTAAGGGATAATGGTATAATCTGAGAAGAATGTCCCTTTTCCTTTTCCTTTTAAATCTTTATCTTGAATACATCCAATTTGCCACATCACCTCAGTAAAACCCATTCTTAGAGGAAAATTGAAGGGCAATACATGAGGCTGTCCGGAAAAGCCATAGATTTTGATTACAGTACTTATAGAGTATGAGATAAAATCCCCCCAATTATGTTCAATTCTGGAAAGAGGAACCCTTTCCTTGGGTCTCACAAAATCATGCAATTCCTTAGGAATCCTTGGTGGATTCACTGTCAACCTTTGTCTTAACCTAGAGTCAAAGTTGTTATCAAATCTTATATAGCTATCCTCTTGTCTATCCCATGACATGTCTGTGCTCCAGAGTTGTATTGGAATCTCTTGATTATCTATTGTCCTTCTGAGGTTCATGGTACCCTCAAAATAATTTGCATTTCTTGAAAGGAACATATGCATGAGTAAAGAATACTAGGAGAAATTAACACCAACAACTTGATTCTTAATGTCTAATAACCCCTCATGAATATTTTCCTCAAGATAAGGGGCAAAGTTGAAAACTACTGTAAAGTTTGGATGTTGTATCTACATAGCCATGTACATAAAATAATGTGGCATTACTGTAATGAGACTAAAACCCAATACTTGGTATAGAGAAAGGAAAGTAGCCTAGAAATAGGGAGCGAAAGCACCAATTAGGAATGACTCTTTTGAGCTAGGTCCAATATGGTATGTTGTACTTCCCACTCTGGCTGAATGCATTGGAAGGAAATTCTTTCTAATGAATTCCTTCATCTTGTAGTACTCTGCCTTTTGTTCATTTAAATGTACTGGTACCAGGCTAGGGGATGGTTCATACAAGTCAAAAAACTCTTGAATTCCTCCCTTTTGATGGTTAGTATAATCTCTTCATCATTTCCCCTAATAACCCTTGAAAGGTCATATCTGTCTACAACAACCTTGAGTAAATCGACATCCATAAAAACACGGTCCGGTACTACCAACTTACCCAAGTCATACTACCAAGGACTAGATCATGGGGAATTTTATTTCCTTTGTCCATTCCATAATTTTAAAATCTCTAACCTAGTTGTTGGTATATTAGCATCCGCCAAGCGGAATGCTTTGTTAGTTAACCCTTCCCCTAGGTTTTTTCCATCCACAAACCTCTGCCCCTTTTTCTTATCATTTGTAGAAGGCTTTAATTGGTCCAATAAATCATCATAAATATTTATTTTCATATAATCCACTTGCCCTGAATGTTTTTGTGAGCAAGCCATCTTCTACAACTAGGGATTTCTACTATATCTCCAAGTTTAGGAAAGAAATATAGGGCTTATTACAATATTTTTAAATTACTAGAGTAATTCAAAGAGATTTCACTATTTTCTGTCTAGTATCTTAACCCTAGAACAAATTGAATTTTCTTCTTGCAACCTTACACACAATTTGCAATATCAATTTGTTTCGGGAACATATGGAGAGCTCAGATAAACTTCTTTTGATTTTCTCTAGAGATGACAATTCCATTTCATAGAGGGTCATTTCAGTCTCCTTCAGCAGCAGGAAATTATTCAAAATTGCCATGAAATATTTTGCATATGAAAAACCTTTTAAGAGTATTTTAATTATTCTCTCGAAAAGGATGCAAATGTCTCGTCTGCCATTAATATTCACACGAGTGAAACAATGGCTCATAAATTTGTATTTAAAAAGTTTGAAAACTAGCCATCGATCATCCTCCTAGTTGGCTAATCCAATGATCATATCTTGTCGACTAAGCACTTGACGTTTCATCTGTATCAACGGCCCCAAAAAATTGTGACAAATCAGCAACAACTCATCTTTCTATGGAACTTCGTCAACGGCCCCACTGTAGGTCTTTCTGGCCAACTAAAGACACATGGCATCATCCCATGATGTCATGGTCCATAACCACCTAGTAGCTTCCATTGCAACAATATGAGGGTCATCTGATTTGTTCAAACTTTACTACCTAGCATATTGCTCATTGACTCTTCTTGAACTTAAAAATTGATCACCTTTTACCTCAGGATAAAACATCTTTGTTCATTCTGTTCACATGCAAATTGATGGGACTGTTAGTAGATCGACCTTTACCACCTAAGAACCAATAAGACAATGCTTTTGACCGGTTACACTGCTAATCCTGCTGGTTTCTGTCGATAACACCCGACAATCTCGCGATGTCGCAGTCATTAAAATCCTCGCATCTTTGATCATGGGGAAGTGCTAGCTATTGGATCCATCTTGTCTTTAGCAAATAGTTAGAGTATTTAGGATTTTCCAGACTTAGGAAAATACAAGCATGGACATAATTATTTTAAAAGGGGACCATTTATAGGGAATTTCATGCGAGTGACTGAGGAATAACATATTTTATGAACTGGTTAATCACTACTTAATACTTAGGAAATGAAAGTGGCCTCGCAATTGAAAGTAGAACCCTCAGCCTTAAGTGAAAAAAGGTAATAGAAGAATATATCAGGGACCGAAAACTTACTTTCAAACCACTTTTTAAAAATAAAAGACACAACCCCTATAGCCTTAAACCCTAATAACTTGACCAAGGGCAAAAATAAAACCAAGATGACCAAATTTTGCAAGACAAAATTTTAGGTCCTATCAAGACTTTCATCCTTATTCACCATGAAATAGGTTGACCCTTCATATTTCTTGACACTTTCCTTAGGTATTCTGACCCTCGGCTTCATCTTATCCTTAAATGTCTTGAAAAATACCCATAAAGCAACATTTTGGTTTTCTCTGTTTCCAAGCCTATCAAGACCTTCTTTAACCTACTAGACCACCAGTCTATCAAATGCCCACTACACTCTACCAGTTCTAGGAATCTGATTCAAAAAGAAAAGTGCTAAACATATAATCAACAAACCAAATATGAAAACATGATTTATGTCCTTCTTTATCTTCTTCAAATTGATCATTAACTCCTCGAACATGACATTGCATAGACCATAGTGTGCATCTTCCTTAACCATCTTATAGGCTACACAGATGGTTTTGCCTGACTCTGAATTCAGTCGGTTAGACTGATACACCTTATATCCAATAACCATTGTAGAAAAATTCACATCAACATCTCTAATTGTGCTGATCCTCATTGATCTACCATCAAACTCTATAGTGGTTAATTGTTGACTATTGGGTTTGTAACTTTCCATCGACCTATCTTCTCACCGGTTTGATTCGGGCATGTAACCACCCTAATGGCCTCTAGAGTGATCTTCTAGGGTTAATCTAGACATATAGACTCTACATGAATTCGGCTCAACACATATCTCTCCCATTCATTTTCATCAAATGACATAAAATTAACTAATTGGGTGAAACCCTTTCGCTACAACTGCATGAATTATGGCTTAGGGTTACCAATTTCGTCGATGATACTGTCGATATAGAGATCCAAAATTTCTTTCATGCCAGTTTGTTCAATCTCATAGTGAATATATTCCCGTATATCATCAACATGCAGAACTAAATGTGGAACGGAAGAGAAGGATCCAACCGGATCATCCACCATGGATTTGTAAGGACGCTTCTTAAATATAGGTCAAGTTCTATCTTTGACCTCAATAACTAATGGTGTAGACAATGAGAGAAGAAGATGCCATTTCAAATTTTTAAAAATTCAAACTGATAAATGCTCTTCAAAAAATATATCAACTGACTGTCGAATGCCCTAGTTCTCTTGTCGGATCGCTTTTAGCTCTCTGATCACCTGGAAGTCTTGATTGCCTTGTTTGAAAGTAAAAAAAGAAACATTATTCACAAAGTGAAGAATAACTCTTGTATTTTCCCTTTTAATTTTGCAAACCCTAATTTTACTTTGAAATAAATGCACCTTAGATATCCAACCAGATGCCTTGTTTAACTACTAGATGTCGAAATCATCCATCTCAATCCTAGATATCGAATGAAATTGAATTCCTGCCATATATAATCCATTGACTACAGATCTCAACAAGAAGTATTGTAAGATTTGCATGAGTTTTCCTTGTTGGCCATTTGGAGGAATTGATTATGTGTTGCATTGATGTTTTGCCATTAATGTCAACACTAGCAGTTTTGGATTCTTTATCAACATGGTTATGGTCCTGGTAGGTTGAGTGGTTTCTGGTTAGTTTGGATCTGGCATGATCTGGTATGCTTTGGTTATGGAATTGTCTTATTTATGATACTCATGTTCATATGCAGTAAGTTGGTTTTGGTCTGGTGATGAGATGCTATCATGCTTGCTTGGAAACTTGTCTCGTGGTTTTGGCGAGGGTTTCACCGACAAAGCTTCTGATGAATTTTTTTTTTTGATGAATAGGCCTTCTCTATTAATAAGAAATATTAAAGTACATATTCACAATAAAAGACCAGGGGATACAAGATCACCTTGCAAGAGTCACTTGGCCAACGACCGGATACAAAAACCACAACAACAAGCTATTCATCAAAAATATCCTCATGCAGCCAAATCAGTGGCAACCAAGGGAGGTGGATCAGGGTCATCTTTTTTGCCCCATGCATCAGTGGGGCTAGGGGTTGAGTCTGGCATAGACCACCCATCTTCAGGAACTCTTTCAATTTCTCCTTTCTCCTTCTTGGGAGGCAAGATCACCAAGGCCATACAAGGAAACTTGGAGGTGGTGGCAGAGGGCCACCCATAATCATCAGTAGGAGGACCAAAGGCCACAGGAGCATCAGAGGGCCAACCCGAGATGGAGACATTCCATGGTAGGGAAGCCAAGTGATGGTGCCAAAGAACATCTCTCCCACCTGAGGGCCGGTGGGGAGGCGGGGACCGTGGGGTCTGAGAGTAGTGGGTAGAGGAGCTATGATCGTGCCGACAATCATGGGGCAGAGTATGATCGGCAGAGATAGAGTACAGTAGTACTCGGGCAATCACACAACTGGCATTACCCTAGTGTTGAAGGAGTTCCTGAATGTGGGCCACCTCAAGGGCCACCTTGTCATCTTGAACCTGAATCTGCATTAAAATATTATTACAAAGGCAAGTTTTAGCATAAAGCAAAACATTAATACCCAAGCAGCTGTGAGAAAAAATAGCATCATTTCTATCCTTCCAAAGAGTGAAAATGGTCTCTAATCTAAAAGCATGCCATATGTGGGACAATTTAAAGGGGATTCTAGGTGAATCACCCAAAAGAGCCATGTGCCACAAAAATGGCTCTGGCCAAAAACGCCAAAAAAATTCATGAATCCAGCTCCAATACTGTTGAGCTCTTCTACAAAACCAAAAGATGTACATAAAAGTTTCTAGGTGACCACAAAAAGGGCATCGAGGGTCAGGCACTCCCAAATTCTTGAGTATGGAACCCAAAGGAAGACCTTGAAAGAGAAAACACCAAGAAAAGTGAGCAATCTTAGGCTCGGTGATGGTGGACCAAACAACCAAAAACCTGAATCTCTAGGCAGTGTGGGAAGACTACAAGTGCCACCACTGGTTGAGAGTATGAGCCATAGGCAAATGATGAACCAACTAGAGATAACCCATTTTGGGTTTGTAGTTGGTAAAAGGAGTCCAAGGAAACCATTTCCAGTCTTTCCACCAAGGTCTAACAGACCAAATACTGAGCTTATGAAGCAAATTTGAGGGAAGGGCCAAAACCAAAAGGTCACAAGTCTGCCGATCTGGTCGAGATAGGAAAAACTAGACTTGGAGGTCCTCCCAAGACCAGAGGCTCATAATAGATCTGGAAAAAAGATCCCTAGGGGTACAAATGTCATACTTGTGAAAGTGCAGAGCACTGATACCTTGAATTTTGGCAAAAGGTAACCCTTGCCCCTGGAAAAGAGTGGACCACCAGAGGTTGTACTAATTCATGAAAAATCCATCCCAAAAGCCATCGCCGACCCACCATAGCCAATGCTTGATAGCTTCCCAAGAATGTGAGATACTTTTAACCACAAAATAATCCTAAATAAATGCAATGTTGAAGAAGAATTTTCTAGGCTTTGTCTCCAAATAAGGCTCTGATAACCCATTTAGCACATAAGTCTAGCCCTTGGTTCTAGGTGGAAATAAGGCCGAGTCCTCTAGATTCCTTAGGGAGACAACAGTACTCCCAAGCAATCCTATGAAAACCATGATGGTTAGCCTCTGAGGCCCAAAGAAAGGCCTACAAAAGTCTTTCCAACTTCATGTAAGAGGCCTTTGAAGGAGCCCAACATGAAGAATAGTAAACATGGGTGGTGGCCAACACTTTGGAATAGACTTGGAATTTTCCAGCCAAAGAGAGAGGCTTGGTGTTCTAGTAGGCAATTTTTTTTCTCGATTCTGTCTAAGATCGCCTACTCAAGATCTGAAGGTGAAGCTTGGAAGGTGAAAGGAATGCCTGAAATTTTTTTTGCCATGCTGAAGCCTTTTCCATTCATACTAAAGGATCCAAGGTGGAGCAAGAAGAAATGACTATCTGTAACATTGTGTCTTGTGCCATTGAATGGTCAAACCAGAAGCCAAGCAAAAAGTGTTAAGACATTAAAGAGAAGACTACACATTATCTTCATCCTCAATGAGAGTGAGAAAGGAATCATTGACGAAGTGGTCATTGACAAGCTGGGAAGGTGACTTGGGTAGGGAGATAACATAGACATGCCCAACAACGATAGCATTAGCAAGTAAGTAACCAAACCCTTCAACTGCAAGAACATATATTGCATGAGCCATAGGGCACCCCTATCGAATGGATCTGAAAAGGTCAAAAGACTCAAATTGTTGACCATTAATGGTAATGTAAGTCAAGGCATCCCCAAAAAGCATCTGCATAGATTAGATGAATTGGGGACCAAAGCCTAAGGCTTTGAGCAAAGCCAAGATAAAAGGCCATTCAATGCAATCATATGCTTTAGCAAAGTCAATCTTAAGAAATATTTCCCATTGTTGAGAGTGTCTAGCCCAATCCATACCTTCCCAAACAACAATAATATTGTCTAGAATAAACCTTGATTTAATAAATCCAGTCTGTTCTGAGCGAACAATAAGAAGAAGGAGATGTCAAATCTTAAGGGCCAAAGCTTTGGAAATGATTTTATAAGAGACATTAAGCAAGGTGATATGCCACCAATTGCAAATGTCCTCTGGGTCCCTAGCCTTAGGGATAAACTCGATGTTACCCTGATTAATCATTTTTTCCAAAGATCGGGAATGAAAAGCTTCCAAATAGACCTTATGCGGGTTAGGACCAACACAAGGCCAAAGAGATTTGTAGAATTCATAGGGGAAGCCATCACAAACCGGGGATTTGTCTTCCACCATAGAAAAATTAGCTTCTTTGAGAACATGAATGGTCAGTAAGAGATCACAGAAGGCTTGTTGTGAGTCAGAGAGTCATTTGGGAACAACAGCTAAGCAATCTTGTAAGGCTTGGGTTTTGGCCAGAAAATCTTCCTGCGCTATGAACAACTTCTCATAATGACAGAAAAAGGCTTGTTATATGTCAGGTAGCTCGATGAGAAGAGCCTATCCCTCTTTTATTTTTTTAATCCCAGCAGAGGTGTGGTAGGCACATAGAGCTAGGAAGAACTCCTTAGAATCTCTATCACCCAGCTTAGGCCAGTGTAATCTAGCTTTGATTTGACCTCCTTTGGAAGAGTGCCTATCAGCAACTTGCTTTTGATGTCAGAGCT
Source organism: Cryptomeria japonica (assembly GCF_030272615.1). Lineage (NCBI taxonomy): Eukaryota > Viridiplantae > Streptophyta > Pinopsida > Cupressales > Cupressaceae > Cryptomeria > Cryptomeria japonica. The sequence goes on along the minus strand of NC_081405.1, from coordinate 214,974,193 downwards.
GGGATAAATGGAGTTGAAGGGTAGAATCAAAGGGATTCAAATCCAAAGCTTCTATGGTGGTACATAGAGATTTGCTAGTCACATCATATGACTGCCTATGGTAGATGGCAAGTTGCCTACCATAAATGCAAAGAAACTTCATAGAAAATGAAATGGCATAATGCTACCACTCAATCCAATGAGTGTGATGACGGGGCCTTGGCTCAAGATTCCACACTCTTTGAATGTGGGCCATCATGGACTGATGGTGCAGAAGAGACATGTTGAGGTAGAATTGCATTTTGGAAGGATGTTGCATAGCTGTCCACCATTCAATGCTAAAATTTATGGGGAAGTGGTCTAACAGTGTCACATCAACAAGAGGAGTGACGGGCATATCAAGATCTTCAGAAAAAGAGAAAAAAGATTGCATAGTTATCATAGCATGATCAAGCCTTTTAAGAATTCTATCAGAGCCAGCTCTGAAATTAGACCAAGTGTGCCAGATCCCACCAGGATGGTGATGGTTGGTGTTGGGGTCAAAAAGACCCAATTTATTGTGCATATAATACTGGGCTTCCTGCTCTCCAGCTATCCAGTGGAAAGGTAAAAAACCATCTTTATAAGAAGCCACCTCAACCATATTAAAGTCCCCACACATGACCCAAGTGGCAGGAGGAGGATTATCTACAATCCAATGCCAAAGGTATGATCTTTTGACTAAATCATTGGGAGCATAAACATTAAAAATCCCAATGGAATGATTATCAATAGAAAGCAAAACCTAGACGACATGCTACATGGGATCAACCCCATGAGAAATAACTACTAAGCACCACCAAGGTGAAAGGAGAGTGACAACTCCCCCTCAATCAGCTTCATGCTGGGATGAAAAAAGAAGGATATCTAGCCAAATAACATGACATGCAACATTAAGCATGAAACCTGCAGTTTTAACTTCCTGGAGGCAAAGAACATCCAGACCTACAATACGTTGATGGACATCTCAAATAGAATACTTTCTGGCAAGGTTTGTGAGACCTCGAACATTCCATGAGATGTAATTCATGACAAAATGAGCATATCATTTTTGTCCCCAAGAGAGGAGAAACTTGTGTAAAAAATCTTGTTCACCACTGGAGATGACTCACCATTTTTTTAAACCGTCATCTATAGTCTCTTCATGCCTTGAGGGGTTACGAGAGTGGCGTAGAGAGTGTGGAGCATAAATCGTAGACACAGCCTAAGGAGTGTACACCCAAGGAGGGAAAGAAGCACCCTTAGAAGAAGCATTCCCCTATTGAGTAGGGTTTGAAACCAGACTGGGAGCTGTCTAGCAAGATGGAGACTGCATAGGAGGATCCATTGTCAGTTGAGAACTAGAACCAACAGGTTCTTTTGGGCCAAAACCGCAAGGGTTTTTCCTTTACAAACCACCGTGGTCCATTCATCCTTCTTGGTTCCCTCCATTGGTCGAGAGCTAGATTCCTTAGCAAGGGGTTTTAATTTTAGAGTTGCCAAGGGACAATCCCTGATCTTGTGATCCGCCAATTGGCATCAATAACAAGTGTTGGGTAGGTTCAGATAAAGCACCTTATGGGTGAAGGTGGTACCACCCACTTGAATATCAATAGTTTCTTTCAGGTCACAAGAAAGGTCAACCTCAACACATACCCTCTTTTGAGGGAGAGCATTAAAAAAATGGTCTGGCTTGAAGCAAACAACTTTGCCAATAGACTAAGCAATTCTTTGCATGAAGGGCCAACAAGGCAAAGGAAGACCAAGGAACTCAACCCAGACTGGAACTAGCCATTTTTTGTCATTTGAAATAGAAAAATCGCAAGACCAACATTGGAAGACTAGAAGGGACGATCTAATAGTCCATGAACCATGAGAGAGAATAACCTCAACATGGGAAGGGCTTGACATGGGAAGGGTTTGAAAAGAAAAACAAAAAGAAACCTTTCATGAGACTTTGGACACCATCAAGCCTGACTCCATGAGGAGACCAAGCTTTGGCAACCTAGTCCTAAAGCATGCTTTTAGGAGGGATCCTACCCACAAAATATCCTATCAAAGTACATTTTTCAAGATAGTCACAGGCATTGTCAAAGTCCTAAACAAGAAGTACAACATCTGGCCAGGGCATACCTAATGAAACACTTTCAGGACAAACATGCAAGGGAATTTACTTGGAGGTGCCATGAGGTTCCATTGTAGAAACTCCAACACCAGAAAGAACTACTGGGCTAAAGTTGGTCAGAGCTATAATAAACATAAAAGATCCCGTAGTAAATGCAGTTTGAAACAAACAGGATGAAATACGCAACCTCAAACCCTAACAGAGCCAAAAAGCCATTCCCCGAAACAAGCATTTTGTTGATGAATTGCATAAGTGGTTTTGGTGCATCTTTTGATAGAGATTTAAGATGCTGATGGTGATCATGTCTGAGACTTGGTAGATGGAGATCATTGCTTTAGTGTGTGGACCTATATTGGGTCCTGGTTGATCTATGTTATGGACCGACTTAATGTAACATGTGGATTGGACCTCTCAATGTGTTTCCAGGATGTCTTATGAGTTGGATATTGCTTGTTTAGTCTAAGGCTAGCATGTTTTGTAATTATGTAATTGGTTTATTATCTGCTGGGTGACCTAATTGTTTATCATCGAGATTTTGTATATATATGATGTAAGAGCTCATTGTAGATCATCATGGTATATGGTCAAGGAATTAGATATGGATATGTAATGTGCAAATAATGTAATATCATTCAAGCATAGGATTTGGTCGATCACTGGAGATCAGATTGGGTTTATGTAAGAGGATTTAGTCCTTTGATATAGAGCTTAACTGTAAATGTACTCAGGCATATGAGATGCTCTCTTTGTACTTCATTCACTTTTCCAAATTGTAGTTTGGATTTCTATGTAGTCAATAAGACTCCTTTTGTGATGGGCAGTGTGCTCTAGGTTGTTAGCCTTCCTGCAAGTGTAGGTCCCTCAATTGTAATTCACATACTTATTGGAGAAGTATTATTTGACCGTGGGTAGGCTTCCCACCATGGTTTTTCCCTTTACCAAGTTTTCGATGTATAAATCCTTATGTCATGTGGATGGTTTTTATTCTCTTATTATTTATGCTTAATTGTTTTTATTTCTATTTCAGTATTTGGTTTAAGAATTCCAATATTAATTTTTTGGGTTCCAGTATTAAAGTTTAATTGCTAAATGTTTTGGTAATCTGTGACAACTGGTTCACCCCCCCTCTCACTTGTCTTATGGTTATCTGAACTGTCTAACAATTGGTATCAGATATTTGGTCCTCTCTACAGAAAGCTTAACCACTTGAGGAATATCCTATGTTGACTAACAGTTCAAGTTCATCTAGCTCAGCTAGAGCTATCTTTCGGAGAGGTATTCCCAGGCTTGATGGAACAAATTACACAATATGAAAGATTCATATGGAGACTCATATGAGATGTCTTGGGAAGGAGATTTGGGAGATCACATAGAATGGTGTTACACCTCATAATTTGGCATCTAGCAATCCTCCTATGGCAAACCTGGATAAGGAGCTTGAGAATGATTGTAGTGCAAGAGAAGGCCTCTTGTGTACACTTTTTGATTAGAAAATAATGGGATTAAGTAACAAATCGTCTACAAAGGCTATATGGGATAAGTTGGAGACTCTTAATGAAGGTGACCCTACTGTGAATATTTCTAAACTTGATGGTTACTAGGTGAGATGTGAAAACATGAAGATGAAAGAAGATGAAAGGATTACTGCATTCATGGAAAGGGTAAATGAGATTGTTATGGGAATTCAATATTGTGGTAGAACTCTCAGTGAAGATGAAATTATTTCTAAAGTTCTAAGAGCGCTACCACATCTAACAAGATGATGGATACTACAATAATTAATTGAGAATAATGGATAATACATATGTTAATAGATATACCTTGGTTGGAAAATTATCTGCTTTTGAACTTGAAGAATTTGAATCTTCTAGATCTGTAAAGTTTGAACCTGCTTTTCATGCATTTGCATGAGCAACTGGTAAACAATTCTAGAAAGCTTTATATGAAATTGAATTGGATGATATGAAGAGAGAAGATGATGAGTTTGAGTAACTTGAAGCACTATTTTCTAGAAGAGTACCTAAAGGATTGGTAGGAAGTAAGTATGAAGGAAAAGCACCTTTTAAATATTTTGCATGTAATAAGATTGGTTATTTTGCATCTAGATGTCCTAAAAGGAAATCAAGATTTGAAAAAATAGTTAGAAGATCATTTAAGCCTAACCCTAGATATTAGAACAACTATAGGTATAGGAAAAACATAGACAAATCATGCTACATAGTGGATGAGGAAGGTATTACTAAATCTGATGATGAACTGGCAAAAGATTCTACTAGTGGTTTTGGCAATGGAAAGGAATGGGTGGTCTTGGCTATCAAGGAAGATGTTCCAGCATTGGAAGAGAATGTACCCAAAGAGAAGGCTCTTGCTGCTAAAATAGAACACAAGGATGAATGGGTAATTGACACTGGTTGTTCATATCATATGACTTGAGATAAAGGGAATTTTCTATCTTTGCAATAATTTCATGGTGATCTGGTTAGATTTGGAGATGACAAGCATGTATGATCAAAGGAAAAGGAACTATATCACTAGATGGTAAGACCAATACTGATAATTTTTATTATGTTGAAGGTTTAAGGCATAATCTTTTGAGTGCAAGATAACTGGTAGATAAGGGATTTCAATTACAATTCAAGGATGGAAAATGCAAAACCATTAACAGATTTGGTTTGGAGATTGCAACTGGTACACAAACAAAAGGTAATATATTTCATTTGAATTCTAGTGAGAATAAATTTTTGATTGCACAAAATGATGAGAGTTGGTTGTGGCATAAGAGGTCGTGTCATGTAAATTTTGATTGCATTGTGAAGATTAGTTCAACTAAGGCAGTTATAGATATACCTAATATTTTGAAGCCCTATAATCTGGTATGTAAAGAATATCAAATGGGTAAACACATCAAAACCTCTTTCAGAAGTATACAAGATAAATCTAATGATGTTCTTGATCTTATTCATATTGATTTGTGAGGCCTTGCTAGAGTTAAAAGTTTTCAAGGTGGTAGATATTTCATGCTAATCATTGATGATTATTCTAGAATAATGCGTGTTACTTTTCTAAGGGAGCACACTAAGGCATTTGAAAAGTTTAAAATCTTTAAGGATAAAGTGGAAACTGAGATAGGATTGAAGATTAAATGTTTTAGGTCAGATCATGGTGGAAAATTCACATCCGATGAGTTTAATAATTTTTGTGAGAAGCATGGTATAAGGAGACAATTTTCTGCTCCCTAGATACCTAAGTAGAATGGAGTCATGAAAAGGAATAATAAAACTATCTTGGATGCTTCTAGAACAATGATGATGGAAGCTAGTCTACCTCATATCTACTAGAGAGAAGAAATGAACACAATAGTTTATACATTCAATACAGTACATATAAAAGGAGAAACCATTAAGACACCTAATGAGTTATGGTTTTGCAATACACCTACAGTTAAGTATTTTAGAATCTTTATTAGTCAATGCTATATTAGGAGAGATGATATCATTAGAGAATTTGATCCTAGATGTGATGAAGGCATATTTATTAGTTATTCTAATGAAAGAAAGGCATATAGATGTTATAATGAGAGATTGCAGAGAATTGTGGTGAGTGCTAATTTCAAGGTGGACGAGCTAAATAGAGGTCAAATAAGAGTTTATGAGAAGGACCCAGTGGTATAAATGATTATATCTGAACTGCTAGCACCTTTACCAGAATAGAGTGTTGAACCATTTAATCTGATAGTATCAAAAATTTCTATAGTAACTGAAGAACCGGGAAGAGGAACAAAGAGTCAGAAGACTCTTAGGTATGTGAGATTGAATCATTCAAAAGATAAGATAATTGGGGATAAGAACAATGGAGTAATGACAAGAAGAAGAATTGCAACTAATGAGGTATGTTTAATTTCTCAAGTTGAACTAGTATCATTAATTGAAGCATGTAAAGATGAATATTGGTTGAAAGCTATGGAAGAAGAATTAGATAAGATTGAGAAGAATAAGACATGGACTTTAGCTCCCCAACCTAAAAAAAATGAATGTTATTGGAACTAAAAGGTATTTTAGAAATAATTGAATGAGGATGGTAAAGTGGTAAGGAAAAAGGCTAGATTGGTTTGTAAAGGATATTCTCAAAAGGAAGGAACTGATTATGGAGAGACTTTTGCACTTGTATCTAGGATTGAAGCTGTAAGATTTTTTCTTTCCTATGGTACCCATAAAAACTACAAGGTTTATTAGATGGATGTTAAGTGTGCATTTTTTAATGGGGATCTTGATGAGGAATTTTATATTGAGCAACCTGATGTTTTTTCACTAACAGATGATACAAACATGATTTGCAGGTTAAGGAAAGCTTTATATAGATTGAAACAAGCACCTAGAGCTTGGTATGCAAGATTGGATAAATATCTTTTTAAGCTTGGTTTTACTAAGGGTAATGCTAACAATAAATTATATTATAAGATCACTAATGATGATATACTAATTATTGAAGTATTTGTTGATGACATGATTTTTGGAGGTGAAGATAAGTTGTGCATGCAATTTTCTAAAAATATGGAGAAGGAATTTGAAATGTCTATGATTGGGGAAATGAAATTTTTCTTAGGTTTACAGATTACTCAGACTCACAAAGGTATTTTCATCTATCAAAATAAGTATGCTAAGGAATTGTTGAAGAAATTTGGTATGGGAGATTCTAAACCAGTAAGTACTCCTATGGTTACAAGTGAGAAATTGACAAGGAAATATGTTTCTGCACCAATAAATCCTACAAGATACAAATCTATGATTGGAGGTATGCTTTATTTAACTCAAACTAGGCCTAAGATAATGAATGTTGTTTGTTATGCATCTAGATTTTAGAGTGATCCTTGAGAAAATCATGAGAGTGGAGTGAAAATAATTATTAGATACTTGCAAGGTACATCAGGATATAGTTTTTGGTACCCTAAGGATGATGACTTTACTTTATGTGCATATACAAATGTTGATTGGGATAGATATGTTGATGATCGGAAAACTACTTCTGGTGGAGCTTTCTTTCTTGGAAAGAAGTTGGTTTCATGGATCAACAAGAAACAATCATGGAAATTTTTATCTACTGCTGAAGCTAAGTATGTTGTTGATGCTACTAACTGTACACAAGTTTTATGGATGAAGCAAATGTTGAAGGATATCAAAGTGCATTGCACTGGACTGGTAGTTATTGACTATGATAACTCTGCTACTATTGACATATCAAAGAATTTGGTATTTCACTCTAAGACAAAGAAAATATTTATCAAGTATAACTATTTGAAGAAGAAGGTGGAAGAAAATGAAGTTAGATTGGTTTATGTGAACACTAAAGAGCAGATTGGAGATATTTTCACTAAACCTTTGCCTAAAGAACTATTTGAGTACTTGAGAGACATGTTAGGGGTTTCTAACCCTTTGGTAGAGAACTGATTGATGGTTTTTGGCATCAGTCCTATATGCATTATCAAAGATATTTTTCATCTTGGCACTGATGTGTGGATACTACTACTCATAGGGAGTAGTTACATTTGTGATTTAGTCATTTATGTTTTTTCTTTGATATTTTTGTTAGATTTCTCACATTGATGTCGATGGGGGAGAGATATGATGCGAAAAAGAAAAACTTAAGGAGTTGTATACATTAAGGGGAGAGATATTTGTGTAATTCAGAGCTTTACCGAGATATCATTCATAGGGAGAGTTTGGTATTTGTTTTCAAATTTCATTTCTATATATTTATGTGGGAGGTTGTTGGCTATCTTCCATTGGGGGAGACTTTTTTGGCATTTATTGGTACTTAGATGTTTTTCACATCTAGTGTTTTCATCAATGCTAAAGGGGGAAATTGTTGGCCATTGGGAGTAATTAATTATGAATTGTATTGATGTTTTGCCATTGATGTCAACACTAGCTATTTTGGATTCTTTACTGACACCCTTTTGGTCCTGGTAGGTTGAGTGGTTTCTGGTTCATTTGGATCCAACATGATCCGATATGCTTTGGTATGCTTTGGTTCTAGTCTTGTGATTGGATTATATCTCGCTTGCTTGGAAGCTTGGCTTGTGGTTCTGGTGAGGGTTTCACTGGAAGAGCTTTTGATGAATATCTTTGATGAATTACATAAGTGGTGTTGGTGCAACTTCTGATAGATATTTTGGATGCTGATGGTGATCATGTTTGAGACTTGGCAGATGGAGATCATTCCTTTAGCGTGTGGACTTATATTGGGTCCTGATTGATCTAGGTTATGGACCGGCTTAATGTAACGTGTGGATTGGACCTCTCGATGTGTTTCTCGGATGTCTTATAAGTTGGATATTGCTTATTTGGTCTAATACTAACATGTTTTATAATTATATAGTTGGTTTACTATCTAGTGGCCGACTAGATTGTTTATGGTCAAGGGTTTGTATATATATGGTGTAAGATCTCATTGTAGATCATCATGGTATATGGTCAAGGAATGGGATATGGATATGTAATGTACGAATAATGTAATATCACTCAAGTGAGGATTTGGTCAATCATGGGAAATCAAATTGGGTTTATGTAAGAGGATTTAGTCCTCTGGTATAGAGCTTAACTAGAACTGTACTCAGGCATAGGAGATGCTATATTTGCAATTGATTAATTTTTCTAGATTATAGTCTAGATTTTTATGTAGTCAGTGAGAATCCTTTTGTGATGAGAAGTGAGCTCTACATCCTGCAAGTACAAGCCCCTCAATACTAATTCACATACTTAATACATAATTAGTATCTAACTATGAGTAGGCTTCCCACCGTGGTTTTTCCCTTTACCATTTTTTCCATGTATAAATCTTGGTGTCATGTGGATATTTTTTGTTCTCTGATTATTGTTTATGCTCAATTGGTTTTACTACTATTCCAGTATTTGGTTTAAGCATTATGGTAATAGTATTTTGGGTTTGGGTATTAAAGTTTAATTGCTAAATGTTTTGGTAGTCTATGACAATTGATTCACCCCCCCCCTCTCACTTGTCTTCTAGTTATTTGAATTGTCTAACATGCCTCCCCCCAAGGCCAAATCTTTACTTATCGGATGAGGATTATACACCAGATTTAGGTACATATCCGCTATCTACCTTAGATTCATATTTCTTCACCCATAACTTCTTATGTTGATCTCTAATCTCATCAAAATTTGCTTTTCCCTATTCATCTAATTTGTTCTTGTCTACCAAAGTAGTGTTCTTGCTTCTACAGTACTTTGCAATGTGACCAGTTTTGTTGCATGCTTTGCAAATTAAATTATTTTGCATAGGTATGAAGCTCATCTGATTTGGTCTTCTCTTGCATTGATTAGAAATATGTTTAAAAATTCCACAAGCATAGAATCTCTTGTTTTCAAAGTTATACATTACTGCTATACACATATTTGACTTGTGTCCAAAATTATTTCATATGAAGCACTGACCAGTAAAGATATGGACATTACTCATGTTCACTCCATTATTCATCCTACTTCTGCACTAACTTGCCATATGACCAAATTTATTTCATGTAAATCATCTACCATTGAATTTATGAGCATTAGGTTGTCCTACCAGAGGATTCTTTCTTTTTTGTTGATCAGGTTTTGCATTGCCTTGTCCAGATCTAGAGGATTCACCTTTCTCAAATCCAAGTCCTTGTATTTCCTTACCATGTCTCTAACTTTTGAGCATCTCATCAAGCCTTCTTGAGATGGCTTTGAATTTGTCTTTGTATTCATTGGTAGTATCACGTTCATCTCTCAAGGTAGCAATATGTCTTTCAAGTTATTGACCATCATTCCTTGATTATGTCAACTCAAGCTTCAACTAATCATTCTCATAGGTAAGCCTAAAGCATTCATCAACTCTTTCCTTCAATGATTGTGCTAGATTCTCTTCATTCTTCTTTCGGTCCTCAATCTCCTTAGTAAGCCTCATCATAATGGATTGCATCCCATTCTTCAAAGAAACATTCTCTCTCTCAAGCTTGTTAACTTCATCAACTTTATCCTAGTATTCAATGATCTTATCTTCTTTATCCTTCAACTTTTCCATCAATTCCTTCCTCGTTTCTCTATAGATGCGTGGTTGATCATTCAGGTCATTAATGAAACCATCAAAAAAATTCAGGTTCTTCTTCAATGTACAGGTCTCATTTCTAGCTACATGAAGATCCTCAAGTGCCACACTAAGTTGTCTTTGAAAACGAGAATCCATTGAATCAATCTCCCAGATCTTCCTCAAGTGGTTAAGATTCTTTAGAGGAACTAGGATTTGCAACCAATTGTTAGAATTAGAGATCACTAAGAGGGGGGGTGAATCAGTGATCTACAGGAAATCAAATTCACAAACTTATTCTTTATCCATCAGTTAGCAATGTGTAACAGTAAAGAACATAAACAAGAAATAAATAAACCATAGATCCACAACAGTAGAGTTTTTATGTGGAAACCTGGAAAGGGAAAAACCACACTGGGACTGGAACCCACAATATTCATATACTATGGCCACAAGCACATAAATATTACATAGATGGGGAATGTACTTGCATTCAGGCTCACTTCTTAGAGCTCGCTACTCAATTACATTGACCCAGAAGGATACAACCTTCAGGGAAGTTACACTAACTTACAATTAAATTACATTTAAGAAATACAGTGAAATGAACTCTGAAGTAGCATTTGACAATGCATGAATGAGTTCTAGTTAAGCACTAAGTCTCTAATTGTACTCACTCTATAAATAGTCAGTTTCTACCTCAATCAGCTACCAGATTATCTCTGAATTAAATGTGCATGTGAAACTACACTCAATTACACCAAAACTAACCACCACAACCAAAAATATACCAAAAAAAAATCCCCAATTCAATCTAATATATTTGGTCTTATCAAAAGTAATCTCCTCCAAATAGGCTTCATGAAGTGTAACATATAGTCACATGTCAGCTTCAATCTCTAACAAAACATACAACCAAACCAAAAGAGTATAATCACACACTTCCTAAGGATCTTACCATTCACCGAGATCACAAAATCAATCACCAAGATCACTGCAATCATCAGAAACAATTTTGGACCTAAACATTACTAAGATAGCCCTGATCTACCGGTTAATTGCCTACCAGTTAACTCCTTCCTCTAGATAAGAGAATTCACGACCACCAGATCAAATCCGCAAGAAGAGTTTCCATCAATGACAACCCTAAACCATGAATCAAGTATTGGAAATCACCAAATGATTGTCAATTGCAAACAGACACTACACACAATCCATCACAAAAACTTTCCACACACCCACTGATATCTAAAATGATCATATCCATCGGTCTTATATATCTGCAACATGAAATTAGTCCTTCTACATGTTGGCTTCAAGAACACTATACAAATTGTTGGAAGATTTTAAAATTAATCTTTATCTGTCCTCTTCTTATGTGTTGGAGTTGAGGGTTTTGCTAGTATTTTAGATATGTTGATATGGTTTTGTCATTGATGTCAACACTTGTCAACACTTGATGACACTTAGAGATATTTGGTTATGTTCACCGGCATGTTCAGTGACTTATGCATAGTCACTGGTATCTGGTTCACCAATGGGATTATATTATTCACCGACACTTAGGATGATCTGTTATCATTTGGAGATTACTTGGTTATGTCAAAGACATCGTTTGGACACTTGGTCTAATTAGGTTTTCATATTTATTGTTACCAGAAAATAGGTCCAGGATATACATCGGCAAGCATATCTATTCTAGATCAGCATGACACATCATGAAGATGATTTATTATTATTGTAAATGTATTGATCCAACATCATGCATTTCATATTGATTCATTTGTAATTAATTTTATTGTAATATCTTTTAGTGAGCTGACCTACACATTTGGTCTTAGGTTTTGGTATAAATGTAAGATCTCATTTGTGAGATTGGAATAAGATAGTGGAAAAGGATTGTAATAAGGTATATGCGAATATAAGAAGAGCTATACATGCAGACATCATTCAATATTGAAGGAAGGCTTGAAGAAGCCAAATCAGAGCTTAACCAGTACTGAATCTAGCATATGAAGATGCTATTTTGAGCAATACATTATCATTGGATTTAACCATCCAATTGTAGTCGGTGTGACTCCCATTTTGTGATTGAGCAGTGAGCTCTAGGAAGTTGGCCTTTTTGCATGTGCAGACTCCATATTGTACACACACACTATCTATAGTAGTATCATCTGATTGTGGGTAAGGTTTCCCATTGTGGTTTTTCCCCTTATAGGGTTTCCACATACAAATAACTGTGTTATGTGTTGTGTATGCTATTTGTCTTTCTGTTTCATGCATTAAACTTTACCGGTACTGCAATTAACTGTTAAACTGTCTACCGGCATGAAAGTTTGGTTTACCGATATTAAGCATTAAGTTTGGTTAAGTTAGTTTTGATTTATATTTTTTGGACAACTGATTCACCCCCCTCACCCTCTCAGTTGCCTCTGAGACCTAAAAATTGGTATCAAAGCATAGTCCTCTTTTTTATGGAAGTTTAACAGCTTGAGGAGATCTAATGTCTACTAACTATTTCAGGAAGGACAGTTTGAAGTTTGATGGTACCAGCTATGGTATATGGAAGATTAGGATGGAGACACATCTGAATTGCATTGGAAAGGACATATGGGATGTTACAAAGAATGGCTATGTTGTTCCTACTCAAGGTCAACCTATTCCACCAACCTTTGCTAAAGATGAGGAAAATGATTGCAAAGCAAGAGAAACACTTTTGAGTGTATTGTCTGATCAACAAATCATGGGATTATCAGATAGATCTACTGCTAAAGCTATTTGGGATAAGTTGGAAACATTGAATGAAGGTGATACCACAGTCAAAATTACAAAACTTGAATGCTTCCAGGTCAGCTATGAAAATATGAAAATGCAAGAAGGTGAAAGGATTTCTGCTTTTATGGAAAGAGGAAATGAAATTGTTTTTGGTATACAATGTTGTGTAGGAACCTTAAGTGAAGATGAAATTGTTTCTAAAGTTTTAAAAGATTTGCCCCCGCCATACAAAATGAAATTAACTGCTACTAATGAATTGAGAACAATGCCTAATGCATCAGTATCTAGAGACACTTTGGTTGGAAAACTTTCAACTTTTCAACTTGAGGAATTTGGTTCGGTTGCTACTATTAAGATAGATTTATCTTTCAAAGAAACATCATCATCATCATCTAAGAAATCTGATTGGAAAGCCTTTTATGCAAGAGAACTTGAAGAAATTCGAAAGGAGAATGAATAACTGGAAGAACTTGAAGCACTATTTGCAAGGAAAATGCCTAAAGGTCTAGTTGGAAGTAAGTATGAAGGTAAAGCACCATTTAAATGTTCTAACTACAATAAGATTGGTCATATGGCTTCTAGGTGTCCTGATAGACATGCAAGATTAAAAGAAGAAGCTAAAAGAACATACAAGCCTAACCTTGAATATCAAAGGTACATATTTAACAAGAATAGAGACAAATCATGTTACTATGCCGATGAAGGAGTTACTGATGATTCTGATGAGGAAACGACTGACAACGGATGGGATTTTGTTGCAATAACAAAAGATCAGCTGACACCTACTATTCAACTGGTAGAGAAATCCCTAGCAGCTAAAATTGAAGATAAGGATGAATGGATTATTGATTCTGGATGTTCACATCATATGACTGGTGATAAGAGTAAATTCTTAAACTTTTAGGAATACAATGGAGGTCTAGTAAGATTTGGAGATGACAAATCTTGTTTGATTAGAGGAAAAGGCACTATATCTTTTGATGGTAAGCATATTACTAATAATGTTTACTATGTTGAAGGTTTGAAGCATAATCTTTTGAGTGTTGGTGAATTAGTTGAAAAGGGATTTCAGTTACAATTAAAGAATGGTAAATGCAAAATCATGAATAAAACTGGTTTAGAAATTGCAACCGTTAATTAGACTAGAGGTAATATCTTTCATTTGAATAACAATGAGAAGACATGATTGATTGCACATATTGATGAAATTTGGTTATGGCATAAGAGACTGTGTCATGTAAATTTTGATTTCATTGTGAAAAATAGTACAACTAAGGTAGTAAGAGATTCACCTAAGATTGTTAAGCCTCACAATCCGGTATGTAAGGAATGTCAATTTAGAAAACAAGTTAGAGCAACTTGTAAGAGTATACCAGAAAAAGCCAATAATGTTCTTGACTTAATTCATACTGATTTATGTGGTCGAGAAAGAACTAGAAGTTTACAAGGAGATAGATATTTTATGCTAATCATTGATAAATATTCTAGAATGTGTTGGGTTACTTTTCTCAAGGAGAAATCAGAAGCTTTTGGGAAGTTCAAACTATTCAAGGTGATGGTAGAGAATGAAACTAGTAAGAAAATCAAATGTTTGAGATCAGATCAAGGAGGTGAATTCACATCTAAGGAATTTAATACGTTCTGTGAAGTGAATGGAATTAAAAGACAGTTATCAACACTTCAGACACCCCAATAGAATGGAGTTGTGGAAAGGAAGAGCAAAACTATTTTGGATGCAGCTAGAAGCATGATATCAAAAACAAATCTACCTCATTTGTATTTGAGAGGAGCAGTCAATACAATTGTTTATACATTCAATAGAGTTCACATCAAAGGAGAAACCGATAAGACCCCTCATGAACTATGGTTTGGTAATACTCCTAATATTAAATATTTCAGAATATTTGGAAGTAAATGCTATATTAGAAGAGATGGGTATATTGGCAAATTTGATCCTAGAAGTGATGAAGGAATATTTCTTGGTTATTCATCTAAGAGCAAGTTATATAGATGTTTTAATAAGAGATTGCAGAAAATCATTGAAAGTGCAAATGTGAAGATTGATGAATAGTTTAGAAGGTCTATAGACTCTGAACCAACAGTTGAGATAATAAAAAATGAACCTACTATGAGCACACTAGTACAAAATGTTGATCCAGTCACACCAACATCATTAGAGAATTCCACAGTGAATGAAGAGAAATAGCAAGTAAAAACACCCTGGTATGTAAGATTGAATCACTCTGAAAATTAGATAATTGGGAATAAATATCAAGGTGTTATGACTAGAGGAAGACTGGCAAATGAAGAAGTATGTCTTATTTCTCAAATTCAACCAACATCAGTTAATGAGGCATGTGAAGATAAATATTGGATTAAGGCTATGGAAGATGGATTGGAACAAATTGAAAATAATAACACATGGACATTAGTTCCCCGACCTAAAGACAAAAATGTAATTGGAACTAAATGGGTATTCAGAAATAATCTAAATGAAGATAGTAAGGTAATTAGAAACAAAGCAAGATTAGTGTGTAAGGGATATTCACAGAAAGAAGGAATTGGTTATAATGAAACCTTTGCACCGGTAGCTAGAATTGAGGTAGTGAGATTATTTTTAGCTTTTGTAGCACACAAGAACTATAAAGTATATCAAGTGGATGTTAAATGTGCATATCTAAATGGAGATATAGAAGAAGAAGTTTCCATTGAACAACCTGATGGATTTTCTTTGACAGATGACAAAGACATGGTTTGTAGGTTAAGGAAAGCTTTATATGGATTGAAGCAAGCTCCTAGAGCTTGGTATGCTAGATTGGACAAATATCTTTTGAAGATTGGTTTCACTAAAGGTAATGCTGATAGCAACTTATATTACAAAGTAACTAATGATGACATCTTGGTTATTGAAGTTTTTGTTTATGATATAATCTTTGGAGGAGAAGATGGATTGTGTAAAGAC
Organism: Cryptomeria japonica; assembly: GCF_030272615.1. Taxonomy (NCBI): domain Eukaryota; kingdom Viridiplantae; phylum Streptophyta; class Pinopsida; order Cupressales; family Cupressaceae; genus Cryptomeria; species Cryptomeria japonica. The sequence continues at coordinate 214,958,267 of NC_081405.1, read as the reverse complement.
TTTTCTAATAAGATGCAGGAAGAATCTGAAATGTCTATGATTGGAGAGATAAGATTCTTTTTAGGATTGCAGATCTCATAGACTGATAAAGGTATATTCATAAATCAATCAAAGTAATTGAAGGAATTACTTAAGAAATTTGGCATGGAAAACTCTAAACCGGTAAGCACACCTATGACTACAACTGATAAACTATCTTTGAAAGATGAATCAACACCTATTAATCCGACTAGGTACAAGTCTATGATAGGAGGTTTATTGTATTTGATAGAAACAAGACCTGATATTATGAATGCAGTATGTATTGTTTCAAGATTTTAGAGTAATCCTAAGGAAAATCATGAATCAGCAGTGAAAAGGATTTTTCGGTATCTACAAGGCACTACAAATCTTGGTTTATGGTATCCTAGAGATGAAAACTTTGACTTATGTGCATACACAGATGCAAATTGGGCAGGAGATGTAGATGACAGAAAAAGCACCACCAGCGGAGCATTCTTTCTTGGTAACAAATTAATCTCTTGGTTGAGCAAGAAACAAAGTTGCACATCTTTATCAACAGTAGAATCAGAATATGTTGCAATAGCAACTAAGTGTACACATGTATTATGGATTAAGAAAATGTTGAAGGACATAAAGGTAAAATGCAAGGAACCTATAATCATTTATTGTGATAATATGTTAGCAATTGATATATCAAAGAATCCGGTATTTCACTTAAAAACTAAACATGTTTCTATCAAATTCAATTTTCTGAAAGAGAATGTTGAAGCAAAAGAAGTAAAATTGGTTTATGTAAATACTAAAGAGCAGATTACAGATATTTTTACTAAACCTTTGCCTAAGGAAACTTTTGAATATCTAAGAGAGAAGCTTGGAGTTATACCCTCACTGGTATAAACTTAGACAGTTGATGATTGTCATCAATCGATAGAATTAACAGAGAAATGTTTTTCCGGCTTTGATGAGGAGAGCTTCTTCTCAGGGGGAGTAGTTGGATAAATTGATAAGTTGGTATTTTCTGATAAGTTCTTTGAACTGATTGTATTTGGTTTTGTATTTCTTTGGCATTTGATGTCAAAGGGGGAGAGATATCTATGAAAAACACATTATCTTTTGGGGAGAAATTATTCATTGGGGGGGAGATTGTTACTCTCTATATTTGTATTTTGATGATATCTTTCAGAGATTGTTCGTTTTTGGTTTTTGGCATTTCTACTTTGGCACTTAGATGGTTTTTCCATCTTATGTTTTCATCAATGCCAAAGGGGGAGATTGTTGGTATTTTGGATATGTTGATATGGTTTTATCATTGATGTCAACACTTGTCAACACTTGAGAACACTTAGAGATCTTTGGTTATGTTCACCGTCATATTTAGTGACTTATGCACAGTCACCGATATCTGGTTCACCAACAGGATTATATTGTTCACCAGCACTAAGGAAGATCTTTTATCATCTGGAGATTACTTGGTTATGTCGAAAACATTGTTTGGACACTTTGTCTTGGTGATTTATTCATTGGTCTAATGGGGTTTGCATATTTGTTGTTACCGGCAAATAGGTCCAAGATATACACCGACAAGCATATCTATTCCAGACCAACACGACACATCATGAAGATAATTTTTTTATTATTGTAAATGCATTGAGCTAACATCATGCATCACATATTGATTCATTTGTAATTGATTTTATTGTAATATCTTTTAGTGAGCCGACCTACACATTTGGTCTTAGGTCTCGGTATAAATGTAAGACCTCATTTGTGAGATTGGAATAAGATAGTGGAAAAGGATTGTAATAAGGTATATGCAAATATAAGAAGATCTATACATGCAGACATCATTCAAGGTTGAAGGAAGGTTTGAAGAAGGCAAATCAAAGCTTAACCGGTACTAAATTCAGCACATGAAGATGATATTTTGAGTAGTACATTATCATTGGATTTAACCATCCAATTGTAGTTAGTGTGACTCCCATTTTGTGATTGAGAAGTGAGCTCTAGGCAAATGGCCTTTTTGCATGTGTAGACTCCATATTGTACACATATACTATCTACAGTAGTATCATCTGATTGTGGGTAAGGTTTTCCACTGTGTTTTTTCCACTTACAGGGTTTCCATGTACAAATAACTGTGTTATGTGTTGTGTATGTTATTTGTCTTTTTGTTTCATGCATTAAACTTTACCGATACTACAATTAACTGTTAAACTGTCTACCAACATTAAGCATTAAATTTGGTTAAGTTATTTTTAATTTGTATTTATTAGACAACTGATTCACCCCCCCCCCTCTTAGTTGCCTCCAAGACCTAACAGGTTTAGGATATTTATAAAGGATTTTAGAGCTATTAAGGTTATCCCTTTGTTTACCTGGGGAATGTTTTATTCTGTAGTTGACTTATATCTACTAGTGACATGGTTTTAAGTTGTAATCAAAGAAGCCCTTTATTGTTCGTTCACCGGCCCCTTGCACTAGGAGTTCCCGCTTGAGGCTGTCACTTTAATTTTTATTATACGCCTAAGTATTGGAATATCCTCATTGTTTTTCCTTTCAAAATTTCCCTAGGAAGGTCCCCATGCATGATCATTTTACCCTTGCCTAGTCTCCACGTGCTAAAATGGTTTACCTAAAACTGCCTGCTTTAGACTTATATTTATGCGGGAAAAGCATGTCAAAGGAAATACAGAGAAAATGTTGTCTCATAGGCCTTTTAGCGAAAGGTCTCGACTATGCGGGATAAGGGATTAGAAAAGCTCAAAGAACAAGCCTTACCCCATGACACTTTTGAAGTTGTGATAAATCACCATGAGATAAGAAGGAGCTAAAGATAGAAAAGGGATCTTTATCCCACAGCCATTTCATATGAACAAAGGGCTCATGTGAGATAAGGAATGTTCACCGATATGATAGTAGTTACCGCTATAAAGTGTGTCCTTGCAGGATAAGGTAATATAAAGAAGAAGCAAATAGGGTCTTATCCCATGATGGTTTTAAGATGCCTTGATGGGCCCATGAGATAGGAAACAACTAAGAGTCATAAGGTAAATTTACCCTGCAATGTTTATGGGTTGATGCAAAGGTGGTGAGGGCTAAGAGGTTGCAAGGGATTTCTTTTACTTAGAGATTTTCATGGGATAAGGACTTAAGGAAAGATCAATAGGTTCTCTTATCCTGCATGTTCCCACAAGGATAAGAGATAGATCACGAGATAAGAGAGGAAAATTTAAAGAGGTTTATCTTGTACAATGCAAAATTGTCAAGGAAGGGTGCCTTAAAGAAGGAAAAGATGGGGAGTTATGTGCAACATAGGATAAGAGGATACTCAGAAGGTATGCAAAGGTCTTATCCCACGAGAGTAGAAAATGTTGACGAATGTGAAGTGGGATAAAGATAAAAGGGTGTCGATAAAGAGAAGACGACAAGGCCTTATCCCATGAAGGTGCGAGGAATGCTTCTAGGTGTTGTGGGATAAAATAAAAAGGTAAATGCATGAAAGCCTTATCCCATGAAGATTTTCAAGATAAGAAAAAGGTGGTGTAGGCTAAGAAAATAGAGAGAAATCCTAGGAAGGCTTATCCCGCGGAGATGGTAAATAACACAAAATCACAAAAAGGGTCCAAACGACATGAATCTTGAAAATTTTGAGTTGGTCAAGGATAGTCTAGTAAATTCCATGTCATCATTCGAAGGTTTTCAAGGACAATCTCGATTGTTCAAATCCTAATCGACGGATGAAATTCAAACTTGGTGCCAACAATTTGCTTTTCTAACACAAATTAATTAATGGCATTGCCATAAAAGAGTAATTCATCAATTTTTTCTCATAACTTGCATCCCAAGAAAATCCAGAGCGTCTCTGAGCAATAAGGAAAGTGAATTTCAGCAAAGCAACATGTCTCCAACAAATTCAGCCCAACAAAAAGACTAGTAAGTAATTTTTTTTGCCATCCTTGTGCATTGGATAGGCTATTGTAGTTGTAATAAATAGAGCTTTAGTGTGTATGCCCTAGATTTTGTAGGTTTTGCATCTATGTTTAATTTTCTAGGGCCTCCTCCATTTTTTAGAAATTAAAATGGCCTCCCCTGATACTCCCACTATTGAGAGTACCCCTAAAGCTAGCACTAGCTCTACCATGCCATAAATTACCCATGTTGTTGCATGATATAATTCTGCCTATGCTAGTAATTGCAAACATTCACGCTACTCAACCTAGCCCTCAATTTGCCCCGCAAATGTCTGAAGAAGCCGAAGCAAGTTCCCCTCCTAAAGAAAAGGCCATGAAGAGAAAGAAGAAGATAGTTCGAAAGACTGTCACCATTATCTTTGATAGTGAGTCTTCGAATGTGCCTGCCTTTTTTCCTAAAGCTAGGAAACCAATTCAAAAGAGGAGAAGGGTTTCCCATAAAGCTTTGATTGAAGCTCATCCTCCTACAAAAAATGCCACTACTATTGAAAATCCACCCACTAAGGAAACACCAATTCCTAAGAACAAGCACTCTAGAGGGACAACCTTGTTGAGCAAGAGAGGTAAATTGCTCCTGCAAATGGGGAAACTACTTCTGCAAATAGGGAAAATTCTCTTGAAAAAGGACCAACTTCCACAGCTCCCAAGAGACCTACAAAAATATCTAAAGGGGAGTCATCAGCTCAAGCAAAGAAACCAGAAACAATGCCAATTACCCCTCTTTTTCAGAGATAGCAACATAGGAGTTGAAGTATGAAGTTGAAAAGAAGTTAGAGGAGGCTACAAATATACTAACTAGATAGACAAGGAGCCTCCATGAGGACATGTTCAAGTTATTTAAGGGGTCGTCTATGAGTGACAACATGAAAATTGCCTTCAATGATAAAGAGGGAGGATGCAGAGATGCAATTACAAAGGAGAGGGGGTGGGATGCATTTTACTCCTTTTATGGTAATAGGGATAAACATGTCCCAGTGTTGAATCATTGAACACTGAAATTGGGGAATATAGTGGTGCAAAATGTCTTTATAGAACCAATGTTGATAAGAGAGCTAGTTGTTTCCTATGAATCCCCAAGCAGGATTGTTAGATCAGAAGTTGGCTATCCTTTTGGACATTTCACATAGGGCTATTATAGAATTTTTTGGTTTAGATGGGTTTGCCCTCGAAGAAATCAATAAATGTAATTTGGAAAGGAATAACCAATGTAAAAATGACAAATATAGAAAGGAATTCATTCCTCACTTTATGAAGAATCTTTACAAAAATTCATAGAACTATGTCGTTCCATCAGAGAGGGAGCCCTTCAGATTAGAGTGCTTTGAGCCCTATTTTGTTAAGACCTACTACGAATTAGGACTAGTACTTGGGGTAAACTATAGGCTAACTCGAATGCCTATAGATTTCATGATGATTTTCATTAATATATAGCACCCCTCAATAAATGAGCTATATGATTTTGCAGCTATTATCCATGATAAGCTCCATGAAGCATTAATGGTAGCAAGGAATAAAAAAGAGAAGCTGGAGTTCAGACACTATTCTTTGTTGTGTCATTTGATTCTTTATCACAACATAGAATATTGGGGTCCAAAGTTGATAATAAGGAGAAATGATCCACACATAGGTCTTCCATGGCTAGTACAAAGATGGGCTCAGGTGTGGGACAAAGGGTCCATGTTTGGAAATTACTCTGTCTTCTTTGATCACTTTGTCATGAAGGTATTGTCAAGGCTTGGAGTAAGGCTTCCCAGGCTACCAAAGAATATTGTCAAAATTTTGAGGATAAGGAGTTGTAGGGGTGAAGGAGTCATGTATCCAAAGGGATATTTCATCCATAATTTTGGGTACCTCTTCTTTCATGGAAACTTTACTATTATCAGGGTATATGAGTATGAGCAAGAACCCCATGTTTTGCCACTTTTTGCCTCTCTTAGGCTAGCATTCATTGAAATAATTTGATGACTAATGTGGATGGAGAAGATACATGTTCCAATGAAGAAGAAAGGGAGACTCCTCCCAGGGTGATCAAGTTTGAAGAATTCTCTATAGGATATGACACCCCGGTAAAGGTGCAAGATTTCCTCATAAAGAATCATAGGTTGAAGGTAGCCCAAGCTCAACATTTTGACCCTGAGGGATCTATAAATGACCTCAAAGCATACAATATAAAAGAGAAGGGATATTTTTCATCATTTTGATGAATGGTAGGATTTCATAAGAAATGCTCACTCTGCTAAGGTAGAGCAACATAGGAAGAAATGGGAGCTCATGAAGAGGCTTGAGCGAGAGAGGAAACCGGAGGATCCTAATTTTGAAGGTTTCTATAGGGAGTTCCAAATTGATTTTGCTAGGATGTCTTTCATGATTATAAAGGCAGATGATATAATAAAAATGGAAATGGAAAGAAGGGATGCAAATGAAAAAGGGGCTAAACTTGTGACAAGGCCTATAAACCCTACCCCTACAATATACAATATGAAGGGGAATATAGTGATAGTTGAGAAGACATCTCCTAGCACTTTTGGGTAGGAAACTCAACAAGTCAAGAGAGTTGAGAAAGGAAAGGAAAAATTGTTCAATTTTGTAGATGTCGAGGTGGATTTTGATACAAGTGTGCCACCCCCTTCTTCCCCTTGAGAAACAATCCATGAAGATGAGGTTGCTGAGGACATGAATGACTTAGATAGGGCCATCATCCCAAGTGCAATCCATGCTGAAGAGGCTGAAGGTCAAAGGATCATTTCCTCAAAGAAATTTGTAGCAGATGATAGTTTTGTGAACTATCCTAAGTTCAGGTCTCTTTGGCTTAGGAAAAAAATGAAGGACCTTTTTGATGAGGAGATAAATTTTTTTGATAGGAATAACTTCAAGTGCACTCTTGAGGAAGGCATGGAGATGATTAGAAATAGTAGCATGCTTCTTTTCCAAGGCTCTGACTTTGAGAAAATCTTTTTGTTGGACCAGATTATGTGGCAGAAGGACCCAAATTTTGCAAAAGAGTTCGATGATCATGGGTTTGCGGTGATTATAGGCCTAAAGGCCTTTTCTATATGGTCAGGGGCCCTAAACTTCCAAAAGCCTCTGGTTATGCAAGGTGGATAGCAAATGATAGGGGATGCATTAATCTGGACCCTTGAAGACACCAATGCATCAAAGGTCATGGCAATCACCTCACATGCAGTCCAATTTTCTTAATTAGCAGTGGATGACCTTGAGCAAAAGAACTTAAGATTAAAAGACACACATGTGGCTCTCAATGCAAATTAAAACAAATTATTCATTTAAAATTATGCATTGAAGGAGAAAATAAAGAGGATCACTAAAGATTCTTCAGGTGGAATTATGCCCAAAGAATTAGAAAGAGTGAATAAAGAATTGTAGAGAGTTAAGGATGAAGCTGAAAATATTTCTTTTGAAATTAGGAGAGATTCAATTTTGAGGATTTCAAATAAGATTATTGATAAATTGGATGAAGTTCACACTTCATATTCTTTCACATCTCTGCTCCTAATTCAGCTGGATGAAATTATTTTATTTTTAAAGCCAATAAGATTAACTTGGCTACCAAAGGATCAATAGTTGAAAGAGGTCATAATGGCAATAAAAGATGTGGCCCAACCACCCCAAATTATTGGGGTCACTTGGGAAAATTACAATTTACTGACTAAGAATTTGTCCAACATAGAAAAGGAAAAGAAATCAGTGTTGGGAATAATCAACTCTTTCTAGTGGCTTAAAAAGTCGCACGTCCCCACAATTTTGACAGATGATGGATATATGAAGAGCCTAGAGGAATGGAGGCAAGGCTTCCAAGATGAAACTAATACAGTTCTGACATCTTTGGCCACTAATCCAAACTAAATGGATACCTCTTTAAATATTATTGATAAGATCATGGAGGTAGATAAGATGTATCATAGATTTGCCTTGGGAGCTGTAGTTTTACCTACCCATACAACAAAGAAGGCAATAAGAAAATTCCAAGGATTGAGGGATTTTTCTTGGCCAACCAATTAAATAGAGGAATTTCATAAAAGGTACTTCTCCCTAGAAGAGGAGCAGCCTCAGGAAGAAGACTAGCTGCAATTTTTCTTTTTTTTTACAGGTTACTAAATTTGAGGAAGATTGATAGAAACTTTGAATCATCAAAGACTATTCTCCAGGTTACACACTGCCAAGCACCAAGATGTACTTGAGATCCTTACAAAACCATGTGTCAAGGTACTAATGAAGAGTTAGATTTTGTGGACTTGCAGTCCAAAGCTGCTAGGAAGGTGTCTTCCTAGTTGGCTGCATTTATTGAAGTTAGGAAGATTGCATGAATGATGATAAGGACAAGAATGGGCCTTATGGAAAATTGTAATGACTTTTACTATTCGCATATGTCTTCTTGGCCTAACGCTTGGTTTTCTCCCTTGTGTTATAAAAGGGAATTCAAGGCCAAGAAGAAGGATTCTAAATTTTTTGTTTTAGCATGTACTAGGATAGCTTTGAAGCAATATATTGACAAAAAAGTCTCTTACAAATTTTTAGCACATCAATTTACCATGAATGTATCATTTTATACTAAAAATCAATAAAGAGAATATTCATTTTTCCTACTCAAATCTATTGTATGGTATTGTATGAATTGTTATGTCAATAAAATGTTCAATTTGTCTTTTCTAATGGAGGATGTGTATGTCATGATAGGTTTCATTTCAATTAAATTAATTGAATTCTATCTTGAATACTGCAACACTTGTGTGAAAGGTTTTGTGAGAAAGTTAATGAATTTATTCTAGGTGTGAGCATTTTAAGCAAGTCCTGAGTGCCTAGTATTGGATTCTAATGCTGATATCATGATATTGCTGGTCTTTAGACATTTTATTTGACTCTGTATCTCCCTCAAACAGGCACTGGTCATACTTTTATGGGTTTTAGGATCATTCAACATTCTTATTTCACCTTTTAGATTTTTTTTTCCAGTTCTTTTGCATTAGGAGTAGAATAGATTAGAACCAGTTTAATGCAAGCAAAGTAATACAAACTAATGTTCAAGCTACAATTCATAGTATATCTTACTTTTCCTTGGTATATTTTCATTGAAATCATTTGTTTAGCATTGCAATGTCTATCCATGTAAAGTTGAAATATCGTGAAACATTGCAATAGGGATACCCACCTAGGTCCTATAGAGCCTAAAGAGTAGAAAATTGTAGCCTTTGTGTTGAATCTTGTTCGTTGGCCAAAACCAATCCTAAGTTTGTCAATGAGCTAGTGGAAACTCCTCTAGGATCTGGGACCCATTGATTTGGGAACCAACAGATTGGCGACTTTGTTGGGGAAGCAAAGTTAAGATTGTGTCAAGAGAATATTTTATGCCTAGTAGTCCTTGGCCAAAGTATAGAGTTACTAAAGAAAATATATTCCCATCTTGGGTGGTGACTCTAAAAAGAATTAAAGCTAGTTCATATCTGGAGAGGCTCACATGAGCATCAAGAAGGATACAAATACTACTACAAGGAGGACTGAACGCATTGCAAGGTACAATGCATCAAACATTGATTTTAACTCAGATAAAGAAGCTGATCAAGGGAGAAAAAAGGGTATCAAATATACAATAAGCAAAAAGTGGAATGTCAAGAACAAAGGTATTCCTCAAACTACTTTTTCTCAAACATCAGTTAATTCTCCTATTGTTAGAATAGAGGAACAAAATTAGTTGTATATTGATATAAGAGGGAAGGGTATTTCAAAGGGTTATCATAGTGACACATATAGATTTGCATATGAGGTAGAAGATACAAGTAGTGAAGAATCCTTTCCAAAAGGGGATCTTTTTATTAGTTACACATTCCCTAATATGGATAAAAACTTACAAAATCCCTACTATGAAGGTCCTGCTCAGGACCAAGCTGCTTATGACAAGTTATATGTAAACTTTGAAAGTGTTAGGTTAAAAAAAGAGTTTTAAGCTAGGTATTATGATCAATTAGTTAATGTACAATGTAACGTTGGTCTAGAGTACACTATAGATACCCCTGTTTCTATGAGTTTTCCTTCTACACAAAATATTTTTCAAAATTAGTTCACTGAGTCCAATGTATGCTCTACCTCTGGGAATGTAATCAGAGGATCAATAGAAGAGTTGTAGAGATAGTTGGAACAAGTAAGAAGAGAAAGGGACATGATGGCATGAGAAATGTTAAATTTGGTCAATCATCAGTCAATGCAAATCCCTTCCCATGAAATGTCTGGTCAGGTATTTAGTGTCCCTAGTATTGTTAGCTTCCCTTTAGTCACTTTTGCATATGTGTCTTCCCATGTGAATACTATTAATGCATCAACCCATTCTGCCACAAGTATTATTGCTCAAACTCCTATTGTAAGTGTTCTTTCAACATGTGCAACAACGGCTACCCAAGCTTCTATCTGAGAAAATATTTCTAGTACCATGGCCAGTATTGTGCCAATGTCATAGGCATGGACAACTGGAATGACTGATTTGTCTTCCATCTCTACAAGAATAAGTATCCCCCCTCCTACCATAAAAAATAGAAGCACTGGTTAGGCAAGTACTAGTCAACAACATAGATCCTAGCAACATCATTATGGTGCACAAAGTCAATACAACATGTCATGTCAGATTTTGGCTCACCACCTCTGCAAAATCCTTTTATCCTGTAGTATCCTACCCCACCAGTATATCATAACAATAGCCAAATGGGAGGAAATAACACTGACCAACAATATTTGTAATTCTTGTAATTATAGCAGCAAATTGCAGGATAATATCAACAACAATATCGAATACCCCTACAAAAACAACAACAACAACAACATCAAGTTCCTAATCAAGGAAACACTCACCAACAACAAATACAAAATCAGTTTTCTAGGAGACAAATGCAACTAGATAGATATAGACAAATTGATTTCACTACGATAATAGGTTTTTTAAATCTAGTAAGCAATGAATTAAGAGATGCATTCCCTAAATTCTCAAGAAATAATGTAATCTTAGGAGAAGATCATCTCAAAACATTCCAAAACATAATGGATAACTTTGAAGTTGAAGGTGAAGATGTTTTCATCAAAATGTTTATGCAATCTTTAACTGATGATGTTAGGGAATGGTACAAGTGTTTTGCTTATTTATCTATTAGATCATTTCAAGTCTTTAAAATAATGTTTAGAGATTAGTATGGTGATCATTCAAACCCTAAATTTTCTTTGCATGAGTTAACTAGTATAAAATAATTTAGAATGAGGATGCTGCTTTTTTCAATAACAGGCTCATCAAAATATTGAATAAAATTCCTCTTAGTCTAAAGCCAACTGATAATATGAACCTCATTTTCTATTTTGATGCTTTTGATCCTAAGATAGGGTATGAGTTGAGATCAAGTAACCCCCCAAAATTGGCAATTTCTTTTAAACTTGCTCATACCATTGAAAACAATAGAAATGCCTCAAGAAAAACATCAAGAAGAGATGATGTTAGGATTTTGTCAAATCCCAAAGGACATCATAACAATGTGCCTAAAGAAGAGGATAAGCTGGATAAGTTCATGAGTGTCTTCAAGGATTTGAGTTACAAATTGGTTAGAAATGAGAAAGGAATATTACATGATAGGACTAACTTTGAAAGGCATGATAGACCTAAGTTTCATGATATGTCCTACAACACAAACTGGAAAGATGGGTGACTAGTGGTTAGTAACAATAAAGAAACACCTGATCCATTGAAAAGGCCAGGTGCTCATCTTGTGGAAGACAATCCATGGTGTATAACATGTAATCTTCCACATACACAAGCCCAATATGCAGTAGCAAAGTCCATGGAAGAGGATGAAGATGTCTATTCTAGCTGCAAGGAAGACGTATTCACTGATCACATGGTGAATATGTTTTCTTTCCAAGATGATAATGAGTTTGAATGATCAGCCTCTAAATAAAATTAAGTATAAATAGATGTATATATTCAAATATTATGGAATAGCAACCATCATCAATAATTGTTTTCTGATGAAGAAAACATGGAAGAACATAGGGTCAATGCCTCTAATGATTAGCCTGAAAATATCAATTTGAGAAGACCCTTTGAGGAAGAAATCAAAAGAATTATTGTGGCTATTGTCACTCAGATTAAGAGGGCACAATTTAAGACCCTGAGGTGCTTTTCCCAGCTAAGGAAAACCAGGTGGAATGTTTATAAAGGATAAGAAACTAGAACTAAAGAAACATATTCCTCCACCATATATAGAAGAAAAGAACAAGGTGGTAAAGACCATCCTTTCCCAGTAGTATGTTCCAAAAGGGAGCACAAAATTCAAAAGGACTGAAAAGGAGGTCGCAACTAAAATTCCTCTGAAAGATATTGTTACTGAGAAGGAAAACCAACCCTAAGTAACAATTCAAAAGAAGGCTAATCCAGGTACTTCTACAACACCTTCTTTTGATATTATGAAAACATTGTTTCAAATAAAAATTTATGTTCCTTTGTAAGAAATAGTGAAGATCGCTGAGAATAGAAATAATGCTTTAGCTTTAATAAGTGGAGTTCTCAGTATGCCCCAAGGTGTTTTGTATAATATTTTTTTTTTAGAAGATGAGATAAATTGTACATAAGAGGAACACTTTGAAACAATGCAAGCTCCTAAGGTCTATCTAGGAAGTACTATCACTAAAGTCCCTTCACAAGTGGATCCATTTTATATGACTTTGATAGTAAATGGTAGGCATGTAAAAAACTATATGATTGATTCTGGGGATACCATTAATATCATTCCTATGGGGTTCATGAGATAACTTGGGCTTAATGTTGACTGCAACTATGGGAAGTGTTATGCCATAGATAATAGATCCATTCCTTTGATAGGAATCCTTAAAAATTTAGAAGTCAAGCTAGAAAATTTCCCTAAAGCTGCTTACAAAGTGGATGTGATAGTTGTAGATGTCCCCCCAAATTATGGTATGCTTTTGTAAATGCAATGTATATCAGTGGCTAGGGGAAATGTTCAACTATATTTATCATATGCTACTATCCTAGTTAATGGAAAATCTACCAGGTTAGAAAGCGAACCTAGATCTGATACTACTATTTAGAAAGCCGACCTAGATAACATGGTGATGTTCTATGACTTTGATATGAGGAACTTCAAATTTGAACCTATTCAATCATCCCTAAAGGTTGCAGACCCTGTCATAGCTGAAATTCAGAATAGTAAGGAGGATCTGTGGCATATGTACTTTTATGGAGCTCACAATAAGGAGGGGTCAGGTGCTAGAGTTGATTTTATTGCACCTAGTGGGAATACTTTTAAGTATTCTTTCCAACTAATTTTTGAGTGCGCTAACAATGTGGTAGAGTATGAAGCATTGTTACTAGGTTTAAATCTTGCCACTAAGCATGGGATAAATGAATTGTCGGTATGGGGAGATTCAAAATTGATTGTAGCTCAAGTTAGATCAGTTTATTCCTCCAAAAATGATAGACTAAAGCAGTACAGATCAGTTGTCTTGGACTCATTAAAATTTTTGGATGCCTTTAATATCAAATGGATAAAAAGATAGAAGAACATTATGGCATATTTTTTAGCAAATGTTACTTTGAAAAATGATGATAATACCTTGGCAGGAATTTCAAGGGTAGAGGTAAAAACCAGGCCTACCATACCTGATTATGTATGCAATTGGCAAGTTTTTTATGATGTTGATGACCTTCTGAAGTTCTTGCATTGCATAGATGAGTATGAGAGTCAATAAATTGACTTTAATGCTTTTGTAGAAACTATAGATGAAAAAGATACGATTTCTAGGAATGAGATAGTGTAGGTAAAGACAAATAAGATCCCAAAAGGGTTAGTAGCTCTGGAAAGAGTGTTTGATAGTCAAGATAGTCAAATAATGAAGTAGTCCCCTATAAACAAAGAGGGTCATGAAGAAATTAATTTAGAAACTGATTCATCCCCTAGAAATGTCTACATTGGCAAAAGGATTAGTCAAAAGATCAAGATTATGTTGATCACTTTTCTCAGAAAATATACGCATGTTTTTAAATGGTCATATGATGACCTGAAAGCCTATAGAGAAGAACTGTTTCAACATGAAATTCCTTTGGACCTAGCTACTAGGCCTTTAAGACAAAAGAAAAGAGCAATTAACCCAATGCTTAGACCCAAAATGCAGGAGGAACTAATAAAACTTAGAGATGGTAGTATTATCAAACCCATTCAATATCCATCATGGCTTTCTAATCTTGTTCTTGTTTGAGAGAAGAGTGGTGATATTAGACTGAGTGTTGATTTTAGGAATTTAAATGTGTCATCATTAAAGGATAACTAACCCTTTCCCAACATGGAAGTAATGCTACAAATGGTCACAAGTTGTGAGTTATTATCCATGATGGATGGATTCTCTAGTTACAACCAAGTGAAGGTCAAAGAATCAGAACAATATAAGACTGCCTTCACTACCCCATGGGGAACTTATGTCTTTGTCAGAGTGCCTTTTAGACTGACTAATGTTGGAGCAACATTTCAGAGAGCTATGGATGTATCTTTTTCAGATATTATAAAGAACATGAGTAACCCAATTCCATACTCCAAATATACTGGAGCATACCGGATCATGCCAGATCCAAACCAACCATAAACCACATAACCTACCAAGATTAGAAGAGTGTTGATAAAGCATCCAAAAAAACTAGTGTTGACATCAATGACAAGACATCAATGCAACAAATAATCAATTCCTCCAAATGGCCAAGAATCTCCCCCTTTGGCATTGATGGCAACACTATATGTGAAAAAAATCTAAGTACCAAGAAATGCCAAACAAGTCTCCCCTAATGGAAGACAACCAATAATCTCCCACTCAAAGATATAGCAATGAAGTTTGGAAACAAAGTCCAAACATCCCCTGTGAATGATATCTCTATAAAGCTCTATTTTTGACATATCTCTCCCCCTAATGTATACAACTCCTTAATTTTTTCACATCAATATCTCTCCCCCTTTGATATCAATGCCATCAATATGACAAAAAATCAAAGCAAAAATAAAAACCACTGAAACACAAGGCTAACTACTCCCCTTGAGCAGTAGCATCCCCACATTAGTGCTGAAATGAATAGTATCTCTGATAATACATACCGAATTGATGTCAAAGCACATCAATCAATTCTCTGTCAGAGGAGTAGAAACCCCTAACCTGTCTCTTAGGTACTCAAATGACTCTTAAGGAAAAGGTTTGGTGAAAATATCTGCAATTTTCTCTTTAGTGTTCACATAAACTAGTCTAACTTCATTTTCTTCCACCTTCTACTTCAAAAAGTTATACTTGATAGATATGTCCTTTTTTTTAGAGTGAAATACTAGATTCTTTGATATGTCAATAGCACTAAAGTTATCACAGTGAAGAAGTACCGGTCTAGTGCAATGTACTTTGATATCCTTCAACATTTGCTTCATCCATAGAACCTGTGTACAATTAGTAGTAGCAACAACATACTCAATTGTAGCAGTAGATAAAGAAGTACATGATTGTTTCTTGATGATCCATTAAACCAACTTCTTTCTAAGAAAGAAAACTCCATTAGAAGTAATTTTCCAATCATCAGCATCTGCATCCCAATCAACATTTGAATATGCACATAAAGTAAAGTCATCATCCTTAGGGTGCCACAAACCATATTTAGATGTACCTTGCAAGTATCTAAAAATCCTTTTCACCGCACTCTCATTATTTTCTCTAGGATCACTCTGAAATATAGATGCAATACAAACAACACTCATTATGTCAGGCCTAATCTGAGTAAAATAAAGTAGACCTCCAATCATAGATTTGCATCTTCTAGGATTTACCGGTGTAGAAACATCTTTCCTTGTCAATTTCTCACTTGTCACCATAGGAGTACTTACTAGTTTAGAATATCCCATACCAAATTTATTCAACAATTCCCTAGCATACTTAGTTTGACAAATGAAAATACCTTTGTCAATCTGAGTAATATGCAAACCTAAGAAAAATTGCATTTCCCCAATCATAGACATTTCAAATTATTTCTCCATATTCTTAGAAAATTCTATGCACAACTTATCTTCAGGTCCAAAAATGATGTCATCATCAGTGACCTTATAATATAAATTACTATCAACATTACCCTTAGTAAAACCAAGCTTCAAAGATATTTATCCAACCTTGCATACCAAGCTCAAGGTACCTGTTTCAATCCATATAAAGCTTTCCTTAACCTGCAAACCATGTTTATATCATCTAAAAGTGAAAAACCATCAGGTTGCTCAATATAACATTTCTCATCAAGATCCACATTAAAAAATTCACACTTAACATCCATCTGATAAACCTTATAGTTTTTATGGGAATCATAGGAAAGAAATAATCTTACAGCTTTAATCCTAGCTATAGGTACAAAAGTCTCACCATAATCAAATCCTTCCTTCTAAGCATATCCTTTACAAACCAATCTAGCCTTATTCCTTAAAACTTGACCATCCTCATTCAATTTATTTCTAAACACCCACTTAGTTCCAATAACATTCTTATTTTTAGGCCAGGGAACTAAAGTCCATGTGTTATTCTTCTCAATCTGATCTAATTCTTCTTCCATAGCTTTCAACCAACATTCATCTTTACATGCTTCAATTATTGATACTGGTTCAACTTGAGAAATTACACATACCTCATTAGTTGCCTATCTTCTTCTTATCATCACTCCATTGTTCTTATCCCCAATGATGTGATCTTCTGAATGATTCAATCTCACATACCTACGAGTATTCTGACTCTTTGTTCCTGTTCCTCTTCCCGGTTCTTCAGTTACTGTTGAATTTTCTGATACTGCTAGAGTAACTAGTTCAACACTTTGTTTTGGTAAAGGTGCTACCAATTCAAATATAATCATTTCCACTACCGATTCTTGGTCATAAACTCTGATTTGACCTCTATTCAACTCATCCACCTTGACATTAACATTCTCCACAATTCTCTGCAATCTCTTGTTATAACATCTATATGATTTTCTTTCATTACAATAACAAAGAAATATGCCTTTATCACATCTAGGATCAAATTTTCCAATGATATCATCTCTCCTGATATAAAATTTACTACCAAAGATTCTGAAATATTTAACTGTAGGTGTATTGCCAAACCATAATTCACAAGGTTTCTTACCAGTTTCTCTTTTGATATGTACTTTGTTGAATGTATAGACTGTTGTGGTTACTTCTTCTCTCTAGTAGATATGAGGTAGACTAACTTTCACCATCATTTTTCTAGCAACATCCAAGATAGTTTTGTTCTTCCTTTCCACAACTCCATTCTACTGAGCTATCCGGGGAGCAAAAAATTTTCTCCTTATACCATGCTTCTCACAAAAGTTATTAAACTCACTAGATGTGAATTCTCCACCATGATCTGACCTCAAACATTTAATCTTCCATCCTATCTCAGTTTCCACTTTATCCTTAAAGATTTTGAACTTTTCAAGAGCCTCAGATTTCTCCCTTTCAAAAGTAACCCACATCATTCTAGAATAATAAATAATGATTAGCATGAAATATCTATCACCTTGAAAACATTTAACTCTAGAAGGACCATACAAATCATTATGAATTAGATCAAGAACATCATTAGATTTATCTTGTATACTCTTAAAAGAGGTTCTAAGTTGTTTTCCCATTTGACATTCTTTACATACTGGATTACAGGGCTTAACCATTGGTGCAGGGCACCTAACACTCCAAGAATAAAAGCTTTGATTTCCTTTTAGTTTGTACATTAATTTGTGATGTAATAATGGACCAACCATTGAGGACTTAGTAGAGCCATGGTTGAGTTGTCCAAATTTTGGTTTGAGTCAATTGTGCTAAGGATGTTGTTAGCCTGAGAAGTAAGATGCTTAGGTAGTTCACAAGTAAAATACTCTTGATGAATGTAATCATGTATTAGGAGTCAACTGAGTTGTGTTTAGGTCTTTTAGGGTGTTTGAGGACCATTAAGAGTCTTAGAATGCAATAGAATGCAAAATTGCATCTTGGAGCAAAAGTTATCAAAAGTTGTTGAGTAACATTTTGCAATTTCTTGGAAAAGTTACAATTTTTGTTATGGGCATTAGGAAATTGGTTGAACCAATTGAAACAAGTGGATATAAGCCAAATTTAACTTCATTTTATGAGTTAGAGGATTGGAAATGCAAGAGAAAGTTTTTGGTTTGTGAAGCAACCTTGTTTCCACCAGTTTTTGACAGTTTGTCTTGTTTTTCCTTGCTTGTACGGTCTAGTACGGACTTGATGGTGTAAAATCATTGCCATATTTGTATTTTAATTGTATTTTCTTTAATTAAGGTTTATTTGCAGGTTTAATTGTTCCAGGTTGTACATATTTCTTTCATTCTTTGCAACTAGGAGCAAAACCCTTGCAAGTAGGGTTTATGAGCAAGAAATGGCTCTAACCTAGGCATTCTTTGATGGCACCTGCTGAAATAAATAATAATGATATGTTAGGTTCTTTACATATCTTAGTAATCAGGTGTGTGATGTTGTAGGTCTTGGAGGAGAAGAAACAATGAAGCCCTAGGCTCACTGCTGGGAGTAGGTGAGTTAGGACAGCAAGAAAAGAGCAATTTGTGAGCACATGGAGATTGGTGAAAGACCAAGTCACATATGAATGGAATTCCCTCTAAGTCCCCTTGAAGTTTTGAAAGTTTTTGGAGTAGGATATTTGACTGGTGAAGAGTTCTAGACCTATCTTGCGAATCCTTTGGTTAGGCCTAAAACCCCTCAAAATAGTGCAGCATTAGAAACACCACTTGTACAGATAACCCAGATGCACTTTTCTAGTATTGTCTGTAACATCCAAAAGGGTATTCAAATCCATGATTTATTTCTAGGTCTTCTTGGGACTTTTGCAAATTAAACCCCTAAAACCACCTAGGGAGGGCTTATGCAATTAGGCCTAATTAGGTGTCAGTAGAGACCTAGAAGGGTGAAGAAGCCAAGGCGATGGTTTTGGTGATTCTTAAACCTCAAAAAACATTGAAGACACCTTTTTTAGGCATTGGGAAAACATAAGAAGAGATTGTGTGTTAAGATCCTTGTAGGAGTGGTTGGAGCCTAGGAGAAGAGTGTGTGAGTAACTGAGGTGTCAACCTCAAGTGGTGAATTTGATTGTCCAAAAACCATTGGCTATACCTAGGAGGAAATTCAAGAAGGTTCAAACCTTGGAGGTATCATTATCATAACCCATGCCAAGTGCCACAGGAAGGACTTGAGTAGTTGTAGGGTTGAGTAGGACAAGTCACTCAAGAAAGTGTATCAAACAAGGCTTCAAGACTCTCTGCATCACAATGGTATCAGAGCCATTCTTTGAAAGATTTGGTGTATGTTAGAGTGTGAATAATAAGAAGAAAGTTCAATGCCTCCAAAGGAAATTACTCTAGAAGCCATTTGACAGATGGTGGCAAAGATGATAGAAGGATGCAGAGGATGCAGAGGAACCAGAGAGGTAAATAAGGAGAAGGGGAAGGTTAAGACAAAATGGGGTGATGAGACTAATGAAGAAGTGGAAGATGGAGAGGAACCAACAGTATTAGCTATGCCTCAAGACCAAAATTTATTCCTAGATGCAGTCAAATCCATTTTTAAAGACAAATTGGATGGATTACCCACATATGGAGGAAACCTCAATGGAGAAGAGTTGCTAGATTGGATATAATCTCTCAATAATCACTTTGATTACAAAGAGGTAGCAGAAGAGAAAAGAGTCAATGTGGCCAAATCAATAATGAGAGGATCAACATTGGTTTGGTAGAATATGATGCAAGAAGAAAGGATATAAGAAGGCAAAAAGATGATAACTTCATGGGAGCAAATGAAGATCAGACTTAAGGCACAATTCCTTCCAGGAGATTATGAAGGTCATCACAAGATGGTGACATGACCAATAGAGTTTGGATTGCTGCAAGTTAGTAAACTAGATAAAAAGGGGATGTCTACCAGATTATGTGTAGGAGATGTAGCTGATCACACAAGGAGGTCATATTAGTGCAACAATATGAGTTAAAGTGCATAATATGTTGAGAACTAATTTTCTTCTATCATTGCCACTTAGGAGCCAAGGATTTAATTCTACTGAAAAGTGGTAATTACTTGGCTTATCTCCTAACATATATGGAATGCATTATGACTCTTCAAGATAAAACAGAGAAAGAAAAGGCAAGTAATTGGCTGCATATACTAGATGAGTAATGTAAAAGATGAGGAAGCCTCCTAACGTTGAGATCAGAGATGAGCACCAGGTTAGCATGTAAAGACATGATGTGCTACCAGGGTAGACAAGGAAGAGTTAAGATGGAGAGTTTGTCTACTTAGCAAACCGGTGGAGAAGAAAAGCGATCAAATGAAAATGAGGCTCTACAGTTGCACACATGGATTTACTTGTTGTTCTCAAATTCTGATACCACTTAAAAACCCTTCTAATAAAATAATAAACTTTGTCTGCAGAAGAGAAATCAAAGAGAACGAAACTTTAGAGCAACATATGACAGGGTTTTATAGCCTTCTACACTTCGAACTTATCCAAAGTTTAGGTAGGTATACCTTAGGTGAATTCTTTCACACTTTTAAACAAAATCCACAGTAACCATTGTCCAAAAAACTGGTGGATCTTATTGCCTCAAAATTAAATGAAACAAAGAAATAAAACTTATGCTCATATTCAGAATTGACCTACGAGATATGTAAAAGATAACCACAAATAGATACCAGTGCCTTATCCAGGCCACAAAGTCATATAAGTTCAAACAATAATCTCACAATTAAACATCTCCATTCATCCCATCACTTCAACTTCTATAAAACCCCACATATGCCTGACATACATAAGAATTTACCCTCATCACAACTAGATAGCATTCATCAAATTCAAAGTCTCCCACAATGAATTTACTGATAGAAATGATTCCTGCATATTTAATTCCCCTCCTGAAGAGAAAAGCTAAGAAACACATCCATTTAAGACTTCCTTATAATCCATATTCAAATGAATAACCCTAGATTACTCAAATTGAAAATAGAAAATATTTGCAAGCACACTTTAAGACAACATAGATGCTAGGCTCAAATTTGATGGTCTGTGTATTGATATTAATTCAAAAAATATTACAAGACACTTAAATGTTCTCCATAAGACTTAAGGAAAGCTCAGATAAATTTCTGCAGTGTTTTCTTACAATTACTTGCAATCATTTTTTACAAGTCCTGGTATCCATTTATAATAGCATGGATCCATACAAGCTTCGGACCTTTCAAAAGAAAGTTTGTTACAAACAATCGTATTTTCCAAGAAACGGTTACAAGTCCTTTTCAGTATCTACGGCTTCCTCTGCTTGTTGTTCTATTGCAAACTCTTCTATCTTCTCTACATCTAGAACCGTGTACTTTATTGTTCAGTCCTAGTATACATCGTCAGTAGGCCATGAGAAGTTAATCACTTTTCGCTTCATCTTGGCTAATCTTTTCTAAGAGTTCCTCATTTTGTTGACCTCTAAATTTAGAAAACCATAGTGTGATTTGATTTTCTCTATCTCCTTAATTGTTTTGACAAATAGGGAAGTATCATCTTTATTAATGCTTCCTTTTATTCTTAATGATAGGTTGGCTTCTAACTCATTAAGCCATATTTTTTTGTCCTTCAATTGAGTTGGACTGGCAAAACCCATTGGGAGTAATTCAAATACTTGATTAGTGTACTCTTTCTTGTACAAGTTGATCTTTCTATTTGCATTATCTACTCCTTCTGCTAACTTTGCTAGATCCTTTGTTATGTCACAAGTGGATTTGATAATGGGGTCAGCCCCTGCCTCATCATAAGATACAAAAATAAGTTCTAGATCCTGCTCTCTAGGTTTCCACTTGTCAAAAATAGGCATTAGAACAACCTTGTCTCCATTGAGATCATTCCACATGTCCAAAATTTTTCTCATGTTGTTGTACATTAATGAGGACCCTATCATGTCCGCAAAACTCAAAATTGAAGCCCTCACTCTCTCTTCATATTTCTTTGCAAATAGGGCTTGGACCTGTTTTAGCTTCTCCAATTCATGGGGAGTGATCTCAATCGATTGGGAACTAGAAGGTGCTAGAGATGGTGGGAATTCAATGATGGGGCTAATAGGTGGAGGCCATGTAGGAGAAGAAGCGATCATCTATGTTGAGGACTCACCTTGATGGTATTGTCCTACCAACTGATTTTTCAACTTGGGAATAATGCTATCTTTACCCATTACCTCCTCCTTAGCATTGTTGTAAGCTTTTAAAACTATCTCCAACTTAGCTTGCAGATCTACCTTTTCCTTTTCTTCTTTCTCTGCCACTACAACATTGAACTTTGTAGTCTCTAAGACTATGCTAGCAGCTTCCACCACCCCAGTGCTTTGTACTCTTTTCACTATCATACTTCCAAGGTAGCTTGACCCTAGGGTCTCCTTTTTCTTTCTATTTTCATCTCTTTTCAGAGACCACATGACCAGGGCAGCGTTATCCTTGCTGAAGGTGACTCCTTCCATAGGCTTGGTCTCCTTCCTTACTACCTCTAAAACCAAGGCATCTGCTATATCCCATCCAGGGAGAATGAGTACACCAGCCTTTCCTACAATGTCTCTTCCTTGCTTAGGAGTGATGGTCTTGAACTCGGTGACCATTTCTTTCTTTATTTCTTCCTCCACCATAGTTGGATCCTTCTAGGGTTGCTCATTCCTTCTCTTCTCACATATAGCATTAAACTGATCAATATTCTACTTCCACATGAATTGCATGAAATCTCCTGATGTAAAAAAGTTCCTATCAGCCAAGAAATCCTCACTGGCTTGTTTAATATCAAGATCCAGCACCCGGCCTTTGAACTCACTAATGGTTATGTTCATCTTAGCATTAAGGGGCTCTTCCAACATTCCCTCTTCTACTTCATCATAGGTGTAGGCTATCTCCCCAAGACTTCTTAATTGTAAGAGTTGCTTAGCTACTGCCTATTCATCTCCTATATGAATAGGGGATTGAGATGGGGAATACAAGGGCTCATCAGATTGCACTTCCTTTCCCACCCTTTGCTTCTTTGGGGAGTCTTGAATGTCAATGACATCTTGTATTTTCCTCTTCCCTCTTGAAGTAGTAGGCTCCCCTATTGTTGGCACTAGCATACTGTATTTGGACTTTTTATGTAGCACATAATCACCTAGAGGGATTGCTTTGGCAGATGTAGACCTAGTTAAAACTAATCTTGCCTTCTTAGTGTTATTTTTAATCACTGCCTCCCTCTTCTCTTTCAATGTCTACATTACATCTTCAAAACAAAGAATTAAGAATTTTGCCTTTTCTTCAAAGGGGTGGAAACTTGACAAAGGGTCATAGCTGGTGTCCAATTGGTGCACAAAATCTAGGGCCTTCTTGTAGGCTACCCACTTTTCGTTCCTTAGCTCTTGCTCATCCAAATCGAAGTCATTCCTAATGAGGTCTTCAGGGAATTGGAATTGGCGAGGTCTGCCTCTGCATACTGCCCTTTTTCTGAACATGCCATTGAAGAAATCTTCAGGGTCAACACACCTTGATACTGTAGTTGATAAATGGTAGGGGTGAAGGAAATCTTCAAAGAACTTCCAACCCCCTTTAGTTATTACAAACTGATGTGCTATAGTTATTGTAGGGAAAATGGTCCCTTTACCTCTACCATTTAGCTCTGCCTCTTCTACACTTCCAATCTCATTGAGGACTTCTGCAATTCCTATTTTTAGTGGGACCTAATATGGAAACAAAAATGGAGTGCCTCTGAAACCATACACTCTAAAAACTGTGGAAATCGGGTATAAGTATGTATCACCCCAATTGTGTACAATTTTGATATCTTCAGCAAACTCCTTTGGCCTAAGGAACTCCAAAAGAGCTTTAGGGACTCTTGGATTCTCTAAGCATAAAAGAGTCCTGATCTTGGATGCAAAGGACTTATCAAATCTCAAGTAGCTAGCATCTTCTCTGTCCCATGATAGCACTATGCTCCATAACTGAATTGGCATCTTCTCTCCATCCTTTTCTTTCACTAGGTCCATTCCATTTGCAAAGTAATCACCATCCTTGAATAGAAACAGGTGCCTGAGGAGGGAGTACCATCCAAAAGGCCTATCCACTTTTCCATTATTTATCCCTATCAAGCCTTCATGGATGGCATCAGTAATATAGGGGGCATAATCAAATGTCACTGTCAGAGAAGGATTTAAAATTTGATTAATCATTTACATGTAATAAGTTGGCATGTTTGCTTCAGCATCCTCTCCAAAAATCTAGCAGAGTGACCAGTATAATCCCTTGGCTCTAAGAGTGAACATATTTAAGGAGAAAGGCACCATGGTATTGGGTCCTGCAATAGTTATTCCACCTACTTTAACAAAAAATTCTTTAAGAGGCCCATTCCTAAGATGATTCCTCACATGCATTTTAAACCTGAGCCAATGATTTAAAATTGATGGGTTCCAAGTAATTGGACACTTCACTGAGCCCAAATACATTTCTAAACACCTCATCATTTATTTCAATGAGGGTTTTTCCATTTATGTCCCTAACACTCTTTGTAATGGGGTCATAGTTATGTGCAATTTGAGTTAGGAGATCCACATCCATGAACACTCCAGGGACCACCAATTTGCCTACATCTAACTCCCAAATACTATTCATTGGGGCAAAGGAGTGTCTCATACTGAATCTGACTTTGAATAAACCCAACCCAGACAATCCTATCTACGGGTCTGTCAGCCAATTTCCTTTGTCATACAATCCTTCTCCTATTCTCAGGCGAGGAGCTTTTGAGACCAACTCTTTAACCTTAGCTACCACGTTAGTTGACATGGTTAACTGTTTCAGGAAATCTTCACAAATTTCCCTCTCATGGTAATTAACTTTCCCTAAGAACTCCCTTTTAGGTGCCATTTCAATAATACTATGCAAGTAACTTAATTACTAACCACAACAATTTTATAACAAAACAAAACCCCAATTCAAACAAACTATCAAGTAATTGTTAAGAAAGAATACAAGAAAACCTATTCTTGGCTTGAAGAAATTTGCTCTGCACCCGCCTTTTCACAACAACTCTTTGAAATGATGCCTACATTTAATTGATGTGAGACCATATACGGTAATCGGGCTCTTAACTACAACATTGATACCGCATGCTTCGACCATCCCTTCAAAATTGAATTCATGGAAGAATTCAAAAATTTAACTCCAACGGGTCATAACATGTCTGTGTATTTTCTTTTCGCTCTTTTGCCATTTCGTAGAGCATAACACACTTGCATGTTCATCTAGTGAAGTCACGCAAACTACTAGATCAAATAAAACTTGCACTGCCTTTACCCTTTCACCTTTCCTCATCCAGCAACGGGCTAGAAATCCTTTCGCTATTTCATAGACGGTAGCCAACATGCACTTTAACCCAGTGAAGCCATGCTAGCCGTTTGATCAAATGGAACTTGATCAATTTTTATTGCCGCTTGATCTCACTGCGTTAGTGATGTGCCCTACCTCCTTTTCACCACTTCGTAGGCTTTAACCCTCGAACACTTTTCTTTCATGAAGCCGCGCAAACCATTAGATCGAGCTCAAAACACCTGATCTTTAACTCTAACCAAGATTGCCAACCTCACTAATTAACCGCGCTTCATCTTGACAGCTAGTGGTTTTTGCCATTTCGTAGAGGTTAAGCCGCGAGCATCTTTGGGCATGAAACAATGAAACCTTTGGATCGAGCTCGAGATGGATACCTTTTAACAACCTTCAAACCTTTTAAGTGGGCCCTTTATTCGGAAGCCACTTACCCTACTTGTTCTCTAGTTAACAAATGCCACATGGCAGTCGGCCATTAGCTTTGGAAGCTCCTTTGGGTTTAGTTCTAAGTCAGCCACGTGTCTTACTTCACTATTCCCACACAAATACCAGTTACACCTAGGCGGGCCCTCAACTACCCTTTAGAACCACGTGGCATTCAACACATCACTATCAAACCCTACGATATGCACCAACTGTCATGCCACGTCATGCCTTCATGTGATTTCCACCTGTCTTTCACCATTTCATGAACATTAATCTTCATCAGCTTGCGGCCACAAAACCATGAGAACTGTTGGATCAAATAGAGTTGATTGGCTTTTAACTTCGTGCCTTACCTCTCCTTTGGGCCCACCAGCCTTTTCGCCATTTCGCAGGCTTTAATTCACTAGCATCTTACCTTCGCGAATCCATGCGAGCCGTTAGATTTCAAGAACCTACTCGTTGTTTATTCCTTTTATGACAACCTTGCCCGAGCCTACTGTGAACTGCTAACTAAGCACCTCATCACTGCTCTGTCATCACCTACTGGACCTACCATCTTCACTGCCACCTTTAGCGAGACCTGTCACCTTTTCACTACTTTACAATTAATAAACCGCAAGCATCTCTCAGATGTGAATCAATGTGGGCCATTGATCTCTTTCAAACCTGTTCGCCTTTTAGCCTAGGGAGAAATCCTCACTGCTGGGTCCTACCAAACCTTTTCACTATTTCACGATAGGTAACTTGCATTCTTATTTTGGCTGCAAATCAACGTGAGCCATTGGATTCAAAACAAGATGGAGTCTCATTAAGCTGGCTGCCAGTGCACTCGGTTAGGCTTGCCTATGCCTTTCACTATTTCGCAAAGGCTAACACACTAGAAACTCTGCCCAATGAAACAATGAAACTCATAGATTTATCTGAGAGTTGTGCGATACTTACGGGGCTCGACAAACATTAGGAAAAGGCATATGAGATAGGTGTAAAATTTAACAAGTATTTAATGACCGCCTAGGAAAATAACGATGGGGGAACACTCATACAACTAAGGGACCCATCACTTAAGTGAATAAAGTAACACAAAATTAGAAGCCAAAGGGGTTTTATCAGACATTAAAGTGATTAAAACCGAAACCCTAAACCCCTTTAGACTTAAAACAATCTTGAAGCAACTAGGGCATACTAGACTCAAAATTTTCAAAAACCTAGCCAATTATGGACTGAGAACATCCATTTTTAAAATAGTGATAATAGTGGCTCTGACTAGGGATGGTTGATCGCAAGATCAACACAAGAAACTCAGAAAACTCTGGAGAAATAGACCAAAAACAAGCCCAAAAACAACAACTAAAGCAAACCTAAATACATACAAATAGGGACCTACTATGCATGGACTTTAAGAGAAATAATGCTTCAGGAATTGTCCATGCACTGGAAATTCCTGTATTTCATCATTCATATTCTTTAGAAAGTATGAGTCTTTTCCATTCACATCACAGACCACAGAAGGGCCAATCCATAATGACTCAAACTTCTTATAATTTCCCTTGTCCTATCCTTTGGCATTCCACTAAATAACAACATCACCGATTTGAAACTTTCTCAATGATGTCCTTTTGTCAAAAAGAAACTTAGACTGCAATTGGATTTTCAAATTTCTCTTATGGGCTAAAGTTCTGATTTCTTCCACTTCCACCATATGAATCATTCGATCCTCCATAAGATAAGACAACTCCATATCTTTGACTTGCAGGAATTTATATACTAGAAGAAGATTGTTTACTAGCACTTTAGCTTGTGTACCATAAACCAGTTCAAAAGGTGACATTCCAATGGCCTTCTTGACAGTAATTATGTCAGCGCACAAAGCTAATTTCAACTTTTGATCCCATGACCTCTTGTTCTCTTCTAAGATTTTCTTAATAATGTTCAAGAGGCTTTTATTACTGGATTCAGCTTGTCCAATCCCTTGAGGATGATAGGGTGAAGAGTATGACATAATTATCCCATGACTAGTGCAAAATGTAACAAACTCTTCAGACCTAAAACTCATAGCATTATCCATTACTAATTTTGTAGGGACTCCAAATCTAGTTATAACATTATCTATCAGGAAATCGATGACAACTTTACTTGTAGCTCTCCTGGTGGGTATGGCTTCGATCCATTTAGTAAAATAGTCAGTTGCTACTATAATCCACCTATGGCCTCTTCCCAATCTTTCAACAATTTCTCCAATAAAATCAATGCCCCACTGGACAAAAGGGGCTTCCACTGTGACCAGATTTAAAGGTAAACCTCCTTCATATTTTAGCCTGGATGAAAACCTTTGGCATGGGTCACATTTCCTAACATGTTCATGAGCATCTTTAAATAAGGTAGGCCAATAATACCTAGCCCTGACTATCTTTCCAATAGTTGTCTTAGCAGAGTAATGACCTCTGCATACTCCATCATGCATTTGAATCAACACTTTCTTGGCCTGGAATTCATCCAAACACATTAACAATGCTCCATCTCTATTTCTCCAAAAACGGTCACCCTGAATGAGAACATATTTTTGTGACTTAAGCTTTAATATCCTTTTCTGATTATGGGTCATCCCCTCTGAAAATGTAGCATTTCTCAAGAAATGTACTACTTCTGAATACCAGGGTTGCTTTTCAATGCTGGTGATTACAATGTTTTCAGCTTCAACATTGTTTATTTCAACATCAAGAAGATTGGATTCAGCCATAAGCTTGGCCAGGCCTAAGCCTCTCACTAATTTGGTGATCTTTATTTTCAAATCAAATTCTTGGATTCTATTAATCCATCTACACCTTTTGCTTGTGACTTCAGATTGGGATAAAATGTCCTTGACTACAGCATGTGGAACATAAGCAACTACTTGTGCATTTACAAGATATGGCCTAAAAGCCTTGACAACTTTAACCAAAGCATATGCATGTTTTTCCATGATCTCATACCTTAATTCTGCTGCTTGTAAAGACTTGCTATAGAAAGCTATGGGATGTTCAAATCCTTCATTATCCTTTTGCAACAACACTGTAGCTACTGTATGATATGAAGCAAAAGAAAACAAAGAAAAGGGCTTACTATAATCCAGGGATTTCAACACAGGTGCTTCCTGAATAGCTCTTTTAATCTCAGCAAAATCTTTTGAAGCTTCTTGATCCCAGCAAAATTTTGTATCCATCTTGAGTAGTCTAACAATGGGCTTTACCACCTCTGCAAAGTTTGCAATGAATCTTCTAACAAAATTAACTTTGCCTAAAAAAGATTGAATACCTTTAACACTCTTTGGTTCAGGCACATTGTTTATTGCTTCAATTCTTTTAGGGTCTATCCTTACCCCTTCCTTGGAGACAATATGCCCCAACAACTTCCCTTCAATAACAACAAAATGACATTTCTTGGGGTTTAATGACACACCAAATTCCAAAGCCTTATTGAACACTTGTTCCAAATATCCATAGTGGTCATCAACCTTTTTGGAGAAACATGTTAAATCATCTTGGTACACAACCATGATGATGTTGATAAATTCTTTGAAGGCTACATCCATTGCTCTCTGAAATGTAGCTCCAACATTTTTTAATCCAAATGGCATCCTTACATAAACATATGTTCCCCAAGGGGTGGTGAAAGAGGTTTTGAATTGCTTAGATTCCTTCACTAGCACTTGGTTATACCCTGAGAAACCGTTCATCATTGACAAAAGATCACAACCAGTTACTCTCTGTAGCATGGCTTCCATATTGGTAGAAGAATAATTATCCTTCGGGGAAACAACATTTAAATTTCTAAAATCAACACACAATCTTATGTCCCCATTTTTCTTTCTAACTGGGACCAAATTGGAGACCCATGAAGAATGTCTTATAGGTTTAATAATCCCCCCTTCTCTTAGCTTAGTCAATTCTTGTTGCATCTTGGTTTCTAGCAGGGGATTAATAGGTCTCTGCTTTTGTCTGAAAGGCTTAGCATCTAGAAGTAAAAGAACTTCATGCTAAAAAAGGTCTTGTCTATATGCCTTTAGGTCTTCATAGGACCAAGCAAACACATGCTTATATCTCTTCAATAAATTAATAAGATTAGTTTTGACATGAGGAGACAAGTTTTTTCGAATGTATACCAACTTAGGGGATAATTCAGTCCCCAAGCTTACTTCCACCAATTCTTCTAATTTGGTAGTATATTGCTAGTGCAGGTGACTGTCATTATAGCTGAACATGCCCTCAAGCTCTACCAACCCTTTTGGTATCTCATTTATTTCCAACTGAACCAAGTCATTGCTGAATACTGCCTCTCTGTTGTCAATCACCTCTACTAACGCATTGTAGTCAATTTTCTATCCATCATAATCATCAAAGCATTGTATGAACCTAAGAATATCTTCATCATCGGCAAAAACTTGCCAATTATACACATTATTAGGATGGCAGGCCTAGATTTTATTTCCACAGTGGATATGTCGGTTAGTGTTGCATCATTATTTTTCAATGCAACATTGGCTAAAAAGTCTGCCATGATATTCTTTGATCTCTCTATCCAATTAATAGAAAAAGCACTAAAATGCTCAATGAGATCCCAAACTGCATGCTTATATCTTTTCAATCTATCATTTTTTTATGCATATTTGGATCTTACCTGAGAGACAACCAATTCTGAATCTCCTAGAACTTTCAACAATTGTATCCCACGACTCTTTGCACCTTCAAGCCCCAATAATAGAGCTTCATATTCTGCAGTGTTGTTTGTCCACTAAAAGGCTAATAAAAAAGAATATTTAAAAGTTATACTTGATGGGGATACAAAAATAAATCCTGCTCCAGACCCTTCTTTGGAGCAAGCTCCATCAAAATACATTTGCCATAGACCATGTTGTTGTGATTCTAATTCAATCACAATGGAGTTAGTATTCTTTAATTGAGGTAAAATTGGTTGCACTCTAAAGTTGTCAAGATCCACATCAATCATACAATTGAGCATGCTAGGATCTACATTTTCAATTACTCTAGGAGCATGTGGTTCTCTATATAACTTGACTTGATTCCCATTGATTGGGATGGTAGCATAAGATAGATGCAATTGGACATTTCCACCTATTGCTGTTGCCCACTGCCTAGATAATAACATGCCATAATGAGGCTTAGTGTCAGTGACAATAACATCCATTTTATAGGTTGCTTCAGGGAATGTTTCTATCTTCACTTCAACATCTTTCATTGTACCTATCACAGGTACTTCTTTGTTATCCATAGCATAGCATTTCCCATATATCGTAGTCGCTGATAATCCTAATTCTTTCATAACACCATAAGGCATTACATTAGCAACTGCACCTGAATCTATCATATAATTTTTTATCAACCGGTTATTCACTAACAAAGTGACATAAAAAGGATCTACCTGTGAAGGCTCTTGAGTAATAGTTGTTTGAACATAAACCTCTTGGGTTTGGAACTCTTGATCCTTTCCATTTTTAATTGAACCGGTGGGTAGGACTGTGTTACTGTCAGATATATTAGAAAACAAAGATAAGGCACCTTCTCTATGTTCTTTTATTTTCAGTAACTCTATTAATGCGACAGTAACTTTCCTTTGTGTAAGAGCCTGAGCCATGTCAAATGTGGAATTGCTGCTCAACTCAGCATTAGCTTTAACTCTTTCTGCCTTAGGCTGACTCGCCTTCTTTGTTGTGGCAGCTCCTTGTGTATCATTTGTACTTTTTTCATCTGTACTCTTGGGTACATCTTTAATTTGATCTTTCTTTTCTTGACCCATTTGAGGGGTAGTAGCACTACTTGTTGCCTTTTTCTAAAAAACCTCTTTTATAAACATAGAACCAGGTTCACCCTGATCACTATCCTTTTTGGTGCTTCTTAGGTTATAATTGTGCTTTGCCTTAGCTATAGAAGCCTTGGTGAGATTTTTCACTTCTTCCTCACTAGGCCTTCTAAGATGAACTTCTTCATCTTCAATGGTTACCACATTCAGAGTAGGATGCCAATCAAGTGTTAGTTATCCTTGAAAGGACCTTTTACTATCCAAAACTTCACTAAATTCACTTTGTACAAATTCCTCATCACTTTCTACAATGGTTTCAAACATATTAATATCAGGCTCGGCCTCTTGTCTCATGGACTCTTCTAGGGCTTGAGCAACTGCACACTGATGAGGAGAATGTGGCCCGTCACAAGCAATACACCATGGAGTGTTCTCTATGTTGTGAACATTTTTTCCTTTTAAGGGATCAGGGGTGTCTTGGCTCTGAACATTCTTACGCTTCTCATTCTAAGGTTTACCATCCTTCCAGTTGGTATTACAGGGCATATCATGAAATCTAGGAGGTCTATCTTGCCAATTATAGTGAGGCTTATCATTTTTATATACCTTAGTAGTTAGATCCTTCATAGCAGTGACTAACTTTTCTATCTTATCTTCCTCCTTAGCAACTTTGTTTGGTTGCTGTTTTGTTTCCTGCCAGAGCCTACCATCAGTTCTTCTTCCTAATTTTCTGGATGCTTTCCTATTGCTCTCCACATTGATAGCAATTCGAAATGCATCTCTCAGGATATGTGGATTCTTATCCCTTAAAATATAAGCCATTTTGGAATCAAATGTATTATAATAAGTGTTTAGGCACATGTTATCATCTAGTCTCATCACCTAATACAACCTATGCATGGCTTTCTGAAATCTAGCATTGAAATCGGTGACCATTTCATTATCAGATTTTCTAATATTATTGAATTCATTTAACATGAAACTCACATTTGTTTTGTCACCATATTGTTCTTGAAAATAATTTTTGAAATCCTCCCAAGACCTAATGCTATTAATAGGGAGACCCTTATACCAATCTCTTGCATCATCTATTAGGGATTGGACAAATAATTTCATTATGACATATTCATATACTATTTCATAATCATTTATCAAATTACCATAAGATTTTAAATTCTCCTTTGCACTAATTGCATTATTTCCAACAAATTTATGGAATCTATCTCTTAACTCAGTAGGAACATGGTTGGGATATCCCAGGATTCCATCAAAAAGTAACTATCTATACTATTCTAAGTTGATAGGTCTTCTTTGGAAAGGGTTAGCAACATTGTTATTACCCATGTTCATTCTCATAGTAGGGATTTGAGTCTGAGAGATTTGATTATTCTAGTTAATTACAGGGGCTTGACTGGCTATTGCTATATTGATAGGCAAAGTGGACTGAACCTTAATAGGGGGGGGGGGGGAACTTGTTGAGGAACAGGCTTGTTTAGATCTTCTGATGGGAAAATGATAGGGGGAGCTTTTAGGTAACCAATTTTTCTTTTAACTTCCTAGTTAGCTGCCTCTAATTTAGCTTTCTCTAGCTCCATTTGTAGATCTTCTTTCTCTTTCCTCATTCTTTTCATTTCCCTTTCATGTGCTGATAATCTATGAGAGATCTCCACCGTAGTCTTTGATCCTGACCTACCTTCCATGCATTTTTGCTTTCCTTTATCAACCTCATTTCTAACAGGATGTGGGTCACTAAAAACCTCCTTATTTGGTTGGATTACTGACTTATATGCTGGTTTGGATTTGTCGACTAGAATTTCCCTGATCACAGGACCTCCATCATCACTCTTTTTCTTTTCTTAGGCCAACAATTCAAGATCAACAATCTACCTAAGAAGCCTATCTCTTTCCATCAGTTTTGCTTTGACTTCCTTCTCCCTATTTGCTTCTTTTTGGGCTCTTCAGGAGATTAAGTGATGAACCTTTCTATTTAGGTCTTCTATCTCTTGGGACACTTCATCTTCATCAAGGAAAATCTCCTCAGAGTTAGATACGTTAACTTGGTCTATATCAATCAAGCTGATGTTTCCATCAACTGTTCTAGGCACAAAATATTTGACTACATTAGAACTACTTATGTCTTTCCCAGAAAAATTAGCATGGGATATATCTTGATTTAAAACTTGAACATCATCTATATTTCCAAATAATCCAGAATGAAAACCTAAAACATCATGTTTAGATTCTCGGGAAGAAGAATTAGACATTGCATATATAGGTCTATCAGATACCTTACCAGTATTGTTACTTTTCTGTACCCATGCAGCATTTGATGGCTCATGTAGTACTGATCTCTTCTGACCTTTTCGTGACTATTCAGGTAATCCCTCCTACAATGTCTCACAAGGATGCTTTTTCATGAAGGATCTGGTGTTTTTTCCTCCTTGCATTATGCTTGTTTCCTTTTCAGAATTTTCTTATTTTAAAAGGACTGGTTGAACTAACAGAGTCACCACCCATAGATCTATGGGAAATATGAAAACAAGCTTTGAACAAAATATTGCAAATCTTTAGACCAACATCACATATCAAATATCATGCAAAATTATTTAAATGAATATATCAAGACAACATCGATATTTTATTGAAACACCAATCTGCATCTGGATTCATAGTATGACTCTCCCCAATAGAGTTGCTACTTTTGTTGTTCTCAAATTCTGATTCCCCTTAAAAAGCCTTATAATAAAATAATAAACTTTGTCTAGAGAAGAGAAATCAAAGAGAAGGAAACTTCAGAGCAACATATGACAAGGTTTTATAACCTTCTACACTTTGAACTTATCCAAATTTCTAGCGAGTATACCTTAGGTGAATTCTTTCACACTTTTAAACAAAATCCATAGTAACCATTGTCCAAAAAACCAGTGGATCTTATTGCCTCAAAATTAACTGAAACAAGGAAATAAAACTTATGCTCATATTTAGTATCGACCTACAAGATATGTAAAAGATAACCATAAATAGATACAAGTGCCTTATCCAAGCCACAAAGTCATATAAGTTCAAACAATAATCTCACAATTAAACATCTCCATTCATCCTATCACTTTAGCTTCTATAAAACCCCACATATGCCTGACATACATAAGAATTTACCCTCATCACAACCAGATAGCATTCATCAAATTCGAAGTCTCCCACAAGGAATTTACTGATAGAAATGATTCCTGTATATTTAATTCCCCTCTTGAAGAGAAAAGCTAAGAAACACATCTATTTAAGATTGCCTTACAATCCATATTCAAATGAATAGCCCTAGATTACTCAAATTGAAAAAAATAAATATTTGTAAGCACACTTGAAGACAACACAGATTCTAGGCTCAAAGTTGATGGTTTGTGTATTGATATTAATTCATAACATATTACAAGACACTTAAATTTTCTCCATTAGACTTAAAGAAAGCTCAGATAAATTTCTATAGTGTTTTCTTACAATTACTTGCGATCATTTTTTACAAGTCCTGGTATCCATTTATAATAGCATGGATGCATACAAGCTTCAGACCTTTCAAAAGAAATTTTTTTACAAACAACCATCTTTTCCAAGAAGCGGTTACAAGTCTTTTTCAGCATCTGCGGCTTCCTCTTCTTGTTGTTCTATTGCAACCTCTTCTAACTGCTCTACATCTAGCACTGTGTAATTTCTTGTCCACTCCTGGTATACATCATTAGCATGCCATGAGAAGTTAATCACTTTTCCCTTCGTCTTGGCTAATATTTTCAAAGAGTTCCTCATTTTGTTGACCTCTGAATTTAGAAAACCATAGTGTAATTTGATTTTCTCTATCTCCTCAATTGTTTTCACAAATAAAGAAGTATCATCTGTATTAATGATTCCTTTTATTCTTAATGATAGGTTGGCTTCTAACTCATTAAGCCATATTTGTTTGTCCTTCAATTGACTTGGATTAGCAAAATCCCTTGGGAGTAATTCAAATACTTGATCAGTGTACTCTTCTTGTACAAGTTGATATTTCTATCTGCATTATCTACTCCTTCTGCTAACTTTGCTAGATCCTTTGTTATGTCACAAGTGGATTTGATAATGTAGTCAGCCCCTGCCTCATCATAAGATACACAAATAAGTTCTAGATCCCACTCTTTGGGTTTCCACTTGTCAAAAATAGGCATTAGAATAGCCTTGTCTCCATTGAGCTCATTCCACATATCCAAAAAAATTCTCATGTTGTTGTACGTTAATAAGAACGCTATGGTGTAAGTAAAACTCAAAATTGTAGCCCTCACTCTCTCTTAATATTTCTTTGCAAACAGGGCTTGGGCCTATTTTAGCTTCTCCAATTCATGGGGAGTGATCTCAACTGATTGTGAACTAGAAGGTACTAGAGATGGTGGGAATTCAATGATGGGGCTACTAGGTGGAGGCCGTATAGGAGAAGAAGAGATCATCAATGTTGAGGACTCACCTTGATGGTATTGTCCTGGCAACTGGTTTTTCAAATTGGAAATGATGCTATATTTACCCATTACCTCCTCCTTAGCATTGTTGTAAGTTTTCAAAACTATCTCCAACTTAGCTTGGATATCTGCCTTTTCCTTTGCCTCTTTCTCTGCCACTGCAACACTGAACTTTGCAATCTCTAGGACTTGTCTAGGAGCCTCCATCACCCCAGTGCCTTGTAATCTTTTCATATCATACTTCCAAGGTAGCTTGACCCTAGGGTGTCCTTTTTCTTTCTATTTTCATCTATTTTCAGAGACCACATGACCAAGGCAACATTATCCCTGCTGAAGGTGACTCCTTCCATAGGCTTGGTCTCCTTCCTTACTGCCTCTAAAACCAAGGCATCTGCTATATCCCATTCAGGGAGAATGAGTACACTAGCCATTGCTACCATGTCTCTTCCTTTCTCAGGAGTGATGGTCTTGAACTCAGTGACCATTTCTTTATTTATTTCTTCCTCCACCACAGCTAGATCCTTGTGGGGCTGCTCACTCCCCCTCTTCTCACATATAGCATTAAACTAATCAATATTCTGCTTCCACATGAATTACATGAAAGCTCTTGATGTGACAAAGTTGCTATCACCAAAGAAATCCTCACTAGCTTGTTTAATATCAGGATCCAGCTCCTAGCCTTTGAACTAATTAATGGTTATGTTCATCTTAGCATTAAGGGGCTCTTTTGACATTCCCTCTTCTACTTCATCATAGGTGTAGGCTATCTCCCCAAGACTATCTAATTGTAATAGTTGCTCAGCTGCTACCTGTTCATCTCCTATATGAATAGAGGATTGAGATGGGGAATACAAGGGCTCATCAGATTGCACTTCCTTTCCCGCCCTTTGCTTCTTTGGGGAGTCTTGAATGTCAATGACATCTTGTATTTTCCTCTTCCCTCTTGAAGTAGAAGGCTCCCCTATTGTTGGCACTAGCAGACTGTATTTGGACTTTTCATGTAGCATATAATCACCTAGAGGGATTGCTTTGGCAGATGTAGACCTAGTTAAAACTAATCTTGCCTTCTCAGGGTTATTTTTAATCACTGCCCCCCTCTTCTCTTTCAATGTCTGCATTGCATCTTCAAAACAAAGAATTAAGAATTTTGCCTTTTCTTCAAAGGGGTGGAAACTAGACAAAGGTTCATAGCTGGTGTCAAATTGGTGCACAAAATCTAGGGCCTTCTTGCAGGCCACCCAGTTTTCTTTCCTTAGATCTTGCTCATCCAAATCAAACTCATTCCTGATGAGGTCTTTAGGGAATTGAAATTGGTGAGGTTTGCCTCTACATATTGCCCTTTCTCTGAACATGTCGTTGAAGAAATCTTTAGGGTCAGCACACCTTGATACTGCAGTTGATAAATGGTAGGGTTGAAGGAAATCTTCAAATCACTTCCAACCCCCTTTAGTTATTACAAACTGATGTGCTATAGTTATTGTAGGGAAAATGGTTCCTTTACCTCTACCTGTTAGCTCTGCCTCTTGCACACTTCGAATCTGCCTGAGGACTTTTGCAATTCCTATTTTTAGTGGGACCTGATATGGCAACAAAAATGGAGTTCCTCTGAAACCATACCCTCTGAAAAACTGTGGAAACGGGGTATAAGTACATATCACCCCAATTGTGTACAATTTTGATATCTTCAACAAACTCCTTTGGCCTAAGGGAATCCAAAAGAGCTTTAGGGACTCTTGGATTCTCTAAGCATAAAAGAGTCCTGATCTTGGATGCAAAGCACTTATCAAACCTCAAGTAGCTAGCATCTTCTCTATCCCATGACAACACTATGCTCCATAACTGAACTAGAATCTTCTCTCCATCCTTTTCTTTCACTAGGCCCATTCCATTTGCAAAGTAATCACCACCCTTGAATAGAAACAGGTGCATTAGGAGGGAGTACCATCTAAAAGGCCTATCCACTTTTCCATTCTTTATCCCTATCAAGCCTTCATGGATGGCATCAGTAATATAGGGGGCATAATAAAATGTCACAGCCAGAGAAGGATTTAAAATTTGAGCAATCATTAACATGTAATGAGTTGGCATGTTTGCTTCAGCATCCTCTCCAAAAATGTGGCAGAGTGACCAGTATAATCCCTTGGCTCTAAGAGTGAACAGATTTAAGGAGAAAGGCTCCATGGTATTGGGTCCTACAATAGTTAATCGACCTAGTTTAACAAAGAACTCTTTAAGAGGCCCATTCCTAAGATGATTCCTCACATGCATTTTAAACCCGAGCCAATGATTTGAAATTGTTGGGTTCCAAGTAATTGGGCACTTCACTGAGCCCAAATACATTTCTGAACACCTCATCATTTATTTGAATGAGGTTTTTTTCATTTATGTCCCTAACACTCTAGGGACCACCAATTTGCCTACATCCAACTCCCAAATATTGTTCATTGGGGCTGGGGAGTGTCTCATACTGAATCCGATCTTGAACAAACCCAACCCAGACAATTCTATCTACAGGTCTCTTAGCCAATTGCCTTTGTCATACAATACTTCTCCTATTCTCAGGCGAGGAGCTTTTGGCACCAACTCTTTAACCTTAGCTGCCATGTTAGTTTACATGGTTAACTGTTCCAGGAAATCATCATAGATTGCCCTCTCATGGTAATTAACTTTCCTTGAGAACTCCCTTTTAGGTGCCATCTCAATAATACTATGCAAGTAACTTAATTACTAACCACAACAATTCTTTACCAGAACAAAACCCCAATTCAAACAAAATGTCAGGTAATTGTTAAGAAAAAATACAAGAAAACCTATTCTTGGCTTGAAGAAATCTATTGTGCACTCGCCTTTTAGCAATAGCTCTTTGAAACGATGCCTACATTCAATTGATGTGAGACCATATATGGTAATCGGGCTCTTAACTGCGACATTGATAGCGCATGCTTCGACCGTCCCTTTAGAATTGAATTCATGGAAGAATTCAAAAATTTCACTCCAATGGGTCATAACATGTCTATGTATTTTCTTTTCACTCTTTTACCATTTCACAGAGCATAACACCCTTGCATGTTCATCTAGTGAAGTCACACCAACCAGCTAGATCAAATAAAACTTGCACTGCCTTTACCCTTTCACCTTTCCTCATCTGACAATGTGCTAAAAATCCTTTCGCTATTTCATAGATGGTAGCCAACATGCACTTTAACCCAATGAAGCCGAGCTAACCGTCCAATCAGATGGAACTTATTCGGTTTTTATCTCCGCTTGATCTCATTGCGTTAGTGCCGAGCCCTATGTCCTTTTTGCCACTTTGCAGGCTTTAACCCTTGAACACTTTTCTTTCATGAAGCCACGTGAACTATTAGATCGAGCTCAAAACACCTGGTCTCTAACTCTAACAAGGACTGTCAACCTCACTAATTAACCACACTTTATCTTGACAGCTAGCAGTTTTTGCCATTTCGTAGAGGTTAACCTATGGGTATCTTTGGGGCATGAAAAAATGAAAACCGTTGGATCGACCTTGAGATGGATACCTTTTAACAACCTTTGAACCTTTTAAGTGGGCCCTTTATTCAGAAGTCACTTACCCTACTTGTTCTCCGGTTAACAAATGCCACATGGTAGTCGGCCATTAGTTCTGGAAGCTACTTCAGGTTCAGTTCTGAGTCAGCCACGTGTCTTACTTCACTATTCCCACACAACTACTAGTTATGCCTAGGCGGGCCCTCAACTACCCTTCAGAACCACATGGCATTCAACACATCACTATCAAACCCTACAAAATGCACTAGCTATCATGCCACATCATGCCCTCATGTAATTTCTACTTGTCTTTCACCATTTTGCAAACATTAATCTTCATTCAGCTTGTGGCCATGAAACCATGAGAACCATTGGATCAACTAGAGTTGATCAGCTTTTAACTTCATGCCTTGCCTGTCCTCTGGGCCCACCAGCCTTTTCTCCATTTCGCAGGCTTTAATTCACTAGCATCTTACCTTTACAAATCCATGCTAGTCGTTAGATCTCAAGAACATGCTCATTTTTTATTCCTTTTATGACAACCTTGCCCGAGCCTACTGTGAACCACCAACTAAGCACCTTGTGACTACTCTATCATCACCAGCTAGAACTACCAACTTTACTACCACCTTTAGCAGGACCCGCCACCTTTTCGCTACTTTGTGATTAATAAACCATGAGCATCTCCCAACTATGAATCAACACAGGTTGTTGATCTCTTTCAAACCTGATCACCTTTTAGCCTAGGGTGATGTCCTCACTATTGGGTCCTACCAAACCTTTTCGCTATTTTGCGATAGGTAACTTGCATGCTTATTTCGGCTACGAATCAACATGAGCCATTGGATTCAAAATGAGATGGAGTCTCGTTAAGCTGGCTACCAGTGCACCCAGTCAGGCCCGCTTATGCCTTTTGCTATTTCGCAGAGGCTAACACACTAGCAACTCCACCCAACAAAACAACGAAAGTCGTCGATTTATCTGATAGTTGTGTGATACTTACGGTGTCCGACAAACATTAGGAAAAGGCATATGAGATAGGCATAAAATTTTACAAGTATTTAATGACCATCTAGGCAAATAACAATGGGGGGACACTCATACAACTAAGGGACCCATCACTTAAGTGAATAAAGTAACGCAAAATTAGAAGCCAAAGGCTTTTTATCAGACATTAAAACGATAAAAACCTAAACCCTAAACTCCTTTGGACTTAGGACAATCTTGAAGCAACTAGGGCATACCAGACTAAAAATTTTCAAAAACCTAGCCAATTATGGACTGAGAACATCCATTTTTAAAACAATGATAACATTACTATTATGCAGATGGAAAGTGATGTTGCCATAGATTCATAATAGTTGGAGATGGATGGCATGAATATATCATGCACACTACCGGTATGAAGGCAGAAATATGTCAATTGGTAAACATGGAGCATACTAGTGTACTACCAAGTGGACCAAGAGACAAGAGTGAAGTGCTCTCAGTCTGATGAAGATGCACATGATGAGTCATCTGATATTGCTGCTAAGGACCAACATGATTGATGACCAAGGCTGACATGTTTCACCAGCACAAGGAAGGTGAAGGTATGAAGGTTAAGCAGCAAGGCAAGATATATCGGCAGGGATAGAAAACCGGTAAGGAAAGTGGGACCATTAGTATGAAGCATACACTGGTTGTGTGATATTGGTTGATGACCATGTTGGTTTGACATAGTGAGCTAAGGTGGATATCGACAAAGGTGCTAAGGCAAGAAGTACTTGGAGGGTTACTAGAGAACCGGTAGGGTTAGATGTCTTGTAGGTATGCACCAGTTGAGTGTTTGGTCGATGATCCTATCTAAATTGACACAAAGGTCTAAGTTGAGATGGATACCAATAGGGATTCCACATGGAGTTGAAGTGGAAAGCTTGCAGAGGTAGGTGAAGTGCCATGACGTTGAGGTTATTACAGAGTTGGTCAACATTTAATGTTGACTGTGACTATTATAGGTCGAGTGTTAGAGGGGTTGCAGCTTGAGGTAGGATGTATCAGATTAGATCCATGGAGTGCACTGATTGATGCAGGTTGTCTGGATACAAATCAAAGTAGGTGAAGCAAACCATCAAGCCATTTATGGTGATTGCCCAAAAGATGAGCTGACAAGTTAAACATAGATCACTAAAGATGGAAAGCATGCACTAGAAGGCATGATGTTAGTAGTGATGCATAGACAACCATCCCTAAGACATGATTTGAGGAGATTTGATTGGATATGGTATGGCTTGTTGGTCGAAGAAGAAACCCTAATCATGTCAGTATTTGGATTTGTGTTCTAGTGGGAAAACTTGGATATATGTATGCATACCAAAGACCAAGATATGATTATGTTGCATGTCTAATATTGAAGTGAGGAATGTGAAAGTGTAGCAAAGAGCCAACCACCCAGTGACTTCATCGAAGATCATATAAATTGTGCGTTGGAGAGGCAACCAATGAGAGGGTATTAACCGGTAAGGTCAAGGCCATAGGTAAAGAAGTATTTCAGCATGAATTCTAGGTGAATGGTGATGAATAAAAGGTAGTTAACTGATAGTGAAAGATAGAAGTGGACAAGATAAAGGAAAAATGGAAGAGAAGAAATAGAGTAGGGGTAATTGGTAGAGTAGAATCGGTAAGGCAGCAACATAAAACTGTAGCAGAGAATAGAAGATAAAGAGCTGCAAAGAGGCAGAGTGATAGGAAGAGGAAAGATCTTGTCAAGTATAAAAGGAGTTATACCATCAGGGTGAAGTGTATGCAGTGGTTGCAATATTCACTTGTTAAAGGTTATTACTTTTGTAATTGATGATATATATTGTAGATCACTGAGTTAGTGCTCAATGTAGGGGTTGGTGCCCATAAACAGTAGGGGCTGGTGCTCCTTTGGGTTGGTGCCCATAAACTATTGGGGGTTGGTGCTCCTTTGGTTGGTGTCCTAAAATTATAATATATTTATTTTACTATGAGGCTAGATTGGAGCAGTAGAATCTAGTAGCGTTTCTCACTAAGGTTTTTCCCATCTTGGGTTTTCCTCGTATATGCTG
This sequence comes from Cryptomeria japonica, assembly GCF_030272615.1. NCBI lineage: Eukaryota > Viridiplantae > Streptophyta > Pinopsida > Cupressales > Cupressaceae > Cryptomeria > Cryptomeria japonica. The sequence goes on along the minus strand of NC_081405.1, from coordinate 214,915,557 downwards.
GTGTTATGGGATGTGTCCTTGTGTATGATTATATTGCATTGTCTTTATTTATGTTACCAATAGACCCACTAGGTATTAGGATGATAACCTATATTCAAACATAGGGTAGATAAAGGAAAAATATTGAGAACCCCTAATTCACCCCTCTCCGAGTGGTACATTGTGTGTAACAAGGAACAACCATTCCTTCCCATTACTAGAACCACTAGCAAAATCTTTTGTTGGTTCATCATTAGAATCAGTCACACCTTCCTCATCCACTATGTAGCATGATTTATCTATATTTTTCCAGTACTTATACTTGTTCTGATTTCCAGGGTTAGGAATAAATGATCTTCTAACTCTTTCTTTAAATCTTGAATTCCTTTCAAGACATCTAGATGCAAAATGACCAATCTTATTACATGCAAAACATTTAAAAGGTACTTTTCCTTCATACTTACTTCCTACTGGTCCTTTAGGTACTCTTTTAGCAAATAGTGCTTCAATTTGCATATAAAGTTTTCCAATCTTGCTTACCGATTGATAATGTAGATGCATGAAAAGAAGGTTTAGACTTCACAACTCTAGAAGGTCTAAATTATTCAAGCTCAAAAGAGGCTATTTTCCCAACCAAGGTATCTCTATTGATAGAAGTATTAGCCATTGTTCTCAATTCATTAATTGCATTAGCCATCATCTTGTAAGCTAGTGGTAGGGCTCTCATAACTTTAGAAACAATTTTATCTTCACTCACAGTTCCACCACAACATTGAATTTCCATAACAATCTCATTTACCCTTTCCATGAATGCAGTAATCCTTTCATCTTCTTCCATCTTCAGGTTATCATATCTAACCCAGTAACCTTCAAGTTTCACAATCTTCATAGTAGGGTCACCTTCATTAAGAGTCTCCAACTTGTCCCATATAGCCTTTGCAGATGATTTTTCAGTTAATCCAATTACTTGGTAATCAAAAAGTGCACACAAGAGAACTTCTCTTTCTCTACAATCATTCTCAAGCTCCTTATCCAATTTTGTTAGAGGAGGATTTGTAGATTCCAGATTATAAGGTGCAACACCATTCTATGTGATCTCCTAGATCTCCTTACCGATACATCTTAGATGAGTATCTTCTATACTGTGTAATTTGTTCCATCAAGCCTAGGAATATCTCTCCAAAAGATAGCTCCAGATGAATTAGATGAACTTCAACTATTATTCGCCATAGGATCTTCCTCAAGCAATTAAGATTTCATCATAGAGGACTAGAGCTCTGATACCAACTATTAGACAGTTCAAATAATCGGAAGGGAATTGAGAGGGGGAGTGAATCAGTTATCTCAGATTACTGGAACCTTAAGAAATTTAAAACTTTAATACAAGAACCCAAAACATTGATACTAGAATGATTAAAACAAATACTAAAATAGCAGATAAACCAATTAAGAATAAACAATAATCAAAGAAAAAGTACCATCCACACGACACCAAGATTTGTATGTGCACAACCTGGTAAAGGGAAAAACTATGGTGGGAATCCTACCCACAGTTAGATAATACTTTGGCAGTAAGTATGTGAATTAAAATTGAGGGGCTTGCACTTGTAGGAAGGCCAATAGCCTAGAGCACACTTTTCATCACAAAAGGAGTCTCACTAATTACATTGAAATCCAAACTACAATCCAGAAAAATGAATGAATTGCAAAGATATCATCTCCTATGCCTGAATACAGTTCCAATTAAGCTCAATACTGAAGGAGTAAATCCACTTACATAAACCCAATTTGATCTCCAATTATCGACAAAATCCTTTACCTGAATGATATTACATTATTCACACATTACATATCCATATGCCTTTCCTATATCCTGATATCTTCTACAATGAGATCTTACATCATATATATACAAACCTTGACCATAAACAATTAGGTCAGCTACTAGACAATAAACCAATTACATAATTACAAAACATGTCAACCTTAGACCAAACAAATAATATCCAACCCATAAGACATCCCAAAAACACATCGAGAGGTCCAATCCACACATTACATTAAGCCGGTCCATAACCTAGATACACCGGGACCCAATATAGGTCCATACATGCCAAAGAAATAATCCTAATCTGCCAAGTCTTAAACATGATCACCATCACCATCTTGAATCTCCACCAGAAGATGCACCAACACCACTTATTCATATCATCAAATATCTTCATCAAAGCTCTGTTGGTGAAACCCTTGCCGAAACCACAAACCAATCTTCCAAGCAAACAGGATAGCATCTGATCACCGAACAAAAACCGAGTGACTAAATATGAACATGAGTAAGCCAATTCCAGAACCCAATCATACCAAAGCATATCAAATTATGCTATATCCAAACCAACCAGAAACCACACAACCTACCAGGACTAGAAGAGTGTCGGTAAAGCATCCAAAATAGCTAGTGTTGAGATCAATGACAAATTATCAATGCAACACATAATCAATTCCTCCAAATGGCCAACACAGTGGTGGGTATAGATGGATATTAGTTGCTATAGATTATTTTACTAAATGGGTGGAGGCCATCCCCACAAGATAGGCAACCATTAAAGTGGTTATTGACTTCTTGCTAAGCAATATTGTGACCAGATTTGGAGTACTAGTAAGACTCATAATTGACAATGCCATGTATTTTAGATCTGAGGAGTTCATAAAATTTTGTAAATCATATGAGATAAACATCTAATATGCATCCACAAGGAAATGGGAAAGTTGAATCCAACAACAATAATATCACGAAGATCATCAATATAACACTTGGGAAAATAAGAGAGCTTGGGATTCTAAGTTAAAAGTGGCACTATGGGCAGATAGGATCACTATTAATGAGAATATAGGAACATCTCCTTTTGAGATGGTATATGGATCTAAAGAAAGGATGGTAATAAACAACCTACTACCTATGTACAAGTTCATACATGAGAACAACCTGGAAATGTCAGATCCATTGGAAGAAAAAATGTAGAAACTTGCAGAATTGGATGAAAGTAGAGAAGATGCTCAAAGGAAAAACCTAAAGCTACAACAAAAATGTAAGTACGTATTTGACAAAAAAATAATTAGAAAGAAAATTTGAAGTTTATGATTTGGCACTGCTTTGGAATGCTAGAGCCCAAGGTAAAGGCAACCATGGAAAATTCGAAGCCTTGTGGCTAGGGCCATTTGCCATTGTAGAGAAGAATGCTAATGATCCATACTTCCTCACTAATATGAATGGTGAAATGTAGGAACTTCCAGTGCATGGACAGTTCGTTAAGCATTTCTTTGCTTGATTTATGTAGGAGTATCCCTAGTTTATAGAAATCTTGCATCAACCAAAAACATTTTCTTTATGTTTTGCTTTATGTTTGTAGTTTGAGCCTTTTTTTCTCTGTGTCTCAATTTGGGCTCACTGGATCCTGTGGAGTTCGATTCTAATTGAAGACTTTATCATCTTTTTTTTTCTAGACCACATCGCATTTGGATCATTTTTCGACAAATTATCGCTATCCGTTTCCTTGACAGTTTCCTATTACCAGTTGCCTGGACCTATTTTGTTGATTTATAAGAACCCCTTTCGAAGCTTGCAAAACCTTATCCATTGATTCTGATGTTTCTTTTCCTATGGCCAACCTTTTCCCGTGATCTACACTTCATCCTTTTGGATTTTCTAGAGGAATCTCTTGGTGGAGGCTAACCTTTTTCATTTTACATGTTAGGTCTTGTTCTTTGGGTTTTGATCCATTTTTGGGATGATCAGATCTTTTGGGTCATATATATAATGTAATTGCACATTATAATGTAATGAATCAAAGAATAAAGTAGCAAGATTATGAATAGAAGATAGATCTTAAGGTTCAAGGTCCTAGTTGTGACCTATTCTGTACTTTGAGCATGTTCTACAAGGCTTGTAAGCTGGTTATCCTATAGCCCTATAGTTAACAGTTGGTTATAACTAATTTTCATGAAATAAAATAATCTGTTATGCATTCCCTCCATCATATCTATGTTTTCTTGTTGTGTTTACTCTTTCTGACTAGTCTGGATTGATCTCTTTGAGGTCCCTCCTCATTGGTGACTGCTTCAAGTGGAATTAGAGCAATTTTTTGTTTCAGAGGTTGTGATTTCTATGATTTTTGTTTTAGTGTGGCAGAATATGGATCCGACCTGTAGCTATAGAGGACTGGCATGAATGATGACACAAAGAGGAGCTAGGAATGGTGGAGCACGTGGGAATGCAGACCTTGTTGTGATGGAAATGTTGCAAAGTATAGAAGCCTAGTTGGAAGTCGTGGAAACGACCCAAAGAAGAAGCCAACATATTGAAGATGTAAGTGAAGATGAAGGAGAAGAAGCCTAGGCACAACAAGTAAACCCACCAATGGTTGAACTAGATGAGGAAAGGTTTTTTAGGGTTTTGAGTAGGACAAATACTAAATCTCATTTTACTGCACCAGAATATGATGTGAAGTAAGCGCCAAAACAAAGTAATGTTTTCTCTAAATTTTTGGAGGGACACCCTGGCATTAAGTAGTGACAAGTCTTCATCCGTGATGACTTACAAGGTCACTAGAGTCTTAAAAGTTGCTTTGACAATTGTAGTTTTTCTTAATAAAAAAAGTTAACAAACAACTCAACCATTTCTTTCTCATTTCTTTAAATGAGCCATCATTCTTCCAAAGTTGTCTTATCATGTTCCTTCTATGCATCATAGTTTATTGGTGGAAGAATTATGTATTTTTATCACCTTCTATGAGCCATTGAATCCTTGATTTTTGTTTCCAAAAAATCTCTTTTTTCCTATTTAATCAAAACCATTATTCACTTAGCGAGATCTCCTCTAGGAAATCTTCCTAAGTGGCACTGTTATCTTTTATCTTCTTTTGTGTGATCTCAAGTTTATCTGAAATAGCTTTCGTTTTCTCAAAGATATTCCCAAAAGAGTAGTGGTTGGACCCCTTAACTTTCACCCTTAGGAGTATAAGGTTTTGGGACACAGAGTACAAGGGGGTGCCACTAATAGGAACATTACACCATTGTTCCACCATACATCTAAAATATTGATATAGAGATCACATGATCTCATATCTAAAGGGATAGAATTTTTTCCTTTCAGTGTCATCCGAGGAAAGCAAGATTGCATTATGATCTAATCCAAACCTAAGGAGGGCACACAGGGTGAGGGAATGAATATCTTTCCAATTAGGTGAAACCAAGACCCTATCCAATCTAACGTGAATGAGATTTTGGCCAAGTCTTCAATTTGTCCACGTGAATTTAGAACTAGCAAGGTGATTGTACATCATTCTAGTAATAGATAGAAAATCAACAAGATCATTCATACTTTCTGAGTAGTCTTCAATGCGACTTGATTTATTAGATGGGTACAAAGGAAAATAAAAATCTCTAGTCATCATCTAAAAGGATGCAAAAGAATTTAGGATGAGGTTTGATAGGGAGGACCATAGGCTAGCCCAAGGAGCTCTCACATTAGGGGCATAAACATTTATCAGGTACCACTCTAAGTGGGATCTGAGATCCTTCATATTCACAATAAGATAATTCTTAGCAGAGTGAATCAAAGTACTATTAAAGTAGACTAGGTTCCATAAAGTAGTGACACCCCCAAATGCACCATCAACATTGTGTTACCAAATTTTGTACATGCCAAATTTAGTGCCATAATGAAGCCTTGCATTCATTCATTTTGAAAAGATCAAATCATGAACCAGGGAGAAATGCATTGTTTTTGTCTAACTTGTTTGCTTCATGTGCAGATACAGGAAAGTAAGACAACATGTGGGTTAAAATGTGGCTCCCACGAGGGTTGAGATCAACATGTTGTAGACTACAGAGATATTTATGCTTCATTATAGATGAAATATCATGGCTTATTAAAACCTTCAAGCAAATTCATGTTGGCAAGTGTCTCACCGAATCCCTTGCATAGCTAATGAAAGGCCAAAAGAAGCTCAGAGAAAATGCAATCGGCCTGTGTAAAGTTTTTTAATTTGGCGCCAAAGAGGGTTTGAAAAGGCTAGAGAGCTTCCAAGCATTTTTCAGTCACTAGGCAAGAAGAATATTTATCCCACATTGGTCGTGGGCATGCACATTTTTGTATTTAAAGCTAAAGTCACATATAACTATAGTGTCAAAGCTTACGAGATTTTGACAAGAAGTGTCTCATCACCCATTGGACCCTGCATGCACGTGCATATCAAGGAATCTTAATTTTTTGACTAGTTGGCGAGAAGAGGTTAAAGATCGAGCAAGTCAGAAAGATCGGATGTAGATCGCGGTGATCCAATGGCTATCGTGATGAAAAGATGATCGTTGAATATCATTGCAACTTGGCGACTAATGATGTGGCAAAGCACAGAGTATAAGACCAAGCACACATGGCAGACAGGTGGCGGTCCAGTGGCTGGTGACATGGCACACATGGATGATATCGAGCAGACCCTAGCAACGATGAGTCTAAAAAAGGTTTCACCGAAGGCTCAGTTCCATTGACATAGGGTATATCAAAGAAATCAGAAGTAGTCCCACTGAAATAAAGATATCGATGAAACTACAGCTTCGATGAGACTGGTAAGCGGCTTGCCGAGGGAATAGTTTGGCCGAAAGAATGATATCTGACAAAGCAAGATGTGTGGTAGGCCTAACAGACATGTGGTGCCCAGGCGGATCTCTGGAACCATTCAAGGGGTGAGACATGTTGACACGCATCACAAGAGAGAAGATCAGCTGGGGTTAAAGGTTGAGCAAGTTGAAGAAAGATCAATGGTGATGCAAGAGATGTGATGGTGGTCGCTATACCACTATAGAAAGAAGCTCGCCAGTTATCTCTGTGACTTGGTGACAAAGCATGTGTGGAAAAGATGAACGACTAAGAGATTAAAGATCAAGTAGTTTGAGGGTAGATCGATGACAATCGCTATACCGCATGATGAAGATGGTTGATGATTATCCCCTGTGACATAGCAACGGATGACGTGCCAGTTAAGATGGCAGTCAAGATGAAGAACCAAGGTAGACCAAGTCCAGTGGCAGGTCCAGATGGTAGACAAAGTGGACCCGCAAGAAAATAAGAGGCTAACACTTTGAAAAAGTCTACAGTCGACCAGATGTATATATTTTTTAAGTCAACTTTGAACTTGAACTTTGAACCGGTTCAAAGTGGTTCAATGGTTCAAAGTTCATTAGTTCAAAGTGGTTCAATAGTTCAAAGTTCATTGGTTCAGAGTGGTTCAATGGTCCAAAGTTCATTATCATTGCTCGTTCTTGTGGGCCTAGGATGAAGAGACAAATAGGAGAGATAAAAGAAAATAAGAAGAGGTAAAAAGAAAGTAGGTTGCTAAAGATCTAGTGGTAGTCGCTATACCATATGATGAAGATGTGCGGTGTTTATTCGTCGTGACTTGGCGACCAAGTAGTGTGGCCTGCTAAGGAATTAATTCGGAGGAAGAAGTAAAGAATGCAGATTAAGGTTGATCATAAAAAAGAGCTTCATTCCGACAATGAGTCCAGGTCATGCTAAGATGGCAGGGCAGGAACCCCGGAACCAACCAGGAAGTGACACATGGTGGGCCTAATAGAAAAGCAGGTGAAATGGAGCATATCATCGGCCATCAAAATAAGTGTTTCAATACTAGCCTGATGATTCGATGAAGAAAGCAATGCTAGTTACAACTAAAAGCCAAAAGTGGTGGCTGTCAAGGTAGCATCCAGGAATCCATGCAAAATAAGAGGAACTCGTCAGGTAGTTTGTGATCCATGCAAAATAAAAGGAAGTCATCAGGTAGTTTGTGATCCATGTGAAATAAGAAGTCATCCGGTTAATGTAGGTGATTATTAAGCTTAGAGAAAGTTTGCATGAGTCTTTTCTTGTGATCTTGAGGTAATAAGGATTGTTTCTGAGTGCCACATGGGTCAATCTTTAGTTGACTAAAAATTTGAAATCAATTACCTAGCTTGAGAGCAAGTTTGCATGAGTTCTTTTTGCATGTTTTGAAGCCTTTTTGGTGGCTTTTTATTTCTACAAGAGGATCAATTTTCAGAGGAGATATTTTCAGTGGGAGTTCATCTTTAGTCATTCTGGAGTTATCTTTCCTCTACCTTTTGGAAGGTTTTTGTATAAAGTGAAAAAGTTTTATCTTTCTTCACTAGTTCTTGATGATTCTTTGGCTGGTTTTAGTAGAGAATACATTCTTGTAGCTCATATGCAGTTTTATGATAGAATTCTAAAAAAAAATTACCAGCTTATGCCTTATGTCTTTACAGTTCATATTCTTATCCTTGATTGAGAGTTATTTTATTGTGTTATTTTTTAGATAACCTTTTAATTTTTTGTCTCATTTGTAAGTCACAGGTTGTGCATTATGATAAATTGGTTCATTTGGTCGATTGTGAAAGTTTTCTTTATTTTCAATTTCTTGAAGTTTAAATCCTTTGCATGAAATACTTATGTGTTATAAACCAGAAGTCTATTTGTGCAGATTGGTGTTTTTAGGATTGTATCTCTATGATTTTGAGATATCTTATTGATGCTTCACCTTGGTTTAACATTTTCAATTTATTTATAGTTTCATTTTAAGCTTTTCTTATCCTTTTTCTTGGTAAAGATTTAGAGTTATTCACAGGGAACCAACCCTTCATCTGGAGGTTAATTCTCACTATGGGCAACCCATAGGCCTGAGAATTATCCCATGTGTCACCAAGTTGCTTGAGCTTTCAGCTTGTGCACTGCGGGTGCAATTTGAGTGACAACACATTGGTGGAATGCCCGGTGGGACACATTTGAGCTATCTCAGTTCAACAAATATTCACTCTTGCTTCTTTTGGTGTGAGGAGAAGCAATTCCAGCCTTTAGAGGCAACACTTTTCATACCTAGCGACTCATTTTCTTGGTTTCTATGCAAATTCAGTGACATTTTGTAGCATATGAGAAAGTATCAAACCAGACCGAGTGAGAATTCGGTTGAGCATATTGAGCTAGCACCGTCATAGAGAAGGTCAAGGACAACAAGAAAGACAGAGAAAGCAACAAATTCAGTAGTTGAGTTTCTAGAAATTTCTTCAGTTGAAGTTTTTCATGAGACTCGAGATTCTGATCTCCTATCTAATTCTTCTCCTCTACCTAATTCTCAGCCTAATTTTGCCACCCGCATAAATCCTCTTTTTGCAACTACTCCAATTCAACCACCTATTACCTAGAGTCCACAAGTAAATTCACCTATTATCCCAATGGCTCTGCCAAGAGCTCAGCCTTTTGTACCTTTCAATCAAGGCAGCCTTTTGAATCTTACTCATTATGATGATATTCCTATAGTAGCATTGAAAAGCCTATCTTTTTTCACAGGAGAAGATCAGACCACTCCCATAGAACATATAAGAGATGTAGCTTTGTTGTGTGGTGCACATCATATCACACAAGAGAATGTTGCAATCAGACTCTTGGCTGCCTCATTTAAAGGGAAAGCGATTTAGTGGTTCAATGGACTACCTGTAAACTCAATTGATACCTGGGATCAGCTAGGTGATAGATTAAATTCACAGTTTGAGGACAAATCAAACCATTTGTCACTAGAACATATGAGTACCATAAAGAGATCCCCTCAAGAGCAAATGACCAACTTCAATTTTTGTTTCCAGAAGACTTGGAGCAAAATCCCTGTCATGGTAAGGCATACTCCTGCTCATGCCTTTCTATCTTATCTTAGAGCCCTTAATAGTGATATTTCAGTCATGATTCAGTCTATGGGTGCAAATACTCTACCGAATGCATTTGATGTTTCTATTAGGGTAGAAAACTACCTAATCCAAGCTAGTAAAATAGCCCCTAGGCCCCGAATGCCCATATTTCCAAAAATACAGCCTATTGTACCTCTTTTAGAGCCTCCTCTAGTTGTTGTCCCACCTTTACCAACACTGAATTATCAAGTTGCAACCCAAGCAAATACTGCCACACTCCCGAATCAAGAGTTTTAGGAGTTTAAAAATGAAATGAAAACCATGTTCCAAGGCTCTGGTAACAAAATTAACAATATTGAGAAGCAATTTTACCAGAACACCAAACCTTATCAAGCCACTTATCAGAATAATCAGCAGAACAAGCCTCCTTATCAAGTTGACCCTCAGGGACAAAGGAGAAATTATAACCAAAGATCTAATATACCTCACAATCCCAACAAGCTACTAGCACATCCAAAGATATCATCCTAGCTCAAAACAACATGGCATTAGATTTTGATCGGTATTATCCTTGCAACCAACCTCATTATTAGACCACTTGTTTGAACGATATGCTACATAAAGCACTCATGGTTCAAAATAATGTTGTTGTCTCAGAAGAGAGTACTCATGGAACTCATGATCAATAATTTTCTCATTCTAAACAAGGCCTAGATGTTACATTGGTCAATTTCCAAGGTGAAGAATTCTATGGAGTAAATCAGCCACAAGATCAGAATCAGTCCTACACTTCTATTGCAGCCAATACACAGTCCAAAAAGAGAGCCATTGATATAGGACAACAAGCTAATAAAGGCATCAATCAGGCTTCTACAAGCCAACAAGAACCACCTGGACCTCAACCCACTCCAAATATACAAATCCTACCAAAAGGGCAACCAGTGGTCAACAAGGATCAACCAAGACATCAATTACCAATAGCACAAGCTCATGAGGATGTCGTTGTTAAAAGAGGGCAGCAAAAGGTTAGTAAAAGCTCATTTAATATTTTGGATCAATTGAAAAAGATGCATGTCAGTGTCTCAATGTGGAATTCCTTAGCTCTACCAGGGCACAAAGATCTGCTTAAAAATGCCTTGTCTAACATCTCTTTGTCACAAGAGCTTCCTAATGAGCAACCCAAATTAGTCTTATCCAATGTCCCTCAAGAAATGAAGGGTGAACAACAAACTCAGAAGGTTAAACCCCCTCCTTTTTATCTGACTTTAATCATAGGTCAACACCTAGTGCATAATTGTATGATTGATTCAGGTGCAAGTAGTTCTATCATGCCAAAGAAGATAGTTGATAAGCTGGGTTTGACATATGAGCCTCTTTCAAAAGGGGTAGTCCAGATAGATGGGACAATAGTAAACAGAGTAGGTGTGATTAAAAATTTGCACGCCCAAACTTTTCAATCCCACAAGATGTCTACATCATAGATCTTCCACCTTACTTTTCTTTATGCTTGTCTAGAGATTTCACAGCCAAGTTGGGTGGGTATATGTCTTCTGATTGGTCACACATGTTTTTCAGAACAAGATATGGTACCAAAGTGACCATAAAATTAGAATTTTTAGCTAATGATCATATAGAACCATACATTCCAAGTGTTGTTAATGCAAATTTGTCTATACAAGAATCTAATGAACAACCTGATATCCCAGATCCAAACACTCCAATAGAAGGGATACCTAATGTAGTATTAGATGAATGGGTAGTAGATAATGATGAGGAAGATCCATTCAGGCATATGGAATAATTAGAGCTGGGTGTCTACATGATCCATGAAGAAGGTGTCATTGTCCCTAATCTTGAAAAGGATGACAATCAATTGTCCAATTAGCAGGGTGAACAACAGAATAATGAATTGTGGTAACTCTATTTTGATGGCTTGAGGAGCAAGGTTGGTTTCGGTGGTGGTGCTATGTTAATCTCTCCTGAAGGTAAGAAATACTTTTCATCCTTTAGATTTTCTTTTAGTTGTACTAGTAATACAACTGAATATGAGTCACTTGCACATGGATTGGAATGGGATAGAAAAAGAAATGTAAAGTGTTTGCAAGTATTTGGGGATAGTGAGTTAGTGGTAAATCAAGTAAGAAAAGTTAATGTGACAAAAAATGATGTCCTTAAAATTTAAAGGCATAGGATATGGGACTTAATTGAAGAATTTGATGCTTTCAATCTGCTATCAGTGCCTAGAAATCAGAATAAGGAAGCAGATAACTTGGTTGCCTTAGGTGCTCAATTTGATATACCATATGAGGTAAGAAATATTGAAAGACAATAATATGTCAAAATGGTTGTTAGGCCTTCAATTCTAGATAACAGTGTCAATTGGCAAGTCTTTGATTAAGATGAACAGATTATTAATTTTCTTATTGAAGAGGCTGAATTTGCAGCTAGTAATCAGCAAAAGTTTGTAAAGCAATATGAAAATTAGATTCTTCAATTGAAAACTAATAACTTGCCAAAGGGATTGGTAACCCTTCAGTCAATATTTAACACTGATGATCAGGTTATAAAGGAAAAGAGAAACATGCTAATTAAAGAGGAGCACTACGAACCTATTGAGATCTTCAGAGATAAGTTATTAAACCTTGGAAAGGTATGTACAACTAATGAGAAACAAGCATTTGTGTTTCTTTGTCAAGAGTTCAATGATGTATTTGCATGGCAATATGAAGATTTAAAGGGATTTAACCTTGCAGTATCCCAACACACCATAGAGTTAGAAGTTGATGCCAAGCTTGTGAGACAAAAGCAAAGGCCCCTTAATCCAAAACTTGAGCATCTCATGAAGATAGAACTAAACAAGTTGATCCAAAGTAATATCATCTTTCTTATAAAGTATACATCTTGGGTTTCAAATTTGGATCCCGTAAGAAAGAAGAATGGTGAGCTTAGACTTTGTGTAGACTTTAGAAATCTTAACAAAGCTTCTCTAAAAGATCATTACTCGCTGCCCTCAATGGAGCGGATCTTACAAGTAGTTTGAGGTTCAGATAGATTTTCACTACTTGATGGTTATTTTGGTTCTAATAAGATTCTGGTAAAAGAGGATGACCAATTTAAAACTGCCTTTACTACGAAATGGGGAACAATGGCATATAGGAAAATGCCTTTTGGTTTGTCTAATGCAGGAGCAACCTTTCAGAGGGAAATGGATATGGCCTTCCAAGGTCTTATAAATAAATTTGTTTTGGTTTATCTTGATGACGTAACCATTTTTTTGAAAGCATGTGGAAGAGCACTTTTCTCACTTAAGGCAGATTTTTGAAAGGTGTAGAGAATATGGAGTATCTTTAAATCCCCAAAAGTGTATTTTTTGTTGTACATGAGGGTAAGTTGTTGGGCTATATTGTCTCCAAACATGGAATAACAATATATTTGGAGAGGGAAAGTGGTATTTTAGTTTTGCCTTTATTTGCACATAAGAAAGGCCTTCAAAGCTTTATAGGCAGAATCAATTTTGTAAGGAGATTCATCCCTAATATAGCATTTCTTTTGAAGCCATTGACTAGCATGCTTAAGAAAAATGTTACTTTCAGCTGGTCCAAAGAGACTAAGAATAATTTTGAAGAAATTAAGACTGCCATAGTATCAACACCTACTTTGATTAATCCAGACTTTGCAAAGGATTTTATATTATATGCTTTTGGTACTTTTGATACTATTTCAGCTATGTTGATTCAACAGAATGATGAGCAATTGGAACAACCAATAGAATTCTTCAACCAAGGTCTAGAAGGGTACAAACAAAATTATTCTTTTGTTGAGAAACATGCATTAGTAGTCATTAGAAGTCTAAAGAAATTTAGACACGTGCTTTCAAATAAAAAAATTCACCTAATGGTTGCTCATCGTATTATAAAAGAATTTTTGTTGAATAGAGATCTTAATGACAAAAGAGCTAGTTGGATCATGAATGTGATGGAGTATGATGTCAATATCAAGGTAACGAAGCTGATTAGAGGTAAGCGACTATGTGAACAACTTGTTGGTCACATAGAAAACACCAAACAAGAGAGTGAAGAAGTTGTCCTAGTTCATAAAGATAATGAGCCAATTGTTGTAGCAACACCTCCTACACATTGGGTGCAAGAAATGATGAATTTTCTTCAGACTAGTGAGCTTCCTAAAGGCCTCAATAATGCTAAACGAAGAGACTATAGACTTCAATCTATCCCTTATATCATTTTGGATGGAATTTTGTTTAGAAAAGATTTTAATGGTGTATTCTTAAGATGCATAGATTCAAATCAAACTGAGAGAATATTAGAGGAATTCCATAATGCACCAGTTGGTGGTAACTTTGCACCACAGAATACAACATTAAAGATGATGAGGGAAGGATATTTTTGGCCTAATTTGCATAAAGATACCTATGCTTGGGTAAGGAAATGTAAGAATTGTGCAATATTTGTAGGCAAATAGAAGATGACGGCTTTACCCCTGCAACCTGTTCAAATTGAACGACCATTCATGAAGAGGGTATTTATTTTATTAGAGTCATCAATCCACCTTCAAGTTCTGGGCATAAATGGATCTTGACAGCCACTGGTTACTTTACCAAGTGGACTAAAGTTGTACCCTTGAAAGAGGCAAATGAAAGTGCGGTCCTAAACTTTTATCATGACTTAGTAGAAAGGTTTGGTATCCCTGATTCTATTATTTCAGACAATGTATTAGATTTTGTAGGATTTAATATTACTAATTGGGCTGTTCAGAACAACATATTTTTGAGTACTTTGTCCAATTATTATCCTCAGGGTAATGGACAAGTCGAGTTTACTAGTAAGAACTTGATTAGGATAATCAAGAGAGCAATAGAAGATAATCAGAGAACTTGGCACACTCAGTTGAACACATGCATTGTGGGCTGATAGAATCACCCCTAAGAGAGATACAGGTATATCTCCCTATGTCCTTGTTTATGGTAAAGAGGCAAGACTCCCAATTTCAGTTGAAATGCCTACACTAACTATGATTAGAGAGGTAGAAATGTTGCAAGAAGAACCCATGTAGGCTAGGTTGGTAGAACTAATAGAGTTGGAGGAGGTAAGAAAGGAAGCATTGTTGACTATTGAAAATCATCAAGCTCAAATGAAGAGGACTTTCGAGAGAAAGGCAGCTTTTAGAGTTTTCAATGAGGGAGATTTGGTTTTGAAATGGGATAAATTAAAGAGTAAGCCTGGAAAGCATACTAAATTTGATGCCATATGGGATGGCCCATACATCATCACTAAGAAAAAGCAACATAATGCTTTTCAGCTTTCAAAGTTGAATGGTGAGACCCTTTTGATCCCAGTTAATGGGATTCATCTCAAAGCTTGCCTTTGAGATTTCATTTAAGCTAATAAGTGTCGATTCACATTCTATTTTTGCTTTTCTATTTTTCAATAAGTGCTCATGCACAATTTTGTGGTTTCTGTTCTAGGCAGCACCACTTGTTTTTTCCTAGTTTTCCGGTTTTGTTTTGTTGTCGTGTTGAGGAGTAGCTGAATTTTCAAGAAGTTACATTTGGAGAGAGGGCTTAAATGACTCCACAAGCCCAATGGATAAGCCATGGCTAGTCTATAGTGTTTAGCAGGCAAACACTCCATAGAAGTCACCAAAAATATTACCAAATTTTGGACATGCCAAATTTAGTGCCGTAATGAAGCCTTGGATTCATTCATTTTGAAAATATCAAATCATGAACCAGGGAGAAATGCACTATTTTTGTCTAACTTGTTTGCCTCATGTCCAGATACATGAAAGTAAGACAACATGTGGGTTAAAATGTGGCTCCCATGAGGGTTGAGCTTAGCATGTTGTAGACCATAGAGATATTTATGCTCCATTGCAGATGAAATAATGTGGCCTATTAAAACCTTCAAGCAAATTCATGTTGGCAAGTGTATTGCCGAATCCCCTGTGTAGCTAATGAAAGGCCAGAAGAAGCTCAGAGAAAATGCAATCGGCCTATGTAAAGTTTTTACTTTGGCACCAAAGAGGGTTCTAAAAGGATAGAGAGCTTCCAAGCATTTTCAGTTGCCAGGTAGGAAGAACTTTTATCCCATATTGCTCGTGGGAAGGAGCATTTTTGTATTTAAAGTTAAAGTCACATATAAGTATAGTGTCAAAGCTTACGAGCTTTTGACAAGAAGTGTCTCGTTGCCCACTAGACCCCACATGCGTGTGCATCTCAAGGAATCTTAATTTTGTGAGCCGATGGTGGGAAGAGGTTAAAGGTCGAGCAAGTCAGAAAGAAATCGGACGCAGATCACGGTGATCCAATGGTTGTTGCTATGTCATGATGAAAAGATGATCGTTGGATATCATAGCGATGTCGACTGATGATGTGGTGGAGCAGAGGGTATAAGACCAAGGACACATGGTAGATAGGTGGCGGTCTAGTGGCTGGTGACATAGGAGAGATGGATGACATTGAGAAGACCTTGGCGGTGATGAGTCTCGAAAAGGTTTCACCAAAGGCTCAATTCCATAGACATAGGGTATATTGAAGAAATCAAAAGTAGTCTTGCTGAAATAAAGATATCGATGAAACTGCATCTTTGATGAAACTGGTAAGTGGCCCGCCGAGGGAGTAGTTTGGCTGAAATAATGATATCTGATAGAGCAAGACACGTGGCCGACCTGGCAGACACATGGTGCCTAGGCAGATCTTTGGAACCAATTACGGGGTGACACATGTTGACACCTGTTGCAAGAGAGAAGATCAACCAGGGTTAAAGGTCGAGAAAGTTGAAGAAAGATCAATAGTGGTGCAAGAGATCTGATGATGGTCGCTATAACACTATAGAAAGAAGTTCGTCGATCGTCACTATACTGCATGATGAAGATGCTCGATGATTATTCCTTGCAACATAGCGACTGATGACATGGCAGTTAAGATGGCAGTCAAGATGAAGAACCAAGGTGGACCAAGTCCAATGGCAAGTCCAAATTGTAGACAAAGTAGACCTGCAAGAAAATCAAAGGCTGACATGTGGAAAAAGGCTACAAACGAGCAGATGTATATATTTTTTAAGTCAACTTTGAACTGGAACTTTGAAACGGTTCAAAGTTCATTGGTTTAAAGTGGTTCAACAGTTCAAAGTTCATTGGTTCAAAGTGGTTCAATGGTCCAAAGTTCATTATTGTTGCTCATTCTCGTGGGCCCAAGATGAAGAGAGCAACAGGATAGATAAAAGAAAACAAGTAGAGGTAAAAAGCAAGTAGGTTCCTAAAGATCTAGTGGTGGTTCCTATACCGCATGATAAAGATGTGCGGTGTTTATTCGCTGCAACTTGGTGACCAAGTAGCAGGGCTTGCTAAGGAAGCAATTCAGAGGAAGAAGTAAACAACACAAATTAAGGTTGATCGGACGACAGAGCTTCATTTTGGCAGTGAGTCCAGGCCGTGCTAAGATGGCAAGGTAGGCACCTCGGAACCAACTAGGAAGTGACACGTGGTGGGCCCGATAGAAATGCAGGTGAAATGGAGCGTATCATCAGCCATCGAAATAAGTGTTTCAATGCTAACTCGATGACCTGATGAAGAAAGCAATGCTAGTTACAGTCAAAAGCTGAAACTAGTGGCAGGTAAGGTAGCGTCCAGGGATCCATGCAAAATAAGAGGAAGTCATCAGGTAGTTTGTGATCCATGCAAAATAAGAGGAATTCATTAGGTAGTTTGTGATCCATGTGAAATAAGAAGAAGTAATCCGGTTAATGCAGGTCATTATTAAGCTTAGAGCAAGTTTGCATGAGTCTTTTCTTGTGATCTTGAGGTAATAAGGATTGTTTTTGAGCACCACATGGGTCAATCTTTAGTTGACTAATAATTTGAAATGAATTACCCAACTTGAGAGCAAGTTTGCATGAGTTCTTTTTACATGTTTTGAAGCCTTTTTGGTGGCTTTTTATTTCTACGAGAGGATCAGTTTTCAGAGGAGATATTTTTAGTGGGAGTTCATCTTCAGTCATTTTGGAGTTATCTTTCCTCTACCTTTTGGATTTTTTTTGTAGAAAGTGAAATTTTTTTATCTTTCTTCACTAGTTCTTGATGATTCTCTGGCTTGTTTTAGCAGAGAATACATTCTTGTAGCTCATATACAGTTTTATGAAAAAATTCTAAAAAGAAAATTACCAGCTTATGCCTTATGTCTTTACAGTTCATTTTCTTATCCTTGATTGAGAGTTAGTTTATTGTGTTATTTTCTAGATAACCTTTGAATTTTCTGTCTCATTTGTAAGTCATAGGTTTTGCATTGTGATAAATTGGCTCATTTGGTTGATTGTGAAAGTTTTCTTTCCTTTCAATTTCTTGAAGTTTAAATCCTTTGCATGAACTATTTATGTGTTATGAACCAGAAGTCTATTTGTGCAGATTGGTGTTTTTAGGATTGTATCTCTTTCATTTTGACATATCTTATTGATGCTTCCCCTTGGTTTAGCATTTGCAATTTCTTTCTAGTTTCATTTTAAGTTTTTCCCATCCCTTTTCTTGGTAAACATTTAGAGTTATTCACAGGGAACCAGCCCTTCATTTGGAGGTTAATTCTCACTATAGGCAACCCACAGGCCTAAGAATTATCCCATGTGTCACGAAGTTGCTTGAGCTTTCATCTTGTGCACTATGGGTGCAATTTGAGTGACAACACATTGGTGGCCAAGAAGGTAGTAGATGGCCAAAAAGACTTAGCCACCTTGAGGAAAACTTCAGATTTTATTTTGGATTCTTGTATCAAAATAATGTCGACTTTTGGTTCAATCAGTGTACACTTTAACATGTGTTGATTCACAACATTATTCAAGGCCCTCACTTTCAAGGATATAATCTTCATCAGAAACAATAGTAAAGGATCTAATCAGCTTTGAGTAGAATAGATGTCTCTTAGTAAGGGATGAAGTTATTTCTTCTTTTTCATAATATCAAAGAGACCACCTAAGGTCCTCTATCTATCATTGGAAACCTCTCATGTTGCATCCTTTGTTCTTGAATATATCAATGATGGTCTTCCAAATCTTTTCTCCCCACTGACATCTACTTTCTTTTTCTTCTTGTTCTTGGTACCCACTTGAGTCTAATCTAAATCATCACTTTCCTCATCAAGAAGAATGTTTAGGATCAAATGAGGGATCTGCAATTGAACAAATAAGAAGAGTCCTTTTCTCTTTTGTGATAGGGATTGAAGGAGCATTGGGAGACTGTTGTTTTGAACCAAGCTATTTATTTCATCCGTGACTAAGATAACCATATCTCCTATAGTATTGACAGAAGGCTTTAGCATTTTCATACTGAAGGAGTGTAAATTTAGGTGGAAGCACCATGTTAATGGCCACATTAACATAGATCCTAGCAAAGATGACCCTTGATTTGTACTATGTAATATGATCCAAAACTAAGAATTTCTGAAAGGAGTCCAAAATCCCCTTAAAAACCTTGATATTTCTATATTTCCAAGGGTAACCTAGGGAAACAGAGCCAAGTAGGAGAAACCTCTCCTAAATCTTTCCATGGGTCTAGGCCAGATTTCCTCTTACAAATAGATAGGAAATTATTGCTACCATAAGATAATGGGCCATCTGTGAGAATATTAACCATATCCTCCTTGTTAACAAAGCTAACGAGGAAAATATTGTTTCCCATGGCATTGATAGTCACACTACCTTTTCATTTCCATCTGGCTACAACCCATTTTCTAACCTTATCTATGGAAGGTCAAAAGGCTAGAAAATTACCAACAAGCAAAATTTTGAGCACAGGAATTCAACAATTGTTGTATTTAGGATCATATCTCGAATCTCCACTTGATGACTTGAATAGTCAAATGATTTTCTCAATTTAGTGGGGCTCCTACCGAGAAGTTTATCCATGATTCTGGTAGGTTCCTCATTAGCGTTTAAAAGGAATCAGAATTTTACTAAGGCAAGGGAGGTGCATGGCATTTTCCTTGATCTGAGGATCAACTATTTGGATATGTCCAGCAGAAACAAAATAACTCACATGATCATGTGTCCCATGAGATGGTGTAAAAACCTAGCGAAAGTTGCAGAATTCCGAAGAAAATTTTAATTTTACTAGCAAATTTTTGTGGTTTACGGAGAAAAATAATAATCTCCATTGGAAAATTTGTTAGGATTCCCACAGATACTGAGAGGGGGGGTGAATCAGTATCTAACTGGTGAATTGAATTTCTTAACTTAAAACATGTAGAACATATTATAACAGTGTACCGGTATGCAAGAAATAATGCAATAAATAGAATTAAAAGCAACCACATGAAAAACACACCATAACACAATGTTTTAACGAGGAAACCCGGTGTGGGAAAAACCTCGGTGGGATTTGTGACCCGCAATATTCACTTACTGGCCAATAAGAGAATATTATTGCTACAAGAGGGGCCTGCACATGCAGGAAGGCCAACTGCCTAGAGCTCACTACTCAATGGGAAGTCTCACTGACTTACAATGATGGATTATATAAATCTAGTATCTTGTACTACTTCAAAACAGCATCTATAATGCCAGATCTAGTACCAGTTTCTACTCTGCTTCTTACATAAACCCTTAACCTATAATTGGCATAATAGGTCTACCTTATTTCGCCTAAATACAATCTTCTTCCTTACTTACAAATGTTCTATAATAATCTCTCTTATATAAGAGTCATTTTACAATGATGCCAAGTTAGCTTACAAATATTTTACAATAATAAACAAAATATAATATAACAAAAATCATGTCAGCCTCTGTGCCGGTATGCTTCCTTTCTCTGCTGGTGCTGGTGGTCTGAGTGTCAGTGTAGAGTTTGATCTTGCTAGTGCCAGTGCCATAGGATTGTAAGGTTGCCATCAATGACAAAACCTTCAATCACCTACAATGTCTCATTGGAGTGTGCATATGCCAACATCTCCCCCTTTGGCATTGATGGCAACACTCATGAGAAAATTCAAAAGTGTATCCAAAACTTGTAATCCAAAAATGTTTCCAAAAATATGTTACCAAAAAAAATATAAGAACTCCCCCTGAGCAGATAAGTCTTTTGCCGGTTATTTTCTCATACTACTACTCCCCCTTTGGCATCAATGACAAAGGTTGTCAAGATGTCAGTAGTGTTGTAGTCCCAACTTTGTAACTGGGTCATTACAATTTGAAAAAGATCTGCCAAAATTAAGTTTATACTTTCCATAAACTTCTTGTTGTCCTTTATTATTGTCTTTGTTCTTTGAACTGTACCGGTGAGGTGCTGCATATGCTCTGTCGGTGTTCTTTGTTCCTGTACTAGTGCCTCAAATATTTCCATCTGTAATGATGCTAGATAGTCCAATCTTGGACTCAGTCTTAGTCTCAAATTCTTTGCCTTATTTACTATTCTCTCTTTCTAACTTAAGTAACTCTTCCTCAAAACTTGTTATCCTTTGTTCAAAAACTGATAATGTATCAGGTCAGTTAACAAAATTATCAACAAGTTTATTGATTTCATCCTGTACCTTGCTCATTTTCTTATCTATGTCTACTGTCAAAAAGTTTGTCTTGCAAGTATCTTTGTACAAAGTTTTAAATTCCTTCAATACGTTACATAGTTCTGGTAGAAGTGTGTCAAATTCCCTAGTACACTTCTTTATCTGATCTTCAAAGAATTTTTACTTTTAAATTTCTAACTTATCCTTCAATGCCTCTTCCTTTATTTTCTCAACAGTCACTGTGTTCTCAGTGATGTATTTACACAAAGTGTCAAGTTGGCTTAAAGAATCCTTATTGTCTATGTTACAGTTACGAGCTATCATCTTCAAAATTGGGATTGTGTCATCTATAGCTTTATAAGCTTGTGAACTACAATATGTTATCTTTTTGATGGAGTCCAAAAGTACTTCAGTTAAATTTGTTGATTTGTAGCCTATTGATGGAGTCCAAAAGTACCTCAGTTACATTTTCTGATTTGTATGGTCATTCTACATTCATTTGCTCTATGACTATATAAGAGTTTTCAAGTTCAACATCAATAAAAGTGGCCAACTAGCCATCCCTCTCTACTGATCAAAAAGAAAAAGTGGCCATCCCTCTCAAATTAATCTTGGAATCCTTTTATAAGATGAGGATTCAACAAGCTTAGGATTACTGTGAGGAATCTTGGGTAGCAACCTCAACTTGAGATTTCTTCTTTGGCTTTAGCATGGCTTGCCACCTATCCACCTCTTTGTCTGTTGGCTAGCTAAATTCCTTTACCTCTTCCAACTTTGCAACTGAATCTATCCATCTGGCATCTATAATTGCCCTAGACTCAATAGTAAACTTTGCATGGTCAACCTCAACCTTGAACAGTGAATCAAGCATACCGTTAAGGAAATCAGCATCAACCTATTCATTTACATGCTTGATTATTTCTTCTTTCTCTAGAATCAAATCAAATTCACTGGTCCAATCAGAAATTGATTTCAAATCTCCATTACTACCATAAATTGAAGGCACCAATTTACTATAACCTTCCTCA
Organism: Cryptomeria japonica; assembly: GCF_030272615.1. Lineage (NCBI taxonomy): Eukaryota > Viridiplantae > Streptophyta > Pinopsida > Cupressales > Cupressaceae > Cryptomeria > Cryptomeria japonica. The sequence continues at coordinate 214,893,324 of NC_081405.1, read as the reverse complement.
AATGTCTGCAATTTTTCATTTATAAGCACATCCTTCCCTGTGAAAAATGCATAAGCTGGATTCATTACCTCCACCATGTCTTTAGTGTCACTGATCTTGGGAGGGAACTCGACACTATAAATCATTGCAATATCTAGCTTATCTGTTAATCTACTTCTTCTTGACCAAACATTGAACAAAGGTCCAAGAAAAGCGACAGCCTCAGAGGATGTTTTACTTGCCTCTTTCAAAGAAATGTGCAAATCATGCACTACCATCAATTTTCCTTTCAATAAATTAATCCTGTGTTTTAGAATTCCTGACACAATAGAGATAGCCTTGACATTTTGTTCCTTTTCAATCTTTTCAATTTTCCCTGTGTATTCCTCCATTTTTGTTGTCACACAACTGGTATTTCTTGTACTTGTTCTGTAATCTGTATTGGAGGGGGCTCATTTGCAATTTTTTCTTTCAACTCCACTAAGTCTTCCTCCAGAGTGCCCTTATTCATCAGTGTCTCTTCATATTTTTTAGACAATGCAATCAATTGGGTATACGTTTCTATGTATCTTCTTGACAAATCCTCTATTTTTGATAAATTCATGAAAGACACTTGAGCAAAAAATGAGGCAATCTCCGTGTCAGTTGTGTTCTGCAAGTTCTAGATCATTCTGTCAACTTTCTTTTCTAGTTGGATTAATTAGAAGGTGAGGCTTTTGAGTGGAAGGGGCCAGAGACCAAGAAGCAAGTGTCTTTGACTTAGAATTAAATCTTGTCCCTCTTATTACATCTCCAATTTCAAATTCAGTTTTAAACATTGGGTCCTGTTGCTTCCTAATATGATCAATAATAAAAATAGACTGGATATCCCAATCAGGCATCATAATCATACCAGTACTCTTAATCAATTGTCTTTCCTATTCCACAGATATTTGCTCCCTGTCAGGATCATATTCCTGCAGCGCCTTGATGATCTCCTATTTCTTTTCTTCATTTGCTTCCTCTATGAGCAGATTTTGTCTTAATTGTTTTTGTTTCAATCATGTCAAAAAACTTATAAATTCCTCTGACTTAATAAAGTCATCATCTTTCATAAACTCATTTGACAACATCACATGCTCATCAAAGCCTTGAGCAAGGGCTTCATTTGTTTCTCCCTATTCTTCATTCTGTCCTGCTTCTCTGAGATGTGTCCTTATTTGATGAAAGTATTTTCCTTGTTCTCTAACAATTGCTCTAGCAGGGTCTCTCCTCACAATTGTACTGACCTCATTGGTTTTTTGTATCTTTGTAGCTGGGGTAGATTGAACTTCATCCCCACTCTCTACATCATCAACAGACACACTAAGTGGCCTCTTGCCATGTTAAGAATGTCCATCTTGGGGGTCTTGCTGCTAAGAAGCCACTTCTGAATTTGGAATTTGAGGCATTTGTTCCATCAGAGTTTCATATAAACTCAACATTTTATTAATCCTCTCTAGGTACGGGATATCAGGGCAAAAACCTGAGAAACTAGGGTCAGCAGCCTTCAATTTTGCTTCTACTCTCATCAAATTTTTCCATTTTCTTCTCCTTTCTTGTACTTCATCTTTTCTTAGAAAATTTCTAACCACATCTTCAACATCCAATGGTTCATGGTCCTTTATTATGGCCCAAGGTGTCATTTTTGGCATTGCAATTTTAATAAATTGTTTTGGATCATAGAATCTAGACACAACATTAACCAATCTATACTGTTTAAGGAAATTGTTTACTTCATCAAAGGAACTCCTACTAATGGTAAAATTAGATGCAACCCAAAGCCTAGGAAGAACCCTTCCTGTGTTTATCAAGGTATTCTTTTTCAACTAGGGTCAATTGCCAGATAAACTCCATAAAAGCAATCCTAATTGGAAATTTTTTTTGGTAAAATATGGGGAGGCTGAGGACACCTATAGACTCTAATCACAGTAAAGTTATAAAAAAAATAAGTCCCCCCAGTTATGTGAAATAGACCAGTTTGGAACAAACTGGTAAGGTCTCAAAACTCTCCTAACATTAATTGACAATCGTTCCCTATTTATTCCTAGCATTTCCATAATTGGCAAAACAATCCAATTTTCAAAGAAAAGGAAAGAAGAATGGGGAGAACTATTGTCCCAAACATGGGTCCATCTTTGTATTGGCATTAAGACACCAAATTCTTCTTTGAAAAGCTCCAATTATTTATCCATGAGCTCAACATTATAGATCAAGATTAAATGCATCAGCAATGAATAATGCTTGAATGTAGGGCTGGGTGCAGCACTCTGAATTTCAACTAGAGCATTATGAATGTGTTCAACCACATAGCCCACATAATCATAATCTTTGTTAACATCTGGGTGTTGAATGTCCATAGCCATCATCAGTAATTCAGCTGACACTGTTGAATCCCCATCAAAACCCAACACTCTACATAATCCATAGATTGTACAATGCATATAATGGTGGAAAGGTGTGATGTCAAATGGTGGTTCGATACTCTCTAGAATTATAACCATCTTCTTATTCACCCTAGGCATGTATCTGGGGATTGCATGCTTCTTGATAGCACCTTTGTATTTGTCATAATCCTCTGCAATCCACTCCAAATCTATATCTGTACATGTAGCACCAGTAATCTGGAAAGCTTCAACAAAGCTAGCTCTGTTAATCAAAACTAGGGTAGACTGGATCTTTTATCTAATTACCCTAGATACTAGGCAATAGTATTTGGCCAACTCTTTGATCAAATCCATATCAACATACACATCTGGCACAATTAACTTTGCCATATTTAAATCCCAAGGGTTTGACATCGGGACACCCTTAACCCTATTATTCCAGAAATAATTAAATAGAGCATAAAAGGTCATATTAATCGTGGTAGGGTTTTTACATTGGCTCCATAAATCTTTCCATGCCAAATCATTTGTATTCAAAGCAACGAAAGTCCCTGGAATCAAATCTACAAATTCTTCTTTGTATTTCTTAACCATCTTTTCATCAGTGGCACTAGCCTTGGAACCTCTAGGTCCTCCTGCTCCACTTGTCGTGGCCTTTGGCTTGGGCTTGGGCTTGGAAGCTCTAGTTCCACTCATCACCTGACTCATTTTAGCTGCAGGAGAAAAACTTAACCAATTTTCTCAAATTTTCCCAGACCCAACACTCTGAATTCTCCAATGTTGTTGCAGAGCTCAATTCACTGGATTACCTCGAAGATAAAATGCATTAATGCAATTATACAATATCTTGGCTTGATCATGCAATTTAGGGTATTTGGGCGTTGTCACTTCTCTCAAGTCTCAAGTCTCATTAATTGCCACACTTGCATGAACTAGCTACTGTGACATTAATTCAAATTTCAAACTTCAAAGCTGAAGTACTCGAGCGAAATTTGAATTCATGCCCTTCTATTTGATTGTGATTGCCATTCAAAACTTTTACATAACCTGGCAAACAAGTCCATATGTTAGCGAGTTAGCGACAATAATACCAAATAATCTTAATCATAAGCTCACAACCCCTTTTACGAATCCTCAAAGAATCTCGCAAGTGAGCGACACCCATTGATCTTCATCAAGCCCTTCAGTCACAACCTCGCAACAATAGTTGTAATGTTCTTTCTTTACCTGGGAGCTGGCGACCATTGCAAATCTAACAAAACAACTTATTTCATTGCAAGCTCACAACTAGAAACTTAACTTGACATAAACCCTTGCGATCCCATGACAATAAGACACTTAACCGTCGTCGTATGCTCGCAACACATTTTGACTTAAGACTTACAAACCCACGAGCATGCGATGACCACAAAATCAGACCAAAACTTACCTATTGCCAAATCGCAACTTAAAATGCTAAACAACTTCAAAACCTGCGAGCAAGTGACGAAACCAACTAAGTTGTGATACCAACCACATCGTGTGATCACAAATTAAAATGACTTAACCGCGAACACCTTGCGACCTTGTGATAACATAAAATCACACCCAGTCACAACCTCGCAACATAAAATGGTATTTGGGCACCATCACTTCTCTCAAGTCTCATTAATTGCCATTTGTTGTTTGCCACACTTGCATGATCTAGCTAGTGTGGCATTAATACAATTATACAAATGTCAAAATCTCGGCTCGATCATGCAATTTATGGTATTTGGGCCCTATCACTTCTCTCAAGTCTCATCAATATTAATTGCCACACTTGCATGAACTAGTAGTAGCTACTATGGCATTTGATTGGCGATTGCCATTCAAAACTTTTACAGAACCCAGCAAACAAGTCCACATGTCAATCCCCATCTTTAATCGCACACTCGCAACCAATTATAATAATTTGGAAAGGAACCGGTGAGTTAGCGATAATGCTACCAAATCCTCTTAATCGCAAGCTTGCAACCCCTTTTATGAATCCTCAAAGAATCTCGCGAGTGAGTGACAGTTGTTGATCTTCATCAAGCCCTTTAGTTGCAACCTCACAACAACATTTGTAATATTCTTTCTTTACCTATGAGCTGGCAACCACTACAAATCTAACAAAACAGCTTATTTCATTGCAAGCTCGCAACTAGAAACTTAACTTGACTTAAACCCTTGCGATCCCATGACAACAAGACACTTAATCACCATCGCATGCTGGCAACACTTTTTCACTTAAGACTTACAAACCCGTGAGCATGCGATGACCACAAAATTAGACCAAAACTTACCTGTCGCTAGATCGCAACTTAAAATGCTAAACAACTTCAAAACCTACGAGTAAGCGATGAAACCAACTAAGCTGCGGTACCAACCACATCGCATGATTGCAAATTAAAATGACTTAACCACAAACACCTCACGACCTTGCGACAACATAAAATCACAACCAGTCATAACCTCGCAACATAAAATGGTCAAGTGCAAAACATCCTGCGAGTTAGCGACAACTAAAATCTCCCAGTACTCGCAAGCTTGTGACTTAAACTGACTTGATGATAAAGGACCTACGAGCTAGCGATAACCATAAAATCTCAAAACTTTTATCTCTTAACCGCAGCGACCTAGTAAGTACCAACAAAAATCGACATTTTATGTTAATTTACTATCATAAACAGGCACGAGCAGTGGCACACAGACCATTAATGACTTAGTACTTACTTGCTAACTATCGTGGCTATAATACATGACATTAATCCAACTCGAGACTTCACAACCAAAGCAATTTCATTAACAATCTCCAGCTCGCTAACATGAAATGTAAAAAAAATTTAGCATGATTCAAATCTGTAATTATCTACCACCTAAAAAAATTTGGGCTTCACCCTATTAGATCTGAATATAGACCATCTAGGCTCAAGCATGTCATTTTACATAGAGTGCTATACTCATTGATATACATAGTTCTATCTTGGGCTTTCTTAACAAGTTTGTTCATTGAATCCAACATGGGGAGAAAACTAGCTAAAGTTAACAGAGTCTCTATATCACTTAACTTATGTAAGAGATCAGGAGCTTTGTCTATTGTGAGGCGTTGCTCATACATTAGTCCGATCAAGGATTGATATTCTGTTAGAACTCATTCCGCTAGTCCATGCAAGGAGATCCATCTAGTCTCAACATCCCTAAGAAGCTTGTTTCCTCCTGTTACTCCCTCAGCAAAAATCTGAAATTCTACAAAATATTTAGGACTTCAGCAGAAGTATGAGTGGAGCTCGTGGACCAGATCTTCAACTTTTAACACTGTAGGGAAATTGCTTACAATTCTATATGCTAAATTCATTTGATGGGCCATGCAGTGAATGCCAACCATGTATGGTGCAATACTAGCTTGTTATCTTGTGCAAAGACTGGTCCTTTGACCTTGCATTACTGCAGCTCCATCAGCTCCAACACACACCAACTTCTTGGAAATTGTCAAGTCATCCATACCAGCAATTTCATTCAAAGCTTTCTTAACTTCCAAATATAAATTTTCTGTTGTTGAATTGCCCCTCATTTTATGAACATAGAGTAGATGAGCTCGATGGACGTGTTCTTTTATGGTATACACATGCATACAAACCCAATCAGTATTATCTACCGCAGTAACTTCATCTATGGATAATGAAATGAAATTTGACTCTTTTACACTCTCTTGTAAATTTTGCTTTTCCACCTCAACGAGATAGTTTGCCATTTCCCATCCAGTGTTTATTGACCAATGTGACATAGGATAGTGAGGAACATTCTAATAAGATAATAAATTATTAAATTTTGGGAAATCTTTTATAGGACGCCCTCTCGACATAATATGAAAAACAACACTCATCTGAACAGTCTTTGCTAGGTTTGCATCTTTCGCTGCATGTTCAAGCCTAGCCTTGATTGTATTTCTAGATCCACTATTACCAAACAGTGTCGTTTTGTGGTTATTCTCTTCATATTCTACGACATACTTAACATGAAGATATTCTTCCTTTGATTTCCATCTTACTACTCATGTTTCATTTCCATCTATGATCTATTTTTCATTAACCTTACCAATATGCTTTTCTATGGTGTCAAGATTTAGTTGCATCTTCTTCTCTCTTTTAGTTTTCCAGCTACAAATCTTACACCTGCATTCTGTTGGTTGTTCATCAGTTTTTGGGACCGGCTCAATGAATGGGTACTTTGCTACCCAATCAATCTTAAAACTCCTTGTCATCTCCCACTCTCGCCCCAGTTTTACTTTCCTTTTTCTTTTCTTCCTACCAACATCATCTTCAGTACTAGCATTTGCATCCGAGTGAATTATCTCATTGTGTGTATCCCTTACAACATCTTCTACCGTGTCGGTATTGTCATCCTCATTTGATGCACTTAACTCAATGACAATCCCACCTTGTGGTGGTGGTGAGCTACTACGAATGGCTTCTGCAACTACAGAAGTTGATGGACCAGAAACTTTGCCAATTCCAAAGAAAGACTTTATGGTAGTATCTTTAAGTTTAAGTTTTGATCATTTTGATTGCCTCTCAATCCCTTTAGTTTCACCGCCCCGAGGAGTCTTACCCTTGTCTAACATCCCAATCTCTTCACCACCTTGAGGAGTCTTAGTCTCACCCTTGTGTGACATCTCAATCCCTTCACCACCCTAAGGAGTCTCACCCATGCCTAACTGTGACATCTTGAGTCTGGACCTCTCACTACGAATTAAAAGTTAAAACTAATACTATCAAGTATAAAGAAATAATTACTCACCTTTGTGCCTCCTCAATTCTCTAAATCAGGAATCAGGAATGCCTGGGCCTGTGTTGCAGGATTATAACTCTGGCCCTCCACCCTACAATGTGAATGAACTTCAACTTTCCAACTCAATTTGCGGAATGTTAATCGAGACTCGAGAGCTCCCAATTTACTAATCAGACACGAACAAATTGTAAGAAAGAGTGTATTTATAGCAATCCATGATTGCATTTTTGGCGAATTGCACGAGGCACGACCATCACAATTGCCAATAAACATTTAATTTAATTGCATTTTTGGCGAATTGCGTGGGCGTGCAATGAACATTTAATTTAAGCGAAGCGAAATGGGTCCTCGAATGCTTATAATGTTTTAATTGATATTGGCGAATTTGGCCGACGCATGCAATGGACATTTAATTTACCATTGGCGAATTAGGTCCAGGGTACATGGTCGTTTTACTATTGCTGGCAAATAACGGAGGTGATCTAATACCAATGTCCGAATGATTCCAGGTGAATATTACGAGCATGCACGTCGACGGTGTGTGGTCAATGGCGAAGCCAGATTCTACAGTGTGCCTTTAAACCCGAAATTCTGGGCGATTTGACCACAATTGTTGCCCTAGACTATTCGCTTGGAATTCACCAATTGGCAAAGATTTTCCACTAAAAAACTCTCTAGTGGGGACTCTTGCTGGGGCACAAGGGCTTCACTTAGTGAACCTAGGTTATATCACATGCATTCATGGCATACTAAAGAATCCCCCTATTTTCAAAAAATATTGCTCTAAACATCTTTTTTGTCACTCCCTCCCAATACACAACCTAAATTTAAATCCCCCCTATTTTCACCAAATATTGCATTTTTTCCTAGCATGAATTTAAAACCCCACTATTTTCACTGAAGCCAATATATTATACCCTCATTTTTGGGATATTAAGCCTCCCAATATGAATGCATGTGATATAATATTTCCTATTCAGTGTAGCCCTCGTGCGCTAGGGGATCGCCCTCTGCAACACCTATCACAAGCAGCACATGCTAGGAGCAATAGAGAAGCAGGGAGGAAATTCCAGTTCAAAATTTGGTTTAATTTACGTAGTTCTAGGTCAATGTTATTATTATTCTAATTGTACTATAAGTGGATAAATAGATGCCATGTCTTTAACTACGTAGTTGTTGGAGTGAATGCAAAGATAACAAGAGCTAAAAGTAATTAAATCTCTGTTATAACAAACTATCATTAGTATTTGATTATAGCACCTAAAAAGTACGTATACATTGAAGTGGAATAATTCAACAACTTTTCAAAAAAAATTGACTTTAAATAATTATTTTATATAATTTTTTATAATATGTATATATAGTTTTAATTTGAATTTGAAAGCCTCTAGATTTGACTATGCAAATATGTTTGAATAAATTTTTTCCATGGTTTCCCTTTTCTAAATCACTATCCTAATTATGAATCATATCATATAATAGAAAACATTGATTAAAAAAAAATCATGATCAAATCTACAAGATTTGAAATTCAATAATATGAACAAAAAAACTTAATATCTTTAATAATTTTTGTTTCACTACATTTATTAATATTACATAATTAATGACTATAAATACTACAAAATAATAACATTAAATTATATCTTATATTTTAATCTATCTTATGACTAGAATTAAAATTAAATTCACAATATTTTTTTTATTCTTCTCATAGCAGCAGTTGCTTTCCTGTAAGGTTCTAAAACCTCATTAGAATTCATGCTTGACAATAGAAAATGACGATATAATTGGTGAAAACCTTTAACTCCTGAAAGCAAGTGCTACATTATTTATTAAGGAAAACGAAATCGGTGGTGAATGTGCAATGCAAGTGGTTAAGTTGCATCTGCAGTAGTTTTTGAATGATATTATAAATGACTCCTAGTTATTTGGAAGACTTTAAAAAACAATAATGGATGATTGAGGATTGAGGATTGGTTTTGTGGAACGGACATTTCCATAGCAGTGGAAGATATTTGTATAGAGTAGTATTTTTGTTTCAGGATGGCAATATAAAAATAAGTCGAAAGGGAATCTACAAAACAGTTTTCTGTTTTTAGTAAACCATAAAACTTAATTTATTATAAAATGCTATTTGAAATGATGATGGGTGATACAATATCCTCGAATCCTAGGGCACTGCTCTTTCTTCTTTGAAGGAGTGAGCTATGAATCATATGCACATAGCTTTTACACCTGCAACATTTGCTATTTTAAAAAAAAAAAATCTATTTTAACCAGCCATTGCATTTGCTTTTGGGTAAAAATAACTATAGCATTTAACGTATTTTGAAATCTACAGGATTAAAAACTCTTATATTAAATGTGTGTAAGGACATGTTTAGTCTTATGAGAACAATCTTAAGTTAAATTAAAAAGTACATAACAAGAGTTTACATCTGCTGAATGGTTTTACTCATCCATGTTCCATCATTCATCAGAGCAAAACTCTGTATTGGAGAAGGCCTCTGGCGAAGGGGTGTTATGTAAAGAATAACCCACTTCGTTATTTCTAAGCAATTCAGCGATTAAAATCTCCCCTGAGAAGTTGTAATCTAAATCGGTTGAATATTCTTCGCGCCCCAGAGGTGCCCTAAATTGGACATCATCCGGAGCAGCAGCATTTTGGGCTTGAGACAAACTCGTTAGTCGTGTATGGAAATAAATTTCAATGAAACGGACTAATTGCAGTATGCTGTGCTTCTGTAATGTGGATCATTGATGGTTCTTTGGCCTTCTGAGATGAATTCGGGAGAGAAGGAGAACGAGTTGAACTCGCACAATGTACACTGCTTTCACCATTTTCTTGTAGTTGAAATTTTTTCCTAAAACGGGTTTTCCAATAATTCTTGATTCGGTTGTCTGTCGTGCCTGGTAAACTCTGTGCAATCAGAGACCACCTGAACTTGAAAAATAATGTATACAAAACGTTCATTTTTTCGTTTATCTTATATCGCAGCAGAAGTAAGCCCTAGCGAAACGAAAATAATGAATTATGTTTGTACCTGTTTCCCCAACGAGAATGGAGATCAACAATCAAACGTTCTTCCTGTGGTGTCATGTTGGCGTGATTGAGATCAGGACTAAGGTAGTTGACCCATCTCAGCCTGCAGCTCCGACCACATCTTTTTAGCCCTGAATCATTTACAAACAAATTAGATAAGTTTTCCTACAGGCGTGTATTTGAGAGTTTGAGTAAACTCAACATACATACCTGATGCTTTGGCTAAAATATCCCAACGTCCATCACCATTTAAGGTGATATAGGAAATGAGTCGAATATCCTCATAAAAAGTCCAGGGCACTCTTTTTCGTTCTCCTTTCTTCAAGCAGCCAGCACTTCTGTCGGCCATTATACTTGATTCTGAATGTTACACCAAATTGAAACTATAATTAGTATTAATATTCACAAATGATGTATAATAGCGTCCTATTACAGATCTGCAAAAAAATGGAAACAAAAATATTTCTAGACACCAAACAATCGAAGTTATATTCCAAATCCTGAAAAACGTACATATCACACTGTATGTCCTGAGAACCACAAGAGTCTTGTAGAATAGTTTAGATAGTCTTCCAAAACCCTAAATTAGAATCTAGGCCAGTGGAACCCTAAATTAATTCTGACAGCTAATAATCTCGTCTCCCATAGAACATCTTATCCTTTTTCCAACTTTTACTCCTTTTGCAATGGCTTATTGATCGGATCAATGTAGTTTAATCAGTTTTTAAACTCTGAGAAAGACTGATCAAAGGCGACGTATTATATCAAAACAATTTGTACTAAATCGAGTGAAGCAGCTCATTTATTAAAAAAACTACAAGAAAGCTACAAGCAGAAATATGAAAGTCAGACTTCAGACACAATTTCTTTCCTTTAATGGTCCTATTCTTTTGAGCAGATTATTTTTGACAGTTCGTTACATCCCCATAAATTTGTCTGTAGACTCCATAGAATGAAAGAATCGGAAAGCCGACATACAAGCTTACGAAAGTGACAGAAACAGTTTGTTTAAAGCTTTAAAAACCGCGTTGACAGACATAAATCATATGAAGCAAAGGCGTGGTGGCAAATTATAGGCTAAACGTTAGTGGGTTTTAATTTTGAGAGCGTCTGTAAATTTTTCCTTACACAGTCACCGCCTGGAAGAATGCTTTTGTTTTAAAAAAGGAAACTGTTCAATGGTTTCTTTACCTAGATGGTCCTCAAAATTTCCTTGGTGCGTTCAGCTTCGAAGTCAGATTAAACAAATAATTCCATTCGTTTATCACATTCATCAAACCATTGTACTTTAATCACTACTGCCCTTTATGCGTTTTCTTTATTGGCTCTAGATTGTTCGACATTTGTTTTCTATATCTTGGCTCTTTATTGTTCGAGATTCCTTTGTTCATCACAATTGTAGATCTTGAGTTAATGTTCTATGACCACGTTAGGTTCTCATTCATTTCATCTTGAACTCTAAACTCTAATGTGCTACCTAAAATCAAGCAAAGAAGATGTTATCAAACACCTTTAGAGAATTTCTTTGTTTGGATAGATGTATGACACTTCTTCGACCTTCAACGAGTCCTCTTATTTGTTGTTTATGTTAATAATTTGAATGAGAGAAGTAAAATGTTAAAATGAAGGAAGTGTGGGGAAATGAATATCATTATTTAATTTTTTTCTATGTTTTTTTGCATTTTTATGATGATTTTATGAAATGCATGGGATTCTTTAAGATTCTTTGTAATGTCTATCTATTTCCAGTCTTGAGATGTCGGATCAATCATTCAACTTTACTATTTTCATCATCAGTTTTTGTTGTTGATCAACATGTTTCGAGATGTGATTCCTTGACATGCTCATTATTGCTGTTATATAATAGAAAATAACATTTTAAATGCTCAACTTATTCAAATGCCTTAGCTCATGGATATGTGTTATATTATTCGTATTATGATTAAAAGTTATCACGGTTCAAGGTAATTGTATCTAGTGATTTATATGTTTTATATGATGTTTTCATCTATTGATTATATGTTTTTATGTTGTGCTTCAACTATATATACATTGAGAAGGTACTCTTGATGTGTGGTTATAGGTACAAGGTTACTCCTCTACTTGTCTACATAGGTCTAAGTTATTTTCCAAATTGTCGTTATCCATGAGACATCACACTAAATCATCTTATTTTGCCTAAACTTCATCGTTCTCAATTTGACTATGATATGTTTTGTATTTGACTAGGATTAAACTAGATGTAAATTGCAAGTGATTTCAAAATATGCAATTATCAAGAAATAGTGATAAATTATTGATTTTTTACTTACTGACTTAAAATTCTTTATTTCTTGTAAAGGATACTTTTAAGGAATAACTACTTATTTAATATATTTTATATATCATATTTATATTTGATCAATTAAAATATTAATTTTTTATATCTAATGTATTAATTCAATCAAAAATGGAAAATTAAAGTCAAGTAAGTTAAATTCTAAAGTATCCCTTTGGTGAGAATATGTATTATACTCAATGTGCTTGTGTTAAATAGTTCCAAATAAATGAAGATAAAATGTTTCATTTGTGAAGTAGAGAATTTTTAGATTTTAACATAAAGAGAATTAAAGAAAAAAAGAAAAATAGAATGTACTCAAAGACTAATAGATTTACTATTTCTGAGTTTTTTTTTTTTTTAAGAAGATTTTTTTGAAGCAAAGCACAATATGCATGAATTCATCCTATTGTTTCGAGTTGAGCAAGTTGTTTATGTTTTGCTTGTTCAAATGTGAATTAGCTATGTGTTAATTCATCCCTCCTTGTTCATTTATTTTACGACTTGAGACCATGTTTACCATTAGGGGGCATAGGATCTATGTGAAAGTTTTAAATTTGACTAACAATAAATTTCATTTAAAATTTTTAGCTTTTCCAATTTTTTACTAGGTCATAATACTTAATTTTTCAAAGATGCGTAGAAAGTCAATATTATGTTTAGAAATGGTTTTTGTGTATTCTTTGAGTCAAATATAACTCTATTTTTTTAAATATTGTTTTTTTTTTAATTTTAAAAATTAAAGGTGTTTTAATGCCATATGGTTAGATTTGCTAGTCTTTGTGTTGGCAAAATAATACTGAAATATAAATTTTAGAAGTAAAATATAATATTTTAGAAGGGGAGATTTGAATTATCCTTCATGATTTATAAGTTTAGGCTAGTTTAAATCTTGTTGAAAACTTGTTTTAAGAAAAATTGTTGGATTTTCTATGACACATTCAATATTTTGGTGAATATAATGAAGCTTGGATAAAGACATTAGAAAGTAGTACATTAAATAGAATTCTTACTAATAGATACTAAAAAATATTTATAATAATCTCCTAAGTTGATAGTAACATTAAAAAGTTGTACAATATATCATATATAGGTGCTAAAGAAAGGTTATATATACAATATTTTGTATATGTTAAAACATTGAACAAGAAGTCGGTTTTACAAGAGTTTAATACTAATCTTATTACAAATCCCTCAACATTAGTTAAATGTTTTTTAGGTAGTTAAAATAAACTCTAGATTAGTATTTATGCTAACATGGTCTTTATGATGCAAGCATTACAATGGCTATGTGCGCGTAGGGGAGGAGGACGACTAGGGTTGCAAGCGTGGAAGAAAGCGATGAAGATGATGAGGACCTAGATGGGGAGGATGTTCATTTGGATCCCCCTTTGGTGTTGTCGGGTCCCTTTTCTCCCTCTGTGGTCCCTGAGTTTCATGGTAAGCGTTGGTACAGACCGTGGAGGTTTCTATGGGTGCCGATGGTGGGTGTAAAGGGCTATTCTTTTTTGATTGGGGTTGCCTTGGCATGGCCATTGGTTTCGTGGTTTCGGTGGAATGCTTGGTGGGTGGTGGCTAAGATTTCTGGGCTTCTGTCTGACTTCCCCCGTTCCCCTATTTTGTGAGCCTTCTTTGGCCCATTGCTAAATTTTCTTCCGATGGTTTGGTCTATGGTGGGATGAGTTGTTTTAAAGCTTTATTTTTTTTGTACCCGTCTTTTTCCCTAGAAGGTATCCTCCTTATTTCAGGAGGCTTTGTAGAAGTTGTTCTTTCCATGACAGGTGGATCTTTATGTCTGTTTATCTGAGGGCTTATTTATTTTCTTCTTCTTATTGTTTTCCTTGGAACTTTGGTGGTTTCCTTATTTCTTATCCCTCCTTGTGGTCTTTAGCTATTCCTGATCTGTTGAGGGAGGGTTTTGTGTTCTTGATGGGGGTTTTGTTCTCCCCATCTGTTCTATGTTTTAGGCCTTGGTGTTTCTCTTTCTACATCTTTGGGTTAGTCTGGTTTTTCCTATAAAGGTGGTCCTATCTTCTATTGAGGGTGAGGTGGATGTGGTTGGAGTGAACCTATCTCCTATTGAGGTGGAGATTGATGTATCTGGTGTTGCCTGGAAATGCTTTTGGGTGGTGGTTAATGCCCCTTCTCTTGGTTGTAAGGATGTTGTTGTTGATTTTCTTTCTTCCTTTTGTGGCTCTTCTATAGAGGTGGAGAGCTATCTAGGCAGGGTTCTCTCAGTACAACATATTTTGAAGCTCGTGGTTATGAGAGCCAAGTTAAAACCCCTCGTGGTTGGGGGAGTCTAGAAAAAGTCCATGTTTCTTCGAAGCGCTGTTTATACCATATTTTTTTACTTCTTGAGAGCAGAGGATGGTATTATTGTTGTCTCTCTTACTCTGTCCCCTATTGAGGTGGGGATCTTGGAGAATATTATGTGTGTTGTTCTGTTCAGTCCCAAGAACAAGGTCAGGGCAGAATTTCAAAACCCCATTGTTTCTGGTTGTGGGAGCCTTTTAAAACCTACTTTTATGGTTGAGGGATCCTATAAAAATCATTGTTTTTTTGTTGTTTTCATGGACAGACTAGATGTTGGCAGTTTTCAAGGGCCCAATTTGATCAGTTTGTGTTTTTGGTTAGGATCTGGTATTGTTGCGGGTGGGCTGGAGAATCTAGTACAAGTTAATGAAGCCTAGGAAACCCCTAATTTTTGGCTAGGGGTGCCAATTAAATCCTTGTTTTCTTTTTCTCGGATCTCTAAGATGGTTTAGATTTGTTGTTATTGCCAACCTGGTTTGTATTGTCCTTCTTTTGTGTTTGGCTAGCGGTTGTCTTTTTTTGGTTGCTCCTCTTGTAGCCTCTGGTGCCACAAGAGTTGTTCCCTCTTGTTTGACTATTGATTTGCTGCTATTTCGTTTGGTTGTTTCTATTTGCAATGTCCCTTTTTTGCTTTCAGATCTATGAAAAATTTGAGGGTTTCAAGTCCAATCAAAACCTATTGTACGGGGTTTCTGGTCCCCTCAAAACCTATTTATCCCAATTAAAAACATGATCTTTATGATGCTAATAAGGTTAGAAGTTTTTTTTTCTAGTTGTACTAGATGTTCAAATAGCTTGAGTTCAACTAGTAGTTATATTTTTATTTAATTTGGAGGAGTAGTGAGAGTAAGTAGTAGTAGATAATTGTGATAGTCAATTTTTAAAGTAGAGTACATGGTGCCAATAGATGTTTGCAAAAGGACAATGTGGTTATAACAAATTTGTACTAAGCCTTTAAATTTTGTCAAATAGTAACTATTTTTCAAAATTATGATGTGTTTTTTCTACCTAATATTCATATATATCATTAAACAACTATACACATAGATTTGCACTATCATTTTGTTAGGTAGATGATTGCACATAAGAAAGTTTAGATAGAGAAAATTTGTACTTTCCTAAATATTGTAAACTATTGTACAAATCCTATAACTACTAATAAGTTTTTTGTGGTAAATATGGATGTAATGGGTTTAATCCTTTGTTATTAGTGAGATATCTTCTTGATTTATATAACAAACTATCTTGCAAAAAATATCAAGTGTGTAAATATTGGAATTTCGTATAGTTCAAGTTAGTACCCATATTTTATAATGAATGATCATGTTGGTTTGGAGAATACCATGTACAATTGTTTCAGGTTGGTGAACAATTACAAAATGGCATGTAGTATATTTTACTAACTTCCAAATGTTATGTGATTTAATATCAAGGACCATCATAGCTCAATACAATTTTGGTTGTAATTTTAATTTAAGAAATGAGAAAATAGATGTTGTATCTTGAACTAAGAAGTTGTTGCAGTGAATCAAACATGACTCAAAGTATAAAGATAATCTAGAGGATGTTTGTAGATATTACAAGTAGCTAAAAATAATCAACAAATCGGCTCCATTACCACAAGCTATTTCTATGCTTGTATTATGATACATAAAAATGTATATGTGCTCATATAAAATAAATAAATAAAAATTATATATATATAACCTTTCCATATAATTTCATATTCTATATTATCATATTACTAGAATTAAAATTCAATTGAAACTATACTTTTCCCTTCTCAATATTTTCTCTCCTATAACACTCTAAAATTTCAGTATAATTCATGATTGAGAATAAAAAATGCCTATATAATTGGCAAAAACCTTTCACCCATCAATGCGACTGCATCTTTATTTATCAAGGAAAAAGAAATCGGTGTTCACGTTCGATCTGCAGTAACTCCTAGTTGTTTGCAAAACTTTATCAGAGAATCATGATTGATTGAGGATTGGTTCTTCCATTGCAGTGGAAGAAGATATTTGTGATAGTTTAGTATTTGCGTTTTCCAATGGCAATATTGAAAAAGTCCAAAGGAAAAAGATGCTTCATTTTCACTGAATTATAAATCGTAATTTATCGTTAAAGGCTAATTTATTGTAAACTCTATTGGAGGTGGTGTTGGAGGAGGAGTGTTATGCAAAGTATTTCTATACAATTCAAATCTGGAAAACTAAGATGGTATAAATTGGACACCATTTTGGGCTTCAGATTCATCTATGGAGTTGGATTTGACTGAAATGAACTAATGCTTCTTTCTTTCGCCTTCCTTCAAGCTACCAGCTCTTCTATAAAAACATAAGACTGGATAATTCACTAAAACAATATCATTTCCTGTTCTACTCCAACTGCATAATAACGTATCTTTAATAATGTAGTCTCCCATTAACATGTCATCCTATCTCTGTTTAAAATTAATCACGGAAAGTTATATGGGAGGAAACGCAAAGGAATAGCAATTTGAGCCTCTTGAGACGTTTGTTTCTACAGTCCATGCTTGATGTATTGTTGTATTTGCATTACTGATTAGTAGAAGAATTCTGTGTGTTTCTAGTGAATGTTGCCACTTTTATGGTGAACCACGTTAAACTTATGTTTTGTGTTTATGTTATTGTCTTTCCACTGTTTTATAACTCGTTTATAACTAACATCTTGCAAAACTTTATCCCAGAATAATGGCTGATTGAGGATTGGTTCTTCCATTGCAGTGGAAGAAGATATTTGTAATCGTTTAGTATTTGCGTTTTCGGATGGCAACATTCGAAAAGTCCAAAGGAAATTCATAAAAATGATCTTTCGTTTTCACTGAATTATAAATTGTAATATATCGTTAAAGGCTAATTTATTGTAAATTCTTTTGGAGGTGGTGTTGGAGGAGGAGTGTTATGCAAAGTACTTCTATACAATTCGGAGCTGGAAAACTAAGATGGTATATATTGGACACCATTTTGGGCTTCAGATTCATCTATGGAGTTGGATTTGACTGAAATGAACTAATGCTTCTTTCTGTCGCCTTCCTTCAATCTACCAGCTCTTCTATCAAAACATAAGACTGGATAATTCACTAAAACAATATCAATTCCTGTTCTACTCCAACTGCATAATAACGTATCTTTAATAGTGTTGTCTCCCATTAAATGTCATCCTATCTCTGTTTAAAATTAATCACGGAAAGTTATATGGGAGAAAATTAATTTAACGTGAAGAAGTAACTTCAACTTTAATATGTGGGAGCCATAATGAATTTTTGGCTTCTTGGGTACATAAATTATTGATTTCTTTTTATTTAACATGAAGAAGTAAGGACATATCTGACCAATTTGATTTGATTCAGAATTGAAATCTAATCTTATTTCTTAAGATGTTTTATCTTTGTGACATACAAGAATTTTCTAATATTTTAATTCAAATTATTTTTAATTATATCTTAAATTTTGTGGTGCACAAGAATCTTCTAGCATTCAGACCTAACCTTAGGTGCATAAGTTATTGATTTCTTTTTGTCTAATGTTAACAAGTAAAGGAATATCTAACCAATTTGATTCAAGATTAAGATCTTATGTCATTTCTTATAACGTTTTATCTTTGTGACAAGAAAGAATTCCATAATATTTAAATTTAAACTTATTTCTTATTATATCTGTGTGCTGGAATATGTGGTGATCAGAATATCAACAGTGAGATCAAAAGACCAACATACCAATGAGACTTTTGAGTGTAAAGATTAACTAAATTAAACTAGTTTAACTTCTTCAATATATGTCTCATTGCTCTCTATCTCATAGGATTCTAAAAGTCAATGTTTTTCTCTCTGATCATTGAGCAAATGACTTAGGAATGACAACTCCAAGAATGAGTGATATTGTGATCTACATGCATCAATGCATTTTAAGATCTATATGATATGTTCAAACTATGATATTAAGATAGGATGGAGATAATGTTATGATAAAGATATTAACAAACTATCCTAACATGATATACTAACATGGATATGTTATGATATGAAATGCTTCTAAATGTTAAAATGCTTGATATAATTAGACAATAGTTTGGATGCATGAAACTTGGATATGGATAATGAAGAAAGTGAGCTCTATTTATAGAGGAAATGGGGCAATGAATGGTTAAGATTGAATAATCTTAACAAGGGCTAGGATTGAAATCTATTCAATCCATGTTTATAATTTTCACCAATGAAATGGTGACAATTGTCAACAAGAGGTAGCTTGAGGAGATCCAAGAGGTATTAAATGCCCGAGAAGACATGAGGGTCACACTAGGAGTGTGGTTAGCGTTAGTTTAGGGTTAATTAGGATTAACCAATGGATAAAGCTTTTATCCAAGAGGTAAATTCTTGTGCAAGGGTTAAATGGGATAACTAGGGTCAAAGCCACGAGTTCTTGATGAGACCCTTGGGTTAGATGAAGGTTGAGTTAGAGAGAAAGTCTCTAATCATTTGGTAAGGTTGAGTTAACTATTAATGGTTTGGGAGACTTAGGAGGTTAACTTCTTGAAGGCATAAAGCCTTTAATGCATTTCAAAGACTTTGAGACATTTTTTAGAAGTGACTTCTCTTAAGGAATGTGCAAATTTTTAAGAGATGGTTTACGCTAATTAGGATGATTAGAAGAATCTAGAAGGTTCTAGAAGAAGATTAGTCATGCAAGTGGATTTTTTAGGAGAATGGAAGTGGGAGGTATTTTATAATGTTATTTTTTAAATAAAGTGATTTATTTCAAAAAGTGGATGACAACTTACCTAGTTTAAATAAAATTTAGATTTATGTAAATTGGAAGGGGATTTTTAATTAAATGTGAATTTAATTAAAAGGGGAAGGGGATATAATTAAATAAAGTGATTTATTTAATTAAAAGTTAGAAAGTGCTTATATGAGTTTAATTAAATAAATTGAATAGTTTATTTAACCAAATAGATGAAAGTGGGGATATTAATTAAACATAATTAATTTAATAGAGGAATGTGGCTTAAATAAATATTAAATATCTATTTAAATAGGTAGTCAGATTTATATATCTACATTTTGCCCCTCTTTTAAGTGATGTGTGTGCACATGTTGATTCAAAGAAAATCACTTGATATGTTGCAAAAGTTTGGTCGATATGGTGTCACTTGTCAAAATGTTTGATATGATGCCCCAGATGTGGATTTGATAAATGATATTGATGATGCCCCCTCGGGAGATGAATCAAGGGTATGTATGAAAGATTTGTAAAATTCTCAATTTTTTGATCATTTGCGTTGATTTTGATATGAGAATGTTGACGATGTCGGAATATTGGATATGCATGAGTTGATTCATCTCCCAAATTTATTTTTGATAAGGTTAGTAATTGAAAAAGAAGTGGAAAAAGACATGCATGAGTTGATTCATTTCCCACTTATTAACCCTAGTTTTACCCTTCTAAAAGGTAAAAAGTGATTTTGAAAAGTCATTTTACACTTGTCTTCTTGTGATTTGGATTTTGGAGCTCTGACAACGATGTTGATTCCATACCATTCTCACCATTTTGAGTATGTTAGGCGATACCAGAGACACACTGCGTATGGCCCAACAGTAAGTGACTTGAATCCCTGTCTTTTTTGTTTCATTTTTTAAATTTTTGTCACGTTTTTTAAGTTTTTGGGTTGGTTTTCCATGGTATAGCACGTAGGAGTAGGTGGTTAGTGCATGTGAATCGAACATTAGCGCATAGAAACCCTAGGCATATGTTTTAGCACGTAGGCTAGATAGGTTAGCGCATAGCTCTGAATTAGTGCATACGAAGCATATAAAAACGCATTGATTTGACATTTTAGTGCACAGAGAGAACAGTCTAGTGTGTCTGACATTTGTTTTAGCGCATTGAGAAGTTTTAGCGCATTCACCATGTAATTTAGCACATTCACAATGTAATTTAGTGCATTCACCTAGAAGATTAGCGCATTCACCATGTAATTTAGTGCATTCACCTAGAAGATTAGTGCATATAGGGAAGTGTAGTACATTTAAGATATGATTTAGCATGTGAGTTGAAAAAGTTGGAAAAATTTGTTTTTCAAGATGAGGTTCGATTACAATAGGTTTTGATGGATTTGGTAGCTTGTTTAAATGTTGATATGGGTCTAATGGAGTTAGTTTTGTTTGATATGGGTCATTGGGTCAATTTGTTTGATATGTTGCTCTGATATGGTGCACGAATATGGGTCAGAATATGGATCAAACATATGGGTTGTTATTTTGATAGGAATCATGTTATGAGTTACTAATATGGGGCATTGATATGAAACACTTTTTTGTACTGATATGTTTAACATCTATATGTTTCACTGATGTGGATTACTGATATGTTGCTCTAAGAGGAATTACTGGTATGCTACTCTAATATAAAATATGGATATGATGCTAATTTTGTTTCATTGATATCATACTGATATGTTTCACTGATATGATGCTGATATGTTTCACTGATATGATGTTGATATGTTGATATGATGATGTCTGATCAAGTTTATGGATATGTTGTTTAGATATGAAATTCTTCGATATGGTATTTTGATTTATTTCGTCGATATGATCTACTGATATGTTGTTGATTTTGTTGATATGATTCATTGATATGATGCAAAGTTAATTCCTGATATGAATTTTGATATGATTTTGATATGATTTTAATACCTTGGATATGAGTCACTGATATGTTTCGCTGATTTATCATGAGATGATGCTTTTGATGCGAGATTTGCAATTTGAGTTGATTTTTTTTAATTAAATTGATTGAATTGATAACTGATGGTTGATACGTTGTGATTTTTAGGCAGATCTCGATGTTCTATAGTCTCGGGAGAGATTCCCAAAGCCATGGAGACTCATCCTGTGTTTGACACAGGCCAACTGAGATATTATTGAGAGATGTAGATTATCATCTCTATTAGACATGCCCCGATACACCATTAACTGGGGTTTGTTGATAGCAATAGCAGATAAGTGGCATAATGACACGAACACCTTCCATTTGGCGATAGGGGAAATGACATGACACTTGAGGATTGTTACCGGATGTTGCAGATTCCTCTTATAGGATATTTATTTCCTTATGAGAAGATGAAGGAGAGTGGCACAAATGCTCTTCGGCATGTGTTATAGGATGATCACATCAGTGGTTATGAGATATCCTGGCAGGACTTTTTGGATTCGGGTTATGATTTGTTTCCCTCAGTATTAGTAGGTTTCATCAGTGCTTTCCTTTGTCTTGACTGTAGGTTGAAGGGATTGGCTATAGGAAGGGGTTTGGTTTTGGAGGATATGGTTACACAGGGTCGCAGGTTTGTATGGGGGTCCTGCATGTTAGTCCACTTATACAGGGAGCTCCACTAGGTGGTGTATGTAGGATACACTAGTTTATCAGCAAGGGTCACATTGCTATAGGTGTGGGCTTGGGAGCACATAGCGGTGACATGACTGCTTCTAGATAGGGATAGACCAGTTGGCCGACCTTATGCATGTGGATACATAGGTGTAGTTGTCCACCGAAAGTTGGGCAAATTAGAGCATTGGTGCAGGGTCCTTAATGATGTAGGTATGGTCATCTAGAGACTGTGTATGGATTGCGAGGTCTGGGCAGAGGATGGGCTGGAGATGCCCTATGTCTACATATCTTGATATTTGATTGGGTGGACACCCTTCATCATTGAGAGATTTTTCCATAGTTACATCCACAGATAGTATGGAGGACAACAGGGTATTCTATAGGGAGCCTTTTTGTATGCTCATCGACAATAGGATGTTCTCGAGTAAGGGCTGACCATAGATAGTACTACAACATTGGTAGATTATATGAGCTTCGCTGGGCAGATATGTGATTATAGAGCCGAGGTAGTGGACACCAAGATGATGGAGGAGTTTTCATCTTATTTTGTTGCACATACAATGGCTTGTCTATTTGATCTTGCAGAGCCAGTATCGCCTTTTGATGATGAGGAGGAGGAGCGGCCGCAAAGGTAAGGAGGTTAGAGGTAGAGAGGGGAGGGTGAGGGAGATGATGGGGGAGATGATGGAGATGATGGTGTTAGAGGGGGGAGAGGTGGTAGGGGTAGTGGTCTTATGATCGATGTGGGCAGAGGTGCGGGGAGAGGTGCATTGCTAGCTTCTGTGGGAGATATGTAGGGTGGTAGATAACCTACGCAGAGGAGGAGATGTTACATTCTTCCTCCACTAGAACCTCAAACAGGGATAGGTGTAGTGGGGACTACTCCGTAGGTACCCATCTAGATTAGGGTGCCTTCTCATCAACAAGATGCATAGATCAAAGTTGTGCAGATCTCGGTACAATAGTTGCAGTCACAGGTGTTAGTGCAACAATGACATATTGCTTAGCTGGAGATGAAGAGGGATATAACCATTGAGCGATAGGTATGAGCAATGACCCTTACTAACAGGTTTAGAGAGATAGTCATAGGTAACCCTTGTAGGAACATAGTCCAGGAGATATAGTATTCAGCCAAGGAGGTTGAGTATTACCGATATTTATACGAGGATCTAGTGCCTTTTTAGTGGAGAGCTCCTAGGGTTACAGCAGTAGCATCGACCTGATCTAGATGCAGTTATTCTCAAACAAAGAGTAGAGGTGTTACAAGGCCAACATGACACTATCCATCTGGTGGGGATCCAAGAATAGAGAAATCTACTATGAGACCCTCTGCCTTAGGGGATAGTCACACTTGATAGGATTATTTTGTGATATGGATCATTTTTCTGATATGGATCACTTTTATTGTATTTATAGACATGATAGTCAATTGTACTTTGTGACCTTATTTTTGAGATTATATGATATATGATGGTGATTTTCTCTGATCCACATGTGATGTGTCATGATGATGATTGATTTCTATATAGAGATATGATGATGCTATGTAGATGATTTTATATTTAGATATAGATATGATGATGTTATGATGCTCTCATGATAATTATTCCATGATGTTGATTTTTAGATGTATTGATCACATGATGATGTATGGATGAAAATTTTTGTTCATATGATGATGGTTATCTATATGTTTTGAAGGTGATATATGTGATCTAAAAATTGTTGATATGATAATGATTGATGTGCCCATACCTTGATGTGATGATAATGAGAATGATGATGAATGTAACTAAGTGTATGACTGCAACTAAATGCACCAAGATCATTTAAATGTTTTTATTGTCATTCTCGTTCATCACTTATTTGTGCTCTTTTTGTCATTATTGAGATTTTCAAATGTTGGAATTTAATACAAACATCAATAGTATAACTAAATCATGATGACCTAGGTATAACTTACATAATTTTTTATATTGCAAAATGAGACAAGCATCGAGTTATAATTGAACCAAGATGACCTGAGTGTTGTTTGCATACAAGAGACAAGAGATGACAATTTTTATATGCAAAATGGAAAATATCTTCAACATGATATGTTTCTAATCATGTCTCGAGACAAATATTCATCATATGAATGATCTCCTCACAGATAGAAAACCAAAGAAAATATCAGATTCCTTCGTTGCTTCTCTAGCTCAATGCATCCTTGAGTAGCTTAGGAGATCTAGTAGTTTAGAAATCAAGATAAAAAAAGTCAAAACTTATGCTAAATGTAAACAAATCATAACTTAGAATAGATCATCCATCCTATTTTTGTTTAATGTGTATTTGGATAGTGATTCTAATTATCAACCTGATGGGTAGTTTTGACATTGGTCTCCTTGGTATGTTGTGATCCTTGTTTGTGATACAGGTTGCCTGTGTTACAAAAGATAAAAGAGAAATGCCCCTACAAAGATCATGAATTTTTCCCCAACTATGGACACTTTTCGATGTGGATATATACAGTGATCACCAAGCCATGGTGAGAGATTTATGAGGATGACTGTTCAAACAATCAAGGACAGTGACTATGCTAAGTGTGTCTATTATTTGGATATGTGTTAGCAAATTTTGATGGTCATAGGCTTAGTTTAAAAAGATATGACTTGAGTACATACAAATGGAAGAGCCGATTTATCGCAAATAGTGCCTATTGCCAGGTTTTCACTACCTATTTTTATTGCACTTTTTGGTTTATTTTTTAATTTTTTGTATTTTTTCCTTACCCATGCATCGGATAACTTAGGTATAGAAATTTTTGAGATCCACATTGTTTATAGGTTCATAAAACAAGTCCCCTTCTAATATAAATAACTGATATACCCCTGATCCTTAAGCAGATATGATGACAAAATGACCTAGCCAATTTGGTTCAAACTTGCCCTTGTTTTCCTGATCCTATTGATTGTGGGGATTTTCTTTTAGTACCAAGTCACCAATTTGAAATTCTCTTGGTTTTAGCTTGTGATTATGACTCCTACACATGCATTGTAGACATGCTTTAAGATGATGAAAAGCACGTTGTCAGTGCTCATTTAGCAGTTCTAGTTCTTGCAGTCTGATTACTCGATACTTCTCATCTGGAATGAGGCCTTTGAAAGATACCCTAAGTGATAAATTTCTACCTCAATAGGTAGGATAGCCTCTAATATATGCACAAAATAATATAGCATAGCTCCTGTGGGTGTCCAGATTCCTTTTCTTGTATGCCCAAAGTGCAAGATTAAGTTGTACATGCCAATATTTACCAACATCATTCACTGTCTTCTTGAGGATTTTTAGGATTGTTTTGTTTGAGGCTTCTTCTTGGTCAGTCCATTGTGGATAATATGGTTTGGGGAAATGATGTTGAATATGGAATCATTCGCATAGTTCTTGTAAATCATGATTCTTGAAAGGTCTTCCATTATCAGTGATAATAAAACTAGGAATCCCATACCGACAAATGAGATAATTCAGGATAAACAAGGATATTTTCTTGTCGGTAACAGTAGTCAATGGAATGACCTCTATCCACTTTGTGAAATATTCAGTGGCTTTGATGATAAACTTATGTCCATTTGATGAGGAAGGATGAATCTTTCCTACTAGGTCAAGTCCCCATTGACAGAAATGCCATAATGTTCTAAAGGGTTGGAGCTCCTGTGCTGGTGTATGAATAAGATTGCCATGAATTTGGTATTTTGGATATTTTTTGGCAAACTGATATGAGTCTTTCTACATGGTTGGCCAATAATAACCCATCCTTAGAAGTTTCTTGGTGAGACTAGGACCTCTTGAATGCATTCCACAAATACCTTCGTGAAGTTCCTTTAAGACAATTTCAGATTCATTATGATCAAGACACCGAAGAAGAGTACCATCGAGACCTTAATGGTAAAGTGTGTCAGCGGTTAAGTTATAATGGGTTGCTTGTTGACTAAATTTGTGTTTCTACTTTTAGGATAGGTCTAGTGGAAGGATATTCTCTTTGAGCTTGGTTTAGATCTTTCCATAGAGAGGTGAGTCAAAACCGACTAGGTGGCATATGACTTGGGATTCAAGATTATCATAGGCAGGAGAAAACAATTGTTCCACTTGGAACTCATAACGATTATGTTTGTCTGGTATCTGTAGGAGGGAGACAATGGTTGCCATGGCGTACGCAACTTTGTTCTGCATCCTTGGAATTTGCTCAAATTTGATGTCTACAAAGTACTTCTTGAAGTCATCCACCAAGCATTTATAAGGCATCAACTTGTCATCCTTTGTTTAATAGTCATCATTAACCTGATTAATGACCAATTGGGAGTCTCCAAAGACTTTTAATTATGTGCTCTTCCATTCTACGACCATTTTGATGCCTATGACTAGAGCTTCATACTCAGCAATATTATTTGTAAAAGAAAACATTAATCTATAATATTTAGGGATAGTGTTTCCTTTTGGAGTAATAAATAGAACACCAACACCTGATCCATGTTGTGTGTATGATCCATCAAAGTATAAGTTCCATACTTTTGTTGATGTTGTGAGAATATCTAGATATATGGAAATTCTACATGGATTGGATGACTATCTTGTAGGGGTGCCTCTACTAGCTGATCAGCTATAGCTTTCCCTTTGATAGCCTTTATGTCTATGTAGTGAATGTCAATTTCACTTAGAATCATGACCCATTTAGCTAACCTTCCTACTTTTGCTAAGTCAATATTTTAAAGGATCAATCTTTGCTACCAATTTGATTGTATGGGCTAGCATGTAGTGGAAAAACTTTTGAGAAGCGAACACCACTACCAAACAAGCTATTTCAATGAATCTGTAGTTAAGCTCGTATCCATTCAATGTCATGCTAATGTAGTATATTACCCTTTTTTTCCCTGATGGATCTTCTTGTGCTAGTAATGTCCCCAGTGATACTTTTGTTGCTAATATATATAGAATAAGTTATTTGCTAGCTATTGGTGGTACCAAGATTGGTGGATTCATCAAATATTGCTTGATTTGATGAACTGATTCTGCACACTTGTCTTCCCATTTGAAAGGTACGTTCTTATGGAGTTGATGAGTGAATGGAAGACATTTGTCAGCTAGTTAAGAAATGAATCTTCTTATCGATTTTAGTTGTCCTTGTAAAGATCTTAACTGGTTGATATTTTTAGGAGGTGGCATCTCCATGATTTCTTATACCTTTGCAAGATCTATCTCGATTATTTTTTCTGAGATTATGTATCCCAGAAGTTTGTCTGATGTTACACTAAAGACAAACTTCTTAGGATTGAGTCATACATTGAATTGTTCCAATATTTGAAAGATTTTATCCAAAATTTCCAGATATTCTTGTCCTATGAATGATTTAGCCAATAAGAAATCTAGATAATCTTCCATGAATGTGTGCATCATGTCATGAAATATTATTGTCATTTCTCTTTGATAAGTCACTCCTATATTTTTCAAGCCAAAAGGAATGACATTCTAACAATAAGTACCCATGGACAGGTAAATGTTGTTTTATCTTGGTCCTCCAGTGCTATTTTGATTTGATTGTAGCCGGAGAAACCATCCATGAGAGATAACATAGCATGTCTTTTTGTTAGATCTACAATTATGTCAATGCTAGCTAACGGAAAGTCATCCTTTAGACAAGCCTTGTTGAGATCCCAAAAGTCTGTACAAATCCTAATGCTTTTATCTCATTTAGATATTGGTACAATGTTAAAGATGCATTCTGCATAGTCAATAGGTCGAATGAATCCTACATCTAGTAAGTTCTTTAGCCCTGCTTTCACCAATATGGCAACATGTGGGTTTATCTCCTAGATCTATAAATAAGTGATGCATCATTAGATTGGGATCTACGCTTGTCATATCTACATAAGACCAAGGAAAATTGATTTTGTTTTCTTTGAAGAATTTGATGAAGTTGGGCCTTTCTTGTTTTGTTAGTGATTCAGCCAGACGTATGATTCATGCTGCTACTTCAGTGCCAATATTGATTCATTGAGTTGGTGCAATCAAAATGGGTGATCTATCCTGATAATGCTCAAGAAGAGGGTCAAGTCTCTCATCTTCATGCACCTCAAAGAGGTTTTCACCTTCAAATACATCCTTTGTTTTTATTTTCTTGCGATCTAATAGTGCCATTAAATGGTTTTCACCATTAGATCATTTTTTTTATTTTTCTTTGCGACTAAGAGACTTGGCACTCTTTTGATTGAAAACTCTGTTACAAGTGTCACTGGTGGAACATGTTTCTAGGTTTACAAAATAAAGGTATTGGACAATGGTGTTGTCATCTGGGAAGATAGGTATGTTAAGTTGTTTAGGTTGTTCCTAGTATATGAGTTCGGGATGTATGAGAGGTAAGGGATCATTTAGAGGGTTAAGGTCCATAATAGTGAGAGCCATGATGGATACATTTTCAAAATTGTCGTCATTTAAGCCAAAGCCTATGATGATACCTTCTTTAGAATCATTTTCTCTTGAAACTTGATTGTCCTCATTGGAAACATTGATATGTTGTGAGACAACTTTAACTAATCTAGCCCCTAAATTTTGTTGATCATAGGGTATGGGTGTATATGTGTGGATTTTATCTACCTCAGTGTCCTTAGTGACATCAGAGCAAGTATCCCATTCATATTCTTTTGAGTTTGTCTCAGAATCACTGTCCAAGGCTATACCATTGTATTTGATAGGAATATTGGAAGGCAAGAAGAGTTCACTGATAATGGATACAAGTTGTCTGGATTGTGTGGATTCAAGTTTTGTACTTTCTTTTATTCTTTGAATTTGTTCATAAACCATCTCTCTTCTTGGAGTAGCAGGTTCTTCTTGTTTTGGTTCAGATTCACCTTCCTTGTGCGTTCTAACTATTCCCTTTGTGACTGATTGTGTATTGGATGGATCGGGTTCTATCATTACTTACACATGATGTATCTATTTGTAAGAAGCTTATTCTCTTTGGATAGAAATTTCCTCTTAGTGCCTTTCATATTCTTCGTCACTTTATTCTTTGCTAATCCTTGAAGCTTCTTGATGTAGTGTTTCTTGCCATGAGTCCTATTTGTATGTGACCTTTCTTTTCTATCCAGGATTTTGATGTTGATCTTGTTTTTGTTCAGGTGGAAGATGCTGATCATACCCCAGTCCTGATTTATCTTTGGTAATTGGTAAAAATGGGGTTGCATTTGTTCTATGATGCCTTCTTGGTTCTTGCTAATTGGACTCGTTCCCTGGTATCCAATCCGTTGCATGATTTTAAATCCTTTTCCATACTGTTCTGTGGGAATAGTGATGTTAATAGTTTCTGCTCTTACGTCTTTTTCATCTTGGTAGAGCCAATTCAAAACATCATTGTCTTTTGCTTCATTTGCTAGGGTCCTTTCTTGAATGAAAATTCCATCAAAATTTTTGATAGGTTATGAAGATTGTTGTTTGGAAGTTGATGGTTGTCCACCAAATTTTGGTGAAATTGGCATCTTTGATAGACATAGAGATTCAAAAGAGTATTCTCCCATGCCTTTGAATTTTAACTTCATACCTTTCTCAAAATCTATGGATAGAGTTTTGAGTTGATCCTTGTTGTTTGCTAATGTAGAAGCGAGAGCTTCCCTGTTATGTGGTACAAGAAAATCCTTAACTTCTTTGAGATTATTGCAATATTGGAAAGGATTAGTATCTTTTGTGCTAGTAATTTCCTGCTCATCATATGGAAATTTCAGGCACTGATGATATGTGGATGGTATTACCTATATTTCAAGTATCCAAGGGTGACCCAAAAGTATGTTGTAAGATAAGTCCATGTCCAGGACTTGATATAGAGTATCTTTCTGAATTGGCCCTACTTGAATGGGCAATACCACAAGCCCTTTTTATGATCTTTCCTCATCGTCATATGCCTTGATTGTTATCTTTTTCTTTGGATCAATGGCCATTTATGAGAAACCCAATTCAGAGATAAGTTTTAGAGTGCAAATATTTAGACTGGATCCTCCATATATTAGCACTCTTTTCACTCGATGTTTGTAGACTAAGACTTTGATATGTTGTGGGGTATAATGTGGATGATTAAGAGAGACATCATCATGCTCTGAAAATGATAGATTATAATGCATAGTTAAATGTCCCACCATGGCTTGGAGTTGGTCAATATCCAGGTTATTTGGAAGTGTAGTGTCCACGAGAACCTTTTCCAAAATATCCTTGTGTGTAGGTGAGATCTTAAGAATCTCTAATATGGATATTTGAGTGGGTGTCTTCCTTTATTGTTCCACCAAGTTGTATTTGATTGTTTGGGGATTTCATTGCTTTAGATGTGCTTCCCTTCAATACATATTTTTATGCTTGAGTAGTTACATTGACAAAGATATGTTACTGTTTGTTTTTTATAGTAATGACATTAATCTGATCATCAGATGTCAATATGTGTGATAACGTTGTTGTACACATGATTGATATGGGCTCCTTCTTTGTTCAAGGATGATGATGCACCTTTGTCATAATTTGGGAGTGGATTATTAAAGGCTGCATGATCATCATTGGTCTTATGACCATCTACCGTTATGTCACCATTATTGATTAGATCTTTAACCAAGCTCTTCAACCTTAGCCAAGAGCTCATGATTTGGGATATCATCTCGGTTGCAGGTGTTGTCTCGATTATAGGTGTTATCTCCTTCCAAGACCTCTTTATTTTGAGTATGGTATGTGTAGGTCCTTGCCCTTGTTCTTGGGATCCTTTCATTGGTATACCTTAAATTTTCTATGTCAAAATCTTTAGGAATCTTGATTCCTTTTCTAGTTAGCATGAGGAGGTATTTTTTCTTATTTGATTCTATAAGCCTTTCCATGATTTCTTGGAAAGCCAAATTCTCTTGACATTGTTGGATAAGCTCCTTAGTGAAATCTTATTCCCCCATATGCATATATTCATCAAAAGGATTGGGCTCCCTACAACACATGCTTCATCCTGGTTGTGGATCCTTTTTTTAATTCAGACCGAGTGACAACGGGCATCAATATACCTCTAAATTAGTGAATTCCTCTTCTCCTAGTAGGGTTCTTGGTGGATTTGGTGGCTCAGGTCGAGCTTCGTTGTAAGTGATACAAATTCTTGGAAAGAAAGTGGGATTGATCTTTCTCCCTTTGTTAAGCCGTTGGCTAAACACTATTTTCTGTGTAAAAGCCCTACTTCTCAAAGGCTCTTCATCAAACTCATTAGTGTTTCCTTGAAGATATAGTTGCATTTGATGTAGGAAAATATGGTGTGTTATAAACAGTTGATGATTGATGGAGAGAAACTTTCTCCTCTTGATAAGCGCTTTAGGACTAGGTTGTGTTTTTCTCAAACCAGTTTTTAGACAAGGATGTTTCTTCTTGATATGCTGAAGGGTGTTCATGTGAGTGATCAAAGTTTTAATTGAAAGATTGGTTGGATGAATACTTTGTTTTGATTTCTAAGTCTACTCAGTCGAATAGAGGGTTCAAAATGCCTCTATTGATATGACCAAGTGTGTCAAATGATATGATATAGTTCCTCGATATTGGAAACTAAGTTGATTTGACCAGCTTAGAAAACTAACATGGTATGTTGATAGTTGGATTTGGTTGATTTGAAAATTGTGATCACTAACTAATGTTTTCCTGATCCAAATTTTCTTGTTTGCATTGGATTTGACAAAAAGACCCAAAAGGGTATCTAAAACTGGTTATGAATTTTTCACAAAGTTGGTAGATTACTCTCTATTTTTAGCCAATTTTGATCATGCGCTAAAATAGACCTCTTATGTGCTAAAAGATGAGTCCAAACTGCTACAAAGTTGGTAAAATATGCTATACTTCCCCTGAAATGCACTATATAGAACTCTCTAATAATACCAATATTGATTTTCCAATACGCTAATCTATTATGCGCAAGCGCTAACTTTTGGTTGGTATGCACTATTTTATGGTTGCTATGCACTACACTGATGCCCTTATGTACTTATATGGTGTTCATAAGCGCTATCTAATTTTTGCCAATATTCTTTTGTTTATGCACTAATTTGATCTTCTTAAGCACTAAGATTGTGTTTGAATATGCTATTTGATGGTTGAAATGCGCTACACTAATGCTCTGATTCGCTAATTGTCCTAATTTTCTCAGTTTAATGATTTTGTTGAAAGTTTGAAAATGATCTTTGTGTTTGATGGATGAACTTCCAATGAATGTTTTAAAAACACAGTAGACAGAAGCATTAACAATTTGTATTATGCTACCAAATAGTGTATGTTCTTTTGAGGATTTGTTCAAATCCCTGATATTTTTACTGGTTTTGGTAGAAAGAAGACATATCAAGTAGACTCTTTATTCAAGGGTCATTGACAATATCATAGCCAACACTTGATACTCCTTCAGCTCAAACAACTGTGTCACCCCCTAGAGGGCACCCATTTTTTTGCCTTTGTCCACAAATTAACCCAAAGAGGATTTCTCCTTAAGTGAGTAGTTATCTTGGAAGATGTATGGTGAGTAATCTTGCAGGTAGATTCTTCCCTACGCTTGCACCATGATATTGCCAATGTATGGCAACTGACTTGGCTCAAAGTTTCTACTTCTATGCTAGTATCCTTGTGATGCGAAAAACCTTTATTTGAAAGGTCGGGAAGTCTATTTGAAATAAAGGTCGAGAAGAACTCATGGAAAGGCTTATAGAATCAAATAAGCAAAAATACCTCCTCATGCTAACTAGCAAAGGAATCAAGATTCCTAAAGATTTTAACATAGAAAATTTAAGGTATACCAATGAAAGGATCCCAAGAACAAGGGCAAGGACCTAAACATACCATTCTCAAAATAAAGAGATCTTGGAAGGAGATAACACCTATAATCGAGACAACACCTGCAACTGAGATGATATCCAGAATCGTGAGAACATTAGCGAACAAGGGGAGTCTCATCATCAAAGGCTCAATGAATAAAATATTCCCTTAGCCAACATAACACAACAACTTCAATAACTCCAATAACATATGCAAGACATGCAACAGGGGTCTACGACAAGATGCTCTTTGGAGGACATTTGTATTTATCCTTTTGATACAAGGTTAAACATGGTGCCTTTCCCACCAAACTTGGACATACCAAAGTATGACAATTACAATGGTAAGAGTGATCCCCATGATCACGTTAGAGAATTTTGCACTATGATCTTGGAGTTTTCCCACAATGATACATACATGATGAGGTTATTCCCAAGGAGCTTCAGATGACAAACAATGGAATGGATTTCAAGACTCACACCTCCTATCAGATCATTTGATGAGTTAGTGAAAAAATTGATTTCACAATACTCCTCCAATATCCAATATGAGGTCATCATGTTAGACATCTGCAATATGAAACAAAAGAACAATGAAACTTTTATGGTGTTCTTACAATGCTGGAGATGCATGGTCTCAGGATATCCACAAGATGTGCCAAAGAAGGAAAAAATGGAAATTTTCATACACAACGTAAATGATGAAATGAGTTATCAACTCAAAATGAAATGTCTACCTACTTTTGTAAAGATAATCGAGAATGGCATCCAAATGGAAGAAGCCTCAATCAAGAAAGGAACTTTGAAGTTCTCTAAATAGGGTGTTAGCTCATCAAACAACACCTATAACAACAATTATTATAACAACTCAGACAAATTCAAGTTTTGGACAAGAAAAAAAAATGTTGTTAGTGATGGTGTGGTAGAGAAACTTAAACCAAAACAACCCGTGTTAAACCTATCCGGCATTACTCCACCAACCAATTCTCAAAGAATTACTTTCTTGTGTGTGTGTGTGTGTGTGTGTGTGTGTGTGTGTGTGTGTGTGTGTGTGTGTGTGTGTGTGTGTGTGTTTATGTGTGTGTGTGTGTGTTGTTGAACATAATGTACCAATGAGAGGGTGGTGAATCAATGGTTCCTAAAAACCTTTTTCTTTTTAAACCAAGCTTAGAGTAGTGGTTAATAAGCTAAACACTACGTAATCAAACCAATAAGATATGAGAGGATATCAAAAGAGGAAAAAACACAAATGCATAACCCACAACAGTAGATGTATAAGGAAAACCCTATATGGGAAAAACCTCGGTGAGAAATGTTGCTAGAGTCTATTGCTCCAATCCAACCTCACAAAGAAACAACAAGTTACAATGATTTAGGGCACCAACCCAAGGAGCATCAACTCTTACTGATTTAGGGCACAAACCCAATGAGAACCAACCCCTGCACCAAGCACCAACTCAATGTAATACAATGAAATACAATTTTAATTCAATGATAGCACCTAGTTGCAAATGAGTTCCACAACACATGATCAATTGGTGTATTCTGGTTATCACCTTTCTCTGTTTCACCAGTCCTTCTAATACCGGTTATCATATTGCTCTCTCTTATTACTTTTTGTTTACTTTCTTCTTTTCTTCTATTTCTCAGATCCTCACCCTACACAGTACCACACTTGGATGCCTTCCTAATCATTCAATCTCTACTGATACACTTGAATATTAAGACTATAACAGTTCACCGATTACTTTGTCTCTATTGGTTAGAACCTCTCACTGGTTCATCTTGCTAACTCCACACTCTAACTCTCTATGAAAGGAACTCTCAAACAGATAGTCTCTCTTCTTTCTCAAGCTCTCTTTTCTCTCACAACTCTCATTCAGCATCAACATCTTCAGTCTCAAGTTCACATATTTATATGTGAGGGTTCCCGCCAAAAGAAACATTCAAACAGTGGAGTGCTAGGGTTTTCCTCTACCAACTCAATACCTATCAAATCTGATAGGATCTTCTTTTCTAAAATGATGATCTACATCATATCAATCAGCACTGCTATATCCTTTCCTTGCAATGCACGTTTTCTATTTTTTGACATCTGCAACATGCTTTTTGGCCTTTCTTTGTACATCACCATTAATGGTTTAGTTATTTCCTTCGACCAACTACCATAAGGATCATATTGTCCTACAGAACCAGATTAATCATCTTGCCTCTCTTTCTTCCTCAAGCAACAACATCCTACTATCGTTCCATGATTTGTGGGTTCTTCATTAATATCGACCTGCTCGTAAAACTACCATGTCGATGGGCACTTCACCGACCTCTACGTTCTCACAACCTAGTGTCCACCTATCATCCTTTTTGACATCCACCTATGCTCAAATTGGAAAGTCAGTTTGACATCCTTCACCGACCAAGACATACTATTGGTTCAACTCACCTTACCAATATAGCCTAACTTCACCGGTGGACCTTCATACCTGTTTCCCTCTTCTCTGCCAATGGATCAACTTAGCCTTCTATAAAACATGTTGGTCCATCCATTAAATCCATTTATCGATTACATTATACTTCTCTTTGTCTACCAGTGATCACATCCCTCTATTCTTCTTTGCTTCTTTACTTGCTTTTCGGTGGTCCTACTTTACCGGTAGATGCTACACTTCATGTGTATGGATAACATACATTTTATGTCTACTTACACACTCCTTCCTTCATATTGGTCACCACTACTTACTCACCGGTGACCATTCCACACCAGTTGACATCAATGACACCCTAATGCCAACATGTGTGTGTGAGTGAGTGACAGAGAGAGAACTAGCCTAATAGAGACATTGATCTCCTTACAATGAATTTTAGGTAGCAACCTACATGAGATACCAATACCCTAACTCAAGAACTAAGCACCAACATAGATTATTAGGCCCTAAACTCAATAATAAGGTATGAATAATTCAAACCTTGTAAACTCAAATTGTACCATTAATCAGGTCTAATCAACTATGACATACACTCTTAGGGTGTATAGGATCTAGAACATGATTCACACACTTTAATTCATGTTTACTAATTGAATTGTTAATTTGCACAACACTTATACTACCCTTAGATAACACACTCTAGGAATGAAGCTATATAAACCATATTTTTGCATAAGATAATTTCATGAATGTGTTAGACTAGAACACAATTACAATATCTATAGTTTGGCCAAAAATGAATTCCTTAATCAAACATGTAATAGGCCAATTTTAAAAGCCTACATCTTAATTTAGATGAAGGGAAACATTATGTACTACCAACATACATTCCACTAACCCCATTGTATATTTATATTATATCTTTGGCTTGTGTATGTTACAATCCTTTAGAAGATCTATCTAAAACATTAACCCTGCTAGCCAACTATTTCGTGAGCATAAGGGTACTTCTAATTTTATATTCATTGAAGCTCAACCTTTGAAACAAATTTGAACTATTTCCCATAACTCTATTAGAGAATTATATTAATTATTATAGTTTTAGATTAGTAGTTAAATAAAATAAATTATTTAGTATGTTACTTTTTTTGAAGTTATTCTTGTAGGTTAGTGGTTTGCTAAGAAAAAAAGTGATCATAAGCAAGTGGATTGTAATGCAGAACTTATCGAACCAATAAAAATTTTACAACTATTTTGTTTTACATGTTCAATCATCATTTGAATTCTATGTTTGGTTAAATGTTTTGCACTCCAGATGGTATCAAAGCATCGAATTGGGAAATCCATAGAGTACAACTACAAAAAGATAATGGTTTATGATATTATTTTTGTTGTCTTTATGTGATGTGGTATGAGATATGGCCAAATTAGCCCCAAATAATTTTATGTATTTTAGAAAAACTGTTGTAGAGAAATCGAGGTGCTCTAGAAGAAGAGTGATGAGTCCTTAGACTATGTGGGAAGGTAGAGAGACTGAGGTGGTTCAAAAGTTGAGTGAACATGGGTGATGATAAGAGGATGAGCATGTAATATAATTCTCAATGGAATAAATAGATATAGCTCAAGTCAAAGTGAGTAAAATCCCCACATCAACCAAAAATATTGTATTTAATCTCACGACTGTAGAGTATAAGAAAAATAAAATTTAGGAATGATTTGCAAGCATTAAGGATATCTTATAATTTTTATATCATCAAAAGGTGGTACATGTGAAAATTAACTCTAAAAAGGTAGAGGAAACGTTTTTGAAGTTGACTCAAATTTGAATTTTTCTTACTCATTGTTTGACAATGGGAGAATATGTGATTTTTAGTTACAAAAACTAATTTACCAATGGTTCGAAGCAATGGAGGTGGGAGGTCTTTTATGATGCCAGGCTAGATTATCTCTCAAGGCTGATTCAATTCATGAGAAACACCCTTTCATATTTGTGTCCTTGATTAAATGAGGGGGCTTGGTATGATGTGTGTCCTTTGAATTCACAAGATGGGGCTAGATTTCTTGTGGGTGCACTTGATCCATTCACCTTTTGGTTGGTGTTTTATAGGTAGAGGAGAAATTGTTTACACAACACTGGAGGAGGCATTAGATACACTCAAAGGAGATGTTGATTTTCGAAGGAAAAGTGTCTCATGTGCAACAAAAAAGGAGATATTACAAACACTCACAATAGATGAAATTTCTGAGAAAATGTGACTCATTTTCTACGGAGGTTGGAAATATTTTATCATCTTATTTTATATGTATATATATACATACATACATATATATACATACATACATACATACATACATATATATATATATATATACATGTATATCTTTATATATGTATGTATGTATGTATGTATGTATGTATGTATATACATACATATATACATACATACATACATACATACATACATATATATAAATATGTAGATACATATATACATATATTCACACACACACACACACATATACGTATATATATATATATATAGATACGTATATATATATATATATATATATATATATATATATATATATATATATATATATATATATATATATATATATATATATATATATATATATATATATGTATGTATATGTATATATATATGTATGTATGTATGTATATGTATACATATACATATATATACATATACATACATATACATACATATATATATATACATAAATAAATAAATAATTATATATATGTATGTATGTATATGTATGTATATGTATGTGTATGTGTATAAATATATACATATATATATACATTGATACATATATATGTGTATATATATAGACACACACACACATATATATATATATGTATATACATACATATTTATTTACATATATATTTAGATACATATACATATATTGTATATATATATATATAGATATATATATGTGTGTGTGTATATATATATATTAAATATATATATGTGTGTGTGTGTATACATACATATATACATAAAATAAATAAATAAATATATATATATATATATATATAGATACATATATATATATATGTGTGTGTGTGTGTGTGTGTGTGTGTGTGTGTGTGTGGGTGTGTGTGTACATATACATAGATATATACACATATGTACACACACACACACACACACACACACACACATATATATATATATGTATATATATGTGTGTATATATATGTAGGTATACATATATATGTATATATGTATACAATTGTATATATAGATACACACACATATATATAAATACTGCATGGATACATAAATATATACGTATGTAATTTTCAATTCTATTTAATTAAAGCATTACAAAAATTGAAATCAATGCACTTACTAGCACATCCATCAAACAAAATCGAATGTTGTTTATCATTTATCTTGTGTTGTCTCATATCCTAAAATAAAATCCAAAACAATGGGCTACATAGCTCATTTGATGACCCATATCATCGCTTATATAAAATTGAATCTTCTTGGTGATAATGTATTCATCTTCTCTACTTTCTATACCATGCATATGAAACCCGATATATCTATAGAAAAACTTGTACATAGATTGCAACTTGCTTAGAATCATAATTTTGACTTTGAATATTATTTTGATGAGTAAATTTATAATTCTTTGAGAAATATACAATAAAGAGAATAAAACCTAGTGGAAAGCAATTTTTCAAGTCATGAAATTGCTTAGCTTACCATCTTGCACCAAGACAATGTTGGATATGTGGATATATGATATTAAAAATTTTACTAATGAACTCATTATAAGGCGATTCATCCTCTTTTAACATATATTTTTTGGATTGGGGTCTTAACTTCGGTTGCTATTTCTCATGGTCAAATCTCTGCCACAAAACTTGCATTGAATGATCAATATTCTCAAATTGTAAGAATTTCTTCAAATTTGCACAATTATTGCATAATTTTTTTATACACTTTACTTTAAACTCATTTGAATCTTCTATCTTTTCACATAAAATATACTACACTATTTGTTTTGTACTTCCATGGATGACTACATTTGGATTAGTTATTGCCATAGCTATCATACAATTGTAGGTATAAATGAAATTAACATGATTTTGACAACAAAGAGTTTCATCTACCTTATTAATACATATAAAACATGGTTTTAACCTCCGAAACATCTTTTGATGAATATTCACCTCTAAATTTTTTGCACGAATGCTTCAAAATATTCACTCCATTTTGTATCTATGAAATGTTTAGGATGTAATGTTTTTGTAACATATTACAAACTCTATTGCAATAAAATATTCAAGCAAAGAATGTTGGTGTTTGGTATAGTTCAAGTTATTGCAAAGAATTTATAGTGAGTCAATATGTTTGATTGGTCAATATCATATATATAATTTTAATTTTAGTTTAGTAAACAATTAAAAAATATTATGTGGTAAATTTTAGTTTCATATGTTCCATGTCGTGAACTGGCAGTTGTTAGAGTGAATATAAAGCTAACTCATAGCACAAAGATATTCCCAAGGATGGTTTGAGATATTACAAGTAGCTAAATGTAAACAACAATTTATGTATTTTACGTCAAACCATTGTTGGTGTTTGATTGTAGTATGTAAAAAAATATGTATACATTCATATGAAAAAAATCAAGTACTTTTCACTAGAAATATTTAACAATATCTAATTCTTTGACATAATTTTTATCATATATATAATTTTCTTTTACTTTAAAATCTATAGATTTCACATGTGAATTTTTTACATATGCATTACACACTATCGTAATGATGGATCATAGAATATAATTTAAAACAGTGATT
Organism: Cryptomeria japonica; assembly: GCF_030272615.1. Classification (NCBI taxonomy): domain Eukaryota; kingdom Viridiplantae; phylum Streptophyta; class Pinopsida; order Cupressales; family Cupressaceae; genus Cryptomeria; species Cryptomeria japonica. The sequence goes on along the minus strand of NC_081405.1, from coordinate 214,852,960 downwards.
CAAAAATATTCATATAATCAAGTCTATGAAATTTCAAATTCAATAAAATAAATAATAGAAACTTAATATGTTTAATAATTACATTTTTAGTTTTTTTATAATATCATATATTTATTAATTATTATAGGCATTATTGAATTACATCACTAAATTATATCATATATTGTAATTTACCGGATGAGTGGAATTAAAATTCAATTCACAATATTTTTTTCTCTTCTGAAAGGAGTACTTCTTTTCCTTGAACCTTCTAAAAGTTCATTACAATCCATGCTTGAATATAAAAAATGCCCGTATAATTGGCGAAAACCTTTCACTCATGAATGCAACTACCACATTATTTTTTAAGGAAAAAGAAATCGGTGGTAAACGTGCAATGCACCTGTTTAAGTTGCATCTGCTGTAATCTTTGAATGATATAAAAAAAAGACTCCTAGTTATTTGGAAAACATGAAAAAAAGAATAATGGGCGATTGAGGATCGAGGATTGGTCGAGTCGAAGAGACATTTCCATTGCAGTGGAAGAAGATATTTCCAATAGATTAGTATTTTCGTTTCAGGATGGCAATATTAAAAAAATCGGAAGGGTCTTATACAAAATGCTTTTCTGTTTTCAGTAAACAATAAAATGTAATTTATTGTAAAAGTCTAGTTGAAATGGTGAATATGATGGAATCCTATGCCAATTTGTAGGCCACTGCTCTTCCTTACATGCGCGGAGTGAGCTATTAAATCAATTATTACATGCACATAACAGTTTACAGCTGTAGCAGTCGCTAGATAAAAGTAATAATTCTATTTTAGCCAGCCACTGCCTTTCGTTTAGGGTAAAAATAACTATTATAAAAATAAACGTACCCTAAAGCTTATCCTTCGTACATTGCATTTAACGTATTCTGGAATTTACAGCATTGAAAATCAGTGACGTTTAATGTCCTTAAGGACATGTCTAGTCTTCTAAGAAATATTTTAAGCAAAACAAGAAAGGACATAACAACAGTTTACATCTGCTGAATAGTTTTATTCTGATGAATTATGGTTCCATAATTCATCAGAGTAAAACTCTTTATTGGACAAGGCCTCTGGTGAAGGATTGTTATGTAAAGAATAACCCACTTTGCTATTTCTATACAATTCAGAGCTGAGAAACTCCCCTGAGAGGTTGTAATCTAAATCGGTTGAATATCCTTCCAGAGTAGAAGAATTTTGGGCTTGAGATTCATACTCGTTAATCATATATGAAATTGGATTTCTATTAAACGAACTAATTTCGGTATGTTGTTGTGCTTCTGTAATGTGGACCATACATGGTTCTTTAGCCTTCTCAGTTCTCTTCCATTGAAAATCGGTTGAATTTTCTTTGTTGGCCAAAGCTGGTGTGATTGGATTTTGGACTTCAGATTCAAATTCATTATTCTTATATGCAATTGCATTTGCTCGAAACGAACTAATTGCAGTATGTTCCTCGGCCTTCTCAACTCTTTCGAGGCCGATTGGAGCCTCAGAAGAACGAGTTGAACTCTCACAATGTGCTTTGCTCTCGCCATTTTCTTGTCGTTGAATTTTTTTCTTGAGATGGGTTTTCCAATAATTCTTGATTCCGTTGTCTGTCCTGCCTGGTAAACTCTCTGCAATCCGAGACCACCTGAACTTGAAAAATCATACATACAAAACGTTCATTTAATGTTTATCTTAAATCACAGAAAAAATAATCAGCAAAAGGAATATAACGAATTGAATTTATACCTGTTTCCCCATCGAGCATGGAGATCAATGATCAAACGTTCTTCCTCCGCAGTGATGCTGGTGTGATTGAGATCAGGACTGAGGTAGTTGACCCATCTCAGCCTGCAGCTCCTACCACTCCTGTTGAGCCCTGCTTCATTTCCAAACAAATTAGATAAATTTTCTACAGCTTGGTAATTAAGAGTTTGGGTAAACCGAACATACCTGATGCTTTGGCTAAAAATTCCCAACGCCCTTCACCATTGAAGGTGATGTAAGAAATGAGTCGAATATCCTCCTCAAAAGTCCAAGGCCCTCTCTTTCGTTCTACTTTTTTGAAGCAGCCAGCACTTCTGTCTGCCATTATATCCCACTCTCTGAATGTTACACCAAATTGAAACCAAAGTTATTATTAATATTCAATATAATAGCTTTCTATTACACCTGTGAACAAAAATAAGGCAACAAATATATCATGTTTAACAAAGACCAAACAATTGAACTTAAATTCAATATCTACCCAAACGTACATAACTCACTGTATCCCAAAAGAATAAGAAAGATTTTATCAGACTACCCAGGAGTCCCTAAATGAGAATCCTTGCTGGTCGATTCCCATTGCTAAAGAACATATAAATAGACACATCTAATAATCCTTTGGCAATTGTTTACTGATATGAGGAGAAGCGAATGAAGGATCAGTTTTTAGGAAAGGCTGGTAAAGGGCCACGTATTATACCAAAACAATTCGTACCAAATCGAGTGAAGCCGCGCATTGGATCAAAAAGGTACAAGCACAAATAGCAATGTCACACTCGCGACACGTTTTCTATCCTTTAATGGTCTTATAGTTTTCAGCAGATTATTTTTTAGAACATCCCCATGATTTTGTCTGTAGACTCTCGTAGTACGAAAGATCCGGAAGGCCGACATACAAGTTTAAGAAAGCGACAGAAACAATTTTTCTAAGGCTTTAAAATCCGCTTTGAGAGACATAAATTATATGAAGCAAAGGTGTGTTAGCAGATTATAGGCTAAACATTAGTGGGTTTTAATTTTGAGAGCATCTGCAGATTTTTGTTGCCCTGGAGCAATGCTTTTGGTTTTAAAAAATGCAAAATCTCCAATGATTTCCTAATCTAGATGACCCACGATGTATTTAACGGTGTATTATGCTTCCAAGTCAGATGTAACAATCAATTCCATTTGTTTATTGCATTCATCGAACCATTGTAGTCTCTTGAATTGTTTTAATTGATTCTCTGTTGTTGAACCCCTCACGCGTTTTCCTTATTGGCTCTAGATTGTTCGATATTTCTTTGTTTTCTCATTATTTTTAATCAAATCTTATACTGTTAATTAATAAGTATTCGCGCATGAATTATTATCTTCTAGGCATTGGGTACATTTGTTATTGATTTATTTTGTTGTAATGAGAAGTATTAAAGGAACATTTTAAAAAATTTGTTTGTAGTTTGGAATCTAATCTCATTTCTTATATTGTCTTATAAGGACAATAATTCTTTAGTATTCAAATTTGATCTCATATTTATTAACATTTTTATTATGGAACAAATAGGTTTTGAAGGGACCTGAAACCCTTTAACAAAGAATTACATCAAGAAGCTACATTAAGATATACCATTATCACTGCAGCCCAAAGACATCAGTACACCAGCACAAAGCCAAAAGAAAGGAAAGAGGTGACAAAAAGGAAGAAACAAGTACAAGTTTTTAAGGGCCTTTGCGGCCTCAATTTCTAGCTGAGTCATATTTAGTGCAATCTTCTTTAGCTCCTGAATATCCCGAGGGGCAGTTTTCTTCTTTAGATTTGCTTTGGTTCTCTTGCAAGGCCCCAGTGTTTCCTCTAGCGTTTTATCCAATGCTTCAACATCCACTATAGATCCATCTTGATGGATAGCTTCAAGCTTTCCAACCATGGTATGTAAAGTATTATCCGATTTCTTAACCACTTTATGACTGAAGGTAACCAAAGATATCAAATTCTCATTAATTTTCTGGTATTTATTCTCCATCTTACTCAATTTGCCTACAAAGTCTTTCTTGAATTTTTCCTCTAGCTGAAAATTTTTCCAGTCATAATGTTTCTTCATATCACTAATTGTTCCCATAGTCTTCTACATAGAGTCAACAATTGACATTCTCTGATCAATCATCCATTGTTTTGTAGCTTGAGAATCTTGTTTACTGCTAATTGCCCAAATTTTCACATTGATATCCTTTATTTAATGGAAATCCCATTTAAACATCTTGAACTTGTCAATAAAAGCATCACGGGCTAAGGATAGAACATCATCAGGATTCTCCTTTTCCATGTTGAGATAAGGAGAGTTGACATTGAGATCCTTTTGGAAAGGGGGTCTATCAAACCGATTAGGGGCCTATACAGACTTATCTGAAAGTGACTAGTGGGATGATTATGAATCATAATTTAAAGTAGAAACAGGGGAGGCTCTGTCATGTTTAGCTTGGTGGCCAATCTTCAAAGAGGGCTCAAACTCAGATTCAGAGTCTTCCATATCAGTGTTCCAATATTCTTCATCCAAGGAAAGACTAACATGATCCCCTTCCTCAGAATTTCTAGAAACAATAGGAACCCTAGTCGAAGGAGAGGGAAGGGTTTTGATATGTTCATGGATGAGGAAGAGAAACCCACCATGCAGAACAGGGTAATTCTTGGTTTTTCTATGGTCCTTAATGCTAGCATTAATGGAGACCATTAAGAAGAAGGGAAAAGAGGATTTTTCTTTGTGCCTTAAAGGATTGAGAAAAATAAAATGATGCCCCCTTCCTCAGAATTGCTAGAAACAATAGGAACCCTAGTCGAAGGAGAGGGAAGGGTTTTCATATGTTCATGGATGAGGAAGAGAAACCCACCATGCAGAACATGGAAATTATTGGTTTTTCTATGGTCCTTAATGCTAGCATTAATGGACACCATTAATAAGAAGGGGAAAGAGGATTTTTCTTTGTGCCTAAAATGATTGAGAAAAACAAAATGACGCCCTTGGACTCTAATATATCTACCATCAAGGGTAACATATTTTATTAAAAACACAAGAATAGAGTGCCAGATACAGATTTAATGTTACTTGTGTCATAGCTACTTTTGTTGACTTTTGCAAGCTTTTCCATCTCCTTCCCATTTGTGTGCAATTTATTGACTACAACATCAGACATTTTCCTATCCCTGTAGAACTTCACACCTTTCATTGATAGGTCGGTGACATCGGCAATGAGTTTCTCATCAACTTCCACCCTTCTACCCTCAATTTGAATTTTCTCGTCCTTCAAACCCTTGGCAAATTTCTTCATGACATTTGCATGGGCACAATGCAATCTTTCAATGAAGGGGGTGAGAGCTCCCCAATCGAGGACATGCCGAATTACTTTATTGTTCTTAAGTTCTTCACAATTCAAGGGCTCCACTCTTTTCCTTTTTCCACCCATGGAATCAACAATGGCAGTAATGAGCAGTCAGGTAATTCCAGAGTAGGCCATAAAATAGCTAGAAAGTGTGTGATTCAACTAGAAGTGACACAAAGATGACACATTTAATGATTGAAATGTGAGCCATCAGAATAAGCCATTATGTGATCATTTAAAACCGTTCTCGCCTAGGCCAAATCATATAACATTAAGGCCTTTACTTCAGCTGTCAGACTATCCCCTAGCCCCCATTCTTTTTCATCATTACTACTAACTCCAAGGTTAGCAAAATGGTCACCCAAGTTATTGTCTTCGTGACAAGCATGAGAAATATTATGGATTTGGAATGTTATTAATAAATTACTACTTTTCTAAATCCAACATTTTATATTCCATGAGAGTTTATGTTTACCCAATAAACATTGGATAATGTTATTAGAGTCCCCTTCCAACAATACTGAATTAGCATTAATTATTTTGGCCAACAACAACCCATGGTAGATGGCCACAACCTTAGCAAGGTGGTTAGTTTGGCATCCCAAGAGGAGTTCAACCACTACTAACAACCTACCATTTTCATCCCTAATCACTCCCCCACACCCAACCAGTCCTGGATTTCCTTTGGCTTCCCCATCAAAATTTACTTCCACACATCTAGATGAGGGAAGTGTCCAATGGGCATAATCTCTGGGAGATTTAGCCATTCTAGAATCCTTAGCATAGTCCAGCTTTATGTTCCATCTAGGGGCAGTATCTAAATCAAAAGGAGTTAAAATTTCCCAAGTAGTGTTTTGATTGATTCTGGTAGAGAGAAGGTTCTCAGTGATATCTCTGTGGATCTTGTTGAAAACAACTACAGGAGGAGAAGCAACATTTCACAAAGTTCTATTGTTGCATTCTTTCCATAGACCCCAAACAAGATGTGGAAAGGGAAAGGACCAAAGTAACTTCAAGGAATGATTAGTAGTTGGTCTTCTCCATTGATTGAAGGCATTCAAAAGAATAATGATTCATAGAACGAAGAGTCATAGCGGAAGCCATTGACAAATCTCCCAAAGGAGAATGTTTTTAGTTCATCTAGTCTTCCATATTCCGATCAAGCGTGTAATAATTTAAGGCCTTCTGAAGGGGTTGCAAGTCAGTATTAATTTCACCTAACTTAACCCATTTGTTATTGATGCAATAGGCAGCCATCCAGATTCCAAGCCTAACTTTACATCTTTGCATATACTTATTGAAAAATTGTGTGGTTGGAGAGCGGATCCTAGCCCATCCATCTATCTTTTGAAAATAAAATGCCCCTACTAGACCCCAGATTTCATCCAACTCTAGTGTTAATAATGGATCTTGCACAAACGGTGAATTTACAACGGGGAGAACTAGAAGAGATATCATGGGCATCAAGAAGAGTCTGAATTGAGTCAATATTTTGTAGACATTTCCTTCTCCAGCTAATATTCCATTCTCCTTTCGAATTAAAGATTCTCCAAATCTTCTTAGCAAGGAGGGCATTATTGAAATCCAAGATACTTCTTATGCCTAGATTGCACCATTTTTTGTGTTTGCGGATAGAGTCCCATGCCACAAGAGGCATTCTCTGCTTTTGGATACTATCAATTACTTCAATAAATTTAGTGGGAATTTTGAACTGTTAGACAATTAAAATAATCGGAGGACAACTGAGAGGGGGTGGGGTGAATCAGTTGTCACCAGATTATCGAAATATTAAGCAAGTAAAACTTCATTACGGGAACACATAAGATCAATGTCAGAATACATAAACCAATTACAGAAATAGCAGATTTAACAATTAAGCACAACCAATAATTAGATAATAGATACCATCCACATGACACCAAGATTTGTACGTGGAGAACCCGGTAAAGGGAAAAACCATGGTGGGAATCCTACCAACAATTAGGTAATACTTCTGCAGTAAGTATGTGATGAGAAATTGAGGGGCCTATAGTTGCAGGGAGGCCAATAGCCTAGAGCACACTGCTCATTACAAAAGGAGTCTCACTGAATACATAAAAGTCCAAGACTACAATACGGAAGGAAGAATGCACTGCAATAATAGCATCTCCTATGCCTGAGTATAGTTTTGGTTAAAATCAATACAAGAGGTCTTAAACCTCTTGCATAAACCCAACTCAATCACCAATGATCGACCAAATCCTCTGCATGAATAATTATTATATTATTCGGTTGCATACCATTTTCTACAATGATATCATACACATATATATACAAACCCTCGACCTTAAACAATTAGATCGGCCACCCTGACAATAAAACCTATTATATAATTATAAAACATGTTGGCCTGAGACCAAACAAATATCATCCAACCCATAAGTCATCCTAGAAACACATTGAGGAGTCCCAACAACATGTTACATTAAGCTGGTCTATAACCTAGATAGCACAGAATAGGTCTGGTGCTAAACGCAACACCACCGATCAACTGGAACAAGAACATGATAACCATCAACATCCTGAATCCTTACTAGAAGCCACACTAACACGACTTATTTGTAGTATCAAAATATCTTCAACAAATCTCTGTCGGTGAAACCCTAACCAGATCAATAAACCAGGTTTACCAACAAATATGATAGCATCTGATCACAAAATCAATACCAACTAACTAAACATATATCTAAGTAGAATAAATAGAAGATCTAAGCCAATTTGATAAGCCATAGCATACTGGAGTATACCAGATCAACATGATCTAACCAACCAAAAACCAAACATCATACTGGGACCAAAAGGATACCGGTAAACAACCAAAGGAGCTAGTGTTGACATCAATGATAAAACATGAATGCAACACATAATCAATTCCTCCAAATTGCTAACAATCTCCCCTTTGGGCATTGATGGCAACACTAGATGTGAAAAACATCCAAGTGCCAAGAAATGCCAAACAAATCTCCCACACAAGAATATAGCAATGAAGTTTTGACCCATACTCTCCCTGTAGATGATATCACAATTAAGTTCTGTAAATTTATCCGCCTAATGTGTATAACTCCTTAAGTTTTTCACATGAATATCTCTCCCCATTTGACATCAATGCCAAAGATCTGACATAAATATCAAATGAAAATCACAAACCACTGAATCACAAGACCAACTACTCCCCTTGAGTAGTAGCATCACCACATCAATCCAGAATGAATAATAGTTCTGATAATGCATACCAGACTGATGTGAAATAGCATCAATCAATTTTCTACTGGAGGGGCAAAATCCCCTAATCTGTCTCTGAGGTACTCAAATGATTATTTAGGCAAAAGTTTAGTGAATATCTTTGCAATCTGCTCTTTAATGTTCACATAAACCAATATAACTTCATTTTCTTGCACCTTTTCCTTCAAAAAGTTATACTTGATAGATATGTGCTTTGTCTTAGAGTGAAATACGAGATTCTTTTATATGTCTATAGCAGCAGAGTTATCATAGTGAATAACTACCGATTCATTGCAATGCACTTTTATGTCCTTTAAAATTTTCTTCATCCATAGAAGTTGTGTATAGTTAGTAGCAGTAGCAACATACTCAGCTTCAATAGTAGATAAAGAAGTATATGATTGTTTCTTGTTGATCCATGAAATAAGTTTCTTTCCAAGAAAAAAAGCTCCACTGAAAGTACTCTTCTGGTCATCAATATTGCCTGCCCAATATGCATCTATATATGCACATAAAGTAAAGTCATCATCTTTAGGATACCACAAACCATATTCAGATGTTCCTTGTAAGTATCTAAAAATCCTTTTCACCACACTCTCATGATTTTCTCTAGGATCACTTTGATATCGTGATGCAATGCAAATTGCATTCATTATATCGAGTCTAGTCTGAGTCAAATATAGGAGACCTCCAATCATAAACTTGTATCTTGTAGGATTTACCGGTGCTGATTCATCTTTCTTTGTCAATTTCTCACTTGCAACCATAGGAGTACTAACCGGTTTAGAATTTTCTATACCAAATTTCTTCAACAGTTGTCTAGCATACTTATTTTGATAGATGAAAATACCTTTATCAATCTGAGTAATCTGCAAACCTAAGAAAAAATTCATTTCCCCAATCATAGACATCTCAAATTCATTCTCCATATTGTTAGAAAATTCCATGCACAACTTATCTTCACCTCCAAAAATGATGTCATTAACAAAGACTTCAATAATCAGTATATCATCATCATTGACTTTATAATATAGATTACTGTCAGTATTACCTATAGTAAAACTAAGTTTTAAAATATATTTGTACAACCTTGCATACGAAGCTCTAGGTGCTTGTTTCAATCCATATAAGACTTTCTTTACGCTACAAACCATTCTTTTATCATCTGAAACTGATAATCCATCAGGGTGCTTAATATAAAATTCCTCATCAAGATCCCCATTCAGAAAAGCACACTTAACATCCATCTAATAAATATTGTAGTTTTTATGTGCAACATAGGCAATAAATAATCTTACAGCTTCAATCCTAGCTACAGGTGCAAAAGTTTCACCATAATCAATTCCTTCCTTCTAAGAATATCCTTTACAAACCAATCTAGCTTTCTTCCTCACAAATTGTCCATCTTCATTTAATTTATTCTTAAAAACCCATTTAGTTCCAATAACATTCTTATTTTTTGACCGGGGAACTAAAATCAATGTGTTATTCTTTTCTATTTGATCTAATTCTTCTTCCATGGCTCTCATCCAACATTCATCTTTACAAGCATCAGTTATCGATATCGGTTCAACTTGAGAAAATAAACATACCTCATCAGTTGCCAATCTTCTTCTTGTCATCACTCATTTGTTCTTATCCCCAATGATGTGATCTTTTGAATGATTCAACCTTACATACCTAGGAGTCTGTTGATTCTCTCTTCCTCTTCCATGTTCTTCAGTTACTGTAAAAAAATTTGATACTGCTAGAGTAACTCATTTAGCATTCTATTTCAGTAAAGGTGCTATCAGTTCAATTATGATCATTTCCACTGTTTGTTCTTGCTCATAAGTTCTGATTTGACTTCTATTCTTCTCATCCACCTTGAAATTAGCGCTCTCCACAATTCTCTACAATATTTTATTATAACATCTATATGCTTTGCTTTCATTAGAGTAACCAAGAAATATTCCTTCATCACATCTAGGATCAAACTTGCCAATGAAATTATCTCTCTTGATATAACATTTACTACCAAAGATTATGAAGTACTTAACTGTAGGTGTATTGCCAAACCATAACTCATAAGGTATCTTACCGGTTTCTCCTTTGATATGAACTCTATTGAATGTATAAATTGTTGTGCTCACTACTTGTCTCTAGTAGATATGAGGTATATTAGCTTCCATCATCATGGTTCTAGCAGCATCCAGGATAGTTATGTTCTTTCTTTCCACAACTCCATTTTGTTGAGGTGTCCAGGGAGCAGAAAATTGTCTCCCTATGCCATGCTTCTCACAAAAGTTATTAAACTCACTTTATGTGAATTTTCCACCATGATCTGACCTTAAGCACTTAAGCTTCAATCTTGTCTCATTTTCAACCTTAGCTTGAAAGATTTTAAACTTTTCAAAAGCCTCTGATTTATCCCTTAGAAAAGTAACCCACATCATTCTAGAATACTCATCAATGATTAGCATAAAATATCTATCACCTTGAAAACTTTTGATTCTAGTAGGACCACATAAATCAGTTTGAATAAGATCATGAACATCACTAGATTTGTCTTGTATACTCGTAAAAGAGGTTCTGGCCTATTTTCCTATTTGACATTCTTTACATACAGGATTATAGGGCTTCACAATCTTAGGTATATCTCTAACTACCTTAGTTGAACTGATATTTACCATGCAATTAAAATTCACATGACATAGCCTTTTGTACCAAAGCCAACTCTCATCAATTTGTGTAATCAAACATGTATCCTCACTAGAATTCAAATGAAATATATTACCTTTTGTTTGAGTATCGGTTGCAATCTCCAATCTAGATCTATTAATGATATTGCATTTTTCATCCTTGAATTGAAATTGAAATCCCTTATCCACCAACTGTCCTACACTCAAAATTATGCCTTAAACCTTCAACATAATAAACATTTTCAGTATTGTTCTTACCATCTAATGATATGGTTCCTCTTCCTTTGATCATGCATGCTTTGTCATATCCAAATCTAACCAGACCGCCATCAAATTCTTGCAAAGATAGAAACTTCCTTTTATCTCCAGTCATATGTGTTGGAATCCAAGACCACTAAGAGGAGGGGGGGGGGTGAATCGGTGTTCTACCTAAATGATCAATTTTAAACTTATTAAAACATGCATTCACCAACCGATAAACTGATACATATAAGATTGAAAGAAGTAAATAAATCATTAAGCCAATCACATAATTAAATACCATAACACAAATAATTATACGTGGAAAACCTCAAAGAGGAAAACCCACGGTGGGATTTGTGACCCACAATACCAATCCATTGGCCATATGAAAAGATATTACAAAATATAGGGGCATGTACTTGCAGGAAGGCTTACAACCTAGAGCAATGTTGGTACCCAAAGAATTTCTCCTACTGGTGAATATACCTACCAGTGTTGGCGCCAATACTAGTGAAGTGTCTGCCGATAAACAACCAAACCAAAATATGAAGCCGAAACATGTTGCTAGTGTTTCCATCAATAACAAATAACAATGCAGCACATAATCAATTCCTCTGAATCGCCAACAATCTCCCACTTTGGCATTGATGGCAACACTAGATGTGAAAAACATCAAAGTGCCAAGAAATTGCAAACAAGTCTGCCCCAATGGAAGATAGCCAACAATCTCCCACAACATGATATGGCAATGAAGTTCTGAGCAAAATATCTCTGTACCAATCAACCATCCATAGATCTGAATGAAACCCCCACAATGGGATACAACCAATCTGAATTATGTTTCTACAATAATCTCCCCCTTAGACTGATATCTCTCTTAAGCTCTGTATTACACATAAGTATCTCTTCTCTTAATATATATAACTCCTTATGTTTTTCACATCAATATCTCTCCCCCTTTGACATAAATGCCATAAATTTGACATTAATATCAAAGCAAAATCATAAACCACTGAATCACAAAACTAACTACTCCCCCAGAATAGTAGCATCCCCACATCAATTTAGAATGAAATAACAGCTTAGATAATGCATACCTGATTGATACCAAATAACACCAATTAGTTCTCTACTAGAGGGGCAGAAAACCACAACCTACCACTCAAATTCTCAAATGATTCCTCAAACCAATATGACTTCATTTGCTACTTGATAGAAATACCGTATGACAATAGAAGAAGAGTTATTACAGTGAATAACTTCCAGTACACTACAATCCATCCTTGGATCCCTCAACATATGCTTCACCCATAGAACTTGTGTACAACAACTACATACTCAACTTCAACAGAAAAAGAAGTACATGACTATTCTTGTTAATCCATGAAACAAGTTTCTTTCCAAGAAAGAAAGCTTCACTGGATGAGCCTATGTGGTTAGCTATATCTCTAACCCAATCTGCATCTAAATATGCTTAAAGTGTAAAGTCATTATTAAACAAAAACCATACCAGATAACCCTTGAAAACATGTGAAAATCCTATCTACCGAAGAAAGGATTCAACATAATCAATTCCTTCCTTTTGAAAATATCCATTGCAAAGAGATCAAGCCAAGTTCCAATAACATCCAAGACCATGTGTTATCCCTTTCTAACTAATCAAACTCCTCTTCCATATCTTTCATCCAACATTCATCTATTACAAGTTTCACTAACTGATGCCAGTACAATTAAATAAGTTAAGCATACCTCATCAATTTCCATCTTCCTTCTTGTCCAATCATTTGATCTTTGGAATGATTTAGCCTTTCATACCTAAAAATATTTTGACTCTCTATTCCTCCTTCCCGATCTTTAGTTATTATTAAATTTTCTGATACTATTAGAGTAATTGGTTCAATATTTTGTTCTGGTAAAGGTGTTACTGGTTCAGTTAAGACCATTTCCACTATTGGTTCTTGCTCATAAACTCTGATTTGACTTCTATTCCATTCATTCACCTTGACATTACAATTCTCCATAATTCTCTGCAATCTCTTGATATAACATCTATATGCCTTGATTTCATTAGAATAACCAAGAAATATTCCTTCATCACATCTAGGATCAAACTTTCTAATGAAATCACCTCTCTTGATATAACTCTTACTACCAAAGGTTTTGAAATACTTAACTATAGATGTCTGACCAAAGCATAACTCATAAAATGACTTACCAGTAAACCAAACTAGATCCAAGATCCAACAAATATTTGTTGGTTAACCTCCAAACTGACTTCCAAAGATCTAAAACATTCTTTCAGACCACTACTAGGAGCAATGCAAGATCTGTTATCAATTTGCCTCCCCCTAAGGTGAATGCCTTAGTTGTTGGTGAAGGAACAATTTGCTATCCTTCAGCCAAATGAACATCTAGGGTAATTTATTGTACCAGTTGAACCTTAGACTTCATAACCCACTTCTTCTCATGCTCCTTCTCGGTGTCATCAACCTTCGGCTTTCCCTTCTCATTAGATTTATCACTTCCTATCGGTGGATCCTTGCTTCTGCAAAATTTAGCAATATGTCCCACTTTTTTGCATGCATAACATGTAACATTGTTCTTCTAAATTTCCTTACTTTCTGCAATCTTCTATCATATGACCATACTTCTTACAATTTATACACTCATCAAGAACTGCATTTTTATTTTGATTTGCTCTTTTTCTACAATGCCTAGCCATATGACTAAATATATTACAAACAAAGCATGTACCATTAAATTTATATGCATTGGGCTGCCTTACCGATGACTTCTAATTCTAATTGATCTTCTGATCTTCATTTGTAGTACTAGAGATCTCTCCATGCTCAAATCCAAGACCACTAGTATCTCTAGTGTCCCTTTGATCCTTCAATAATTCATCAAGCTTAGCAGAACTAACCTTGAACTTATCTTTTTATTCATTCACAATAGTCAAATCATCTCTTAGGATTGTTACCATTCTTTCCAATTCCTGCTCATTGTTCAGTGACTATACCAATTCAGTTCCCAACATATAATTCTCATGAACCAACCTAATACATTCCTCAGATCTATCTTTCAGAGATATAGTAATATTTTCTTCTTTCTTGTTTTGGTCTTCAATCTCCTTTGACATACTCATAGTTAGGGCTTGCATTTCATTCCTCATAACCATATTCTCCTGACTCAGCTTCTAAAATTTTTCCCTGAGGGAATCCTTCTCTTCATCATCCTATATATGTAAAAGTTCCTTCCTGCTAACTTGTGCAGTTGATAGCCTCTCCTACAGAGTAAACATGAATTCCTTTGTAGATCTCAACTCATCTTGCATCTTCATATTCCTCAACCTTTAAGAATCATAGTCTTCAAGAGCTACTTGAAGTTCCTTCCTTAAATTGATCCCCATAGATTATGGATACATGATCTTCCTCAAGTTGTTAAACTTCCTCTGAGGCACGAGGCTTTCATACAAATTGTTGGAATCCAAGAACACTGAGAGGGGGGATGAATCAGTATTCTACTAGAATGATCAATTTTAACCTTATTAAAAGATGCATTCACCAACTAGTAAACGAATACATATAAGATTGAAAGAAAGAAATCAATAAGCCAATCACACAATTGAATACCATAACATAGAGAATTATGCATAGAAAACCTCAAAGACGAAAAACCACAGTGGGATTTGTGACCCACAATATCAATCCATTGGCCATATGAAAAGATATTACAAAATATAGGGGCCTACACTTGTAGGAAGGCTTACGGCCTAGAGCACACTACTCATCACAAAAGGAGGCTCACTGACTTCAAACAAGTCCTGACTATGATCTGGAGAAATGAGTGAACTGCAAAGATAACATCTCCTATGCCTGAATATAGTTCTGGTTAAGCTCTATTTGTCCAGGTTCAAAACCCTAAACCCTTACCGCAATAAACTTTTACATAAATATCCTCACATACATGATCTCTCTCACATATATCACATCTCTATTATATCTCATCACATCTCCTATATAAAAAATGATCCAATCAACTAACCTATATACCCTTATAATCCTTCATGCCTTATGTTGGCTTACACAGATAATTATAAAATGAATATACATGTCATCTCAATTACATATATACATGAATATCGAAATCAATTGTCAATTTATGGATCTCCCAAATTATGTCGGCCTCTAATACCTTTAACTTTCAATGAAGTCATGTCGGCCTGCAATGCCGGTACCCAAAGAATTCCTCCTACCAGTGAAGATACTTGCCGATGTCACTACTGGTGTCGGTGAAGTATCTACCAGTAAAGAACCAAACCAAAATATGAAGCCGGAACATGTTGCTAATGTTGTCATCAATGACAAACAACAATGTAACACATAATAAATTCCTCCAAATTGCCAACAATATGATGTGGACATCCACTATCTATTATCCATTCATCCTTATCTTCAATTTTAGTAGCAAGGGCCTTTTCTTTAGATACATTCTCTTCCAGTATCGGATCATCTTCCTTGATAGCCAGGAACACCCATTCCTTTCTATTGCTAGAACGACTAGCAGAGTCTTGTGTCGGTTCATCATCAGAATCAATAACACCTTCCTCATCCGCAAAGTAACATGATTTGTCTATGTTTCTCTTATACTTATGCTTGTTCAGATATCTAGGGTTTGGCTTAAAAGATCTTCTATCTCTTTCTTCAAATCTTGAATTCCTTTTACGACATCTAGATGCAAAATGATCTATCTTATTATATGCAAAACATTTAAAGGGTGTTTTTCCTTCATACTTACTTCCTACCAGTCCTTTAGGTACTCTTCTAGCAAATAGGGCTTCAAGTTGCTCAAATTATTCATCTTCTCTCTTCATATCATCCAATTCCTCTTCATACAAAGCTTTCCAATCTTTCTTGCTGGTTGATGATGTAAATGCATAAAAAGTAGGTTCAGACTTCATAGCTCCAGAAGGTCCAAAATCTTCAAGCTCAAAACAAGATGATTTCCCAACCAAGGTATCCCTATTGACTGAAATATTAGCCATTGTTCTCAATTCATTAATTGCAGTAGACTTCATCTTATAAGCCGGTGGTAAAGGTCTCATAAATTTAGAAACTATTTCATCTTCACTCAGAGATCCACCACAACATTGAATTCCAATGACAATTTCATTTACCCTTTCCATAAATACAGTATTCCTTTCATCTTCTTCCATCTTTAAATTTTCATATCTGACTCGATAACCATCGAGTTTAGAAACCTTAACAGTAGGGTCACCTTCATTTAGAGTCGCCAACTTGTCCCATATAGATTCTGCTATTGATTTTTTCAATCAATCCCATTATTTGCTGATCAAAAAGTTCACACAAGAGGGCTTCTCTAGCTCTACAATCATTCTCAATCTCCTTATCCAAGTTTGTCGAAGGAGGATTTCTAGATGCTAGATTAAAAGGGGTTACACCATTCTCAATGATCTCCCAGATTTCCTTAGCAAGACATCTCAGATGAGTCTCCATCTAAATCTTCCATACTCTGTAATTTGTTCCATCAAGCCTAGGAATTTCTATCTGGAAGATAGCTGCAGATGACCTAGATGAACTTGAATTTTTAGATGCCATAGGATCTTTCTCAAGTGGTTAACCTTCTGGAGAGATGACCAATGCTCTGATACCAATTTTTAGACAATTCAAACAACTGGAGGACAACTAAGAGGGGGGGTGAATCAGTTGTCACCAGATTACTAGAACATTAGGCAATTAAAACTTTATTACCAGAACACATAAGATCAATACCGAAATACATAAACGAATTACCTAAATAGGGGATATATGAATTAAGCACAACCAAAAATTAGAGAATAGATACCATCCACATGACACCAAGATTTGTACGTGGAAAACCCAGTAAAGGGAAAAACTACGGTGAGAAGCCTACCCATAGTCAGATAATACTTCTATAGTAAGTATGTGATTACAAATTGAGGGGCATGTAGTTGTAGGAAAGCCAACAACCTAGAGCACAAACTACTCGTTACAAAAGAAGTCTCATTGACTACATAAAATTCCAAACTACAACCCAGAAGGAAGAATGAACTGCAATAATAGCATCTCCTATGCCTGAGTACAATTATGGTTAAGCTCAATACCGGAGGTCTCACACCTCTTGCGTAAACCCAACTTGATCACCTATGATCGACCAAATCCTCTGCATGAATGATTATTACATTGTTCACTTGCATACCATTTTCTATAATGAGATCATACACATATATATACAAACCCTTGACCTTAAACAATTAGGTCGGCCACCTAGATAATAAAACCTATTAGATAATTATAAAACATGTCATCTTGTGATCAAACAAATATCATCCAACCCATAAGTCATCCCAGATACACATCGAGTTGTCCCAATAACACATTACATTAAGTCGCTCCATAACCTAGATAGCATAGAATAGGTCTGGTGCTAAATGCAACTTCACCAATCAACTAGAACATGAAAATGATAACCATGAACAAACTGAATCCTTACTAGAAGTGACACCAACACCAATTATGCATAGTATCAAAAGATCTTCAATAAAGCTTTGCCAGTGAAACCCTCACTGGATCAATAAATCAGGCTTACCAGCATATAAGATAACATTTGATCACTAAATCAATACCAACTAACTGAACATATATCTGAGTAGCATGAATAGCAAATCTAAGACATTTCCATAAGAAATAGCATACAAAAGTATACCGGATCAACATGATCTAACCAACCAGAAACCAAACATCCTACCGAGACCAAAAGGATACCAGTAAACAACCAAAGCAGCTAGTGTTGACATCAATGATAAAACATCAATGCAACACATAATCAATTCCTCCAAATTGCCAATGTGAACAAGCTAAGAGCATAGACAGGGAAATTTTGGGGAGTCACTTTTAAGAGCTGCACTTTCCTAGCTTGACTCAGTAAAGCCCCTTCCATCCACCCAATTTTTTTGTGAAATTTATCAATCAAAGAAATCCAGAAAGAATTAAGCACTTTAGAGAAGAGAGGAAGACCTAAATAAATGGTAGGTAGCCTTCCAATAGAGAATCCGTGAATTTTATAAATCTTCCTCTATCTAGCTTCTAGAGTATTTATGAAGTACAAAGATTTTAGAAAAAATATGCATTGTCCTGAAGCTTTAACATAATCTTCCATGATTTTCTTTAAGGATCATGCTCCCCCATAACAATGGTGTCATCCACAAAGTGCTACTGGGAGCAAACCATCATATTAGATATAGGTTTTAAGCCTTTTAAACCTCCACACCTAATCATCTTGAGCATATATCTACCAAAGGTTTTCTCCACTAGTATGATGAGGATAGAAGATAAAGGGTCTCCTTGACGAAGGCCTCTCAAGACTTCAAATAAAATTGAGGGGGATCCATTGATTATCACTGTTGATCTGGAAGTGGAAATGAGTTGCCAAATAAAATCAATGAATTTATTATAGAATCGATAACCAGTCAAAACCTTTACCAAGAACTTCCAATCAACTCTCTCATAAGCCATTGATAGATCCAGTTTGAGGAATAATCCTTGGCATTTTGTATTCTCAAGAGAATGAATATTCTCATGAACCCTAATGATAGAATGTAGGATTTGGCAGTCAAGAACAAAACCATTATGTTGAACCGTAATGAAATTAGGAAGTACTTTAAGGATTCTAGAAGTCAGAACTTTTGAAAATATTTAATAGATGGATTTGCAAATACTTATAAGGCGAAAAGTGTCAAATGAATCTGCTCGAGGGTATTTTGGAATAAGCACAATGAATGTAGAATTATTCTCCTTCAAAATTATTCTAGAAGCAAAAAAATCTTTAATTGCATTTCCCACATATTCCCCCACAATCTCATAAAACATTTGAAAGAAAAACATGGGAAAGACATCAGGGCCTATGACCTTATTTCCTTCAAATGAGAAGACTGCGCTCTTAATTTCCTGCAGCAAGCGAATATCAATTAGGTGTTTGTTGTTGTCTTCATTAGCCAATCTAGGAATGGCATCAATAAAATCCTCCTGTTTCATTTCATCAAGCGAGCTTTTAGCTTTTTAAAAGTTAAAAAATAAACTCACTACTTCCTCTTTGATATTTTCTTCCTTTTCCAAAGTTGTCCCATTCCTTTGAATCCTGGAAATTCTATTCACTACTCTATGCTAAAGAGTTGACATATGGAATAATTTAGTGTTCTTATCCCCATAGGCCAACCAAATTTATCTAGATCTTTGTTTCTATAACTCCTCTTCTTTTGAAATAATATCTTGGTATTGGGTAAGTATCTTATTCTCCTTGATTAATTTGTCCTTCATATAGCATTACTTTTGGATTCTGTCCTAAATATCTTTTAAATCTAACTGAATACTAGCTTTATTCTGAAAAAATATTTTTAAATCATAATTTGTTCCATTTTCTTATGTTATATTTTTCCCCTCCCAATTTCTTGGCTACCCGGAATATGGTAGTACCCTCAACTGTAGTGCTCCACCATTCCAAGATTTTGGCTTTAATTTGAGAATTTTGAATCTACATTCTCTAAAAATAGAAGGGGGGATTCTTCTTAGCCATAAAAGAATCGAATTGAAATCTAAGAGGATAATGATTAGACCCAACCCTTGAAAGAAAATTTTGAGTGCAATATTATTGAAAAAACCAACCATTAGAGATTAAAGCATGATCCATTTTTACCTGAATAAAATCATTACTAGCCTGCCTATTGGTCTAAGTAAAGGAAGCTTCCCTTAGGTCTAGATCATGAAGGCATTAATTTTTGATAAATTCCAAAAGATCTTGTTTATTATCAGCTTAAACCTGAGAGTGACCAAACTTCTCCATATCCTGAAGAGGAGTATTGAAATCACCAATTACTAACCAGTTCTTATTAAGAAATTGATCTCTAAACATGGCTAGATTCTTTTAGAATTTCCCCCAATTATCTTTATTATTAGGGGCATAGATATTGGATGAAATCTAGGAGAAATCATCATGATTTTCTTGATTCTAACAACCATATGATTAGAATCTTCCCATAGACAATGGCCTATAACAAAAACTTCATTCCAAAAAATAGCACAACCTCCCAACGCCCCATCCGAGCTATTACAATGTATTCCGTAGTTCTTAAAATAATTCATTCTCATAACTTTCTCTTTTGGCATCTTGGTCTCCTAAATAACCATAATGTCTAGTTTATGATCTCTAATAAAATTTGACAAAATATCCTACTTGTATGGGCCATTCAACCCTCTTATATTCCGAGTCATAATCTTCATTGTTTAAGAGGGTTTTTTTTTAAGAATATTTCAGGGAGAGTCTTTTGAATCCCATCAGCAGTGCTCTAAAGACTGTCATGCTCCCTATTCTATTTTGATAACTTTCATCTCGAACTCTTGGTATTACCACAATCAGCCTTAAGCCTATTTCTTGTGGAGAATCTAGAAGTCGCTAAATGGTTCTTTCCCTTTTTCCTTTCCACCTGTGTAAAGGGTAGATCATCCTCCATTTCTAAATCCTCCTGGATTTTATTTTCTTTACCAATATACTTTGGCTTTCTAGATCCTGAATTTTTAGAAGAACTGGGATTCTCCTTAAATATAGGGAAATCATAAAAAGAAAACCACAGAGATAGAAAATTCTCCATTAAACACATTTATGCTCTGATTATCAAAAGTAGACTGAATCACTTTGGAAGATAGATAAATATATACTCCAGATTATTTTCCATCATCAAGTTAGGATTAAAGCAATATCCACGTTTTCCATTGTCCCAGAGTCAACCATATTAGTGCATTTATCCTTTCTCAAAGATGTTGACTTGTCGATTATCTCTGTGGGAGATTCCAAATTCACGTCCCCTACCGATCTGGGACTCTAAGATTCTTTCAAATCCCCAAATACTTGGTGTTCCTCTTTCCCATTGTT
The DNA here is from genome assembly GCF_030272615.1 of Cryptomeria japonica. Taxonomy (NCBI): domain Eukaryota; kingdom Viridiplantae; phylum Streptophyta; class Pinopsida; order Cupressales; family Cupressaceae; genus Cryptomeria; species Cryptomeria japonica. The sequence continues at coordinate 214,831,697 of NC_081405.1, read as the reverse complement.
AGAATCATTTTTTGAAACATTACTAACAATGTTTTTTTCCTTATCCTTATGAGAATCATTTTTAGTGTTTGAGAATGGGTCAATCATATGAGGAATGCACTCCCCATCCTTGGGTTTGTCTCCCCACACTTTGTAGCTCCCTTATTTTGGCTTCACCACCTTCTTTTGGATTCTAGAGGGACATTTCTTAGCACAATGGCCTGAGTTTTTGTAGCTAAAACAAGTAAAAGGTAGAGTCTCAATCTCTACAAACTGCTCTGATATTCTCGATTTAGACACAATATCAATCAAGGTGGGAATATCTATAGACTGAAGGATACAAACACATATTCTAGCATACACAAGCCTTTTCTTGGTAGCAGTCATGCGATCAATGGAAAGAAGCTCTCCAAAAGAGCTAGCTATCCCCTTAAACACATCTTCATTCTAATATTCCATTGGCAACCCAAGAAGACCAACCCACATAGGGCCATATTCAAGGGCAGAGTCCAACAAATCTAGCTTTAGGGACCATTCTTTTAAAGCTAAAGAGGCCTTAACAATAACCCAAGGTCCCTCACAAAGAATAGCTACCTTGTCCTCCTCACAGGAAAAGCCAAAAGAAAAGAATCCTTTTGGCAACGTATAAACTTCCACTTGACCTTTATGATACCATTTTATTTTAAAAAAATCTCTTAGAGCCTCAATATTGGGTCTAGGTCCCATGGACATTCCGAATAAGGAAGACCACATAATAGAAATATTAAAATCAATAATAAAATCAGGCATGATAATGGAAAACTTACCCTACTTAGGATCTAAAAGATTGCAAAGAGGAGAATAAGAGGATTTTCTAGTGGCTTTCACCCCAAAAAGAGAGACCCATGATTTATGGAACTCCAGCCTCAATTTTCCCTTCCTTTTTTCCACCTCAGCAAGTGCACATGGTTCCTCAAGAATCTAAGCACATGGGTCTCCATGATTTTGATCCCCAATATTCATTCCCCTTGAGCATGTTGTGCCTATCCCTCTGGGATCCTCAAGGAACCCCTCTAGCCCATCAAGCTTATCTCCATAGGCCCCATTTGAATAATTTTGTCTAGAAACTGCATCAAATTCCCCAGCCTCTACCTCTAGATTCAAACCTAGTACTCCCTCCATGCCTACTAATTTGAAATCACCCTCACTACCCAAGTCTACACTGCTTCGCACACCGCTCATTTGAATGATAAAATCAATGTTAAAATCAATAACAACTAAATGCAATGATTTTTTTAGTAGCTACTATTTACCAATTGGCTATTTTTTTAAATTTGGAAATCAAAATTTGGCTAATAATTCAAGTTTTAAGGTGACCTAAATCACCACATTTTTACAAAAGTTTATTTCAGTTCAATTTAAATTGCTAAAGAATTTATTTTATTAAATTTTTAAACTCGAAGATTTGCCAAAATATTGGATACATGATTGGATTGGATTCACCAAAATTTTATAATTTATTGTAAAAAAATTAAATTAACTAGCCAATAATACATCATAATTATTAGTTACTTTAGGGTTTTATCAATAATTTTTAGTTGTCACCATTGATTCAAACTATATTCTAATGACTGTTAGGGTTTCAAGTAGATCCGAAGCAAATATGAACTAACAATTATATGCAAATTTAAATACAAAAGATAAAGAAATAAAACAAGACACAGATAACATAGAGATTTAATGTGGTTCACCCAGAATGGGTTACGTCCACCATACACAACCGTCCAATCTTTCTTATTATCCAGCAAAAAAAAGTACATCAACCTTACAATGCCTTAAGCATCCCAGCCGCTTGTAACATGCGTTTTTAGGGCAATAAACAAAGTCAGCCTTTTTAGGGTTTTATTACAATGTCGGTTTTCATCAACAAAAACGGCCAAAAAAAATTTCTCGGGGGCTGCCGCCCCCGAACCCCTGCCCGAGGCTCGACTCAGCCCCAGACCTCGGTGAGGATACGTGCTGAGTGTATAGTACTTTGCTGATCAGTCACCACATTTCAACAATCTCCCACTTGGAGACTGATACTACACGACACCACTGTACATAAAACATCCGCTGGATAAAACACTAGGACTTGACTGGTATAAATTCCACAATTATCAATCAAGAAGACCAATAGAAACTGATGAAGAAATCAGCTTCTCCCGTGGAACTGCCTTTGTGAACATATCGGCAGGATTCTCACTTGTGTGAATCTTCTCAAGCCATAACTGGCCCTCCTCCAAAATAGTCCGGATGAAGTGGTACCTGAGCTGAATGTGCTTTGTCCTTGAATGAAAAGTAGAGTTCTTTGCAAGATGAATGGCACTCTGGCTATCAGTATACAATGGGCTATCCTCTTGTGTCTGACCCAATTCCTTCAGAAAACATTGCAACCAAATCATCTCTTTGCTGGCTTCTGTAGGAGCAACATACTCAGCTTCAGTGGTTGAAAGTGCAACAACCTTTTGTAGCCTAGAAATCCAACTGACTGCAGTTCCCCCTATAATAAAAACATACCCTGTAGTACTCCTCTGTGAATCAATATCACCCACCAGATCAGAGTCAACAAATCCACTTAGAGAAGCATTAGATCCTTTGAAACATAATGCCTTCGTAGTAGTTCCTTTCAAATACTGAAGAATCCATTTCACAGCATTCTAATGTTCCATACCCGGATTACTCATAAACCTGCTCACAACTCCCACTGCATGTGCAATATCTAGCCTTGTGCATACCATTGCATACATCAAACTACCAACAACTGATGAATATGGGATGTTAGACATTTTATTAACCTCTTCCTATGCCTTTGGGCACATCTCCTTAGTCAATTTGAAATGACTAGCCAAAGGTGTACTAACTGCTTTTGCATCCTGCATGTTAAATCTTTTCAACACCTTCTTTATATACTCACTTTGGGACAAATTCAAGGTTCTATTTTTCCTATCCCATGTAATCCTCATACCAAGAATTCGCTTTGCTGCACCCAAATCCTTCATAGCAAATGACCTAGCTAATTTTTGTTTAAGATCATTTATATGTTGCATGTTAGACCCAGCAACAAGCATATCATCAACATAAAGCAACGGGATAATATAACTGCCATTGTCAAATCTCTTAAAATATACACAATGATCAGAATGACATCTATGATAACTGTGTTCAGCCATGAAACTATCAAATTTTAAATACCATTGTCGGGGTGCTTGCTTTAGGCCATACAGACTTTTCTTCAACCTGCACACCAAATTCTCCTTACCTTTGACCTCATATCCCTGTGGTTGCAACATGTAAATTTCCTCCTCCAAATCTCCATGGAGAAAAGTTGTTTTGACATCTAATTGTTCAAGATGTAAATCATCTACAGCCACAAGACTAAGTACAGTTCTAATTGAAGTCATTTTTACAACTAGAGAAAATATTTCATCATAATCTATACCCTTTTTCTGTGCAAAACCTTTTACCACAAGTCTGGCCTTATATCTTTTCTGACCTCCTTCCTCCTCCTTCAGCCGATAAACCCATTTGTTAGGCAAGGCTCTTTTTTCTGCAGGTAAAGGGACTAAGTCCCAAGTCTTATTTTTCATCAAGGAGTCCATCTCCTCTTTCATGCCTAGCTGCCACTGTTGTTTGGCATCCACCTGCATTGCTTCTTCATATTCTTCTGGTTCACTAGAATCTGTTAATAAAATAGAATACAAAGAAGGAGAAAATCTTTCAGGGGGTCTACTTGTCCTCGTAGAACATCTAACACTTGTAGGATTTTGTGGGATAATCTGTTGTTGCTGAGCATCAGGTACCTGTGGCATTTCATTTTTAGGAATCTCATCCAACACCACATATTCTTGTTTGTCCTATTCATGCTTCTTTTCCTACATCTATTCTTTATACATAACCTTCTCATTGAATATAACATCTCTACTTCTAATTATTTTCTTATTTTTAAAATCCCATAATCGATAGCCATATTCATCTATCCCATATCCAATGAAGGTACATTTCTGAGATTTAGCATCAAGCTTGGTTCTGTTTTCTTTATCAACATGGACAAAAGCTTTGCAACCAAAAGTTTTTAGAAAAGAATAATTTACCTTTTTACCAATCCATGCCTCCTCTGGAATACCACCATCCAAAGGGGTTGAAGGTCCTCTATTTATCAAATAGACAGCAGTATGTATAGCATCTACCCAAAAATGTAAGGGCAATCCAGCATGCAATCTCATGCTCCTCGCACGTTCCATGATGGTCCTATTGATTCTCTCTGACACACCATTTTCCTGTGGAGTTCCTGGAACTGTCTTCTGCTTTCAAATCCCATTTAAGGAACAGTAATCTTCAAATGCTTTGCTGCAACACTCGCCTCCATTATCCGATCTGAGACACTTCAACTTTTTTCCTATCTCATTCTCAACCAAAGCTTTCTATTTCTTAAAAGTTTCAAAAACATCTGATTTTTGTTTTAGGAAATATACCCATGTTTTTCTGGTTGAGTCATCAATAAAAATAACATAATAACAAGAGCCACCAAGAGATGATACCTGAGCCGATCCCCATACATCTAAATGTACAAGCTCTAACTTCTCACTCTTCTTCTCTTTCCCAACCTTGAGAAATCTGACTCTTTTCTGTTTACCATAAACATAGTTTTCATAGAACTCTAAATCAATCTTCTTTAGTCCTAGCAATAGATTTTTGGAGTGAAGGATTTTCATCCCTTTCTCACTCATGTGCCCAAGCCTATGGTGCCACATTATCGAATCTGTTCTTGCAACATTTATTGTTGTTGTCCCTATAGTAACTTTATCTATAGCAGCTAAGGTAGAGTAAGTGTTACCAGTACACAGATATAATGTGCCTACCTTCACACCTTTAGCTACTACTAATGATCCTTTAGTAACCTTCCACATACTGTCTGAGAAGGTAACTATGCAACCTTTACTACCTAGTTGCCCTATAGAAATTAAATTTCTTCTTAAATTAGGAACATGTCTTACCTCCTGTAGAAACCAGTCATTACCATTCTACAACTTGATCTTTATCTTTCCTTTTCCAACAATTTGGCAGGGCTCATCATCACCCAAATATACCTGTCCAAAATCACCTTGAACATAATCTAGAAAATATTTTCTATGGGGTGTAGCATGAAATGAAGCCCCAGAATCTATTACCCAGGAATCATTAACATTATCCAAACATAAGATTAAAGCATCTTGTAAAGTATTACTTGCAATATTAGCTTCCTTACTGTCATTTTCATTTTTGTCTCCTTCTTTGTTTTTTGAGACCAACAGTCTTTCTTTAGATGACCAGGCTTTCCGCAGTACCAGCAATCTTTCTTTCCTCTAGATTGAGAGCGTCCTTTCTTTGACTTCTCATTCCCAGGGCCTTTTCCTCTTTCCTTTGATCTTCCTCTATTCTCCACATTCAAAACACTACCCGATGATGTTGGAGTCTCACCTGTGCTTTTCCTTCGCATTTCCTCGCTTCGGATAACACCAACAATATCATCAAATACCAAAGTATTTTTACCAGAGACAGAGTTACTTACAGCCATAACCAAGCTATTCCAGCTTTCTGGCAAAGAACATAAAATCAAGAGAGCCCTAACCTCTTCTGCAAAGGTAATTTTTACTGAAGACAATTGACTGGTAATTGTATTAAATTCATTTAAGTGCTCCGCTACAGATCCTCCCTCACTCATTTTCAAATTAAACAAACGCTTCATAAGAAATACCTTATTCGAAGCCGAGGGTTTCTCATACATCTTAGCCAATGTTGCCATCAAATCTATAGTCATTTTTGCTTTTGTTATATTGAATGCTACAGACGATGCAAGGCACAATTGAATGGATCCCAGTACCTTTCTATCTAAAATGTCCCACTCTTCATCTGATATTGTGGTCGGTTTCTTTGCCTTTCCTTCTAATGGCCGCCACAAATCCTTTTGATACAGGTAATCCTCCATCTGCATTTTCCATAACTGATAATTTTGGCCATTAAACTTTTTGACCTTGAATTTGGAATCCTCCATTGCTCCCACTCAAATCTGAAAGTCTTGCCAATTTACAGAAAACCTCGCTCTGATACCAATTGTTAGGGTTTCAAGCAGATCTGAAGCAAATATGAACTAACAATTATATGCAGATTTAAATACAAAAGATAAAGAAATAAAACAGGACACAGATAACATAGAGATTTAACGTGGTTCACCGATAATGGGTTACGTCCACCATACACAACCGTCCAATCTTTCTTATTATCCAGCAAAAAATAGTACATCAACCTTACAATGCCTTAAGCATCCCAGCCGCTTATAACATGTGTTTTTAGGGCAATAAATAAAGTCGGCCTTTTTAGGGTTTTATTACAATGTCGGTTTTCATCAACAAAAACGGCAAAAAAAAATTTCTTGGGGGCTGCCGCCCCCAAACCCCTGCCCAGGGCCTGGCCTGGCCCTGGACCTCGACGAGGATACATGCTGAGTGTATAGTACTTTGCTGATCAGTCGCCACATTTCAACAATGACCACCATTGCATTCCATGAGGCAAATTGTACCTACAATTTGTAATGCTCGTGGGGGTTGCTCGTTGCTTTTCAATTGTTGACCTCAATAGAAATTAGTGGTATAAATACAATTTTGGGCACCATGAGTATTATAAATTTGAAGTACATTTTATCTAACCAAATATAAAGAGGGTTATTAGATTAATTTGAATTAATGGGAATAACTAAATAAAGTAGTTCCTACCCTTTAAAATCATTTATGTTTTCCACCTTACACCTCTACTTTTCTATAAGAATTTAATTTTTTAAATGAAATTATTTGCAATAGTAATTAATGCATACTCGTATTATTTTCTAAGATTTACCAAGATTTTGTACCAAAAAAAATTGATGTAAAAAAATTCGGCAATAAAATTAATATTTTTCTTTTGAAAAATGACAGAGTTGCCAATAAAAAATATTATTTTTATCCAAAATAAATAAATATTGGCCAAGATTTTACATCTTTTTCTAAGGGGGGATTTATTAAAGTTATCATTGGCTAAATGATTTCACCAATTAATCATTATGTATCTCTAATATTTCAATCAACAAATAGTATCTACTGAAAGTAAATTTTAGACATGCTCATTTAACCAGTTTAAAAGTTGATGACTATTATTGATAAACAAGAGGAACTAGGTTTTTAAATAATACAAGCTACATGCAATGTAGGTATTTGATTAGCTTGTAATACAAGAGACACTTGATGAGAATTCCAATGTAGGTATTTGATTAGCAAGGTTTCCAATGAGGGCTTGGAATTGGGTGGCTTTGATCTTATCAGGAACGAGTGATTGGAGAAGGGCTTGTTCCAAATTTTCTTTACTTGAGAAGTTCCAAAATGGAGATTTGCACAGGTGTCTTCCCGAGTTGATCAAGGAGGTCATATCGGCAGGTGGAAGACATGGGTGGTGGGTTTGGTGGGGGAGGGACTCCTTGGATGGTGAGTTTACCTCGGCGTGTAGTTGCATTGCAGTCATTCTGGAAATGGGAGGTGGAAGGCATGGTGCCTTGAATGACTATCCTACTAGGATTTGGTCTGCTTTGGGAAGAAGGAGGATTGACTCCTTGGATGGTTATGACATTGACATGATTGTCTATAGGTTCAATGCGATCTACTAAAAAATCAAAGCTGGTTATGTGATTAGCGTAGTCATAACCCATTGCATTAGATGATGAGCCTTTTCCTTTATCATGATTCGGGAAGGGTTCCTGGTACATTTTGAGTTTGTCATTGTTATTACCAGGTTTTGCATTTGCTACTTCAATCTCACCTCTATCAATGAGATCTTGTATGTAGATCTTCAGTTTCATACACTTATGTGTATCATGTCCCTTGATACAATGTTTATCACAATACTCATTTTCATTATACCATCTTGGTTTAGGTTGATTGGGGTCAAACGGGCGAGTGATTGGAAAAACCATTGCACCTGCTTGGACAAGTTTTTGAAACACCATTTCAATAGGCTTAGCTAGAGGAGTGAAATCTCTTGGAGTCCTGTTATTCAATCGGGGTGGTCATCCCTAGATTGAGACATTATTGTGAGGTTTTTGGGATTGATTTTGATTATTTTGATTGTTGAATTGATGATTATTGGTGGTAGATTTTGGGGGAGCAGCCATGGTTTGGACCCGCTTTGCATCAGTTACACCATCATTGACCATGTTTTTGTTCTTGGACCATAATTTTGGCTTGCCGTTATGATAAGAGGAAGAACTTTGTGTTGACTTCTAGTAATGTTTCAAGGTTCCTTCCTCCAACAAGACACGTTCGAGGGCGAGGCCCTTATTAGTCAATTTTTGGAAGGATTTGATACATTGGGATATTAAGGGTCTTGAAAGTTTAGGCATCAAGTTCTTTTGGAATAGTTCAATTTGATGTTGTTCTGGCATGTCCCACTGGAATTTCTTGATAAGATGTCGCCATCTTTGTAGGAAATTAGCGAAGGTTTCTCTGGGCCTTTGTTTTGTATTACATAGGTCCATCATATAAATATCATTACCCATGTTGTATGCATAGTGGACCACAAATGTTTCTACCAAGTTTGGAAAAGAGACAATGGAACCTCCTGGTAAATATGAGAACCATGCCAGGGCGTCTCCCGTGAGACTTTTGGGAAAGAGTCTGTGAAGATAAAGGTCACTATAGGAAACTTCTTGGCATAAGATGTGGAATTCTCGAACATGATCGTGGGGGTCTCCTTTGCCTTCATACTTGGTGAATTTAGGGATCTCAAATCCCAGGGGATATGGTGCAACTGATATAGATGGGTTGTAATGACAAGGGCAAAACTCTTCAAATGAGTAAGTTTTTCTTTTATTAGTCCTTTGTTTCATGTCCTTGATGATATTTTTCATGTCTTGAATTTCCTTGATGAGGTCTTGTTGTGGGCTTTGATAGTGATGAATTGTATTTGCCCCAAGAATTGGATGAGCCAAAGAAGGTGCACCATCACCAATATATTGATATGATGAGGAGGTGGGAATGTGGGATGTGATGACTGATGTCACTGGGGTTTGAGTGATAGCTGGTTGTGGTCCGCAAACAGTTGTGACAAGATTGAATATGACCTGGATAAAATTTGCAACATTGTTGGGAGGAAGGGAAGTTTGTGGAATAGAAATATGTGGTTGAATAGAAGGAGGTGGTATAGAAGTTTGTTGGAGAATAGATGAGATTGGATTTGATAGTGGTATGGATGGTAAGAAGGAAGAAGGTGGGATGGAGACCACGGTGGGAGGTATCGCGAGTGGCATTGATTGAGCTTAGATGATTGATGGGGCTGCAATTGATTGAGTTTGAATAGTAGGTGTAGCACTTTGTGTGGGAGCAAGGTCTCCTTGTGGTTGTTGGGTGAAAGCGGATCTATTAAACTCAAGTGGAAGTCGAGCTCCATTTTCAAGAAGAGCTTTCAGAAGTGCAGTAGGATTGTGTTTAATAAACTTGTCCATCATCTCTTGGTTATAAGAATCTGCTAGGAAAGTTTGCACTTGTGGACAAAGTTCATCTTGGCTAACCATGTCAGGATTTTGGCTTTGATCTTGATTGCTAGGTTGCCCACTTTGTGTATGATCTTGCGTGGGATCTTCAAATAGGGCACCAATGTCCGGCATGCCATACTGTTGTTCAGCCATCTTTTTCTTTAGGGATCGAGTTGCGATCATAGACGATATTTGTGATGAAAGGACTTAAGAAATTTGAGGATGAAAGGACTTAGGAAATTTGAGGATGATTGATGGAGGAGGTATGGTAGTGATGGTTTAGAAGAAATTTGATGACTAGGTTGTCTTTGGCATGAACATGAAGGATCGATTTGAATGACAAGTTGTATGAAGGGATACGACCACCCTAAATTGGACGATAATTGGTGTTTAAAGGACAAACTTGAATGTTGATGTAGAGGATAGACTCTTAGCTTCTCTCTTAGGCTTATGAAATATGGGATGGATAGAGCTTTGACGCAATTTTTGGACTTGGTGTGGGTAATGACTTGGACAATTGTTTGTATCTTGACAAGTGTTTTTGCAAAGTGTTTGGGGATAGTGATGTGCTTTTAGTCTTCTCTTGGCAAGTATGTATCGAACAAAGCAAACACAATGATCAAATGCATATTATCTGAAAGATACTCATGCTTATATACAACAATCTTAAGGCTGGCAAGGAAAATAGTCATTGAATCCTAATTGGTTTCCTAGCTACGCTTACCCAGAGCAGACACTTAGATGCTTGACCCCACTGGTTCCCCTTCACAGCACTCACTTCTCGGGGTAGCCAATCATCAATTCCCATGAAAACTCCTCATGGCAAACTTTGTGTCTCTACTAAGGGCCGTAAAAATATGGGTGATTTCAGAGGTCCGACCTCCTGCACCAATGACTAGAAGGTTTTTGGCCACTATGGACAAGGTGTTTAGTAAGTCTTCCCATTAGGAGCTACCCTTTGAAGCTGCACAAGCGCAATTGAGGCCTATAGCCCAACGAAGCACTAAGAACTTAGTAGTCACGCAAATGTGATTGAGATCTCTAGGACCCTACTTAGCACCCAATGTGAGAGTGAACTCTCATATAGCCCCAACCATTAACCCTTTCGTAGTCAATGACCTATTTATTATAGTGAGTTGGGAACCCCAGGTCTGGGTGTACTCACTTGGGTCATTCCCCTCTTACCTTCTCAAAGAGTAAGTTGGGAGGGCAGGCTCACTAGAGGTAAACACACAATCAAACAAGAAAAGGTTGGAGGGTCTAGATTTCCGATCATCTAGCAAGATGAGAGAATACTCTCCTACCTTTGCACTTTTCTTAAAGACACATAAGACAATGGTTCATTCCATTTTAATTAGTATCTAGGTGCCTAATTTAAATAAATGCACAATATTTGGTTGAATCAGCTAGGCAACCTGCAAAACAACTTGATTAGTAGTTTGAAAAATAGAGTCTTCAAAAAGTGTCTTACAAAACAACTAGATTAGTAGTTTGAAAAATGGAGTCTTCAACAAGCATCTTGCAAAACAACTTGATTAGTAGTTTGAAAAATAGTCTTCAACAAGTGTCTTGCAAAAGACAACAAAATGACAAAAGTATTAATTTTTTTGATTTTTTGGGAATAAGTAGAAAAACATGAATAAAATTTTTTTTACTAATGAAAAATGTGGATTTGGAGGAAGCTTTGATGGGTAAATGGGGTTTGACTAGGTTTTTGCCACTTTCCAAGGGATAAGCAAGCAAAAAATGGGGGTTTTAGAGGAGAGATGAAGGAATGGGAAAATGTGTCCAAGAGGGACAAAGAAGCAAAAGTTGTAGATGGATAATATGGGAAAATTTTGGAGGTGATTGGATAAAAGGGGAAGGAGTTATGGCAACCCTAAAAATAGAGGAATTTGGGATTTTGGGCTTCAAAAAGTGGATTTTTGGGACAAGGCCCCCAAGGAAGGAAATGTGGAAAATAGAAATGCAAAGAATCTGGTGAAGTTTGAAGGCAAATGGAGTCAAGATAAAGAAGATATGGTGAAAAACAAAAACCCTAGATTTAACAGAGTAGATAGAAACCCTAGATTTAATAGAGCATACAGTCGCACTAAACAGAATTAAAAAAAATGTCAAAGGTTCAGATTTCTGATTGTCTAGATAGACAAGAGCATACTCTCCTAATTTCACACTTTCCTGCAGTCAGACAGATTATGATTAAACAGAGAAGATAACAGGAAATGAAAAGAAATTGCAGACTACAGTTAGCGCCCAAAATTTTTAGACAGATTAACAGAGCAGATATCAGAGCAGACAGTCACACTAATCAGATGGAAAAGTGCCAAAGGTCTAGAATTCTGATTGTCTAGATAGACAAGAGCATACTCTCCTATTTTCACACTTTCCTACGGTCAGAGCATATAGTCGTGCTAAACAGAATTAAAAAAAATGCCAAAGATCCAGATTTCTAATTGTCTATATAGACAAGAGCATACTCTCCTACTTTCACACAGATTATAATAAAACAGATCAGATAACAAATCAGATAACAGAGTTATCATGCTAAAATAGAAATAGAATGAGGAGTCATCGTGCAGAAATATAAAGCCGCTATTTTGGAACTTGCGAAAAAGATATATATATATATATATATATATATATATATATATATATATATATATATATATATATATATATATATATATATATATATATATATATATATATATATATATATATATATATATATATACAATCGTGCTATTCTGGAACCTGCATCTCACAACTCACAAAAAATTAAAAAAACATTATTGCTTAGGGATGGGGGTCCCACCGGGCGTGCCAAAATGAAGAGGGGAAAATAGATTAGAAGGTCAAATGATAAAAAACCTAATGAAATAAACATGCAAAATGCTAAAATATCATGAAAAGACCATTTCACCTTGCTATTTTACCTTCTCCTTCGGATTGAGCTTGATGAAGTGAAGGTGCCCCTTGATAATGCTCCACTTGATGTGCTCCTTTGATTGCTGGATGTGGATGGCTCTCCAATGTTGTGCATAAATGGAATGGATTTAGAAAATGATAAGGATGAGATGATCAAGTTGCCAAGATGATTTCTTGGGCTCAAAAGGGCAGCATAAGCTTACTAGATTTCGAGATGTGTTTTTGAATGAAGGGATGGAGCCCTTTATTTATAGGAAGAGGAGAGAAAAACCGATGGCTAGAATGGATTCAAGATGAAGGGCTAGGATTTACTTGTGAGCTCACACAAGGTCCAAGAGAGGGTGTGGAGACCAAGAAATATGCCTTAAAGTCATTTCGTACCTCCACACTCCACAAGGTGCATTGGAGGAATTAAAAATTCTCCAAAAATTGATATCATGGGGATTGGAGGAATAAAAAAGAATTTAAAATTCCTTGGGAGAGGGGATGCTTGGAGGAATGTGAGATTTTGAAAATCTTACACTCACCTAGGAAAAGAGTATTTAAAAGCAAGGAGTTGACTTTGTGGCTAATCATGTTGATTAGCCATTAATGATTCATAAAGAGGGGGATTAGAGGAAATGTTAGGTGGGATTAGGATAATTTGACTAGGAAAGAGAATGAGTGGAGGGAATAAAAAAATTAGAAGAATAATGTTAAGTGAGTTTAGGGAGTTTCTAGAAGAATTTATTAGGTTAATGATGAATTAAGAAGATGATTTGTAGGAATCATGTAGGTTAACTAATTAATTGAAATTAATTAGCTAAGAGGAGGATTTGTGAGGATTTTATTTGCTAGAAGAATAAAGAAAGGGATTGATTTGTTTAATCACACGCTATAGTGACAATATTAATTATATTTAATTAATATTGAAGAGAATTTGAATTAACATAATTAATTAATTAATTATGTGAGGAATTACAAATAATTAAAATAATTATTTTTAAGTGTCTACAATGTCTTTATGGTGTTTTGTATGTGTTTCAATCATGCATTGTGTGTTTGTAGTAAAGAACCCCAACTTGTGAGCCAAACTCCTATTTTGGCATCTTAATAAGCCAATTAGGACTTTTGGACAATAGGAGATCAAATGTGTGTAGGAAATAGTTATCCTAGTAGTTTTAGTGCTTCTAGGGTGCCTTAAGAGGGGTTGGTCTTGACCCAAGGCCTTAGGAAGTGAAAGATGACATTTTGACAACTTTTGCAAAAGCTGTCAAAAGTTGTCATGAGCAACTTTTATGCACTTTTTACATTTTCCTATTTTTGAACTCCTCCAATGGCTCTAACCTCTTATTTTCAGTTGAGAGCAGTTGTGGAGTGGTATATACACCTTGTGTATCCAATTCCCAAGGGGGGACTATACGGAGGAGAGATTGATCGTTGTCAAACTAATGAAATTCTAAGTTCTTTTCTGCAATTCTAGAGTTTTGGCATAGAGTAGGGCATTGTATGGATTGGAATGAATTCCCAATGATGATAATTTTTTAGAGTAGAAAGTTACCTTTTATTTCTCTTTGGTTTGAGGTTCATATCATGTTATTTTCTCCTGTTGTTCCAATTTTACTGTAGGAAACGGGAAAACTAGGGTTTACATAGGGTTTTACTCCTCCATGGCTATAACTTGCAATTTATCAATCTAAGACTCATGGGATTTGGTGAAATGCAATTATGGCCAATGTATTCTAGGATTCCAAAATTATTTTGTAGGAGGAGGAAGGGAGGTTTGTGTTTGAACTGACCCCAGGTAGACATCTATATGTGGCAACCTAGTCCTTAAATAGCATAGTTGCCCTTGAAGGCTAATGGCAATGATTCTAGGCATGGAACCCTAGAATACATGATGATTTATGGTCCCCCACATGCTCATGGGGTTGATATTGTATGGGTTGCTCATTTGGACCTAGTTGCTTCACAAATGGAGACCTAATTAGCCCTTTAGGATAGTCAACCTTGTACTGGTTCAGACCTTTGTTTGTCAGACTTCGACCCTTACTTTTGGGACATTGTGTAAGTTCCAAAAGGGTACTTGAATCCATAATTTTTTTTCTAGGCTATTTGGGAAAGTTTGAACTCAAGGTCCCCTTAACTGATAAAAAGGGCTACAAGCAAATAGGCCTAATTGTGAAGGTACTATGGAGAATAGGGTTGAATCCTTAAAACAAAGGTTGGATCTGGTCTAGGTGAGTCATGTTTGACCCAAAACAAGTGTGATAATGATCAATAACCCTTGGAGGTCTCGAAGTGTATGTTGGAGCAAGTTATCCAAGCTGAGTAGGTATGAGTCTTGGAGATTGTGAGATATTGAACTAATGTTGTAGAGCCTTGCCTTGATAGGAACTTATTATTGTTTTGAGGGTCAGTTCATACACATTAGAGTGCTTGGAAGGTTACAAGGAGGGCTCTACATCAAAGGGGGTTTAGTAGATCTATTGGCAAAGATAAAGAAAGAAATGTCTACCAGCAAGGAAGAAGAGGCTATAGGAAGAAGAACAACCTCTATACTATTGAGGATGATGCCATAGATGAAGAAAGTGCATTAGAAGATGAATACCATGAGAATGATAGAAAAGTTAATCTCTTTATGGCACTTGATGAACCGGTTAGTGAAGATGAGGAAGAAGAGGATATTGAGGCTGAAATGGATTTAGAAGGAGAGATTATAAGTGCTCTTGAGGAGCTGAGTAAAACAAGAAGAGAACTCAAGAAGGTCAAGCTTGCTGTAGTAGATGAACAAGGTCTCTTGAAGCAATCACTGGATGAGTCCAATCAAGTTATATATGACTTGAAATTATAGTTAGAAGAAGCCAAGAGGATATTTTAAGCTACATCCTCGGATCTAATGAAGAAGGAAAAGGAGCATCAAGATCTGGAAGAAAAAATAGTGAAGCTCGAAAAGGAGCTTGAAGAAAGTAAGGATGAAAAAAAGTAAGAATAAAATATGAAGGCAACACCAAAGCCTTAGACAAGGTGCTGAGCAAAAAGAAGCAATCCAAAGATACTGGTGGCTTAGGCTTTGAAGAAGGTCAAAGTTCAAAAAGAAAAGACACATCTGGTAAAGAGATATAGTTCACCTCTTCAAATGAAGGTGAAGAGAAGAAGACATTCACTATAAGAAAGGATACCAGTAAAAAGACATATGTAGATGTTGTTGGAAATTGCCACACAAACTGGTATACACAAGCAATGAGCCAGATGCCACACTCATTGTACCGCATGTAGATCCAAGGAGAAATGCAAGAGTTGACCATGAAGGATTCATGAGAGTCAACAGCATGAAGGGAAGACCCCCAGAGAGGGAGTCCTTTGCAAGACCAAGGCAACCTAACTGGTATTTTCATGGTTACTATTACCGGTGTAACAAATTTGGGCATAGAATAGCTGACTGTAGATTAACCAATAAGCCCTCTATGAATTATGAAAGTAGAAATCCTTTTGATGCACTCTGGGATATGAATGTTGTTTGTTATCAGTGCAATGAATATGGTCATAGGAGCTTTGAATGTAGGAATAATAAACAGGTACCCTACAATAATTTTAAGGATTTATCTTTAAATGAAAATGTGAAATGCTATAACTATCAAGAGTTTGGATATATAGCAAGGTTTTATAAAAATAGGAAGATCAAGATGAAGAAGACAAATCCTGACAAGAAGAAGGAAAGCAAATCAGTATGGGTTGAGAAAGAGAAGGACAAGGCAGAATCAAGTCTAATAGTGCAGACTGTTTTACACGCTAAAAGGAAAAACCTATGGTTCATAGATAGTGGATGTTCTAACCATATGACTAGTGATAAAAAGAAATTTATCAAACTTGAAGACTGGAATGGTGGTTCAGTATGATTCAAAGACAACTCATCCAACAAAATAAAGGGAAAAGGTACTCTAAATATTGATGGAAAATTAAAGGCACGTGATGTATATTAAGTGGAAGGCTTAAAGCATAGTCAACTAAGTGTGAGTCAGATCTATGACAAAGGTTAAAAATTCACCTTTGACTCAACTGGTTGCTAGATAAAGAAAGACAATATCGGTTGGGTTGTGGTAGAAAGAAAGAGAGTAGATGGACATGTTTACAATTTGAAGGAATGCTATGAGTCTGAATGCATGATAGGATAGGTTGATGAAAGCTGGCTATGGCACCAAATATTTGGCCATATAAAGTTTGATAGATTAGTTATAGTATGCAGAAAGGGGTGTGCAAGGAATATTCCATCCATCATCAAACCGGTAAGCACATTTTGTGATGAATGCATAAAAGGGAAGAAGACTAAGGTGAGCTTCAGGACAAAAGAGCACAACACCTCAAGGCCACTTGAGATTGTGCATACAGATCTATGTGGTCCAACTAGGACAAGAGATCTTGTCGATGAAATATATTTTATGCTCTTTATTGATTATTATTAAAGAATGACTTGGGTCACTTTCCTATAAGATAAGTCACAAGATTTTGATAGATTCAAGATCTTGAGGAAGATGGTGAAGAAGGAAAGTGGGTGCAAGCTAAAATGCCTAAGATCGGACCAGGGTGAAGAGTTCACATCAAATGAATTTAAAGATTATTGTGAAAAACATGGAAT
The DNA here is from genome assembly GCF_030272615.1 of Cryptomeria japonica. Taxonomy (NCBI): domain Eukaryota; kingdom Viridiplantae; phylum Streptophyta; class Pinopsida; order Cupressales; family Cupressaceae; genus Cryptomeria; species Cryptomeria japonica. The sequence continues at coordinate 214,814,622 of NC_081405.1, read as the reverse complement.
TAGAAGGAAATACTCAGCACCTAGGACAACACAACAAAATGGTGTGGTAGAGAGGAGGAATAGGACAGTCAAGGAAATGGCAAGAACCATGTTAAATGAGGTCAGTCTGCCAGACACATATTGGATGGAAGTTGTTCTTACCACTGCATATGCCTTGAACCAAGTTAAACTAAGGATAAACAAAATAATGACACCTTATGAGTTGTGGTATGATTGGAAGCCATCAGTCAAATACTTCAAATTATTTGGAAGTGTTTATTTTATCAAAAGAGATATGGATGGTCTAGGCAGTTTTGACTCTAGGAGTGATGAAGGAATCTTCATTGGTTACTCATCTAATAGAAAGGCCTACAAATTCTATAACAAAAGACTAAGAAGAGTCATTGAGAGTGTTCATATAAAAGTTGATGAGGATATGCACAAAGGAAGTCAACCACAGGTAAACCAGTATGATGATTATGGTGATGAAGGTGAGGAAGCTCAGTCAGACAATGATCTAGAAGAAACATCCAAGAAGGATACCAATCGATATGTGCAGTTAAATCACTCAGAAGAGAAACTTCTAGGAAATGAGAGTGATGGTGTGCATACTAGGAAAAGACTTTCTCAGAATGATGAACAAGTGAACTTCTGCCTCATGATTGAAGTAGAACCTAAAACATTTAATGAGTCCAACAAAAGACAATAATGGATGGATGCCATGGAAGAAGAACTGCAACAGGTTGAGAAGAACAAGACTTGGGAATTAGTCCCTAGACTGGAAGACAAGAACAACATTGGCACTAAATGGGTCTGCCAGAATAAGATGAATGAAGAATGTAAAATTGCTAGGCACAAAGATAGAATGGTGTGCAAAGGATACTCTTAGGTAGACGGAATTGACTTTGAAGAAAAAATTTCAATGGTAGCTAGATTAGAAGCAATTACAATGTTTCTATCCTTTTCTACCTATAAGGGTGTTGCCCCCATATTTGGCCTACATAAAATTTGAACTTCAAATCGGTCTCAGTGTTGAGTAAAGGTCCAATGAGTGTTTACGCGTAAGTAATGAACGCATTGTCCAAGGTCATTACTAGTCAAAATCCAAAAAATGGAAGAATTTTGAGAATTATCAAAAACTGAAGGAAATCACTTTACAGTCAGGATCTAAACATCATTTTATATCATGTGGCCAACTTTCACATGAACCTAGTTCATACTTTGTCATATTTTAAACTTTCAATTTTTGGTCTCTATTGTCCCCAAATGATTAAAATATCTCATTTCAGGTTTTTTCATGAGGTGTAAATAATTGTGTGGATCTATTTCCCTACCATTGACACATGTTTAAAATTTCAAGACCTAACTCCCTACCATTTGAAACTTATGCCATTTTTCCCCAGCCAAAGCAATATATTTAAAATATTTAAATTATTTTTCAATAATAATTTAATATTTTAAATTATTTTTAATATGTCTGGTCATTTGCGATAAAAAGCTATTTAAAAATATTGATTGCATTCTTCCTTGATTCCTCTCAGTGGCCAATGGTTTCCAAGATGTACTCGATTGTTCGTTGAAGCGGAAGGTTAAAAATGCTCACTTTTTGAGCATTCTTAACCTCATTTTTCAACCTTTTGTCAAGAAGGTTAGAAATGCTCACTTTTTGAGCATTTCTAACCCATATTTCTAACCTCTCATAAAAAAAAAAAAGAGGTTAAGAATGCTATAAAAGTGAGCATTCCTAACCTCATTTCTTAACATCGTGGGCCCTACTTTGTTAGGAAGGTTAGAAATGCTCACTTTTTGAGCATTCTTAACCTCTTATAAATTTCATCAAAAGGAAAGATTAAAAAAAAAAAAAACTTCAAATACCAGGTTATGAATGTTCATCAAATCTACTAGAAAGAGGAAGTGGTTTCACCAGATGTTGAAGTTGTAGCTGCTCTTGAGACATGGAAGCAAAATGGAAGCTTCGAACCAGGTTAAGGACACATCGGTTTTTGTCAAACATTGGAGTTAGAAACACATGCAAACCGTGGAAACAAAACTACACCGTGAGATGCATTGGTGGATATCACTACAGATAGTGGAAGCTTAGATATGTCAAGTGAGTTGTTTGACATAATGCCTTAAAGAAATGTGGTCTCATTTAATGCAATGATCACAGGATATGCACAAAATTATCACGATATTCATGAAAGCATAGAGGATAGAGAGAAATTTTGATGGTAGCTGCAACTACTTTGGTATACTTGTGTGCAAAAGGGAATTGATTTTGTTAACTATCAAACCTCATTTTCTTTAGATGAAAGAGGCTTTGGCAATCAGCCAAGTGGATTTGTGATTCTCTTCTCTTCTTTGTTGAAGGAATCTAATGCTCTAAATCTGGGTATTTCCAATGAATTACCACTTGTTAAAATAATTCTTGCAACAAGGGAGACTCAGCTTAAAGAGATTGATATGAGTATTTTATATAACCTACCGACATCTCTTTTGCTTTTATTGGATGGATTACAAGAGGTTATAGATTGGAGAAAAGTATTGAAGTTCTATTCAAGGGATGGATACATGTTAGGCTCCCTAGCATCCACTGCATGTCTTTTTATGCACACATGAGACAAAATATTTATGGAATCCATTAAATTCATTGTCATAATTTGTGGAGACTATGTGCCTTATGTTTATCCTTCTGATCTCCATGAATGCCTTCTTGTCATTGATACTATTGAATGTCTTGGAATTGACCGCTATTTCAAAGAGGAGATCAAACATGCATTGGATTATGTATACAGATTTTGGTCTAATGGAGGCATCGAAAGGGGAATAAATGATACCATTGTAAATGTAAATGATATGGCTATGGGCTTTAGGATCCTAAGATTGCATAGCTATGATGTATCTGCAGAGATTCTAAAAAATTTTGAAAGTGAGAAAAGAGAGTTCTTTAGTTTTGCTAACAAAACACACAGAGGAGTTGAAGATATGTTAAGTCTCTATACACTACTTATGAAATATTTGACAAAATACATGTGGACTATTTAACTAATTCCATGTCAAGTTACAGGTAGTGTGGGAGTATAGGCATGCATCTCAACTGTTTGGCGAATTTCCTCAAGGAAATGTGGTCTCATGAAATGCGATGGCTACTGGATATCATGTGGGCATAGGGAGAGTATAGGCAATGCACATGAACTGGTTGGCAAAATGCTCCAAAGAGTGCCACGTTTGTGGCAAGGGTGTACAATGATGTAAGAACAGACAGCACATGTGAATGGTTTGATAAAATTCCTCAATGAAATGTGGTCTCATGGCATGTCATGTTGTAAAGCCAAATTTCGCAGCCCTTTGCTAGCATTCTTCCTGCCATGCCAAAATGTAAGGAGTGAGAAAATTCTTGTATTTGATGTCATCCCAAATGGAAGTCTTTTATGATCGACTGCACAAATATAGTGAGAATTCATCAATTCCATTATCATGCTTATCTCAAGTGAACATTGCACTTCAGATTGCAATAGCTTTGTAGTACCTGCACGTAGATGTTGAGCCTCCTGTGTTGCACCACAATGTCAAATCTGCCAATGTTCTGCTTGAGGATGATAGCCATGCCAAACTTGTAGATTTTGGCGTGCCAAAACTGGGCTGTAGAGATGGTCAGGCTACACCAACCCCAGTTAAGGGTAGCTATGGTATTGCTAGAGATGATAACAAACCGCAAAACCATGAAAGATTTTGAGACCCTTGCGGAGTGGAGTGAAGATTATAGATTGAGCCAAGGCATGCAAGTTGTGATGAATGCTAAGATTGATTTGGATGAATTGTAGTTGATAATAGGGATATTGAATGCCTTCCTGAATAAGAATGAAGAGTGCGGACCCTCATGAAATATATTGTTAGAACCTTATCTTGTAAAACTTCAATTTCAACAAGATTGTATGCAACAAACTATGTCGTACACGGCTACAAATGCAAGTGTAGTTGACAGATGTAAGGCCGAATTCCACAACCTTTAAATGTAGATTCATCGAAGCATAAATATAGAAGGATTTTGTTAGGTGTTGTCATTGCAATTGCTCAGGAAGATGTGATTGCAAACCATGGATATCATGGAAGCTTAGATACGACAAATGAACCATTTGACAAAATAGCTCAAGAACATGTCATCCCAAGAAATGCGATGGTTGGAAAGTTGTTATGAAATAAAAAATGTATGAATTTCCCTCAAAGCATAAAAAGATGTGGGATATATGGCTGATGTTGTAGGGTTATCCTCATCTGGGTTGAAATACATGCAAAATGTGGAAGCAAAAACTAAATTCCTCCAAGAGACATCTTGCAGAATTAAATGAAATAACCGCAGAATGAGCAAGGCTCTATAACTCCAAATGGTGAGATGATGACAATTTCAGATGAAGCAAATGAAGATAGAGGCCACCTAGACAAAATTGACAAACAAATTATTCTTCAATGTAATGGGTTTGATGTTATTTTTATAAAAAGTGACTTATGTCACTGATTGTAACCAAAGATTAGAAAGTTGACTTCTTTTGCGCATAAAGTGTAGGTTACTAACTCATTGAGATTTACGTAGAAAAGAGTTAGTTATTAACCCAGGATTAAAGTTAGTTACTAAGGTGGTTATTCTGGGAAGCCTATAAATACAAGGCTATTTGTAATGTTAGGGGGGGAGACTTTTTATAGAAGGGAAAACTCTGCTGGAATTCCAGGAGAAACTTGTAATGACATTTTGATTTGCACTACGTATAGAAAGGATTTTGGACTTGTATATTTCCAAAAGGATAATGAAGAATATGTTTTAGTTCGTGTGTTCTAAATGTCTTCGTGTGTTATTATTGTCGATTTCTCGTATGTCAAATTGGTAGTCTTTTTATGCATATGTGATTTATACAATTGATGTGATGATGCACAAGCAACCTTTGGTATCTTAGTTTGAATGTGTTGAAGTATCTTATCTCTACATATGTTGAGATTTGGCATTCTTCTTTATTGTCATCTCATGGCTAAGCATATTATGTTACAAACTCCCCTTGTAAATTGTTGCAAATATTGAGAAATCTCAATCTTAGTTGATGGTCGTATGTCTGTTGTTGGGGTTTCTATTATTTATCTTCTTTAAGTTCTATGTTTTCTCCTTTATGTACTTTCGGGTTAAAAGTACGCAAAAATCCTAAACACCCCTATCATACGAGGGAGCTGCCCCTCTCAAACGCAAAGGAAGATCGTGTTTCACAGAATGATCTCTCCAACTGTTGGAACGTTTGTCACTACTCATCGGGCAAACAGGGTCAGTTTTAGGTAAACGACCGTAGTGACAAATCTATTTACCAACAAAGGGTTATAAAGTATATCACATGGATGTAAAATCTGCCTTCCTAAATGGAAATTCAGAAGAAGTTTACATGGAGAAATCATAAAGGTTTCTACTACATGATGATGAAACATTTGTGTGCCGGTTGAAGAAGGCCTTGTATGGTTTAAAGCAAGCTCCTAGAGCATGGTATTAAAGATTAGATCAATACCTGAAGAAGCAACGATTCATAAAGGGGAGTGATGGCAACAATTTATATATAAAGAAAGATGGAAACCACATGATCATTGTGGTTGTGTATGTAGATGACATTATTTTTTGAGGCAACAAAGACACCCTTTGCAAAAAATATGTTGATCAGATGCAGTCACAATTTGAGATGTCAATGCTTGTTGAATTGACATACTTCCTTCGTTTGTAGATATTACTGCAAGATAAGGGAAGTTTTGTCCCACAAACCAAGTATGTAAAGGATATGTTGAATAAATTTCAACTGGAGGATTGTAAACCGATAAGTACCCCCATGGTGATCGGAAGCAAATTAAGAAAGAATGATGAATCACCAAAGGTGGATCATATATTGTACAGATCCATGATAGGTAGTCTATTGTATCTAATTGCTTCTAGACTAGATATAGTATAAACAGTGTGCATGGTGGCCAGATTTCAAGTTGCACCTAAGTAGTCACATATGAATGTTGTAAGCAGAATCATTAGGCACCTCTGAGCAACACTCAGTTATGGATTGTGGTACCCTAAACAATGGGAATTCATCTTGGAAGAATACATTGATGTTGATTGGGTAGGTTCCATTGATGACCGAAAGAGCACAAGTGGTGGTGCATTATTCCTAGGTGACTAATTGGTATCACGACATAGCAAGAAGCATGACTCAGTCTCTTTATCAACTGCTGAAGAAGAATACATTCCTGCTACTACATGTTGCTCTTAGGTGCTTTAGATGAAGTAGAATATCAAAGACATACAGGTAGACATCACTGATCCTATTCTCATCCAATGTTATAATTCAAGTGCAATCAACATAGCAAAGAATCTGGTGATGCATTCCAGAACAAAGCACATTGCTATCAAGTATCATTTTCTCAGAGAGAAGGTTGAAGGACAGGAAGTAAGGATGGATTATGTCCCTAGAATAGAACAAGTAACAAACATTTTCACCAAACCATTACTGGTAAGTACCTTTGAGTACCTGCAACACAAGTTGGGAGTTCTATCATCTTCCTTATGCACTTAAGAAAGGAAGGTTTGATATGGTTCAGGGGGAGTTCATAACAGAATCTATAAGTCATGAACCACATATCAGTACCAACTGCAAATCACTAGTAGCAGCCAAAGGGGGAGCCTGGTATGGATCAAAGGAGGAGTGGATAATACCCTTTGTCATTGTGTCAAAGATGCAGAAATCTACCGGTATGAAGTGTCTTGCAGTAATTTGACATCAATACCAAATGGGGAGATTGTTGGGATTATTAGAATTAAGTTGTCATTGATGTCAGCCCAGTTGGCAAGGTCATCGGTAAGTAAGAAGTCGTGACCAGTATGATGGCAATACACATGAGTGTGAGAAGACGGAAGGAAGGCTACTAGTATATATGACTTGTGTCATCCACTGGTAAAGAAGGCTCACTAGTAAGGCACAAATCAAGAGGAAGGTTGTTGGTATGAAGTATCTTGTAGTAGGTTGACATCAATACCAAAGGAGGAGATTATTAGGAACCGAGAAGGACAACTGAGAGGGGGGCATGAATTAGTTGCCAATAAATTACAACCCAAAACCAATTAATCCAACTTAAAACTTAGTGTTGGTAAAACAAACTTAATGCCGATAAAATAGATTAACAGTTATAGTAGTACCAGTATAACTTAATGCATGAAATAGAAAGAGAAACAACATCCACAACACATGACACAAAGATTTTGACGTGGAAACCCTGTAAGGGGAAAAAACATTGTGGGAAACCTTACCCACAATTAGATGATACTACTGCAAATATTAAGTGAATACAATAATGGGGTTTGCACATGAAGAAAGGCCAACCACTTAGAGCTCACTGCTCAATCACAAAATAGGAGTCACGCTGACTACAATTGGATGGTTAAATCCAATAACAATGTACTACTTCAATACAACATCTGCAATGCTAGATTCAATACTGGTTTAAGCTCTGACCATGAGTACCAAATACCTTCATAACCTTTCCTTCAACCTTCAGATAATATCTTCATGATTCGGACAAGGATTTTCTTAATTTCTCTCTTCAATGATCTTCAATATTCACACACACTCATAATATGATCTTCAATAAGATCTTACAATTATTTATACAAAACCTAAGACCTCATCATAAGGTTGGCTTACTAAAGATTACATTTAAATTAATTACAAATAAGTCTTGATGCAATACAATATGTTGGCTCAATACATTTACACATTATCCAACCAATAAACCATTTCAAAAATGTGTCGTGTTGATCTGGAACATGATATCTTGTAGCAGTCCATAACCTAGACTTATCTACCAGTAAAGGCAAATATGTGAACACGATTAGACCAATAAGAAAAACACCAAATCCAAACATCCAATCCATGTCTTCATCATAACCAAATGATCTCTAGATGATAACAAGTCATCATCATTGTCGGTGAACCATATATCTTCTCAGTGAAGAATATACTGGTGACTGTGCATAAGCCAATATCCATGTCAGGACCACAATGTGTTGGTTCAATAATAAATCAATATAACTAGAGTACCAAATCAACAATGTACACCTCCAGAAAGATAAGTGTTGACATCAATGACAAAACCAATACAACACATGATGAAGTCATGCATAATACCAACAATCTCCTCCTTTGGCATTGATGGAAACACTAGATGGAAAAACATCTAAGTGCCAAAAAAAAAATGTCAAAAAACAACAATCTCACAAAAAAGATCAATGCAAAGTTTTGTAGCAAAAACAAAAATAATACAATCAAAACCAAAAATACATCTCTCCCCAAGTACAATATTTTTTTAAAGATATCTCTCCCCCTTTGACATTGAATGCCAAAGTAGTTAAGAATCAAAACATAACATACAACTAACTACTCCCCCTGAGTAGTAGCCCTCCTTCATCAAGACCGGAAAAAGATTTTTCTGTTACTCCCTGTCGGTTTGATGCCAATCTTCATCATTCAAGTCTCTGTCGGTGGGGAAATTACCCAAGCTACTCTCTGAGATATTCAATGTTTCCTTAGGCAAAGGCTTTGTAAATATATCTACAATTTTCTCTTTAGTATTCACATAAACCAATCTCACTTCATTTGCTTCAACATTTTCTTTCATAAAATTGTACTTAATAGAAAAAATGCTTTGTTTTAGAGTGACATACCAGATTCTTTGATATATCTATTGTTGTTGAATTATCACAATAAATAATTATTGGCTCTTTGCATTTTTACCTTGATATCCTTCAACATTTGGTTGATCCATAATACCTGAGTGCAATTAGTTGATGCTGCAACATATTCTGCTTCTGCTATAGATAATGATGTACAAGTCTACTTCTTGTTGATCCATGAAATTAACCTTCTACTAAGAAAGAATGCACCGCCAGTGGTATTCTTTCTGTCATCTACATCTCCTACCCAATTTGCATCTGTGTATGCACATTACTCAAAAATTTCATTCTTAAGATACCATAAACCAAGATTTTTTGTCCCTTATAGGTACCAGAAAATCCTTTTTACTGCACTTTCATGATTTTCTTTAGGATTGCTTTGAAATCTAGAAACAATACAAAATGCATTCATTATACGAGGTCTAGTTTGTATCAAATCTAGTAATCCTCCAATCATAGATTTGTACCTTGTCATATTTATAGAAGTTGAATCATCCTTTAATGTCATTCTATCTATTGTAGTCATAGGAGTGCTTACCGGTTTGGAGTTTTCCATTTCAAATTTCTTCAAAATTTCCTTCAAGTATTTTGTTTGACATATGAATATACTTTTATCTGTTTGAGAAATCTGCAAACCTAGAAATTTTTTTATCTTTCCAATAATAGACATTTCAAACTCTTCCTCCATCTTGTTAGCAAAGTCTTTACATAATTTTTTTTCACATCCAAAAATGATATCATCCACAAATACTTCAATAACCAAAATGTCATCATTGGTGATTTTGTAATAGAAATTGTTGTCAGCATTACCTTTTGTTGTTACAAGCTTTAAATGATATTTATCTAGTCTAGCATACCAAGCTCTAGGAGCTTGCTTCAATCCACATAAAGCTTTCCTTAACCAGCAAACCATATCGTTATCATATGTTAATGAAATGCATCAGGTTGTTCAATGTAAACATTTTCTTCAAGATCTCTATTCAAAAATGAACATTTTACATCCATCTAATAAACTTTATAGTTCTTGTGAGCTACAAATGCAAGAAATAGTCTTACTGCTTCAATTTTGGCTACCGGTGCAAAGGTTTCATTATAATCAATTCCCTTCTTTTTGTGAATAACCTTTACAAACTAATCTTTCTTTGTTTCTGGTTACTTCACCATCTTCATTAAGTTTATTTCTATATACCCATTTAGTTCCAATTACATTTTTGTCTTTAGGCTGGGGAACTAATGTCCAAGTATTATTCTTTTTAATCTGTTCTAATTCTTCTTACATTACTTTTATCTAATGTTTATCTTCACATGCTTCAACAATTAATGCTAGTTCAACCGGAGAAATTAAACATACCTCGTCATTCACCAATCTTCCACTTGTCATAACAACTTGATTTTTATTTCCAATTATCTAATTTTATAAATGATTCAATCTTACATACCTGGGTTTATTCTGATTTCCAGTTACAGGTTGTTGTTATTCAGTCATAGTTGAGTTTTCTAATGATGCCAGTGTGACTAGTTCTTCACTCTGTACCATTGTAATCTGTGTCAGTTCATTTATAATCATTTCTACTATTGGTTCTACAGATCTTGAATCTCCTCTAAAATGTTCATCTATCTTCACATTAGTACTCTCAATGATTTTCTGCAATCTTTTATTATAACATCTATATGCCTTGCTTCTAGTTGAATAACCAAGAAATATTCCTTCATCACTTCTAGGATCAAATTTGCCAAGAAACTCATATCTCCTAGTATAGAATTTGCTTCCAAATATTTTGAATTATTTAAGAGTGGGAATATGATTGAACCATAATTCATAAGGGGTCTTATCGGTTTCACTTTTGATGTGAACTCTGTTGAAAGTATAAACCATTGTATTCACTATTTCTCTCCAGTACACATGAGGTAGATTTTCTTCCATCATAATGGTTCTTGCTACATCCAGTATAGCTTTGTTATTTCTTTCCACAACTCTATTCTACTGGGGTGTCCGGGGTGCTAATAGTTGTCTTTTGATTCTATTCTCCTCATAGAATGAATTGAATTCCCTAGATGTAAATTATCCTCCTTGATCAGATCTCAAACATTTGATTTTCTTGCCGGTTTCATTCTCTACCATTGCCTTGTATATCTTGAATCTTCCAAAAGCTTCTGATTTCTCCCTAAGAAAAGTAACCCAACACATTCTAGAATAATCATCAATTATTAGCATAAAGTATCTATCACCCTAAGGACTTCTTGTTCTTGCTGGACCACATAAATCGGTATGGATTAAATCAAGAATATTATTGGATTTCTTATAAATTCTCTTAAATGTTGTTCTAACTTGCTTTCCCATTTGACATTCCTTACATACCAAATTATGAGGTTTCACAATCTTAGGTAAATTAGTTACTGCCTTAGTTGAAATGATCTTTACAATGCAATCAAACATGCCTTGTCATTGGTATTCAAATGAAAGACATTACCTTTAGTCTGATTACCGATTGCAATCTCCAATCTTGTTTTGTTCATGATTTTGCATTTTCCATTCTTCAATTGTAATTGAAATCCTTTTTCCACTAACTAACCAACACTAAAAAGATTATGCTTTAAACCTTCAACATAATAAACATTGTGAGTATTGTGCTTACCATCCAAAGATATAGTGCCTCTTCCTTTGATTAAACAAGCTTTGTCATCTCCAATTCTTACTAGACCTCCATGAATTTCCTATAAAATTAAGAATTTTCTTTTATCACTAGTCATGTGATGCGAGCATCCACTATCAATGATCCATTCATCCATTTCATCAATTTTTGTTTCTGATGCCTACTCCATCGGTTTGACAATAGGTGCTGGTGGATCTTCTTTTAATGCAACAAATGCCCATCCACTATCTATTGGATCTTCATCTGAGTCATCTGTAACACCTTCATCTACATAACAACATGACTTATCTCTATTTTTCTTAAATCCGTATCTCTGATATTCAGGTTAGGCTTATATATTCCTTTTACTTCCTCCCTTAGTATTGCATGTCTATCAGGACACCTAGATGCCATATGACCAACTTTATTACAATTAAAACATTTGAAAGGTACTTTACCTTCATACTTACTTCCTACTGGACCTTTAGGCATGTTCCTTGTGAATAGTGCTTAAAGTTCTTCATTTTCTCTCTTGATATCTTCAAGTTCTTTTACATAAAGTGCTTTCCAATCAGATTTGTCAGATGATGATGGTGATGATGATGACTTTGAAAGCTATATCAGTTTTGACTTTAGCAATAGGACCAAGCTCTTCAAGCTCAAATGCTGAAAGTTTTCCAACCAAAGTATGCCTTGAAACTGATGTATTAGGCATTGTTCTCAACTCATTAATAGCAATCACTTTCATTTTGTAAGCTAGTGGCAAAGCTCTTAAAAATTTAGAAAGAATTTCATCTTCACTTAAAGATCCTCCACAACATTGTATTCCTAAAACAATTTCATTAACTCTTTCCATAAATGCAGAAATTCTTTCATCTTCTTCCATTTTTAAATTTTCATACCTGACTCGGTAACATTCCAGTTTTGCAATCTTTATAGTGGTATCTCCTTCATTCAATGTTTCCAGTTTATCCCAAATAGCTTTTACAGTAGATTTGTTTGGTAATCCCATGATTTCCTGATTTGATAATGCGCTCATAAGTGCTTCTCTTGCCTTGCAATCATTCTCCAAGTCTTTAGCCAATTTCAGTGTATCAGGGATATTCGGAGTAGGACCAACATAGCCATTCTTTGTAACATCACATATATCTCTTCCAATGCAGTTCAAATGTGTTTCCATTCTGATCTTCCATATACAATAGTTAGTTCCATCAAGTTTAGGATTGTCCTTCCTGAAAATATTTGCTTCCATAGGATCTCCTCAAGCTATTAGGATTTTTCAAAAAGAGGACTAGACTCTAATACCAATTGTTAGGAACCGGGAAGGACAATTGAGAGGGAGGGTGTGAATTGGTTTTCAATAAATTAAAACCCAAAACTAATTATTCCAACTTAAAACTTAGTGCTGGTAAAACAAACTTAATGTCGGTAAAACAGATTAACAATTATAGCAGTTCCGATATAACTTAATGCATGAAACAGAAAGAGAAACAACATCCACAACACATGAAACAAAGATTTTAATGTGGAAACCCTATAAGGGGAAAAACCACGATGGGAAACCTTACCCACAATCAGATGATACTACTACAAATATTAAGTGAATACAATAATGGGGTTTGCACATGAATAAAGGCTAACCGCCTAGAGCTCACTACTCAATCACAAAATAGGAGTCACACTGACTACAATTGGATGGTTAAATCCAATAACAATGTACAGCTTCAGTATAGCATTTGCAATGCTGGATTTAGTAATGGTTTAAGCTCTGACCATGAGTGCCAAATACCTTCATAACCTTTCCTTCAACCTTCAGATAATATCTTCATGATTCACACAAGGATCTACTTATTTTTTCTCTTTAATGATCTTCAATATTCACACACACTTATAATATGATCTTCAATAAGATCTTACAATTATTTATACAAAACCTAAGACCTCACCATAAGGTCGGCTCACTAAAGATATTATATTTAAATTAATTACAAATAAATTTTTATGTGATACAATATGTCAGCTCAATACATTTACACATTATCTAATCAATAAACCATTTCCAAAATGTGTCGTACTGATCTGGAACATGATATCTTGTACCGGTCCATAACCTAGACTTATCTGTCAGTAAAGGCAAATATGTGAACTCGATTAAACCGATAAGAAAAAATCCAAATCCAAACATCCAATCCATGTCTTTGACATAACCAAATGATCTCCAGATGATAAAAAGTCATCATCATTGCCGATAAACCATATATCTTGTCGATGAAGCATATATCAATGGCTGTGCATAAGACAATATCCATAATGTGACCACAATGTGTCAGTTTAACAATAAACCAATATAACCAAAGTGCCAAATTAACAATGTAGACCTCTAGAAAGATAAGTGTTGACATCAATGACAAAACCAATGCAACACATGATGAAGTCATCCATAATACCAACAAAGATTGTTGGCATTATTGACATTAAGTTGTCATTGATGTCAATCAAGCTAGCAAGGTCACCGGTAAGTAAGAATCAGTGACCGGTATGATGGAAATACACATGAGAGTGAGTAGATAGAAGGAATGCTACTGGTACATATGACTTGTGTCATCCACTAGTAAAGAAGGCTTATCGAGAAGGCACAAACCAGGAGGAAGGTTGTTTTTTGCTATCAAGGTACAACAACCGATGGACAAAATTGTGAGGATGTTTGATGGTCATACCGATAAGGTGAACTAAATCAGTAGTATACCTTGGTTGACAAAGAGTGTCAAACTGACATAGGAATCCAAGTAGAGGTGGATGTCAAAAAGCATGATAGTTGGATGCCTGGTGGAGGGATTGTATAGGTCAGTGGAGTGTGCATCGATGTAACAAATCTGCAAGGAGGTTGACTTTAATGAGGAACCTGCAAGTCATAGAGGATGCCAAAGGATTGTGGCTCGAGGAAGGCAAGTTGGAAAACCAACTGAATTGATCCAAAAGAATATTTGATCTTTGTACCCATTTTGTGAAGGAAACCACAGTGGGAAATGTTACCCATAATCAGATGATACTACTGCAGATAGTATGTGTATACAAATGCAGTCTACACATGCAGAAAGGCCAACCGCATAGAGCACACTTCTCAAATGCAAGTCTTAATGACTACAATAGGATGGTTGAATCCTAGAATAATGTATTGCATCAAAGTGAATCTACAGTGTTGGATTCAGTACCAGTTTAAGCTCTGGTAAACACCTTCAAACCTTCCTTGAACCTTCAAATGATGTCTACTTGATTCTTTTTATGATCTACTCATATGATCTTCAATATTTGCACATACCAAGTTACAATACCATACCACAATTCCACCCTTCATCTCACAAATGAGATCTTACATTTATACAAAACCTAAGACCAAATGTGTAGGTCAGCTCACTAAGAATATTACAATTAAATAAATTACAAATAATTCTTGATGCGATACAAAATGTCATTTTAATACATTTAAAACAATATCCAATCAATAAATCATCTCCATAACGTATCATGTTGATCTAGAATAGATAACGCACACCAATCCATAACCTAGACCAATCTGCTAGTAACAACAAATATGTCAACCCGATTAGACCAATAACCAAAACACAAAACCCAAGTATCCAAATCATGTCTTTGATATAATAAAGTGATCTCCAGATGATAACAAGTCATCATCAGTACCGGTGAGCTATGTAACCTGTCAGTGAGCATATACCGGTGACTGTGCATAAGTCACTGACCTTGCCAGTGAACACAATGTGTCGGTTCAACAATAAACCAATATAACCATAGTGCCAAGTTAACAATGTAGATCTCTAGAAGGATAAGTGTTAACATCAATGACAAAAGTAATGCAACACATCCATAATACCAACAATTGCCCCCTTAGGCATTGATGGCAACACTAGATGGAAAAACATCTAAGTGCCAAAAGAGAATGCCAAAAACCAAAAACTAACAAACCAACAATCTCCATAGTAGATCAATACTAGAAATCAAAACCAAAATACAAAGAGTATATATCTTTCCCCCAATGAATAATCTTTTTCCATAGATATCTCTCCCCTTTTGACATCAAATGCCAAAGTAGTTAAGAAGAAATACCAGAACATACAACCAACTACTCCCCCTGAGAAGTAGCTCTCCTCCATCAAAGCTGGAAAAAGATTTATGTGTTAGTTTCTGTCAGTTTGATGCCAATCTTCAATCTTCTAAGTCTCTGTCGGTGAGGGTATTACCCCAAGATTCTCTCTAAGATATTCTAAGGTTTCCTTAGGCAAAGGATTTGTAAAGATATATGCAATTTGCCCTTTAGTATTCACATAAACCAAACTTACTTCTTTTGCTTCAACATTCTCTTTCAGACAATTATACTTGATAGAAACATTCTTAGTCTTAGAGTGAAATACTAGACTCTTTGATAGATCAATTGGTGCTAAATTATCACAATAAATGACTATCGATTCTTTGTATTTTACCTTTATGTCCTTCAAAATTTACTTAATCCATAATACCTGAGTATAATTAGTTGTTTCTGCAACAAATTTTGATTTTGTTGTTGATAATGATGTACAACTTTGCTTCTTGCTTATCCATGGAATCAATCTTCTACCAAGAAAGAATGCACCGCCAGTGGTACTCTTTCTATCATCTACATATCCTGCCCAATTTGCATCGGTGTATGTACATAAATCAAAATTTTCATCTTTAGGATACCATAAACCAAGATTTGTTGTCCCTTGTAGATACCAGAAAATCCTTTTTACTATTGATTAATGATTTTCTTTAGGATTACTCTGAAACCTTGAAACAATACATATTGCTTTCATTATATCAGGTCTAGTTTGTGTCAAATACAGTAAACCTCCAATCATAGATTTGTATCTTGTCAGATTAACAGGAGTTGAATCATCCTTCAATGTCAATTTTTTAGTTGTAGTCATAGGAGTACTTACCAGTTTAGAGTTTTCCATACCAAATTTCTTCAGTAGTTCCTTCCAGTATTTTGTTTGACATATGAATATACCTTTATCAGTTTGTGAAATCTGCAATCCTAAAAATAATTTTATCTCCCCAATCATAGACATTTCAAATTCTTCCTGCATCTTATTAGCAAAGTCCTTACACAATCCATCTTTTCCTCCAAAAATGATATCATCAACAAAAATTCAATAACCAAACTATCATCATTAGTCACTTTGTAATATAAGTTGTTGTCAGCATTACCTTTAGTGTAACCAAGCTTCAAAAGATATTTGTCCAATCTATCATACCAAGCTCTAGGAGCTTGCTTCAATCCATACAAAGCTTTCCTTAATCTGCAAACCATATCTTTATCATTTGTCAATGAAAATCCATTAGGATGTTCATTGTAAACTTCCTCTTCAAGATCACCATTCATAAATGCATATTTTACAGCCATCTGATATGCTTTATAGTTCTTATGAGCTCCAAATGCAAGAAATAATCTAACTGCCTCAATTCTAGCTATCCGTGCACAGGTTTCATTATAATCAATTCCCTCTTTCTGTGAATATCCTTTACAAACTAATTTTTTGTTGTTCTTGATTACCTTACCATCTTCATTAAGTTTATTTTTAAATACCCATTTAGTTCCAATTACATTTTTGTCTTTAGGTCGGAGAACTAATGTCCAAGTATTGTTCTTTTCAATTTGTTCTAATTCATCTTCCATTGCTTTTATCCAATGTTCATCTTGACATTCTTCAATAACAGATGCTGGTTCAACTTGAGAAAATAAGCATACCTCTTCATTTGTCAATCTTCCTCTTGTCATAACACCTTGATACTTATTTCCAATTATCTAATTTTCTGAGTGATTTAGTCTTACATACCTAGGTTTATTCACATGCTGTTATTCTTCAGTCACTTTGGAATTCTCTGATGATGTTGGTGTGACTGGATCTAGATTCTATACTAGTGCAATCTGTATTGGTTCATTTATGATCATCTCAACTACCGATTCAGAATCTACAAACCTTGAATTTTCTCTAAAGTGTTCATCTATCTTCACATTAGCATTTTCAATGATATTCTACAATCTTTTATTAAAACATATATATGCCTTGCTCTTAGATGAATAACCAATAAATATTCCTTCATCGCTTCTAGGATCAAATTTACCAACATACTCATCTCTCCTAATATAGCATTTGCTTCTAAATATTCTGAAGTACTTAAGTGTAGAAGTATTGCCAAACCATAATTCATAAGGGGTCTTACCAGTTTCACCTTTGATGTGAACTTTGTTGAAAGTGTAAACCACTGTATTTACTACTTCTCTCCAGTACACATGAGGTAGATTTGTTTCCAATATCATGCTTCTAGCTGCTTCCAGAATAGTTTTGTTCTTCCTTTCCACAATTTCATTCTACTGACATGTCCGAGGTGCTAATAGTTGTCTTTTGATTCCATTCACTTCACAGAATGTATTAAATTCCTTAGATGTAAATTCTCCTCCTTGATCAGATCTCAAACATTTTATTTTCTTACCGGTTTCATTCTATACCATTGCTTTGTATAACTTGAATTTTCCAAAAGCCTCTAATTTCTTTCTGAAAAAAGTAACCCAACACATTCTAGAATAATCATCAATAATTAGCATAAAATATCTATCTCCCTGTAGACTTCTTGTTCTTGCCGAACCACACAAGTCAGTTTGAATCAAATCAAGAGCACTATTGGATTTCTCATAAATGCTCTTAAAAGTTGTTCTAACTTGCTTTCCCATTCGACATTCCTTACATACCAGATTATGAGGTTTCACAATCTTAGGTAGATCCCTTACTGCCTTAGTTGAACTGATCTTTACAATGCAATCAAAATTTACATGACACGGTCTCTTATGCCATAACCAACTTTCATCAATATGTGCAATCAAACATGTCTTATCACTGTTATTCAAATGAAAGATATTACCTTTAGTCTGATTACCAATGCAACCTCCAATCCAGTTGTGTTCATGATTTTGCATTTTCCATTCTTGAATTGTAACTGAAATCCTTTTTCCACTAACTGACCAACACTCAAAAGAATATGCTTCAAACCTTCAACTTAATAAACATTGTTAGTATTGTGCTTACCATCCAAAGATATAGTACCTTTTCCTTTGATTCAATAAGCTTTATCATCGCCAAGTCTTACTAGACCTCCATTATATTTGTGAAAAGATAAGAATTTACTTTTATCACCAATCATATGATGTGAACATCCACTATCAATGATCCATTCATCTTTTTCCTCAATTTTGGCTGCTAGGGCCTACTCTACTAGTGGAACATTAGGTGTCAGTTGATCTTCTTTTGTTGCAACAAATTCCTATCCATTGTCTATCACTTCATCAGAATCATCTATAACTCCCTCATCAACATAGTAACACAATTTATCTTTGTTCTTCGTAAATCTGTATCTTTGATATTAAGGGTTAGGCTTATATGTTCTTTTAGCTTCCTCTCTCAATCTTGCATGTCTATCAGGACATCTAGACGCTATGTGACCAACTTTATTGCAATTAAAACATTTAAATGGTGCTTTACCTTCGTACCTACTTCCAAATGGACCGTTAGGCATCTTCCCTGCAAATAGTGCTTCAAGTTCTTCCAGTTCTTCATTTTCCCTCCTAATATCTTCAAGTTCTTTTGCATAAAGTTATTTCCAATCAAATTTGTTAGATGATGATGATGATGTTACAAATGATGATGCTCTAAAGGCTAAATCAGTCTTAATTGTAGCAACAAGACCAAATTCCTCAAGCTCAAATGCTGAAAGTTTTCCAACCAATGTATCTCTAGATATTGATGTATTAGGCATTGTTCTCAACTCATTAATAGCAGCTACTTTCATTTTGTAAGTTGGTGGCAAAGCTCTTAAAACTTTAGAAACAATTTCATCTTCACTTAAGGATCCTCCACAATATTGTATTCCTAAAATAATTTCATTAACTCTTTCCATAAAAGCAGAAATTCTTTCATCTTCTTCCATTATAAAATTTTCATACTCGACCTGGTAACATTCCAGTTTTGCAATTTTGACAATGGTATCTCCTTCATTCAATGTTTCTAATTCATCCCAAATAGCTTTATCAATATATCGGTCTGATAATCCCATAATTTTCTAATCTGATAATGCACTCAGAAGTGCTTCTCTTGCTTTGCAATCATTCTCCAAGTCCTTACCCAATGTCAATGGATTAGGTTGATTCAGAGGACAACCAACATAGCCATTCTTTGTAAGCTACCATATATATCTTCCAATGCAATACATATGTGTCTACATTTTGATATTCCATATACCATAGTTAGTTCCATCAAGTTTAGGACTATCCTTCCTAAAAATATTCATTGCCATAGGAACTCCTCAAGCTGTTAGAATTCTGCAAAAAGAGGACTTGGCTTTGATACCAATTGTTAGGAACCAGAAGGACAACTCAGAGGGGGGGTGAAACTTAATGCATGAAAAAATTAATATCACTATCAGTGAAACTTAATGCATGAAACAAAAGGAGAAACAACATCCACAACACATAACATAGATATTTTTGACGTGAAAACCCTGTAAGGGGAGAAAGAATGATGGGAAACCTTACCCACAATTAGATGATACTACTATAGATAGTATGTGTATACAAATGGGGTCTACACATGCAGAAAGGCTAACCACCTAGAGCACACTGCTTAAATGGGAGGCGCAATGACTACAATAGGATGGTAAAATCCTAGAATAATGTACTGCTTTAAAGTGCATCTGTAACGCTGGATTCAGTACTGGTTTAAGATCTGATAAACACCTTCAAACCTTCCTTGAGCCTTCAAATTATGTTTTCTTGATTCACTCTATGATCTTCTCATATGATCTTCAATATTCACACATTCCAAGTTACAATACCATACCACAATTCCACCCTTCATCTCACAAATGAGATCTTACATTTATACAAAACCTAAGACCAAATGTGTAGGTCGGCTCACTAAGAATATTATAATTAAATCAATTACAAATAAGTCTTGATGCGATAAAACATGTTGGCTTAATACTTTTACAATAATATCCAATCAATAAATCATCTCCATAATGTGTTGTGCTGATCTGGAATAGATAACGCATACCGGTCGATAACCTAGACCAACCTGTTGGTAATAGCAAATATGTCAACCCGATTAGACCAATAACCAAAACACCAAAACCAAGTATCTAAATCATGTATTTGACATAATAAAGTGATCTCCAGATGATAACAAGTCATCATTAGTACCGCTGAACCATGTAACCTATTGGTGAGCATATACCAGTGACTATGCATAAGTCACTGACCTTGTCAGTGAACACAATGTGTCGGTTCAATAGTAAATCAATATAACCATAGTTCCAAGTCAATAATGTAGATCTCTAGAAGGATAAGTGTTTACATCAATGACAAAACCAATTCAACACATCCATAATACCAATAGTGATTTCATATCCGGTTGTGTTAGATCGAGTAAAGAAGAGAAGACTCTCAATCGACATTAACCTATTTGATTAGGAGTTGCAGAACTCTGTTGCAAAAAGAAGCTATAATTGTATCAAAATTGTATTTCAAGATACATCACCAAGTTGGATCTTGGTCAGGGGTTGGTTCTCCTTAGGTTGGTGCCATAAACTAGAAAGGGTTGGTACTCTAAATCTTTGTAATTCAATGTTTCACTTGTGGGTCTAGATTGGAGCAGTAGTCTCTAGTAGAATTTATCACTGAGGTTTTTCTCCTATTGGGTTTTCCTCATACATTTGGTGTTGTGGGTTGCATCTGTGTGTTTGTATTCATTGGTCTCCTAAATTTCTTTACTGGTTTGATTGTTTAGTGCTCAAGTTAACAACTAGTATTCTGAGGTTGCTATAAAAAGGAAAAGAATTTAGGAACCACGGATTCACCCCCCTCTTAGTGGTACATTGTGTTCAACAATATGCTTAGTCATTGAAGGCAACACTGGATTCTTAGAAACATTTATAGTACTTGAATTTTTACAATATATAGGAGTAGGCTCATAAAAAATAACTCTGATATTGTTCAAGATCTGCTTTATCTAAACCACCTAAGTACAATTTCTAGTAGCAACAATGTATTCATCTTCTACAGTAGATAAAGATATAGAATTATGCTTCTTACTCATGCATGAAATCATCTTCTTTCCCAAGAAAAATGAACCACCACTAGTACTCTTTTTATCATCAATATCACCTTCCCTACCAGCCTCTGTAAAATCATTCAAAGTAAAGTCATCATCTCTAGGATACCACAAACCAAAATCAATAGTCCCTTTCAAATATTTAAAAAATTTCTTCACAACATCAAAATGAGATTCCATAGGATCAACTTGAAATATAGAAAAAAGATAAATAACCTTCATAATATCTGGTCTAGTCTGAGTTAAATACAACAATCCACCAATCATAGGTTTGTATCTAGTTTGATTTTCATTAAGAGAATCATCATCATTTGCCAACTTTCATCTGGTCACCATAGCTGTTCCAACTAGCTTTGCATCATCCAAACCAAACTTCAACAATTCCTTCACATACTTAGATTGTGATATGAAAATACCTTTATCCAACTGATTTATTTGCAATCCTAGAAATAATTTTATTTCACCAATCATAGACTTCTCAAACTCATTCTACATATCATCAGAAAACTTCTTACACAAGCCATCATTTCCACTAAGAATAATTATTGAATAATCATTAATCAACAACATGAAATACTTATAACCCTACAAAATTCTCACTCTAGAAGGACCAAACAAATAAATATGCATAAGATCCAATATCCCATTAGAAGTATACTGTTTAATTTTGAAATAAACTCGTGTTTGCTTCTGTAACTGACATTCCTTACATATTAGATTAGAAGGCTTTATCAACTTAGATAGATCTCTCACTACTTGAGTAGAACTTATCTTAACCATGTAGCCAAAATTCACATGACACATCCTTCAATGTCATAACTAACTTTAATCAACCTGAGTAATCAAACAACTTTTACCACTAGCATTCAAGTGAAAGATATTACCTTTAGTTTTTGTACTTAATGCAATCTTTATTCTGGAGCTACATAAGATCTTACATCTTCCATTCTTTAATTGAACATCATATGCTTTATCAACCATCTATCCAACAATCAAAATATTATGGTTTACACCTTCAACATATAGGACATCATCACTGTTATACTTACCATGAAGAGAACCATGGATTATACTAGCTTTGTCATCTCCAAACCTTACTATACCACCATCATACTTTTCCATGCTCACAAACTTACTCTTATCACCTATCATATGATGAGAGAAACCACTATCAACAACCCATTCATCTTTCTCTTCAACTTTAGGAGCCAAATCTTTCTCCTCAATAATGCATCTGGTAGAATCAATAGTCATCGGATCATCTTCCTTGATAGCAATCAACACCCATTCATCTCCTAAATTTCCCTTCTCAGACTCATCATCTGTCACACCTTCATCAACAACAAAATAACTTTTCTTCTAATATTTAGGCTTATATGTCTTTAGTGTCTTCTTATAATCTCTTTCTAGACACCTTGAGGAAAAATGTCCTATCTTATTGCATGAAAAACATTTAAGACGCAACATCCCTTCATACTTACCAGTACCTTTAGGGATTCTTTTGGCCATTAGGGATTCAAGCTCTTCAAGCTCTCTCATCTCCTTCTCATATTTGGATACCCTTGTAGAACTTTCTACTAGATCATATTTCTTCTTCCTAGATATAGTAGCTTTGAATGCAGATTCAGACTTAGGAAGAGATTCAACAAATTTGCTCAACTCAAAGGTAGCAAGGTTTCCAATCAACATGTCTCTAGTCACATCTATCACAATCTGGATTTCCTTAATAGCTTCTTTAATCTCACTCGGAGTTGTAGGACCATTCAGAGGAGAATTATACACATTCATAGTAATCTTCCAATAATTTTCATCGATGCATGTCAAGTGACATTCCATCCAATTCTTCCAAAGAGTGTAATTTGTTTCATCAAATCTTGGACTATCCTTCTTATAAGAAAATGTTACCATCCCAGATCACCTCAAGTGGTCAAGCTTCTTCCAGAGGATCTAGCTCTGATACTAACTATTGGCAACAATGCAGCAAACTGAGAAGGGCGTGGGTGAATTAGTTTTCTCACAAACTCTACACAACTCAAACTTAAATTCAAATCTAATAATTAACAATGAAAGCGTAAATCAACACCATATCAATAACACACATAACACCAATATTTTTGATGTGCGAAACCCGATTAAGAGAAAAATCATGATGGGAACCTACCCACAATGGGATAATATTATGTTAGGAGTAAATGAAATATTACAATGGGGAATGCACATGCATTAAGGCACATTTCCTAGAGCTCACTACTCAAATCATAAATTAGGAAGGGCTACAACCCGAGGGAAGGCTCACTGCCTTACAAAAATATTTCGATTACATCTTCTCATGCCTGGTTAAAGTTTCTATTAAGAACGTAACAAAAACTCTTCTCTTTTACACTTCTTCACACATCTTTGCACTTCTCCTTTGCTACTAAAAGATCAAATAAATGTCCGCACATGCAGATACATCTCTCACATGAATATTACATATATTTATACAAATCATCAACCTATATTTTGATGTCAGCTCAACCCTCAACACAAATTACAAAAGAATAACTTCACACACTACAAAAATACATGCGAACTAAAACAATATCGGCTAAGACATAGTTTGGACCTAAACCAACACCGCATGTAAGAAACACCTCCAAGAACTATGCCTCAAACATTTTCAATACACTATAATCATCATGAATGTCGTAAAGCATGAAGAACACCACCAGATCAAGAAAATGAGCAATAATGCACAAAATGAACAGTGTGGACCCTTTGGGAGATACAATATCTTAGGTCATCAATACTCGGAACAACATGAATATAACATGATAAAGAAATATTCACAAGAAATATGAATTACCACAACAATAACAACAACATCACCACTTACTAGAATCTTCATCATCATTATATCAAACCTCAAGAACACACACTGAACTAATTTCCAAACTGAAAGATTCACTTATGGACTTCCAAATCACAAACCATCTAAATTGAGGAAACATATGAATGTCCCAAACACTCTACCAAATCCACAAACCAAGATATTGCAATTTCAAAGCAATGTGGAGAAAAATCTATAATACCAAATAACACGAACAACTAAAAACCAACCTCAATATCGGGTCTCATAGCTTGATCAAATCACCATGAGGACCTCTAAAACTTATGTTGAATCAACTAGAGATACTTATCTCAAAACCCATTAATCTACAACAACTCATCTGCAATACACCAGCTAAACCAACTCATCTAATTTGACTGCAACACTGAAATACATAGAGGAATATATTGACATCAATGACAACACATCATTCCAACAAACTTCATAGAAATATTCAATAGATCATTCATGGAATGATATTTTATGATATGTTTTGGTTCCCTCTTTCTCCTAGATTGGACCAATCTAAGTAATTTAGGTCTAGGTGTCTTATTTGATTTAATATTGGTTATTATATTTTGGCCAACCCTTGATTAGAATTTTAATGTTATATCTCATATATAAGATGAATAGATGGATGAATTGAGTATGCATGAAAATTACATTGTGTGAGAAGTGTATGCGAATGATTTGCAAATAGATTTGAGTTTGTGGTGATGCGAAAGTTAGTTTGAGAAGATATTTGAAGCTAATATATTCTACAAGATAGTGTGTTGCAACAATGGAGATTATTAAAGATGTTTTCCATATTATTGGTATCTTTATTATTGTTCAAGGATAATTTAATGATCAAGAGAATGATTCTCAATTTCAGTTCAGCTATTTTATTCATTGTTGATTGACACTAATTCCTTTGGTAACAATTTGTATCTTGTCCTGATGAAGTGTTATGGAACTATGTAAATCCTTCTTGTATCTTGCCTAAGGTAGTACGCCTTAGTCCTACAAGTGCTTTAGGTGTTGGTGTTCCTTGGTTACAAGACTTAAATTTTGTAAATGGGTATATGCATGATCATGAGGGGCCAAAAGTGGCGATATTCTAACTAAAGTCATGATTGATAGGCTGATTGAAAAATATCTATAATTTTCAAATGGTATCACATTTTTTTAATCCAAAACATGCATCACATTGTATGCTTCATATACTATAGAATTAAAAAATAATGAAAGTCATAAAGTTTTGACCAAGTTATGGTGGCTAGACATATGAGTTTTTATATTTTAAAAATGTTGTAGTAAAAAAATTATAATAATTATTTATTTATAAAAAATAAAAAACAATATGTGTCACATCCAAGAATGAGTCTTCTACTTATATCTAAAATTTTATTAAAAAATATTATGATTTTATTGTGGTTAGGGTGGTCAAAAAGACACCCACTTCTTATCTTTTTTCTGAAATTTTAGTACTATTGCATTGAAATTTCATTTTTTGTCAAATACATTTAAAGAAAAAATAACTAGTAGCTTAGAAACTACATTCAATTTGCTACATATTCTATTCTTACATTTTTTTTGAAATAATGTTGGTAACTTAATCAAGTTTCCTAACTCTATTTTTCTGATTTTCATTGCCACTTAAGGGCCTGCTTGCCCACTTTGATCCTCAACATACTCAAATATTGTTATTCATATTGAGAGTTAGATTATCACCATGGGTTTTCCCTATTTATGTTTTCCACGCAAATATGGTGTTTGTGTTTATATGTTTATGCTTGATATGTTGATGATTAAAGTGTTGTTAAATAAATTGTTTAATAATTCACTTTGAAGTTTTGGATTGATTCACACGCCTCCTCTAAGTCATGTTGGGTGTTCAATAGTTGGTATCGGAGTAAGGTTCCTCTTTGGAAAGCTTAACTGCTTGAGGTAGATCTATAAATGACACAAGAACTTCATGCTAAGTCTCCAATGTTTGATGGAACAAACTTTAATTATTGGAAGGAAAGAATGAAATCTTATTTGGAAGCATTCCATAATGGAATTTGGAAGATTATATAGACTAGTTATCAATGACCTTAGAATGGATCATCTTTGGATGAGATTAAGGCCAAAGAGGCAAATGCAAAAGATAGAATTATTCTTATTAATTTTATTAGTGATGCATTATTTAAAAAGGTTAAAGGAATGAAAGAAGCTAAGGGATTTCAGAACAAGTTGTGTTATTCATATAAAGGTGATTTGAATCCTCAAAAAGAAAGAATTTTGAACCTAAATAAAAAAAAAATGAAGGTTTCAGAATGGCTGATGATCAAAGCATTGAAAGTACATACATAGAGTGAATGATATAGTGGAAGCTATTCGATCTGTTGGTGGAGTGCTTGAAAAAGTGATGTTATTAGGAAGATCTTGTTTACATTGATGAAACCCTACAAATTGAAGAAGT
Organism: Cryptomeria japonica; assembly: GCF_030272615.1. Taxonomy (NCBI): domain Eukaryota; kingdom Viridiplantae; phylum Streptophyta; class Pinopsida; order Cupressales; family Cupressaceae; genus Cryptomeria; species Cryptomeria japonica. The sequence goes on along the minus strand of NC_081405.1, from coordinate 214,787,759 downwards.
GTGCTATTGAAGATTGTCATGATTTTAACAACTACATAATTGATAATTTTATTGGTACATTTTTTGCCTATGGGATTGGAGTCATGAAATACATAAAGTCCAATTGAAGAGGATTTGCATTCAACATTTCAAGGATATCAAGAGATGAACTAAAATCAAGTGAGAACCTAGATGAGATTGGAGAAAACTTTGAAAGAAGTTTGAAGTGAGGAACTAGATAGTATAAAGGTAAGTTTCACTTGAAATTCTCTAATTGTGGAAGAATTGGCCATTATGCTTCTAAATGTATATACAAAGAAGATTATAGAAATCTTGAGGATGATGAACAAAAAAGTAAATATAGAAGAAAATATTTTAAGAAAAGAATAGATGATAGAGATGAAGGGAAAATGATTTTATGCTATATGGAAACACATTTATCTAGATGAAGACTCCAATGAATACTCCTTATTTCTATCTATAGAAGAGAAGTATTAGGAAAGAGACAAAAGAATGAAGGAAAAGACTACACGAAATGATCAAGTTGAATCTAGATCATGGATCATTGATTCTAGATGCTCAAATCACATGACCGTTGACAAAGACAAATTTATCACTCTAAAGAAGAATGATTGTGGATCTTTAAAATTTGTAGGAGAAGAAGCTACACTAATCTATGGAATAAGAAGTATCTCGATTGATGGTGCACATTAAAATTGACATTGTGTAGTGCCCCTCCTTGAGTCATCTTTCTCTTTTGTACAATAATAAATCATATTGATATAGCTTAGTCTACTTAATGATGATTTGATGGTTTCATATTATGTACTAATCCTATTTCATGATTGGATTGGATATGATGATGATTATGATAGTGCTTGGTTGTTGTGACTTTTCTACTGTGGTTGTGATACGGAGAATGTCATACCACTCATTCATGAGCACGATATGACATTGGACTTCCCCCTCAATTTTCTTCCTATTTCATGATATATTTTATTGCATATGTTGTTGTACATGTCTTGGTGGTGACAAGTTTGGAGGTACCAGACATCAACTCCACCTAGATTCATAGGTCTTAGTGTGTCTTTATCCCAATGGAAAGTTGATCGGAGGTGACATGAAATCCCATTCTACACTCTAGGTTTAGTTGGTACACTGTCAATTGGTGTTTTGGTTGAGAGTATCTATGTGCAGCATTGTGTGGCATTTTATGTTACCCTATGTTGGGTTGCCTTGAGGAGTTGTGATTATTAATTAAATTATAAATTAATTAATTAGTTTATAAAGTTTATTAATATTAACTTAAATTAATAGATGGTATTAATATTTAAATATAATTGCATATTTAATTATTGAAGGTTATTATTTATTAATGTTATTTTGTGGATCATAATATTTGGCATTTATAATTATGCATGAAAGATTATTTATCTATTATTATATTTTATACGTATGTGGGAGATTTAATGGCTTTGACTCTAAATTATTATAGGCTGAAGCATTTATATGTATCTGTATATTTGATTATTTAATTATTTGTTTATCCATTTATTTATTGTTGGGTTATTTATTATTTATTTACTTTATTATTTATTTATTGGTTATTTATTTGTCATTATTTATTTACTTACCCCTTTTTTATGATTGGCCCTTTTGAGAATTGTGTTTGTGGGATAATATTATTTATTTATTTATTATATTATTTTTGTGGTTTAACATTTATTGGGCTTTTGATTTATTTATTAGTTAATGGGTTTATTTATTATTTATTATTATTTATTTTCCCTACCCATTTATTTATTTATTATTAATATTACCTACCCTCTCTCATTGTTAGTTGTGAGTTTGGAGATTGAAATAATATTATTTTATATTATTGTTGTTTTCATTTTTGAGATGGTTGATAAGAAATATATTGTTTTAGTTTAATTTTTTCTATATTATTTAGTTATTTACCCTACCTACCCCATTTTATTATTGGTTGAGATACTTTGTAAGTTAAATAATATTATTTAATATTTTTATACCCCAATATTTGGCATGGTTGGTATGAAATATTATATTTTGAATTATTTTGATTGGTTAGAGAGTTGTATGGTTTTTGATTAATTTCTATTTATTGTGAGATTTGAGTTTGTTGTGTGGGTGGCTTGGTTGTAGAAATTTCTAAGAATTATTGATTTGGCTTTTGGAGCTTGGCTTGTATTTGCTTGAGGTTGTGATTTTGTTGGTGGATTGAATATTTGGCTTGCCGCTTCTACAAAAAATTTGCATTCTATAACTTCTAAATTCTAGGTTGGGGATTTTAAATCTTTCTTATGCAATTTGATTTGAAAAGATTGAATTCTTCATGTTTTTGAAAAATATATGGTTAATGTATTCACTGGGATATTATTCTTGATTTTGGTTATTTGGAATTTTGGTATTTGGATTCCTGTTCCTATGAATTGTTGTGAATGAGTTGTTATCAGCAGCCAAGAAGGAAGATTAAGAGGGGGGGGAGGGTGAATCAGTCTTCACCGGAATACCAAACTTAAACACAAAACATAGATATGATAAACTGTAGTAATAGGATAGATAAAAAAAATTGAAAGCATAACACCAGGATTTTGATGCCATGGTGGAAACCTACCCACAGTAAGATGATACTCTATAGTAGTATGTGAAAATATTACAATGGGAAATGCACATGTATTCAAGCACACTGTGTATACCTCACTACTCATATGATAATGGTTTGGAAGGCTACAAGCCTCAGGGAAGTCTCATTGACTTACAATTATATTCAGAATACAATCCAAAAGAAATGAACTGAAAGAATAGCATCTCTAAATGCCTGATTATAGTTTTCATTAACCACATATTTCTACTCTACAACACCAATCTCTCCTCAAAATCAACACCAAAGGATAAATCACCTATTTTCATATAAAGCTCTTTTTGTTGATGTATACTTAACATCGATACCTAAATTACAAGAATATATTACCTATATATACAAATCATCAACCTTGATAACAAGGTCGGCTAAACCCTCAACCCTCAATTACAAAATTACATCACACGATACAAAGACAAACCACCGATTCAATATAATGGTTCACATAACATAACATGGTCCTAAAACAAATTCCAAAATTCTTAACACCACCAAAAATCATGCCAAGATCAACTGCAACATGCTACACCATCAAGAAAATTTCATAACATTAAAATCATCACTGTCTCATAGAAACCATGAAAATATCACACTATGATCAATGAAGATCACCATAAAAAATAGGACACAACTAGGAAACACTAGAAAACATGTTAGAATCATCAGGAACAACTGCACCAAACACCACTTATCAAATCTTCATCGATCAATATCTGAAAGCTCAAGAACACAACCAATCGGCAAATGTAACGAAGAAAGATAACTTGTGGAGTACCAAATCATGAACCATCTAAAATGAATATACATAAGACCATCCCAAGAAATATCCCAAAAACTTAGCAGAAGATCTGATCACACCATAATATACAAAGCTCTGCAAAACAGTGATCAACAAAACAAAACAACAAACCGGATCATAAGATCTTCCCAATCTACAATCATCAGATCAATAGGCTAGAATTTTTTGGTATCAATGACAACAACATATCCTAGCAGCAAAAATGACCAACAATATCCAACAATATCCCCCTTTGGAATTGATGGAAATATATGTAAGTGAAAAGCAACCAATGCTAAGAAAGAAGATATCTCCAACAAAATCCCCCTAAGATAAGGACATATAAAGTAGTTTTTCACATGATCTCTCTCCCCCTTTGACAGCAATGGAAAAAAAACAAAAACAAAAATCACTCCCTCAAAATATGAAACATGAATCTATCTCCCCAAAATGCAGACTACTCTAGCAGAGGAGCAACACCAACTCACCAATCCGGATAAAAGGACAAGACTTGTGAATTCCACTGGATTGATGCAACTCATTGCATCTAGTTCTCATCAGGAGGGGTGGAAATCCCTAATTTGTCTCTCAAATAGACAAATGCATCTACAAGAAAAGGCTTAGTGAAAATATTAACTATTTGTTCCTTTGTAGATACATACTCTAGCTTCACCTTGTCTTCACTGATTTGGTCTCTGAAGTAGTGATATTTGATTGACACATGTTTAGTGTTTGAATGTTGGACTAGATTCTTTGACATGTTGATAGAACTAGAATTATCACAATATATAACAGTAGGCTCATCATGGATAACTCTGATATATTTCAACATTTGCTTCATCCAAACTATCTAAGTGCAATTACTAGCAACAACAATGTACTCAACTTCAGTAGTAGATAAGGATGTTAAATCTTGTTTCTTGATAGCCCATGAAACCAATTTTTTACCCAAAAAGAAGGCTCCACTAGTAGTGCTCTTCCAATCATCTACATCACCATCCCAATCAACATCAATGTAAGCACACAACATGAAATCATCATTCCTTGGATACCATAGTCCATAATCTAGAGTTCCCTTCAAATATTTGAATATCCTCTTGACAATAGTGACATGACTCCCCTTTAAATCATCTTGATATATAGCAGCCATACATACAACATGCATAATGTCTGGCCTAGTCTGTGTGAGATATAGTAGTCCTCCAACCATAGATCTATACAAAATCTGATTAGCTTTCAGAGATTTATCTTAGATAAATTACAACCAGTCACCATAGGAGTCCCAATAGCTTTGGATTCAACTAACCAAAATTTCTTCAATAATTCTTTCACATACTTAGTTTGAGATATGATATACCTTTTCCAGTCTGTGAAATTTGCAAACCTAAGAAAAAATTCATCTCACCAATCATAGACATCTCAAATTCTTTCTGCATATCATTGACAAACTTCTTGCTCAAGTCATCATCACCTTGAAAGATAATATCATCAACAAAGACTTCAATAATCGGGATGTTATCATTTTCAATCTTGAAATACAGATTATTGTCAGCAATACCTTTACTAAATCCCAATTTTAACAAATATTTATCTAGTCTATCATACTAGGCTCTAGGGGCTTGTTTCAATCCAAAAGGAGCTTTCTAGAGTTTGCATACCATGTCTCCATCATCTGATAATGAAAATCCATTTGGTTGATCAATATAAAATTCTTCCTCAAGATCACCATTCAAGAAGGAAAATTTGACATCCATCTAATATACCTTGAAATATTTATAAGCAACATAAGCAAGCAAAAGTCAAATAGCTTCAGATCTAGCAATTGGATCAAAAGTGTCCTCATAATCAATTCCTTCTTTATGAGAATATCCTTTGCAAACTTGTCTAGCTTTATTTCTGACAACTTCATCGGCTTCATTCAATTTATTCCCAAATACCCATTTTGTACCATTAACATTTTTAGCTTTAGGTCTAGGCACAAGTTCCCAAGTATTATTCTTCTCAATCTGATCTAGTTCTTCTTCCATAGGTCTCATCCAACTTTCATCTTTGCAAGCTTTAACATCTTTAGGTTCAACTTTAGAAATCAAACATACTTATTCAATAGATAACCTTCTTCTAGTCATTACACCCTTGTTCTTATCATCGATAATTTGATTTTCAAAATGATTTAGTCTTACATCCTCAGAGTTTTCTGACTGTTTCAATTATCAGGTTCATACACTCCTTCACCAACATCAACAACATGCAGGTTAATAATTTCTATGAGATCATTCTTCTTAGTCTCTTCAGTCTGAATAGGCATTAAAAAAATATGTTGACCATCATCATAACCACATGCTCTAATATCTTTTCCAAGGTTCTCATCCACCTTCACATTTGCACTTTCCACTATCTTCCTCACTCTCTTGTTGTAGCACCAGTATGATTTTCTCTCTATAGAATATCCCAAGAAAATTCCTTCATCACTTCTAGCTTCAAACTTTCCTATATCCTCATCTCTCTTGATATAACATTTTCTACCAAATACTTTGAAATATCGCACAGTAGGAACATGACCAAACCATAGCTCATAAGGGGTCTTATCGGTATCACCTTTGATGTGAACATTATTGAATGTGTAAAGGACAGTGCTAATGGTTTCTTTGTAGTTTATCTTCAGAACATTTCCTTCAATGAGCATAGGCCTTGCAACATCCAAGACATTTATGCTCTTCCTCTCAACAACTTCATTCTGCTAAGGGGTTCTAGGAGCAGATAATTGTCTTCTAATCCCATGCTTCTCATAGAATGAATTAAACTCACCAGAATAAAATTCTTCACCACTATCAAATCTCAGACACTTCACCTTCAATCCAGAATCAGTATCAACCTTTTCTCTGAATATCTTGAACTTGTCCAATGCTTCTAATTTCTCCTTCAAAAATACAACCCACATCATCCTAGAATAATCATCAATTAGTAGCATAAAATATCTATCACCCTACACAATTCTAATATTTGTAGGCCACATAGGTCAGTATGCACAATATCTAGTAATCATTATGATGTATACTATTTTCTTCTGAAATTGTAGCTAGGAAATCGGAAATCATCAAAGCAAGTCAACATACTAATCTAGCTCAATCACAAAAGCAGATTGCAATGATCAATCCTAACACACTCAATAAAGACATGAAAAGTAAAACATTCAAAACTAAAACCTAAGCAAACCAGATGCAGATCTGAATGTCTCCTTCATGCGGCTCCATTGTCCTTCTTTCTTCTCCAAATAGCCTTTGTTTGTGGATCTCACCTTCAAGTGCATAAACCTAATGTGAAAGCAAGATTGACATTGGCACAAGAGTACTCAAAGCATGATTGATTCAACAAAGTAATTCAAAAAAAGTGATTATTAGATTAGGATTGAAGAAATTCATCCAATTTATAGACAAATTGGAGAAATGATCAAATTAGCATGATTCAATTCAAATGGAAATTGTAAATCAAAAATGTCAATTATGACAAATTTGTGACAAATTATGCACTTTCTATGCAAAATTGATAGATTGATAATTTATGACAAATTATGACAAATTTCTATGTCAAAAATTGATTGATTGTCAATTATGACAAATTATGACAAATTGAAATGTCATTCCCATGAAATTAGGAGAAAAATAGGAGAGAATTGAAATTAGGAATTAGAAAATTAGAAAATTAGAAAAAGAGGAATTAAGAAATTAGGAATTAAGAAATTGATGAAAATTAGGAAATTATGAATTTAGTGAATTAATTAATAATTTTTCATTTATTAATTAATTCACAAAGAGGGAATTTAGAAATTGATGAAAAATTAGGTAAATCAATTAATAATTTGTCATTTATTAATTAATTCACAAAAAGAGGAATAATTAGCCAATTAAATGAACGTTTAATTGTGATGAGAAGACTTAGGATAAAATAAATAATTTATTAATCCTAAAGGGAGAAATGACAAACAAGGTTAAATGATTAAATCACGAAACCCTAGAAGATGAATTAGCAATGCAAGGATGACAACTAGGTCTTGATGAAAGATAATTGACTCGATCATGATTCTGATTAACAAAGGACCAATGTGATAAATGTGCCAATTGATGAGGAATAATGACTAATTGATCCAAATTGACATGATTGAGAAGGACGACGATCGATGACAAATCGATCGCAAAATGACAAAATTGACAAGAGGACAAGGATTGATGACAAAATAGATTGCAAGACGACAAGATTGATGACAAATTGATCAAAAAAAAAGAATCAATGACAAATCGATCGCATGATGACAAGATTGATAAGAGGACAAAACCCTAATTAGGATTGATGATGTCCAAAATGATGACAAATGAGCATGCACATTGATGCGACAGGATAAGATCGATCAAAATCATGACTGGAGAGTGTTGTCGACAAGACCAAATTTGAGAGCAAGACGAATGAAGAATGTAGAAGAATGACTCGATGCTCACAAATGATAAAGACCAAATGAATGACATAGGAGAAATGTTAATGCGACGCAAAAACCTAAAATAAGGCAATGCACAAATGTTAAAGTATGATTCTGCAAGCGTTGACCATTTTTAGGTGTCTACATTTTGCCCCTCTTTGAGACAATGTGATTTTAAGCATTGTTTCAAAGAACAATAATGAAAATGCCCCAGACACTAACAATGAGATATGCATGCCCCCTCAAGGAATTGGCCGGAAACATGAAGAAAAGAGGCCAATTGATCGATAAAAATGATAGGATCGAACGGACTGACAATCAGAGATCGGATGCATGAAGGAAAAGCAATCAAAGATGCAAAGACCATGTTCAACATAAGATGGAGAGGGTGCACGTCCATCTATGCACTGACAAAGATCTATAAATGAGACCAAGAGAGTGAAAATAGCTCATTTGCACTAACCAAAAAGAAGAATTTGTTGCTCTGGAAAAGGACACTTGCAGAGAGATGGTGAACATTCCAAGGGAAAATCACCTTGGAGAGCATGTATGAATGTATAGACAACCAGATGACGTGGGAGCAGCGGTATGTATCTCAAAAACCCATGTTTTCAATTTTATAAATTTGACTTGCTTGCGGGACATTGTGGGGCCCATAGGGGATGCAGAAAGGGACTTTTGCACTTGTGTAGGGCGAATCTTGTGCTTGTGTGATGTCTTTTGCACTTGCGTAGGGAGACACAGGCACAGGACATGTGACACAGGCGCATGACTCACAACACAGGCGCAATTGTGCAATGTAAACCCTAATTTTGGTCAAAACAACATGCAAATGAGCCGGAAAGGGGGGATAAGGGTAGGATAGGTCAGATTAGATGAAAAACACCCTGATTTGGACAAGAAAATGAGGAAATGCAACCTATAGGAGCAAACCCTAAAACTGACAAAATGTGCCCCAATTGTGATGCAGAGTCGACAGTATCCATTGATCACATGGGAGAACTGACCAGACTGCTTCATGTTATGACATAGACTCAGGAGCACAGATAGAGATACATTAGCAGGACTTGGGATATACTATGTCACATTCATGCCTAAGATTAGGGCAAACACAAGACTGCTTACCACATTGGCAAAGCGATGGCATTCAGAGACCTCCTCATTCCATTTGGCGACTGGAGAGGCGACTGTGACACTGGAGGATGTATGGCGTATCCTTCGCATTCTGATTCATGGAGAGATGGTAGAGTATGACCCAGTGATAGGGAGAGACACGTTGTGTAGATTATTTGAGTGCGACACAAAGGATCTGGATATCGTAGAGAGGGAGATTGGTTGGGAGACCATGGCATCAGAGTATGATCGATGATATGTGGTGATAGCAGTGGTGATAGCATGTCTACTAGCAGGAGATAGATGAGGACATGGATTCCCTATTGGATGGGGAAGAGTGCTAGAGTAGATGGTGACAGAGGGTACGGTGTATGCATGGGGACCATGTGTACTGGCTATGCTATATTTTCAGTTGCATCAGATAGCATATCAAGGAGTGCAGACTTTGAGCTGTGGAGTCACACTGCTACAGGTATGAGAATTTGAGAACATAGCCATATGTCGACCGATTATAGAGAGATAGGTAGTACCACACCGACCATATGTGTATTGCTATGGAGGAGCACTGAGACAGGGGCCATTTGGATACATATTGTATTGGCGACATGAGCTAGACAGACTGAGAGAGTTCACATGGAGGCCATATCATGATTGCCCAGGGTGGTCAGATGATAGTGATGAGCTACCGTATTGTAGATAGGAGAGGTACCTAATTGGGTGACTAGTGAATCGCCAGAGAGTGATTGAGATGTACCTACTAGAGAGAGTCAGACGACAGTTTGGAGAGAGGCAAGATGTACCTAGGAGGACTGCACACTTTGCCTGATCTCATAGAGAGACGAGTCAGTGGGGGAGTATGATTCAGCCACACATAGCATATGCTGACTTCACACAGCTATAGCAAAGATAGTGGGATTGGAGATCAGATGTAGTGGATGCCGAGATGACAAAGTTGTATGAGAGATGGTTTGCACGACGACGACTAGTGCCATTGACAGATCCGGATATTCCAATACCTAGAAGGCAGGAGGACTTCCCACTCACTGGAGAGGAGGAGGGAGATGATGAGGATGAGGAGGATGAGGGTGGGGATGAGGATGAGGGGGATGATGAGGATGGAGATGAGGATGGGGATGACAAGGATGAGCCAGATTCAGGTGAGCAGGAGGCATTGCAGGATATACCCATAGAGCCGGAGACAGCTAGCATAGAGGAGATGGAGATGTGCAGGGCTACCGTAGCGAGTCAACAGGATCACATTGTGACATTAGAGAGAGAGCATGAGCAGTTCAAAGTGGAGATAGCCAGACTTACAGTGGCTCGAGATACAGCAATAGCTCAGGCACAGCGAGAAGAACAGAGAGTCAATGAGTATATTGGGTCGATTTAGGATGCTAGTGCACGGGAGATGGCACAGATATTGGTAGAGACTGGAGAGGAGATATGCCATTGGAGGACACTATATAAGAGTGCAGTTCCACCAGAGTAGAGAGCAGTATCATATCAGGCACGATCGAGGATAGAGAGCAGAGGATGCTCTCGAAGGTCATTGAGCAGCATGGGGGTGAGTGGACCTATGAGACCACCACAGCCAGGACCAGGAGGGACATCATCCGTGAGACATGGAAGGGATGAGGAGGATAGAGGGAGCACCGACTGATAGAGGCACATGCTCCATATGATGGACAGTGGACATTATGTAGTTTGACATTTTGTAGTCAGCCTATGGGCCATACTTAGGATAGATAGTCCAATGTTGTACTCCGATATTTTTGTGACATATGATATGATATGCATCGATATGATGGGATGCAATGTGTTATGACTTTTTTTATTTTCCATGTATGAATGACTTATGCACTGTTTATTGTGGAACATGTATGGATGTATTTTTTTATGTGTTTTTGATGCATTGATAATATAAAATGGATAAAATGCTTGATGTGATGCTTGATATAATGCAAACGTACTAACCAATGAATGCAGGATGCAGCATATGTATGTGGAGAAATCGGAGCACTAAACCGAACTGACTATCCGAACTGACGGAAGAAATGTTAGTAAGAAGAAATGAAACAGAGGATAGTTAGAGACGAAGAAAAACTTGCTTTCAGTAATGCACTTTGTAGGTGAGAACCTTTATTTAATGTAGCAAAATAGATGCATAGCATCATCACATTGAAGGCCAAAGCTGAAATGCAACCCTTTTTGCAAAAGACAGACACATCACAGACAAACAACAATCACAACCAAAAAGAAAAAGACCATGATCCATCCCGGTCACTCTAAATCACTTAGTGACATCATCGAGCAACATAGGAACATGATCGAAGCCAAAGATAAATCAGTAAAAAGATAAGATGCACAAATTCCAACAAATCAAACAAACATCTTGATCTTCATTGTCAAAAGTTGAAAGTGCTAATAGGATGATCATGTTGTCTGGTTTCAGGACATGCGGTACCCCGTTTAAGATAGGACATAGTCTGGTTTCGAGTATACCACACCCTGTATAAGACCCATGATATTAGCTAAGGATGAATGATAGTGATGCTAATGTTCAATTGTTATGACAATTGTGATTAGTTTGAATGTCTGGTTTGAATGAAAAAGGTCATCTGTTGATGCATGATTTCATTAAAGCACAATGTATGATTGCGAGTCATTGGATGTATGCTTAGCGACCTATCTACGCACAAAGGGGATCATTTATTTTGTTTTTCTTTTCGAGTTTTTATAATTTTTTTATGTTCATTTTTTCAGGACTTTATTTGACTTTTTAGGGATTTGCTCAGGACATTTTTCAATTTTTTAGAGATTTGTTCAGGACATTATTTGATTTTTTTGGATTTTTTTCAGGACATTATGTGATTTTTTTGGATTTTTTTCAGGACATTTTTCAATTTTTTTTAGGATTTGTTCAGGACATTTTTCAATTTTTTTTGAATTATTTGCCCCCAGTGTCTAGCAAGGCAAGGAATATGACAGGTGAATAAATAGGCTTTCTGAAATGTTGGTGGATAGAAGGAAGATAAAGGCCTTTTATTATGGAGACAACGCAGATGCAATTTTCAAGGGCTAGGGCGTGATGTGACAATGTAAAGCAGTGACATGGCATGAGGGACATGTCAAGAGGTTTTTGAAACCATGTTTAAATTTTGCGTCCTTATGTCAGATCAAGATCAAGGGATAGAAAGAGTGTATGGATAGTGATAAGATATGGATAGGATAAGCAAGACCAAGAATGGATAAGGGACATGGACTGAAGGTCGGGATTGGCTAAGGGATAGTGGCAGAAAGTTGCAATAAGCTAGGGAATATGGATGAAAGGTTGTAATAAGCAAATGGATAAATGACCAAAAGCTATGATAGACTAAAAGCTGCAAACAAGATGCATGATGCTCATGATGATCCTCAGCCTTGTCAAGATCAAACGTGGAAAAAGGGGATATGGACATGAGGGACAATAGGATATGAAGGGTAATGACAGGGGTTCGATAGGATAATGAAGGGCAATAGGATATGAAGGAGGAAACCTGCCCCCAAGTGTGGTGTGCAAGAAGTTCATAGATTACACATGACACCTATTTGCCAGGCTTTCATCACGGTACTTGCCCAAGGTGCCTGTTTGCTAGGTTTTCACCAGTGGACAAATTATTTTTTGCATTACGTTTTTTTTCTTTTTTTTTCTTTTTTTTTTTTGGATCATATTTTGACTTTTTCAATAGAAGATGGACACATGATAGGGGATGGAAGAAGGACTCAAGTGTCTTTTTGTTTGGATAGTAGCCTTGAAAAAAATGGACCATGGCCTTTAAAAGTATGCTCAAAGACGTTGGTAGGATAAGGACATGGAAAATGAGATGAAACTAAGGCAAGGATTTATGCAAAGGATGGGATCAAAGGGATCGAAGGATGGAAAATATGCATTGGATAATGGATAGGGTATTGGAAGAACTGTTCTTGAGTGGATAGAAATGTTGGCAAGATCGACATTGGCACACACCTTGAGGGGTGATGGACTGATGGAGGAAAAATGGATCACAAATTATGAGATTTGGATGGAGGAATAGCTTGGGATTTTGGGACATAAGGGCCCAAAATGGATGAAGAAGGTGATGGAGGAACAAATTTGAGAGGGTTGGATGGAGGAATAGCAACTTTGGATGCCAAGTTGGATGTTTTTTTTAGGCTTTTGTGCTTCAAGGAGCCGCTTAGGGATCCACATGGTTTTTGATTTTTCATGCTTTTGTGGTTCCTTGGAGTGCATTGCTTGCACAAGGGATTTAGGAACCCATATATATTTTGACTTTTCTTTATTTTTCTCAATGGGCCTTTGTGGCCTTTTGGATATTTCTTTTTCTTTATAGATCATATTGTTCTTTGTTTTGACATGTCGATTAGATTGGACATGTTGATCCTTGAATACATGTGGATTTCTAGACTTATGACTTTTATACTTGGCATCCAAATTGCTTGGAGGGGGAAAGGAATGCATGGATGGATATGAATGAAATGGATTTATTTTGGATTGATGAAATTGACTCAAGGATGTGTGCCTTTGCTGACCTTGCATAGAGGATGAAGGGATATAAGGACCTAAGATGGATGGAAGGGATGATGGGGAAGGGATATGTTTGGATTTTGATGGAGGGATACCAACGTCTTGAGAGTGAGTTGTGTAGAAATGACCCTTAAGATCTTCTTTAACATGAAGGGATTCTTGCTTATGGAGATCTACTCCTTTGCCTTTATGAATATCTTGACTTGTAGGATACTCTTTTCTTTGGGAAGAAGACGCGAGTCCATTATGAGGTGGATATGATATGAGAGAAATAATGAGATCTTGAAGTGGATCGGATTGCACCAAAGTGGAAGAACCCATTATGCATATCGAGGGTTCATGAACATCTTGCACTGACATGTTAGAATCATGAGGAGGATTAGGATCATGAGGGTGATTAGGATCATGTAGTGGACATGGTTCAATGACAGGCTCTTCAAGAGATGGAATGGGAGAAATAATGGGATCATCAAAAGGAATGAGATCTTGGAGTGTATATGGAGCATTAAGACAAGGAGATGGAGGAACAAGTGGATCTTGTAGAGGATTTAAAGGAATAATTTGATCTTGACAAGGAGGAAGATCATTGGAACCCTCTTTAAAAGTGCTTTTCTCTTGACTTTTAATGGGATCATCATAAAGGATGGAAAGGATATCTTGATCTTTCTCAGGAAGTGGAATGTCAATGGGATTTGAAAGGACATTGTGTTCATGAAATGGAAGGGGATCGTTTGGGATTGGATGGACTAGGATATCTTGATCTTGCTTGGAAAATGGTGTGTCAATAGGACTTTGGATAGGATGGACAAGAATAGGGGAATCATTGTGAGTGTCTGGAAACATGGAGTCCTGGTCAACAATTGGATGGGATGATAAGATTTGAGGATCTTGATCTTGATCTGTTTTAAGACACGTTTCTTCATCCTCTAAACTATCCTCTTGACATGAGGTTGGACTTTGGATATGCATGGGGGATTCTGACAAGGAATCAATGTTTTGGCATGAAGGAAATGCACTTTGAACATTTGTGATGGATTCTGGCAAGGAATCAATGCTTGAACATGAGGAAGAGGGACTTTGAATGGGGTCCTCTAAAATAGGTAATGGCAATAAAGTGCATGGTGGCATTGGGTCTAGCATTTTTGAAACATGACAAGGATGTGCATCATGAATTGGATTATCTTGGCAATCAATTATGGATAGCCCTTGGATAATTTCATCCTTGGGTGTATTTTTTGATGAGGACAATATGGAAGGTTCTTGTGAAACTTCAAAAGGTGCAGGGATAGATGCCACTGGAGAGTCAATTTGTTTGCAGGGGGATGAGGCATTGCTAGACATAGTTGTATTATCTTGATCTTCCTCAAAGAACTCACTTGGTAGGTTCCTTAAGAGCCTTGCAATAAAGCCACCTTTCTTTCAAGGTTTTGACATAGTTGTATCTAGAATTTGAACTTGTTTGGAAAGAATTTGGTTTGATGTCATGTTTTGATTTCAAACTAGATGTTGATCAGATTGGTTTGACATGTTCAAAATTTGGCTTGGTGTGGGTTGCAACCTTTGTTTTTGAATGTTTGGTTGTGGTTGTTGACATTGATATGTTGATATTCCACCATTGGTTGAACTATTTGTGGACATTGTATAGTTGGTTGGACATATTGTTGAAGTTGGACCATTGGTTGTGTTGGTTGTATATGTTGGACCCTTGGTTGTGTCTGTTGGAAATGTTTGAACTGTTGAACAATTGGTTGTGATGGTTGAAAATTTGACTGATAGTAAACACCTTCTTGTTCTTGTTGTGGAGGCACATAATGTTGAAATTGATGTTGTCTCTTTTCTTGAAATTGTTTCATCATCTCTATTTGTGAGAGGAGAGCTGGTATGTCTGATCGTTCAAGAAGAGATCTTACATCAATTGGCTCAATCTTTGGATTTCGACCTGGAAATTTTTGAAACATTTTGGACATTTGTGATCTATTCTTCTTAATGTTTTTCACTCTTTGTTCCAATATTTCATTTTCTTGAGCTAGTTTCTCCTCTAGTTTTTGTATTTGGAGACTTGTTTCATCATAAAAAGTTTGATCAATATTGCCTTGTTGTTGGGTTGGATAGAATTGTGATTGCATTGTCAGTTGATATGTCAAACTTTGTTGTATCATTGGTGCTTGGAACCTTGTTTCAATAGACATGTCACTATGCAATGTTTTTGGGAATTTTAAAGGATGATGCATGATATGCAACTAAATCCAAACTAAATAGATGAAAATGTAATTTATGGCAAGAATGCAACCTATGTTTTTGGTTGTTTTTTCAAGATTTTGACAAACTTTTTGGAATGCAAATCCAAAAAGAGACCCTTAAGAAATTGAAATGATGTCTAGACCTCAAAGGACAAAAGGACCAAGTGACAAAATGACAAAATGACAATGTCTCCCCTATATGCTTGGATACTAAGCTAGGTTTGACCAAATGGCATGGATGACAAAAAGACAAAAGTTTGATAATGTCTAGACTTCCTAACAATGACTTAGGGTTTATCAAAGATTTGGATTACTCAAGTATGACAAAACCTAGTTTTGACACTATATGCAAAGGGACAATTACTATGCAAATGACCCTAATATGATATGATAATGACCTAAGCTTAATGAAGGGACCTAGGGTATGCAAATGCAAATGTATGACAATGTCAACCTAAGTTTGAATTATGAAATGGTATTACTCTAATGCAAGAGGACACATGCAAAATGGATGACCCTTATTGATATGCAAAGGAGTATGACCTAGGTGAAACTTAACCTTGGTAATTGACAATGAATTTGAAAAATGCAAACCTAGGATGAACCTAAATCTAAGTGAAATGAATGTTGAGACAAGACTTTGAAAAATGTTTGACAACCATGTTTGAAGGTGTTTTGAACTTTGTTAAAATGAAATGTTCTTGTGTTTAACCTTGTTTTGAATCAATTTGTCTTGTTTTTGAACTTAGACTCAAGACAATCATGCTCATTCCCACATTTCTTATGGTAGGCAAGGACATTAGGTACTTGAGAGGTAGACTTGTTATGGGATTCAAGGAGAATACATAGATGCTTGACCCCACAGGCTCCCCTCCACGGCACTCACTTCTCAAGGTAGCCAAGCATTAGTCCCCATGGAAATCTCCCCATGGTGAACTTAGTATCTCTTCCAAGTATCTGAACTTGTCCTTCTCAAGAAACTAGAAGGATTTTTGGCCTCTAAATACAAGGTGTTTAGTAAGGATTTTTGTTAAGCATTACTCCTTGATGTCACACAAGAGTGATTGAGACATTAAGCCCATCAAGATACCAAACAAATTTAGTCACACAAGCATGATTTAGACCATGAGGCCCTACTTAGATGTTGATATGAGAAAGAGTTCAAGGGTCATCACTTCCCAAGTAACTGCAATTCCCACGTAACCCTTCCTTCAAAACTTTTGCCCATCAGGTATTTGTTTATAGTGAGTTAGAATGCCAACATATTCTAGCCGTACTCACTTTGGGTCATTCCCTTCTCACAATTATCACTTGCTTGCAAAAGCAAATGGTTGGGAAGGCAGGCCCTCTAAAAGTGACACACAATCAAAAACATGAGCATGGTATTGAAGATCTGGATTTCTGATCACCCTAAGAAGGATGAGAGCATACTCTCCTACTCCAATGTCAAACTCAACAATCAAGGAAAACATACATTCATTCCATCTTATTTAGAAATCACTAGGTGCCTAAATATTAATTGCAAACACAAAGTTTAGTTGTAGTCCAAGGCAACCTGTAAAACCCAAGTTAGAAGTTTGATATGTTTAGTCTTTGACTATTGAACCTGCATAAAATGTGTTAGTAGTTTCATTCGTCATCTTTGTCATGCATATGCCAAGGTTCTGCACAGAGAATCAGTACCAACAAAACCAAAAAAAGCAGAAACTGAATGCAAAAGAAAACAATTTGCAAGTGAAAAACACTATCTTTTACCTCTGTTTCTGGCCCTACACAGGCACAGAATGTCTGACACAGGCGCAAAATGTCTGACACAGGTGCAGAATGTCCTTGACATAGGCGCAGAATGTCTAACACAGGCGCAGAATGCTTGACACAGGCGCAGAAGTTCCCCGAAAACCCTGCACTACCCTGTTTCTTGGGTTTTTGACCTGCAAATCAACTCAAAAGCACTCAAAAGCATGATTAGGGGGTTAGTTCACGTCGGGTTCACTAATTAATGTAGCTAGGAAATTGGAAATCATCAAAGCAAGTCAACATACTAATCTAGCTCAATCACAAAAGCAGATTGCAATGATCAATCCTAACACACTCAATAAAGACATGAAAAGTAAAACATTCAAAACTAAAAACTAAGCAAACCAGATGTAGATCTGAATGTCTCCTTCATGTGGCTCCATTGTCCTTCTTTCTTCTCCAAATAGCCTTTGTTTGTGGATCTCACCTTCAAGTGCATAAACCTAATGTGAAAGAAAGATTGACATTGGCACAAGAGTACACAAAGCGTGATTGATTCGACAAAGTAATTCAAAACAAGCGATTATTAGATTAGGATTGAAGAAATTCATCCAATTTATAGACAAATTGGAGAAATGATCAAATTAGCATGATTCAATTCAAATGGAAATTGTAAATCAAAAATGTCAATTATGACAAATTTATGACAAATTATGCACTTTCTATGCAAAATTGATTGATTGATAATTTATGACAAATTATGACAAATTTCTATGTCAAAAATTGATTGATTGTCAATTATGACAAATTATGACAAATTGAAATGTCATTCCCATGAAATTAGGAGAAAAATAGGAGAGAATTGAAATTAGGAATTAGAAAATTAGAAAATTAGAAAAAGAGGAATTAAGAAATTAGGAATTAAGAAATTGATGAAAATTAGGAAATTATGAATTTAGTGAATTAATTAATAATTTTTCATTTATTAATTAATCCACAAAGAGGGAATTTAGAAATTGATGAAAAATTAGGTAAATCAATTAATAATTTGTCATTTATTAATTAATTCACAAAAAGAGGAATAATTAGCCAATTAAATGAACATTTAATTGCAATGAGAAGACTTAGGATAAAATAAATAATTTATTAATCCTAAAGGGAGAAATGACAAACAAGGTTAAATCATTAAATCACAAAACCCTAGAAGATGAATTAGCAATGCAAGGATGACAATTAGGTCTTGATGAAAGATAATTGACTCGATCATGATTCTGATTAACAAAGGACCAATGTGATAAATGATTTGATTGATAAATGTGCCAATTGATGAGGAACAATGACTAATTGACATGATTGAGAAGGATGACGATTGATGACAAATCAATCGTAAAATGACAAAATTGACAAGAGGACAAGGATCGATGACAAAATAGATTGCAAGATGACAAGATTGATGATAAATTGATCAAAAAACAAGAATCAATGACAAATCGATCGCATGATGACAAGATTGATAAGAGGACAAAAACCTAATTAGGATTGACGATGTCCAAAATGATGACAAATGAGCATGCACATTGATGCGACAGGATAAGATCGATCAAAATCATGACTGGAGAGTGTTGTCGACAAGACCAAATTTGAGAGCGAGACGAATGAAGAATGTAGAAGAATGACTCGATGCTCGCAAATGATAAAGACCAAATGAATGACATAGGAGAAATGTTAATGCGATGCAAAAACCTAAAATAAGGTAATGCACAAATGTTAAAGTACGATTTCGCAAGCATTGACCATTTTTAGGTGTATACAGAAATAAATCCTTGTTTTCTTACCCAACCGACATTACTTACATACAAAATTAGTAGGCTTAACAATCTTAGGCAGATCTCTAACAACATGTATAGAACTTGTCGTAATCATTGAATCAAAATTTACACGACACGTTCTCCTATTCGACATCCAACTCTCATAAATTTGAGCAATCAAACAAATTTCCTCACCAACATTGAAATGAAAAATGTTACTTTCAGTCCTGGTTCCAGATGCAATCTCTATATCGGAGGCATTTAAGATTTTTCATTTTCCATCCTTGAATTGTAGATCATAACCTTTATCAACCATGTGTCAACCACTCAAAATATTATGCTTCAAATCTTCAACATACAAGACATCATTAGTTTTATTCTTAGCATCAATAGAAATAGAACCTCTCCCATGGATCAAATAGGCTTTGTCATCTCCAGATCTAACTATTCCACCATCATATCTTTCCATAGTCACAAATTTTATTTTGTCACTGATCATATGATGTGAACAACCACTGCCAATTACCCATTCATCTTTCTCTTCAACTTTAGTAGCTAAAATTATCTCTTTAATAGTACAGCTAGTGGAATCAATAGGTATAGGTCCATCTTCTTTAATGGAAAGCAATACAACTTCATCTCCTTTTGATTCTTCATCGGTAATACCTTCATCAACATCTTAGTAACAGTTCTTCTAATTTATATACTTTCAACTAGGCTTATAAGGCTTATCATACTTCTCATGCTTTTCATTTCTATCAATCCTATCATACTTAGCCATTCTCTCTAGGCATCTAGAAGCGAAATATTCTATCTTATTACTAGAGAAAAATTTCAAAGGCAACATTCCATCATACTTACAAGCACCTTTAGGCAATCTTCGGGTAATCAGTGCTTCAAGTTCATCCAACTCCCTTTCTTTCTCTTCCATCTCTCTTCTCTCTCTTTCATATCTAGATATTTTGCATTCATCAGGATCATATTTATGCTTATCAAATAGAGATGCAAATGCTCTAAATGTTTTTTCATACTTTCGATGTAATTTTTCAAACTTACTCAACACAAATATAGCAAGCTTTCCATCTAGCGTATCTCTTGTCACTGTAGTCACACTCCATATCTCATCAATAGCAACAACTTTATGTTTATAGGTAGGAGCCAAAGATCTTAGCACCTTAGCAACGATTTCATATACCTAGGACAAGATCATTTCACCTAGGACAAGGTCATTCACCTTAGCCATGAAAGAGTGTATGTTTTCATCATCTCCCATCTTCAATGTCTCATACTTTCCTTTCAAACTCTTCAACTTAGCAACCTTCACCTGTTTATCACCTTCATACAAAATCTCAAGCTTTACCCAGATCTCATGTGTAGTTTGCAGTCCCATTATATTTGTCATCTCAAAATTAGTCAGGGCACTAAGAAATGCTTCCTTCACTCTAATATTATGTTCAACTTCCTTGACCTCATTAGGAGTAGATGGTCCATTTGGAGGAACAGTGCAGGAATTCTTTGTAATCTTCCAATAATCTTCACCAAGACATTTCAAGTGCACTTCCATTCGGTCCTTTCATATAACATAGTTACTTCCATTAAATCCCAGATTCTCCTTCTAAAAGATAACACCTTGAGCTGCCATCTCGGATCTCCTCAAGTGATTAATCTTCTAACCGAGGATCTACCTCTGATACCAATTGTTAGCAGCAGCCAAGAAGGAAGACTGAGAGGGGGGGGTGAATCAGTCTTCACTAGAATACCAAACTTAAACAAAAAGCACAGATCTGATAAAATATGGTAATAAGATAGATAAGCAAAATAAAAGCGCAACAAACAACACTAGGATTTTGACATGGAAAAACTGGTTAAGGGTAAAAACATCATGGGAACCTACCCACAGTAAGATGATACTTTGTAGTAGTATGTGAAAATATTACAATGGGGGATGCACATGCATTCAGGAAAACTTCCTAGATCTCACTACTCAAATGATAATGGCTCGAAAGGATACAAACCTCAGGGAAGTCTCACTGACTTACAATAAGATTTGAACTACAATCCAGAAGAAATGAACTCAAAGAATAACATCTTCAAATGCCTAATTACAACTCTGATTAAGCACAAATGTCTTCTCTATAACACCAATGTCTCCTCAAACTCAACATCAAAGGATAAATTACTTGTTCACACATAAAACTCTTTATGATGATGCAAAATTAACATCGACACCTAAATTGCATACATATATTACCTATATATATATATCATCAACCTTGATAACAACATTAGCTAAACCCTCAATCCTCAATTACAAAATTACATCACATGATAGAAAGATCAATCACAAGACTAATATAATGGTTTACATAGAATAACATGGTCCTAAAACTAATTCCCAAATTCTCAATGCCATCATAAATCATGCCAAGATCAACCGCAACACACTAGATCACAAGAAAAACTGCATAACATGATAATCATCACTGGTTCATATAAACCATCAAAATCTCACACAACAATCAATGAGGATCACCAAAACAAATACGATATGACTAGGAAACACCAGAAAACATGTTTGAATCTTCAAAAATAGCTACACCAACACCACTTATCAAATCTTCATCGATCAACATCCGAAATCTCAAGAACACAACCAATCAACAACTATCACGAAGAAAGATAAGTTGCGAAGCACCAAATCACAAACCATCTGAAATAAAGATACACAAGACCATCCCAAGCAATATCCTAAAATCTTAGTGCAAGATCAAATCACACTAGAATGTATTCGAGGATATATCAAGCTATCCAAAATAATGATCAACAAACCAAAACAACAAACCAGATCATAAGATCTTCCCAATTTGCAATCACCAGATCAATAAATAGGAATATGTTGACATCAATGTCAATAACATATCCTAGTAGTAGTAGTGACCAACAATATCCAACATGAGTCTATCCATGTGATGTTGTATGCTTGATTTATCGATTTGAGATGATTGATTGCACTATTGGACTGAGCAAGATGGGAAATGCCTTGTTGTTATTCTTGAGGCTCTTATTGGATTCTTTTGATAATTATTATCTTGATTTTTGATTATTCTTGGTTGTCTATGAAAGGTTGTGTTTTGACATATGCTATTTATGTCTTGAATATTAAACTTTTTTCATCTGGTTATGTTGCATTGAGATCCCTTGTTATGTTATGTTTTGTAAGTCTTCCAAACTAAAGGTCTAGGTGGATGGTAGGAGGAAGTAGTCTTCCAAGTAAGTGACTGTGATTGCATGGAGTAGACAGTGAG
The DNA here is from genome assembly GCF_030272615.1 of Cryptomeria japonica. Taxonomy (NCBI): domain Eukaryota; kingdom Viridiplantae; phylum Streptophyta; class Pinopsida; order Cupressales; family Cupressaceae; genus Cryptomeria; species Cryptomeria japonica. Next base: position 214,765,105 of record NC_081405.1, on the reverse strand, counting down.
GTTACTTGGAGTCTAGATTGCCGAAATATCTCACAAAAGTGATAATTGTTGTCACAAAATTTTGTACCCTTGATGACCCAAGAAACCTTTGTCATCAACCTTATGAAACATGGAAACAACCTCTCAAGTGTGGGACTTTGAGAAATGTGAGGTTGAATCTCTAGAGAAGGTCGGCTTCCTATTCAATCTGATGCAAAGTGTTGGACCAACCCAACTCATGAAAATCTAATCTATGATCTGATAGGGAAAAGGAAGAGAGAGAAGGGTTGCATGAAAGAAGGGAAAAGGGTTCTCACCCAGACTGAAATGATGATCTCCCTTGCCTATAGCTACACAAAACATTAATAAACTACCCAAAGATACACAAGTTCCTATCTAATTCTAGTTCGCTAAGATTGAGTCAAGGTTGAAATTCTTAACAATGGTAGAGGAACAAACAATATTCTTAGATGCCACTCTAAGAGGAGTCAACACTATCACACATGCTGAGAAAATCAAGAAAAAGATATATTCATACTAATAGGTAAGAAAATACACACATTTGCATAAATTGAAACCAGGTGAGACATGCAAATTCTATTAATGTAGAGGCAAAGAAAAGTTTACAAAGGCAGAGAGAGATAAGCCTTCTATAGAAGAAAAAGAGGGAGAGATCATCATTTCAGTCTGGGTGCAAAACCTTATCTCTCTCCCTTTTCCCTATCAGACCATAGATTATATTTTCATGTGTTGGGTTGGTCCAACACTTTGCATTAGATTGAATAGGAAGTCAGCCTTCTCCAGAGATTCAACCTCATATTTTGTAAAGTCCCACACTTGAGAGGTTGTTTCTATGTTTCACAAGGTTGATGACCAAGGTTTATTGGGTTATCAAGGGTGTAAAATTTTGTGACAATGGTTTTAGGAACGTCTGGTGGGACATAATTTCAATATACTCACTGAGGATTCAGTGTTTTTCTTGAGAAATCCACCCTTTGGAGACAATGAGTCAAGCACTTTTCGACTATGAGGAACAAATTCAAACTCTTGGTGAGGACTAGTTTCTCCATGCCAATAGTTCAAACTAGGGCATCTTCTAGAGGTAATTTCAAATACTTTGAACTCTCATATTCAAATTCTAGAAGAACTAGATATAGCCTTTCATTATCACCGACAAGGGGAAGTTGAGGAGAATCACCTATAACCTTGAGGTCTCAGTATACCCCTCCTTTTATCATATTAGCACAATCTAGAGGCCCTGCCATCCATATCAATAGGCCCTTATGTTTAGGATAACTGGTGAACAACTGAGAGGGGGGTGGTGAATAAGTTGTTAACAAATTATATCAATTAAACCACTTTATAGGCTTTAACTAGATCACATAAACATTAAGTACCGGAATAGAAGATCCAGATACTAGTAAGAAATATAACTGATGAATGAAATAGATAATCAACACAATGCAACCATACCACATAACACCATAATTTGTATATGGAAAACTTGAAAAGGCAAAAACCATGGTGGGAAGCCTACCCATAGTCAGATGATACTTCTACAGAAAGTATGTGATATAATGAGGGGCCTACACATGCAAGAAGGCACACTACCTACAACATACTTCTCATGAGAGTCTCACTAACTACAAAGAGGTTATCACCACATCAAGATAAATGGACAACAATCTAGAATAATGAACTACTAAAGATAGCATCTACCATGCCTAATTACAATCCCAGTTAAGCTCAATACCGGAGGCCTTTGACCTCTTCCTTAATCCCAATTCAATCACTTATGATCAACCCAATCTCCTTCGCATATCATATTACATTCCACAACCATGATACATGATCTATAATGAGATCTTACATCAATTTATACCAACTCCAAGGCCTAAACCAATTAGGTTAGAAATCTAAAAGATATTACAATAAAATCATTACATACATCTATATTACAATGATATGCCATGTCGTCTTGAGACAAAAACAACAATAACTAATCCATAAATCATCAATCATTTAAGGCATGATCAAAGAACATCTTCATCATCCTGAAATCCATCTAGAAGCTGTACCTACACCACTTATGCATTTTGCCAAGATTTATCAGTGAAAGCTTTGTCAATTAAACCTTAAACCCATGCCAGTAAGAGTTTACAAGAGTGTGTGATAGAATCCTATTATCAAGTCTATGCCAACTGACCAAAACATGCTCCAAAAGCATGCGGCACATAAAATCAAACATTCCATTGATCCACACATGTTGGGAGTGTCCAATAGATGGTCCTTTCAATCAGTAACACTAGATATTCTACTAGTAATGAAAACCTATTTTTCGATAACCAAAACCATAATAGCTAGTGTTGACATCAATGACAAAACATCAATGCAAAACATAATAATTCATCCATAATGCTAACAATCTCCCCCTTTGGCATTGATGGCAACACTAGATGTGAAAAACATCTAAGTACCATGAAATGCCAAACAAGTCTCCCCCTCTGGAAGACAACCAACAATATCTCGAGTATCAATAACCCTTCCCCTGTAAATAATATCTCTATAAAGTAAAATTTCTGAATTTATTTTTCACATCATTATCTCTCCCCCTTTGATATCAATGCTAGAAATCTGACAAAAATATCAAAGCAAGAATGTAAGCCTCTAAATCTCAAAGCTAAATACTCCCCTTGAGTAGTAGCACCACTCATTAGTGTCAGAATGAATAATCTTTGATAATGCATGCTAGACTGATGACAAACTATATCAATCAAGTCTCTGTCGGAGGGGCAGAAACCCTTAACCTATCTCTCAAATACTCAAATGATCCATTAGACAATGGTTTAGTGAATATATCTACAAACTGTTCTTTAGTGTTCACATAAACCAATTTGACTTCCTTTTCTTCTACCTTGTCCTTCATAAAGTTATATTTTATTGATATATCCTTAGTCTTAGAGTGAAAAACTAGATTTTTAGACATGTCAATAGTTGCAGAGTTATCATAGTAGATAACTACTGGTTCACTACAATTTACATTGACATCATTCAACATTTTTTTCATCCACAAGACTTGAGTGCAATTAGTTGTTGCTGCAACATATTCAACTTTTACGGTAGATAAAGAAATGCATGACTATTTTTTTCTGATCCATGAAACCAGTTTCTTTCCAAGAAAGAAAGCTCCACCAGAAGTGCTCTTCCTATCATCAGTATCTCTTGCCCAATCTGAATCAATATATGCACATAAAGTGAAATCATCATCTCTAGAATACCACAAGCCATATTTTGTTGTTCCTTGCAAATACCAGAATATCCTCTTTATTGCACATTCAAGATTTTCTTTAGGATTACTTTGATATCTTGAAACAATACTTACTGCATTCATAATATTCAGTCTAGTCTGAGTTAGATATGACAAGCCACCAATCATAGACTTATACCTTGTCGGATTTACCTATGTAGATGTATCGTTGATAGATAATTTCTCACTTGTCACCATAGGAGTACTTACTGTAGGTCCTGGGGACAACTGAGAGGGGGGGGGGGTGAATCAGTTGTCTAATAAATTCAAACCAAAATCTTAATAACCAACTTATTGCTTAATACCGGTAAGACAATTAATTGTGTTGGTAAACAGTGTTAACAGGAAATGCTGTACCGGTAAGAATTAATGCATGAAACATAAATATAAAGTCAACCACAACACATGACATGAATATTTGTACGTGGAAACCCTATAAAAAGAAAAACCATGGTGGGAAACCTTACCCACAATCAGATGATACTACTATAGATAGTAAGTGTACAAGAGGGGTCTGTATGTGTAGAAAGGCCAATAGCCTAGAGCTCACTGCTCAAACACAAATGGGAGTCACACTGACTATAGATGGATGGTTAAATCCAATGAGAATGCACTGCACAAAATAACATCTTCATATGCTGGATTCAGTACCGGTGTAATGCTGATATACTTCTACGAAAACATAGCTTTACCTTCAAATGATGTCTTCATGTATATCTCTGCTTAATCTCACATATACCTTCTTATAATTCTTTTTTGCATTCAACACTTGATCTTGCAAATAAGATCTTACATTTATACCATACCTTAAGACCAATTTTAGTAGGTCAGCTCTACAAGATATTACAATAAAACATTTTACAAATAATACAATACCCAATGCAATAACTGATTGAGCATGTGGGCTAAATGCATTTACAACAATAATAAATCATCTCCATAGCATGTCATGCTGATCTAGAAAAGATAAACCTGCCGGTGTAACCCTAGATAACCTGGACCTATTTGCCGGTGAAAGCAATTATGCAAATAAGAATATACCAATGATATTACTTCAAGGAAAAGTGTCCACATGATGTCTTCGACATTACCAAGTGTCTTCCATGTCATTGCAGGTACCAGTGAACATTATATCCTGTTGGTTAACCATATTCTAGTGATTGTTGAACAGTTTACTGATTGCTGGTGAATGTTGCTAGATCTCCAAAGTAGGTGTGTTAGCAAGTGTTGACATCAATGACAAAACCATACCAAAATACCAAAAATCTCCCCCTTTGGCATTGATGGCAACACAAGATGGAAAAACCATCAACGTGTCAAAATAAAAATGCCAAATACAAAAACCAATTCTTCCCCTGGGAGTAATATGTGTTTACCGAAAGAACAATCTCTCATACCAATCTCTCTTCAAAAAGATAATGTATTTTTCCATATATCTCTCCCCAAAGTTTTTTCCATATATCTCTCTCCCTTTGACATCAAATGCCAAAGTTACAAAAAGGTCAAGTTCATACAAAATACCAATCAATTCAATATACCAACTACTCCCCCTGAGAAGTAGCTTCCTCATCAAATACGGGAATAAAAGATTTGTCCATTTAATTCTGTCGGTTGATGACAATCATCAACTGTCTAAGTCTCTACCGGTGGAGGTAGGACTCCAAGCTGATCTCTGAGATACTCAAAAGTTTCTTTAGGCAAAGGTTTTGTAAAAATATCTGCAAGTTGTTCTTTAGTATTCACATAAACCAGTTTTGTTTCTTTTTCTTCAACTTTTTCCCTTAGAAAATTCAGTTTGATAGAAACATGTTTTGTTTTAGAATGTAATACTGGATTCTTAGATATATCAATTGCTGCAGTGTTATCACAATATATAGTAATAGGTTCCTTGCATTTTACCTTTATGTCTTTCAACATTTGCTTAAGCCAAAGTACCTGTGTATAGTTTGTTGTTGCTGCAACATATTCTGATTCTACTATTGATAAAGATGTACAGCTCTATTTCTTACTTAACCAAGAAACTAATCTCTTTCCAAGAAAGAGTGCTCCTCTAGTGGTGCTCTTTCTATCATCCACATCTCTTGCCCAATTTGCATCTGTGTATGCATATAGATCAAAATTTTCATCTTTAGGATACCATAATCCAAGATTTGTTGTGCCTTGTAAGTACTGGAAAATTCTTTTTACTGTTGATTCATGATTTTCCTTGGGATTACTCTGAAATATAGAAACTATACATACTGCATTCATAATATTAGGTCTAGTTTGTGTCAAATACAGTAAACCTCCTATCATAGATTTGTATCTAGTTGGATTAATAGGTGTAGATTCATCCCTTTGAGATAATTTGTAATTTGTAGTCATAGGTGTGCTTACCGGTTTAGAGTTCTCCATCCCAAATTTCTTGAGTAGTTATTTCAAGTACTTAGATTGACTCAAAAATATGCCTTTATCAGTCTGTAAAATCTGCAATCCTAAAAAGAATTTTATTTCTCCAATCATAGACATTTCAAATTTATGCTGCATTTTAAGAGAAAATTCTTTGCATAATCCATCTTCTCCTCCAAAGATTATATCATCAACAAATACTTCCATTATCAAAATGTCATCATTAGTTACTTTGTAATATAAATTACCATCTGCATTTCCTTTAGTAAAACAAATTTTTAAGAGATACTTATCCAATCTTGCATACTAGGCTCTTGGAGCTTGTTTTAGTCCATACAGAGCTTTTCTTAATCTGCAAACCATATCATTGTTATCTCTCAAAGAAAATCCATCAGGTTGTTCAATATAAACTTCTTCTTCAAGATCTCCATTCAAAAATGCACATTTAATATCCATTTGATTAACTTTGTAATCCTTGTGAGCTGCAAAGGCTAAGAATAACCTAACTGCTTCAATTCTGGCTACCTGTGCAAAGGTTTTATTGTAATCAACTCCTTCTTTCTGAGAATATCCCTTACACACTAGTCTTGCTTTATTCCTAACAACCTTACCATCTTCATTGAGTTTGTTTCTAAATACCCATTTGGTTCCAATTACATTTTTATTTTCAGGCTGGGGAACTAATGTCCAAGTATTATTTTTCTCAATTTGTCCTAATTCTTCTTCCATAGCTTTAATCCAAAATTTATCTTCACATGCCTCATTGATAGATAATGGTTCAATTTGAGAAATAATACATACCTCTTCATTTGCCAATCTTCCTCTTGTCATGACTTCTTTAAATTTGCTTCCAATTATCTGATCTTCAGAATGATTCAATCTTACATACTGGGGTGTCTTAGTCTATTGTTGTTCTTCAATTACTGTGGTATCCTCTGATGATACCGGAGTAACTAGGTCATCATTCTGTACCGATGGATTTACTATTGGTTCATTCGTCATAATTTCTGTTACTGGTTCAGAGTCTATATACCTTGAAGTTCCTCTGAATTATTCATCAATCTTTACATTTGTACTCTCAACAATTTTTTGTAATCTTTTATTAAAACATCTATAAGCTTTACTCTTAGATGAATAACCAAGAAATATTCTGTCATCACTTCTAGGATCAAACTTGCCAACATACTCATCTCTTCTAATATAACATTTACTTCCAAAAATTCTGAAATACTTAAGAGTAGGAGTATTACCAAACCATAGTTCATGAGGGGTCTTACCGGTTTCACCTTTGATGTGAACTTTGTTGAATGTATAGACAACAGTGCTTATTGCCTCTCTCCAGTACACATGTGGTAGATTTGCTTCTGATAACATACTTCTTGCTGCATCAAAAATAGTTTTGTTTTTCCTTTCAACAACTCCATTCTGTTGTGGTGTCCGAGGTGTTGATAATTGTCTTTTGATTTCATTCACTTCACAGAATGTATTAAAATCTCTAGATGTGAATTCTCCTCCTTGATCAGATCTTAAACATTTAATTTTCTTACCAGTTTCATTTTCAACCATTGCTTTGAATAGTTTGAACTTCCCAAGTGCTTCTGATTTTTTCTTAAGAAAAGTAACCCAACACATTCTAGAATAATCATCAATAATTAGCATGAAATATCTATCACCTTGTAAGCTTTTAGTTCTAGCCGAACCCCATAAATCAGTGTGAATTAAATCAAGAGCATTATTGGACTTTTCTGGAATACTTTTGAAACTAGCTCTAACCTATTTTCCAAATTAACATTCCTTGCAAATTGTATTCTGAGGTCTCAAAATTTTAGGTAGATCTCTAACTACCTTAGAAGTACTAAATTTTACCATGCAATCAAAATTTACATGACATAGTCTTTTATGCCATAGCCAACTTTCATCTATATGAGCAATTAAGCATGCCTTTTCACTGTTATTCAAATGAAAGATATTACCTCTAGTCTGATTACCGGTTGCAATTTCCAAACCAGTTCTATTCATGATTTTGCATTTTCCATTTTTAAATTGTAACTGAAAAACTTTCTCAACTAATTGACCAACACTTCAAAGATTATGTTTTAATCCTTCAACATAGTAAATATTGTCAGTGTTATGTTTACCATCAAGAGATATTGAACCCTTACCTTTGATTGAACAGGCTTTGTCATCTCCAAATCTTACTAAACCTCCATTGTATTCTTGAAAGTTCAAGAATTTACCTTTGTCTCTAGTCATGTGATGTGAGCATCCGGAGTCAATAATCCATTCATCCTTTGATTCAACTTTAGCTGCTAGGGCTTGTTCTACTAGTTGAGAAATAGGTACCGGTTGATCTTCTGTTATAGCAACAAAGACCCATTCATTGTCTGCTGGATCCTCATCAGAATCATCAGTCACACCTTCATCAGCAATGTAACAGGATTTATCTTTGTTTTTCTTAAATCTGTATCTCTGATATTCAGGATTAGGTTTGTATGTTCTTCTAGCTTCTTCTCTTAGTCTAGCATGTCTATCAGGGCATCTTGAAGCCATATGACCAATCTTATTGCAATTGAAACATTTAAAGGGTGCTTTACCTTCATACTTACTTCCAATTGGACCTTTTGACATTTTTCTTGCAAATAGTGCTTCAAGTTCTTCAAGCTCTTCATTCTCCTTCCTGGTTTCTTCAAGTTCTCTTGCATAAAAGGCTCTCCAGTTTGATTTGTCAAAAGATGAAGCAGATGATGTTGATGCTTTGAAGGCTAAATCAGTTTTTATACCAATAGGACCAAATTCCTCTATTTCAAAAGCTAAAAGTTTTCCAATTAATGTATCCCTAGTTACTGATGTATTAGGCATTGTTCTCAACTCATTAATACTAGTGACCTTCATTTTATATGCCGGTGGCAAACCTCTTAAGATTTTTGAAACAATCTCATCTTCAATCAAGGTTCCTCCACAACATTTGATACCTAAAACAATTTCATTTACTCTTTCCATAAAAGAAGAAATTCTTTCATCTTCTTCCATTTTCAGATGTTCATACCTAACTCGGAAGCTTTCAAGTTTTGCAATTTTGCCTGTGGAATCACCTTCATTCAGTGTTTCCAAATGATCCCAAATAGCTTTTCCAGTAGATCTATCTAGTAATCCCATGATTTGTTGATCTGATAATGTGCTCAAAAGTGCTTCTCTTGCTTTGCAATCATTTTCTTCATCTTTACCTAGAGTAATAGGAGCAGGCTGACCAGCTATAGCAGCAGTATAACCATTCCTAGATGTCTTTACCAATGCAATTCAGATGTGTCTCCATTCTTATTTTCCATATTCCATAGTTGGTTCCATCAAGTTTAGGACAATCCTTCCTGAAATAATTAGTAGACATTGGATCTCCTCATGTTGTCAAACTTCTGCAAAAGAGGACCAATGCTCTGATACCAATTGTAGGTCCTGGGGACAACTGAGAGGGGTGGGGGGTGAATCAGTTGTCTAATAAATTCAAACCAAAATCTTAATAACCAACTTATTGCTTAATACCGGTAAGATAGTTAATTGTGCCGGTAAACAGTGTTAATAGGAAATGCTGTACCGGTAAGAATTAATGCATGAAACATAAAAACAAAGTCAACCGCAACACATGACATGAATATTTGTACATGGAAACCCTGTAAGGGGAAAACCCACAGTGGGAAACCTTACCCACAATCAGATGATACTACTATAGATAGTAAGTGTACAAGAGGGGTTTGCACGTGCAGAAAGGCCAGCAGCCTAGAGCTCACTGCTCAAACACAAATGGGAGTCACACTGACTAAAGATGGATGGTTAAATCCAATGAGAATGTACTACACAAAATAGCATCTTCATATGCTAGATTCAGTACTAGTGTAATGCTAATATGCTTCTACAAAAACCTAGCTTCACCTTCAAATGATGTCTTCATGTATATCTCTGCTTAATCTCACATATACCTTCTTATAATTCTTTTTCGCATTCAACACTTGATCTTGCAAATACGATCTTACATTTATACCATACCCTAAGACCAATTTTAGTAGGTCAGCTCTACAAGATATTACAATAAAACATTTTACAAATAATACAATATCCGATATAATAACCGATTGAGAATGTCGGCTAAATGCATTTACAACAATAATAAATCATCTCCATAGCGTACCATGCTGATCTGGAAAAGATAAACCTACTAATGTAACCCTAGATAACCTGGACCTATTTGTCGGTGAAAGCAAATATGCAAATAAGAATATACCAATGATATTACTTCAAGGAAAAGTGTCCACATGATGTCTTTGACATTACCAAGTGTCTTCCATGTCATTGCAGGTATCGGTGAACATTATATCCTACCGGTTAACCATATACCGGTGATTGTTGAACAGTTTACTGATTGCCGGTGAATGTTGTTGGATCTCCAAAGTAGGTGTGTTAGCAGGTGTTGACATCAATGACAAAACCATACCAAAATACCAACACTTACCGATTTGGAATTATCCACACCAAACATCTTCAACAATTCCCTCGGATACTTAGTTTGACAGATAAAAATGCCCTTGTTAGTTTGACTAAGCTGCAAACCTAAGGAATATCACATCTCACTAATCATGGATATTTTGAATTCATTCTTCATATTATTAGAAAATTCCACGCACAATTTATGTTCTCCTCCAGAAATAATATTGTCTACCCCAACATTAATAACGATAATATCTCTAATTGAAATCTCAATCCAAAGTTTCAATATTCATATGGTAGAGTTTACTATTCTCATGGTTGGTGTTCATTTAGTTGTCAATCCAGGAATGTAAAACTTAAAATGGGTCTGCAAGATATATGCACTGAGCTTCTTGAATGGTTATTCTCAATTACTAGAAGAAAAGTAGGAATAAAAATCAGAAAGACTAAATGAAAGCTTTTCAAAATTTTACTGAAATGAATTAATGGAAATAACAGGACTAATGTTGTTCTGCTTTGGCTGCAGGAACATCCCAGTCATGAACTTCTACTGCAACTAAGTAAAAACTAACTTCAATAATCATAAACACGGAATCACTCACCAAGTGGGCCCCCTTGGATGAGTGATATCAAACTCTCAGTAAAGAACTCTTAATAGATCAAAATAACATGTTCTCCTTCATTTCTTCCTGAAAGATGATTGCATATCCAAAAGATGAAAATCTAGAATACATGACAAAAAATGCTCAATCCTTTTCCATTATGTCTAACACTCATAAAGAAAGGGAGAGCTTATTAAATAGAAAAGACAAACTACAATGGATAACTACAATTACACCCAGAAGAAAAGGCGGATCACTACCAGACAAAGGGGATAACAGAGAGCTTGGCTACAGGAACTGTGCATCTGTAACCGAACCACAGTCCTTTGCATGCCAAAAAAATATTTTATAGATTAAACATGTACTGGAGTTAAACTCCCATGCTGAAGTACAACTACTCTGATTATGCCTTAGATCGTGCTCACTTGAATCTCCTTCAATTTGACCTCTAGCTCTTTAGCGTGATTCTCTAGTCCTTAGGCATGGAAGAGAATTCTTCACTGCAACATCAATTATTACCTGCACTAAAACAGAAATAGAATACAAGGACATGCATATGTATTTTACTTTAACTAATACATTCATTAACTCACATATGAAATCATCCTAAATAATCCGCATATCACATAGACAAACCATTTGGCTGCAGGAATAAATTGGCATGGTTGCAGGAAGAAATTGGCAAGGTTCAAACATGTTTTCTTAAGTTCGGTTTTTAAAACATGGATTACATATAGTCAATGCACAATATTTTACTATCATAATGCAACCCAAAAGATACCAAAAACCTAAAAGTCCTGATAAAAACATGTCAATATACCGACTTATCATGTCCCCCAACTCTAAGAGGAAAATTTCTAACTTTTGCTGAGACTCTGAAATCACCCACAATGCTCTATTTGGTTCCCTTGGAAGGCAAACTCCAGTAAAATCCCTTCATTTTCTCCAACCTGGACCATCTAGTTGTTTCTTCAACATTCACATCATAATTCTGTTATGTTGGTTGGCATGCCAAAAGTGGCCACATTAGGATAGAAGGCTGGAAGATTAATGGTAACCAATTAGTGGATTTTTCCCTTCCTAGCTGTATATATTTGGATGCTCTTTGTATAGCTGCATGAAAATTCTGCAATGAATAGGTTTCTCCCAGTTTTAGATAATCTGGTAGATGATTCCAGCAATGAGTTAGTCCCTCTAGTGTTGTTGTCCTATGGGTTTGGACTAATTGCTCAAACGCTTGATATACTTCCTCTCTCATTGGAAGTACTATTTTTCTAACATCATCTCTTATTAATAATTTTTGCCAGTCATAATACAAAACTCTGGGTTCTTCTGCTTCCCTCCTCAATGGCAATGGACAATCATGTTCTAGTTTTTCAAACTCCCTGGCTTGTGGTCCTATAATCATTTCATTTTGTATCCATGACATTAGAGCTCTGAGATGAATATCCCCAATGTATAACAAGAGATTTCATTCTCTATCTTGGGGCACAACATAATTATGTAAATATAATTCACATAACAGGTTCTTTACAAAATGTGGGGAGGTTTGAAAAGCATGACAGAATTCCTCAGGTGTTTCTAAGGATGGGCTAAGGTCCCTTACTATGCAGTTTAATCTGAAATTTAGATACTGTTCTTTCAAGTGCACTGCATAAATTTCTGGGGGAGCTGTACACTACATTATCTCAGGAACAATACTATAGATTTCTTCTACCTTAGTCTCCAATTCTTTAATTCTATTGTCTTTCTTCTGAATCTCTTTTTGCTACTTATTAATTATTCATTGCAACCTATCCTTCTCTATTTCCCATTGCCTAGAGAATGTTAAAGCAATTGACAAGCTAGTCAGGGATGAAGGAGTTTTTATGGGTCCTATCTTAGACCGTGGAATTTTTTCAATAACTTCCTCATTCTGGATTGGCATATTTCCTATGTTTTCTTCAGGTTGCTGTGCAACATCATCAATTGTCTCCTCAGATTGCAATGCTACTAAAGCTAGATTTGCGAGCTTATCAATTACAATTTCTTCCTGAATTGCTTCTTGGGTTTCTTCTCCTACAGGGTTTTCCTAAATTTCATCTTCTATTCGGTTTTTTTGCATTTCCCTATCTATGGCATTCTCTTCTTTTGAAGTGTCTACTATAATGACCTCTATTGGCTTACTCACTGGTTGAGTTTTTTGTGTCCTTCTTGTTCTCCTAACATATACTTTTGAAACTGATGTAGGAGTTCTTGTTTTTGCACAATGCCTCTTAGTTGTAGGAGGAATATGCACTTTGTATGGCCGAACAACAGATTCCTCACCTGACTCCTCCTTTTCTAATTCTTTTCCTTCCCTCTGCAAAACAGGTGAACCTCCTTGAAGAGAGGTAGAGGGTTATCCTTCAGTTAGCCCTACTTCAATATTTTCTTCTAAAATTATTGCAGCTCCTTCAGCAACTAACAAACCCTCTTCTTCACTGGAAAGATCTTTTGCAACTACCCCTTTTTGAACTGGAGGATTATCTTCAACAGGGGCTTCTTCTACCCTAAATTGTAGAATATCTTCAAACACACCCCATTCCATCTGTGAAACATCTCTCAGGGACCGTTGTACTAGCAACTTTACTATTCCATGATGGCTAACAGAGCGATTGCCATATTTTTTAGTCTCCTTAGCACTTATAGAAATGAGATGATACAAAAAATTTGGGACATTAACTCGCTGGTTATGATGTAGATGACTAAGTAGCTTGAAGTGAGGTGAGTGGAGATTTGAATACTGTCCTTCACAGGTGATATACTTCATGATATACAGAGCTACTTGAGGCTAGTGTGCTAGCAAAGAAACCCTTCTAGTTCCTTGCCTATCTATCATTAAGGGTCTGTCTGTAGCAATTGTGAACTCTGCCCTGGCACTCCTTGCATCCTTCAATTTTGGAAAGAGTTCTCCTTCCTACAGCAAACCTATGACCTTTGCAATTCTCTGCTCTGTAGCAATTACCCTCAACCCCTTAACTATAGCATCTCCTTTGTCAAAATAGTGCATAAATTCCGCAACTATTTCGTCATTGAAATCCCTAATCTTCAAGAAATAATCCAGCCAGCCGTGGTTTTGGAAATAGTGCACAGAGACAACATCCTACAACAACCCTTCATGCACAGTCAGTTTATGGTGAATCAGATCACCTCCCATCTTTTACTCTAATACTTCCGCAGCTTCACCAAAATGTTTGAAAGATTCCAAAAGGCTAAAATCTTCATATCTAAAATTAGGCAGCAGAACTTATTATTCACTCGCGTGAAATAATAATCATCATAAGTAGTGTCAGTTAGGAAATCAGTTCGGGATAATAAATCTTATTGGGAAAAAGGACCATAAAGTACCCCCCCCAACTTAACCTAGCACGTGTCCACATAGGCAGATAAGATGTCGGGTTTGAAGTGGATTAAAATAGGATTAAAGTCATAATGAACTAATAAATACAAAATTAAAATAAAGTACAATATACACGTACCTGCAAATGGGCGAAAATGATTGCGAAATGAAATGAAGTGATAGATAAGAAAGTGGGATGGAATGTAGTGGATGGAACTTTATTGTATGGAGAACAATATTTCACATGGAAATATCTAATTATGATATGGTAAATAAGTTCATTGCAAAAGCTACAGGAACATCACCTTTATTAACATGCCCAAGTGCAATAGGAAGCTCATGAATTGTTACCAAATCATTATCAGTTACTATAGGACTATCACCAGTTGCTACAGGAATATCACCAGTTGCTGCAGGAACTTCACCAGTTGCTGCAGGAACTTGTGTTTCTTTTTTAGGAGCAAACTGCTATAGAAACTCTTCTCTAGTAGCCAGCTTGTGATAAAGGCGTAGTCGGTGTCCATTCACTAAAAGTTTGAATCTAACAGCATCTATGGTGGACAACCAAACTGCTCCATTATGAAAAACTTCTTCTATTTGATAAGGACCCAACCACCGTGTTTGGAGTTTTCCCTGAGCATCCTTATATTTGGAATCATACAAGAGTGCCCAATCACCAACTTTGAATCTCTTTTCTCTGATATACTTATCATGCCATCTGGCTCTTTGGTTTTGAATCAACTCTATTTGTTGAACTACTATTTTTCTCCATTCATCTAAAGCATTTAACTGCTGAATGCATTCCTTTTGTGCTTCAAATAATGTCATATTCAGTTGTAGGGCTGTTCTCAAGGTTTTATGCTCAAATTCAATAGGCATCATTTCTATTTTGCCATAGACCATCTCAAAAGGTGTGAATCCAATTGGTGTTTTCCAGGTTGTTCTATATGCCCAAATTGCCTCTGAAAGTCAATTAGACCAATCTTTCTTGTGGATAGACACTACTTTTGTAAAACTACCCTCAAGTTCTCTGTTGGTAACCTCTTCTTGACCATTAGACTATGGATGGTATGGAGTAGATTTGTTGTGTCTTATATTATATTCATTGACCAAAGCTTTTATCAATGTTGATGTAAATTGAGGTCCCTGATCTGAGACAATTTCCCTAGGTACTCCATACCTTGTAAATATTTCCTCATATAGAAACTCAGCTACTTTATTATCTCTTGCATGTTGCATAGCTTTAGCTTCTACCCATTTTGTCACATAGTCTATACATACCAAGATATAAGATTTGTCATTAGAAGGTGGATCAATGGGGCCAACAAAATCTAATCCCCATTTATCAAATGGTGTTATAGATATTTGAGGATATAGAAGCATTTCATCAGATTTTGTAGGTCTGCCCATTTGCTAACACCTATCACACTTCTTTGTGTACTGAGCTACATCCTTGTGTAGTGTAGGCCAATAATAACCAGTATTGAGTATTTTCAATGTTGTCCTTTTGGCAGCAAAATGACCTCCACATGGTTCATCATGACATGCATGCAAGATGTCATATGTTTCATCTTCTCTGACACATCTTCGCATAACTTGATCAGGTCCAGTATAGAATAGACAATCAGTAATCCATGAAAAATTAAAACTTTTTTCAACTAACAACCTTCTTTCCTTAGGAGAAAAAGAGATTGGCATCTTAGCTGCAGCTAAATAGTTGGCAATATCAGCATACCAAGGTGTATGAGCCTGTATGAGAAACAAATGCTCATCTAGAAAAGTATCATCTATCATTGTAGAGTCTTCCTACAATTGAAGATGTGAAAGATAATCTGCAACAACATTAGACTTTGCTGTCTTATCAACAATTGTGATATCAAATTCTTGCATCAATAATAACCAATGAGCCAATCTACTGGTGATTGATGGCTTATTCATAAGATATCTAATTGCAGTATGATCTATATGCACAAATATTGGATACTCTGTAATATAGTGTCTAAACTTGTTAAGGGCATATATGATAGCTAGCATCTCTTTTTCAGTAACTGTATAATTCAATTCAGGTCCTTGCAAATTCTTGCTAATATAATATATGGCATTTTCCAACTTGTCAACTTTCTATCCTAACACTACTCCTATAGCAGAATTAGATGCATTAGTATGGATTTGAAATGGTAGAGACCAATTAGGTCCTTTAAGAACTGGTGCCTGAGTCAAAGCATGCTTAAGCTTTAAAAAAGTTTCATTGCATGCTGAGGTCCATTTAAATTCCACATCTTTAGTAAGCAGTGTATATAAGGGACTTGTAATTTTGCTAAAATCTTTAATGAACCTTCTGTAGTACCCAGCATGGCCAAGAAAACTCCTCACATCTTTCTGCTTCACAGGGTCATTAATTTGCTGACTAACCTCATTTTTTGTTGGATCCACCTGTATACCTTGTACAGATATATGATGACCAAGGACTATTCCTTCTTCCATCATTATAAAATACTTTTCACTATTTAGAGACAAGCTGTAGTCTTCACACTACTACAAAACTTTCTTCAAATTATCCAATGCCTGATCAAATTCAGAACCATAGGTTGTAAAGTCATCCATGTAAATATCCATTATGTCTTAAGAAATATCAGAAAAAATATTGATGACTGCCCTTTGAAAAGTGGCTGGAGCATTACACAACCCAAAAGGAAGAATAGAATATGGATAAGTGCCCCATGGACAAGTAAATGTTGTTTTCTCCTGGTCCTCAGGGGCTATTTGTATTTAATTATAGCCATTGAATCCATCTAAAAATGAAAAATATTTCTTACCAGCAAGAGAATCCAATACCTGATCTATAAAAGGTAGTGGAAAATGATCCTTCCTTGTGGCCAAGTTCAAGGCTCTATAATCAACACATACTCTCTATTTGCCTCCTTTTTTAGGAACTATCACCAAAGGTGATAACCATTGACTATCAGAAATAGGATAAATAAATCCAGCTTTCAACAATTTTTGCAATTCTTCTTTAACTATCTCTTTCAAGGTAGGATTGACTCTTCTTTGAGGTTATCTAAGGGGACAACACTCATCCTTTATATAAATGTGATATGTACAAACTGCTGGATCAATTCCATTCATATCCTTGTAATCCCATGCAAAGGCATTTCTATAGAGTTTTAGCAAGTCTACCAAGCTATCCTTCTGAATATCTGCTATATTCTTGTTGATGTTCAAATATTTATTCAATGCAAACCTCTATCTTGATAGTAAGATCAATCTGATTTATATCAGAAACATGAGAATATGACAACTCATGTGGCAACAAAGTGTGCAAAATATCAGTGGCTATAGGAAAGTTCAATCCTGCAATATTTGGAACTAGTTCCTACAATTCTCTGTCTTCTATTAATTCATTTGTTAGAACCTTATAAAGGATTGATTCCTCATCATATAACTGCATGGGTGGTACTTGATTAATCATCATAAGATGACTAATAGAGTCTATCTCTTTAGATTCCTCTCCCAAAATAGGCCAAACAGCCTGTTGCTACTCAAGCTGAGGTTGTGCAGGGGAATACAAAGCTAATGTTTTTGTGGAACTACCATCTGAGATAGTCATGTCTCCTGATCTACACCCAATATATGCATCTGTTATGGCAAGCCATGGTCTTCCCAAAATGACTGGATATCCCCCCAATGTTTCTTTTGGAGATAAAATCATAAAGTCTGCAGGGTATTCTTAGCAATCTAGTATGACCACTATATCTTCTATTATACCATTAGGTCTTACTGCAGAGCCATCAGCAAGTTGAAGAACTGTAGGTGTAGCCCTTAAACTATCTATCTCAAGATGTTTCATTACTTCCCTTGTCATTACATTAATCGCTACTCCTAGATCAATTAAAACATTCTTTATTTGACTGCCATTAATGACTATAGTCACAACAAGACTACCTGGATCATAATATTTTGGAATAGCAACTTTTCCCAACATAATATCAGCTAATTGACCCATAACATGAACTATTTGTGGATCCTTTTTCTTTCTGCCAGGTTTCTTTAGGCATGCCTCTCTCAATGCCTTACCATATATTGGAACATCCTTTATTGCTTGTAGCAATGGAATTTTAACACAAATGTGTTTTAGTTGGTGAAGAATATCAAAGCTTTGTTGTTGTTTAGTTGAAACTTCTTTGTCAAACAATCTTTGAGGAAATGGTGGTAATATTTGATTCTAAGGTATTACAGCATTAGGATCAGAGGTTGGCTGCTCCTCTAGTACTTCAGTAATAACTAGATGAGAGGGACTAGGCAGGGTTGTTCTAGATCGGAGGTGAATATCTTCTAGTGACAAAGAATAGGCTGGATATTGGTTAGCATCAGCTGAATAAGCAACTTGTTGTTGCTGAGATTTAATATTTGGATCAGGGAACGGTTGAGTAGGTAGCTATATTGGCTTTACAGGTGGTACTGTGACTACAAGTGGCATTAAAGCAGGAGGTTGTGGCTGCTAATTAGGAGGCTGATATCCAGAGGATTGGGATGACCATGATGGGTTTCCCCTCCATTGAGAGTTAGGTTGCCAATTCCCTTGAAACTGGTTCCCTGCACCCTGAGGTGGATACTAGTTTCCTTTTGGCTGCTACCACTGGGGCATTTGATTAGCAAATTGTTGTCCTTACCCTTGTGATCCATACTAATTTGGATAATTAATAAAATTTTGAGAATACTATGGTTTCCATTGGTTATTTGGTGCATAAGAACTACCACTATAACCAGAAAAGGATAGTGGATCAGGTGGCATACCTTGTCTCAAAAAATTTGGTCTTCTCTGAGCAACATAGAAGACTTGCTCATTGTCCCCTTGAATTGGTTTGAAATCAAGTACTTCAACATTTGCAACCATTTTACATCTACAATCTTTCTCCTGCTGCTTACAATGAGGATAGAATTTTGCAAGGAATGCATCAGATTCCTCATGCTTCTTCTTAGCTACCAGTGTATCCAACTGAGTAACCATATTATTTATAATGTCCTCTTTGAAATATTTTAACAAATGACTAAGTTCCAACCTAGAAACTCCATTTCTAGATGATGATGATGGTGCCCCTAGCTTAAACCTCCTATTCTTCTTAGAAGTGGATCTGGAATATTTCTTGCAAATTTGTTCTATTTCAGCCCAAGTAGATTGTGTAATGTCACCCCCCCCATGAGATCTAAGGAGTCAGTGCATTAATCACTAATACCCCTCAAGAATATCAATTTGAGGGAATCTTCATTCAAGGTACTATGCTTGGACTTCTTGACACTAAACAAAAACCTTTCCAGATAATCCTCAAGGCTCTCATCTGTAGTTTGTGTCATCCTAAAGATGTCATCCCCATGTCGATCAGTGCCTCTATAGTAATCTTTATATTTTGCAAGAAACAACCATTTCATCTCATCCCATGTATTGATTGTGCTACTACCCAAACCCATAAACCATCTCAAGGATGACTCCTTCAAAGTGGTTGGAAAATTTTTGAGTCTATGGACATCTGTAGTATAGTCAAAGCTCCTACAGAGAACATCAAACTCAAATAGAAATGTATCAGGGTCCTCTATGAACAACCCATAGAACTTAGGTAGTGAAGATGCTGGAATATTCTTGAGGTTAGCATTATTATGCTGGTCAAAGATGGGAAACTCAAATGTTGGACCAAGTGGTGGTGGTGGATTATTTCCACCAGAGGGTGGGTTCCCTTGCATTAGACTTGTGGGGGTTATTACAATAGGCAACTCTTCTTCTTGCAGACCAATGAGGAGTTGAAGACTATCTCCTATAAATTTAGACTCAGGGTGATTAAAATTTTGTGAGTCTTGATACAACTTAGAAAAAGGGTTTATATCTGAAGAACTATCTTCTGCTAAGGTAGTGTGAGTGGGTAAAAGTCTACCTCTGGCATCTCTTCTTCGATTATACATGCAAATTCATGAAATCCAAACAATTAACTAAAAACTAAAACAATCATAAAAGGCTCTTAGCTTGACACTATCCCCAGCAACGACACCAAAAATGTCTACCCCAACATTAATAACAATAATATCTCTAATTGAAATCTCAATCCAAAGTTTGGATATTCATATGGTAGAGTTTACTATTCTCATAGTTAGTGTTCATTTAGTTGTCAATCCAGAAACGTAAAACTTGAAATGGGCCTGCAAGATATATGCACTAAGCTCCTTGAATGATTATTCTCAATTACTGGAAGAAAAGTAGGAATAAAAATCAGAAAGACTAAATGAAAGCTTTTCAAAATTCTGCTGAAATGAATTCATGGAAATGACAAGACTAACGTTGTTCTGCCTTGGCTGCAGGAACAGTCAAAGGATCTGTTTCTAGTGGCTGCAAGAATATCCCAGTCATGAACTTCTACTGCAACTAAGTAAAAACTAACTTCAATAATCATAAACACGAAATCACCCACCAAGTGGGCCGCCTTGGATGAGTGATATCAAACTCTCAGTAAAGAACTCTTAACAGATCAGAATAACATGTTCTCCTTCATTTCTTCCTGAAAGATGATTACATATCCAAAAGATGAAAATTTAGAATACGTGACAAAAACTGCTCAATCCTTTTCCATTCTATCTAACACTCAGAAAGGAAGGGAGAGCTTATTAAATAGAAAAGACAAACTACAACGGATAACTACAACTACGCCTAGAAAAAAAGGCAGATCACTACCAGACAAAGGGGATAACAGAGAGCTTGGCTACAGGAACTGTGTATCTGTAACCGAACCGAAATATTTTACAGATTAAACATGTACTAGAGTTAAACTCCCATGCTGAAGTACAACTACTCCTATTATGCCTTAGATTGTGCTCACTTTAATCTCCTTCAATTTGACCTCCAACTCTCTAGCGTGATTCTCCAGTCCTTAGGCGTGGAAGAGAATTCTTCATTGCAACATCAATTATTACCTGCACTGAAATAGAAACAGAATACAAGGACACGCATATGTATTTTACTTTAACTAGTACATTCATTAACTCACATATGAAATCATCCTAAATAATCCGCATATCACAGAGACAAACTATTCGGCTGCAAGAATAAATTGGCATGGCTGGAGGAAGAAATTGGCAAGGTTCAAACATGATTTCTTAAGTTCAGTTTTTAAAACATGGATTACATATAGTCAATGCACAATATTTACTATCATAATGCAACCCAAAAGATACCAAAAATGTAAAAGTCTTGATAAATACATGTCAATATACCGACTTATCAAATATCATCAACAAATACTTCAATAATCATAATATCATCATCAGTGATCTTATAATACAAATTACTATCAGCATTGCCTTTAGTAAAACCAATCTTCAAAAGATATTTATCGAACCTTGCATACCAAGCTGTAGGAGCTTGTTTCAATCCA
Source organism: Cryptomeria japonica (assembly GCF_030272615.1). Lineage (NCBI taxonomy): Eukaryota > Viridiplantae > Streptophyta > Pinopsida > Cupressales > Cupressaceae > Cryptomeria > Cryptomeria japonica. The sequence goes on along the minus strand of NC_081405.1, from coordinate 214,743,577 downwards.
TATAAAGCTTTCTTCAATCTGAAAACCATATCTTTATCATCTATCATTGAAAATACATTAGGTTGTTCAATCTATACTTATTTCTCAATTTATTCATTCAAAAATCCACATTTAACATCCATTTGATAGACATTATAGTTTTTATAAGCCGCATAGCCAAGAAATAGTCTAACAGCTTCAATTTTAGCTACAGGTGCAAATGTCTCACCATAATCAATTCCTTTCATTTGAGAATATCCTTTACAGACCAATCGAGCATTGTTTATTACAACCTGGCCATCCTCATTCAATTTAATCCTAAAACCTCATTTAACTCCAATAACATTCTTATTTTTAGGTCGAGGAACTAAAGTCCAAGTCTCATTCTTCTCTATCTGATATAATTTATCTTCCATAGCCTTTAACCAATGTTTATCTTTACAAGCTTCAAAAATAGATGCGAGTTCAATTTGAGATATAAGATATACCTCTTCATTTGTCAGTCTTCTTCTTGTCATAACTCTCGTGTTCCTATCTCCAATGATTTGATCTTCAGAATGATTTAATGTTACATACCTTGGTGTCTTCTGAACTTTGGGTTCACTACTTTGATCATCAGTCACAGATGAATTTTCTGATTGTACTGGTGTAACTGTCTCAGTTTCTTGTACCGGTTGAGGCATTGTTGGTTTAGTTATGATCATTTCCACTATTGGTTCCCTATCATATGGTATAGATTAATTTTTGTAATGCTCGTCCACTTTCACATTAGTGCTCTCCACAACTTTCTGCAAACTTTTGTTATAACATCTATATGCTTTGCTTTGAATTGAATAAACAAGAAATATCCCTTCATCACATCTAGGATAAAACTTCCCAATTGAATCATCTCTTTTAATATAACATTTACTTCCAAAAATTATGAAATATTTAATAGTAGGTGTATGTCCAAACCATAATTCATAAGGGGTCTTCCCAGTTTAACCTTTGATGTGAACTTTGTTGAATGCGTAGACTATTGTATGTTGGCATTATGTGAACTGGTATGAGGACATAATGACATTGTATGTTGTCATTCATGTCAATATGCTGAAGAGGTGAGAACTGACATATGAGAGAGCCTGTATAACACTATGAAGTGACATTTGTGCCAAAGTGAAGCGGTGTGTTTGTTCAAGGTGAATAAGCATATGGTTATGGGAACTGGCACATGGAAGCATTGTATGACTACCAATTGGTAGTCTCAACTTTAGGGTTTCCGATTGAAGTGCTTCAAGCCTATGTGGCTCAATAGGTGACTTTTTGTGATGAGTTAGCATGATAACAAAGAATAGATCATGTTGCCATGTAAGCCTTATGCACGTGAAGGATCTTGCATGAAGGAGATTGTTCCTATCTACCTCGGGAATGTGAGAAGTCTGTAAAATGGTGATAATGTGTGATGGGTTATCAGCTGCCATAAAATTGGTGGAAATGGATGATGGAGAATATCTTGAGATTGGATCAAGAACTGTTGCATTTAATGCAGTGTGCTCAACGGTCAGGATTGAACCATTTGAATATTGCTTAACCTAATAGGTTTAGGGTTTAGGGTTTATGCTACCGACCTATCTATTTTGCTATAAGGTCGTTGTTGTCTCTCTTTCTGAGGTTGTTGGAAAAAGTTGTGTGTGTGTATCCAAGAGAAGGGATACATGATTCTTGCCAGACAAAAAGGAGAGAAGTGATACCTGTAGAGTGTAAGTGTAGAAGGTGAAGAGGAGCTTAAGTGGATCTGCATCAACATTGAGTGTTGTTACTAGATCATTGTAATACCTATTGATCTCTAACCACCTCAATAGTTAGAAAATCCCTTAATAGGGTAGCCTTAACTAGCTTGCTATAAATCCTTTAAAAGGGTAATTCAAAGCTATTGAGTTTGAAATCCTTTAGCTATTGAGTTCTTGAAATCCTCTAACAAGGTAACCTTTAACAAGGTTTAACCCTTAACCGGGTATTGTAGCCATCCCTTAACCGGGTGATCTCTAATAGGATCGGTTCCTAGCAGACCCTATTGTAATGTCTCTAACTGGACAAGGCTCCTAACAAAGAAGACTTCTAAAGAGTTCAAAAATAGCTTGTGGGTATTCATCCCCACCCTGGTTTTTCCCAGTTGGGTTTCCACATGAATAATATGTGTGTCATGCATGATGCTTTTATCTTGTGATGCTTTGCTATTGTTTGTCAAGCATATGATGGTTTTGTGTTTTATGCCTATCAATAAAACATGTTGAACTAGCTATTATTATGATCTAATGATAGATTACCTATTTATGCATAAGGGAGAAATGGTAGGGTAGTCTTGAGTTGAGTGAAAAGCTAAGTGAGTAATCGATTAATGCTTGTCTCAGTCAGTCTTAGCTTTACCGGTTGCACTCTATTTCAAACCGGTTTCACTGTTTGCCAGTCAGTTGAAGTGTTTGTTGTCAGACCAGTTTAGGACTGTATTTTTGTCTATACTAATTCACCCCCCCCTCTCAGTACTAGGTTAGTACTATCAGTTCATCATTGAGTTATCAATTGGTATCAAAGCATCCTCCAGGTCCACTGTGTTATAAGCTTAACCACTTGAGGTAAAGATCCTAGTCTAATGATGAAGAGGGAAGGTCCAAAGTTTAACAGAGAAAATTTTAGTATATGGAAAGACAGAATGAAGATATTCATTAGAAGCATGGGTGCTCAACACTAGAGCTATGTTGAGAGTGCCTATGTTGCCCCTACCGGTACTCTCACCGATGACCAGAAGAGAGAGATGCAAGAGAATGGGCAAGTCATGGAAGCCCTAATTAGTAGTTTATCTAACATTGAGTTTATTGATGTCCAAGATAAGGTAAATCCCAAAGAGGTATGGGATACTCTTGAAAATATATATGGCGGTGATGAGCATGTAAAACAAGCTAAGAAAGAAATCCTTAGAGGGAAGTTTGAAGATATGCAGATGGTTGAAGGTGAGACCATTCAATAGTATGGAATATGAATCAAAACCATTGTTGGAGATATCAAGAGTGCAGGTGGTAAAATAGAAGATTCCATTATGGTAAGTAAAGTTGTGAGATCCCTATTGTCGATCTATGCAATAAGGTTTGCTGCTATTCAAGAGTTAAGATCAATAGACAAGACTAAGGTATCCCTAGACTCCATCATTGCAAAGTTGACAGCCTATGAGCTAAATAGCTTTGATGGCAGTGTTCAAAAGACTGAATCAGCTTTTAAAGCTTTTGCAGTACCATCCAGAAAAGGAAAAGAAGCTAGCACTAGCGGTGAACCAAGACAAGGCAGAGAAATGGATGATGAGTAGATTCTGATGACATTTGAAGCTCTCCTTTCCAAGAAACTTCCTAAAGGAACTGGCAAATATAGAGGTAAACTTCCTTTGAAATGCTTTTCTTGTAACCAGATAGGACATATTGCTGTAAATTATCCTAATGGCGACAACAAGGACAAACCGGAAAGGTTCAAGAAGTTCAAAGGAGGAAACCAAAGAAACTGTTTTGTGGCAATTGATGAAGGTGTCACAGATGAGGAATCAGAGGATGAAGAAAATGAAGATATTATGTTTGTTGTTGTCAAAGAAGATGTGTTAGACAAGAAGGCTCTTGTCTCCTAGTTTGATAATTCCAATGAGTGGATCATTGACAGTGGATGTTCTCACCATATGACTAGTGACCGGAGCAATTTTATATCCTTGGAGGAGTATGATGGTGGTGTGGTTCGCTTTGGCAATGATGCACCATGCATGGTCAAGGGTAGAGGGTCCATCTCTCTGAATGGAAAGAGTAGTGCTGATAATGTGTACTGGGTTGATGGTCTCAGACACAACCTTTTGAGTGTTGCCTAGCTGAATGACAGTGGCCTCACTCTGGAATTCAAGAATGGAGTTTATAGAATCAAAGGAAATAATGGTGAATTGGTGGCCACCGACATGTAGACCAAAGGTAACCTGTTTCATCTGAATGCAAATATAAGTACATGTCTTATGGCTAAATTTGATGATAGCTGGATATGGCATAGGAGACTCTGCCATGTAAACTTTGCTAACATTGTGAAGGATAGTAAGATCAAGGCAGTTAGAGGGTTTCCGGTGCTAAGCAAACTGGATAATACCTTGTACAGAGAGTGTCAATTGAGGAAAATTTCTTCCTCAACCTTTAAAGGTAAATCTTTCACTGCTAACAACTTGCTTGATCTTGTGCATACTAATTTGTGGTGTCCTATGAAAACTAGAAGTGTGTAGGATGATAGGTACTTCATGATTCTCACTGATGACTGCTCAAGACTAATGTGGGTCACATTCTTGAAAGACAAGTCTCAAGCCTTTGTAAAGTTCAAAGCTTTCAGAGCATTAGTGGAGAAGGAAAGTGATACAAGGATCAAGTTCTTGAGAACTAATCATGGAGGGGAATTCACTTTTGGTGAAATCAACAAGTACTGTGAAGAACATGGCATCAAGAGGCAATAGTCTGCCCCCCGGACTCCACAACAGAATGGCCTAGAAGAGAGGAATAACCGGACTATGGTTGAAGCAGCTAGAACCATGTTGATTCAAGGAAAGGTAGCTCACACATTTTGGAGAGAAGTGGTGAGCAGTGCAGTCTACACAATGAACCGGGTACTCATCAAGAAAGGTAAGGATAAAACTCCTTATGAGTATTGGACCGGTAAGACACCTGTGGTCAGCTACTTTAGAGTGTTTGGTAGTAAATGTTACATCAAGAGGAGTGAACACCAAAGAAAATTTGATGCAAAATGTGATGAGGGAATATTCCTCGTATATTCCACCAAGAGAAAAGCTCTCAAGTGTTTCAACAATAGGACTTCGAGAATTATGGAAAACATCAATGTAAGAGTTGATGAAACCTCTGAGAAAACTGAGGAGACCGACAGTGAGCAAGCAGTAAATGAATCGGTTGCAACCTTTTGGGAATTGGTTGATAGCCAACCGAGTACTAGTAACAATGTTCCTACACCAGCAAATGTAGATGCTGATACTGATGGAGATGAGGATGAAAAAGAAAAGCAAGAGGAATCTATCAAGACCATTCCTTGGTATGTCAAGATGAATCATGATCCTAAGCAGATCATAGGAGATAAGGATGCAGGAATCCTTACAAGAAGAAAGGTCAGAGAAAACTCATGTATGATCTCTGAATTTGAACCTAAAACATTCAAAGAGACCCATAAAGATGAAGACTGGATCAAGGAAATGGAAGAGGAACTTGACTAGATAGAGAAAAATGGTACATGGTCTTTGGTACCCAGACCAGAGCATAAAAATGTCATTGGTACCAAATGGGTCTTCAGAAATAAGCTGAATGAGGATGCGACAGTGATTAGAAATAAAAGCTAGATTGGTATGCAAAGGATATGCTCAAGAAGAAGGATAAGACTATGGAGAAACCTTTGCTCCTATAGCTAGATTGGAAGGACTTTGTATGCTTCTTGCATATGAAGCTTTTAAAGGCTTCAAGGTATATCAAATGTAAAATCTACATTTCTAAATGGTGTACTTGAAGAGGAGGTGTATATAGAGCAACTAGATGGGTTTTCCCTATCTGAAGATAGTGACATGGTATGTAGGCTATATAAAGCCTTATATGGCCTAAAGTAGGCACCTAGAGCATGGTACGACTGTCTACATTCCCATCTTGTGAGGATTGGATTTGAGAGAACAAGTGAAGATAGTAATATCTACTTAAAGTTTGAAGGAGATCCTTTAGATCCTGATCTGTGAGGTATTTGTTGATGACATTATCTTTGGTGGAGATGACAAGATGAGTCATGAGTTTGCAAATGAGATGAAGAAAGATTTTGAAATGTCACTCATAGGGGAGATTAAATTCTTCATTAGACTGCAGATCCAATAGATGAAGGATGGAATCTTTATCACTCAGTCCAAGTATGTCAAATAGGTGTTGAAGACCTTTGGCATGGAAGATAGCAAACCAGTTGGTACTCTGATGGTGACTGGTTGTAAACTATCTAAAGAAGATGACTCAGAATTGGTTGATGAGAAGGAGTACCAATCAATTATTGGTAAGTTGCATTATGTAGTGCATAGCAGACCGGATATTGTACATGCATTGGAATTACTGCAAAATTCTAGAAAAACCCAAGAGAATCTCACTTGGTTGCAGTCAAGCAGATTCTTAGGTATATGAAGGGAAATATTGACTATGGATTGTGGTATCCTTATAGCAAGGATTTCAACTTGAAAGTATACACAGATGCTGATTGGGCAGGCAATATAGATGATTGAAAAAGCACAACCAGTGGTGCATTCTTTCTTGGTGGTAGACTGGTCTCATGGATGAGTAAGAAGCAGAGTTGTATCTCTCAGTCTATAGCAGAAGTAGAGTATGTTGCAGCTTTCATGAACTGCACTCAGACAATTTGGATGAAGCATGTATTAAATGGCTTCAAAGTTCTTGTATCTGAACTAGTAAGTATATTTTGTGACAATACTAGTGCAATTAATATCTCTAAGATTCTGGTTTTACATTCTAGAACCAAGCACTTTGAGCTTAAGTATCATTTCTTAAGGGAAAAGGTTCAGAACAAAGAGATTGCACTGGAACATGTTTCCAGTAAGCAGCAGTTAGTAGACATATTCATCAAGCCTCTCCCAAAGACTACATTTATGTACTTGAGAGGTGAATTAGGGGTGTTGCCCCTTCAGGAGGTAAACTAAAAGCATATGCTCCACATCAGTTAGGTATTGCATGGTCAAATTTATTTTGGATTGATGTGTTGAAGGATGCTACTCCTCAGGGGGAGCAGCATTATGTAACAAGGAAGCTTGTGCCTCCACTTTGGCATTGTTGTCAAAGGGGGAGAAAATGTGAAGCGGAGAAGATATCTGTAGAAATTGGGGGAGAAGATGTGAAGCAGAGAGATATCTTTGTATATTGCCATCAATGCCAAAGGGGGAGATTGTTGGTATTATGTGAACCGGTATGAGGATATAATGACATTATATGTTGTGATTGATGTCAATATGTTGAAGAGGTGAGAACCGGCATATGAGAGAACTGGTATAACACTGTGAACCAACATTTGCACCAAAGTGAAGCGGTGTGCTTGTTCAAGGTGAACCGGCATATGGTTATGGGAACTGGTACATGGAAGCATTGTATGACTACCGGTTGGTAGTCTCAACTTTAGGGTTTTTGGTTGAAGTGCTTCAAGCCTATGTGGCTCAACCGGTGACTTTGTGTGATGAGTTAGCATGATAACAAAGAACAGATCATGTTTCCACATAAGCCTTGTGTGCGTGAAGGATCTTGCATAAAGGAGATTGTTCCTATCTACCTCGGGAATGTGAGAAGTTAGTAAAATGGTGATAACGTGTGATGGGTTATCAGCTGCCATAAAATTGGTAGAAATGGACGATGGAGAATGTCTTGAGATTGGATCAAGAATTGCTGCATTTAATGTAGTGTGCTCAATGGTCAGGATTGAACCGTTCAAATTCCTTAACCTAAGAGGTTTAGGGTTTAGGGTTTATGCTACCGACCTATCTATTTCCCTATAGGGTCAATGTTGTGTCTCTTTCTGAGGTTGTTGGCAAAATTTGTGTGTGTGTATCCAAGAGAAGGGATACATGAATCTCCCAGACCAAAAGGAGAGAAGTGATACCTGCAGAGTGTAAGTGCAGAAGGTGAAGAGGAGCTTAAGTAGATCTGCATTGGCATTGAGTGTTGTTACCAGATCATTGTAATACCTGTTGATCTCTAACCACCTCAACAGTTGGAAAATCCCTTAACAAGGTAGCCTTAACTAGGTTGTTGTAAATCCTTTAATAGGGTAATTCAAAGCTATTAAGTTTGAAATCTTTTAGCTATTGAGTTCTTGAAATCCTCTAATAGGGTAGCCTTTAATAGGGTTTAACCCTTAACTAGGTATTGTAGCCATCGCTTAATCAGGTGATCTCTAACAGGATTGGTTCCTAGCAAAACCTATTGTAATGTCTCTAACCGGACAAGGCTCCTAATAGAGCGGACTTCTAAAGAGTTCAAAAACAACTTGTGGGTACTCATCCCCACTGTGGTTTTTCCCAGTTGGGTTTCCACATGAAAAATATGTGTGTCATGTGTGATGCCTTTATCTTGTGATGCTTTTCTATTGTTTGTCAAGCATATGATGGTTTTGTGTTTTATGCCTATCAATAAAACATGTTGAACTAGCTGTTATTATGATTTGATGATAGATTACCTGTTTATGCATAAGGGAGAAATGGTAGGGTAGTCTTGAGTTATGTGAAAATCTAAGTGAGTAACCAGTTAATGCTTGTCTTAGTCAGTCTTAGCTTTACCGGTTGCACTCTGTTTCAAACCGATGTCATTGTTTGCCAGTCAGTTGAAGTGTCTATTGTCAGACCAATTTAGGACTATATTTTTGTCTGTACTGATTCACCCTCCACTCTCAGTACCGGGTTAGTACTATTAGTTCATCATTGAGTTATCATTGTACTCACCGCTTCTCTCTAGTAGATGTGAGGTAATTTTTCTTCCATCATTATAGATCTTGCTGCATCCAAAATGGTTCTATCATTGTTTTCCACTACTCCATTCTATTGAGGAGTCTGAGGTGCATATAATTGTCTCCTAATTCCATTTGTCTCATAGTAACTGTTAAATTCATGGGATCTAAACTCATCACCTTGATCTAATCTTAGGCATTTGATTTTTAGTCTAGTTTTTGTTTCAACCTTTGCTTTAAAGATCTTGAATTTCTCAAAGGCTTCAGACTTCTCCCTAAGAAAAGTCACCAACATCATTCTAGAATAATTATCAATTATTAGCATGAAATACCTATCACCTTGAAAGCTTCTAGTCCTTGCTACACCACATAAGTCAGTATGAATCAAATCAATCACATCATTAGATTTATCATGTATGCTCTTAAAACAAGTTCTAACTTTCTTTCCCAATTGACATTCCTTACATACCGGATTATGAGGATTCATAATCTTAGGTATATCTACAACTGCCTTTGTTGAACTTATCTTAACAATACAATCAAAATTAACATGACACAACCTCTTATGCCATAACCAACTCTCATCAATATGAGCAATCAATCATGTCTTATTACTAGTGTTCAAGTGAAAGATATTACCTCCAGTCTAAGTACCGGTTGTAATCTCCAAACTAGTTTTGTTAATGATTTTGCATTTTTAATCTTTAAACTAAAGTTGGATACCCTTGTCCACCAATTGACCAACACTTAAGAGATTATTCTTTAAAAATTCTACATAATAGACATTATCAGTATTAGCCTTGCCATCTAGAGAAATAATACCTCTACCTTTGATCATACATGCTTTGTCATCTCCAAATCTGACTTGACCACCATTGTATTCTTGCAGGGACAAAATTTTTCTTTTCTCTAGTCATATGATGTGAGCATCCACTATCAATTACCCATTCATCTTTATCTTCAAATTTTTGCAGCCAGGGCCTTTTCTTCACTCTTGATAGCTGGTTCCGCTTCATCTTCTTTTAAAGAATAGAACACCCATTCCTTTCCATTATTGGATCCACTAGAAGAATTTGTTGCTAGTTCATCCTCAGAGTCATCACTTACTCCTTCCTCATTTGCTATGTAGCACCATTTGATTTTCTTAAATCTATATCTTTTTTGATTAGGCTTAAATGATTTCTTAACTCTTTCTTCAAATCTTGCATTCCTTTCAAGACATCTAGATGCAAAATGACCAATCTTATTACATGCAAAACATTTAAAAGGTTCTTTTCCTTCATACTTCATGTCGGTCCTTTAGGTACTCTTCTAGCAAATAGAGCTTCAAGTTGCTCAAATTCTTCATCTTCTTTCCTCATATCTTCAAATTCTTTTGCATGTAGGGCTTTCCAATTACTTTTTCTAGTAGATGATGATGATGCATGAAAAGTAGGTTCAGACTTTACATCTCTAGAAGATCCGAATTCTTCAAGCTCAAAAGTAGATAATTTTCCAATCAGAATGTCTTTGTTAGCTGATGTGTTTTCCATTGTTCTCAACTCATTAATTGCAATTGCCTTCATCTTGTAAGATGGTGGAAGGGCTCTCATTATTTTGGAAACTATTTCATCTTCACTCAGAGATCCTCCTCAACATTGAATTCCCATAAAAATATCATTTACTCTTTCCATAAATACAACAATTCTTTCATTATCTTCCATCTTTAAGTTTTCACACTTTACTCGATAACCATCAAGTTTTGCAATTTTCATAGTAGGATCACCTTCATTCAGAGTTTGCAATTTATTCCACATAACCTTTGCTGATGATTTATCAGTCAATCCCATGATTTGTTGATCAGTAAGTGCACACAAGTGGGCTTCTCTAGCTTTGCAATCATTTTCAATATTCTTGTCTAGGTCTGCAAGAGCAGGATTGCTAGATGCTAGATCATAAGGTGTGTATCCTTTCTTAGTGATCTCCCAAATATCCTTTCCAAGACATCTAAGATGAGTCTCCATTTAGACTTTTCATATCCCATAATTTATTCCATCAAGCTTAGGGATTTCTCTTCTGAAAATAGTTGCCAGTGGATTGAAGTGTTAGCTACCATAGGATCTACCTCAAGTAGTTAAGCTTCAACAAAAGAGGACCAAAGCTCTGATACCAATTGTTAGGATAACCAATTAACAACTAAGAGGGAACGTGGCTGAATAAGTGTTTAATAGATTATATCAATTAAATCACTTTATAACCTTTAACCAGATCACATAAACAGTAAGTACCATAATAGAAGAACCAAGTATCGGTAAGTAATAAAACTTAAGAATGAAACAGATAATCAACACAATGCAACCTTACCACATAACACCATTATTTGTATGTGGAAAACCCGGAAAGGGAAAAACCATGGTGGGAAGCCTACCGACAGTCAGATGATACTTCTACAGAAATTATGTGATACAATGAGGGGCATGCACATGCAGGAAGGCACACTTCCTAGAGCATACTACTCATTACAAAAGTCTCACTGAATACAGAGAGGTTATAACCACCTCAAGATAAATGAACAACAATCCATAATAATAAACTTCTAGAGATAGCATCTACCATCCATGATTACAGTCCCGGTTAAGCTCAATATCGGAGGCATTTGACCTCTTCCTTAATCCCAATTCGATCAATTATGATCGACCAAATCTCCTTTGCATATGATATTACATTCCACAACCATGATACATGATCTACAATGAGATCTTACATCAATTTATACCAACCCTAAGGCCTAAACCAATTAGGTCAGCCACCTAAAAGATATTACAATAGGATCATTACATACATCCATATTACAATGATATGTCATGTTGGCTTGTTGGCATTTGCATGAAGATTAAATTAATGATAGGTTATGTTGTCATTGATGTCACTTGAATAGGTAATGGTATTTATGATATTGTTGATATTGTTGTTACTAATATTGTCGTGTAACTGGTAGGAAGAGCTTTGAGGAAGATGTTGTAAACCAATATGTAAGTTTGTGAGTTGAACCAATAACCAGTGTATAAGGTTGAACCCTTTCTATGTTATGTAACTAGTAAACACTACCAGTTGCTTTTGTTAAACCCTAACCGATTAGCTTTTTTGAAATGGTTATGTTGGTTTATTATTTTATGATGAGCGGTACTAATGGAGACACGTGTGATCATTGTAAGAAGATAAGTACAGATTGTTTTGGCACATTTGTATGATTGTCTAGGGAATGAGCAAAGTGGATTGCATCTAATGCAAAGCATGTGATGAGATACAAGTCCGATGAAGTGGTGATCATAGAGCAGTTGGAATTTTCTTGAAGAATGTGTATAGATTGCTATGTAAATCCAATGGTCACACTTGAACCAATTTGTTTGTAATCTCTATGAGAGAATTAGGTTTTTGTTGTGTTATCGACCTAATTGATTTATCTTTAAGGTCAATGAAGTTGTTTTATTTAGTGTTGGAAAAGTGCTGGCTGAAATTAGTTGAGTGTCTAGTTGCTTAACCAGAGAATGGATCTGCAGCTTGTGTAAAGGCAGATTGAATCTTAAAAGGATCTGATCAAGAAAATGTAGTGCTATTCAGACAGATCAAGAAAAAATTATTGTCTTCTAAACATTATAGCAAAATTGAAATCCCCTAATCGGGTAAGCTCTAACAAGCTTGGTTACTCCTTTAATCTTCTACCAAGGTGATCCATTACCTTGGGTTCTCAAATCCTTTACCGAGGTTACTCCTAATAGGGTATTTGTTTTTTATCAAGGTATTTTGTAAATCCCTTAACTGGGTGATTCCTAACAAGATCAGTTCTTAACAAGACTTATTGTAAGAGATTTAATAGGCTTGGATCCTAATAGGGGGAACTTTAGAAGAGTTTAGATAGATATCTTGTGAGTCTCATCTCACCATGGTTTTTACCTATTTGGGTTTTCCACGTATAAAAATTTGTGTCATGTGGTGAATGTTTTTGTGGTTATGATCTTATTTGTTGATTTGATTAACTTCTAATAAGGCATGATAACTAGAAGTATTGAGAGATGGAGTGTGTTGATATATGATTAAGCGTTTGGAAGTTTACAAGATTAAAGTTGTTTATTGTTAAGTTGTTATAATAGTTAACCGGTTGATGTTGAGTATTCTTATGAGTATTTATCTTGACAGTGATATTCTATTGATAAGTTTACTTTGTGAGTTTGAGTTTGAGATTAGGAAGTTTGTATCAGTTTTTTAGTTTATTTATTCACCCCCCCATCTCATTAATCTAATAGATACTTATTCTTTCATCATACCATCAATTGGTATCAGAGCATCTCAGGTCGTGTTAAATCTAAAATCCTAATAGCTTGAGGAAAAGATCTTGTAGATCATGATGAAGAAGGAAGGTCTAAAGTTCAACAAAGATAACTATAGGATATGGAGTGACAAAATGAAGATTTACATTAAGAGTCTGGGAAGTTAGTATTGGGATCATGTAGAAACTCAGTATGTTACACTTACTGGAACCCTAATTGATGATCAGAAGAAATAACAAGAAGAAAATCATCAAGTGTTGGAGGCTATTATCAGTTCCATGTCTAATGTTGAATATGTAGATGTTCATGGTCTTGAAACTGCATATGAAATATGGAGAAAACTTGAAGAGATTTATAGAAGTGATGAACATGTTAAGATTTCTAAAGAGGAGAGCCTAAGAGGAAAGTTTGATGACATGAGAATGTTTGAAGGTGAGAATATCTAGCAGTATGGTCAAAGGATAAAAGAGATAGTTGATGAAATAAAGAGTGCAGGAGGGAAAGTGGAAGATGCCATAGTGATTAGTAAGGTACTGAGAACCTTGCTATGGCTCTATGCTATCTGAGTTGCATCTATTCAGGAGTTGAAGTCCATTAACAAAACTAAGGTAACTCTTGACTCTATCATTGGAAAAATTACTTCTTTTGAATTAAACGGCTATGATGGTAGTGTACGGAAATTAGAATCTGCATTCAAAGCTTTTGTTTCTAGAACATCTGTGAGAAAAAGTAGAGATACTTGTCATGGTTATGAATCTAGATCCAGTAGAGATGTTGATGATGAAGACAGCTTGGTGGAACTTGAAGCATTGTTGGCAAAACAACTACCCAGAGACACTGAGAAATATAGAGGTAAATTACCTTTAAAATGTTTTGCATGCAACAAGATTGGTCATAGAGAAGCTAATTGGCCTAATGGTGAAAATGAATACAAGAGAGAAAAATTCAAGAAGTATAAGGGTAAAGGAAAAAGGATTGTCTTATAGTGGTTGACAGTGGTATCACTAATGAATAATATGATGCTGATGCTTGTGAACATATTGTGGTTGTAGCTATTAAGGAAGAGATATAAGATTAGAAGGCACTAGTGTCCAGGATGGATAACTCTGATGATTGAATCATTGATAGTGGTTGTTCACCTCACATGGCTGGTGATTGGAGAAAATTTCTTTTCTTGGAGGAATTTGATGGCAGTGTTGTCAAATTTGGCAATGACTCACCCTGTATGGTTAAAGGTAAGGGAGTTATTTCTCATAATGGGAAGAGAAGTGCGACGATGTCTATTGGGTTGAAGGTCTAAATCACAATATTCTAAGTGTGGCACAAATTAATGATAGAGGATACCCACTAGAGTTAAGAAATGGTATGTGAAAAATCTTTGACAACAAAGGTGAATTGATTGCAATCGGGAAACAAACCATAGGTAATCTATTTCATCTTAATCCTAAAGTTAGCAACTATTTGATTGTAAAAATAGATGATAGCTAGCTTTGGCATAGGAGATTTTTTCATATAAACTCTAATAACATTGTTAAAGTGAGTAAGTACAAGATAGTAAGAGGTCTGCCTTAGCTAGACAAACCGGTTAATGCTCTTTGCAAATAATGTCTGTTAGGAAAGATGATTTCTTTAACTTTCAAGAGAAAGTCCTTGTCAGTAGAGAACTTGTTAGATTTGGTTCATATAGATCTATGTGGACCAATAAGAACAAGAAGCATTCAAGGTGATAGAAATATCATGATCTTCACTGACGATTGTACAAGGATGATGTGGGTCACATTCTTGAAGGATAAGAATGAATCTTTTGGTAAGTTCAAGGCATTCAGAGCCTTGACTGAGAAAGAGAGTGGCAAAAAGATAAAATGTTCGAGAACAAATCAAGGCGGTGAATTTACTTATGAGGAATTAACTAAGTGTTATGATGAGAATGGTATCAAATGGTAGCTTTCTACACCAAGGAAACCACAACAAAATGGTATTGCAGAGAGGAACAATCGGTCAATGGTTGAAGTTGCTAGGACAATGTTGATACAAGGAGGTGTAGAAAAAACATTTTGGAAAGAACATGTAAGTATAGTTGTCTACACAATGAACTGAGTTCTAGTGAAAAGAGGTAAGGACAAGACCCCTTATGAATATTGGTATGGAAGATCACCTGATGTTAGCTATTTTAAGATATTTGGTAGAAAAAAATTTATTAAAAGAGGTGATTACATTAGAAAGTTTGAAGCTAAGAGTGATGAAGGCATATTTCTTGGCTATTCCACCAAGTAAGGCCTATAAATTTCTCAACAACCAGACAAAGAGAATTGTTGAGAGTGCTGATGTTCAAGAAGTTGAATGTCCTGAAGTCTCAAAAGGAACCAGTTCAGAGAAAAAGGATGAAGATCCTTGCATTTTTCTTTTGGAACTTGAAACTATTAAATCAAAAACTGGTAAATAAAATTTTGATGCACCTATTCAGTTGGAACAAATAAATTCAGAAGAAGATGATAATGAAAAAGCTGA
Organism: Cryptomeria japonica; assembly: GCF_030272615.1. Lineage (NCBI taxonomy): Eukaryota > Viridiplantae > Streptophyta > Pinopsida > Cupressales > Cupressaceae > Cryptomeria > Cryptomeria japonica. The sequence continues at coordinate 214,728,266 of NC_081405.1, read as the reverse complement.
ACCTGAAGAGAATGACCATATTATTCCTAGGTATGTAAGACTAAACCACAGTACGAAGCAGATTATTGGGGATAAGGATGCTAGAGTACTAACTACAAGAAGAATAAGAGAGAACTCTTGCATGATCTCCATGATTGAACCTAGAAGTGCTAAGGAGGCATTTGGTGATGATTATTGGGTTAAAGTTATGGAGGAGGAATTGGATAAAATTGGGAAGAACAACATTTTGACCTTGGTACCCCGACTGGTAAATAAGAATGTTATAGGTACTAAATGGGTATTCAGAAACAACTTAAATGAAGATGGTGTTGTAGTTCACAATAAGGAAAGATTATTCTGCAAGGGTTCTCAAGAAGAAGGGGAAGATTATGGTGAAAATTTTGCACTAGTAGAAAGATTGGAAGGTGTTAGAAATTTACTTGCATTTGTAGCCCGTAAGAAGTTCAAGGTATACCAGATGGATGTTAAGTATACATTTTTGAATGGGATATTGGAAGAAGAGGTATACATAGAGCAACCAAATGGTTATGCTTTGATAGATGAGAAAGACATGGTATGTAGATTGCATAAAGCTTTGTATGGATTAAAGAAGGCATCCAGAGCATGGTATGGATGGCTTGATACACATCTGATGAAGATAGGCTTTGCAAGAACCAATGATGATAGTAATATTTATCTCAAGTCTGAAGGAGATGAAATACTAGTCAGTGACGTATTTGTTGATGATATTATTTTTGGAGGTAATGATGTCATGAGCAATAGTTTTGCAAATGAAATGAAAAATGAGTTTGAAATGTATTTAGTAGGGGAAATAAAAATTTTCATAGGCTTGTAGATATAGCAAATGAAAAATTGTATTTTCATTACTCAATCTAAGTATGAGAAAGAGGTTTTGAAGACTTTTGGCATGAGTGACTATAAACTAGCTAGAACACCAATGGTTACAGGTTGTTTATTGTCCAAGGAAGATGAATCTAAGTCTGTTGATGAAAAGGAATACAGGTCAATGATTGGAAAATTACACTATGTTGTTCACAATAGACCAAATATTGCCCATGTGGTTGGTATAGTTGCTAGATTTCAGAAGAATCCAAAGAAGACACACCTGATAGCAACCAAGAGAATTTTTAGGTATTTGAAAGGTACTGTTGACTATGGATTATGGTATCCATATGGAGTAAACTTTGATTTGAAGGCATACACAGATGCTGATTGGGGAAGAAATATTGATAACCAGTTAAACACTACCGGTGGAGCATTATTTCTAGGAGGAAGGCTTGTTTCATGGAGTAGTAAAAATCAGAGTTGTACTTAATAATCTATTACTGAAGCTGAGTATGTTGCATCTCATATGAATTGCACACAGGCTATTTAGATGAGGCACATTTTGGAAGATTTTAAGATGAAGATCTCAGACCCTATAAAGATTTTATGTGATAATACAAGTGCCATTAATATTTCTAAGAATCTTGTTTTGCACCCACAAACCAAGCACATTGAATTGAAGTATCACTTTTTAAGGGAAAATGTTCAAAGTAAAGATGTTATCTTAGAGCATGTTTCTACCAAGGAGCATCTTGCAGATATCCTTACCAAACCTCCGCCTAAGACCACTTTTGAGTATCTTAGAAGTTTGTTGGGGGTTGTCCCTCTTCATGAAGTTAGTTGAGAATGATGTTGATTGCATCAATCCCTGAATCACTTGCAGAATTTTACATGGATTGATGAAGAAGTGGATGTATTCCACAAGGGGAGCATCAAGTTGTAGTATGTTGTTGATGCACAGTAAAATTTGCAATTACATGTTTTACTTTCAATTTGGCATTGTTGTCAAAGGGGGAGAAGAATTATCTGATTGGCAAAGGGAAACCAACGACAGGTTGAAGACAGATAGAGCATGGTGAATATTTGGTAATGTAAACTAGGATTCCTATTCACCATTCATAGAAACAATCAGAGGCACTAATATTTGTATTGCCATCAATGCCAAAAGGGCAGATTATTGACATTTGCATGAAGATTACATTAATGATATGTTATATTGTCATTGATGTCAATTGAACTGGTAATGGTATTTATGATATTGCTGATATTGTTGTTATTGATATTGTCTTGTAACCGGTAGGAAGAGATTTGAGGAAGATGTTGTAAACTAGTATGTGAGTTTGTGAGTTGAACTAGTAACCGGTGTATAAGGTTAAACCCTACCAGTTGTTTTTGTTAAACCCTAACCGATTAAGTTTTCTGAAATGGTTATGTTGGTTTATTATCTAATGATGAGCGGTAATGATGGAGACATGTGTGATCATTGCAAGAAAATAAGTTTAGATTAATTTGGCACTTTGGTTTGATTATCTAGGGAATGAGAAAAGTGGATTCAATCTAATGCAAAGCATGTGATGAGTTACAAGTCTGATGAAGTGGTGATCATGGAGTGGTTGGAATTTTCTTGAAGAATGTATATAGATTGATATGTAAATCCAACGGTCACAATTGAACCAATTTGCTTGTAATCTCTATGAGAGAATTAGATTTTTGTTGTGTCACCAACCTAATTAATTTGCATTTAAGGTCAATGAAGTTTTTTTGTTTAGTGTTGGCAAAGTGTTGGATGAAATTAGTTGAGTGTGTGGTTACCTAACTGAGGAATGGATCTATAGTTTGTGTAAAGGCAGATTGAAGCTTAAAAGGATTTGATCAAGAAAATGTAGTGCTATTTAGACAAATCAAGAAAAACCTACTGTCTTCTAACAATTATAGCAGAATTGAAATCCCCTAATCGAGTAAGCTCTAACAAGCTTGGTTACTTCTTAAATCCTCTAACAAGGTGATCCATTAGCTTGAATTCTCAAATCCTCTAGCAAGGTTACTCCTAATAGGGTATTTTCTTTTTATCAAGGCATTTTGTAAATACCTTAACCAGGTGATTCCTAATAGGATCAGTTCTTAATAGGACTTATTGTAAAATATTTAACGGGCTTGGCTCCTAACATGGTGAACTTCAGAAGAGTTTAGATAGCTATCATGTGAGTCTCATCTCACCATGGTTTTTACCTATTTGGGTTTTCCACATATAAACATTTGTGTCATGTGGTGAATGTTTTTGTGGTTATAATCTTATTTGTTAATTTGATTAACTTTTGATAAGGCATGATAACTATAAGCATTGAGAGATGGAGTGTGTTGATATATGATTAAGCATTTGGAAGTTTACAAGATTAAAGTTGTTTAATGTTGTTATAACAGTTAACCGGTTGATGTTGAGTATTCTTATGAGCATTGATCTTGATAGTGATATTCAATTGATAAATTTATTTTGTGAGTTTGAGTTTGATATTGGGAAGTTTTTATTAGTTTTTTCAGTTTACTGATTCACCCCACCCCCTTCTCAATAATCTACTAGATACTTATTCTTTCATCATACCATCATGGCCTAAGACCAAAACAGCAATAACCAATCCATAAATCATCCTAGTAACGTGTAGAGAACACATTAACATGATACCAATCCATAACCTAGATAGGTACCGGACCTAATGCGAGTCCTCCATTCCAGAGAAATGTCTTCAATCAGTTGAGGCATGATCAAAGAACCTCTTCAACATCCTAAAATCCATCTAGAAGCCGCACCAACACCACTTATGCATTCTGCCAAAATTTCTCAATGAAAGCTCTGTCGGTTAAACCTTAAACCCATGCTGGTAAGGGTTTACAAGAGTGTGTGATAGAATCCAATTACTAAGTCAATACCAACTAACCAAAATATGCTCCAAAAGCATGCAACACATAAAATCAAACATACTCCATTGATCAAAACATTCTTGAAGTGTCCAACAGATAGTCCTTTCTGCCGCTAACACTAGATCTTCTACCAGTAACCAAAACCTATCTCCCAATAACCAAAACTATAATAGCTAGTGTTGACATCAATGACAAAACATCAATGCAATGCATAATTAGTTCATCCATAATGCCCACACTTATTTCATACAGTAGTCCATATAGAACATGATTATTTTACCTTTAATGGTGGCAACCCCTTGGTATTATCCCAAAAAAATTATATTCCACTAGCAACCTTTGAGGCTATACCATTTTTTACTAGAGAGACATCTACCTCCTTGGAGGAACACATACAAGATGTTGTAAGTATCTGCACAATATTTGATATCACTAAAGACAATGTTGCAATGAGGCTTATATTCTCCTCATTCAAGGGAAAAGCCCTCTAACGGTATCGAGGGCTAGCTCCGAACTCCGTTCATAATTGGGATATGTTAGGAGAAAAGCTATGCAAGCATTTCAAAGACAAAAGTGACCATCCATCACTTATGGAGCAATTTACCACAATAAAAAGAGTACCCTATGAGTTCATGGGTGATTTCAACTATATATTTTAAAAGACATGGGATAGAATCACATTATTAATGAAGCCTTCATCAAACCATGTTTTTCTATATTACTCTAAGGCTTTGAGTAGTGACATAGCTACAATGATTCAATCCATGGGGGGAAATAATCTCCCATTAGCTTATGAGACTACCATAAGGGAAGAAAATTTCTTAATATAGGTAGGAAAGTTGTCTCCTAGGCCCCCAATGGCCTTATTTTCAAAGGCTCCTACCCACCAGCTTGTTTTAGCAGCAATACCAATGGTGTCTGCAAGTCAAATGCTTACACCTATACCTCCTCCACCTTCTGGGATTTAGGAGCTTAAGGTTCTAGTGAAAACTATTAGCCAACAGATGCAGGCATTTGGGAATTATTTGGTCTTAGTCAAGAGATTGTTGTTGTAGGCTAACAATAGGCCTTATCAACCCCAAAACCAAAATTATCAGTAGAGGCCTAATTTTTAAGGTTAGAACCAATGGAGCATTGGTAGGCCCTTGAACAGTTTGAATCCAACAACTACAAGAACATCAAAGGCTATAGTGTCAGTTCAAAACAATCTTGCTTAGGAGCAAGATTGGTGTGTTCCATGCAATCAACCCCATAATCAAGCCTCATGTCAGAATGATGTGTTTTCTTAGGCCTGATTAGCACAAGAATAGCCACCAACATCAAGGAAGCAAAAATTTGTTGACTATCCTAGTCATACATGGGGAGATACAACTTTTATGAATTGGTAGGAGGTCGAGTTTGGTGCAATGAATTAGACAAGTGGGGATAATGTGGCCAACAGCATGTTGGGACTTCAAAAATTTTGTCAATTTTGAAGTCTCGGGCTCAAAATTTTGAATTTTTGCACTTAGAATACCCTTTGTAGGATAACATGCAGGTTATCATACAATGGGAAACATGAGGGTTATATGATGTGTCAATAACATGATGTGTTATTGACCTTGTGCCTGAGGTTAGCATCTCACATCAATAACATGTCATATTATTAACCATCTTGAGTATTTGGGCAGTGTGTTATTGATCGCTAAGGTAACAATAGGTGGCTATGTATTTTCTAGCATAAGAGGGAGTCTTTTCAAGCTCCAAAATTCTATTTTTGAGTTGACTGATCCAGCTAGTCAACTCACTTAGGTTTCACCAACTCGAGGGTTCCATGTCATTGGCGAGCTGGTCTCCATGGTTCATTGTTACCAGTTGGTGGTAATACCATTTGTTATCCTGTGAGGCAAGGTGACAAGCCAAAGGGTCATGCCAGATAAGGTAAGTGAAGAAGCAAAGGGAAGAAATTTTTCCTAGGGAGCAGAAGGCAGCGTCTAAAGACTGCTCGGGATAACTCCTAACTAAGAGTTACAAAGGGGATAAATTTTTATCCCAGGATAATTTCTGAAGTGTGAAATCAACATATAAAAGTTGCCCCGAGGATGTTTCTAGTTATCTTGAGAGGCTCCAGGATAATTTTACAAAGAATAAGAGAGGATATTATCCTATGGTGGTTAGCAATGAATCTATTGTGGTCCCGAGATAGGAAATTGGTAAAGGAGCAATAAAATATTTATCCTGAAGGGTCATGAAGGTCAAATAAAACAGGTCTAGGATAAGAAGACAAAAGGGAATACAATGGAAGGCTTATCCTGAGGGGTTGGGAGGTGCATCCTTTGATACTTCGAGATAACAAAGGAAACCAATGAAAGGTTATCTCGCCAACGTTCTAACTATTTCAAATGGGATCGTGGGATAAGAAGATGAAGTGAAGAAAGAAGGTTTTCCTTCTCCCATGCGTTCCTCTAGGGATATGGAAAAGGTCATGGGATAAGTAAGAAAAAGAGATAATGATGCATTGCATTATCTCGCGACACATAAGACCGAATGATGGAACCACAAGGGCACATAACACGCATATTATGTGATTTACAAAGCATAGCCCATTGGTCAAATTATCCATGTGGAGGGTGGAGGAAGGTTGACCAGAGGACAAAGGGGATTATTTTGAGGATGTGGCACATGCAAATTGGCTAGATTATATCTGTCAAAGGGAGAGACGCTATCGATGGAGAATTGTTTTTTCAGTGTTGTAGGTGGATTTTTGCGACCATATCAAATTGGATCATAGTGACAAAGCCTAAGTGGGAGCTCACATTGAATGAGGATCAGACAGAGGATGGTTGAGTGGCTCCATGAAATTAGAAGATCTATCAATGGGATTTCACAGCTTTAGGTGTACTAGGGGATCATTGACCAAGAAGATGAAAGGACATAGAGCAGGTGTGGATTATTAAATGTAGTAATCCAGATTTAGAGATCACTCAAGGTGCAATAGGGGATGAACTTACGGAAATTTTTTTGTAGCTTGAGACACCTATCCCTATTGATAATTGTCTCAAGGCTCATGGTCCCAGATCCTAGAAGCTATTCTCATTGATGCTTGTATTGATTGCCTTCAGATGGATTGCATGCAGAGTAGGAAGAGGCACATCTCATTATGTATTTTGTCCCATGCAATCAAATTTTGACAAGTCTATCTCACCTGGCCTGTAGCTTGTTTTTCTCCATTGTTCTTATTAAAGGGAATTCAAGGCCAATGAGAAGAGGATTGATGTAATTTTTCTGGAAGCAAGGCTTCCATGTGAATAGTGCATGTTTTTTCATGACAGCTTAGTATTCTTTTAGTCTATAGTTTATTAATGTTTCAAATAGTTTGTAACCTAAATACAAATAGTTTCAGAGTTTTTATTTGTAGTTGTATCTCTTGTGTATGCTCTATTTTATGAAATGAAATGGTCAAGGATCTTGTGTTTTGTCCCCACAAGTCAGGTGTATATCTTGTTGTTTGCTTCTCTTCAAGGAAGAGATTAATTTTATTCTTCAAGGTATATAAATAGTATTATGTATATCTCATATTCTTTAGTATGGTTGTTGGTGAAACCAAAAGGGAGAAAGTTTATGTAATGCATTAACATTCAAAGCTCAAAGGTTGCATGTTTTTCTATTTGAATGTTCTTCCCATATAAGGCATTAGTCATGCTTGTCGCTTTCAATTTTTTAGGATCCCTTCAATATCAAAATCTCTTTATTTTCTACATTTCTTTATGCATTAGGAGTAGGATTAGTGTAGAGCCTTCCCCTTTCCTCAATGAAGTTCATAGATGAATAGAAACTAAGGTTAAATCCATAACTAGGATTTAATCAATCTTTACTTGGTATATTTTCATTGAGATGATCCATTGTATCATGTAATGTCAAGAGAAGTTGAAGCTAAAAGTTACTAGGACATTGCATAGGTTCACCCTCCTTGGTCTTGCAGAGCCAAAAGTGTAGGAGATCTCAATCATTGTTATTGAGTCTTATTTAGTAGCCAAATCATTTTGTAGGTCTGATCAAGAATTAGTGGAAATTCCTCTAGGACTTGGACTTGCTGATTTGGGAACCAACAGATTGGTGACTCTGTTGGGGACAAGCTTGCCTAAAGTTTATTGAGCTGACCATGAGTCTTTGGTTGCATGGTTCTTATCTTGGAAGATATGTTGTAGTAGCTTGTGTGAAGGGAAAGTCAAGTGACTTTGCTGATAGAGAAGACCCATAATGATAAAATACTTTGAATAGATTTTAGTTGTTCAAAATTTTTTCCTCTACAAGGAGGTGGCGACCATGTCTTAAAAGAACTTGATAATGAAGCAAGAAGAGCTCCAGTTGTGAAGGAGTTCTCAGTCAGACATAAGAGACTAGCTACTGCAACTTTTCTGCGTATTCTTCTTTTGAAGAAGTTTTTGAAAATAAAAAAGTTTAAAGTTTTTTAATGTGCCCTTATTTAGTGTCATAGCACTTGTTAGAAGGGAAATTTTAGTAGCTACAATTGTCATACTTCTAAGTTGTATGTTTCAGTCATTTTTTTATATCAAGAGAAGTATGTTATCTTTATAATAGGTCCATTCAAGGACTTTAGGGCTGATTTGTATTTGTTTTATATGTTGATATACCAGAAGTCTTGCTGTAAAATGTATTAGGTCATGTGTGACTATGGAACTTGTATGAGAAGCTTGTAATGACAAGAAAGATGTGTAGTCATTATGTTGTCCTAGACATAATGAATAATCAACAACTTAAAGGTATGCCTAGAGGGGTGTTCATCCCTAAGAGGTATAGTTCTTTAAGTTTCAGCAACATTGAGGGGTACCCACATCCCTTCCCCATTAATTTTAAAGATCAAGTGCCTTTGTTTCATACACAAGAATCTGAATCAGCAGTCCACCATATTCAGGCATTCAGTGAGTTTGTTGAAGACTTTTAGTTTTACAAGGAAGATATAGTCATGAAGTTCTTTGTGAGGTCACTAAAAGATGGTGCAAATGATTGGTACGAGAGCCTAGAAATAGAGAGTGTGTCTTCATTGGATTGCTTTAGGAGGTTGTTCTTGGAAAGATTTAGTGATGATATAATCAATTATGAGAAACCTCCTATTTATCATAATACTCCATCATGTGAAGATGCATTGTATGCACAAGAGCATCAAATGTCATGTGTAGAATATGGATTCCAAAACATGAATGTGTTAGATAGTTCAAATAACCAGAAGACAACTAAGAGGGGGCGGTGAATCAGTCGTCATAGATTACCAGAACTATTAGCAATTTAAAAATTTAATACCAGAACCCAAAACATTAATACTAGAATAGAAATTAAACCAATTCAGCATAAACAATAATCATAAAATAAAAAACATCCACATGACACCAATATTTATACGTGGAAAACACGGTAAAGGGAAAGACCACGGTGGGATGCCTACCCACATTCAAATAATACTTCTGCAGTAAGTATGTGAATTAAAATTGAGGGGCTTGCACTTGCAGAAAGGCCAATAGCCTAGAGCACACTTCTCATCACAAAAGGAGCCTCACTGACTACATAGAAATCCACACTACAATCTGAAGAAGTGTTGAACTACAAAAGATAGCATCTCATATGCCTGAGTACAGTTTCAATTAAGCTCAATACTAGAGGACTGGATCCTCTTACATAAACCCAATTCAATCTCCAATGATCGACCAAATCCTCTTCCTAAATGATATTACATTATTCACATATTACATTCCTTGACCATGACCTCTAACATAACCATGATGATCTACAATGAGATCTTAAATCTATATATACAAACCCTCGACAATAAACAATCAGGTCAGCCACTAGATAATAAACTAGTTACATAATTACAAACCATGTCAGCCTTAGACGAAACAAATAATATCCAACACATAATACATCCCAAAAACACATAAAGAGGTCCAATCCACACATTCATAAAAAATGATCCATAACCTAGATCAATCGGGACCCAGTATAGGTCCACATGCTACAAAAATGATCTCCATCTGCCAAGTCTTGAACATGGTCACCAACATCATCCTAAAACTCCACCAGAAGTTGCACGAGCACAGTTATGTAATTCATCAAAGATCTTCATCAAAAGCTATGTTAGTGAAACCCTCAGCGGAACCAAAAACTAAGCTTCTAAGCAAGTAGGATAGCATTCGATCACAAGACCAAAACCAACTGACCAAATATGAGCATGAGTATCATGAACAAGCCAATTCTATTTCCAGACTATACTGGAGCCTATTGGATCATGTCAGATCCAAAACAACCAAAATCCACTCAACCTACTAGGACAAGAAGGGTGTCGGTAAAGGATCCAAATAGCTAGTGCTGGCATTAATGACAAAACATCAATGCAACACATAAGCAATTCCACCATATGGCCAACAATCTCCCCCTTCGGTATTGATGGCAACACTAGATGTGAAAAACATCTAAGTACCAAGAAATGCCAAACAAGTCTCCCCCAATGGAAGACATCCAACAATCTCCCACATACAACTCTAAATGTCTATATCTCTCCTATTTTGACTCTTTCTTTTTCTTTCTTTGTCTTTTTCACATCAATATCTCTCCCCTTTTAACATCAATGTCATAAATCTGACAAAAATATCAAAGCAAAAACATAAACCATTGAATCGCAAAGCTGACTACTCCCCCTGAGCAGTAGCATCCTACATTAATGTCGGAATGATTCCAAACCACATCAATCAGTTCTTTGTTGGAGGGGCAAAAACCCCTAATCTATCTCTCAGGTACTCAAATTATTCCTTGCGCAAAGGCTTAGTGAAAATATCTACAATATGCTCTTTAGTGTTCACATAAACCAGTCTAACTTCATTTCCTTCCACATTTTCCTTCAAAAAGTTATACCTGATAGATATGTGCTTTGTTTTAGAATGAAATACTAGATTCTTTGATATATCAATAGCAATAGAGTTATCATAGTGAATAAATACTAGTGCATCACAATCCACCTTTATATCCTTCAATATTTGCTTCATCCATAAAACTTGTGTATAGTTAGTAGCAGCAGCAACCTACTCAGCTTCAACAGTAGATAAAGAAGTGCATGACTATTTCTTGCTGATCCATGAAACCAACTTCTTTCCAAGAAAGAAAGCTCCACCAGAAGTGCTTTTACGGTCATCAATATCTCTAGCCCGATCAACATTTGTATATGCACATAAATTTAAGTTATCATCATTAGGGTACTACAAACCATATTTTGATGTACCTTGCAAGTATCTAAAAATCCTTTTCACTACAATCTCATGGTTTTCTCTATGATCACTCTGAAATCTTGAAACAATACAAACAACATTCATAATGTCAGGCCTAGTTTGAGTCAAATAAAGCAGACCTCCAATCATAGATTTGTATCTTGTAGGATTTACCAATGCAGAAATATATATTTTCTTGTCAATTTCTCACTTGTAACTATAGGAATACTTACCGGTTTAGAATGTCCCATACCAAATTTCTTCAACAATTCCCTAACATATTTAGTTTGAGAGATGAAAATACCTTTGTCAATCTGAGTAATCTGCAAACCTAAGAAAAATTTCATCTCACCAATCATAGACATCTCAAATTCTTTCTCCATATTCTTAGAAAATTCTATGCATAACTTATCTTCACCTCAAAAAATAATGTCATCAACAAATACTTTAATAATCAGTATATCATCATCAGTGATCTTATACTATAAATTATTGTTATCACTTCCCTTGGTAAAACCAATCTTCAAAAGATATTTATCCAACCTTGCATACTAAGCTCTACATGCTTGTCTCAATCCATATAAAGCTTTCCTTAACTTAGAAACCATATTTGTATCATCTGATAGTGAAAACCCATTAGGTTGCTCAATATAAACTTCCTCATCAAGATCCCCATTCAAAAATGCACATTTAACATCCATCTGATAAACCTTGTAGTTTTTATAAGCAGCATAGGTAAGAAATAATGTTACAGCTTCAATCCTAGCTAGCTAGAGGTGCAAAGTCTCTCCATAATCAATTCCTTCCATATGACAACATCCTTTACAAACTAATCTAGCCTTATTCCTTATAACTTTACCATCCTCATTCAATTTATTCCTAAAAACACATTTACTTCCAATAACATTTTTATTTTTAGGTCAGGGAACCAAGGTCCATGTGTTATTTTTCTCAATATGATATAATTCTTCTTCCATAGCTTTCAACCAATATTCATCTTTACATGCCTCAATTACTGATACCAATTCAACTTGTGAAATTAAACATACAGTCTTATTTTTGTCATCACTCCATTGCTCTTATCCCTAATGATCTGATCTTCTGAATGATTCAATCTCACATACCTAGGAGTCTTCTGACTTTTGGTTCCTCTTCCATGTTCTTCAGTTACTGTATAATTCTCTAATACTGCCAGAGTAACTGGTTCAACACTTTGTTTTGGTAAAGATGCTACCGGTTCAGATATAATCATTTCCACTGTTGGTTCCCTCTCATAAACTCTTATTTGACTTTTGTTCAGCTCATCTACTTTGACATTAGCACTCTCCATAATTCTATGCAATCTCTTATTATAACATCTATATGCTTTGCTTTCATTAGAATAGCCAATAAATATGCCTTCACCACATCTAGGATCAAATTTCCCAATGATATCATCTCTCCTGATATAACATTTATTGAAATAATTAACTGTAGGTGTATTATCAAACCATAATCCATAAGTTGTCTTACCAGTTTCTCCTTTGATATGTACTCTCTTGAATGCATAAACCATTGTGCTCACTTCTTCTCTCTACTAGATATGAGGTAGAATAGCTTCCATCATCATTGTTCTAGTAGCATCCAAGATAGATATGTTCTTCTTATCCACAACTCCATTCTACTGAGGTGTCTGGGGAGCAGAAAATTGTCTTCTTATACCATGCTTCTCATAAAAGTTATTAAACTCACTGATGTGAATTCTCCACCATGGTCTTACCTCAAACATTTAAGCTTCAATCCTATCTTAGTTTCTACTTTAGCCTTAAAGATTTTCAAATTTTCAAATTCCTCATATTTTTCCTTTAGAAAAGTAACCCAAATCATTCTATAATAATCATCAATGATTAGCACGAAATATATATCACCTTGAAAACTTTTAACTCTAGTAGGGCCACCCAAATCAATATGAATAAGATCAATAACATCATTTGATTTATCTTGTATACTCCTAAAAGAGGTTCTGACCTATTTAACCATTTGACTTTATTTACATACCAGATTATAGGGCTTCATAATCTTAGGTATATCCCTAGCTGCTTTAGTTGAACTGATCTTCACAATGCAATCAAAATTCACATGACACAACCTTTTATGCCATAGCCAACTCTCATCAATCTATGTAATCAAACATGTCTTCTCACTAGAGTTCAAATGAAATATGTTACCTTTTGTTTATGTACCGGTTGCAATCTCCAAACCAGATCCAGTAATGATTTTGCATTTTCCATCCTTGAACTATAATTGAAATCCCTTATCCACCAATTGTCCTACACTCAAGAGATTATGTCTTAAACCTTCAACATAATAAACATTTTCAGTATTTTTCCTACCATCCAATGATATAGTTCCTTTTCCTTTGATCATACATGCTTTGTCATCTCTAAATCTAACTAGACCACCATCAAATTCTTGCAAAGATAGAAACTTCCCTTTATCTCTAGTCATATGATGTGAACAACCACTATCAATCAACCATTCATCCTTTTCTTCAATTTTAACAACAAGTGTGTTCTCTTTAGGTGCATTCTCTTCTAGTGCCAGAACATCTTCCTTGATAGCCAGGAACACCCATTCCTTCTCATTGTCGGAACCACCAGCAAAGTCTTCTATCGGTTCATCATCAGAATCAGTAATGCCTTCCTCATCCGCTATGTAGCATGATTTGTCTTTGTTTTTCTTGTACTTATACTTTTTCTGATATCTAGGGTTAGGCTTAAATGATCGTCTAGCTCTTTCTTCAAATATTGAATTCCTTTCAGGACATCTAGATGCAAAATGACCTATCTTATTACATGCAAAACATTTGAAAGGTATTTTTCCTTCATACTTACTTCCTACCAATCCTTTAGGTTCTCTTCTAGCAAATAGTGTTTCAAGTTGCTCAAACTCATCATATTCTCTCTTCATATCTTCTAATTCCTTTCCATATAAATATTCCTAGTCTTTCTTACTAGTTGTAGATGTAGATGTATGAAAAGAAGGTTCGGACTTCATAGCTCCAGAAGGTCCAAATTATTCAAGCTCAAAAGCAAATAGTTTCCCAACCAAAGTATCTCTATTGACAGATGTATTAGCTTAGAGTTCCACCACAATATTGAATTCCCATAACAATCTCATTTACCCTTTCCATGAGTGCAATAATCCTTTCATCTTCTTCCATATTTAGGTTTTCATATCTCACCCGGTAACCATCAAGTTTAGCAATCTTCACTATAGGGTTATCTTCATTAAGAGTCTTCAACTTATCCCATATAGCCTTTCCAGATAATTTATCGGTTAATTTCATTATTTGTTGACCAGAAAGTGCACACAAGAGGGATTCTCTTGCTCTACAATCATTCTCAAGCTCCTTGTCTAGGTTTACCAGAGGAGGATTGCTAAATCCCCGATTATAAGGTGTGACACCATTCTATGTTATCTCCCAAATCTCCTTGCCAAGAAATATTAGATGAGTCTCCATCTGAATCTTCCATACTGTGTAATTTGTTCCATCAAGCCTTGGAATATCCCTTAGAAAGATAGCTCCAGAAGAACTAGATGAACTTGAACTGTTCAGCACCATAAGATCTTCCTCAAGTGGTTAAGCTTTCTGAAGAGAGGATCAAAGCTCTGATACCAATTGTTAGATAGTTCAAATAACTAGAAGACAACCGAGAGGGGGGGTGGGTTGAATCAGTTGTCATAGATTACTGGAACTATTAGCAATTTACAACTTTAATACCGAAACCCAAACCATTAATACTAGAATAATAGTTAAACCAATTAAGCATAAACAATAATCATATAATAAAAACCATCCACATGACACCAAGATTTATATGTGAAAAACCTAGTAAAGGGAAAAAAACATGGTGGGAATCCTACCCACAGTCAGATAATACTTCTATAGTAAGTATGTTAATTACAATTGAGGGGCGTATACTTGTAAGAAGGCCAACAACCTAGAGCACACTTCTCATCACAAAAGGAGCCTCACTGACTACATAGAAAATCCAAACCACAATATGGAGAAGTGTTGAACTGCAAAAGATAGCATCTTTTATGCTTGAGTATAGATTTGGTTAAGCTCAATACCTGAGGACTGAATCCTCTTACATAAACCCAATTCAATCTCCAATGATCAAACAAATCATCTACTTGAATGATATTACATTATTAGCACATTACATTCCTTGACCATGATGATCTACAATGAGGTCTTACATCTATATATACAAACCCTCGACCATAAACAATTACTTCGGCCACCAAATAATAAACCAATTACATAATTACAAACCATGTCGGCCTTAGATCAAACAAATAATATCCAATACATAAGACATCCTAGAAACACATCAAGAGGTCCAATCCACATGTTACATTAAAGTTGTTCCATAACCTAGATCAACTGGGACCCAGTATAGGTCAACACGCTATATAAATGATCTACATCCACTACGTCTCAAACATGATCACTAACAGCATCTTGAAACTCCACCAGAAGCTACAACAACACTACTTATGTAATTCATCAAAGATCCTCATCATAAGCTCTACCGATGAAACCCTCGTCAGAACCAGAAACTAAGCTTCTAAGCAAGAAGGATAGCATCTAAACACTAGACCAAATATGAGCATGAGTATCATGAACAAGCCAATTCTATCACCAAACTATATCAGAGCCTACCAGATAATGGTGGATCCAAAACAACCAGAATCCACTCAACCTACTAGGACCAAAAGGGTGTCAGTAAAGCCTCCAAACAACTGGTGTTGGCATCAATGACAAAACATCAATGCAACACATAATCAATTCCACCAAATGGCCAACAGTATGTCCCTGCTATCCTAGCTTATACTTTTCAACAACATGAGCAATTATATTAGCCCCAAATAATGCAAGAAAAAATCTTATATGTTAAGAAACCAATGATGTATGTCAGCGATCAGCTGGACATGTAAAAAAAAGAGGGTGAGTAACCTTATGCACTTTTGTCATGGTTCTTGAAGGCATTACAAAATTTTCCTATGAGAATCATGCTTTAAGAGTCTGATTGAATAGACTTATTTTTGCAAGTCTATGAACCTAGTGTTGTTCAATGGCCAAGAAAATAAAAACCAGTAAGTATGAATCAAATGATTGCATGAATTGACCTATTTGAGGGTGTAAAGTCTAAGGTGCAACTTGGTAATGAAAGCTTGCATGTTGATAATGTCAACATTGAGAAAGAACATGTTGATAATGCACTGATAAGTTGGTGTATTGACATATTTTTTTAATCAGGACTCTTATGTTTTTGGTATCTTTTGGGTTGCATTGTGATAGTAAAATATTGTGAATTGACTATATGTAAATCATGTTTTAAAACTGAACTTAAGAAATCATGTTTCAACCTTGTCTATTAATTCCTACAGCCATGCCAATTTATTCCTGCAACCAAATGGTTTGTCCCTATGATATGCAGATTATTTAGGATGATTTCATATGTGAGTTAATGAATGTATTAGTTAAGTAAGATACATATGCATGTCCTTGTATATTGTTTTTGTTTTAGAGCAGATAATAATTGGTTTTGTGGTGGAGAATTTTCTTTCGCACCTAGGGACTGGAGAATCACGTTCAGATAGCTGGAGGTCAAATTGAAGGAGATTCAAGCAAGCGCAATCTGTGGTATAATTGAAGTAATTGTACTTCACCATGGGAGTTTAACTCTAGTGCATGTTTAATTTGCAAAATATCTCTTTGGCGTGCAAAGAATGTGGTTCGGTTTTAGATCCATAGTTCCTACAGCCAAGCTCTTTGTTATCCCCTTCATCTGATAGCTATCTACCTCTTCTTCTGGGCATAATTGGAGTTTTCCATTGTAATTTATCTTTTCTTTATAGTAAGCTCTTCCTTATTTTCTGAGTTAGACAAAATGAAAAGGGATTGAGTGGAGTTTTTGTCATGCATTCTAAATTTTCTCTTTTAAAATATGTAATCATCTTTCAGGAAGAAATGAATAAAAATATGTTATTTTGATCTATTAATAGTGCTTTGCTGAGAGTTTGATATCACTCATCCAAGGGGGCCCACTTGGTGAGTGATCCTATGTTTATGATTATTAAAGTTAGTTTTTACTTAGTTGCGGTAGAAGTTCATGACTGGATTGTTCCTACAGCCACTGGAAATAGATCCTTTGACTGTTCCTGTAGCCAAGGCAGAACAGTGTGATTCCTGTTATTTTCATTAGATCATTTTAGTAGAGTTTTGTAAAGCTTTCATTTAGCCTTTTATGATTTCCATTCCTACCTTTCCTACAGTAAATAAGGATAATCATTTAAGGAGCTTAGTGCATATATATTGCAAACCCATTTCAAGTTTTGCGTTCCTGGATTGACAAATAATTGAACACAAGAAATGAGAATAGTAAACCCTACCAATGAATGTCCAAACTTCGGATTGAGATTTCAATTAGAGGTATTATTATTGTCATTATAGTTGGGGTAGACATTTTTGGCACCGCTGCCGGGGATGGTGTCAAGCTGAGAGCCTTTTATGATTATTTTAGTTTCTAGTTAATTGTTTGAATTTCATGAATCTGCATGCATAATAGAAGAAGAGATGCCAGAGGTAGATTTTTGCCCAAGCATACTACTCATGCAGAAGACATTTTTCTAGATATAAACCCTTTTTCTAAGTAGTATCAAGTCCCACAAAATTTGAATCACCCTGAGTCTGAATTTCCAAAAGGTAGTCTTCAGTTCTTTTTGGTCCACAAGAAGAAGAATTGCCTATTGTAATAACCCCCACAAGTCCAATGCAAGGGAACCTACCTCCTGTTAGAAATAATCCACCACCACCACCTGGTCCAACATTTGAGTTTCCCATCTCTAACCAGCATGATAATGCTAACCTCAAGAACATTCCAACATCTTCACTTCCTAAATTCTATGGGTTAGTCACAGAAGATCCAAATACATTTCTATTTGAGTTTGATGTTCTCTGTAAGAGTTTTGACTACACTACAGATGCCCATAGACTCAAAAATTTTCCAGCCACTTTGAAGGAGTCATCCTTGAGATGGTTTATGAGCTTGGGTAGTAGCACAATCAATACATGGGATGAGATGAAACAATTGTTTCTTGCAAAATACAAAGATTATTGTAGAGGCACTGATCATCATGGGGATGATATCTTTAGAATGACACAAACTGAGGATGAGAGCCTTGAGGATTATCTGGAAAGGTTTTTGTTTAGTGTCAAGAAGTCCAAGCATAGTACTCTGAATGAAGATTCCCTCAAATTGATATTCTTGAGGGGTATCAGTGATGAATTCACCAATTCCTTAGATCTAATGGGGGGAGGTGACATTACACAGTCTACTTGGGCTGAAATAGGACAAATTTGCAAGAAGTATTCCTGATCTACTTCTAAGAAGAATAGGAGATTTAAGCCAGGAGCACTATCATTATCATCTGGAAATGGAGTTTCTAGGTTGAAACTTAGTCATTTGTTAAAATATTTCAAGGAGGATATTATAAACAATATGGCTACTCAGTTGGATACATTGGCAGCCAAGAAGAAGCATGAGGAAGCTGATGCATTTCTTGTAGAATTTTGTCCTCATTGTAAGTAGCAGAAGAAAGATTGTAGATGTAAGATGGTTGCAAATGTTGAAGTAATTGATTTCAAACCAATTCAAGGGAAGGATAAACAAGTCTTCTATGTTGCTCAAAGAAGACCAAATTTTTAGAGACAAGGTATGCCACCTAATCCACTTTCCTTTTCTGGTTATAGTGGTAATTCTTATGCACCAAATAACCAATGGCAACCATAGTATTCTCAAAATTCTGGTAATTATCCACATTGGTATGGATCACAAGGCCAAGGACAACAATATGCTAATCAAATCCCCCAATGATAGCAGCCACAGGGAAACTGGTATCCACCTCAGGGTGCAGAGAACCAGTTTAAAGGGAATTGGCAACCTACCTCTCAATGGAGGGGAAACCCATCATGGTCATCCCAATCTTTTGGATATCAGCCCCCTTCTCAGCAACCACAACCTCCTGCTTTAATGCCACCTCCTGTAACCACAACACCACCTCCCAAGCCAACACAACTGCCTACTCAACCATTGCCCATTCCAAATATAAAATCTCAGCAACAACAACAAGCTTATTCAGCTGATGCTAATCAATTCCCAGCCTATTCTTTATCACTAGATGATATTCACCTCCAATCTAGAACAACACTACCTAATCCCTCTCAACCAATTATTACTGAGGTACAAGAAGAGCAGCCAATCTCTGATCCTAAAGATGTATTACCTCAGAATCAAATATTACCATCATTTCCCCAAAGATCGAAAGACAAAGAAGTTTCAACTGATCAATAACAAAGCTTTGATATTCTTGATCAACTGAAGCACATTTATGTTAAAATTCCATTGCTGCAATCAATAAAGGATGTTCCAATATATGGTAAAGCATTGAGAGAGGCATGCTTAAAAAAACTTGGTAGAAAGAAAAAGGATCCACAAACAGTTCATGTTATTGGTCAATTGGCTGATATTATGTTAGGAAAAATTGCTATTCCAAAGTATTCTAATCCAGGCAGTCTTGTTGTGAGTATAGTAATTAATGGCAATCAAATAAAAAATGTTTTAGTTGATCTAGGGGCAGCCATTAATGTAATGACAAGGGAAGTAATGAAACATCTAGAGATAGATAGTTTAAGGGTTACACCCATAGTTCTTCAACTTGCTGATGGCTCTGCAGTAAAACCTGATGGTATGATAGAAGATATAGTGGTCATTCTAGATTCTTGAGAATATCCTGCAAACTTTATGATTTTATCCCCAAAAGCAACATTGGGGGGATATCCTGTCATTTTGGGAAGACCATGGCTTGCCACAGCTGATGCATATGTTGGGTGTAGATCAGGAGACATGACTATTTCAGATGGCAGTTCCACAAAAACATTGGCCTTGTATTCCCCTACACAACCTCAGCTTGAGTAGTAGTAGGCTGTTTGGCCTATTTTGATAGAGGAATATGAAGAAATTGACTCTATTAATCACCTTATGATGATTAATAGAATGCCACTCATGCAGTTATATGATGAAGAATCAATCCTTTATAAGGTTCTGACAAATGAATTAATAGAAGACCAAGAATTGCAGGAATTGGTTTCAAATATTGTAGGATTAGATTTTCTTGCAGGCACTGATATCTTGCATACCTTATTGCCACAGGAATTGTCATATTCTCATGTTTATGATATAAATCAGATTGATCTTACTATCAAGATAGAGGTTTAATTGAATAAATATTTGAACATCAACAAGAATATAGCAGATACTTAGAAGGATAGCCTGGTGGACTTGCTAGAACTCTATAGAAATACCTTTGCATGGGATTACAAGGATATGAATGGAATTGATCCAACAGTTTGTACTCATCGCATTTACATAAAGGATGAGTGTTGCCCCCTTAGACAACCTCAAAAAAGAGTCAATCCTGCCTTGAAGGAGATACTTAAAGAAGAATTGTAGAAATTGTTGAAAGTTGGGTTTATCTATCCTATCTCTTACAGTCAATGGGTATCACCTTTGGTGATAGTTCCTAAAAAGGGAGGCAAATGGAGAGTATGTGTTGATTATAGAGCTTTGAACTTAGCCACAAGGAATGATCATTTTCCACTACCATTTGTGGATTAGGTATTGGATTCTCTTGCTGGTAAGAGATATTTTTCATTTCTAGATGGATTTAGTGGCTATAATCAGATACAAATAGCTCTTGAGGATCAGGAGAAAATAACATTTACTTGTCCATGAGGCACTTATGCATATTCTATTCTTCCTTTTGGGTTGTGTAATGCTCCAGCCACTTTTCAAAGGGCAGTCATCAATTTTTTTTCTCATATTTCTCAAGACATTATGGAAATTTACATGGATGACTTTACAACCTATGGTTTTGAATTTGATCAAGCATTGGGTAATTTGAAGAAATTTTTGCAGTAGTGTGAAGACTGCAACTTGTCTCTAAACAGTGAAAAGTGTTTCATTATGATGGAAGAAGGAATAGTCCTTGGTCATCATATATCTGTACAAGGCATACAAGTGGATCCAGCAAAGATTGAGGTTATTCAGCATATTAATAACCCTGTGAAGCAGAAAGATGTGAGAAGTTTTCTTGGCCATGCTGGATACAACAGAAGGTTTATGAAAGATTTTAGCAAAATTGCAAGTCCCTTATATACACTGCTTACTAAAGATGAAGAATTTAAATGGACCTCAGCATGCAATGAATCTTTTTGAAAGCTTAAGAATGTTTTGACTCAAGCACTAGTTCTAAAAGGACCTAATTGGTCTCTACCATTCCAAATCCATATTGATGCATCTGATTATGCTATAGGAGCAATGCTAGGATAAAAAGTTGACAAGTTGGAAAATGCAATATATTATATCAACAATAATTTGCAAGGACCTGAATTGAATTATACAGTTACTGAAAAGGAAATTCTAGCTGTCATATATGCCCATAACAAGTTTAGACACTATATTACAGGGTATCCAATATTTGTGCATACAGATCAGACTGCAGTTAGATATCTCATGAATAAGCCATCCATCACTGGTAGACTGGCTTACTGGTTATTGTTGATGTAGGAATTTGATATCACAATTGTTGATAAGCCAGAGAAGTCTAATGTTGTTGTAGATTATCTTTCATGTCTTCAATTGTAGGAAGACTCTACAATGATAGATGATACTTTTCTAGATGAGCATTTGTTCCTCATATAGGCTCATACTCCTTGGTATGCTGATATTGCCAACTATTTAGCTGCAACTAAGATGCCAATTTCTTTTTCTTCTAAGGAAAGAAGGTTGCTAGTTGAAAAAACTTTTAACTTTTCATGGAGTTCTGATTGTTTATTTTATACTGGACTTGATCTAGTCATGCGAAGATGTGTCAGAGAGGATGAAACATATGACATCTTGCATGCATGTCATGATGAGCCATGTGGAGGTCATTTTGTTGCCAAAAGGACATCAATGAAAATACTCAATACTGGTTATTACTGGCCTACACTACACAAGGATGCAACTCAGTACACAAGGAAGTGTGATAGATGTTAGCAAATGGGTAGACCTATAAAATCTGATGAGATGCCACTATATCGTCAAATATCTGTTACACCATTTGACAAATGGGGATTAGATTTTGTTGGCCCCATTGAACCACCTTCTAATGGAAAATCTTATATCTTGGTATGTACAGACTATGTGACAAAAATGGGTAGAAGCTAGAGCTATACAACATGCAAGAGACAATGAGGTAGCTGAATTTCTCTATGAAGAAATATTTACAAGGTATGGAGTACCCAGGGAAATTGTCTCAGATCAGGGACCTCAATTTACATCAACATTGATAAAAGCTTTGGTCAATGAATACAATATAAGACACAAGAAATCTACTCCATATCATCCACAGTCTAATGGCCAAGTAGAAGTTACCAATAGAGATCTTGAGGCTATTCTTACAAAAATAGTGTCTATCCACAAGAAAGATTGGTCTAATTGGCTTTCAGAGGTAATTTGGGCATATAGAACAACATGGAAAATACCAATTGGATTCACACCTTTTGAGATGGTTTATGGCAAAACAACAATGATGCCTATTGAGTTTGAGCATAAAACCTTGAGAACAGCTCTACAACTGAATATGACATTGTCTGAAGCACAAAAGGAACACATTCAGTAGTTAAATGCTCTTGATGAATTGAAAAAGATAGCTATTCAATAGACATAGTTGATTCAAAACCAAAGAGCCAGATGGCATGATAAATACATCAGAGAAAAGAAATTTAAAGTTGGTGACTGGGCACTCTTGTATGATTCTAGATATAAAGATGCTATGGAAAAAATCCAAACAAGGTGGTTGGGTCCTTATGAGGTAGAAGAAGTTTTTCACAATGGAGCAGTTCGGTTGTCCACAATAGATCCTATTCGATTTAAAGTCTTAGTGAATGGATACTGACTACAACTTTATCACAAGCCAGCTACTAGAGAAGAGTTCCTATAGCAGTTTGCTCCTCAAAATGAAATACAAGTTCCTGCAACAACTGGCAAGGTTCCTGCAGCAATTGTCAATGCTTCGGTATCAATTCATGAGCTTCCTGTTGTATTTGATCATGTTGATAAAGGTGATGTTCCTGCAGCCTCTGCAGTGAACTTATTTACTGTATCATAATAAAATATTTCCATGAGGAATATTGTTCTTCGTACATAAAGTTCCATCCACTGCACTCCATCCCACTTTCTTACCTATCACTTCATTCTATTTCACCATCATTTTCGCCCAATTGCAAGTATGTGTATATTGTACTTTATTTTAATTATGTATTTATTAGGTCATTATAATTTTAATTCTGTTTTAATCCACTCCAAACACAAAATCTTGTCAGCTTATGTGGACACATGCTAGGTTAAGTTGGGGGGAGGGTACTTTATGGTCCTTTTTCCCAATAAGATTTATTATCCTGAACTGATTTCCTAACTGATATTACTTATGATGATTATTATTTCACGCGAGTGAATAATAAGTTTTGCCACCAAATTTAAGGTATGTAGATTTTAGCTTTTGTGAATCTGTCAAACATTTTGGTGAAGCTACAAAATTATCAGAGTAAAAGATGGGTGGTGATCTAATTCGCCATGAACCAAATGTCCATGAAGGGTTGTTGCAGGATGTTGTCTGTGTGCATTATTTCTAAAACCATGGCTCGCTCGATTATTTCTTGAGAATCAGGGATTTCAATGACAAAATAGCTACGGAATTTATGCATTCTTCTAATGAAGGAGAAGCTATAGTTAAGGGGTGGAGGGTAATTTCTATAGAGAAGTGAATTGTAGAGGTCATAGGGTTGCTGCAAGAAGGAGAACTCTTTCCAGAATCAAAGGATGCAAGGAGTGCCAGGGCAGAGTTCACAATTCCTATTGACAAACCCTTAATGGTGGATAGGCAAGGGACTAGAAGGGTTTCTTTGCTAGCACATTGGCCTCAGGTAGCTATGTATATTATGAAATATATTACCTATGAAGGATGGTATTCAAATCTTCATTCGCCTCACTTCAAGTCACTTAGTCATCTGCATCATGACTAGTGAGTTAATGTCCCAAATTTCTAGTATCATCTCATTTCTATAAGTGCTAAGGAGACTAAAAAATATGGAAATCACTTTGTTAGCCATCATGGACTGGTGAAGTTGCTAGTACAATAGTCCCTGAGAGATGTTTCATAGATGGAATGGGGTGCATTTGAAGATATTCTGCAATTTAGGATAGATGAAGCCCCTATTGAAAATACTTCACCAGTTCAAGAAGAGATAGTTCCAGAAGGTCTTTCTGGTGAAGATGAGGGTTTGTTGGTTGCTGAAGGATCTGTAGTTATCTAAGAAGAGAATATTGAAGCAGAGTCAATCAAAGGACAACCCTCTACCTCTCTTCAAGGAGGTTCACCTATTTTGCAGAGGGAAGGAAAAGAATTGGAAAAGGAGGAGTCAGATGAAGAATTTGTTATCCAGCTATAGGAAGCGCATATCCCTCCTGCAGCCAAGAGGCATCCAACAAAAACAAAAACTCCTGCATCTATTTCAAAAGTGTATGTGAGGAGAACAAGAAGAAGAACACAGAAGACTCAACTAGTAGGTAATCCAGTAGAGGTGATTGCACTAGAAACTTTGGAAGAAGAAGATGCTGTAGAAGAGGAAATTCAAGAAAACCCTATAGAAGAGGAAATATGAGAAAATCCTACAAGAGAAGAAATCCAAGAAGAAATTTAGGAAGAAATTGTAATGGATAAGCTTGCAAATTTGGCTTCAGTGGCATTGCAATGTGAGGAGATTATTGATGATGTTCCACAGCAACCTGAAGAAAATGTGGGAGATATGCCAATCCAAAATGAGGAAGTTACTGAAGAAATCCCATGGTCTAAGGTAGGACCCATAAGAACTCCTTCATCCCTAACTAGTTTATCAATTGCTTTAACATTCTTTAGGAAATGGGAAATAGAGAAGGATAGGTTGCAAGGGATAATTAATAAGAAACAAAAAGAGATTGAGAAAAAGATAATAGAATTAAAGAATTGGAGACTAAGGTAGAAGAGATTTATGGTATGGTTCCTGAGATAATGCAGTCTAGGGCTCCCCCAAGAATTTATGCAGTGCACTTGAAAGAACGATATCTGAATTTTAGATTAAACTGCATAGTAAGGGATCTTAATCCATCCTTGGAAACACCTGAGGAATTCTATCATGCTTATCAAATCTCCCCATATTCTGTAAGGAATCTGTTATGTGAATTATATTTACATAATTATGTTGTACCCCAGGACAAAGAGTGGAATCCTTTGTTGTACATTGGGGATATCCATCTCAGAGCTCTAATGTCTTGGATACAAAATGAAATGATTATAGGACCACAAGCCAGGGAGTTTGAAATATTGGAACTTGATTGTCCATTGCCATTGAGGAGGGAATTAGAAGCACCCAGGGTTCTGTATTATGATTGGCAAAAGTTGCTAATAAGAGATGATGTTAGTAAGATAGTACTTCCAATGAGAGAGGAAGTCTATCAAGCGTATGAGCAATTGGTTCATACCCATAGGACAATAGCACTAGAAGGACTAACTCAATGTTGGAATCATCTACCAGATCATTTAAAACTAGGAGAACCCTACTCATTATAGAATTTTGATGCAGCTATATAGATAGCCCCCAAGTACATACAACTAGGCAAGGAGAAATCCAATAATTGGTTGCCATTAATCTTTTAGCCTCCTATCTTTATGTGGCCACTTTTGGCATGCCAACCAACAGAATAGAATTATGATGTAGATGTGGATGAAATAGCTAGATGGTCCAGGTTGGAGAAGATGAAGGGATTTTATTGGAATTTGCCTTCCAAGGGAACTGGACAAGACACTGTTGGTGATTTCAGAGTTTCAACAAAAATCAAAAATTTTCCTTTTGCTGTAGGAGCAGCAAACCCTTAAAGTTGGGGGGCATGATAAGTTGGTGTATTGAAATGTTTTTTTTATCAAGACTCTTAGGTTTTTGGTATCTTTTGGGTTGCATTATGATAGTAAAATATTGTGAATTGACTATATGTAATCCATGTTTTAAAACTGAACTTAAGAAATCATGTTTGAACCTTGTCTGTTAATTCCTGCATCCATGCCAATTTATTCCTGCAGCCAAATGGTTTGTCCCTATGATATGTAGATTATTTAGGATGATTTCATATGTGAGTTAATGAATGTATTAGTTAAGTAAGATACATATGCATGTCCTTGTATATTGTTTCTATTTTAGTGTAGATAATAATTTATGCTGTGGTGGAGAATTTTCTTTCGCGCCTAAGGACTGGAGAATCACGTTCAGATAGCTAGAGGTCAAACTGAAGGAGATTCAAGCGAGCTCAATCTATGGCATAATTGGAGCAGTTGTACTTCACCATGGGATTTTAACTTTGGTGCATGTTTAATTTGCAAAATATCTCTTTGGCGTGCAAAGACTATGGTTCGGTTTCAGATCCACAGTTCTTGTAGCCAAGCTCTCTATTATCCCCTTCATCTGATAGCTATCTGCCTCTTCTTTTGGGCATAACTAGAGTTGTCCATTGTAATTTATCTTTTCTTTATAATAAGCTCTTCCTTCTTTTCTGAGTTAGATAGAATGAAAAGGGATTGAGTAGAGTTTTTGTCATGCATTTTGAATTTTCTCTTTTAGAATATGTAATCGTCTTTCAGGAAGAAATGAATAAAAATATGTTATTCTGATCTATTAATAGTGCTTTGCTGAGAGTTTGATATCACTCATCCAAGGGGGCCCACTTGGTGAGTGATCATGTGTTTATGATTATTGAAGTTATTTTTTACTTAGTTGCAGTAGAAGTTTATGACTGGATTGTTCCTGCAACCACTGGAAATAGATCCTTTGACTGTTCCTGCAACGAAGGCAGAACGGTGTGATTCCTGTTATTTTCATTAGATCATTTCAGAAGAGTTTTGTAAAGCTTTAATTTAGCCTTTTATGATTTCCATTCCTACCTTTCCTATAGTAATTAAGAATAATCATTTAAGGAGCTTAGTGCATATATATTGCAGACCCATTTCAAGTTTTACGTTCCTGGATTGACAACTAAATGAACACTGGCCATGAGAATGGTAAACTCTACCATATGAATGTCCAAACTTTGGATTGAGATTTCAATTAGAGGTATTATTGTTGTCATTATAGTTGGGGTAGACAATGCAAAAGATGACACTAGATCTCCCTACATTGTAAAAGACAAATCATATGATCAGCATGGTGAAGGTGACAACATATGTGAACAATAGTTGGTTGAAGAGTTGGAACTTGAGAATGAGTGTTATGATAGTCTGAGTGAAGATGAAGATGAGCATCTAGAAGGTTAGCACTCTTTCCTGGATAGTGACTTTGAGAAGGTTGTTGGAGATGCAATCTCCCATAACATGACTGACACATGTTCACATGAATCCCGTGGGCTTTCAGTTGAAGAGAAAAATAATAGGGGGCATTTGAGTGAAGAGGACACTTGTTCTATCAATAGTGAAGGCATCTCAGACTTGCTAATAATGGAGCACCTGAGATATACACAAGGAAAGAGTAATCAATTCTTCCACCCTACTGAATTGGATTTTGACAATGAGGTTGTCTCTTATGAAGCTTCAAAATATGCACTTGCTATTAATCCCTATCTCATGTTTGAACCAATTGATATGGAAGAGGACAAAGAGCTTGAGGACATTGGATTCTTTGGATTCAATTATGACATATGTGTTGATGATGAGGATTTCCATGCTGATAAAAATAGATTTTTGTTTTAATAACATATGTATGAATGCTAATGTTGGCACTCCTTATGAGGATGATGGTGAACTTAGGGGGGAAGTTTATGATGTGAGTGACACCAAATGGGACTCAGAGCTAGAGGTTGACATTTCTTATCAGCTTCATGATTTGTAGTTACAAAAGAGGATCATAAGTGATCCATTTTCTTTTCTTGATAGTGGTTTGCTTGGTGTAGACAATATGAAGGTGTATTATTTTGATAAATTTCTTTCAAGTAAAAAAAATAATGATTTGAGTGAGGCCTTTACTCCCAACTATATGTGAAAATGTGAGCCTTTGTTTTTTTGCAGCTGTGAGGTGCCTTTCTTGGGTGTGACAATGATTTTAATCATGATGAATCCTATGATCAGCATGGAAGTGTGTTTTTCAGTGAACACAATACCTTTTTGTCACACAGTAATTTAAATTTTCAATCACTGCACAAGTTTTACATGTTTAATGATAGTGGGTGCAATGATAGTATTCAGTTTGGTAGCTGGGTAAGAGATGCCAATATGTTTGATCAGTGGCATCCTAGCTATACTTTGAGATTGGCTTGAATGCAGTTTGAGAAGAATAGTGTTTATGACAGAGGAAAGCATTTGCTGATCTTTTCAAGTGGCCTTGGACCATCACATGTGGTTTAACGTTCAAGCCACAAAGGTTTGAGGCAGAGAAGACCTTTTTTGACTTTGCACCCAATGGAGTAGGAACCCTATCTCCTCGCTAGAAATCCAGTATCTTGCCATGCCCGAAAGGGGCATGCATCCCTGATCCAGAGCAACTATTGGGACTTAAATTTTTTTATCAATTTTGAAGTCCTAAGCTCAAAATTTTGAATTTTTGTACTTAGAATCCCTTTGCAAGATAACTTGCAGGTTATCATATAATGGGTAATATGAGGGTTATGTTATATGTCAATAACATGATGTGTTATTGACCCTATTCTTGACGTTAGAATATCATGTTAATAAAACATCATGTTATTGACCACCTTGAGTATTTGGGCAGTGTGTTATTGACCACTAAGCAACAATAGGTGGCTATGTATTTTGCAGCATAGGAGGGAGTCTTTTTGGGCTCCAAAATTCTATTTTTAAGTTGACCGGTCTAGGGAGTCAACTCACTTAGGTTTTGCCTGTTGGAGGGTTCCATATCATTGGTGGGACGGTCTCCATGGTTCATTCTTACTAGGTGGTGGTAAGACAATTTGTTATCCCGCAAGGCAAGGTGACCAATCAAAGGGTCACATAGGATAAGGCAAGCAAAGCAACAAAG
The DNA here is from genome assembly GCF_030272615.1 of Cryptomeria japonica. Lineage (NCBI taxonomy): Eukaryota > Viridiplantae > Streptophyta > Pinopsida > Cupressales > Cupressaceae > Cryptomeria > Cryptomeria japonica. The sequence goes on along the minus strand of NC_081405.1, from coordinate 214,699,064 downwards.
AAAAGAAAGTTATCCTGGGGAGCAGAATGCAATGTCTAAAGACCACCCAAGATAACTCCTAACTAAGCGTTGCAAAGGGGATAAATTTTTATCCAGGGGTAACTTCCGAAGAGTACAATCACCATAGAAAAGTTGCCCCGAGGATGTTTCCAATTATCTTGAGAGGCTCCGAGATAATTTTACAAAGAAACATAGAGGATATTATCCTGTGGTGGTTAACAATGCATCTCTTGTGGTCCTGGATAAGGAAATTAGTAAAGGAGAAATGAAATCTTTATCCCAAAGGGTTACAAAGGTCAAAGAAAAGAGGCCTAGGATAGGAAAAAACAAGTGAATACAATGGAAGGCTTATCCGGGGGGACTGGGAGGTGCATCCTTTGATGCTCCAAGATAAGAAATAACAAAGGAAACTAATGAAAGCTTATCCCACAAACCTTCTTACCAGTTCAAATGGGATCGCCACATAAGAACATGAAGTAGAGAAAGAAGCTTTTACTTATCCCACACATTGCCGAGAGGATAAGGAAAAGGTTGCAGGATAAGTAAGACAAAGAGAGAATGATGCAACCCATTATCCCGTGACACTGAAGACCAAATTATGGACCATAGGGGAACATAAGACACGTGTTCTGCTATTTCAAGAGCACATCCCAATGGTCAAATTGTCCATGTGGAGGGTTGATGAAGGTTGACCAGAGGACAGAGGGAAGTATTTTGAGTACATGGCACATGAAGATTGGCCAGATTCCATCTATCAAAGGGAGAGATGCTACCGATGGAGAATTGTTGTGCCGACATTGTAGGTAAATTTTTGCGACTAAATCAAATTGGATCACAGTGACAAATCCTAAGTGGGAGCTTGCATTGAATAAGGATCAGATAGAAGATGGTTGAGAAGCTCCATAAAATCAAAAGATCTGTCAATGAGATTTCATAGCTTTTGGCGCACCATGGGATCATTGACTGAGAAGATGAAAGGACATAGAGTAGGTGTGGATTACTAAATGTAGTAATCCAAATTTAGAGATCACTCAAGGTGCAATAGGGGATGAACTTAAGGCAAATTTTGTGTGGCTCGAGACACCTACCCCTATTTATAATTATCCTGAGGCTCATGGTCCCAGATCCTAGAGGCTATTCTCGTTGCTACTTGCATTGATTTCCTCCAGATGGATTGCATGTAGAGTAGGAAGAGGGACACCTCATAGTGTATTTTGTCCCATGCAATCAAATTTTGACAAGTGTATCTCACTTGGCCTATAGCCTGTTTTGCTCCCTTGTTCTTATTAAAGGGAACTCAGGGCTAGTTACAAGAGAACAATAATTGCTATTTTTCTAGAAGCAAGGCTTTCATGTGCATAGTGCATGTTTTTTCATGACAACTTAGTTTTATTTTAGTCTATAGTTTCTTAATGTTTCAAATAGTTTGTAACCTAAATACAAATAGTTTCAGAGGTTTTATTTGCAGTTGTCTCTCTTATGTATGCTCTATTTTATGAATTGAAATGATCAAAGATCTTTTGTTTTGTCCCTACAAGTCACATGTATATCTTGTTGTTTGCTTCTCTTCAAGGAAGAGATTAGTTTGATTCTTCAAGGTATTGAAATAGTATTGTGTATATATGAGATTCTTCACTATGATTGTTGATGAAACCAAAAGGGAGAAAGTTGATGTAATGAATTAACATCCAAAGATCAAAGGTTGCATGTTTCCCTATTTGAATGTTAAGTCTTCATATTGTAAGGTTGGCTTTGCTGCCCATACAAGGCACTAGTCATGGTTGTTGCTTTTAGTTTTTTAGAATCTCTTCAATATCAAAATCTCTTTATTTTTTGAATTTCTTTCTACATTAGGAGTAGGATTAGTGTGGAGCCTCCCCCTTTCCTTAATGAATTTCATAGATGCGTAGAAACTAAGGTTAAAGCCATAACGAGGAGTTAATCCATCTTTCCTTGGTATTTTTTCATTGAGATGATCCATTCTAGCATGTAATGTCAAGAGTAGTTGAAGCTAAAAGTTACTAGGACATTGCATAGGTCCACCCACCTTGGTCTTGCAGAACCAAAAGTGTTGGAGATATCAGTTATTGTTATTGAGTCTTGTTCATTAGTCAAATCCTTTTCTAAGTCTGATCATGAGGTATTGGTAATTCCTTTAGGACTTGGACCTATTGATTTGGGAACCAACACAACACAAGATCAAAAAGGATGGCCATAGTTCCTAATACTAATCCTACAGTAGCAGTTCAGACTCCATCTGTAGCTCAAGCTTCACAACCTATCCTATAATATTCAATATCAAATCCCCTTGATAAGGTGACTTCTCTGAATAAGGAGTAGGATTTGACTCAAAAGGTCATGCGAGGAGAGCCAACTAGGGCTCCTATAATATCAGTATCAGACCTTGTTGTGGCAAAGGTCCCTGCTAAGGCTACCATTCCCTTCAATATTGTTGAAAAAATGAAGAAGGTTAGCCTCAATGTATCTATGTGGGATTATCTTGCTATCCTATCTCAAAGAGACATACTTCAAGCAACCTTAAAGGAGATGGATGTTGCAAAAAGTAGTAGTCATAGTTGCAGTTCTTGAACTTCCACAAGCTTGGTGCAACCTTTGGAGGTAGAGAATTCAAAGAAAATTAGTAAGCCTCCTCCCTTTTATCTATCATTAATCATAGGAAATAAAATTGTTCATTATTGCATGATAGATAGTGGGGTGTTGAACACAAAGTACCACTGAGAGGGGGGTGAATTAGTGGTTCCTAGGTCTATTCTTTTTTCTGATCTAACTTGAGAATATCAATTATTTACTTAATCACATAGATAGTCCAACCGATAATATAAGATAGAAGGGCAAAGTGATCATGCTTACACAACCAACTCACAACACCAAATTTACGAGGAAAATCCAATATGGGAAAAACCCCAGTGAGAAAAGCTGATGAAGTCTACTACTCCAATCTTCCCTCATAGTAAAACATAGTTACAAATTTTAGGGAACCAACCCAAGGAGCACCAACACCCACACTTTTAGGGCACCAGCCTAGGGAGCACCAACCCCTGCACAAAGCTCCAACTTGGCAATGTATATTGAAATACTATTTGAGGTCAATTTAGGCTTCTTACTACAAATAAATTATGTACCTCTTGAATCAATTACCTTTTTGTTATCTTTCTCTCCTTCTCTCACACAATCTCTTAGTACACTGTGTCATAGTGGGATATTGTCTGCTCTACCATGCCTTACTGATAAGGCTCAACTGCTCAACTATGAAACTATCGGTAGGATCCTCTAACTGGTTTGCCTGCTTTCTTGCACTATAACTTGATTGAAATCCCTTCTCAAGTTTTCTTCTCCCAACTCCTCTCCTTGCTCCTTTATTCACTACCGCATCATTACTTTTTTCAGTCCATTCTTCCCTTTTCATATTGAATAGGCTCCTGCCAAAAGGTAGATTCAAAATCCAAGCGGTTAGGGTTTCTACACCATCCTCGAGGAAAATTAAATCCAATCAGATATGCAAGATCTGATCTCCTTGATGTGCATCTATTATTCACCATCATTTTTGTGCTTTTTCAAATATGGGAAACATAATCCTTCATTTTAGATTTACATTTTACAGATTGCCATTAATGCTCCTGATGTTTCCTTCTCGAGGTGATCTTTCAATCCAATCTTCTATTTTTGATCTAGACGTCAACTACTCCCCTAATCTTCCTCTTACATTCCTTCTTCCTCAAGCTGCAATTAGTCTAATATGATTCCTAGATATGCAGTTCCTTCATTAATGACGAATATCAGTTTCATCAACCCAGCTAGTGAAACTTTGCCAACTACACCCTACTTGCCACCTCAGCTTCATAGGACATTACTCCAATAAGGACATAGATTTCCAATGTTCAGTCGGACCTACAAACACATACTAGTAAAACCCTTTGCTAGTAGAGTGTTCTTCACCTGCTAACCAGTATAGCATCCTGTACTAGTTGTACATCTTAACATTTTGCCTCTTCATCATTATCCAGGTAGCCATCTACCATGCTTAATCTCCACCAGTTGACATCAATGACAACTAAGTGCCAAAATCCCAACAATCTCCCCCTTTGGCATTGATGTCAACTTCTCATAGTCCACTCCATACCGATACATTTTCCCCCTTTGACATAATGACAAAGGGTACTTGTGCACTCCCCCTTTGAACCACACAATGCTCCCCTTGAACCACACAAACCTTCTTAGGTAAATGATACAACTCCCAACTTGCATCGGAGGTACTCAAACATGCTAATCGATAATGGTTTGGTTAAAATATTTGCTACTTGTTCACTAGTAGGAACATAATCCATTCTTACCTCTTGTCCTTCAACCTTCTCTGTAAGGAAGTGGTATTTGATTACAATGTGCTTTGTTCTAGAATGCATGACTGGATTATTTGCTATGTTGATGGCACTTGAATTGTCACACCGGATGAGAATGGGATGAGTGATGTCCACTTAGATATCTTTGAGAGTCTTCTTCATCTAGAGCACCTGAGAGCAACATGTAGCAGCAACAATGTATTCAGCTTTAGCAGTAGATAGGGAGACTAAGTCCTGCTTCTTTCTATGCCATGAGACCAACCGATCACCAAAAAAGAATGCACCACTACTTGTGCTCTTTCTATCATCAATACACCCTACCCAATTGACATCAGTGTATGCTTCAAAAATAAAATTTCCCTGTTTAGGATACCACAAACCATAGCTGAGCGTTCCTTGTAGATATCTAATAATTCTACTAACAACATTCATGTGTGACTGCTTTGGTGCAGCTTGAAATCTGGCCACCATACATATTGCCTTGACAATATCCAGTCTTGAAGCAATTAGATATAGTAGACTTCATATCATGGATCTATACAAAGTCTGATCCACTACCAATGATTCATCATTCTTACTTAATTTGTTTCCAGTCACCATGGGAGTACTTACTGGTTTGCAATCTTCCAGTTAGAATTTCTTCAGCATCTTCTTTGCATACTTGACCTGTGAGATAAAGATTCCTTCATATTTCTGTAGTATCTATAAGCCAAGGAAGTAAGTCAATTCACCAAGCATTTACATCTCAAATTCTGACTGCATCTGATCAACAAACTCTTTGATGAGAGTATCCTTGTTGCCACCAAAGATGATGTTATCTACATACACAATCACAATAATCATGTAAGTCCCATCTTTTCTTATGTATAAATTTTTGTCAGCACTTCCCTTTTTGAATCCTTGCTCCTTTAGATATAGATATAACCTTGAGTACCATTCCTTGGGGACTTGCTTTAGACCATATAGAGATTTCTTTAACCAACATACAAATGTCTCATCATCATGCAACATAAATCCTTTTGGTTGCTCCATGTATACTTCTTCTTCCAAGTTTCCATTTAGAAAAGCATATTTTATATCCATTTGGTACACTTTGTAGCCCTTGTAGGCAGAGTAAGCTAGAAATATCATAATTGCTTCTGATCTATCCACCAATGCAAATGTTTCTTCAAAGTCAATCCCTTCTACCTGAGAGTATCCTTTTCACACTAGTCTACCTTTGTGCCTCACAACCTTACCTTCTTCATTCATTTTGTTTCGGTAGACCCACTTTGTGCCAATGATGTTCTTATCTTCCGGTTTAGGGACTAATTCCCAAGTCTTGTTCTTCTCAATTTGGTGCATTTCTTCTTCCATGGCATCCATCCATTCTTGTCTCTTGCTAGCCTCAATGAAGGTTCTGGGTTCAACTTCAGTCATAAAACATAGTCTAACTTATTCATCATTTTGGGAAAGTCTTCTTCTAGTCTGCACACCATCACTCTTATTTCCCAAAATTTGCTCTTCCAGATGATTCAACTATACATACTAGTTGGGAGCCTTCTAAGGTGCTGCCTCTGGTTCATTCTTAGACTGAACATCAATATTTTTATCATCAGAGTCATCATACCGATTAATGTGTGGTAGACATCCTTTGTGCATATCCTCATCAACTCTTACATGCACACTTTCAACAATTCTTCTTAGTCTTTTATTGTATCATTTGTAGGTCTTGTTGTCTGACGAGTAACCAAGGAAGATCCCTTCATCACTCCTAGATTCAATGCTTCCCAAACCATCCATATCTTTCTTAATGAACCATTTTCTTCCAAAAACTTTGAAATATTTGACTGATGGCTTCCGGTCATACCATAATTCATAAGGTGTCATCTTGTTGTTTGTTCTCAACTGAACCTGGTTCAAGGTGTATGTTGCAGTATGCACCACTTCTTTCCAATAAGTATCCAATAGACTGGCCTCATTCAACATAGTTTTTCCCATCTCCTTGACTATCCTGTTCTTCCTTTCTACCACACCATTTTGTTGTGGTGTTCTAGGAGCAAAGTATTGTCTTCTAATTCCATGTTTTTCATAGTAATCTTCAAATTCATTTGATGTGAACTCTCCACCCTTGTCTAATCTTAGAAATTTTAATTTGTACCCACTTTCCTTTTCCACCATCTTTCGAAAGATATTGAATCTTTCAAATGCTTGTGATTTATCTTACAGAAAGGTGACATGTCAGCCTTGAGTAGTCATCAATGAAAAGCATGAAGTATCTTTCACTAGCAAGGGCTCTTGTTCTAGTTGGACCACACAGATCTGTATGCACAATTTCAAGTGTCTTGGAGGTGTTGTGCTCCTTTGTACTGAAACTTACTCTTGTTTGCTTTCCTTTTACACATTCATCACAAAATGTATTTACTGGCTTGATGATGGGTGGAATATTCCTCACACACCCCTTTTTGTTTACTACAACCAAGTTTTCAAAATTAATGTGGCCTAAATCTTCTGTTCCACAACCAACTTTCATCTAATTGTCCTAACAAATATTGGGACTCATAGAATTCCTTCAGATTATAAACATTTCCATCAGTTCTCTTTCCTTCTGCCCCCACTTCACCAGTACTGTCTTTCTTTATCTAACAACCGGTTGAGTCAAAGGTGAATTTGTAACCTTTGTTGTACATTTGACTCAAACTTAGCAGATTATGTTTAAGGCCCTCCACATAATATACATCATGTGCCTTCAACTTTCCATCAATGCTTAGTGTTCCTTTTCCCTTTATTTTGATGGAGGAATTGTCTCCAAACCTTACCGATCCACCATTATAATCTTCAAGATTAATGAATTTTCTTTTGTCACCAGTCATATGGTTTGAGAAACCACTATCTACTACCCATAGATTTTTCCTCTCAACATGCAAGGCAGTCTGCACTATGAGACTTGATTCTGCCTTTTCCTTTTCTTTCTCAACCCAAATCAGTTTGATTTCCTTCTTATTGTCAACTCCTGGATTCTGTTCAAGTTCAGATATCGGTCTTTGATCAGGATTTTCCTTCACTTGCTTGATCTTCTTGTTTCTGCATAACTTTCCTATGTGTCCAAATTTTTGATAGTTATAGCATTTTATGTTTTCAATAAAAGAAGCATTTTTAATACTATTGTAGGATATCAGTTGGTTCTTCCTACAATCAAAGCTCTTATGTCCATATTGATTGTACTGATAGCAAACAACATTCATATCTCAAAGTGTATTAAATGAATTTCTACTTTCAAAATTCATAGAAGGTTGATTGTTTAATCTACAGTCAGCTATTCTGTGCCCAAATTTATTACACTGGTAACAGTAACCATGAAAATTTGATACATATCGGTCATGTTATCTTGGTCTAGAATGGAACTACCTCATTGGGGGTCTTCCATTCATGTTGTTGAATCTGGTGAATCCTTCTTGATCAGTCCCAACATTCCTCCTCAGATCTACAAATCCTGTGCATGAAATGTGACCTCTGGTTCATTTTTGTATGCCGGTTTGGATGCCAATTTCTAACAATATCTGTTGGCAAATGCACACTCTAATGAGAAATTGTAGGTGACTGAAGGTATTGTCATTTATGGCAACCTTACAATCATATGATATTGGTAGGAACAGACACTGATAGAGTCTACATCGACATACAATTCACTGGCACCAAAAAGATTACTGGCACCCTTGCCGACAGGATTTTTGTTTAATTATATTTTGTATTTAATTGTAAAATATTGTTGTAAGATGACATGGCAGATTGTAATATGACTCATATAAGTATAAGAACTTGTAGATCATTTAAAATTTATGTATGGTTAGATTATTGCAAACCTAATGTGCAAATTGTAAGGCAAATTTTGGATAAAGGTTTATGAATATTACAAAGCTTAAACCGCTACTGAACCTGGCATAGCAGATGCTGATCGGAAGCAGTACATGACATTGGATTTGTATAATCCATTTTTGTAAGTCAGTGAGACTTCTTTTTTAATTGAGCAATGAGCTCTAGGCACTTGGCCTTCCTGCATGTGTAGGCCCCTATTGTAATAGTATTATTCTCTTATTGGCCAATAAGTGAATATTATGGGTCACAAATCCCACCAAGTTTTTCCCACATTAGGTTTCCTCATTAAAAATATTGTGTTATGGTGTGTCTTTCATGTTGTGCTTATTGTTCTTATTTACTATATTAATTTTGGTTAACCTGTACACTATTTTGGAATGCTTTTCATATAATAAGTTCAGAAAATTCATTAATCGGTCAGATACTGATTCACCACCCCCCTCTCAATATCTTTGGGAATCCTAACAATTGGTATCAAATCTTGGTCCTCTATTTTCAAAATCCTAACAACTTGAGGAATATCCTAACACCGATAGAGATGGAAAACTTGAGAAAGCAATTGGAAACAACTCTTTCAGACTATGATGCAGAAAAAGTGAAGAATATCAAAATTGAAGATGATCGAAAGGCTGCACAAGATATCATTCAAGGGCTTCAAGAGAATCTCTCTATTGCAAGGAACAAAAGAAGAGAACTTTGTGAAAAGATGCCGAATGATGATGACAAAAAAGAAACTATTAATGATCTAGTGAACAAACTAAGACAAGAAAATAGTACAATGAAGAATGAGATACAGGATATGACTATGAGATTTTTTAAAGAGACTGAATATCAAAAGAAGAATGAAGATGAATTGACTAGAAGAATCAATGATGCTGCAAATGAAAATCTAAGACTCAGTCATGAGAATGATATGCTAAAAATAGATCTAATTCACTTAGAACATGACAAAATTGAGCTCATGAGATAGAAAGATTTTTTGGAAAATGAGTTGGCTATTGCAAATCAACACAAGGAGAAATTCAAGAAAAGTTTAGAGGAACTTGATGAAATAAAAAAGAATCAGAAACCTAATGGTGATACAAATAGCCTTGGCTTTGTAGTTGGTGAAAGTTCTGGTACAACAAATAATCATGATCACAGCAAATTGGTAAGACAACCTAATGCTTACAAATTTAATGGGAAATGCTTTAACTGTAACAAGTATGGTCATAGAGAAAATTAGTGTAGATCTAGAAATTATCAGGAACTCTAATATACCCACCAGTCAATGTTCTAAATGCAACAAAGTTGGTCATAATTCAAAAAATTGCAGAATGAATGTAAGATGTTATGTTTGTGGAAGATTTGGACATCTATCTAATCAATGTAGAACACATACCAGCATAGGATATGGGAAACCTATTCAGAAAAACAATGTGACTTGTTATGCTTGTAACAAGTTTAGACACATTGCAAAATTTTATAGAAGTAAGGCATCACCAACAAACAACAAAGGACCCAGCTTGAAAGAAAACAAAAATGTTGAAGAGGTAAAGAAAGAATTTTAAAAATAATGGATTAGAAAGTTAGATCATAATGTTGATGGGAATACTCCTCCACTGACAAAATAGAGTATCACTCCATCGGCAGGAGATTCTTCATCTAACTGAAGAAATATCCCTTGGGGGTATGGCAACAAAATGAAAAGCATTCTAGTTTACCCTCAGTTGAGGGTGAGAAGTTGACTCACTTCTTTACCAATAGATGAGTTAAGTTTGACTTAACCAACAAGCATTAAATATGGTAGTTGAAGGTTATAACACTATAAAACAAGTTTTTTGGTTCTTTTTTATTCACCAAACATTCAAATCTCTAGAGAGCGCGAAAAATCCTGAGCAAAGGCATCCATAGCGTAAAGTGAAGCAAATTATCCAGGAAAATCATCCTAAAGGAAGTTTAAGGTATTTATAACAATGGCTTCCTCCTCTACACCTGAATTTATTGCAAACCCTACTATGATTTAAGTTATCAAGTGCCCTAGACCCGTGTTCAAACTTATTCCCAAAATTGCGAAGAAAGATGATACCCTAGGAGCATTTTTGAAAATACCTAAGGGAGTAGTTTTTGTAGAAGATCCTAGAATATATATACATTGTCATATTAAGGAGCTAGGAGATGATGAAATCAAGAACATGTATAGGACTGTAATTTGTGATGTAAATGGTAATATTAAATCGGAACACGAGGTAGTAGAAACCCTAGGTTTTGTGGACATTCTTAGCATCCCCGATTTTATGAAATATGTGATAAGGATAGTCCTAAGCAGAGTCCATGGAGAATTCTTTTAGTTGGATTCCATCCATAAGATCACTAAAGAAGCAGTTAGAGCAGTAACAGGGTTACCTTCCACTGGTAGTAGGCTCGACAGAACTAAAAAGGTCTCAAATGACACTGTGATAAAGTTAACTAGTGTAACATTTGACAAAAGATCCCTAAGAGTAAATGATGTGAAGGACATCAATGTTAGATTTGTTAGTATGATTCTTGGTTATAAGGCTACACATACAAATAGATTAAACTTAGTATCCAACTTATGTATTAAAAGTGCATATGACATGTTGAATGACAATGCAAGAATTGATGTGTGTAAATGGCTTAAAGATGAATTGATAGACAACCTGAAGAAAATCAATGGTGATAAGAAGGGAACTTTCAAATTTGGTAACTTGCTTGTATGCTTAATGCTTTACATTAGCAAGGAAGTACCTGCTATTTGTAAGAAAGACTTTGGTTTTGATATATTGGTAGGAAAGCAAATGTTAGACATATTAAACAACATGCGAGAAGACAGAGAGAAAAATATAAATGAACATTTTCAAGCAATAAAGGCTAGAATGAAGACAAGAATAAAACTATCTCAAGCAATTGTTGATAAATATCAAAAAGAGATATGCTTTGTAATTAAGAAAGATGAAATCTGGATGGAGGCCATGTGTGGGAAAAGCATGTTGATGAAACTTAAAATGTGAAAATATTATTCAAAGGGACTTGTCCACACACCCATAGGACTTCTTGGTGCAAGTTATGGAGTCATGAAGAATGAATCAACTTCCCAAGGTAGGTTCCATGGTTCTCTATCTCGCAAGATCCCTCAAGCCAATGCCTTTGATCTTAGATCATTGAGCAAAGTGACTTAGGGATGACAAATGCAAGAATGAGGGATGCTTTAGATTGATTTTAACATGAAATACATCCTATTTATGCATAATTATATGAATGAGTTAAACTAGATTATAAGATGACAAGATTAGTAGCATTATTATCCTAACATGATATACTAGTTAATGATTTAAGCTAATGATAATATAAATACTCTAAAATGCTTATTAGATTAATTCCTATTACAAAAAGAGGCTAGATGTATTGATAAAATTGAGCAGAAGGTCAAGATTGAAGGAGTTAATCAAGGGTCAGGATTGAAAGTTATCAATCCATGTTTACAATTTTCACCAATGAAATGCTGACAATTGTCAACATAAGACTACTTGAGAGGAGATGTAAGAAGCATTAAATGCTTGAGAAGACCTCATGGTTACCTTAGAAGGTAAGGGTTATGTTTAGGTTAGGGTTATCCAATACATAAAGCTTTTACCCAAAGGATAAACTCTTGTGCAAAGGTTAAAGGGATAACCATGGTCAAAGCAATGAATGGTTGATGAGACCCTTGGGTTAGATGAGGGTTAAGTTAGTCAAAATGTCTCTAACCATGCCACGAAGGGTTAGTTAACCATTAATGGTTTGAAGACTTTGGGGATAGATTTGTAAGAGTCCTTCCAAATTTGGGGGTATTCAACAAGTTAGCTTGTTGAAGGCATAAAGGCTTTAATGCTTTTAGAAGACTTTACTCCAAATTTAAGAAGTGACCTCCTCAATTTTAGGGAAAAGGGATAATGGATGGGTTTAGGCTAATTGATTAGGATTAGATGGATTCTAGAAGAAATTAGGAATAGTGTTAGGAGGCAAGTGGGAGATGTTGGAAAATGCCAGCGGGTGAGGAATAATAGGATTAATTAAAATAAATTGCTTTATTTCAATTTGGTTGCAAATTGGGGATTAAATAAATTAGATTTATTTAATTGGGGTAAACTATTCAATTAAATGTAAATTTAATTAAAAAGTAGGGAGAAGGGATTTAATTAAATAAAATGATTTATTCAATTAAATGATACAAAGGGATTAAGTGAATTTAAATAAATAATTCAATAGTTTATTTAATTAAATAGAAGAAAGTGAGTGATTTAATTAAATTAGATTTAAATAAATAAAAGGAATAAGAATAAAATGAACATTAAATATTCATTTAGGAATATGGTCATTTTTATACGTCTAAATTTTGCCCCTCTTTGAAGTGATGTGTGTGCACATGTTGATTCAAAGAAAAATGATGTGTTGTCATGATTTGGTTATTATCAGTGTGATGTTGTGTTGAGATGTTCATGTTGTGCCCTAGATTTGACAAACAATACCCCAGATTTGATAAATGATGTTGATAATACCCCCTCGGGAGATGAATAAAAAATTTGAAATTTTGATTGCATTTTAAATTTTTGTCTATGTTGAATGTGATAAGTTGATTCATCTCTTGATAATGATGTTTTTTAGGGTTAGAAATGATACCACAAGCAATTTACGTGCTCGCCCATGCAACCCTGATTTTCATTTACCCTATAAAAAGGTAAAAAGTGATTTATTTTATCTCATTTGTGCTTGTTGACTTTGGAGAAAGTGACACCCGGAGAAAAAGGCAAAATGCCGATTACTTTTGCTTCTCATCAATTCGAGAGCATTTGGAGGTATCAGAGGCCTGCCACATAGGGAACACTGGTAAGTCATCCTTTTTGACCTCTTTTGGATTTTTGTTTTGTCATTTTTTATCATGTTTTTGAATTTTTACATGTGAATTTAATGGTTTAGCGTGTTGAGGTTAAACCATAGCGCATATGATAGGTTACGTAGCGCGTAGAGTTTAATGAAATAGGGTAGTGTCTGGGTAGATTAGGATAGCACAGTGATAGGTTAGAGTAGTGCATAAAGATAGGTTAGCGCATCGGGGGCACAGGGTAGCACATAAGAGAAAAGGTGTAGCACGTAGGAAAGACCTAGCACATAGGGTTAGCCGGGACTTGCGTGGGTAGTATAGGATAGCGTATAGGTATGACCTAGCGTGTAGGGTTAGGTTCACAACGCAGGGACCAAGTAGGATAGCACATAGGCTAGAAGTAGCGTGGAGAGTAGTTTAGGTGGCGCATGGATAGGACATGGTAGCACATAGGTGCAGGCTAGCGCATAGGGTTAATTGGGTAGTGCTTTGATAGGACAGGGTAGTGCATAGGTGCAGGCTAGTGCTTAGATAAGATTGTTTAGCGCATCAGTGGAAAAATTTGGGTAAAGTGTGATTTTGGATGAAGAAAAATAGGTAGGTTTTTGTCAGTTTTGCTGAGATGGGTGCGAATTGTCAGTCTGCATGTCTACTATTATTGTTTTGATAAGTTTGTCCAATATGAGTTCTGATATAACTTGATTTGATTTGCAATGTTTCAAGTTGATTTTGATCTAATGTTGATTTGATATGATGTGGATTTTGATATGGATGTTTGATACAAACTTGATTTGATATGCATTGTTTTAAGTTGATATATATGTTGAACTTGAGTTGTTTTACAAGCTAATATGGTTGTGGAACTTGAGTTGTTTTACAAGCTGATATGAATGTGAAACTTGAGTTGTTTTACAAGTTGATTTGATTATGAAACTTGAGTTGTGTTACAAGTTGATGTAATTGTGGAACTTGAGTTGTGTTACAAGTTGATATGATTTGATATGGAAATGGATTTGATATGATGTGGAACTTGATTGGATTTTCAATGTTTCAAGTTGATATCAATTTGAAATAGATTTGATAAGGAAACTGATATTGGAATTGTTTTGTTTGTGACAGGAGCGTATTGGAGTTGTCCAATCGTGAGAGTGATTTTTGAGACCGTGGTCATTGATACCATGATTGACATAGGTTGATAGGGATATCATTGAGAGGTGTGGCCTATCCTCTTTGTTAGAGATGCCCCGGTTTATCATTAATCGAGGTTTATTGATAGCGTTGGCTGAGAGGTGGCATAGTGACACCAACACCTTCCATTTGGTGATAGGTGAGATCACAGTGACACCTGAGGATTGCTACCAGATTATGTGGATTCCTCTGGTAGGATCATTGTTACCTTATGATTAGACAGAGGAGGGTAGGATAAAGGCATATCGCTAGATTCTACAGGATGATACAGTTTTTGGATATGAGATCCCCTAGTAGGAATTCATTGATTTAGATTATGCTTCTCTACCATCAGTGCTAGCAGGATTCATAGGTGGTTTCTTATGTCCCGATCGTAGGTCGAATGGACTGGAAGTAGGATGGGGGTTGGTCCTGGAGGACATGGTGACACAGGGTCATCGATTCACATGGGGGTCGGCTATGCTAGCCCACTTATACAGGAATTTGCATCAAGTGGTGTACTTGGGGTATAGCAGTCTATCCGTTGGAGTGAAAATGCTATAGGTATGGGTGTGGGAGCATATTCCCATAGCCAGGCCACTGGCAGATAGAGATAGGCATGTTGGGTGTGCTTATGCATATGGATATCAGGGGATAGTTATCTAGCGTAAGCTAGGCAAACTAGAGCATTGGAGGAGAGTGTTAGATGATATTGATACAGTCATCTAGAGACCGTACATGGAGTGTGAGGTATGGGCAGAGGATGGGATGGAGATTCCTTATGTCTATATGTCCTATTTTTTGATAGGGAAGATGCCCTTTGTTATTGAGAGATTTTTGCATAGTTGGGTGTTGCAGTAGTATGGCTGCCAGTAGGGAGTTCCATAGGGAGCATTCTCAATGGAGACAGGATATACCAGAGTGGGGACCCACTATTGATAGTGCGGTGACAATTGAGGAGTTCTTTCACTTAGCCGACCAGATATGGGACTACACCTATGGGGTAGTAGATGCAGGGATGACAGAGGAGTTCACCACACTGTTTGCAGCACATTTAGTGGCTAGGATATCAGATCTAGCAGAGATGATTCTTTCTTTTGACAATGATGAGGATGATGAGTAGCCCGAGAGGCTAGGGAGATGGAGAGAGGATGGAGAGGAGTTGGATGTGGGAGGTGGGGATGGTGGAGGGGATGATGGTGGTGATGGTAGAGGAGGTGGCCGAGGTCAATGAGTGTATAGAGGGAGGAGAGGAGATTGGGGTGGAGATTGGGGGAGGAGAGAAGATAGGGGTGGAGATGGTGGGGGTGACAGAGGGATTTGGGTGGGGAGAGTAGTGCGGTGAGTTGTGGTGGATAGAGGGAGAGGAGGTTTAGCTATTGGAGCTGAGGGAGAGGAGAGGGTAGGAGAGGTTATAGTAGCGATGGGAGGGACTAACGAGTTTAGATGCCCATCTTAGAGGAGAAGGCTTGATGTGTTACCCCCACTAGCATCGAGGATAGGAAGATGAATAGGGGGTACAACTTCATAGGTACCCATCCAAATGCGGATTCCAATGCATGGGGAGGATGCATAGATTAGGTTGCTATAGTTATCAGTGCAACACCTATAGACACAACTATTAGTGCATCAATGGTAGATTGTACAACTGACCACGACCCGAGATAAAAATTTTGGAGTAGTGAGGTCGATCTGAGGCTCAAGTAGAGGCTTTGGAGAGAGTGATGGCGGGTGGCTCAATGAGAGATACCCTGATAGAGGTGGCTTTGAGAGCGAAGGAGGTGGAGTACTATAGGAGGCATTACGAGGATGCCATGCCCAAGGAGCACTGAGTGTCAATTTTCATAGCTTTGAGATCGAGTTGATCCCGAGAGATTGGGTCAAGAATAGAGAGCAGAGGCGTGACAGGGCCTCCGAGAAATGATCCACCTAGAGATCCAAATGTTGGGACATCTTCTACTAGACCGTCACCCTCAAGAGATAGTCATACCTGAGAGATGTTGTCTCTATTGTATTTTGATCATTTTGTTGTATTGGGCATAGACGTGACATATTTTGTACAATGATCATTTTTTGAGATATATACGACACCATTTTCCTTGATCCTCATTTGATGTGTGATGGATGATGCTTTCTATATGATTTTGATTATTTTATGATGATGATGCAATACTTAGATTTATGTGCTTTGATATGTGATGAATATGATGTGTGAGTGCATGATCTAATGAGATGTATCTTGAAAATGATATGTATGATATGATATGTTGTAAGATGTATCTTGAAAATGACATGTATGATAATGATATGTTGTGAGATGTATCTTGAAAATGAGATGTATGATATGTTGTTGTGAGATGTATCTTGAAAATGAGATGCATGATATGTTGTTCTGAGATGTATCTTGAAAATGAGATGTATGATATGATATGCTGTGAGATGTATGATAATGATATGCTGTGAGATGTATCTTGAAAATGAGATGTATGATATGATATGATGTGTAATTATAAAATGATATGCAACTAATTATAAAATGATATGCTGTGTAATTGTAAAATGATATGCAACTATTTTGAGCATCCTCATTCTGCATTTGTCATCTCTATATAGCCACATGTTTTTTCTTTCTTTGTAGGTATCATCATTGAGCATTGATTTGTTTTGGATATGTTGAAAATTTATACAAGCATAATGGTATAATTGAACCATAATGACAGATGAATTTTGTCGACTAAGTCCAATCCCCATTGGCAAAAGGGGTAGGATGTTGTGAATGGTTGTAGTTCCTGTGCTAGTGCATGTATAAGATTTCCATGGATTTGGCATTTAGGACACTTCTTTGAAAAATAATAAGAGTCTTTTTCCATTGTCAGCTAGTAATATCCCATTATTAGAAGATTTTTAGCAAGAGTAGGACCACTTGAATGTGTGCCATAGATACCTTCATGAAGCTCTTGTAAAGCGGAGTCAAATTCATTATGATCAAGGCAACAAAGAAGAGTACCATCTAGACCTCGACGGTACAAAGTATCAGCAGTGAGAGTATAACGGGTGACCTGCCGGATAAAGTTGTTTTTTAGGTTTTGAGATAGGTCAATGGGTAGGATATTTCTTTTAAGATAGTCATATATTGGTCCGTATAACCGAGAGTCAAAACCAGTTAAGGCATAGATAACAGGGGATTCAGAATGGTCATAGGCTAGGGAGAACAGTTGCTCTACCAGAAACTCATAATGACTCTGTTGCTTGGGAATTTGTAATAGTGAAGCGATAGTAGCCATTTCATCAGCTACTCTGTTGTCCAACCTTGGTATTTTCTCAAAGGTGATGTGTACAAAATATTGTTTGAAATCATCCACCATTCATTTGTATGGGAGTAGTTTGTTGTCCTTTGTCTGATAGTCATTGTTGATTTGATTGATGACTAGTTGTGAATATTCGTAGACTTTTAATTATGTGATTCTTCATTCCATGGCTATTTTGATGCCTATAACCAGTGCCTCATATTCAGCAACATTATTTATGCATGGAAACATGAGCCTATATGATCTTGGTATGTTGTGCCCTTCAGGAGTGATGAACAGAATTCCAGTACCTGAGCCATGTTGAGTATAGGATCCATCAAAGTATAGGGTCCATTGTTTGGTGGAAATGGCAAGAACATCTCTATCTAGAAATTCGATTTCTATTGGTTGTTTTCTAGGTAGTGGTGCTTTAGCTAGTTGATTTGTAATTTCTTGTCCTTTAATAGCTCATTGCTATATGTAGTGGATATCAAATTCATTGAGAATCATGATGCATTTAGCCAATCTGCCTATAAGAGTTGCTTTGCTGAGTAAATATTTGAGAGGATCAATTTTTGCTATGAGCTTGATTGTATTTGCTAGCATGTAGTGTTGGAACTTTTGAGAAGCAAATACCACTGTTAGACAAGCTTTCTCAATGAATGTATAGTTTAGTTCATATCTGTTTAATGTCCTGCTGATCTAATAGATAGTTCGTTCCTTGCCTTGTTGATCTTCTTGCGTTAATAATGCCCCTAGTGATATATCTATTGTTGAGATGTAGAGAATGAGTGGCTTCCCTGCTATCAGTGGTACTATAACTGGTGGATTCATTAGATATTGCTTGATTTGATAGAATGATTCTGCACATTTGGCCTCCCATCTAAATGGTACATTTTTATGTAGCAAATGATTTGAATGGTAGACTTTTATCTACTAGTTGAGTGATGAATCACCTGATTGACTAGAGTCGTCCTTGTAGAGATCTAAGCTGGCTGATGTTCTTTGGTGGTGGCATCTCCATTATGGCTTGTACCTTTGCTGGATCCACTTCAATACCCTTAGCTGAAACTATGTAGCCTAGTAACTTGCCTGATGTAACCCCAAAGACACACTTCTTAGGGTTGAGCCTGACTTGGAATTTCTACAATCTATCAAAAATTTTCTGTAAGATGCTTAAATGTTCTGCCCTAGTAAATGATTTAGCTAGTAAATCATCTACATAGTCCTCCATAAAGGAATGCATCATGTCATGAAATATTGTTGTCATCACTTGTTGATAAGTTACCCCAACATTCTTTAAGCCAAAAGGCATGACATTCCAACAATATGTTCCCCAAGGATAGGTAAATGTTGTTCTTTCCTAATCCTCTGGGGCTATCTTGATTTGACTATAGCCCGAAAAACTGTCCATTAGTGGTAGCATTGCATGGCCTACTGTGAGGTCTACAATTATGTCGATACTAGATAAAGGAAAGTCATCCTTTGGACAAGCTTTGTTGACATCTCTAAAATTGGTGCATATTCTAATACTGCCATTAGGTTTAGATACTAGTACGATGTTGGAAATCCATTCAACATAGTCGATAGGTCGAATAAATCCGACGTGTAATAGTTTCTTCAGCTTAGCTTTGACCATGAGTGCTACATGTGGATTCATCTTTCTAAGTTTTTGCTTGACTAACTTAGCTCCTGGAGCAATGGACAAATGATGCATGATTAATTGTGGATCAATCCCGGGCATATCTTCATATAACCAAGCAAAGTTTATTTGCTTTTCTTTGTAAAATTGGATAAACTCTAATTTTTCTTCCTCTGTCAAAGATTCTACAAGGTGTATCTTTTTGGCTACTTCTATTGTACCAATATTGATTGATTGAGTGGGCTCAATCAATATGGGTGGTCACTCCTAATAATGTTCAGGAAGAGTGTCAAGTCTCCCATCTTTAGGTGCCTTAAAAAGGTTTTCACCCTTAGATGTGTCCTTTATTTTTACTTTTTTGTGATCTATTACTGCCATTGACTAGTTTTCAGCAGTAGACCCTTTATGTTATTCATTTTTGTGACTGAGAGACTTTGCACTCCCCTGATTGCAGATGTCATTACTTTGTTCACTGGTAGAGTCTATTTCCAGGTTAACGGTACACAAGTAATGGATAATGGATTCATCATTTGGGAAAATTGGTATGTCATGAGTTTGAGGTTCATCCCAGTCTATGAGGTTAGGAAAGACAAGTGGTAAGGAGTCATTAGGTGGATCAAGTTCAGCTACTATAAGTGTCAGGATGGAGGTATCATCCTATTTCATCGGGGTGTTAAAGAAGTTAAGGATTTTATCAAGGTCTTTGATGGTATCATGTTCTGTGTACACTTTCTTGTAATGTTGCTGCTCATTTTCCTTGGTGTCATAGATATTTTGTGGACTAGATTCAAGTGGTGTAGGTTCTATGTCATTTTCTTCTTGAGAGATGGGTATATGACTATCATTTGCAGCAATATCTTCAATAACATTAGAACAACTGCCCCATTCATATTCATTCGAATCAGTTTTTGAGGTATTATCCCACATTCTGGTAGTGTTGTGGACTGGTATGTTGTAGGGTGAAAATAGTTCTTTGATGATTGATACAAGTTTGATAATTTTCTCTAATTCTATGTCAGATCCTGCTTCCACTCTTTGAATTTGTTCATATATTGTCTCTCCTTAGGGAGGAATAATGTTACTAGAAGGTGATTCCTCTTTGTCGGATACTGGTTCTTGAATATGATGTGCTTCTATAGTAGATGCATCCTTCTTTTGTTTGATGGTCTTCTCTTGATGTTGCTTTTGTTCATGATATTCACATTCTTTACGTATTGTATGTGCTGACTCAAATAGTGCCTCCTACCAAGATTCCTCCTTGTATTTATTCTTTGCCTTCCACTAAGGTTTTTGGTATTTGCTTGGTGTCTTCCTTGGTGGTAGAGTGTCTTCATAGCCCAATCATGTTTTGTCTTTACTGAATTGTGAAGGAGGATCTAATGGTTCTGTGATGCCTTCCTGACATTTTCTAATAGGTCCTTTGCCATTGTATCCCATTTGTTGCATGGTCAAGTAGCCTTTTCCATACAGGTGTGTTAGTATAGCTACCTCCATAGTAGCCACTCTGTCTTCCTCCTCATACTTGTATAGCCAACTAAGGATGTCTTTCTCCTCTAATTGATGTGCTAGAGTGCCTAGTTGGATAAATGTGCCATCAAACTTGGTAATGGGCTGGGTTGCTTGATGTGTTGATGCTTTAGGTAATCAATGAGACTTAGGTGATGCTGGTAAGTTGGCTAAGAACAAAGGTTCCAAAGAGTATTCTCCCATGCCTTTCTCTTTGATTTTTATTTTCTTCTTTAAATCCATAGATAGTGATTTAGACTTTTCTTGCTGAAGATCTTGTGTTGGGTAACTTTGTTTTTCTCTATTATGTGGAACCAAGTTGTCTTTGCCTGTCCATATAGCAGTACAATGTTGAAAAGGGTTATGATCTACCCTTATAGAAATCTCCTATCCATTATAGGGGAACTTAAAACACTAATGATAAGTAGAAGGTACTGCTTGCATTTCATGTATCCAAGGTCGACCCAATACGATATTGTATGTGACGTCTATGTCTAAGACTTGGCACATAGTGTCCTTTTGTATTGGTCCTACTTGAATTAGCAACACTACTATTCCTTTAGATGATCTTTCTTCATCATCATAGGCTTTGATAGTGATCTTTTTGTGTGGATCAATAGATTGGTCAGAGAAGCCTAATGCATAGATAAGTTTCAAGGTACATATATTGAGTCCATCTCCTCCATCTATTAATACTCTTTTTACTCGATGCTTGTAGACCAAGACTTCATTGTGGAGTAGAGTATTGTGTGGATGGCTCAATGAGATATTATCATGCTTAGAAAAGGTGAGGTTATGAGGTCTTGTCATATGAGTGACCATGGCTTGGAATTTGTCAGCATCTAGATCTTGAGGTACATTTGTTTCCAATAGCGCTTGTTCCAAGATGTCTTTGTGTTTTGGTGAAAGTTTCAGAAACTCCAATATAGATATTTGAGTAGGAGTTTTGCGCAGTTGACTGACTAGATCATATTGAATTTTGGGTATGGTGTTTTTTGTTGACGTATGCCCCTTCAAGACATATTTTTGAGCTTTGGTTGTTACGTTGACGGATTCATGTTCATGCTTGTCCTTGATGGTGATGACATTTACTTGATTGTCATCAGCTGATATATGATTGATGGTGTTATTGTATATGTGATTGATACGAGCTCCATGTGTATCATTTGAGGTTGAAGCTTCATCCTTGTTGTAGTTTGGAAGAGGATTATTAAAGGCTCCATGGTCACCATTTGTCTTCAGACCGTCAACTGTTAAATCACCTCTATCAATCATGTCTTGAACAATGTTTTTTAGTCTCATGTAATCATTTGTTTGATGACCTTTGTTGTTATGAAAATCACAAAAGTGTGAGTCATTCCACCAGGGTGGTTTGATTTGTTGTTCAAAGTTGTTGATTGCTAGTAAGGAGATAATTTTGTTTGCCATGAGTTCTCTGAATGTTGACTCCAAGGATTACCCTAGTGGTGTGTAAATGTAGTTTGGAAAGTTGTTTGTGTTACCTCATGAGTCTGGATTAGGTCCTCGATTGGTGTTATTGCTTTGGGTATTGCTGGTGTTGTTTGTGTTGAGTTGATCTTGATTGGTATTTGGTGCATAAGTGTTTTTGCCTTGGTTGGCACCTTTTGGATTCTTTGTGGCTTGAGTATTACCAGATAACACTAGCACTGGTTGTTTGGATTTTGGATCATTTGATTCATTTCCTCCTTCATTTCTAGTGTTTTCGTTTCTGGTCCAGAATCTGGATTTGTCTAAGTTGTTGTTTTGGTTGTTGTAATTGGATGAACTTGTTCCTTCTTTGAATAATTTCAATGTTCCTTTCTTAACACATGCTTCCTCTACTTGGATGCCATTTTTAATTAATTTGGAAAAAGATGGTATGCATTGAAGCTTGAGTATGTAACTCATCTCACTATTCAAGTTGTCGATGAAAATTTCCATCTTTTCTTTTTCAGGCACATCTCGAGGATATCTCGAAACCATATGTCACCAACGTTGAAGGAATACCATGAATGTTTCATTGTTTTTTATCTTGGTGTTACAAAAATCTAACATAGTGATAGCATGTTGAATGTTATAGGAATATTTAGTGATGAATTTGTTGACTAATTCATTGAATGATTTGATAGGAGGTGTGATTTTGGATAACCATTCTATTGTTTGTCCTCCCAAGCTTCTTGGGAATAACCTCATCAAATAGGTGTCATCATGGGAAAATTCTAGGCTCATGGTACAAAATTCTTGAACATGATCATGAGGATCACTTTTCCCATCATATTGTCAAATTTGGAAATATCTGAGTTTGGGGGAAAAGGCACCATGTTTAATTGTCTGTCAAAAGGATAAGGCCAAATTTTAGTTAGGGAGTACTTTACTGTTGTCCCTTATTGCATGTCTCACATTTGTCTTTGTAACATTGCATTTGTTGATTGAGAGCAATCAAAGGTGCATTATTTTGTTAAGGGAAGAGTTCTTCCTTTCCATTATTTCTAAGCTGAAATGGTGTGTGCAGGGGTATGTTTTGCTTGGGGATGTTTTGCTCGAGAAAGTTTTGTTCTAGTAGATTTTTCTCAGGTATGTTTTGTTCAGGGTCGTGTGCTTCCTCCTCTCTTTGTCATTCTCGATAGTCATAATGTCAAGATCCTATTCTAAATATGTCAGTGTCAAAGTCTTTAGGGAGTTTAACTCCTTTGCTTGTGAGCATGAGTAGATATTTTTCTTTGTGGTTCTCCATGAGTCTTTCCACAAGTTTTTGAAATGAAACGCTTTCTTGGCACTCTTGGAGGAGTTCCTTAGAAATTTTGGTGTCCTCTAGATTTAGACACTCGAAAGGATTTGATAATCTTTGATTCATGCTAGACTCTAGTTGCATTTTGCTTTGTTTGTTTCATTGAGAGCGAGTAACAATAGGGATCTAGTAGAAGCTTTCCATGACAAAGGGAATGAACTCCTCTTCGATGTTTTGTTCAGGGGTTGGTGGTTCAAATTGGGGTATGTTGTAAGTGATGCACTCTTCGTGGAATAAGGCCGGATTGATCTTTCCTCCTTGATTTAGGCGTTGACTAAATGCTAATTTTTGATAGAATGCTCTACTCCTTAATGGTTCTTTGTCAAATTTGTTGGTTTTGTCTTGAAGATACAAGTGAATATGATGAAGGAATGTTTGATGAGATTTGAAGAGTTGGCGATTGATGTATAAAAATTTATTCCATTTGGCAAGTTTCAAAGAACTGGGTTGTTGTTTCCTCAACTTAGTTTAATGATAAATACTCTTTCTTCTCAAAATATGAGTATTATTCATGCACAAGTGATCAATGGTTTCCTTTGATTTGTTTTGGATTTAGTTTAGCTTGTTTTGGAAACTCATGTTTTACTTTATCAAATGAAGGTTTAGATACCCCCTCATGACAAAGCATGTCAAATGATATGAAATACAAGCTTTCCCGATATGGAAACTCGATTTAAAAACTTGGAGTGTTAAAAACAAGTGTATTTTGGATAGAAATACTTTTTATTGAAGGCCGTTTGATACTTGTGATGAGGTTTCCTGATTTTGATAGGAGAGATGTGTGTTATCTTGCGACTAGTTGTTAGATTCTAATAACTTGGTTTGACGGAAAAATTTCTTTTGAGAATAGTTTTTGATACTCGGTTTTGATTTTCTATTTGATGAAGTTCAGGCTGAGGAAGGAAATCTTTTTAAATTATTTTCAGATTTTTCAAAAATAGCCTCTATTTTGTCCCCTGTTTTCCTAGCTTTTGCCACACGCTAAAACAGAAATGCAATGCGCTATAGAATTTCTTCAATGTGCTAGATAATAGATCCCATGCGCTACATTGCCCTCTGTGATGCGCTAACTAGTTTGCCTTGGATTTGTCTTGGTTTAAAAATTTATGCACTAATATGGGTTGTTAATGCGCTAACTGTTGGTCTCCATGCGCTAATTCTTGATCCCCCACATGCTAAGTTGTTGCTTCAATGCACCAGAATGTTTTCAAAAAGTGCTACTTTTAAACTGCTAGTGTTGGATTTTATGAAGCACTAATGTTCATAATTAAAGTGCTAAGGTGAAGGTCAAATGTGCTAAAGGATAGTTTCCACGCACCAAGAAGTTGCTCTTACACGCTAAGCTGCCCTAAAAGTTTGACTTGGTTATTTTTCTGCAATTTTTGGAACTTTGTTTTTTAGTTTTCAATGATGATGGATGATTTTCTGAAGTAACAAATGAAAGAATGACACAAAAGAAGAAACCATTTTGCTTAATCTAAACAATGAGTGTATGTTCTACGAGTATGTGTTCAAATCCCCAATGTTTTAACAGGTTTAGATACAACAACATACAATTCAGTTAGACTCTTTATTCAAGGGTCATAAGTAATATCATAGCCCACTAGTCTCGATACTCTATCAACTCAAACAACCGTGTCACCCCTAGGGGCACCCATTTTTTTGCCTTTTGCCATAAATTAACCCAAAGTGAATTGCTTCATAATTGAGTAGTTATCTTGGGAGATATATGGTGAGCGATCTTGGGGGCGAATCCTTCCCCACCCTTGCACTATGATATTACAAATGTCTGGATACTGACTCGGCTCAAAGTTTCTATGCTAAAGTTTGTAATCAGGCTTCCCATTCGGCCATCAGTGATAAAATCCCTTAGGAGGCTTCCCAACCTTTAGAACAAAGGCTTTACGTATCTCAAGGATACAGGGGGAAGACTAATCATTGCGTGCAATCATTGAAAAGGACTTTTGTCACTTTCCACTTTTGATTATAGTGGGTTGGAACACTTGGCTTCAAAGTCATTCCCCATTTAGGTTGTTCCTTTCACACCGACCAATGAATGGCTTTAAGAGTTTTTCAACCCCTTGGGAAGGTAGGCCTACTAAAGGATTTAATGTAATAACACAAAAAGTGTAAGAGTGGTCTGGTCTTTTGATCACCCTGTTAAGGGGAGAGCATATTCCTTCCACTTTCATAGCAAAGGAAACAACCTGGTCAACAAAGCAAATTTGATGTTTGGTCAATGAAAGAAATCAATCAAAAGGGGAAGATCTTCCCTCTTTTATTGACTTTGGACATGTTTGATTCTTTACTTTACAAAAATTTGAAGTGGATCCTTTTATGCACCAAATGATGGTGAAGTTCTTTTTAAACCCCTTTGTTTGCAAAATGGAAAGATTGCCTTGTTCTTTTTAGAGCCCAAAGTGAAAAATTTTCTCCTAGAAAAAGCAAAAAAGATTGTTTTTGTGGTTCTTTTTATTTGCCTAAAATAAGGTGAATTCAATTTTATCCAACAAGAATTAAAAAGACTCTAAATTTTAACTAACTTAACTAAGTAAAAATTTAAACTATTTGTAATTTTGAAAATAAAACTAAGCTCCATCTATAACAAACTGTCAAAAAACCTGCAAAATACCAATCAAAATAGTTAGAAAAAATATTGGATTTTGTGGACTTCTACAAGTCTAAATTTAAGCTCGGTTACAATTTTAATTTTTTCTTTTTGTCTGTGATATGCTACAAAAAAGACTATACGTGCTACCAGCTAACTAGGATGCACTATTGGATAGACCTAATGTGCTGAACTATTTTCTGAATGCACTGCTCTGTTATTTTCCCATGCCGAGACCTACAGGAAAAATGTTAATAAATTTTATGCGCTAAGTGATGGTTTCCACGTGCTAGGGAATGTGTCCCATGTGCCGAACAATGAGCCAAATGCGCTAGACTATTAACCAGATGTGCTAAGGGATGTTCCCTACGTGCCGATTCCTGTTTCCCACGTACCTACAAAAGTGATTAGATTTAAAAACTGATTTGATTAATGAGGTTGAGCCCCACGGTGGTGCTAGAAATGTGTGCAGGAAAAGTGGGTCGATGAAACTTAAAATGTGAAAATATTGTTCAAAGGGACTTGCCCACACACCCACAGGACTTCTTGGTGCAAGTTATCGAGTCATGAAGAATGAATCAACTTCCCAAGGTAGGTTTTACGGTTCTCTATCTCACAAGATCCCTCAAGCCAATGCCTTTGCTCTCAGATCACTGAGCAAAGTGACTTAGGGATGACAAATGCAAGAATGAGGGATTCTTTAGATTGATTTTAACATGAAATTCATCCTATTTATGCATGATTCTATGAATGAGTTAAACTAGATTATAAGATGACAAGATTAGTAGCAATACTATCCTAACATGATATACTAGTTAATGATTTAAGCTAATGATAATAGAAATACTCTAAAATTCTTATTAGATTAATTCCTATTACAAAAAGAGGCTAGATGTACTGATAAAATTGAGCATAAGTGAGATACTTAAAGTGTGGATCCTTTTTTGAAATGGAGGAATGCGAGCTCTATTTATAGGGAAAATAGGGCAATTGAAGGTCAAGATTGAAGGAGTTAATCAAGGGTCAAGATTGAAACTTATCAATCCATGTTTACAATTTTCACCAATGAAATGGTGACAATTGTCAACATAAGACTTCTTGAGAGGAGATATAAGAAGCATTAAATGCTTGAAAAGACCTCATGGTTACCTTAGAAGGTAAGGGTTAAGGTTAGGTTAGGGTTATCCAATGGATAAATATTTTACCCAAAGGATAAACTCTTGTGCAAAGGTTAAAGGGATAACCATGGTCAAAGCGATGAATGCTTGATGAGACCCCAGGGTTAGATAAGGGTTAAGCTAGTAAAAAAGTCTCTAACCATGCCACTAAGGGTTAGTTAACCATTAATGATTTGAAGACTTTGGGGACAAATTTGTAATAGTCCTTCCAAATTTGGGGGTATTCAACAAGTTAGCTTGTTGAAGGCATAAAGGCTTTAATGCTTTTAGAAGACTTTACTCCAAATTTGAGAAGTGACCTCCTCAATTTTAGGGAAAAGGGATAATGGATGGGTTTAGGCTAATTGATTAGGATTAGATGGATTCTAGAAGAAATTAGGTATAGGGTTAGGAGGCAAGTGGGAGATGTAGGAAAATGCAAGTGGATGAGGAATAATATGATTAATTAAAATAATCTGCTTTATTTCAATTTGGTTGCAAATTGGGGATTAAATAAATTAGATTTATTTAATTGGGGTAAACTATTCAATTAAATGTAAATTTAATTAAAAAAGGAAGGAGAAGGGATTTAATTAAATAAAATGATTTATTCAATTAAATGATGCAAAGGGCTTAAGTGAATTTAAATAAATAAATTGAATAATTTATTTAATTAAGTAGAAGAATATGAGTGATTTAATTAAATTAGATTTAACTAAATAGAGGAATAAGAATAAAATGAACATTAAATATTCATTTAGGAATATGGTCATTTTTATACGTCTACAGAGGTAGTTGTCCCTAGGACTAATTGGGTTACCGACATGGGATATGAGACAGATGATAATATAATTGAAACCTATGCAAAAGCCCTCTTAGAAGCACCTAAGGAACCAACTGAAATGGTTTTTGGGAATGTTGAAACAATTGAAAGTGGCATTCAATCCTAGAAAAGAGTTAAGAAAACTAAACAAATAGTGAGGAAGGGAACCAGATAGGCAAAAGCAATAAAAGAAGATGTATTAAATAAAACTAGTATTAAGGAAAGTGAACAGGAAGGACTTCAACCTGAAGCACATCTTTCACTGTCAGCAACTTCTTCTCACAGTGAGCTACTGACTGAGTTCAAAAGGGTAGAAAGGAAAAGAAAACCCTCACTGACACCCTCTCCTACACCTAGAAAGACAAGAAAGAAACAACAGGCAGTAAGGCCCCCAGCTAAAAAGATGACACCTAGAAAGAAAAAAGAAAAAATAGGTTATTCCTCCTCTTGACAACCTATTGAATGAAATAACAGATGATGGAAACTTATCAAATGTAAGTAAATTGTATGATACTTTTACAAATGAGGAGAAAGAAAGCATAGAAAATAGTATCATCTTACACCTAGATATTTATAAGAAATTTTTGATAGAGGTTGTAGATGATTTGCCTAGTGATCTATATAGGCGGCTTGATGCTAAAATATTAGCCATTATGGAACTAGACAAGAAAATCAAGGTTGAGAAATTGCTAGTTGTTCATCTAGTGAAATCAATTGAGGAAATTGATGAACTGATCAGTGAAGCAAACAAGAAAGTGTTTTCTAGTGGTCACCGACATGTAAGTCTAATGGATGACAGAGTAAATGAAATCTCTGAAGAAACAACTGATAAATGGGACATCTTCTTTGTGGAAAAAGAAAAACAAGAAGAACTAAAAAGACCAAAACCCTTTAAGATATACCAAAAGGATAAAGACAAAGGAAAAGGAAAAATAGGTGGACCACCAAACATAAAAGTGACAAACAATTTTCCACCACCTTCAGTCACTCCACCAGTAGTAACTGAAAGTTCACCGGCTACTGAGAATATGGAGACTCCACATGAGGATACAAATCCTAAGTCTGAAATTTTGTATACCATGAACATAAACACTTAGGAGGTCAATATTGTGGTTGATAAGGAGACCACTGGTGAGAAGAAAGATGTGGCTACTGAGCCACTAGCTAGAAATATTGAGGTAGAGACACATGCAAAACAAACAGTGGGACATATTGAGATTGGAATGGTGACTGACATCATTGATGCAAACATTGAAAAGCCAACAAAGACTGAGAAACCGTTTGCAGAGAATATAGAGAAACCTATTAATTCACCAGTAGTGGACAGTGCAAAGATGCATACAGAGAAACTGGTAGTGGATACCATAGAGAAAAAATCAGAAAAACCAGCAGAAGAGAGTACAATGAAACTGACAGAGACAAAAGAAGAGAAACAATTAGAGTCACAAGTTCATATAGAGATAGTGCCACTAGCAACAACTAAGATGCCTAAACCTTTGCTGATAGAAATGTAGACATAAACTGACCTACTAGAGGTTGAAACAAGCAAAGTTGTTACTACCACCAATAGCATGGAGATTGTGAAGTCAGTTGGGCAGACATCTGGCACATCAATGACTAAATTCAGACCAACAAATGTAACTAAGGTACTTTTGGATTCCATTAAAAAGATAATAGACTGCAATGTATTATCATATAAGACTATAGATGACACCATCCCCATTCTTAAATTGATTGCACCCAAGTGCAATGTAGATAATAAAGATTATTCAAGTTAGTTAAACACATTGTCTAAATACATAACCAACAATATATTGACTGTGGATCAAATAAATGAAGAGACATTTAAAGAGAAAATGGATAAGGAAAAACATAAATTCTTTGATGAAACAATAAAGAAGTGCATGAAACACATTGATACCCTCTTACCGGCACTGAGCACAACAATAATGGAATTTAAGGAACTATACCGAGACACCTGCAAGACTAATCTTCTAACATCAGATATTGATAAAGAAATCAACAAAGTGAAAAAAGAGATTGATGATATAGCTGACAATGTCATTAGTTCATCTGAACCTATATTAATTATAGAATAGGAGATAGTAGGATTTGAGGAGAAACTTGAAAAATTGGAAAAAGAGAAGGAAAGAATAAAAGGAAAAGCAAAGGAACTCAAATGTAGACTTAGTCCTAAATTAGATAACCTCATCTCTTTGAGGAAAGAGATCTCAGAGGCACTTATTCAGGGACAAAAGATACCAAAAGAGAAAATGCATCACCTCACTAGTAAAATTCAGAGCACAAATGCCGCATTAAAGGATAGCAACAGGTTTACTCAGAGCCTAAATTTGGTATTAGCAGACCTATTCCAGATTGTAACCAACCGGTTACAAGGTTCAAGCTGAAACTGCACTCAATTGACATTTTGACAACCTTTGTCATTGATGTCAAAGGGGGAGTAGTAGAACTAATAAAAATAACTTGCAGCAGAGATCATTAGCTCAGGGGGAGCACACATTTTTTATAACATAGTTTTGGTAAAACATTTTGGCAGATTCCTTTTCAACAACATTTTTGGACACGTTTTGGATTTTTCTCATGAGTGTTGCCATCAATGCCGAAGGGGGATATTGTTGGAAAATGCACACTCCAATGAGAAATTGTAGGTGATTGAAGGTATTATCATTGATGGAAACCTTACAAACATATGATATTGATAGGCACCGGCACTGACAGACTCTACACTAGCATACAGTTCACTAGCACCCTAGCCGATAGGATTTTTGTTTAATTGTATTTTGTATTTAATTGTAAAATCTTTTGTAAGCTGACATGGAGGATTGTAATATGACTCATATAAGTATAATGTCTTTTAGATCATTTAAAATGTATGTATGGTTAGATTATTGCAAACCTAATGTGTGAATTGTAAGGCAGATTTTGGATAAGGGTTTATGATTATATAGAGCTTAAACTGGTACTGAACCTAGCATAGCAGATATTGATCTGAAGTAGTACATGACATTGCATTTGTATAATCCATTTTTTTTAGTCAGTGAGACTTCTTTTGTAACTGAGTAGTGACCTCTAGGCACTTGGCCTTCTTGCATGTGCAGGCCCCTATTGTAAAAGTAATATTCTCTTATTGGCTAGTAAGCAAATATTATGGGTCACAAATCCCATCAAGGTTTTTCCCACATCAGGTTTCCTCATTAAAAATATTTTGTTATGGTGTTTCTTTCATGCTGCACTTATTGTTCTTATTTACTGCATTAATTTTGGTTAACTGGTACACTGTTTTGGAATGCTTTTGATATAATAAGTTCAAAAAATTTATTAACTAGTAAGATACTGATTCACCCCCCATCTCAGTATCTTTGGAAATCCTAACAATATCAACATATATATTTTTACTGGTTTCCTTTCCTATAGTGAATGTCTTCTATTCTTCTCCCTCAATTGAAGAAGTGAGCATTATCTCTTTGTCAGATTTTCCTTTGTGGGCTGATCCTTGACCAACTTCAAAGCCTAAGCCACTAGTGTCTTTGGATTGCTTTTGTTTTCTCAACATTTTATCCAAAGCTTCAGTGCTACCTTCATACTTCTAATTTTTATTTCTTCCTTTATTTCCTCAAGCTTCATTCTGAGCTTTATTATTTCTGCCTCCAGCTCTTGATGCTTCTTTTCTTTCTTTGTTAAGTCAAGGGTTGTAGCTTCACCGATCTTATTAGTTTCTTCCAACTGCATCTTTAGGTCAGATATGATTTGACCAGATTCTTCCAGAGACTGCTTTAAGAGCTCTTGTTCATCTACTGCAATAAGCTTAACTCTCTGGAGTTCTCTTCTTATTTTACTTAATTCTTCAAGTGCACTAATAAGTTCACTTTCCAAATCCACTTCAGCCTCAACATCCTCTTATTCCTCATCTTCAGTAGTAGGTCTGTCAAGTGCCATAAAAATATTTACTCTTTTGTGGTTCTCATGGTCATCATCTTCTAATTCATCCTCATCATCTATTGTGTCATCCTCAATGGTATATAAACAATTTTGATTTCGATAGTCTCTTCTTCCCTGTCAATGGTCATTTATTTCTCTATCCTTGCCAATAGCTCTTCTAAACTCTCTTGACTCATCTCCATCAGTTTCTTTGTGAGGACAGCTTGTAGCAAAGTGTCCTACCTTCCCACAATTGAAACACTTAAGTGGCAGCTTTCTTTTGTATCAGCCTAATCCTCTTTTGAGCTTCTTGACAAAGTTTTCTACTTCAGCATCAGAGTCTTCACTGGATTCTTTAAGGGTAACAACTTCCTTCCCCTTTTTGGTGGTATTAAAAGCATCTTCTTTTCTTGAGGAAGTCTCACCGGTTGTTCTCATCTCATAGGCTATCAAGGAACCAAATAGTTCATCCATAGTAAAAGTCTTCAAATCCTTGGCTTCTTCTATGGCTGATAGTTTAGTATCATATTTTGGAGTGAGAGATCTAAGTATCTTTTTGACAAGAATTTCATCTACAATCTCTTCACCAAGTCCTCTAATAGCATTCATAGTTTTATCAAATCTGTGAAGGTATTCTGCAATTTTTTTTATCATCTTTCATTTTGATGCTTTCAAGTTGGCTCCTTAGAGTTTGCAGTTTGGCCCCCTTGACCTTTGCATCTCCCTCAAATAATCTCTGCAACTTGTCCCATGTTTCCTTAGCTAAAACATGGTGCATAACCTTGACAAATTCATTATCAGAAATTCCACTCAATATGGCATGTTTAGCCTTTTCATTATTTTCATACTCCTTCTTTGCATCTAGATCAGTGGGAGGAGTATTAGGAACAACATACCCATTCTTGACTGACATCCATTCATCAACGCCAAGAGATGAAATATATGTCTCCATTCTTCTGCTCCAGAAAGTATAGTTAGATCCATCAAACAAAGGGGCTTTTGAGGAAGTAGACTCACTTATTGCCATTATGCTCAAAGTCTTGAATCTACCCCAAGGTTTAAAAATAACCAAGAACTTAGGCTCTGATACCAATTGTTGATCATAGAGTACCATTGGGAGGGGGGCAAATCAGTGCTTCCTAAGTCTATTATTTATCTGATCTAACTTGAGAATATCAATTATTTACTTAATCAGATAGACAGTCCAACCAGTAATATAAGAAAGAAGAGAAAAGTGATCATGCACACACAACCAACTCACAACACCAAATTTACAAGGAAAACCCAATATGGGAAAAACCCCAGTGAGAAAATTTATTGAAGTCTACTGCTCCAATCCAGCCTCATAGTAAAACATAGTTACAAAGTTTAGGGCACCAACCCAAGGAGCACCAACCCTTGCACCAAGCTCCAACTTGGCAATGTATATTGAAATACTATTTGAGCTCAATTTAGGCTTCTTACTCCAAATGAATTCTGCAGCTCTTGAATCAATTATTTTTTTGTTATCTTTCTCTTCTTCTCTCACACAATCTCTCAGTACATTGTGTTACAGTGGGATGTTGCCACGCCTTACTGATAAGGCTCAATTGCTCGACTATGAAACTATCAGTAGGATTCTTTGATTGGTCTACCTTGTTTCTCACACTGTAACTTGATCAAAATCCCTTCTCAAGTTTTCTTCTCCCAACTCCTCTCCTCACTCCTTTCTTCACTGTCACATCATCACTTTTTTTAGTCCATTCTACCCTTTTCTTATTGAATAGGTTCCCGCCAAAAGGCAGATTCAAAATCTGGGCGGTTAGGGTTTCTACACCATCCTCAAGGAAAATTAAATCTAATCAGATATGCAAGATCTAATCTCCTTGATGTCCATTTGTTCTTCACTGTCATTTTTGTGCTTTTTCAAATATGGGAAACGTGATCCTTCATTTTATATTTGCATTTTATAGATTGCCATTAATACTCTTGTTGTTTCCTTCTCGAGGTGATCTTTCAATCTGATCTTCTATTTTTGATCTAGATGTCAACTACTCCCCTGATCTTCCTCTTACATTCCTTCTTCCTCGAGCCGCAATCATTCCAATATGATTCCTAGATATGCAGTTCCTTGATTAATGATGAATATCAGTTTCATCAACCGAGCTAGTGAAACTTCACCAACTACACCCTACTTGCTACCTTAGCTTCACACAACATTACTCCAATCAGGACACAAAATTCCAATGTTCAGTAGGTCCAACAAACACATACCGGACCCTTTGCCAGTAGAGTGTTCTTCACCTATTGACTGGTATAGCATCCTGCATCTTAACATTTTGCCTCTTCATCATTATCCAGGTAGCCATCTACCATGCTCAATCTCCACTGATTGACATCAATGACAACTAAGTGCCAAAATGCCAACATGGGGCTAGTAGTTCATTCATCCCTAAGGATATAGCCAGCTGCCTAGGTATCAAGTATGAACCTATAACAAGAGGGGTGGTGTAGCTTGATGGCACATCAATTCAGAATATGGGGGTCATTTAGGATTTAAATCTAACCTTGCATTCCTACTCAATTTGTAGTGTGTCGCAAGACATCTCAGTGATTGACCTCCTTCCTTATTTTTCCATTTGTTTATTTGGGGAATTCACCACCAAGATAGGTGTCTACCTATCTTGTGATTGGTCCCACATGTTGTTTAGGACAAGATATGGTACCAAAGTCACCATTAGGGCTGAACCTGTTGCCAATGATAATATAGAGCCCTATACCCCAAGTCCTATTAACATGAATTTTACTATCCATAAGGATAAAATTAAAAAAGAGAGTTTGTAACTCAGTTGGATGAGGTTCCTGATTGCCTATTTGATGAGTGGTAAAATGCATTTTAGCTTTACCACATTGATGAGGTCAATGGTACCGGCCTAGGTACATATTGTATACATGAGGAAGAAACCCCCATCCCCAATCTTTCAAAGGAATACAATGACATGCAAGGGACATGGGATATGTTCTTTGATGGTTGAAGGAACAAAAATGGTGCACAGGTTGGTGTATTACTAATATCTCCTAAAGGGGAGAAATATTTCTCTTCTTTCAGACTTCATTTTAGTTGCACTAACAATTTACCTAAGTATGAAGCTTTGGTTTTGGGTCTCCAAATAGAACAAAGGAGAGGGATCAAATATTTGAATGTGCATGGAGACAAGGAGTTGGTTGTAAATCATGTTAGAGCTCAAAATATCACCAAGAGTGACCTTCTCAAGTCCTACAAACATAGAGCATGGGACCTAATTGATGGATTTGAGGCCTTCCATATTTCTAGTGTCCATAGAAATCAAAATAAGCATGATGATAGACTAGCAATAGTAGGTTCTCAACGTGACATTCCATCTCATGTTGCAATAGAGAAAGAACAACAGATCAGACTGGTGATGAGACCCGCAGTTCCTTATAACCAAGTGAATTGACAGGTCTTTGATTTTGATACGCAAACTGTGAACTTCCTACAATATGAAGTAGAGTTCTCCCATAGGAAGTCGACCTTCTCTAGAGACTCAACCTCACTTTTGCAAGTCCCAAACTTAAGAGGTTATTTCCATGTTTCACAAGGTTCGTGGTCAATCCTGATCACCAAGGGT
Organism: Cryptomeria japonica; assembly: GCF_030272615.1. Classification (NCBI taxonomy): domain Eukaryota; kingdom Viridiplantae; phylum Streptophyta; class Pinopsida; order Cupressales; family Cupressaceae; genus Cryptomeria; species Cryptomeria japonica. Next base: position 214,663,444 of record NC_081405.1, on the reverse strand, counting down.
ACAAACTTTTGTGACGACAAGAATATAATTAATTATTCATAGTGTTTGGGTAGAATAGTTCATCTTAATAAGATAGGAAATGGTTGGTGGCCCCTCTTCCTTGCCCAGTGGTAGAGATCTGAGATAGGATTGGGAATGCCCTGGTAACTCAAGTAAGTTAATCTCCCTTACTCCATAAAGGTTGAGATAGATCTTCATGTGCATCTAGGATGGTTGGGACAAGTGCCCAGGTTCCCATTTGTCACATGTGAAGAAACTCCTTTCTCTAGATGTAGGTCCTAGTTCTTTGAGTCTTGATTTGATGAGTTACCTCTAGAGGTTTTGTATTGGATATTTTATGATTTGTATTCTTGCACTTGTTTTGTATTGGTCTTTCATTTGGTTGTTGCTAGAAAAAATTGATACCAGGAGAAAACTGAGAGGGGGGGTGAATCAATTTTCACATAAGTATAACAGTTAATGTATATTATAAACTTTATACCAGAGCACAAAGAAACCAACATAATAAAAGATAAAGCATGAAAGCATAGTACACACACCACCAATATTTTGACATGGAAAACTTGATAAAGGGAAAAACCACAGTGGGAAACCCTACCCACAATAAGATAATACTTCTACAACAACATTTGAAATAATTACAATGGGGATTGCACTTGCAATCAGGCCAACTGCCTAGAGCACAATGGTCATCACAAAAGGGAAGTCTTGCTGACTTACAAACACATTGAACTACAATTGAAAAATAATGAACTGTGGAAGTAGCATCTCCTAATGCTTGATATAGTTTTGATTAAGAATAGTTGTCTGCCCTACAACACCAAATCCTTCACAACCTTCCACTAAATGATATATCATTGCTCACACATAACCTTTCTCTGATAATTCAGACATAACTATTGACAACATCCATATCCAAATTACATGAATAAGTCACCTATAAATATAGATCATTGGCCTTATTGATAAGGTTAGTTAAACCCTAAACCTATAAACCCATAATTATAAAAATTACATTACATGATATCACTAGACCAATATTTTAATTAACATTACATAGCATGGACCTAATTCAAATTCCCAAAAAATTACATTCATCAAAAATCACGCTAAGACCAATCACCAACACGTTTCACCAACCGATAGAACCCTCAATATAATAACACATAATATCTAACTAGATCCAAATAGGACCATCATATCAACATGCTAGCCAATACAAAGCCACCAAACAATTAGAACATGATCAAGAACACCTTCAACATGATAAGAAACCATTTCCATAAGTCAGACCAAAATCACTTAACCATATCATCAAATATCACCGATCGATAAAGCTAACCGATACTAGGAAATACCAACTAGGAATATAAGCGATGGCTTCCAGAGCACCAAATCATGAACCAAATCAATATGAAAAGCATGTAGCTAACCTGAATAACCATACAAAACCAAATCCATGGATCTGATCATACCATATCAGAATCACAATAAAAACCAAGACAAACACCAAGTCTAACCGGGATAGGTCCAACCAAAATAGTAGAACCATATCCAACCAAGATACAATTTTGACATCAATGACAACACTTCACCAAATCCACCATATTTCTAACAATGTCCCCCTTTGGCATTGATGGTAACACTGAAAGTGAAAACATCCAAGTGCTAAGGAATGCCAACAATCTCCCAAAGACTGATCTGAAACATATCTCCCCCTTTGATTAACTGAAAAACACATGAACACCATCTCCCCAAAGATTAAATATTTTTCCCATGAACAACATCTCACCATTTGACATCAATGAAAATGGATGAATACCAAAACAAGAAGAAACTGAACCAAACAGCTGACTACCCCCCCCCGAGCAGCATCGTCATCTCATCAACCCAAATTAGAAAGTATGTCTAATAGGCTCACTGGATTGACGCATCACTACATCTCTAAGTCTCTTCCAGAGGGGTGGTGACCCCCAACTGATCTCTAAGATATTCAAAAGTATCTTTAGGCAATGGTTTTATTAGAATATCTTCAATGTATCCCTCAGTAGGCACATAAACCAATCTGACTTCCTTTGCTTCGACCTTTTCCTTCAAGAAATTATACCTTATAGAAATGTGTTTTGATTTGGAATAAAATACCAAATTCTTTGACATATCAATAGAAATAGTCTTATCACAATGAATAACAATAGGCTCATCATAACTTACCCTTATATCCTTCAACATTTATTTCATCCATAAAATCTAAGTATAGTTAGTTACAGCTGCTACATATTCGGCTTCAATAGAAGATAATGAAGTGCATGATTGTTTCTGGCTAAGTCATTAAACAAATTTATTTTCAAGAAAGAATGCACTACCTATATTGTTCTTCTGGTCATCCACATCTCCTTCCTAATTAGATTCTTTATATGCCCATAGTCTGAAATCCTCATCCTTTGGATACCATAACCCATAATCTATTGTACCTACCAAATATCAGAATATCCTTTTAACAACAATATCATGAATTCCTCTAGAATTTGACTAAAATCTAGAAGTAATACAAACAAAATTCATTATATTAGCTCTATTCTGATTTAAGTATAGTAATCCACCAATCATTGATTTGTGTCTACTTGGATTTATTCTAGGAGATTCATCATCCTTTGACAAGTTGCAACTAGTTATCATAGGAGTACCGACATGTTTAGAATTTTCAATTCCAAATTTCTTAAGAAATTCCCTCACATACTTAGTTTGACAAATGAAAATACCTTTATCAGTCTGATTAATTTGTAAACCTAAGAAAAATTCCATCTCTCCAATCATAGACATTTCAAATTCATTCTTCATATCATCAACAAATTTCATGCATAAACTTTCTTCTCCTCCAAAAATGATATCATTCACAAATACTTCAATGATCAATGTGTCATCATGCTCAATCTTATTATATAATTTACTATCAACATTACCTTTTCTAAAACTAAGCTTAGAAAGATAATTATCTAATCTACCATACCATGCTCTAGGGGCTTATTTGAATCCATATAAAGCTTTCTTCAATCCGCAAACCATGTCTTTTTCTTTTGATAAAGAAAATCCATCAGGCTACTCAGTGTACACTTCTTCTTCAAGATCTCCATTCATAAATGCATATTTGGCATCCATCTAATATGCCTTGTAGTTCTTGTGTGCAACATAGGTAAGAAATAGTCTTATCGCTTCAATTCTTGCAACTGGAGCATAAGTTTCATCATAATCAACTCCTTCTTCCTATGAGTAATCTTTGGAAACCAATCTAGCTTTATTTCTCACAACTTGACCTTCCTCATTTGGTTTATTCCCGAAAACCCATTTAGTTCCAATAATATTCTTATATTTAGGCCTAGGAACTGATTCCCAAGTCTTATTCTTTTCAATTTGATCTAGTTCCTCTTCCATTTCTTTCACCCAAATCTCATCTTTACTTTCTTCAATAAAAGATTCCAGTTCAATTTCAGAAATTAAACATACCTCTTCAGCAGCTAGCCTTCTTCTTGTCATCACACCTTTCCTTTTATCTCCAATGATCCGATCTTTAGAATGATTTAGCTTCACATACCTGGGAGTTTTTCAGATTTTCTTGACTATCTGATTCTTTATGCCCTTCATCAGTGACTATGGAATTTTTTGATGTTACCAGAGCTATTTGATCTATGATTTGAACTGATTCTTGCACTATTGGTTTTGATCTGACAAATTCATCTTCCAGTCCATAATCATATGATGTGATTTGATTATTACCTTGCTCATCCACCCTAACATTCATTCTTTCCATAATCCTATTCAATGTTTTGTTATAACATCTATATGCTTTGCTCTAAGTGGAATAGCCCTAATATATTCCTTCATCACTTCTAGGATCAAATTTTCCTAATGCATCATGTCTTCTAATGTAGCATTTACTTCCAAAAATTCTAAAATATTTGATAGTAGGAGTATGACCAAACCATAACTCATAAGGAGTCTTACCGGTATCATCTTTTATGTGTACTTTGTCAAAAGTATATACTACAGTATTAACAACTTCTCTCTAATTGATATTAGGCAAATTGGCTTCCATAATCATTGTCTTTGTAACATCTAAGATAGTTCTGTTCTTCCTTTCCACTATTCCATTCTATTGTGGGGTTCTAGGTGTAGAAAATTGTCTTCTGATTCCATGCTTCTCATAAAATTTGTTGAAATCACCATATGTAAACTCACTGCCTTGATCTGATCTTAAACATTTTGTCTTCAATCCTATTTCAGTCTCAACCATAGCTTTGAAAATTTTGAATTTCTCAAGAGCTTCTAATTTTTCTCTTAAAAATGCAACCCATGTCATTCTAGAATAGTAATCAATAAGACACATAGTGTATCTATCACCTTGAAAACTTTTAGTCCTTGTTGATCCACATAGATCAGTATGAATAAGATCAATAATTTCATTAGATCTATTATGTATGCTTCTGAAAGAAGTTCTAACTTGCTTCCCCACTTGACATTCTCTACATACCAGATTATGAGGTTTAATAATCTTGGGCAAATCTCTGACAACTTGAGTTTTATTGATCTTCACTATGCAATCAAAATTTACATTACACATTGTCTTATGCCATTACCTACTTTCATCAATCTAAGAAATCTAGAAGGCCTTCTTAGTGGAGTGTAAATGAAAGATATTTCCTTTGGTCTGAGTTCTAGATGCAATCTCCAATCCAGATCTATTGATAATCTTGCATTTTTTATCTTTCAATTGCAAATAAAATTGTTTATCCACCATCTAACCTACACTCAAAAGATTATGCTTCAACCCTTCAACATAACAAAAATTATTAGTATTAGTCTTACCATCCAGGGATATTGTTCCTTTGCCTTTGATCCTGCATGCCTTGTTGTTTCCAAATTTGACTAGTCCGCCCTCAAATTCTTGTAGAGTTAGGAATTTCCTCTTGTCACTAGTCATATGATGTGAGAAACCACTATCTATAACCCAATCACCCTTCTCTTCAATTTTAGTAGCTAAATCCTTCTCCTTAGTATGATTTGTATCAATGAAAGGTTCTAGAGGATCATCCTTGATATCAATAAAGACCCAATCTTCACCGAAGCTTCCATTAATAAATCCACTTATAGGTTCATCATCATCATCATCATCAGTAATACCAAAGTCATCATCACTAGCATAGTAACATGACTTATCTTTCCTTCTAAATCAAGGTATGTTCTGATATTCTAGATCAGGCTTATAATGTCTCATAAATTTTTCATGATTCCTAATAGCTCTTTAAAAATATCTAGAAGCAAAATGACCAATATTATTGCATGAAAAACATTTAAAAGGTACTTTTCCTTCATACTTACTTCCAATCGATCCTTTAGGGATTGTTTTAACAATTAGGGCTTCCAACTCTACAAGTTCTCTATCTTCTCTCTTAATATCCTCCTAATCTTTAGTATATAACTCCTTCCAATATATCTTCTACTTACTAGAGGCATATACTTTAAATGTAGTTTTTGTCTTAGTAGTACTTTGATCTCCAAGTTCCTCAAGCTCAAAAGAAGTCAATTTCCCAGGTAATGTATCTCTGGTAATAGGGGTACTTGAGATTGTCTGAAGTTCATTAATTGCAGTAGCTTTAATATTGTAAGCCATAGGTAGAACTCTCAAAATATTTGACCGAACCTCATCCTCATTAAATAATCCACCACAACATTTGATTCCCATTACAATCTCATTCACTCTATCTATGAAAGAACTTATCTTCTCATCTTCTTCCATCTTCAAAGTTTCATATCTCACTCGGAAACCTTCAAGTTTTGCAATCCTTACTACTTAGTGACCATCATAAAGAGTTTCAAGCTTTAGTAATATCTTCTTTTCATTCTCCAACTCTATGAAATTCAATAGCTTCTCATCAGATAGGGAACTTAATAATGCTTCTTTCTCTCTGACATCATTTTTAGCTCTCTTTTATTCATCAGTAGGTGTTGGTGTTCCATAATTACAATCATGAGGTATATATACCCTTTCTCCACTATCTCCGAAACTTCAACTCCAAGACATATCAAATGAATTTTCATTCTCTCCTTTGATATTTTGTAATGTGTACCATCAAATTTGAGACTCTCCTTCTAATAGGGATTGAATGTAAAATTTGATGTTGATGCCATTGATTCTCCTCAAGCGGTTGAGCTTATGTAGAGAGGACCTTTCTCTGATACCAATTTATAGATAATTTTGATATAGGGAGAAAACTGATAGAGGGGGTGAATCAGTTTTGAAAACTGATAGAGGGGGTGAATCAGTTTTCACACAAGTATAATAGTTAATGTAGATTATAAACTTTATATCAGAGTACAAAGAAACCAACACAATGAAAGATAAAGCATGAAAGCACAGTACACACAACACAAATATTTTGATGTGGAAAACCTAGTAAAGGGGAAAACCATGGTGGGTAACCCTACCCACAATCAAATAATACTTCTGCAGCAGTATGTGAAATAATTACAATGGAGATTGCACTTGCAATCAGACCAACTGCCGAGAGCACAGTGCTCATCACAAAAGGGAAGTCACACTGATTTACAAACACATTGGACTACGATTCGAAAAGAATGAATTGTGGAAGTAGACTCTCCTAGTGCTTGATATAGTTCTGGTTAAGCATAGATGTTTGCCATGCAACACCAAATCCTTCACAACCTTCCATTGAATAATATATCACTATTCACACATTACATTTCTTTGATAATATAGACATAACTATCGACACCATCCATATCCAAATTACATGAATGATTCATCTATAAACACAGATCATCAACCTTATTAATAAGGTCAGCTAAACTCTAAACCTATAAACCCATAATTATAAAAATTACATTACATGATATCACTAGACCAATATTATGATTTACATTATATACCATGGACCTATTCAAATTTCCAAACAATTACATCTGCCAAAAATCATGCTAAGACCAATCACCAACATGTTTCACCAACTGGTAGAAACCATCAGTATAATCACATAGAATATCTAATTGGATCCAAATAGGACCATCATATCAACACACTAGCCAATGTGAAGCCACCAAACAATTAGAATATGATCAAGAACACCTTCAGCATGATAATAAATCATTTCTATAAGTTGGACCAAAATAACTTAACCATATCATCAAATATCACCAATTGTAAAGCTAACTGGTACCAGAAAATACCAACCGGGAACATAAGTGATAGGTTCCTGAGCACCAAATCATGAACCAACTAAATATGACAAGCATGTAGCCAACCTAAATAACCATCCAAAACCAAATCCAAGGACCTGATCATATCAGATCAGAGTCATAGCCAAAACTAAGACAAACAAAAAGTCTAACCGGGACATGTCCAACTGGGATATAGTGTTGACATCAATGACAACACTTAACCAAATCCAACATATTACCAACAGTTGTTAAGTGTCAGCCTAGATCTAGAATGTGAGTGGGATCTTATGTCATCTCCTAGCATGGGGGTTGGTTCCTTATGGTTACATGTGGTCGGGTGGTCGATAACTCAATGATGAACCACTAGTACCAAACCGATACTGAGAGGGGGGGGTGAATAAGTACAAACACAAATATAGTCCAAAACTAGTTTGATAGCAAACACTCCAAATGACTAATAAGCAGAGATACTGGTAAAATAGAGTGCAACCAGTAACATCTAGTATAGCTCAATCAGTCATGAACTGGTCACTCAATAAGCTTTTCTCTTAGCTCAGTAACCACATTATCATAATATTCACATGCATGAACTACTAGACTTAACCATTAAATCTTCACAATAGTGAGTTCAATATGTTTTATAGACAGGCATAAAACATAGAACCTTCATGTGCATAATAGATAAACCAAAGCATAAAAAGACAAAAGCATTTCACATGACACACATATTTTTCACGTGGAAACCCAACTGGGAAAAACCACGGTGGGGATGAATACCCACAAGCTGCTTTTTGAACTCTTTAGAAGTCTGCTCTGTTAGGAGCCTTGTCCGGTTAAGAACATTACAATGGGTTCTGGTAGGAACCGATCCTGTTAGAGATCACCTGGTTAAGGGTTAAACCTAGTAGGGTCACCTTGTTAGAGGATTTTAAGAACTCAATAGCTGAAAGGATCTCCTAAGCTTCTCTAGCTTCTCAGAACTCATTAGCCTCGAGTTACCTGGCTAAGGGATTTGAAGCAAGCTGGTTAAGACCACCCGATTTAAGGGATTTTGAATCAAGCCAGTTAAGGCTACCCTATTAGGGGATTTTACAATTATTGAAGTGGTTAGAGATCAACAGGTATTACAATGATCTGTTAATAGCACTCAATGCTAATGTAGATCCATTTTGGCTCCACTTCACCTTCTGCACATTCACTTTGCAGATATCACTTCTCTCCTTTGGTTTGGCAAGAATCATGTATCACTTCCCTTGGATACACAGTCACAACTTTTGCCAACAAACTCAGAAATAAACACAACATCGACCTTATAGGAAACATGTAGGTCAGTAGAAAAAACCCTAAACCCTAAACCTGTTAGGTTAAGCAATTCAAACGGTTCAATCCTGACCGTTGAATCATACTGCATTAAATGCAACAATCTTGAATCGATCTCAAGACATTCTCCATCGTCCATTATCCACCGTTTTCATGGTGGCTGATAACCCATCACACATTATCACCATTTGACAGACTTTGCACATTCCTAAGGTGGATAGGAATAGTCTTCTTCATGCAAGATCCTTCACACGCACAGAGCTTACTTGGAAACATGATCTATCCTCCATCATACTGCCAATGCATGACACGAAGATTACCGATTGAGTCACTTGAGTTGCTCCAACTAGAAACCCTGAAGTGGAAGCTACCTATGAACCGGTAGCCATACAATGCTTCCATGTGCCAGTTCTCATTACTACATGTCGGTTCACCTTAAACAAATGTGGTGCTTCACTTTGGCATATAAACTAGTTCATACATATGTAGGTTCCTCTCTCTTCACCTATCACATGTGCTAGTTCTCACCATGTCTCATATTGACATCAATGACAACAAACAATATCATTGTGTCTTCATGCCAGTTCACATAATGCCAACAATCTCCCCCTTTGGCATTGATGGCAATATACAAAAGATATCTTCTCTGCTTCACATCTTCTCCCCATTTGCTGCAGATATCTTTCGCTTCACTCCTTCTCCCCCTTTGACAACAATGCCAAAGTGGAGGTACAATCATCACTATTTCATCACGCTGCTCCCCTTGAGGAGTAGCATCCTTAAACACACCAATCAACCAAAGATTTGTCTATCCAATACCTGACTGATGTGGAACAATCACTTTTAGTTCACCTCCTGAAGGGGCAATACCCCTAATTCACCTCTCAAATGCACAAATGTTGTCTTTGGGAGAGGCTTGGTGAATATGTCTGCTAACTGCTCCTTACTGGACACATGCTCCAGTGCAATCTCTTTATTCTGAACCTTTTCCCTCAAGAAATGGTACTTAAGCTCAAAATGCTTGGTTCTAGAATGTAAAACTGGATTCTTTGATATATTGATAGCACTTGTGTTATCACAGAATATACTTACTGGTTCAGATACAGGGATCTTGAAGCCTTCCAGTACATGCTTCATCCAGATTGTCTGAGTGTGGTTCATGAAAGTTGCAACATACTCCGCTTCCACTATAGACTGAGAGATACAACTCTGCTTTTTACTCATCCATGAGACCAGTCTACCACCGAGAAAGAATGCACCACCGGTTGTGCTCTTCCGGTCATCCACATTACCAGCCCAATCAGCATCTGTGAATACTTTCAGATTGAAATTATTGTTGTATGGGTACCACAATCCATATTCAACTATTCCCTTTAGATACCTAAGAATCCGATTGACTGCACTTAAGTGAGATTCTCTTGGACTCTTCTGGAACCTTGCAGTGATGCCAACTGCATGTGCAATATTCGGTCTGCTATGCACTACTTAATGCAACTTACCAATCATTGATTGGTATTCCTTCTCATCAACCAGTGTGGAATCATCCTCCTTTGTCAATTTGCAACTGGTCACCATCAGTGTACCAACCGGTTTGCTATCTTCCATGCCAAAAGTCTTCAACACTTCTTTGACATATTTGGACTGAGTGATGAAGATTCCATCTTTCATCTATTGGATCTGTAGTCCAATGAAGAACTTAATCTCCCCTATGAGTGACATCTCAAACTCTTTCTTCATCTCATCAGTAAACTCATGACTCATCTTGTCATCTCCACCAAAGATGATGTCATCAACAAAAACTTCATAGCTCAAAATATGATCTTCTTCAGACTTCAAGTAGATATTGCTATCTTCACTTGTTCTCTCAAATCCAATCTTCACAAGATGGGAATGTAGGTGCTCATACCATGCTCTAGGTGCTTGATTCAGACCATATAATGCTTTATTTAGCCTACATACCATGTCACTATCTTCAGATAGGGTAAACCCAACTGGTTGCTCAATATATACCTCCTCTTCAAGTACACCATTTAGGAATGCATATTTTACATCCATTTGATATACCTTGAATCTCTTAAAAGCTACATATGCAAGAAGCATACAAAATCCTTCCAATTTGGCTACAAGAGAAAAGGTTTCCCTATAGTATTCACCTTCTTCTTGAGCATATCCTTTGCATGCCAGTCTAGCTTTATTCCTAATCACTATGCCATCCTCATTCAACTTATTTCTGAACACCCATTTGGTGCCAATGACATTTTTATGCTCTGGTATGGGTACCAAGGACCATGTACCATTTTTCTCTATCTGGTCAAGTTTTTCTTCCATTGCCTTGATCCAGTCTTCATCTTTATGAGCCTCTTTGAATGACTTAGGCTCAAGTTCAGAGATCATACATAAGTTTTCTTTGATCTTTCTTCTAGTAAGGATTCCTGCATCCTTATCACCTATGATCTACTTGGGATCATGATTCAACTTGACATATCGAGGAATGGTCTTAATTGGTTCTTCTTGCTTTTCTTCTTCATCCTCATCTTCATCTGTATCAGCATTCACCGGTTCAGGAACACTGTTACTAGTACTAGGTTGACTGACAACCAATTCCCAGAAGGTTGCAACTGGTTCATTTACAACTTGCTCACTGCCAGTTTCCTTAGTCTTCTCAGAGGATTCATCAACTTTTACATTGATGCTTTCCATAATTCTTTGAGTCTGATTGTTGTAGCACTTGTAAGCTTTACTCTTGGTGGAATATCCTAGAAATATTCCCTCATCACATTTAGCTTCAAATTTACCCAGATGATCACTCCTCTTGATGTAACATTTGCTACCGAATACCTTAAAGTAGTTAACCATAGGTGTCTTACCCATCCAATAATCATAAGGAGTTTTGTCCTTACCCTTTTTGATGAGTACCCGGTTCATAGTGTAGACTGTAGTGCTCACCACTTCTCTCTAGAAGGTGTGAGCAACCTTTCCTTGGATCAACATGGTTCTAGCTACTTCAACCACAGTCTGGTTATTCCTCTCTGCTAGGCCATTCTATTGTGGAGTTCAGGGGCCAGACAGCTATCTCTTGATGCCAAATTCTTCACAATACTTGTTGAATTCACTGGAAGTGAATTCCCCTCCTTGATCAGTTCTGAGACATTTGATCCTTTTACCGCTTTCCTTCTCCACTAATGCTCTAAATGCTTTGAATTTCCCAAAAGCTTCAGACTTGTCTTTCAATAATGTGACCCACATCATTCTTGAGCAGTCATCAGTGAGAATCATGAAGTACCTATCACCCTGCACACTTCTAGTTTTCATAGGACCACATAGATCAGTATGCACAAGATCAAGCAAGTTGTCAGCAGTGAAAGATTTATCTTTAAAGGTTGAGGAAGACATTTTCCCCAATTGACATTCTCTACACAAGGTATTATCCAGTTTGCTTAGCACCGGCAACCCTCTAACTGCCTTGATCTTACTAGCCTTCACAATGTTGTCAAAGTTCACATGGCAGAATCTCCTATGCCATATCTAGCTATCATCAAGCTTAGCCATAATACATGTACTTATATTTGCATTTAGATGAAATAGGTTACCTTTAGTCTGCATGCCGGTGGCTACCAATTTACCATCTTAACCTTTGATTCTGCAAACTCCATTCTTGAATTGCAGAGTGAGACCACTGTCATTTAACTGGGCAACACTTAGAAGGTTGTGTCTGAGACCATCAACCTAGTACACATTGTCAACACTACTCTTTCCATTCAAAGAGATGGACCCTCTACCTTTGAACATGCAAGGTGTATCATTTCCAAAGTAAACCACACCACCATCATACTCTTCCAAGGATAGAAACTTGCTCTGGTCACCAGTCATATGGTGAGAACAACCACTGTCAATGATCCAGTCATTTGAATTTTCAAACTAGGAGACAAGAGCCTTCTTGTCTACCACATGTTCCTTTACAACAACAAACACAATGTCTTCATTCTCTTCATCTTCTGATTCCTCATCTGTCACACCTTCATCAACTGCCACAAAACAATTTCTCTGGTTTCCTCCTTTGAATGTCTTGAAATTTTCCGGTTTGTCCTTGTTGTCACTATTAGGACAGTTCATAGCAATATACATCCTATCCGATTACAGGAGAAACATTTCAAGGGAAGCTTACCTTTGTATTTACTAGTCCCTTTTGGAAATCTCCTGGCTAGAAGAGCTTCAAATTCCATCAGAAACTCTTCATCCTTCATTTCTTTGTTTTGACTAGGTTCCCCACTAGTGCTAGCCTCTTTTCCTTTTGTGGATGGTATAGCAGAAGCTTGAAAAGTTGATTTTGACTTTTGAATACTACCATCAAAATTATTCAGCTCATAGGCTATCAACTTGGCTATGATGGAATCCAATGATACCTCAAACTTGTCTATTGATCTCAGCTCCTAGCAGCAACCCTTATTGCATAGACTGGCAACAAGGATCTCAAGACTTTACTAACCATAGTGGAATCTTCTATTTTGCCACCTGTACTCTTTATTTCTCCAACAACTATTTTGATTCTTATTCCATACTGCTGAATGGTCTCTCCTTCAACCATCCACATGTCTTCAAACTTTCCTCTCAAGCTCTCTTCCTTAGCCTGTTTTATATGCTCATCACCACCATAGATATTTTCAAGAGCATCCCATACTTCTTTGGGATTTGCCTTGTCTAGAACATCAATAAACTCAATGTCAGATAGACTACTAATGAGGGCTTCCATGACTTGCCCATTTTCTTGTATCTCTCTCTTTTGGTCATCGATGAGAGTACTGGTACGAACAACATATACATTTTCAACATAACTCCAGTGTTGAACACCCATGCTTTTGATGAATATCTTCAACCTATCTTTCCATATACCAAAGTTTTCCCTATTGAACTTTGGACCTTCCCTCTTCATCATTTGGCTAGGATATTTTCCTCAAGTGGTTAAGCTTACAACACAGAGGACCTGGAATGCTCTGATACCAATTGATAACTCAATGATGAACCACTAGTACCAAACCAATACTGAGAGGGGGGCGTGAATTAGTACAAACACAAATACAGTCCAAAACCAGTTTGACAACAAACACTCCAAATGACTGATAAACAAAGATACCGGTAAAATAGAGTGCAACCGGTAACATCCAGTATAGCTCAATCAGTCATGAACCAGTCACTCAATAAGCTTTTCTCTTATCTCAATACCACATTATCATAATATTCACATGCATGAACTAGTAGACTTAACCATCAAATCTTCACAATAGTGAGTTCAATATGTTTTATAGACAAACATAAAACATAGAACCTTCATGTCCATAACAGATAAAACAAAGCATCAAAAGACAAAAGCATTTCACATGACACACATATTTTTCACGTGGAAACCCAACTGGGAAAAACCATAGTGGGGATGAATACCCACAAGCTACTTTTTGAACTCTTTAGAAGTCCGCTCTGTTAGGAGCCTTGTCTGGTTAAGAACATTACAATAGGTTCTGGTAGGAACTGATCCTGTTAGAGATCACCCGGTTAAGGGATACTTGGTTAAGGGTTAAACCTGGTATGGTCACCTTGTTAGAGGATTTTAAGAACTCAATAGCTCAAAGGATCTCCTAAGCTTCTCTAGCTTCTTAGAACTCATTAGCCTCAAGTTACCTGGTTAAGGGATTTGAAGCAAGCCAGTTAAGACCACCCAATTTAAGGGATTTTGAATCAAGCTAGTTAAGGCTACCCTGTTAGGGGATTTTACAACTATTGAAGTGGTTAGAGATCAATAGGTATTAAAATAATCTGTTAATAGCACTCAATGCTAATGTAGATCCATTTTGGCTCCTCTTCACCTTCTGCAAATTCACTTTGCAGATATCTCTTCTCTCCTTTGGTCTGGCAAGAATCACGTATCACTTCCCTTGGATACACACTCACAACTTTTGCGAACAACTTCAGAAAGAAACACAACATCGACATTATAGGAAACATACAGGTTGGTAGCAAAAATCCTAAACCCTAAACCTGTTAGGTTAAGCAATTCAAATAGTTCGATCCTGACCATTGAATCATACTGCATTAAATGCAACAATCTTTAATCGATCTCAAGACATTCTCCATTGTCCATTATCCACCATTTTCATGGTGGCTGATAACCCATCACGCATTATCACCATTTGACAGACTTCGTACATTCCCGAGGTGGATAGGAATATTTTTATTCATGCAAGATCCTTCACGCGCATAGAGCTTATGTGGCAACATGATCTGTCCTCCATCATACTGCTAATGCATCACACAAAGATTACTAATTGAGTCACTTGAGTTGCTCCAACCAAAAACCCTGAAGTGGAAGCTACCTACCAACCGGTAGCCATACAATGCTTCCATGTGCCAGTTCTCATAACTACATGCCGATTCACCTTGAACAAATGTGCCGCTTCACTTTGGCATATAAACTGGTTCATACATATGCCAGTTCCTCTCTCTTCACCTATCACATGTGCCAGTTCTCACCATGTCTCATATTGACATCAATGACAACATGCAATATCATTATGTCTTCATGCTGGTTCACATAATGCCAACAGTGGTATGATGCCTTCTTCCATTGAGATGTTCATCATTGGATGCTTTTGAGTGGATGTGGATCTCTTATCTCTTTAGCTTGGATGGTTATGTATAGCAGATGAATTGTATATAATTCATATGGAATGTATATATATTTCTATTTGAGATCTTTGATGTAAATGGATAGTGTATTCATGTAAAATGGTAGATGATATTAGTTGAGCATAAAGATGTATCATGTGTATCTTGTGATTGATTTAATAATCAAAAAAAATAAATTGTCTCTATGGATATGCATTTAGTGTTGTATATATGTCTATTATGGTTAAAGGAACGGATTAATAATATGGTAGTTGGTATTGGTAATAGATTATGGTATTAGAAATGAGTAAGAAATTGAGATTAGGAACATTTAGTATTGGTGCTTTAAAATGAACCTAATAGGGTTAATTGGTAGTTACATTGATGAAGATTGCATTTATGATAGATAGATTAGAAATGATATTGCATATATGCATGGAAAGAATAATTGATAATAGAAGTAGTGTGCATTGGATTAGTTGTAAGTATGATGTTGCTGATTATTATTAGTAGTGTAAGTAATGACATTGAGATACCCTAGGGAAGATAAAATTGATTTTGTTTTTAATTTTCTCTTGCACATCATGTTTGGTGATTATGTTCATGATGGGTAATTGTATATCATGTTAATGGATGTTAGATGTATATGAGTAGTTAGTTGATTATGTTTCTTTAGTAGATGTTTAAAAAAAAATAATCTCTATTTGCATGTTAGTTGGTTAATTTCTCTAGGGTATTTTGGTAGGCATTACACATTGTATATTATGTAGAAGGATTAAAATATAGTCTATTGACTGTTAGTCAGTTGTGCAATAGAGGTTATGAAGTCATGTTTACAAAAACTAGAAATATGAGTAGAAAAGATAGAATTGGAAATTTGGTAGCATAAGGAATCAAAACAAGTGGAAATTCTTATTGCATAAAGGACAAAATTGGAAACAGATGCTATCTAATTTGAAGAGTAATGAATTATAATTATGGAATAAGAGCATGAGACATGTTAAGTTTGATAACATGATAAAGATTAATAACTATAAAGTAGAAGAGATTTACCAAGAATTATCAAGCCTATTGACACTGTGTGTAAAGAATGCCAGTTAGGAAAGAAAAGAAGGAGAACTTTTAAGAGAAAGGAGTATTCTACATCACATCCATTGGAGATAATTCATATAGAATTGTGTGGTCCCACAAGGATAAGAAACTCAATGGTGAAAGGTATTTTATGTTACTCATTGATGATTATTCTAGAATGACATGGGTTACATTTTTGAGGGAGAAGTTTGAAGCTTTTGAAAGATTTAAGTTTTCAAGTCAATGGTAGAGATTCAATTTGATGCTAGAAACAAATGTTTGAGATCTGATAGAGGTGGAGAATTTACTTCAAATGAATTTGATATTTTTTATGAGAAATATGGCATTATAAGACACATTTCTTCTCTGAGAAATCCTCAGTAGAATGATGTGGTAAAAATGAATAATATAACTATAATTAAGATGGCTATAACTATGATTAAAGATTATAACTTGGCTAATGTTTTGATGCAAAGCATCTATCACAAACCATAAAACCTTCAAGGTTATTATTGACTAAAAAAAAAAAAAAGACCTTAAAATTGAATCAAGAGGCATATAAAAAGATCAACCACTCTTCTCAACTTCAAAAATCACAATATGATCATTAAGTGATAATACAAATGATATTCATCCATTCTACAAGGCAATCAGAACATAATCTTTACTCAAGGACTGTTTATCAAGTACTTACACCATACGCCACCAATCAACCCAAAACCACTTTAAAAGGCCAGATTACATCCCTAAAGGCCTTCATTAAAGATTTCAGATCATAACATTCACCACAACATGAGAGAACAAATTCTTTATTGACATGGGATACCCTAGTTGAGGGTTTCATCTTTAAAACCATTTTTACAAAAATAATCACAAATTCTTCAATTCTTAACCAAATTAAGACAAAAAGAAATGGAAATAGGATTCAGAGACCTTTATAAAACATATATCCTTTCTTCATTATGATTCCTCATGTGACCATTCCAAATGCTGCAATAGGATTATTGTTGCCTTCACCAATCTGCTTTTTACCATGAACTGTAACAAATAATCATTCATAACTTTTGAAATATTGATCATAAAGAAACTATCTCCAGTCAAAATTTATATTTTCTAGTTAAAAAACTAATCTCAAATTGATAGCCATTTCCAATGTTTAAATCAAACGTTATGAGTATTTTCCCAAAATGGGTAACCCTTGACAAGGTTTTGACAATTCTTGAAAAAACAAACATATCTTGCCAAATGCTCCACAAAAATGCATAAGAAATGATTCATCTAAAATATATTTCATTAATATTTCATTAATATACTTAAAATGGTGGAAGTGGGAGCAGCTAACGGTAATGGGTGAACTCAAATTTCAAATTCTTAGCAAGGCGGGAAACCTGGTTCCAATTATGGGAGCGGCCAAATCAAAGCTGCTGGTCCCATAGGCGATAAGGATAAGCCACTGGACATCTTGAAGGCTATTGTTGACTTACAGTCTAATGGTACTCTGCCAGAGGAGACAACGGGTTCATCTGGGCTTCTGGGGGAGGGGTCCAATGGGGGGTCCATTCCATGTGATGACTCCGTTGATAGCGGAAGGGAAAAAAAGAAATGGTCATCCCTTTTTGGAACTAGACCTATTGGTAAATCCTCACTACCTCCTGTTAAGAATATTTTTGACCCTTCTGACATTAAGTTCGCTATCTCTATCCTTGACTAGGTTCTCGACCATAATATCAATAGTATGTCGAACTCCTTGGTAGGGAAATTTCTGGGTTCACGTCCTAATATTGAAGTTGTAAGGGCTTTTGTCAAACGAAAATGGGTCCTCAAGGGAAATGTTGAAGTATCGGCTTTACCTAAAGGCCTTATATCTTTTTCTTTTTCATGCAAAGAAGATAAGGTTAAGATTCTATGCGGGAGCCCCTAGATGGTAGGAAAGACAACTCCGGTCCTTAGAAAATGGCATCCAAACCTAAACATGAACGATTCTCTCCTAGCGCAAGTTCCAGTCTGGATAAAGCTACCAAGATTGCCTCTTGAATATTTGGCAAAAAGTATTTTCTCTAGAATAGCAAGCTCCTTTGGCGAGTTGCTCTCAATAGACCCAGTCACTGCTTCAAAAAGAAGACTAACTCATGCAAGGTTCTATGTAGGAGTAGCCCCTGAAGTAGATATGTCAGAATAGATAGATCTAGTTTCAAAGCTGGGAACTTGGAAATAACACATCGAATATGAATCTATCCCTTTTGCATGCTTCCACTATAAAAAAGCAGATCATTGGGCAAAATCCTACCCAATCAAGCCAATTGTGGAACCTAAGTAGCCTAAACCCTAGATTGAAAATCAAAAGTTGCCAGAGAAAATGGTGTGGCAAGTTAAAAATTCAGAGAATAAGGAAGAAAATTCCAATCACTTTAATCCTTTGGGGGAAAAGAAGGAAGTCACCTCAAATTCTATATCTAGTCCCTCAATCCAGGAAGTAGTGAGAAATGAACCAACCAAAGTCAGCCCCTTGGGTAGAACTCAAAAAAAGGAAATGAAAAATCAGAATGATCCTTCAAATGAGATAGTTGAAGTGGTTGCTAACACTTATGAAGGCAAGGAGCTAGAAACAAAAGATTACCAACCTAAGGAAGGAGAGATCCCTGACCCCCAAGAAGAAAGGATTGATTCTTCTCTAGCCATGCCAAGTTTTGAAATTCCAGAGGCCCAAAAATGTGCAATTTTGGGTACGAACCTCTCAGACTCAGAATAGAGCTCAAAAATAGTGAACAATGTTTCAACTGATTCCAGAACTCCTAACTGGGGCAATGAAGAAGAAATCTCCAAAATCCTCAATAGCATGGAAGTGGCTCCTGTGATAGAAACTGAATGGAAGCAACCAAATTACAGGAATAAGAAAGGATCTACTCCCTCGACTTCTCTACTAAGGAAATCCAGTAGAATAGATCAAGTTTATGTGTGGTATATTTCCTCTTCCCCCGGATGACCCTCTAACCACAAAGTCATAGACAAGGAGGCCAGCAAGAACATTGCAGATAGAACCCAAAAGACTCTCAAGGAGCTGGGAATTGGTAAGTAGCTATGAAGATAATCTCTTGGAATATTAGGCGACTCAATAATCCCCATAAACATGATATTATTAGGAATATGATAAGAGATAGTAATCCTGATATTTTTCTAATTCAAGAAACCAAAATGACTAGAGAAAAAGTTGAATCTTTGAGGTTCTTCAAAAATGTTAATGTTAGTGGTGGCAGTTCCAAAGGTGCTTCAGGAGGCATTACTACCATCAGGAACATTAATACTGTTAAAGGTTAGGTCATAATTCAAGACAGTAATTTCTCTTGTATCAAATTTGAGCATTTAAAAGATGGTACTTCATGGGTTCTTACCAGTATTTATGCTCCTAATACCTTAAAGGCTAGAAACTCTTTTTGGAAAAAAATTATTCAGGCTAGGGATAGCTTCAAAAATCTTAGTTGGATGGTTATGGGGGACTTCAACACTCCTTTGAGAGAGGAGGAAAAATTTGGAGGTAGTCCTCCTCAATTGGAAAGTAGGATGGCCCTTATGGATTTTATTAATTCTCAGGCTCTCAATGACTTGGAACTATAGGGTTGTAATTACACTTGGACTAACAGAAGAACTGGTAATGACCTTATCCAAGTGCGACTTGATAGGACTCTCATCTCTGATGACTGGTATAGTCAGTACTTCTGTTCTTTGTCGGCCCACATTCGGGTTGGATCTGATCATTTCCCTATCACCTTCATTGCTGACTCAATCAATAGAAAGAGAAACTTTCCCTTCAGATTTAAAAAAATGTGGACCCTCCAACCCAAAATCAGAAGAAATATTCAGAAATGGTGGAGCATCCAAGTTGAGGGAATGACTATGTTTAAAGTTGTCAAGAAGCTCAAAAGTGTGAAGGACAATATACGACTCTGGAACAAAACCAGTTTTGGAAATATATTTGAGGCTAAGAGTAAAATTCAAGAAGACCTTAAAGAAATACAAGATCAGATCTAGAAGGATGGTTTCAATACTGTGTCTATTGCTGATGAAAATGAGACTCTCAAAAAATACCATGATATTATTGCCAAAGAGAAAACATTCTGGAAGTAGAGATTGAGATGCATCTGGCTTAAGGAAGGAGATAGGAATACAAGATTCTTCCATATGTCGACTATCAAGCATAAAGTAGTTAATAGGGTGAACAAGTTAGTTGTGGAGAATGGGGAGCTAGTCAAGGAGGATGAAATAAGGAATAAAGCTAAGAGGTATTTCTCAAACCTCCTCAAGAGGGATCACAGTCTAGATGCTGAAGCCCAATCCTCTTTTCTTCAGAACATTCCTTGTCTCATTGATGCTCAAAAGAATGCCTCCCTCTCCTCCATTCCCTCTAACTTAGAAATTAAAAATGTTGTTTTCTCCTTTGATGGTAACAAAGTGCCCGACCCAGATGGCTTCCCAATGTTCTTTCTTCAAGATTTTTGGGAGATTGTTGGAATTGATGTTTCCAATGGGGTTAAGGAAGTTTTTGGGGCTAGAAAACTCTTGAAAGAAATTAATGGAACTTTTATTGCTCTCATCCCCAAGATCCAAGGTGCTGATTCTTTGGACAAATTCAAACCTATTAGCCTCTACAATTCATTTTACAAGATTATTTCCAAGGTCCTTACCTCTAGAATTTTGGCTGTCCTTCCCACCTTAATTAAACACTAGCAAAATGGGTTTGTTCCTGGAAGACAAATAATTGACTCCATTATTACGGTCTATGAGAACATTCACTCTCTTGTTAGAGCAAAGAAGCAGGGTCTCATCCTAAAGCTTGATCTCTCCAAAGCCTATGATAGGGTTGACTGGTCTTTACTTCAGAAAATCCTCACTTCTTTTGGGTTCTCCTCTAGAGTTGTCGACCTTTTCTCCCAACTTACCACCTCTGCTACCTTTGTTGTTCTTGTCAATGGTTCTCCTAATACTTTTTTCCAAGATTCTAGAGGTCTTAGGCAAGGAGATCCTATCTCCCCCATCCTCTTCATTATTATGGCTGAATGCTTTGGAAGGACCATGGAAAAAATGGTGTTGCAAGGCTCCTTTAAGGGCCTCCAACCATCCTTTGCTGACCTTATCTGCTCCCACCAGTAGTTTGTTGATGACACTATTATTATGGGGGAATCAAGTATTTCAGAAGCTAAAGTTTTGAAGAGCACCCTATGTAAATTTACCTCTGCTTCAGGTCAGCTTATCAACTGGGCTAAAAGTGAAGTCTTTTTCATTAATACTTTAGAGAGAAGACAATAGAGGATTAGCAGAATCTTGGAGTGTAGGATTGCTGACCTTCCTGGTACCTACCTTGGTCTCCCCATGGGAATCACCCCTCCTGATCCCTTCTGGAGTTCTCTAGTGGACAAATTTCATGAAAAACTTGCTAGTTGGAAAGGGGCCCTCTTAAGTCAAGCTGGCAAGCTACAACTCCTTAATGCTACTCTTCAAAGTATTCCAATTTATGCTCTTAGTCTTTTCAGAATTCCAATTAAGTATGCTGAAGCAATTAAGAAAATTCAAAGAAGATTCCTATGGTCTAGGGTTGAGGATAAGCAAAGAATGTCCTTGGTGGCCTGGGACCAGGTCTATAGGCCAAAAAGCAAAGGAGGTCTGGGCCTTAGGAGGATTCGTACTCTAAATGAAGCTCTTCTGTCCAAACAAGTCTGGAGAATGTTTCATTCTGATTCTGAATGGTGTGAAATTTGGTGAAGTAAGTACTCTCTTTTGTCCTCCTCTTTCTCCTCTTTTATCAATTTGGATCTCAGTATTAATGGATCCCACATTTGGAATCATGCCTCTAAATGTAAAGAAAGTATAGCTCAAGGAGTGATATGGGAACTTGGAAATGGTAGGAAAGTAAAATTCTGGGAGGATCCCTAGCTTTTTGATAAACCTTTAATGGAATTCAATGAATGGACCCCCCATGCTCCCTCCTGTATTAGATCTTTTGGCTCCTTAGTTGCTGAGTACTGGGATGGTAATGAATGGTAGAACATTGAAAGTATCCACCCTAGCCTTTCTAAGCTCAAGATCCATCTGTTTGCAGTATGGCTGAATAATGAAGAGGACTCCCTTATTTGGATACATGAACCCAAAGGAACTTTATCTATGTCTTCTATGTATTGTGTCCTTTCCCACCCCCCTCCTATTAACCCTTATTGGGCTAAAGCCTGGATTAAGGGTCTTACCTCCAAAATCATTTTTTTCTTCTAGACTATCCTTCAAAATAAGATCCTGACCCTTGACAATCTCAAAGGTAGAGGTTTTTCCCTCCCTAATAGATGTGTGTTGTTCCTTCAAGAGGAAGAGTCTATGGACCACCTTGCACTCCACTATTCCTTCTCAACCTCTGTTTGGGAAAGCTTCCTGAAGAGGTTTAGTATTGCTTGGGTGTTTCCTAATAACATCAAAGATATGTTCTCCTCCTAGAATATTCAATGGGCTAACCCTTTTTTGAGATGCTTGTGGTAGCTCTCTCTTCCTCACATCTTGTGGGGTCTATGGAAAGAAATAAATAACTGAATCTTCAGGGATGTCTCCCTCAATCAAGATATTGTGTTCCAGAAAATTCAATGGTCTATTAAGGAAAATATAGGGATCATTGAGGGTCCTTGTTACTTGAACAACCCACTAGATTCAAATATCTTAATGGTATGGAATATGAAGATCACTGATGGTCCTAATATCAACCATGATAAAAGGCTTGAAGCTTAATAGCAAACCCCTCCTCAAGGGTGGCTTAAAGTTAATTTTGATGGTGCTGCCAAAGGTAACCCAGGTCCTTCAAGGTGTGGAGCTATTCTTAGAGATCATAGAGGAATTTGCAAGGAAATGGTTGGTATCCCTATTGGAATCCAAACCAACCATAAAGCTGAAGCAATGGCAGCTCTTCAAGGCATCATCCTAGCCAAAAAATGGAAATTCCCCTATCTATGGATAGAAGGGGATTCAAATAATATAATAAAGTGCCTTAATGGGACTTCAAAACCTTCATGGTCGATTCACAACATAATCACCTCTGCTATTGATATTATTAGCACCTTTAAAAAATGCCATATCTCCCACATCTACCGGGAGGCCAATGGCTCTGTTGACTGGGCTGCCAATGCAGTGGTTAAAAGTGAGGCAATTGCCATGTGGATGGGTGAATGTGGACTCCCTGAAGATGTTAGACAAATCATTAGTAATGAGAGAGATATAGAAGTACTCTAAAGACTCTTGATGGATAGGATAATTATGAAAAGTATTGATGTGAGTACCTCGAGTTATTTTAATAATGAGAAAATCACTCATTATAACATCAATGTCGTAAACTCTCATGCTTTCTGGGTAATTGTTATAGCTCCGAAAAGCTCTCAGTTCAATCAGCTCTGTAAGTTTCAAAATTTGGCCGTGAGTAGCGACAACATGGGCAGAAATAGGAGGCGATATGAACCAAGTAGTTGTAAAGAATGGAAACAAAAGGAAGAGGTTTGGGGTATTCTACAACAAGGTGATCTCTTGAACTTCATGGAAAGACTCCATAGCTAAGATGGTATGGTAACCAGTCTTTTCTGTAAGAATTGGAAGAAGGGCATGTTAAAAATGGGGGATCAAATGGTTGAAATCAACGAAGATTTAATTGCTCAGGCCATGGGCCTCACCAGGGAAGGTTGCAACTTCTACAGAGATAGGAAGGTCAATAAGGAAGCTATTGAAAGGTACCCAGTAAGCGAGAAAAAGAAAAAATGATTGGTAAAGTTGAGCAAAACCTACTACCCACCTAGGGCTTTTGCCAAACCCTAGTGGGAGATTCTCTTTGTTTTAATGTGATATATCACTTTAGATGGTAGGTTCATGAAAGTTTATGGGTATCACTTTGTTTTGTTAAATCACTTTAGGCACAATGATAAGGTTAATTTCCCTTATTTCCTACTTTGTTCGATGAATGCATCCCTTAAGGCTTACAAAGAGAATCCTCTAGGTGATACTGCTATGCACCAAGGCCTAATGGTCCTTATTTATGACCATTTAAAGACCACTCAAATTGCTCGGATGCAGCCCTCTGTGGATTCTGAGGAAGAGATGTTTGATTCTACCTTTTCTGAGGAGGAGGAATCTAACAGTAACTCTTCATCTGATACAAAGGATAGTTTTGATGACTCAGAGTATGAAAGCAGGAAGAAGAGGAAATACAGAAAAACAAGACCCTCTTCATCCAAGGGCAAAAATCCTCAAAGAAAACCCCTGATCAACATCTCTTCAGAAGGGGAGGACTCAGATGATTCTGAGAAGGAGAACCCTAAAGGGCTGCTGAAGAAGAAAACAAAAATCCATACCCAGACATGGAAAAAGCACAAGAAAAAAGAGGATACTGGCAAGGAACCGGAAGCTAACAAGCAAGAAATGACCCTAGAAGCTGAGCACGACCTGGAAAAGGAGACTATGGAAGAGACTCTCAGAGCTTCCGACACAATTTCTACCCTCCACATCCCTAAAGAAGAATAGGTTACCCTTGGAAAAGCTACTCCCTCATCTGGCCCTCCTCCCGAGGGTTTGCATGGTTTCATGGAAATAATGGAGTGGCTCATTAATGGTTACAAGAAAGTTGTGGACGAATACAAGAAACTCTGTAACAGAGTCTTGATTTTGGAAACCATTAATATTAGGGAGGGGAATACAATGGCCAACTATATTGAGGACCTGAAAAACACCATTGCCAAAGCTGAAGACATCAGAGATGCTTTTAACCCCAGGTTTGAGAAGATTGAAAAGGAGATGCTGGACAGAAAAAGCCTTGTGGACACTAGTGAAAAAACCCTCTCAGACACTATTACCAAAGTTGATAAAATTGGGGAGTGCCTGAAGAACATCGCTGAATAGAGCCTAAGTATCTTGAAGATCTTAGCTAACAACACCCACACCCTCATCAGCAAGATGGATGACGAAAAGGAAATCCAAGACTTAGAACTGGAAGCTGAAGGAACAGGGGAAGCTCAAGGTCCCAGAACCCGCACCAGAGGCAAGAGGAAGGAAAAGAAATCAAAAAAGGATCTGGAAGACCTGAAAGCTATCAGGGCCACCTATGATGAGCTGGTGACAAAGGCAGAGGATCTGCTAAAGAAATTCGTTGTGTAGTGCCTTCCCTATTTCTTTGCTATTTTTTTTGTTAAGTTGTTCTTTCTATTCGCTGGTCTTTTGGCCAATCTTTATGTTTATAGACTCTATTGCACTGTTCTTCTTAGTTCTTTTTCTCTATCTATTCTGTAAAGGTTTCAGGTCCTGAAAACCTTTTTTTTAATTAATCAGAACATCTACATATAAAAATTACATGAAATGTGATCCTGCATAGATCTATGACAGTCATAGATTCCTTAAAACCTTATGACAGTTTGAGGGTTTGATGGATAATCTTTGTCAAATTCCCTCCAAACTACTCTACCCCCTTGATCTTGACCAAAAATGGTTTTATAAACCATTTCTAAATCCCCCTCACTACTCTAAACACCTCATGACCAATGGATTGCATTCTTACACTTTTGTTGCACTTTTTGGCAATGTTGCAACTTTGCAATTTTTACAATTTTTGACAAATTACCACTACACTTCACCCTAGCCTTCATGGACACCGCTAACATGTTATAATGGATGAAATTTTCTATATTACAACATTTCAAACTTTTTTGGATGTTGTTCACACTTTGACCATAGCTGATCCTATCAGGACCTATTAGGTATCTTGATACAAAATGGCTCATGAAGCCTTATAACATGAATTGTTTTGATACAAATGGTCTTTTGACCTTACGATCATTAATGCAACATTAAAAATAAAGAAAAATGTGGTTTCTCTTCATGATACATCTCCATTTCTAGGAGCCCCTACACCTTTTTTATTAGAAATAAGTTGTGGATATTATTGTTTACATTATTAACAGGGTCGAGATAAGGATAAATCATACAAGGAAATATGTATGAATTGTGGTATGGAAGGCCACCTACTGTGAAATATTTTAGAATCTTAAGGAATAAGTGCTATAATAGAAGAGATTAGAATGACCTCAAAAAGTTTGATACTAGAGCTGATGAAATAATATTCTTGGGATATGTTACAAATAGTGAGGCTTATCGGTTTTAGAATAAAATATTGAACAAGATAGTGGAAACTAAAAAAGTGAAAGTTTGCGAGGCATGGGATCAAACTACCCCTGAACCTATTCAAGAGACTAAATTTGAGATCATACCTATTGCTCTAGATGAAAAGACAACTATAAATGGAAGTAATGAAGATAAACTAGATGAAGCTGAAGAAGAGAAAAAAGAATAACTAGAGAAAACAATTAAAACCTTGAAATTTGTGTAGAGGAATCATTCAAAAGATTAGATAATTAGACACAAGAATAAAGGAGTTGAGACAAGAAGAATTTTTATAGAGGTAAATGAGAAAACAAACTATTGTTTTATTTCACTCATTGAACCTAAATCATATGAATAAGTAATAAAAGAACAAACTTGAATTAAAGCTATGGAAGAAGAACTAAATCGGATACAAAACAATTACACTTGGGAGCTGGTACCCAAATTGGTCTATAAGAATGTGATTAGAATGAAGTGGGTATTTCAAAACAAACTGAATTAACAAGGAAAATTTTTTATGTAAAGGCTACTCTTAGGTAGAAGGTAGTGATTTTGAAGAGACTTATGCTTTTGTTACTAGGATGGAAAGCTATTAAAATGTATCTTGCATTTTTTGCATACTTTAGATTATATCAAATGGATGATAACTCAACATTTATGAATGGATAATTAGAAGAAGAAGTATACATTTAACAACCAGATGGATTCGGTGTGTCAGATGATCTAGACATGGTTTGCAGATTAATGAAGGCATTGTATGGACTTAAACAAGCACCTAGAGCATGGTATGCAAGACTGGACAAATGTTTCTTATAGAAAAATTTCATGAAAGGTATTGCCGACATGAATCTTTAATTTAAGTTGAAGGTATTAAGTTGTTGATTATTTTTGTATATGTTGATGATATTATATTTGGAGGAAGTGATGGATTGTATAAATAATTTGCAAAAGAAATGCAGAAAGGATTTGAGATGTCTATGTTTGGTGAAATGCCATTTTTTGTTTTTCAAGTTACATAGCTAGATGATGGATTTTTTATTTCTCAAGCTAAGTATGTTAAATAAATGTTGAAGAAGTTTTATATGGATAGTTGTAAACCTAGTACTACTTGTTAGATGTTGGATGAAAGTTAGGCAAAGATAATGCACCTTTGGATGTTGATCAAAAGAAGTATAGATCTATGATAGGAATATTTTTGTGCCTTACCACTTCTAGACCAGATATAATGCATGTTTATTGGCATTTTGAGTGTGTTTGGCATTTTGCATAAGATATTGCATTAATGATATGTTGTCATTGATGTCAATTGAATCGGTAAAAGGTATTCATGTTATTTCTGATATTGTTATTTTTGATATTGGCTTATAACCACTAAGAAGAAAGTTGTACAAGATGTTGTAACCGGTGTATGTAAAGCTTGTGAGTTGAACCAGTGAACCGGTGTGAAGGGTTAAACGTTTCTATGTTATATAACCAGTAAACCCTATCAGCTATTAAACCCTAATCGATCAAGTTTGTTGGTGTGAGATTTTGCCAAAATCAAGAGGTAATGGAAAGCACAAATAAGAGAGACAAAATATATGATAGGAATAAACTGTATTCTATCAAGATGCAAAATATGATCAACTGGATCATTACAAGATGTTGATTGATTGTCCATACAAACAATGTAGATGAACCTACTTATATAGGCAAGGCTATATGGATATGTGAGCACACAAACATGACATGTGGCTCAATAAGAAACAAGGGTAGGTAGGAAATAGGTGTGGGTAGGTAGGAGGAACAATATAATATTCCACATGAGGTGGATCACCCACTAAATGTGGAGTGTAACAACAAGATAAGATCAACACCATAAAAGGTGGAAATTATTCTACACACGCTATCCC
Organism: Cryptomeria japonica; assembly: GCF_030272615.1. Taxonomy (NCBI): domain Eukaryota; kingdom Viridiplantae; phylum Streptophyta; class Pinopsida; order Cupressales; family Cupressaceae; genus Cryptomeria; species Cryptomeria japonica. The sequence continues at coordinate 214,635,113 of NC_081405.1, read as the reverse complement.
AATGTGGCACAAACACCCAAGTGTCTCATACCCAAACTACTATGAAATGCATTTCCTAAGTAAACTTAAGTAAAGTGTAATAATATCCATGATGAATAATTATTTACACCAACACCCCCCCTTAAGTGCAACTTAGGGGAATGCACTAAAGTCTACAATGCAACTAAGAAATGCAAGATGGGTCCTAGCTACGAGGCCATGTTAGGTACCCATGTACAAATGAAAATGCAATCTCCCATAAATGGAGAAAGAGATAAAAACCCAATGGGAAAAAACCCTCCCCCAAAAGAGAGATGATGAAAGCACACAATGCTCTCAATGATGAATGAGAAGAACAAAACTATGTCCCCCCCATAAGAGAGAAGAAGAGACCATGAAGCCCCCACTCAATGTTGAATCTCCTGCAAATATGGTCCAATGAGGATGACTAAAATACCTCCCCATAAGGAAGAAAGAGAGCCAATGATGCACCAATAATGTCAAAGTGTGACAAAACTAGGTACCAAGTCGAAGACGATGAATCACTCATTACACAAAAATGAGGATAAGACATGGAGACAACCTATTGTGAGCATCATTTGGATACTCAGAAATAGTAGAAATACTAGTACAATCCAAGTCTCATGGGATCCATGCACAAATATGTACAATCTAAGTCTCATTTGGAGCCATGCACCAAGTCTCACAAGATATTCCTAATCTACGTGTACAAGAGGATTACATCAAATAGTCAACAATGACAAGATACAAAGAGGTGTGGTACTTTATGATAGTGTGAGTACAATATTTCTCAAGCAAGAGTATACATCATGATAAAATATTCAAATGTGGAAACATGAAAATGATGCCACCAACAAAGAAGCCCTTTAGAATACTACAAATGAAGATGCCTCTGAATGGAATTTCACCAAGAGATATAAATGAACAACTGACCCCCCATAAAAAGATCATGTTGTCACTTGTAAATAATGACAAAGTGGACTTCTAATTTCAATGATTACAACTTCTCAAAATGAGATTTAAGAGACTTGAACAAATACTACTAGTAATCTAAACTGAGATCCAAGCAATATATAAGTACCAGATAGGCCAAAAATGACCAAATACTAAAAGTATAATTTATACTAAAAATTACTACAAACAAATTGCAGATTATGAAATTAGACAAAAAAATATGCACTTTCAAAAAAAACGGCACCTGAAAAGGAGTCCATATGAGCCCAAACGAAGCCTCCAAAGTTGTAAAAATTGGGATTTCATGATTTTTGAAAAACTTGTATCTGAAAAAAAGAAAAATTCTACACCAGTGTATAGATTCTGACATTCTACCCTAAAACAAAAAAAAAATCTCAGAAAAAGAAGTCCGGATGAGTGAGATATCGCTATTTGAAAATTGCCTACAAAATTATAATTTTTGGAAAATTTCCGCCACGACTTCAAACCTCAAATGCCTCTAGATTTGGCCTTTGAATTCTGATTTGGATGAAACAAAAGGGAAAATTGACTTTCTTGGACCTCCTCAATCCAATGGTGACCTTAGATTTGACCCATCAAGCTTTACTAATAACCTGCAATAGAAAGCTCCAAAATACACAACCTCAAATAGCATCATTTTTTTCTCAATTGGCATACCAATGAAACTCTAATGGCTCTGATACCATGTGAGATTTTCCCAAGATCAAGAGGCAATGGAAAGAAAAAATAAGAGAGACAAAATATATGATAGGAATAAACTATATTCTATCAAGATGCAAAATATAATCAACTGGATCATTACAAGATGTTGATTGATTGCCCATACAAACAATGTAGATGAACCTACTTATATAGGCAAGGTTATATGGATGTGTGAGCACACAAATATGACATGTGGCTCAATAAGAAACAAGGGTAGGTAGGAGAAACAATATAATATTTCACATGAGGTGGATCACCCACTAAATGTGGAGTGTAACAACAAGATAAGATCAACACCATAAAAAGGTGGAAATTCTCCTACACACGCTATCCCAATGTGGCACAAACACCCAAGTGTCTCATACCTAAACTACTATGAAATGCATTTCCTAAGTAAACTTAAGTAAAGTGTAATAATATCCATGATGAATAATTATTTACACCAACAGTTGGTTTATTATCTGATGAGCGGTAATGATGGAGACACATGTGATCACTATATGAGGAGAAATTCAAATTGGTTTGGCGTGTTTGCTTATTGTCTAGGGAAGGAGAAAAGTGGATTGCATTTAATGCACAACGTGTGGTGAGTTACAAAATCCAATGGAGTGGTGATTATGTAGCAATTGGAATTGTCTTGAAGAATGTGAAGAGATTGTTATGATTTCTAATGGTCAAGATTGAACTGACTTGTTTGTAATCTCAATGATGAGAATTATATTTTTGTTGTGTTACTGACCTAATTGATTTGTATTTAAGGTTGATGAAGTTGTTTGTAAAGGTTGTTGGCAAGGTTAATAGAAAAGATATTGAGTGTGTGGTTTCCCAGCCAATGAATGGATCTACACTTTGAGTGAAGGCAAATTGAAGCTTAGAAGGATCTGATCAAGCAAAGATAGTACTACTCAGACAGATCAAGAAAACCTATTGTTTTCTAACAATTACAGCAGAAGTAAAATCCCTTAATCGGGTAAGCTCTAAAAAGCTTGGTTACTCATTAAATCCTCTAACAAGGTGGTCCATTAGCTTGGATTCTGAAATCCTCCATCAAGGTTACTCCTAATAGGGTATTGTGCTTCTAAAAAGGCATATTTGTAAATCCCTTAACCAGGTGATTCCTAACCCAAATTAGTTCTTAACAGGATTAATTGTAAATCTCGAATAGGCTTTGTCTCCTAACAGGGCAAACTTCAAAAGAGTTCAGATAGCTATCCTTGTGAGTCCCATCTCACCATGGTTTTTACTTATTTGGGTTTTCCACGTATAAACATTTGTGTCAAGTGGTGAATGCTTTTGTGGTTGTGATCTTATTTGTTGATTTGATTAACTTCTAATAAGGCATGTGAAGTATAAGCATTGAGAGATGAATATATGGAGTTATGATTAAGCATTGTTGATGTTTACAAGATTGAAGGTGTTTAATGTTAAAGTTGTCATAATAGTTAAACTGGTTAATGCCAAGTATTCACATGAATATTGATCTTTACTGAGATATGTTTACTTTGTTTGACTAAGTTTGAGTTTGGGAACTTTGTATCAGTTTTTGAATATACTAATTCACCTCCCCCTCTCAGTATTCTACTAGATACTTATTCTTTCATCATACCATCAATGTTGTATGTTTGGTTGTAAGATTTCAAGCTAATCCGAAGTAGACTCATAATTAAGTAGTAAAGAGGATCTTTAGATATTTGAAAATAACTCATGATTTTGGCTTATGGTACAAGAAAGATGGAGATTTAATGTTGATGATAGGAAGAGTACTAATGGTGGAGAATTATTTTTGGGAGATAGATTGGTTTCATGGATGAGTAAGAAACAAGAATCCATATCACTATCAATTGCTAAAATTATATATATTGCCATAGAATCTTGATGTACTCAAGTTTTGTGAATGAAGCAAACTCTTAAGGATATTAGAGTAGTATATGATGAATTTATTCCTATTATGTGTGATAAATATAGTGATATAATCATTTCAAAGAATGTAGTTATGCATTCAAGAACTAAACATATTTCAATCTGTTATCATTTCTTGTGGGAGAAGGTTGCAGAAAAGGAAGTCAGACTAGAATACAAAGGAATTGATGGAGAATACTTTTGAGTATATTAGATAGAAGTTAGGGGTTACTGTCACTCCTTTTTCTAACTAGATTAATTTTTAGTGGTGCATTTTTTCAAGGGAAGACTTAGTCCTTATCCTTGTCTCCTATATTAATATTGATGCTACTCTCAGGGGGATCAGTGGTGTGAGTCGTTCAGTATGTTTTTTTTCTTTTAGCACCCACTGTCATTTTTGTCAAAGAGGTGGAGACTTGTTGTGAGATTATCAATTTTCATTGGTGTTTTCATCAATGACATAGGGGGATATTGTTAGAGACTATTGTTCACACAAGCTTACATGGTTTTCATTGATGTCAAACCTAGTTATCCTAATGGATATTGGTCTCGATATGCTTTGTCAGACCTTGGTTATCTAGATGGATGTTGGTTTGGATACTATTTTGGTGTTGGTTCTATCATCTTATATTCAAGGTGGTTTGGATTTCTTTTGGTGCCCTTCAGATATGTTATTAGTTACATTGTGGTTTACTGGATCATGTTCTTTTGGTCTTGTAATGTGAAAAAATTTAGGTTTTCACCATTAGGTGTAGTAAGACCATTATTTTTTATCAATCGCCATTACATTAGGGAAAGATAGGAATTTGATAGCTCTACCCTTGATAGATCTAGATTTTGATCAGCTTCCTGGTTTTTGAGATATAACTATTCTTTTCCTTGGAATTGAATTATATTTTGAACTAATTGAAGATTAGGGTATGTTGGTGGATTATTGAAGCAATTATGCATAAATAGTTTGCTCCATTTATCAAAAAGAGCCTCAAACTTGGATCTGAGCAATAGATGAAGGTCTAGATTTTTTCCCAAAAAATTGGCTTGAATTGTCAAGACCATGGTAGTCATCGCCTTGGTCCTACAAACTTTTCACCATCCAAAGGGAAACCCATTTTAGTTTGGCTTTGTGAATCCTATCTTTCCTTTAAAATGTATCTTTGTACATGCTCCTACACAAAGTGATTATGGGAAATTTTTTTGGGAATAGGGGTTTTCCTTAGGTAAAACCCTAGTTTTAGAATTAACCATGAAATTGAATTAAATTTTAAATGAAGTACTATAATGAAATACTTTCCCTTTGAGGGAAAGACTGAAAATATTTTAAACACTAATGATATACCTTTTAATGAAGTTTTATTTGTCTTCACAAGGAATTAGGGTTTCATGTAGATAGTATTCATAAAAAATAGAACATGAATGCCATCTCCAATTTTTGAATCTTGGCTTTATTTATACTCAAATGCTTGATATAAGATTGATTTCTTGCTCACTTGAATTTGTTAAAGTCTAATTGAGGACTTGAATGTTCTAGATCAAGAGTATGAGGTTTGAAATAAGATGGGTAGACCTTCTTTTATACAGTTTGGTCAAAAAAGAAATTTATTTTTGACATAGGCCAACATAGGATCTAGGTTCTCACTCAAATTGGGTGACCATTACGAGGCCCCAAAATGGGCCCTTTTTGAGACAATAATGGTTTTGGGCACCCTAGACCTTGAGGACCATGGTGCCCAACACCATGCTCCTAGACTTCAGGCTCCAAAGATTAAGGGGATGAGAGTCTAGATAGTGAAATTTTTAGTTTGATGATTGATGTGAGCAAAATCAAAGCTTCAATCAGGCCTTAGAGGATGAACGCCAAAGTGAAGAAAAAACTATAGGCAAGTATAATTCAGGGCACTACATTTATCCCCCACTTTAGCAGGAGTATGAGACTAAGAATACTCATAGTAAAGTACAAAGGTTATCATTGAAAAATATCATCAAAACATCAAAGAGACAAGACATACTAAGTGCCCAAGGGACTTTAGGATCTTACTACTTTAATATCAAGATAAAAGGGACATTATAAGAGAGAAGAAAAAGAAATAAAATCATGATTGCTATCCTAGTGAGGTTCACTTACTATGAGTCATGAAAAAGACAAATACCAAATTCCAAAGAAAATGACTTAGTTTGCAAAGTAACATAAGTATTGAAACATGTGATAATGTGTGCATAAAGTGAAGCATTAAGTAGTGTATGCCCCTATGTTAAAGTGATTTCATATGCCTTATCAGGAGCAATTGCTTTAAGGTAGAATGCATCCAAAGACAAGCATTCTACCATAATGATATGTCTCCAAGAAAGGAAAAATCTAAGGATAATGGTCACAAAACACATAAGGGATCCACTAACTTTGGGGTCAGTATGCTCTTATCATAAATAATGTATATCATGAATATTCATATTGAACTGACCTCATCCCCGAAAGTTAGTAGAAACAAAAATAGAATGGAAGAAGGGAATATGTGCCTTTTGATTCAACATGGAAGAGACCAAAAAAGAGCTCAATGCTTTTCATCATCCCTAAGTAGACAACACAAGGTACAACAAATAGAATAATTGAGATACAAATAGAAGAATGTCACAATATATTCGGCCTCTTTATTACCTTGCACCAACAGACTAACAAGGGTCATTCAAAGACAACCTAACATAATTAAAATACATATCATGAGGGAAGCACATTACTAACAATCAAGAGAGGAGAGAAATTCTACGACATGAATGAAGCTAATCAAGAAAAATATTTGCCTCCTAATCTTGCTGAGCATTGTTTTGGGAATGTGGACAAGATGCAAGAGGAGAAAATTCAAGAATGGTAGATGGAGCTACCACAAGTTCCAAACAAGGACCATGTTCTAATGATGAGTCACTTTGTCTATCATTAGGAGTTAGTAATAATTCCTTTGAAAATTACTTAGATAAATCATTATCAACATCAACAAGCTCATACATATCATTAGAATCAACATTGCTATCATGAAAAACATCATAATCCATTTCTTCATCAAGATTAATAAAAAAAGTATCACTAATATGAATAGAACATGAACCATCATTTTTCTTAAGAATTTTTAATCTTGGTGATTTAGGTTGAACTTCCTTGCTAGGGTTTGTTGGAATTGGGTTGTTATTTATGTCAATCGGTATGGGATGAATATTGGTATAAGAGATGTATGTGCAACATTGTCAAGGAGGAGTATAGGTGGAGATATCTTTGATATCACCTTGTGTTGCAGATAACCGATAAGGTAAGGAAGATGACCCTAGGAGTCACTGGTACACAAGTAGGTTCCTGACTTATGTGGATGGAATGGTAAGGTGATCAGTAGTGATACAATGCATCACTGGTAAGAAAAGGATGTCAAATGGTAAGTGATGTGTTGACATGGGGAAGTTAGATCAACCAAGTGAGTGGTTGTCAGCCTACAAAGGTCATGACCAGTGTACAAGAAGGATGAGCAAGGCACCTGGATGTTGTTTGTGATGAAGAGGCAGAATGTTACCTAAATCACATCAACACTAGAGGACAAGAATGAACAACTCACAAGAATGTTGTAAGGTTGTAGGACAACATGAATCCCACCTGATGAAGATACAGTCATCATGAGAAGTAATGACTGATAATGAATGTGCCCACACTGGATCACATGTGCCTATTTGAAGATATGCTCCACAAATAGGGAAGTCACAGGAGTACACTATAGGATGCAAAAGACAAGGTGCCACTCTATAGGTAAGTGGAACTTATCTCCTATCATGCATTGTGTGCATCATATTTTTCTGAGATAAGGAAGAAGAGGTGTGCATTAAGTGCATGAAATTAGGGATATGCATTGGATCGACTGAGAAGGCATATTGAGATGCTGATATAGATGAAGAGTTCTTGTGAGTATATAAGTCCACCAGAAATATGAGCAAAGTGTAGATGCAGATGTCCCCCCACCTTGTGGGAATGTGCATGCTTGGGATAGACATGTCTGAAGATTGGTTTAGGTGTTCCACTAGCAATTCAACAAGTGCAGACATGAGGAGTTAACCGATAGAATGTGAGATACTAGTGAGGTTTGAAAACTGGTAGGAAAGAGGAACCGGTAGAGTATTTGGTCGGTGATCCCATCTCGAGCAACACAATGAGCCTTGTTGGAAGTTGGTCAACGTGGATTCCACTTAAAGTCAAGGTGGCATGCTCAAAGAGATTGGTGAAGTGCCATGTAGAGATAGGTATTTCTATAGGTGTGCATTGAATATGGATCCCATGATTTATGGATCAGATCAGAGAAGTGTGGCTCGAGGAAGCATGAATGATAGAGAAGACTCAGGGAGTTGTTGGCATCTAGATCAAAGAAAGACAATCAAAGTGTGAGAAGACCTCGAGGAGGGAACAACATAAATATTAATGGCATTTTGATAGAGGCTGGTCAAGATACATGACCATATTTGCTACATTTGGAAAATGTGTATTGGAAGGCACATTATTGGTGGAGTTGTACAATTGGCTATCTGGGAGATCAGATCATGGAAGATCTGATTGGATTTGGTTTTCCTCGAGGGTGATGAGGAAAACCTAACCACCTAGATTTTGAATTGGATTTTGGTGGGAAAACCACTCTATAAATATGCAGGTCAAAGACATAGTTAAGGTGTTGTTGAAGAGAATAAGATAGTGCTACTGCGAAGTGATTGAGTGTTACTTTTGCATGTGAGAGAAAATCAGCCAAGTTCTCACCAAGTATCTAAGAAAAGAGGGAGAGGAAGGAGAAAAAATGGTAATGGTTATACCAAAAAAGAAGAAGTGAAGAGAGTTGCAGAGAAGGCAGATAGTGGACCAGTAGAGTATAGTACCGGTAAAGTGCAGAGTAGTGAGGAGGAGATCCAACAGAGAAGAGGAAGAGAAGAGGTGTACTGGTAGGGTTTGTCAGCAGTAGAGTAATAGGTTAGAGCAACAAAATTCTAAGTTGGTGTAGCAGAGAGGGTATCTCACCGAAAAAGTAACGTATATGAAATGGTTGCGAGATTCACTTGTAACAAGACAACTACTTTTGTAATTTATGTTTTTATTATGAAAACTAAGTTGTAGCTTGGTGCAAGGGTTGTAGCTCCTTTAGGTTGTAGCCCATACAAAAGTTAGGGTTGGTGCCCTAAACAGTGTAACAAAGTTTTCATTGTGAGGTTGGATTGGAGTAGTAGACTCCAACAACATTGCTCACCAAGGTTTTTCCCAACTTTGGTTTTCCTCATATATATTGGTGTTATGTGATGTCCCTTATGTGATTACATTTGTGTTGGTCTTCCTACTAACTGGTAAGTCTACATTGGGTTAGATATATTAATCAGTATGCTCACATAGGATAGCTAAAGGGAAAATTTTGAGAGCCACTAATTCACCCCCTCTCAGTGGTGCATTGTGTGTACATGATAAAGGAAGATCCACTAACAGTCATAGCATTGATGAAGAAGGAGCCCACCTCCTCATGGCTCAAGGATATGAAGATGAGGTGCACATATTTGAAAGTGATAAGGGAAATACATCCCACTGACAAGATGTGTTTGGTAGTGATGATGAGGAAAGAGACAAGACAGATAGATCTAGCCATCAAGATCTATTTGATAGTGAAGGAGAAGAAGAAGAAGATGCAGAAGTAGATCTTTAGTGTGAACTGGTCAGTGCTTTAGAAGAGCTTAAAAATGTTAGAAATAATTTTAAAATCTACAAAAGATCAGTTCATGAGGATTGTAGTCAATTGAGAACCTTCTTTGATGTGTCAAACCAAAAGTTTGGCCTATTGACCTCTCAACTAGAAGTGACAAAAATATTGACTGATAATTTGAAATCAGTCTTGGACTCCAAGGAAAGTTAAAGGGAGAACTTGAGAAATGAATACAAGCTATTCAAGAATGCTGCTATAGTAGAGAAAACTGGCTGACAAAATGCCTTTAGGAATCTGAGACATGCATCTCAGAGTTGAAGTCTCAAGCAAAGAACACCAAAGTGTGTCGGTGTGAAGATCTAGCATCTAGAATAGAAATTAAAGATAAAGAATATTAGAAGATGCTTGGAGAAACGGAGACTCTCCAAAATGACCTTGAGAAATGTCACGATGAGCTCAAGGTAAGAATCTTGTTTGATGGCAGTAGCGATGTCTTGGAAAAACTACTGAAAAAGCAAAAGCATGCCAAGGACATTGAAGGATTAGGAAGTGGTTTCGGTGAATGCTCCACTAGCAAGAATGTCCCCCACAATGACATTTTGTTTGTCTCCTCCAATGAAGAAAACAAAGGCCAAACCTTCACAGTGAGAAATGCTCCCCCAAAGAAGGTTGATCTAAGTACAACCGATGAAGATTTGTAAACAAGAATGAAAACCAATGCTGCAAGAAGGAGGAACATTGCAGATCCCAAAGGTAAAGGGAAGATGGGAGAAGATAGCTTCACCAGAAGCATGAACATGAGAAGTCAACAAAGAAGACCTCCCACCGATAGTGGACAAAGAAATGCTACCACCCATATGGTAAATCAAGTGTGGGAGAAGAAGACACCAGATGGAAGAGTTGCAAAGAATGGAGAATCAAGGATCCAGTCTCAAAGAAGAAGAAATGGAGAAGCTAAACCGGTAAGATATCCTCATGCATGGAAAAATAAATTTGTGAGTCATATGCCATCCTTTACCGGTTACTACTTTTCATGCAATGCTTATGGCCATAGGGTAGAGGAATGTAGAAAGAAATTCAAAAAGAATAATATAAGATCTCATGGACATCATGCATATGAGAAAAATGTATCCAAGAGTAGATACATGCATATCCCCTCTCCTAGTTATGCAAATGTTGTTTGTCTTAACTGCAATAGTTTTGGCCATAGAGAGTTTGAGTGCTAAAAGAGGAACCTATAGTCACATGGTGGCTAGTATAACTATGCTATGCAGAAAGGTGAATATAGAGCATATGCAAGTTAGAGACCTACATGGAACCAAAGGATAAAAGTCCCTGTAGGAGAAAGAGGTCCATCAGTTTTGATTGCCAGTCACAACAACATGACCAAAATAAGATTGTCAAACCAGTATGTCAAGAGATTCCCCAGCCATGAAGTTGGGATGGATGTTGTGTGCTACTATAGCACTACTTTTGGCTTTGATGGAGAATTGGGAAATGGAAGGAATCATCAATAGAAGAAGGAAAGACCTACTCCCAAATCTGAAAATGGGAAGAAGAATGAGATCATGTAGGTATGGAGGAAGAAGACCATAGACTAGCACTATGCATCCAATGCACTTGTGATATCTCCTACGGCCTAAAGGAGATGCAGGATCTTAGGAGAGTAATGAACTAAACCTATCATTCACCCCATCAATGATTAAAGCAATAGGTGAGAACATGTTGCTGCTAGTATGAAGAAAGAAAATGAGAAGATAAGTGTGTGTAGATGCTGACTTGGCTACACACCAACAGATTAGAGTTGAATCACTACTATTGTATCAATGTATGACAAAATAACAAGTGGAATCAAAGACAGAGTGACACAAAATGTCAGGAGTCACAGAAAGGTGCTCTGGTAGTCATAGTAGATCAATACATGAAACCGTTATGTATGGGATATTACTAGCATGAATGCTAATAGATACTTGTAGGTTATGTAAGGAAATGAGGTAGGAAATCATTTCAATATCCCCGGTAGCATGGAATATGAATTTTATGTCTCAGGATCATGTCATAGGTTGTGGTGAATATGATGGAGTCAAAAGGTCACCAGATAATCACATATGCATAGCTCAACTTGTACATGGAAGATGATTGAAGCCCTAGTTTTGGACCTGATTAGAGATAAGGACCTGAGATGTATGACTTAGGGGGATTTCAAGTGGCTATGATGCAAAGCTGGGATTCTTGAACTTAGAAGAATAAATGCACTGACTGCCCAAAATTGTAGATGATGAAAAGTCACAATAGGAATACCCAGGAGAATTTCATTTCAATTAGTATCTACCTATCATGTGGTTGGTTGTATTCATTGTACAATCACATTTGATTCCTACTTGTCAGTGGGTTGGTTGTATTTGTAGTAAAATCACATTTGATTCCTAAAGAAATTTGGGATCAAACAGGAGGTGATGCAGGTTGACCGGCAGGTGAGTAGTGTTTATTGGCACATCCCTCTGAAATTAAGTAGTGTAACAATGGTATAACATTTGCATGCTCAATTGGTGTTATTTTATAGTTGAGCCCTCCATCTCCAGTGTTGTGACTTGATAAAATGCAACAAAATATAACAATTAGTATCAAAGAAGGAGAGACATCCGGTAAAGACAAAGGGGGAGAAAGAATTTTGTCAAGTGCTTGGTAAATACAAGGAGTAATGATACCCTGATAGTGACCTTTGCCATTGTTGTCAAAGAGGGAGAAATATTTTGTAGTATACTACATACTACATGTGTTGAGAATCCATAGATTAGTGAAAGGGGGATAAGGATTATGTAGTATGTCAGATACTACATGAGGTGACATTAATGCCAAAGGGGGAGACTATTGGCATTATGTTGTTATTGATGTCAACCGGCATGGGATGACTATAGGTATAAGAGATGTATGTGGAACATTGTCAAGGATAAGTATAGGTTTAGATATCTTTTATATCACCTTGTCTTGCAAACAAATAGTAAGGTAAGGAAGATGACCCTGGGAGTCACCAGTACACAAGTTGGTGCCTAACTTGCGTGGATGGAATGGTAAGGTGATTGGTACCGATACAGTGCATCACCAATAAGGAAAGGATGTCAACTGGTAAGTGATGTGTTGACATGGAGAAGTCAGATCAACCAAGTGAGTGGTTTTTAGCCTGTAAAGGTCATGACCAATGTACAAGCAGGATGAGGAAGGTGCTTGGATTTTGTTTGTGATGAAGAGGCCTAATGTTACCTAAATCACATCAACACTAGAGGAGAAGAATGAACAGATCACAGGTATTCTGTAAGGTTGCAGGATAACATGACTCCCACTTGATTAAGATGTAGTCATCATGATAAGTAATGATTGATAGTGAATGTTCCCACACTGGAGCACATGTGCCTATTTGAAGATATGTTGCACAAACAAGGAAGTCACATGAGTACATTGCAGGATGCAGAAGACAAGGTGCCACTCCATTGGTAAGTGGAACTTATCTCCTATCATGCATTGTGTGCATCATTGTTTTGTGAGATAAGGAAGAAGAGGTGTGCATTAAGTGCATGAAATCAGGGATATGCACTGGATCGATTGAGAAGGCATGCTGAGATGCTAGTATAGATGAAGAGTCCTTGTCAATATATAAGTCCACTAGAAATATGAGCAACATCCAGATGTAGATGTCCACCCCACCTTGTGGGAATGTGCATTCTTGGGATTGACATTTCTAAAGACTGGTTTAGGTGTCCCACTGGCAGTTAAAAAAGTGCAGACATGAGGAGTTAACCGGTAGAATGTGACATACCAACAAGGTTAAAAAACTGGTAGGAAAGAGGAACCAGTAGAGTATTTGGTTAGTGATCCCATATGGACCAACATGAAGAGCCTTGTTGGTAGTTGGTCGACATGGATGCCACTTGAAGTCAAGGTGGAAAGCTCACAGAGATTGGTGAAGTGTCATGTAGAGATAGGTATTTCTTTAGGTGTGCATTGAATATAGATCCCGTGATTTATGGATTAGGTCAAAGAAGTGTGGCTCGAGGAAGAATGAATGAAAGAGAAGAATCAGGGATTTGTTGGTGCCTGGATCAAAGCAAGATGATTAGACTATGAGAAGAGCTCAAGGAGGAAATAGCATAAACATTATTGGCATATTGATAGAGGCAGATCAAGATACATGACTGTGTTTTCTACATTTGGAAAACATGTATTGGAAGGTGTGCTATTGGCAGAGTTGTATAGTTGGCTATCTGGGAGATTAGATCGGAGAAGATCTGATTGTATTTGGTTTTCCTCAAGGGTGATGAGGAAACCCTAACCCCCTAGATTTTGAATTGGATTTTGGTGGGAAAACTAGTCTATAAATATGCATGCCAAAGACATAGTTAAGTTGTTGTTGAAGAGAAGAGGATAGTGCTACTGCAAAGTGATTAAGTGTTACTTCTGCATGTGATTGAAAATCAGCCAAGTGCTCAATGAGTATCTGAGAAAAGAGGGAGAGGGAAGAGCAGAACTGGTAGTGGTTATACTGGTATAGAAGAAGTGAAGAGAGCTGCAAAGAAGGCAGATAGTGGACTAGTAGAGTGTAGCATAGGTAAAGTGTAGAGTAGTGAGTAGGAGATCTAGCAAAGAAGAAGAAAATAAGAGGTGTACTGGTAGGGTTTGTAGGCAGTAGAGAAGTAGGCAAGAGAAATAAAAGTCTGAGTCAGTGCAGTAGAGAAGGTATCTCACCGAAAGAGTAAGGTATCTGAAATGGTTACAAGATTCACTTGTAACCAGACAACTACTTTTGTAATTGATGTTTTTATTATGAACACTAAGTTGTAGCTCGGTGCAGGGGTTTTATCTCCTTTGGGTTGTAGGCCATAAAAACATTAGGGGTTGGTTCTCCTTGGGTTGGTGCCCTAAACAATGTAGCAGAGTTTTCATTGTGAGGCTAGATTGGAGCAGTAGACTCCAACAACATTGCTCACCAAGGTTTTTCCGATCTTCCATTTTTCTCGTATATATTGGTGTTATGTGATGTCCCTTATGTGATTGCATTTGTGTTGGTCTCCCTAATAACCGGTTAGTTTGTATTGGGTTAAATCTATTAACCGGTATGCTCACATAGGATACCTAAAGGGAAAAGTTTGAGAGCCATTGATTCACCCCCCTCTCAGTGGTGCATTGTGTCTAACAGGGTTAAGGGAAGGCTATAAAAATGGGTCAATGTAAACATTTGTTGTCTTAGAGGAGTAAATAAGTTGAGAAGCAAGTTCATGATCCTTAGCATGATGGCTCTATCAGCATTCTCTTGTACAAAGGTTTTTTTAAAGTTTTAGTTGACGGTTGTGAAGGTTAAGGATCAATGGACATAGGATTTTTTGTCTTCCTTTAAAGGAGGAATGGGAGAATGTCTACCAAGTTTAAAAAAATAGGAGATGTCTAGAATTTCCCTTTGTTAGATGTAGGAGGAAAGACTACAACATATATAGGAGGAATAGAAGGTATATGAAGGATACCAGGTCCATCATGAGGAGGATGAATAGGTCTAGGATATCTAGGCTTTCTCAAAGATAAGATCATCTCATTCTTCCACTTTTGATAAGATAGAAAAAGAGAATCACTTTGAGGCCTAAGAGGCTCAAATTGTTTAGGCCTAAAGTAATCAAGGGTTATATCTGCACACTTCACTGTGGGTTGGTACATGTTGTGATTAATTATCATGAGTGCCATTATGAGGAAATTTTAGACATTTATGAATAGTAGAAGGGATCTCTTTCATGGAAGAGAGCCAAGGATGTCCCAATTTCACACAAAATTGATCCATTGAAAGAATTATAGAAAAAATGACATCTAAGAACTTAGTACCAACCTCAATGAGAAGAGTAATAGAACCAATAGTAGGACAATATAAACCATCATATACATTGAACACTACATCAAATTTATTATATGCTACTTGAAGCGATTGTAGAGAATAAAGATATTCTTCAGTGCTCACATTTACCATACATGCTAGATCAATGAGAACCCCTCATGAAAGTTTGTATTTAATCTTTGTAATGATATATAGTGGTCCATAAAGTGCAACAATAGTCTCGTTAGGATCAAAGGTAATGCATAGGTCCTTAGGAGGTGTGGGTTTGTCAATAAGATTCACAACATTATTAAACTCAACACCAAGGTCATTGGAAGAATATGAAAGAGGCTCAAAGTCAAGAACATTAGTAGAATGGGAAGGAAAAGGATTAGTAAAGATTTGAATGTTTTGACTAGGAGGGTCTACAGATTTGTTTCCTTTGTCATTTACACTAGCTACAAATATGGTATTGTTATCAATCAAATATTGAATCCTACTGATTAAGGTATAACACTTCTCAGTATCATGACCGAATTGACATTGACAGTGGTGAAAGGCTTTGGGATCATGATAAGATGGCTAAGGTTTGGAGGTATAAATTATCTTGATGGGAGAAAGTTTCATCATATTTTATCAATTGTATCATTATGCTATGCAAAGACTTAGAAAGATGAGTAAATTATTTTCTAAAGTATTTAGATAAAGGGGTCACACCTGATGTCATGGCTACCACTTGAGTATTGATGTTGTCATTTATCTTGATGTGTCCCTTGTTTGGTTTAAACTTCACAAAATATATATGAGCACTTTTATTCTTATCAACTAGAGCCATTGAAGGATATGATTCAAATTGACTCACTTGAAGCTGATAATTATGAAGCACTGTGCACAATTGTGTAAAGTAAGTAAGCTGAGAAAAGAGAAGCTTATCCCTAATGTATTTTTTTTAATTAGCAATAAAATTCTTTGAACATCAATATCAGGCATAGGATAAGCAATTTGAGAATACAAATGTTTATATCTACTAATAAAATTAGTCACATTTTATTAACAACTTCTTTACAATGAATTAGATTAGTCAAAGTAGTCTTAGGACCAATATTATTATGAAATAGTTGAATAAAGAATTATCTAATTGTTAAAATTATGTAATAGAATAAGGATGAAAAGAACAATACCATTGCAAGGCTTTAACCCTAAAGGTTCAAGTAAAAAAATTAGCCATAACTCTTTGGTCATGAGAAAAGTCACTACGTAGAGTTTAAAATGTTTTCATATGAGTCAAGGGATCACCTTTTTCATTGTACAAATCCAAATTAGGGACTTCCATATGTTTAGAAAGGACAACATGGACAATGTCATCGGATAATGGGCTTGCTACATAAAAGTTTGGCACATTAAACTTGGATTGGGTAATGGAAACCAACTATTCTTGTAGGGAATAAAATGTTTGGGCTAAGTTATTGATGATTTCCTCAGTAGATGGATTGAAATTAGACATATTGGATTGTGATGGACAAGTAATATTATTGTATGTAGGTGGAGGTTGAGAGTAAGTAGGTTGAACATTATGATATGTAGGTGTGGGTGGTGATTGGGTAACAAATGAAAGACTCACAGAAGGAGGTATCTAATAATTTTGATTAACAAGGTTTGCCCCTCACCTAACATGTGTAGGATTAACATTTTGTGTAGAAGTAGTCATGATGGAAGATGCAAATGTAGGCACACTAGGAAAGAAAATAGGCATAGGAATAGAATGATTGACTTGAATAGTGGTTCAAGTTTCAACAATATGATAGGAAAGATATTAGTGTCACCAATATGAGCAAGGGCACACAACAAATCAACACCTATTTTATTAGTTTGCACAATTCTTTTTAATCACTCACTCAATGAGATTGCCTCACTTTCTGTGTATTGTTGACTCATCCACTATTTAATATTTTTAAATTGATTGTTAATCCTCTATAATTGGTCAATGGTAACCCTAGTTAATGATTCATTCTCACCATGAGAATTATGAAAAGAATGGGGGTAATGACATCATTTGCTAGGTTGGAGGAATCACCAACATTGTCATGAAATAAGTTATCCAAATTAGGCTCCATTTCCTTAGTAATTAAACCTTGGGAAGATTTAATTCTACAAATTCATCTCATGGAAATATTGTAGACAGGGCTAATGGCAACAAAACTCATGCACAAACAAGGGAAATTTGAATGCACAAATTGAAGACTATGTTTAAATAGTGCAAAATTTTGTAAAAGTGATGGATTAGCCAATTAATTAAGCAACGTGATTTTTGAATTTGAAATATTAATGGCTCTATATAATATCATAATATATCATAAAGATCATATCTCAAAATAGATCTCAAAATAAATTTGATAAATTATGCAACCCACAAGTAAATTTTGGAATTATAAATTAGTGTTTCATGAAATCAACCTTGAAATTTATGTAATTCAATTGAAAATGAGATCTATGAGTGCAAATTTGAATTTTAAAATGCACAAACAATCAGATATGAGACAATGAATCCAAATTAGGCAATCCACAAGTTCAATTTTATAATTATAAATTAGGGTTTGTGTCAGTTTAACCTCTAAATTTATGTAAAATCAATTGAAAAATAAACTTTTAAATATAATTTAAATTTGACAATGTATAAAAAATTATATCTAAGCTCACAAATCATAAATTAAGGTGCAATATGTCAGGCTCACCCAAATGTAATGTGGAAAAATTTAGGGTTTCACCATTAAATGTAGTAAGACCACTAATTTTGCTCAATCACCATTACACTAGGGAAAGATAGGAATTTGATAGATCTAGATTTTGATCCTAGATGGAATTATTCTTTCCCTTGGAATTGATTCGTATTTTGAATTAATTCAATTTTTGGGTACAATGGTGAATTATTGGAGGAATTATGCATAAACAGTGAGCTAAAATCATCAAATGGACCCACAAACCTAGATTTGAGTAGTAGATGAAGGTTCAGATCTATTCCTAGAAATTTGGCCTAAATTTTTGGGACCATGGTGGTGATTTTATTGGTCCTCTGAACATTTTTGAATCCAAAGGGGAACTTGTTCATCTCTATGAATCATGTTGTTCCTTTGAAATGTAGCTTTATACATATTCTTAAACATAGTGAAAAGGGGAGAATTATCAGGAATAGGGGTTTGCCTTAGGTCAAACCCCGATTTGGGAATTAAACATGAAGTCGAATTGAAATATAAATGAAGTATTGTAACAAAATAATTTTAGTTTGATGAAGAGGTTGAAAATATTTGAAACACTAATGATATCCCTTTTAATGAATTTTTGTTTGTCTTCACAAGGAATTAGGGTTTCATGTAGATATCCTTCATAAAACATAGAACATGAATGTCATCACCAATGGTTCAATATTGAATTTACTTCTACTCCAATGCTTCACACAAGACTAATTGCTTTCTCACTTAATTTTTTTGGAGTGTAATTGAGGACTTGAATTTTTTGGATTAGTAGTTTCAAGGTTCGATGATGTGCTAGTGTGTGTGGTTACTTGGAACTAACCTATGAATTTGTCTTGTGATTTATTTGGGTTCTAATTATTCCCCAAACTTGACAACATTGTATGATTTTCTTTTGGATGATTAATATTATGTAATTCATGTATATTTTGTCTTGGGTTGACATAGTTAAGAGTTTTTAATGTATAACCTTATATAAATGGATGTGTGAATGTGTGAATTGGTCTTAGTATTTTTCTTGATTAGATGAGAATGATATACAAGTGTATATGAAGAAGAATAAGCGTGAATCTTAGTTTGTGATGAGCCTTGATGATCATATATTTAGTATGACAATATTTTGAGATAGTGAATGAAGCCAAAGATGTTTACCATGTTATTTTTTTCTTGATAGAATGGTTAAAGGATAGTTTCATGATTAGGAGATATTATTCATTTTAATTCATCATTTTCCTATACCTATGGGAAGACAATGAGTCCTTTGGTAGCTTGTGCAGTGTTTGTATCATTTCCTAAGATTGTACATCTTAGTAATGTAGATTCTTTGTATCTTTCCCTAAGGTTTTATGCCTTAGTTTTGCAAGAACAATTAGGTTTGGTGAGATTACTTTGACTTGAGCTTAAAACATTGTAATATTTTTTCATATTGTGTCATTATCATTGTGTTTATTCCCTTCATGGTATTTTCATATAAATTTGGTGTTCTTGTGTGTGTTGTGATTTGTAGTTGTTGGAATCCAAGAACACTGAGAAGGGGGGTGAGTTAGTGCTCTACCGGTAATGACAGTTTTGAAGTTATTGATCATTAACTGGGTAATAGTAAATAAAATTAAAGTGCATACACCAATTAACACATAAAGAGGCAACACCATAAAACCAATATTTATACATGGAAAACCCTGCCAAGGGAAAAACAACGGTGGGAATGATACCAACAATATCTATATAATTGATCAAGGTATACAAATATTACATGTAGGGGATTGCACATGCAATCATGCCAACCACCTAGAGCTCACTACTCAAACATAGAATGGGAAGTCTCACCGACTTACATAATATTACAAAGTGTTAACAAATGAAAATGAACTTATAAATTGCATCTGACCATGCTGGATAAGTTTTGATGAATGCTCTGATATCCTTCTCTGTATACCAGTTCTTTGATGCTTTGTTCTATCCTGTTCTTCTACCATTTATGTTGTGCATGTGAAACTACACATAAACACTTCTAATCACTTACCAAAGTGTATTCTGATACTCACTGAAACATTCATAACCAAAAATTTGCATTCCATCACACATTTGATCTATCACTAAAATGATCTTCTTAAATATCCTTCCAACTTTACCATATCGTCTTCAATGAAAAATATAAACATGTCGGCTGGTAGTACATAATGAGTTTCAAACATAATCCTAACGACCATTTCAGCCATCACACGTTACCACAAAATCCATGAAATAAATAATCGGGACCAAAATATTTCCTATCTGGGTCCTATCCATTATCGGGTTCCATATACACATTACCGAGATCGGGACTTGGCTGGGTATGAAGTGAATGTCGGTGCTGGTGTAAAGAAATGTGAATACTGGTTAAGTGCAATGAATGTTGATTAACCAAATAATAAAACTATTTACCCTGATATGATGAGTTACCATTAATAACAACCCAAAATGTTATTAACTCTTATCAGATGAGTGTCAATTGCCAACAATCCGCCCCTTTGGTATTGATGGAAACACTCATGTAAAAAATGGCATCAACCCAAAATCTACCTCTGACTCTGCATAATCTCCTGACCTATACATGAATCTTCTATATGCATCCAATGCTCCTCTGAGAAATATATACATTTTTCACTTATTCCTCCCCCTTTGACATAAATGACAAAGGCAGGTGCCCACAAAGAATTTTGTACAATTATAAACATGAGTCGGTTCTATACAAACTTAAAAATATCTGCATACATATTTTTGAAAAATGAAAAGTAGATATCCCAGACTTGCTTAAGAGATTCAATAATGGAGATGAATCCATTCAAGATACTATCATAATACTCAATTTCATCTGAAGTAGTGGGATCCTCCTTCTGCAAGTTAGAAATACACTCTGTTTTATGAAACAACAAATTATCAAGTTGGGAACCAATCAGATTTTGGATCTCATTTTCTCTCATTATTTTGTACCTATCCTTCTCCAATTTCAAAATTTGATCCAAGACTGCCAAAATTGGACTATCCAAAGAGTTTGTTAGATTGATTGTCGAGTTGTAAGAGTTAGAAATCTAAATTAAGTTTTTCTTATAGTCTAACAGTTGCTTATGTATGGACCTAGTAAGCTTATCAAAATATAGACATGTTATATACACTGCCTCCTTCAGCCAAAGTTGCATCAATGAATTGCAAATAGGTCTAGAGTTTCACCTTATCAATCTCAACCATTTGCAAAAATGTTAACTTCTGGGCCGCTACAAAATTTTCTTTAGCCTCCATTAGTAAAATTTTCAATAAAGAATCATAGTCCTTGGGGATAAAATAAATAATTTCTTCTAGTTTACCCAAAGAGATTGCACCTTCCCGAGCTTGAAATTCAAGGACTAACCAGTTCAAAACCTCAAAAATATGTTCAATTAAGTTTCTGTCCTTTGACTCTTCCTGAGACAATTCCTGAGTCACCTATGCCTAAAGAGCTGTTGTTGCCAAAATCTTCTCTTTCGGTGACATTTTTTGGTAGGGTTTGTCAAAACTAATGGAAAGTCATGGTAAATTTCCTTGAGCTATGGCAGAAGTGTCAATTGTGAAGCCGAAGGAGAGATCAACCACAATCTCCTTACCCTTATCAACTGGTGAGATAACTTTAGAATCTTTCAGCTCTTGTGCACCGGTGGCTTCACCACTTGGTTTCTTATCCAAAACCTATACATCCTATGTATCCTTATTCTCTGAATTCTTAACTATCTTTGCCTTTGTATCCTCTATTACAAAATGTGATAGTAAGCAGTATAGTGGTATCCGGTGGAGTGCTAGCAATTTCTCAGTATCTACACTTTGTTGATCCGCCGATTTCTTATCCTTAGGCAAGTGTATATTCTGGGATTGTGCAAAACTAGAACTTAACTCATAGCCTAAACCCAAAATAATCCTTACCTAGATATCAATTATTTCCTTCCTAATCTCTTCTAATATGTCCAACATATGACTATTTATTTTGTTCTTGGGATTGAATTCTGATGACCCACTTTTTTTAATTAAATCTGCCATCACTGGAGGGGTTATTGTGGGACAAAGATTAACCAATTTGGTCTCCTTAATCTATTGGTCCAAAGATTGAGTGTGTAGTTTCCTAACCTCTAAGTTATCATATAACTCCTTAGGCAAAATTTTCTCCAATTCAATCAATGTCTTACTAAAATAATCAAGATACAAAAGAATAGCCTCTTCAATCTTCTTCTTGTCCACCTCATTAAAATTATCAAATAATCAACAAATATCATCTAAATTACCATCATTTATTATTTGATCAATCAAATCTTGAGCGTTCATCTTCTTCTTACCGGTTCTTCTTTTTGGTTCTGGTTTGGACTACTCATCTGATTTTGGTTTTTTCTTATGTACAATTATAATCTTTGGCTTCTGGTGAGTCTCCTTGATTAGTTCTTTCTTTTCTTCCTCTTTCTTCTCCCTCACAACTCTAGAAAAAAATGCCTTTCTTTTTGGGAACCTCTTTATTTTTTGCATTAGACTCTATTTCTTCAGACAAAACAACCATATACTATCAGGTATCCTTTTGCTTCTTCTTAGGTGTCTCTACCAGTTTCTCACTAGCAGGCTTAGCTATGGATTCTTTCAGTTGTTTGGAAGTTTCTGATGTAACTGGTACCACATTGGGTGTAGTCTGAGCTGCTTTACGAGCTTCCCTTTCCTCTTCTCTCTTCTACTTCATTTCTTCTTTTCTCCGTCCTTCCAAAATTTTGACTTTCTGCTCAATCTTGGCCCTATCATGACCTTCACTAATCAGTGTTTCCACTGCCACCTTAGTCATTTTCTTTCTAATTGCTGGGGCAACCTATTCCTGATGAACTTTGTGACCTTTCTCCTGGGCAATGCCAAATTGTTCTTCCTTCTCATCTATCGGTGTCTGCAATAAATGTTGTGCATAGGCATCCAGTGTGGCCTCGTCTACCTCATCAATGAATTTTTTAGTGGCTAATATTCGGCAATTGCCTATTTTTCAAAATTTGGAAATCAAAATTTGGCTAATAATTCAAGTTTTAAGGTGACCTAAATTGCCACATTTTTACAATATTTTATTTTAGTCTTTACTTAAATCGCCAAAGAATTTATTTTATTAAATTTTTGAACTCTAAGATTCACCAAAACATTTGATACATGATTGGATCAGATTCACCAAAATTTTATAGTTTATTATAACAAATCAAACTAATTTGCCAATAATACATCATAATTATTAGTAACTTTAATTGTTTATCTATAATCTGTAGTTCCCACCATTGATTCAAATATAATCTAATGACCATTATCGCATTCCATGAGGTAAATTGTACCTACAAGTTGTAATGCTCATGGGGTTGAGTTGCCTTTTAATTGTTGACCTCAATGGAAATTAATTGTATAAAAACAATTTTGGGCCCCATGAGTATTACATATTTTAAGTACATTTTACTTAACAAAATACAAAGAGGGCTATTATATTAATATAAATTAATGTTAGCAACTAAATAAAGTAGTGTCTACCTTTTAAACTCATTAATGTTTTCCACCTTAGACCTATAGTTTTCTAGAAGAATTTAATTTTTAAAATGAAATTATAAGCAATGGTAATTAATGCATTCTACATATTATTTTGTAAGATTCGCCAAGATTTTCTACCAAAAAAATTTGATGTAAAAAAATTTGCCAATAAAATTAATATTTTTCTTATAAAAAATGAAAGATTTGCCAATAAAAATAATTATTTTTATCCAAAATAAATAAATATTTGCCAAGATTTTATATCTTTTTTTGAGGGAGGGTTTCGTAAAGTTATCAGTGTACCACATATCCCATTGACATTATCTAGATTATTCTAGGTTGTACACAATCCATCATACATTCATCTTTAATGACCATAAAACAAATTGTATCCTTATACTTCTCTATTATAGATTTGGGGATTCTAGACCTATTCTTCATTTCTTCTTAGAATCTCTTAAAACATGCCCATAAATTTTCTTTTCTAATTGTCCCCTTGCCTACCCAAAATTTGTGGTATTTTAGTTGCTACCAGGTGGTCAAAAGCCCATTGAATCTTTGCCGAAACTAGGAATTGTGCCCAAAAAGTAAAATACCAAATAGATAACTAGAGATACTAGAAGGTGTTCTTCTTGTCTTGCTTGATCTTCTGCAAGTTAGTCATGAGTTATTTCATTATTATACTACATAGATCATAATATGCATCCTCCTTAACCATCTGATGTGTCATCAAAATTGTGTTACCAGAGATAGAGTTTAACTGGTTTGATCGATAAACCTTAGATCCGATAACTATAGAGCTGCAAACTTCACATCTATATCCTTGACATCATCTAATCATAAAGAATGCCCATCAAAAGTTGGGCCAGTAAATTTATTGAGCTTTGTGTTAGATAACTTACACCTTGTGTTGAGAAAGCCTCCAATTTTGTGCAAACAGGTAACAATATTGATGACTCCCTCTATGATCTTGTACAACCGGTCAAACCAGATGAAAACTCCATGAATGTGGCTCAAAACATATCGCACCCATTCTGCCTCATCAAAAGTTGGAAAACCATGAATTGTGTAAAACCATTTCTTTACAGGTGTGTAAATTCTAGTTTTAGCTAGTTATCGGGGATTAGTTTTTCTGTGAAAACATAGGACAACTCCTATCCTGCAAGCTCCTCAATATCACAATGGATATAGGCCCTAATATCCTCAGTATGAAGAACTCCATGGTGAACCTTCAAAAATGCACCCAATGGTTCATCCAAAAGTGACTTAAAAGGATGCTTCTTAAATAATGGGTGGGGGTGGTTCTTGATCTCAACCACCAAAGGAGTGTTGATAGAGGATGAAGATGAAGCTATTATAACCAGATATTGAAACTAGGGTTTCTGCAACTGAAAAATACCTCAAGACACTGTCGGGAGATGAAAATTAATTTTTAAAATAAAGTGCTTGGTCAAATTGCCTTAAACTCTCATTCGCTCTAGGAATTCACTTGTCTAAATGCTTAATCATTGTGTGAAGAAAATAACTTAACCTTTCCTTTTTATTGTCGTTAACCCTAATTTGTCATTGGCATAAATGCTTCCGATTAGGCTTGACTGGTTCACATAGTCTGCGAGTAGGTTCCGATAAACATTTGAAATCTCCTAAATACCCATCCACAATCAAAATTTTCTGACTACAGACCTAATCCGAGGTAGTTTCATGATCTTCAATAATTTTCCTACCCCTAAGGCCAAGTGTCTTAGTTACTGGTTGTATCTGCTACTAGTGTAGGACTTGATGACCCTACCAGTTGTTCTGCATGTGGTGTATCAAATCTTCTTATCTATCTCAACTAATGATGCTTCCTAATGTCTTCCACTTTTTCTTTTCTCTTCTCATCTGTATTTCCATTAGTTGTCAGTGGGTTCTTACTTCTTCAATATTTATAAATATGTCCGAACTTGTTACATGCATAAAAAACAATATTGTTCTTCTGAATTGCTTTGTTAAACCCTAGATTTTGTTGATTTCCATTTGATCTGTATTGGTTATCCATGTGTTCAAATTTTCTACATGCATGATATCTTACATTTTCAATACTGATGAATAATGTATTTATTGGCCATTTGAAGTAATTGACTATGTGTTGCATTGATGTTTTGTCATTGATGTCAACACTAGCTATCTTGGATGCTTTACTAACACACTTCTGGTCCTGATATGTTGAGTGGTTTCTGGTTGGTTTCGATCTGGCATGATCCAATATGCTCTTGTATGGTTTGGTTATGGAATTGTTTTACTCATGATACTCATGTTCATATTGAGTCAGTTAGTTCTGGTTTGGTGATCAGATGCTATCCTATTTGCCTAGAAGCTTGGCTTCTGGTTTTGGCGAGGGTTTCACCGGTAGAGATTTTGATGAAGATCTTTGATGAATTGCATAAGTGGTGTTGGTGCAACTTCTGGTGGAGATTCAGGATGTTGATGGTGATCATGTTCGAGACTTGGCAGATGGAGATCATTTCTTTAGCGTGTGGACCTATATTGGGTCCCTATTGATCTAGGTTATGGACCCACTTAATGTAATGTGTGGATTGGACCTCTCGATGTGTTTTTGAGATGTCTTATGTGTTGGATATTATTTGTTTGGTCTAAGGCCGACATGTTTTATAATTATGTAATTGGTTTATTGTCTGGTGGCCGACCTGATTGTTCATGGTTGAGGGTTTATATATATATGATGTAAGATGTCATTGTAGATCATCATGATATAGGGTCAAGCAATAGGATATGGATATGTAATGAGCGAATAATGTAATATCATTCAGGCATAGGATTTGGTTGATCATTCAAAGTCAAATTGGGTTTATGTAAGAGGATTTAGTCCTTTGGTATTGAGATTAACCATAACTGTACTCAGGCATATGAGATGCTATCTTTGCAGTTCATTCATTCTTCCAGATTGTAGTCTAGATTTCTGATGACTCAAAGCCACTTTCAAATGGTAGCATTTTTCAACTGCTGCAAAAACTGTCAATGGCATGCAATGCAAAGTTGCAAGATAGGCTAGATTTGGTCCCATTCATCATGGGCACCAACCAACATCACAAGTGTGTCAGGGTGGGCAACAACTGCATACAAATGACCTGCATTTTATAAAGTGATAATTAATACCAATTATAAAGTGTGATGTACAATAAAATGAGCCAAAAAGAATACTTGCAAAAAAATTAATTCAAAAAGTCACCTAAATCCACTAGGTCAGATCCATGGTCAAAATCCACTAATGTATCCATCTGGCTCAATTGTAGTGCTTTGGGAGTTTGATATGTATCAATAGAAACCAACGGTCTACAAGAGCATTTGTTAACCCACTCTTGTGATTCACATTCTTCCCACAAAAAATACATGCATGAACAGCAAAAACATACCATCTGTCTCATATAAATTACTAGTGAACTTGCATTTGAACTCATAAATGAGTGCATGTCACTCAATCCTACAACTGTACAACAATATAAATAGTTTTCAATGTTAGATTAGTGATCAACCAAAAATATCCATGAACCATTGACGTACCTAGATTACGTGGACCCATCGTAGAGTTACACCATCACACAATTGTTTCTGCATCTATCAACCCAGTACCACCTTTGTACTTCAATTCTTCTCTAGCTAGGGCTCTTTTTACACATGCTCCTGCACCATCCTGCTCTCCCTTACCATGTCCAGCCTCAATGAAATTCCAAAAATATTGTACACCACTTGTCATATGCATCCTTGTCAACCAATAAAACATCCTTGCATTCTTCAATTGTGTGGTGCAATTATCTGACCATATTAAGTGTCGGTTGTATTGTATGTTTATTTCCTTTAAATTATCATAATTTTTTTTAAAGCATCCTTGTACAAACTCTGATGAATGAGTACGATCATCACTTATGTAGAAGTGATACTCTATTACAACCTTTCTATCCTACTCTATGCTATCATCTGCATGCATGAATGTTATGTGTACAAAAATAGAAACTTGTGTAGAATGATAATACATAGATTGCACTTCATTTTGAGGTTGTAGTGTATAATTTTCAGCAAAATCAACAATAGAAAAAATGGTGCCAAGAGGAAATGTGTCCTTACATAACTTGAATTTCTCATCTAACCATCGAGATCTATGTGTATGCATTATGTACTCATAAACTAGTTTCTCTTGAAACATTTTCATAAATTTGGCTACACATATCACTTTTAAGTAACTCACATCTCTTCAAATCTTTTCCATCTTTAACTTCATATGTGTCTGTCTTGTATTTTCCAAAAGAAACTAGTTTTTTACCAATTTCATGTCTACTCTCCAAAATGTACACATCTTGGTAAACATTACAAACCACCACATATAGCACAAGAACCTTCCAAACAAGGTATCTTATAATAAATGCAACCATCATGTCTATTACATAGGACATTTGAAATAAATTCTCTTGTCAACTTAAGAGTTGCTTGTATATTGCATTCTTGCAAAACATTGTTAATGTGCAAAGTAGAACAAATATGATGAAAAAAATCATAGTGCATGGAAAATTAAATATGCATCCTACAATAACGTGTGGTGCGTACATGATTAATCTTAATATACAAAGGTTTTTCCATTTCAAAAAATCTTTGAGAAATTCTTATTTCAGAAATTTTTTCAAGGAATCTTTCATAAAATTTTGTTTGTCATATCCAAATAGTGTTTGGCATGTGGATCACGATTTGTAGACCCAATTCACCTTCTAACAACATCTCTTTGGTTGGGTGGAACTCTTGTGTTGCCATGCCAAAAAATTTTAGTTAATGTTCTTAGTGCATCAACAACAACCTTGTCTTTGCATGGTAGTCTACCCCAGAATGCCCAAAGAGAATTATTGTTAGGTTCCTCTATTTTTTCCTGCCTTTGTAATTCTTTACTTAATTTTGTTCTACTAACGTTTAATGACTGACTTATTTTTCTTATCAAACAGTCTTTTTTAATTTTCTTGCTCATTATGGTTGATGCAATGATACATCGAGTAACATTAGAATCTTTACTTCATGATTTTGAACCAATAGCTTGATATGCATCAAATTGATTTCTGACAATAGTTCTTTCATTGTTACTTTCGGATGATCTTAGGCCTAGAATTTTCGTTGTCTCTCTAAAATTTAAATTTTTAATCATTTGAACAATTAATTGACGTCTTGTGGTTTAATTTAAGTTTTCAAAATAATTTTTCCATATTTTTTTAACCATTCTCCTACAAGTTTGATCATTCATTTTATCTAGCATTGGCTTCAATATATTCTCATAAATGTCAATTAGATACTATGGTTTCCTACGAATGATTCTAGGAGGTGTTAACATTAGTGTATTGCATACATTGTGTATGTTCAATTAATCAAATAGAGAAAGTGTATGTTCATCATTTAAATCAATGTGGTCTCTTCTTCAATTGCATTAGGTTCATATGGTAAATAAAATATCTCTTCTTCAATTGAATTAGGTGCATTATGCTTGTTTGGTAATTCGAATTGAGATGTTGAGGATGACATACCTTCTTGTCCCATTGTTCTTATGTTACTTAATTTCTTTATATGCTACCTTTGTCTTTCCTTTGACAACCTCTTGTTGTTTCATTATTCCTCGCTTGTTCTTTCCCATGGTTGATATTAGTTGTCCTAAATAGAATCATATTACATATATATGTAAACAAAAGTTCATAAACAATCAAATATGCACCTTATCATTGTTTTTTTGAATCAGAACTATTAAACAATCACAACAACATTGACAAAACTAATAAGAACAACAATTCAATCATTTGAAATCATGCAAAAACAAAAAAATCACTTACTTCTATGTATAAAATAGTCATAGAATCCAAGACACAGTTGCAGTGGGGCCTTCAACGAACTCAAAAGCTTCTTTTGAGGTTGTTTAAGTGATTGGGCAACTAAAAGTATATGTCCCAGTACCACGTACGTTGTCTTTTTAGAACCCCGTATCCGCTATTAGGCCCAAAAATGTTTGTAGACCAACGTTAATATTTTTGGTACCCCATATGCACTTTAAATGTATAAATACCCTATACACATTGTTAGGCCTTAAAAAAAATTAGCGGACCAATGAACTAATAGTCATAGTACCCTATATGCACTTTTGTAGTAAAGAAAATATGAAGGAAAAGGGAGGGAGGGAGAGGGGGAGAGGGAGAGGTGTAGGGAGAGGGAGAGAGAGAGAGAAAGAGAGAGGGAGAGAGGGAGATCCAGGTAGAGGGAGAGAGAGAGAGAGAGAGAGAGAGAGAGAGAGAGAGAGAGAGAGAGAGAGAGAGAGAGAGAGAGGGAGAATGGGGGAGAGGGGGATAGAGGGAGAGAGAGAGGGAGAGGGAGAGGGAGAGATAGGGAGAGGGGAAGAGAGGCAGAGATGGGAGAGATAGGGAGAGGGGGAGAGAGGGAGAGAGGGAGAGAGAGAATGAAAAAGGGAGAGAGATGGTGGAAAGGGGAGGGAGGGAGAGGGGAGAGAGATGGTGGAGAGAGAGAGAGAGAGAAAGAGATTAAATTTTAATTCCAATACACCAATATAAAGTAAGAGAGAGGGGGAGAGAGGGACAGAGAGAGAGTTAGAGAGAGATAGAGAGAGAATAGGATAAGATAACGAGAGGGGGAGGAAGAGGGGTAGAGAGAGAGAGAGAGAGAGAGAGAGAGAGAGAGAGAGAGATTAAAGTTTAATTGCAATACAACAATACAAAGTAAGGGAGATAAAGGTAGTAGGGGGAGGGAAATATAGTTGGGAGGGAGAGCGAGAGAGAGAGGGAGGGAGGGGGAGAGAGGGAGAGGAAGGGAGAGAGAGAATCAAAAAGGGAGAGAGGGTGGAAAAGGGAGGTAGAGAGAGAGAGATAGAGAGAAAATAATATAAAGTAAGGGAGATAAAGGGGGTAGAGAGAGAGAAAAAGTGGGGAGGGAGAGAAGAAGAGAGAGGGATGGGCATGGAGGAAGGAAGAAAGGGGGAGCATGTTGGTTTGTTATTATTTTAAGCAGCAGTGTTATGTGGGGTCATATAGTGTTTTGTGACCCCTTAAGACACCATATTACCCTTTAGGTGTCATTATGGGTCATGTAATGTGTCCTTAGGGGTCATATTTTGCCCTACCACCCTTGAAGATACCATATGAACTCTTAAGACACCATATGGTGTCGTTATGGGTCGTATGGTGTTCTAAGGGGTCATATATTGTCCTATGACCCCTTAGGACATCGTATGACCCCTTAGGTGTCAAATTTTGTAAGCAGTATTGACAATGTCTTTTATATTGTATTAATTGTTCATCTTTCCACCTCGGGACACCGTATGATCCCTTAGGACATCATATGCTCCTAAAGGGTCATGTTGTGTTATGTGGGGTCCAGAGGGAGGGAGGGAGAGGGAGGGAGGGAGAGAGATAGAGATGGGGGAGGAAGGGATGGAGGGAGAGAGAGGGAAAGAAAAGGGAGGGAGAGAGATGGGGGGAGAGGAAGACATGTCACATGATGTCATTTATGGTCACATGGTGCCCTATTTGAGCCACACATGTGTTACAACACCATATGACCCGTTAAGACCATTTGACCCCTTGAGATATCATACATGGCCCAAAGAGGTCATTAGGTGTTATGTGGGGTCCTGAGAGAGAGAGAGAGAGAGAGAGAGAGAGAGAGAGAGAGAGAGAGAGAGAGAGAGAGGAATAAAATACAGTACAATAAGATATCAAAAGACAATATATATCAATATATGTACATACACATGCATACACACATATGTGTGTGTATATATACATAATACATTATTTATTATTATATAATATATTATATATACTATATACATATATATAATATATATTATATATATTATATATAAACACCTTATATATACATGAAATATCATATTTTACATGTATGCACATACCCACATTGTAGACAAGCAAAAGCGTGCATGTCTTGTTTCTAGCTTTAACACCACGTACATGCTTCTTATTGTAAAAAAAAGCCCATACACAGTTTTGTTTTAAAAATACCCCGTACGTGTTGTTTATAGTACAGGGAGCCCATACGTGCTTTTGACTATTTAGGATTGTGAATAGGCCTAGATACAAATTTGTTGGTTTGGAGTTTGATTTCCCTCCATTTCCCTCCATTTCCCTCCTTTTTGACATGTTTTGTTTTATCAACTTGGTTTCTCGACTTTCTCATCATCACGTTTACACTTCATCAAGTGGGTATTTCTAAAATTGCCACCATATTTTCACCCATCTTCTGAGATTTCTAATCATATAATTTGTTTTCAATTTGAACAACAATAACATATTATTATTGAATTTGTTTTACTAGTGTCTCCATAGTTCTCAAAGACATACATGTACCATTTTTAAAAAAACTTTTAATCTACTTATCCAAATTTAAATAACTTTATATATTATTGTAGTGCACTTAATTTTTTAAATCTAAAAATAAATATATTGTATTTTTTATTGTTTTGGTGCAAGTTATGCTTCACGCATGAACAAGTATCTGATTTGTAGGATGATTGGAAAAATCATAAAAAACAAATACTAAAAAAAAATTACAAAAAAATACACAATGTCTAGTGCTCACTCTTAAATATCTTTTTCACAAAGGATTTGTCAAAATGCTAAATCTAACTATGACTTTTTTGATGCGCACGCCAGACACTATATTATGTTTATAAAAAAATATCAGGGTCTAATTTTTGTGCACAAAGTATTTGACCCCCTTAATCCTATCCAATTTTGAAAAAAGTTAGTAATTTTGAAACTAGATTCAGAGCACTACAATATTTGTTCTTCTAGTAACTTCATACCTTGAGTGGATGGGTCTCAACTTTCTCCTCCAAGTTCAGGTTTACTTGATTTCAGAAAAAAAAACAAAAAAAAGTGTCCACTTATACCCCCCTTTTTGCACACCATCTTTGTGCACTTACCCTATTGAGAACATGTATAATAGGACTTATACAAAGTTTATTTAAGAATGAGATGTAATGAATGAGATTTTTGTAAATGAATATACAATCGTATATGTAATTCTTGATTAGAAAGGAATTAAATGGTTGAGAGATATGAATGCAATGTCTTATGTATATCTTGTGGATGGTAGAGAATATGTTAACAATCATGTATGCCTTGATTTGAAAGATGTTACTCTTCAATGTTAGTTATCTTTGGGATAAGTAAATAAATGAGTAGTTGTGGATTTGTATGGATTTTAAGATTCTTCAATATGCGATCGACATATTGAGCTGATTTTTATGTAATAAAGATAATACTGTATTATGATGACTTGTAAATATGGGATAAGAATATGTACTTACATAACTTGTATTCTTTAGCATTAGGATGTGGTGAAGAAAAACAAACTATGTTCTTGTTCTATGTACTCTTATGTATTAGGTCTCGGTGATGTAGAAACTATGACCTTGTAATAAGATGATGTTTTATTATTTGGTACATATTGAAGAAATGTTCATTATGTTGGGATTGAGGCTCTATGTTGATTTAGGGGATTGAATGATTAGATTATGTTTATTCTCATAGTATTATATGGTTCTTGAGATAGATTAGTAGTATGATATCCTAGTTGGAAGTGATTAATCTCTTGTTGTTGTAATCTTCCATATGCGTATGGATATAAATCTTGATGAGTTGTGCAATGGTTGTGCTTAAGGAAATAATCTAGTTTCATATGTAGGAGAAGGATAAATTCATTTATATTCGTGATGCATTAAGTGATTAATGATTAAAGATGGGAAACAGGAACATTTGATTTGGTTCTTAAAATGAATTTAGATGGTAAATGGGGATATGACAATATGCTTGAAGGTTTATAATCTATTGATAGAAAAAGTATTGAGTGTTGGCATATGGACACTCCAATGAGACATTTTGTGTGATTAAAGGTTTTGTCATTGATGGCAACCTTGCAATCCTATGGCACCGGTAAGACATCATACTGACAAAGCATTATTCAAACAAGACAGTGCACTGGCATCAACAAGATCACTCTACACCGGCACCAACACTAGCACCGAAGAAAAGATGTATACCAACACAAAGGCCGGCAAGATTTTTGATATGTAATATTTTGATTATTATTGCAAGCTAACTTGGCAAATTGTAAAATGACTCTTGTATATAAAAGAGATCATTGTAGACATTTTAAAAGGTAAGGAAGCGAACAAAAAGGAAAATTATTAGGCAGACCTAATATGCAAAATCTAGGTTAAGGGTATATGTAAAGAATAGAGCAAGAACCGGTACTGAATCTGGCATTGGAGATGCTATTGTAAAGCAATACAAGTCATTGGATTAGTATAATCCTTATTGTAAGTTAGTGTGACTTCTCATTGAGCAGTGAGCTCTAGGCAATTGGCCTTCCTGCATGTGCAGGCCCCTATTGTAAGTAATATTCTCTTATTGGCCAGTAAGTGAATATTGTGGGTCACAAATCCCACCGAGGTTTTTCCCACACTAGGTTTCCTCGTTAAACATCTTGTGTTATGGTGTTCTTTTCATGTGGATGTTTTTGATTCTGTTTATTACATTAATTCTTGCATACTGGTACATTGCTACTTTATGTTCTGAATGTTTTATCTGAAGAAAATTTGAATACCGGTTAGATACTAATTCACCCCCCACTCTCAGTATCTTTGGGAACCCTAACAATTGGTATTAGAGTCTGGTCCTCTATTTTCAGAAGCCTAATAGCTTGAGGAAGATCTTGACACTGGTAAAGATGGAAAATCTGATGAAGCAAATTGAACGAGCTCTTACTGACTATGATGTAGAGAAGTTGAAAAATATCAAATTAGAAGATGATTTAAAAGTAGCTCAGGATATCATTCAGGCACTTCAAGAAAATCTTACTGTTACAAGAAATAAGAGAAGAGAACTTTATAAAAAATTACAAGATGAGAATGATGAAAAGGAATCACTTAATGATATGATAAGCAAGTTGAAACAAGAGATCATGACAATAAAAAATGAAATGCAGGATATGACTATGAGATTTTACAAAGAGATCGAGGACAGAAAGAAGAATGAAGAAGGATTGACCAGAAGACTAAGTGATGCAGCAAATGAGAACACAAGACTTAGCTATGAAAATGACATGTTGAAGACAGATCTGATGCATACTCATAATGACTCAAATGAACTAATGAGACAAAAAAAAATCTTGGAAAGGGAATTGGAAACTGCAAATCAACATAAAGAAAAATTCAAGAAAAGCTCAGAAGAACTTGGTACCTTATTGAAGAATCAAAAACCCAAAGGTGACACTTCTGGAATTAGATTTGAAGTTGGAGAAAGTTCTGGTACTGCAAATACTCAGGATCACAGCAAACCGGTAAGACCACCTAATACTTATAAATTCAATGGAAAATGCTTTAACTGTAATAAGTATGGTCATAGGGCAAATGAATGTAGATCTAGGAATTATCAGAATATCAATCCTCCCACCGGTCGATGCTCCAAATGCAACAAAGTTGGTCATAACTTTGAAAATTGTAGAATGAATGTAAGATGTTATGTTTGTGGAAGATTTGGACATCTATCAAATCAATGCAAAACACAAACCAGCATAGGTTATGGGAAAGCTATTCAGAAAAATAATGTAACTTGTTATGCATGGAACAAGATTGGGCATATTGCTAAATTTTGTAGAAGTAAAGGTAGACCGGTAGACAAAAAAAATGCTAGCTTGAAAGGTAAATAAAAAATTGAAGAGGTTAAGCAAGAATTCTCAAAGAAATGGATTAGAAAAGCTGATCTAAATATTGGGAATACTCCTCCACCGGCAGGACAAAGTGATGCTCCACCGGCAGGACTGAGCAGTGCTCCACTTGTAGGAAGTTCTTCATCTAATTGAAGAAAATTGTCTTGAGGGTTTGGCAATCTAATGACACATGCTATTATTCCCTCGGTTAGAGAAAAGAAGTTGAAAATCACTTATTACTAGCAAATAAAGTTAAGTGAATACATAACCGGCATGCAATTAATGTGGTAGGTAGCAAAAAAGACTTTATAAAATAAGGTTTTGGCTCCATTTCATTTCACCATGATTTCAAACTTTTAGAGAGCACGAAGATTTCCGAGCTAAGGCATTTCGAGCAAGAAGCAAGCACACTCTAGGCAATCATTCATCCAAGATAGAAAAAGGTATTTTATCATGGCATTCAGCTCTGCAATTGAATACATAGCGAACCCTACTGTTGTGGAAGTAATTAAAAGACCTAGGCCCGTATTTTAGTTGGTCCCCAAAATAGAAAAGAAGGATGATACCTTAGGTGCATTCTCTCAAATCCATAAAGGTGTTGTATATGTTGAAGACCCTAGAATGTATATTCACTGCAATATTGAAGAGCTAGGAGAAGAAGAAATCAAAACTATGTACAAAACCGAAATATGTGATGATACCAGCAATATCAAAGCTGAACACAAAATCATTGAAACCCTAGGATTCACATAAATCCTTAGTATTCCTGAATTTCCTAAGGATGTGATTAGGATAGTGTTAAGCAGAGTTCATGGAGAATTTTTTTGGTTAGATGCAATTCATAAGATCACCAAGCAAGCGGTAAAGGCTATCACAGGGTTACCGGCCACCGATAAAAGACCAGACAAAAACAAGAAAGTTTCAAATGATTTAGTCATAGACCTAATAGGTGCAACATTTGATAAAAGATCTTTAAGGGTTAATGATGTAAAAGATATCAATGTGAGATTCATAAGCATGATATTAGGTTACAAAGCCACTCATGCCAATAGACTTAACTCAGTCTCAAGTCTATGCATTAAGAGTGCTTATGACATGATAACAGACAATGCAAAACTTGACATCTATGAATGGTTAAAGGATGAACTAATAGACAACCTTGGAAAGATAAAGAAGGATAAGAAAGGAACCTTCATATTTGGAAATCTGTTAGTGTGTCTATTGCTTCATATAACAAAACAAGTTCCTAGTATAGGATACAAAGAATTTGGATATGACATACCGGTAGGAAAGCAACCGACATAACTGTTCAATACCATGGGTGAGAATAAGGAAAACAACATTCATGACTTTTTCCAAGCACTAAAGATGAAAAGGAAGAAAAGGACAAGGTTATCTCAAGAAATTGTAGATAAATACAAAGATGATATATGCTTTGTTATCAAAAAGGATGAAATATGGATGGAAGTAGTCATCCCTAGGACAATCTAGGTAACAGAAATGGGCTATGAAATAGATGACCACATAGTTGAAACTTATGCCAAAGCACTTCTGGAAGCCCCCAGTGAACCTAAGGAGGAAGCATTTGGTAGTGCTGAAACAATAGAAAGTCAAATTCAATCAAAGAAAAGAGTGAAAAAGGTTGAGGCAGTTGTGAGGAAAGGATCCAGACAAGCAAAAGCCATCAAGGAAGATGTATTAAAGAAAACTGGCATAACTGAAGATGAGCTGGTAGCCCCACAACATGAAGCTCATCTATCACCAGTAGGTACTTCTTCAAAAGGAGACATGCTAGCAACCTTTAAAAGAGTTGTTAGGAAAAGAGATCCCTCACCGGCAACCACTCCTTCACCTAGAAGGACAAGGCAGAAGGAACAAGTTGTGAGATCTTCGGTCAGAAAGGTCACACCTAAAAAGAAGCTGACCCCAAAGAAAAAGAAAAAGGTAAAAACTGACTTGGCACCTCTAGACATTTTGTTAAATGAGAACACAGAGGAAGGAAAACAGAAGAACATAAGGAAAATTTATGACACCCTATCGGCTAATGAGAAAGGGCAAGTTGAGGAGAGTGTAATACTACACATGGACATGTTTAAAAAGGTCTTGATGGAAGTCGTAAATGAAATTCCTGATGACTTATACAAAAGACTTGAGGCCAGAAGGCAAGGAGTAATTGAACTAGACAAAAAAATAAAAATAGAAAAACTACTTGCTGTGTATCCGGTAAACTCCCCAAAAGAAATTGATGATCTGATAGCTCAGGCCAACTGGACAGTTTTTCCCACTGCACACCGGCATATTTCACTGATGCCAGGTAGAGTTATAGAGGTTTTAGAGGAAACAGAAGATGTTTGGGACATATTTTTGGTTGAAAAAGAGAAACAAGAAGAATATAGAAATCCCAAGCCTATTAAGGTATATCAGAAGGATAAGGACAAAGGGAAAGGGAAAATTGGTGGACCTCCAAGCATAAAGATTAAAGATAACCTACCTCCACCTGTAAAAATTACAATCCCTAAAAACCAACCGGCATCTAAAAGCATGGATGCAAAGGATAGCAATACAAATCCTGAAGTCCTATTCACTGTAAATGTTGATACCCAAAAGATCAACATAACAGTTGATAAAGACTCAAGTGAAAAATCAGATATGGCTAAAGAGCCTCCGATAATAGGAAATACAGAGCAACTGGCAGAGGATACAAAGAAAAAGATGGAATTTGAGGCACAATCAGAGAAACCGACAGAGCTAAAGGCTCCAGAACAGATGCCACCGATAAGCAATGAAGCAGGAAAACCAATGCTAAAGGAAATGCAGACACAAACTGACCTACCAGAGGTCAATGCAAGCATGGTCACTTCCGTCGGTACTCAGTTTGTTGGGTCACCATCAAAGTCAATAAATGTGACTGAGGTATTACTTGAATCCATCAAGAAAATAACTGACTATAGTTCACAAGCTTACAAAGCAATAGATGATTCAATACCAATTTTGAAGATAATCGCTCCTGATTGTAATATAGATAATAAAGATTCTTTAGGACAGTTGGATACATTATGTAAATACATCTTTGGAAATATTGAGAAAATAAAGGTAGAATCTATAAAGGACATTGTAGAAAAGGAGAAATAGAAATTCTTTGAGGAATAAATTAAGAAGTGTAACAAAGACTTTGACACATTTCTACTAGAACTGTGTAGTTTGTTAAAAAGTACAAAAACCTGTACAAAGACACATGCAAAATAAACTTCTTGACTATAGATATAGACAAGAAAATAAGCAAGACACAGGAAGAGATAAACAAGCTTGCAGACAATTTTGTCAACTCACCGGATTCACTGTCTGTTTTCGAAGATAAGTTAGCAAATTTTGAGGCAGAATTACTTAAATAGGAGAAAGAGAAAGAGACAATAATAAATAAGGCAAAATACTTGAGATCTAAACTGAGTCCAAGATTGGACTATCTAGTATCTCTATGGAAGGAAATCTCAGAGGCATTAACACCGGGAAGTAAAACACCGGCAAAACAATTGCAGCATCTCACTGGCACTGTGAAGAGGACTGAAACAGCAATAAAAGATAGCAAAAAGTTTATGGATAGTATAAACTTAATTTTGGGCGATCTTTTTCAGATAATAACTACCCAACTACAAGGTTGAGGATATGGACCGGTATAACTACAAACTCTACTAAGCCTTTGTCATTGATGCCAAAGGGGGAGTAGTAGGATGAGAAAATTCAAAGACAGGAATCATATGCTCAAGGGGAGTCCCTCATATTTTTGGTAAATTTTTTGGTCTACACATTTTTGGACACCTTTTTGAAATTTCTCATGAGTGTTGCCATCAATGCCAAAGGGGGAGATTGTTGGCATATACACACTCCAATGAGACATTGTGTGTGATTGAAGGTTTTATCATTGATGGAAACCTTGCAATCCTATGGTATTGGCAAGACATCATACCGGCAAAGCATTATTCAAGCAAGACAGTGCACCAACATCAACAAGATCACTCTACACTGGCACCGGCACCAACATAGAAGAAAAGATGTATACCGGCACAAAGGCCAACAAGATTTTTAATATGTAATAGTTTGATTATTATTGCAAGCCGACTTGGCAAATTGTAAAATGACTCTTGTATATAAAAGAGATCATTGTAGACATTTTAAAAGGTAAGGAAGCAAACAAAAAGGAAAATTATCAGGCAGACCTAATATGGGAAATATAGGTTAAGGGTATATGTAAAGAATAGAGCAAGAACTGGTACTAAATCTAGCATTGGAGATGCTATTGTAAAGCAGTACAAGTCATTGGATTAGTATAATCCTTATTGTAAGTCAGTGTGACTTCTCATTGAGCAGTGAGCTCTAGGAAATTGGCCTTCCTATATGTGCAGGCCCCTATTGTAAGTAATATTCTCTTATTGGCCAGTAAGTGAATATTGTGGGTCACAAATCTCACCTAGGTTTTTCCCACACCAGGTTTCCTCGTTAAACATCTTGTGTTATGGTGTTCGTTTCATGTGGATGTTTTTTATTCTGTTTATTACATTAATTCTTGCATACCGGTACACTTCTACTTTATGTTCTGCATGTTTTATCTTAAGAAAATTTGAATACCAGATAGATATTGATTCACCCCCCCTCTCAGTATCTGTGGGAACCCTAACATTGAGTAGATCTTAAATGGAATGATTGTTAATGAAGTCATAATATGAATGTGTTATTGGTAGGTTGTTAGCAGGTAGTGGCATTAATATACCCTAGAGAAAAAACAAATAGTTGTATATTTATGGATACAATGTTATTTGCCCTTGCGTAGTAAGATTGGTTATGTTTAAGTTGTTTATGCGTCCATGATATGTCATGATTTATACATAAGTTAAAATATAATTAAGTGACGCTCTACTGGATCTTGTCAAGATATTATATGCAATGAAGTTATGATAGTTCTCTATGTGATGCTTTTGTAGATGTTTTCAATTTTTTTATTTCTATTTGTTATATAGATTAGTTATTTTCTCTAGGGTATTTTGGCATGCATTACATTTTAGGTGAAGTCACTATCTAGATTTGGCATGCATTTTACATATCAAACAAGATGAAATACTCATTTTTAACTTTACAACTTATTGATATAGGATGACAAAGGGATATGAATATTAAAAACCCAAACTTAAATTTAACATACTAAAAAATGGAGACAAATCAAGAAGACAAGGTTGCTATGATCCCTAGTCTAGCCTAATCAAAATGCATAAAGGTTAAAGCACAAGCCTATGTGATGCACATTATAGTTTTTGTTCATAAGGTAGGTGTAGTCAAACATGTTCAGTTACAATTGTTCAAAAAGGCTATTAACCTATTCTGAAATTATCAAAGGTACACAATTTACAACACTACAAACCCTATTACCTTCTTAGATATATGCATCATCATTTTTTGGATAGTTCATTTCCTTATACTTTATTAAAAATATATGTCTCTAGATTTTGTAAATCTTCAATGATAATCTATTCAACTAAATGGTCTTCCGCTCCCCATGATTTTTTTAAAATAAACATGAATAGGTCCTATAGGGGCAACACAATTTTAGAAAGGATTGATGATATTAACCATCAGATTGCAAATTCAATTACTTTTTTCTTTTCTTTGTTACATATGCACTCACTCTAATAATTACATGAACGCATGGCTTATTCTATTTACTCTTGAAAGAGATCATGAATATAGTTTTAAAATGATAATATGTGATATTGATTTTATGATTTTGGTCACCCTTCTAAATAGTGGAAATTTTGAAGGTTTTGTCTTAAACCTAGCTTGGGTGGCCAAGGAATTCTTTGTTTGGGCATAAAGTTTGAAATTGTATCCTTTGTTCATATGCCCAATGAATGAAATAGGGTCACTAACTGCTTGGCCAAATGGGTCTTGAAAGGAGTGGGTAGTTGGAAGTTGGAAGTTGAAAATTTGGAGAGATTTGGATTCAGTTTAATAAATATATCTTTAGATTATTTATGAAGACTCGAAGAGTTGATTTAATGAGAATGAGATTGGTCATGGTGAGGTGTGATTGGAGTTGTGGTTCTTTTTTCTATTATGTCAATTGATTTTATAAGAATCCCTATTAATTTATTCTTCTATTATTTATTGTGATGGCTAAGACCATTTGAAAATATTTTGGTACTCTTCTATTTAAATCTTTCTTAGCATGGGGTTCATCGCATAGTGTGTTGGTTAGTTGGTTGTGTTGTTGTTGTGACCATCAAAGTTCAAATTTCTACTATGCCATTCTGATCATAGGTATATGCCTTTGTCGAACCAATGTGTTCACAGTTTTGAGCCTTACCTCTATTTAATTGAGATGAGATCTCCCATTTGTGACTTCATCAATTTATAACATTAGTCCAAAAGAGTTTTGCATGGGTACCATTGTGTCAGCATCGCTCATCATGTTAAAAAGTTCAATCAACACCAAAAAATAAATATTCTTAATATGACTTTTATGTATACTAAAAATAGTAATATTTTTTAAATAAAATAAAAATAAATGTAATAAAAAATTGTTGATAGGTTTTTTAATATGATAATATGATATGAAACAAAATATTATTCATTACGAATCTTCTTAAAATCAATTTCAATAAAGTGAAATCTAAATATCTTTTTGTTCTTCCAATTAAAAAAATCACAATAAAGTTGAATGCATGCTAAAAAAAACATTCAAATCAACAAAATAAAGACATATCCTTATGTTGTTCCAATCAAGAAGCTCACATTAAAATTATAAAATAAATAAATAAACCAGTACCTCTTTAACATGGTAGACCTTTCAATACGTTTAGGTTCCAATGCTAATCTCATAAGATATGGTACTACCTCATATACAAATGCTGGTTTTATAACTGTTAAATTAAATTGCTCAGGGACATGTCATGATGTGAGAGATTGAAAACGTCTACAATATAGTTTCAAGACAGCAACACAAATATATTTTTTAAAATCGGAACGACAATCAACTTTACCCCGCATCCAGAATGGATTATGACAGAAAAATAATAATAATGGATCGTATCGACGAAAGATAAAGAGAAACAGTGAGGTGGCAGATTATAGGTTAACACTTCTAGATAGTGGGTTCTGGTTTTGTGGGGCAGAGCAGATTTGAAATCTACTTTTGGCTTTTAAAATCTTGGCAATTATTTGGTTCCATACGTTTCAAAAAGGGTTGCTTCCTTGTGAGGAATCATATAGAATAGATGGATTCATTTATTACATATATTACACAGTTGTGGTGCACTGAATTGTATACTTTTACAGAGTGATCAAAGCCCTCATCACTTGCGTCGTCATGGAGCAATACTAATTCAGTGGTTTCCAATTTAGTGACCGAAAACACAAAGTAAGTGCTGAATATTGTAGGTAACTGAAGAATGGAGGCACGGGAAACATCTTTAAAAATTTCAGGTATGGGAGAGCTGTGTGAGGGGACATGAATAGGTATTTTCTCCAATATGTTTTTTTGAGTTGGTTTTTATTTGGCATTCTGATTGATGTATTGCTCTCAATTGCTTGTTACGATTACTTACTTGAGCTGGTATTCATGGATTTGGTGGAGGTTGGTGACTTTGAATCTTAGGCGAAAACCCAAAAAGGAAAATGTGTTGTTGTGGTGTGCAGAAGTCCTCCTTCATCGCTTGTTTAATTGTAGGTCATTTATAGTGGAAGCTTTGAATACATGTGATGTTATATCGTCGACCCTAGATCTTTCCTTTCATAAGTATTGGTGTGGCTTAAGAATGTATATCTTCATTACAAATGAATGTAAGTCATGATATCATTTGGAGTGTTTGATTTTCTAGTTAAAAATTAGTTAAAAATCTGTTAATGGTTTGAGGTAGTCTCTAGGTTTAATTTGTTTCAGAAGTTCTTGTTGATTATTGTTATGCTATTTGATTTCTATTATCATTACATAATCTTTTAGTTATTGAAGGATAGTGCGTAATTGGGTGAT
This sequence comes from Cryptomeria japonica, assembly GCF_030272615.1. NCBI lineage: Eukaryota > Viridiplantae > Streptophyta > Pinopsida > Cupressales > Cupressaceae > Cryptomeria > Cryptomeria japonica. The sequence continues at coordinate 214,591,928 of NC_081405.1, read as the reverse complement.
GCTAGACATCTCTAGATTGTGGAGATCAAATGTTGGTATGTATATTTTTTATGCAAAATAAGTCGGATGATTGAGGATCATTTCACAAAGATTTAGATACAAGTTTATAATCAACTTGATAATCAAATTGTCCATTGAATGACTTACTACAACTAATACACCTCAAGAAAACAAAACAACTAAATGGAACATACCAAAAACAAAATAGGACACACCCCCACCAAAGGTACGAACCAATGACCTACCTAGTGGGGGAAAACATGAGTTTCCTATCCTAGCAAATTTCTTTGCCCTTTACTGAAAAAGAGAGCTTTCTATTTGAACCTTCCCTAGAGGAGATGACCAAGGAGTCCAGAGTAGCCTTCATCTTGAACATAGATACCTCCTGCCTAGTAGTAGTGGAGGGCTCCAAATGGTGCCTTTTCTTTGCATGCCTCCTCACAATTTTATCTTGTATAGGTTGGAGAGAAGCAGAGTTCTTCTTAGTCATCTCCATGTTTTGTACAAACATATTCTCCATTTTTCTTTTTATGGAGTCGTAATTATCATGTAGTGCTTCCAACACTTAAACCAAATCCTTTGTGTCATTACCATGGTTAACCTTCTCATTAAGCTCCTTCACAATCTTTTCCAACCCTTCCCACTTATCAACCATAACAACAAATTTACCCACCATCATCGAAGCATCCTATTACTTGTCATGTATATCCCAACTTGGGGCTCTGACATTGTCTTTAGCAAGAGCTTCGAGGCTATGGATTCTCTTTTTTACCTCCTTAAATTGTCCCAAAAGCTACTACATGTGAGGTTCATTTGTGTTGAACCCCTCACAAAGTTCATTCATGTTGACTGCAAAGAGGGGGAATTCCACCTTAAACAAAGAATTCCAAGGAGAATAATGAGGGAAGATAGGGGAGGAAGGGAGGGAGGGGTAGTGAGATTGCTCATTGAGTTATTTTGTGTCCAACTAGTGGACCAAGAAGAAGCCATCTCATCCAAATATTTTTCAACAATAACCATATTTTATACAAAGCATTCACCAATAGGGGGTTTGGGCAATTTTTTTATTTAGCAATCCTAGGAGGGTTAACTAAGGTGGTATTCTTTTGGGGTATTGGGGAAGCTTTACGAAGTTGACCGGTAACTCAACACAAAGGCCCCACCCAAAAAGATTAATGATAGGGCAACTTGTTGGGGTTAAATCCAGATGGAAATTATAAACATGCAAAATGAGACCTTGGTGCAAGGGAATGATACCTCTAGACTTGGCTACCACAACAAACTGGGAAATGGAAGAGAAAATATATAGGGGAAAGTTCATCTTGATGAAAAAATATGCATTTCCTTTAACTTTAGATGGCTCAAGAGACATAAACCATAGTCTTTTGTGAGTGTTCTAGGTGAACATTAGAGTCATTTGGGTAGTACGAGAAAAAACAAAAATCATGTAGTAGAATTCATAAGGTGTTTATATGTCTTTGGTAGATATATTGCATTTGGTTTAGTGTCAACAGTCTTCAATTTTTGTACACATTAGTTTCCTCACTATTAAGGGAGATGGTGACATTATAGGGTAGTGAACACAATTAATTTTACATGTTGAGTGGGTCAGACATGGTCAAATTAGAACATATATTTGTTGTTAGCACTAGATAGATGTTAGAGACTAGGTATGGACATTATTATAGATAGAGATGATAATGTGGCACATTCTCAATCTTATTATAGATAAGTTTATACTTTTGATTTTATTAACCATCCTAGCAAGTTGTGGCTAGATATAGTGGTGTGTCACTTCGGCTAGGTAGTCTTGTCTTTCATTTTTTACTATAATGGAAAAAGAGATAATTATAGTATAAAAGAAAATATTGAATACTTCTATTATGTTTGTAATAAAAGTCAACTGATTTTTGTTGAAGGTCTCTTTTAAACTCTTGTCAGTTATACAACTTGTGAAGAAATATTTGGATTAGTTGCACACCATACAATGTAGAATTTTTAATGTACAAATGACATAACTAATATTTTATTTATAATAATTTATATTCCCTTATAAAATAGAGTATCCCATTTATGATTCCAACATTATGCCATGTGTATTTCACACTACAATGTGTATTTGAGAATATGTAAAACAAAAAAGATATGTATAATTAGCAATCTCGCATACATGACATTGTTAGTGTGTAAGAAAGAATAAGAAATATAAAAGACTAGATTTGATTAAGAATGAATGACTCAATATTCCTTTAGAAGTATTGATTTGGTCATATAAGTGCATTGAATATGATCCTCATAAGAGAGAAAAAAGGAGTCAATGAATCACCCCAATAAGCACACAATCTACAATAAAAAATTGAATGGTTGAATGCAAAGATTTATGATGATTTAGGGTGCCATGTTATATTCCTCCCCTTGGGAAGAAATAAATCCAATGGCGAAGGTAGAAAAAATCCATGAAAGGAGATGAATGTAATAGTCTCCTGATGTGTGCCATGGAGAACTATCAAACTGCCTAGACATATCTAAATCAAAATATGTTACATCAAATGAAGACAAATAAAAGAAATATGAATTTACTAAAAGAAACACCCTTTGTAGGAATAGATAAAGAAATGATACGAATTTTAAAGTTTCCATTACATAGGAAATGAACATGCTCAACAATATGTCCAATATCGACAATGTGTGACTCTAAAATAACCTTACAATATCTAGCAAGAAGTAATCCCACAGTGTTGAATCTGGTAGTCATTTATGAACCTGCTAAGCTAAACTGATCTCGAAAAATATATTCAGAGGAGATGGAAACTTAATGCAAGTTTTGGAAACCAAGGTGGATGATGGAAGCACACATAGCTTTAGGTTACCAAACCTCTTCATAGATATTTGATCCACTCTAGATGCATGAGAGCAAGGACCAATTCGAAGAAAAATTTGAGTACTCATACAATTGACAGGCATGATCAATATTCAAAACTACAATAATATATCTATTGTTCAAGTATTTAATGGGTCTAGCCCAAACAACTCACACACTGCACCACCTGGGGAGATATGTCATACAAATTTAGTAGAGGATTAAACTACTCATAGATAGTATTCTCTTTTAATTTTGGGTATCCCAAACTCAAATCAACTATCTCAACATTCTAGAATGTAAATTGGGTCTATCGACAATATATTAATAAACAGGTCAACAAAACACTAACTTCCACTACTCTAGGATTCCATGAATTTTGGACGCTAATAATGTTTGTGTAGGCATACTCACCATTTAGAAAAGCTATTATGCTTAGTCTTTAAAAGATACAAACCTCTTTCAAGTTACCAAAAGACGCTCACTATTTGAGAAAAAATATTAAACATTATGAAATAGACTTCTAGAGCACTTCCATCAACTCGTGATTTAGCTAATTTTGTAGTCATATCAATCAATATGACTGCATAAGTTCAACCACTAATCAAAATGATTTGAAATTACATCATATTTCATTACCATAACTCTTCACTCTTCTAAATACAACAAGATCAATAAGCATGAGCTAATTTATTAATCACAACTTTTTCCCAATACTTTGATATCAGTGAAAACTTTTGATTAACAACATGTTGAATTACAACTATCATGACACATACAAAAATCCACATAAAATTGTAAGATGTATACAATTTATGATGTTATAGGAACCTCTTACCTTCTTAGATCCGTGCATTATCTTTTTTTTAATAGGTTTCTTTTCCTTCTACATTATTTAAGCAATTTTAGGTAGTATAGTTTAGAAATATTCAAAGGTAAACTATTCAGGGAAATGCTCCCTCGTGATTTCCTTTAAATAAACACAAATATGTCCCATATGGGCAACCCATTCTAAACAATGTTTTTTGGTATCAACTATGGTTTAATGCAAGCTTAGTTAAATTTTTCTTTCTTCATTACACTAGCACTCACTCTAATAACTATATGAAATGATATCCTATACTCTTTTCTATTGAAAGAGATTGTGAAAAATGTTGGAAGACAATAATATTTTGGATTGATTTTATGATTGTCGTCACCCTTCTCAATAATGCAAATTTTAAAGGTTCCTTCTTAAAACTAGCCTTCGTGGCCAAGAAAATTTTTTTTTTGGGCATAAAGTTTGGATTTGTATCCTTTGTTCACAATTCCAATGAATGAAAATAGGGCCACTAACTACTTAGCCAGATAGACCTCAAAAGGAGCACCTAGTGGGAAGGTAGAAAATTGGAGAGATATGGATTATAATGAATCTCAATTACTTCTTAAATTATCTATGAAGAGAGTTGAATTGATTTCAATAAGCTTGGATTGTTCTTATTGAAGTGATATAATATTTCTGGTTCTTTCTTGTATTATGTCAATTGATTCTATAGGAATCCCTATTGTTTTCTCCTTCTATTGTTTATTGTGATGGTTATGTTTATTTAAAATTCTTTTTGATACTCTTGTATTTAAATCTTTCTTAACATAACTTAAATTTTTACTAAAATATTAAATAAAGTAAAATCTACATATCTTTTTTCACTTCATTAAAAAAATTATAAGAAAATCAAATTAAAGTCATATTCTTTTGTTGTTCCAATCAAGAAACTTTCACAAAAAGGTAAAGTTATGAAGCTGGTTTGAACGGTCGACGTTTCAACACGTCTAAGCTCCAATGATAATCTCATAAGATATGTTACCAAATCATATACAAATTCTGCTTTTGTAACTCATATACATGAAATGATGTGAGAGATTGAAAAGGTCTACAATTATGACAGAAAAATTATAGTAATGGATCATATCGACGAAAGATAAAAGAGAAGCGTTGAGGTGGCAGATTATAGGTTAACATTTCTAGATAGTGGGTTGCGGTTTTGTTGTGTAGAGAAGATTTGAAATCTACTTTTGGCTATGGCAATGATTTGGTTCCATACGTGTCAAAAATGGATGCTTCATCCTGAGGAATCATATAGATTAAATTAAATGGATTCGTTTATTAAATATATTAGACAGTTGTGGTTCATTGAATTGTACACTTTTACAGAGTGACCAAAGTCGTCATCACTGGCGTCGTCATGGCGCAATCCTAATTCAGTGGTTTCCAATTTTGTGACTGGGACACAATGCAAGTGCTAAGTATTGTAGGGAACTGAAGAATAAAGGGACAAGAGACATCTATTTTTCAAGAAAACTATTTGAAGTTTATTTATATTTTAATGTATTTTCATTAAAAATATGTATAAATGAGAAATTGTCAATTCGATTCGAATTATTTAAATATATGTATTTAAGATGTTTGTACTAGTTTATTGTCTTTTACGTCTTACTTCAATCTTTTGTCAATATGATGAAAAACTAAAAGTGTTTGTATTCATGATTAAAATCCAATCTTTTCCATGCCACTTGTGTCAACATGCATTTCCCCTCCTTATTATCATAGTGAGATGTGGTTTTGGTAGATTTTTCCACTATTGACATGGCTGCCTAAATACATGTATTTGCAAATTTGGTTAAAGAATAACAATTGTTTGTTTTAGGTTTTGTCTTGACCTCTAGTCTTTTAGGAAATTGTATATCTATATACATATGTAAAGCATCTAGAGAACTCCCTATTGTAACCTATTTGAACAATGAGTTACTCATGAATCCAATGAAGGCCAACTATATTTTATATGTGAAACCTTTATTTATTATCTCAAATTCTAAGTCTTTTACATGAATTATATTACATGGTCTAAATGCACAACCAAATGATTTATACTCACTTTATTAGTTTCATTTATATAGGGATATTGAATAACAAATTATTAGAATAGATGGCTTTCACATGTATACCATGTTGCATTTCATTACCCAAACATTTAGTAAGATGGATACACTCAAACCAATCCATCTAAATATATATAATTAACTATTATTTTTATTTATCCTGAATTATATGCACTCTCCAGAGCACACACCAACATATCTATTACTAGATATCCAGTGCACAATATAATAACTAATCAACACATGCATACACTCACACAAAGACTCCTACATGTCCAAGTCACCACTCAAATAGAATAGAAGCGTGTATGTAAGGGTCAGGAGTTTAACAACTATTTAATTTTATATTATTTGATTTGTGTTTTTCTTTTTTCTTTTTTCTTTAAAGCATAATTATTTATTATATTTTATATTTTTGTCTTATATGTCTAGTTTTATATTTTTATATGTAGTAAGTGCCATAGAAAAAATAATTAATACCTAGATTATGGTAGTCAGGAGATCACCATATCCATTCTAAAATTTATTTTTTCCTCCATATAGACATTATCTAATAGGAACATGACTTTCAACCCCATCCAAACTATAGAGAACCAACGATATTTTTTGACCTATCACTTAGGATGATAGCTAATAAAAACTACCAGTAAATAGTTCTCAGTGTTAACATATACCTATCATATTACCCCCTTCTACGTTATGTCTATAGGAGTTGAACATAATGTCTAAGTTATGTCTATAGGAGTTGAAATTAATAATCATCATGTTAAAGTTGAACATGACTAATCCACTGTGTTGGAGTTTTGGTCTTGCCTGTTGGAATCCAAGAACATTGAGGGTGGGGGGGGGGGGGTGTGAATTAGTGTTATACTGGAGAGATCAATTTTAACCTTATTAACAAAGTAATTCTGTAATTGATAACCATAAAAGAATATAATAGTAAGTAGAAATGATGCAACCACAAGAACATACACCATAACACAAAGATTTATACGTGGAAAACCTCAAAGAGAAAAAACCACAGTGGGATTCGTGACCCACAATATCTATCCACTGGCCAAATGAATAAATATTACAATAGGGGCCTACACGTGCAAGAAGACCAACAACCTCGAGTGCACTACTCATCACAAAAGGAGCCTCACTGACTACAAACATCAAATACTAGTTTACAAACAAATTTTGAACTCACAGAATGCATCTACTATGCTTGATAAGTTCTAGTTCAAGCACTGTATGTACTGGCTTTCACTATGTCCTCCTTTATCGGTGACATACTTTGCATCCCAAACCTCTAAACCAATAACCAAGATCGACTACAGAATATTATATTCGCATTTAGTCGATCAACATTTCTCACACAATATCACATCACTATATATTCCTTCTCTCTATATGTATATATCCAAAATAACCTAACCGGATTGAATCAAATACCCTTCCCAATCATAAACATGAATGTCTTATGTCATCTTAAAAAGATATTACAAGTTACTTACATGTTGGCCTAGACAAAAAAAATAAATTAAACTTTGTGACTGATGTCGCTAATTATTGCCATGTAAACCTATCAGATTAATCTCCTATGTCATCCTCATATACCGATTCCTAGTTTGTAGGTTTCCCTTGTCTGTCAGATGACTTGAATGTCAGTTTCCAAATCATGAATACCGGTGAGTATCAGTTAACTGTCCAACCCGAAATGATGTTTGTTTCCATCAATGACAACACAACTAAACTGGATGAGTGTGAATTCCCAACAATCTCCCCCTTTGGCACTGATGGCAACACTCATGTCAAAAAATGGATATCTGAAGTGTTGTCCTAGTTCCTCCCAAAATTGATGATGAAAATTGAACCTTATCCCCCTGAGCTATACATTACTTCTTATGTCCCTTAACATTTTTCACAACAACCACTCTCCCTTTGACATAAATGACAAAGGTTGGGGAAAATGAATGAAAGAATTAAATTAAAATGTGTTTATTGGATCTAGATGTACTTGAATATATCCGGGTAAGAACCCTTCATAAATCCTAAGTAAGTATCCCAAGTAGTTTTCAATGTTCCAAAAATAGATACAAACCCATTAAGAATGTATGCATGAAGTTCTTCTTTAGTTAGATCTGTCGGTGTGGGTTTATTCATCAATTGTATACTTTCCCGCTTATGAAGTAACAAAGTGTTCAACCGAGGACTAACCAATTCTCTCAATTTCCTTGCACGCCAGATTAATTTGTCCATATCTTTCTCCAAGGCTGATATCTCAGATTTTGTAAACAGAATTTGACCATCAATAGCGCTGGTCAACAACTAAGTACCATCAAAATTGTTAGCCAAATGTTGCAACCAAGCCTTTTCCACTTTTATTTTTACCTCCAAGTCAGCTGTAAGTTTTCCGGTGTTAGTACAAGACCTATATATACAACTGCACTGATTAAGAGCCTCATCAATCTTTGATATTTTTTTTGTCATTTTGACCTTGTCTGATGTGATAGTATTGTCACAGGTGACCTTTCTAGATGCATTGTACCTCTCTATTAACCACCAGTTTGATATCTGTTGAAGAGTTTCAAAATCTTTTGCAATGTGTTATGTCAAACTCTTAAGCTTACTAGAGGGGCTAGCTATCAGACTAGTGTATCCTGGAACTATCTGTTGTAGAGCCAGAATGGCTTGATCAATGACTTGCTTGTCTTTTGTTTCTTCATTCCTTAACTTCTGAGCTGTAGCATACATCAATAAAAAACTACTTAGTTTCTCAATATTCCTCTCTCCAAAATTAACATGACCAGATTAACCAAGTGCCAACAATGAATGACTAGACTCTCCAATCCGCTAACTAGCACCGATGGCTTCACCACTCGATGCAGTAACCTGCTCAACCTAACCTATTTTGTATGTACATTTGTTGTCGGAGGTTCAATATCCTCAACCTGTTTATTGTCTATATCCACATCAATAACCTCTACATCCAAAATGTTCTATTTTGGTGTATCCTACTTATCATGCACAACTTCAATGTTATCTACCGGTTTCTCTATACTATGTACAGGTGATATTGCCGAAATAATATCCTCTATTAGTTTCTGTTCCAAAACCAGTGAATCCAAACCTAATATACCTTTCCCCTTAGCTTCAAATAAGATGTCTTCAATACCAGAATTAGGAGGGAATACTGGTGGAGTAAACAAATCAGGTTTATTTACAAATAATTTTACCCATGCCTCGTGGGTCTCCTTAACTATTTCATTTAGTCTATCTACCATGAGACTCACATGCCGGTGTCTTCTTTGGAAAATTATTTTATTTGCATATTCCAGACATTGATGCATCTCCTCATCAGTTATTGTATGACAAACATTCAATAACTCCTACATCTTTATATATTTATCCTCTTCAATTGTAGACAATCTCCTAGCATCTAGCTTATTGTACAAATCTCCCAGTATTTTTTTCTCTATCTCAAGTAATGTTTTCTTATATATATCTAATTATAACAAAATTTCTTCCTTAATCTCCATTTATTTCTTATCATCCATATGTACATAGTAATGCTGGATATTACTCAAAATTCCATCTTTCATTATTTGATCAATCAATTTAGCAACTGAGAGAGGAGGAATAAATTCAATACTCTTACCGGACTTGAGAGCCATATCTATATCTGATTTCTTCTTCTTGTCGGGAGTAGAAGTAGACTCTATAACCAGTTTCCTCTTCTCTGTGGGTTTCCTCTCCTTCAAATTTTTCTTTGGGGTTGCCAGAGGGGTGACCTTTACTTTCTGTTTCTTTCCTTTCTCGGGCTTCTTCCTCTATATCCTGATGTAAGTCTTGGGAATATTTGAGGGCAAAACATTAGTATCTAAACTAGATTCAACAGGGGCAATATAAAGTTTTCGGTTTCTTCCTCTTCAATACACCCTTGCCAGTTGTTGTTGCTGGTGGAGTCTGAACTACTGCCAAAGATGACCCTTCTCCTAGTAAAATGATCTGTTTGATTTTGGAGGACATTTTATCCACAACTTCCCTAACCTTCTTGATTTTTCCTTCCCTTCTCTTCTTGCTAAAACCTAACTGAACTTCAGATTCCTAAATTGCTTTGCTGTCCCAAATTTTTCTCAGCTTCATCAACTAGGGCATCAATAAGAGTCTTGGCATATAAGTCCAAGATCTCAGCATCAACCTCATAGACCATCTTAGTGATCAATACCTTTCATGGTTGCACTTCCTCAATGATTTTGTAAGGTCATTCTAGCCACATGAATTCTGCATAGACATGGCTCAGCACATACCAGATCATTTCATCTTCAAATTCTAGCATCTCCAAAATGTTTGAGAAACCCCAATCCTTCAAAATTTGGAATTCCAGTTTCATCAATGCCTTGTTGTCTAGCAAATTTTTCATGTACATTGATTTGATTTCATCAGAACCTAAATCCTCTAGAGTGCAGTGGATATATGCATGAACATCTTTAATATACAGAACTTTGTCTGGAACCCTAGAAAATGTGTTGATTGAATCATGAACCTTCACAATTTGAGGGCATTGCTTAAAAACCGAGCGTGGATGATCCTTGATGTCAACAACAACAGGGGTAGCCAAACCTACTAGAGCGGGAGTTGATCCATAATCCATTGAAAACAAAAGATAGCACAGAAACTGATAAAATCAGCACAAACTTCGTCGGTGAAAGCTCTTGAAAATCAACTCTAAATGCACTAGAATTCGCTTGAAAATGCTCTTGATTTCTTTGAATCACCTTAAAACTTGCTCTTATTTTCTCTGAATGTTGTGTGATCAGAAATGAACCGACATTTTCCTCTTATTTTGCAAAAAACCCTAATTTCACATTGACATAAACCCTTTTTCTGTCCGTAGCTCTCATTTCTTATCGAATGATTTCCCACCAAAATGCAATTCAAAGTTTTGATGATTAGGGTTTCCTCACCATCTACGAGGAAAACCAAATCCAATCAAATTTGACACGATTTGATCACCTTGATGTCCATTTATTCATCTTCGTCATTTCCGCACCTTTTAAAACATGTTTTCCATAAAAAAGAACCACGATCCATTATTTTGATCTACATCTATCAAACTACTATTAATACCTCTGGTGTTTCCTTCTCAAGGTATTCTTTCAATCTGATCTTCTTGCTTCGATCAAGGCACCAACTGCTCCTCTAATCTTCCTCTGTCATTCCTTCTTCCTCGAGCCACAACTAGTTTGATGCAATCCCATGATTTGTGGCTCCTTCATTAATGACGATTATTTATTTCATCAATCCTGTGGATGAAGGTTCACCAACCAAACCGTACTTGCCACCTCAGCTTCACTCGGCATCACATCGATCAAGACATGACCTACCAACATGAAGTCGGTCCAGAAAACACATACCGGTAAAACCCTTTATCTATAGAGTGTTCTTCTATTGACTCGTATAGCATCCTATATCGGTTTCACATCTTTACTTCAAGTGGTGTAAGACAACTTTTAACATTCTTCCTCTTCATCATAAACAAGCAACCATCCTTCATGCTCAATCTCCACCGGTTGACATCAATGACAACTTAGTGCCAAAATGCCAACAATCTCCCCCTTTGGCATTGATGTCAACTTCTCATAGTCCACTCCATGCTGATACATTTCTCCCCCTTTGACATAAATGACAAAGGGTACTTGCACACTCCCCCTTTGCCCCTGACTTAACTCACATTGTGTCATATAGAACCTGCCTAGGGAGATGCTACAATGCCCAACTTGTATCATAGGTACTCAAAAGTGCTGACTCATAATGGTTTGGTGAAAATTTTCACTACTTGTTCACCAGTAGGAACATAATCCATTCTTACCTCCCGTCCTTCAACCTTCTCTCTAAGGAAGTGATGTTTGATTGCAATGTGTTTTGTTTTGGAATGCATGACCGGATTATTTTCTATGTTGATTGCACTCCAATTGTCACACCGTATGAGAATTGGTTTAGTGATGTCTACCTATATATCTTTGAGAGTCTGCTTCATCCAAAGCACCTAAGAGCAACATGTAGCAGCAATAATGTACTCAGCTTAAGCAATAGATAAGGAGACTGAGTCTTGCTTCTTTATATGCCAAGAGACCAACCTGTCACCTAGAAAGAATGCACCACCACTTGTGCTCTTTCTATCAATAATGCATCTTGCCCAATCAACATCAGTGTATGCTTCCAGGATAAAATTTCCCTGTTTAGGGTACCACAAACCATAGCTGAGATTTCCTTGTAGGTACCTAAAAGTTTTGCTAACAACATTCATGTGTGACTACTTTGGTGCAGCTTGGAATCTGGCTACCATGCATACTACTTGAACTATATCCGGTCTTGAAGTAGTCAGATACAATAGGCTGCCTATCATGGATCTATACAGAGTTTGATCCACTACCGGTGATTCATCATTCTTACTCAATTTATTGTTTGTCACCATGGGAGTACTTACCAGTTTGCAATCTTCCAATTTGAATTTATTTAGCATCTCCTTTGCATACTTGACCTGTGAGATAAAGATTCCTTTATCTTTCTATAATATCTGCAAGCCAAGGAAGTAAGTCAGTTCACCAAGCATTGACATCTCAAATTCTGACTATATCTGATCAGCAAATTCTTTATAGAAAGCATCCTTGTTGCCTCCAAAGATGATGTCATCTACATACACAACCACAATAATTATGTGATTCCCATCTTTCCTTATGTACAAATGACTATCTGAACTTCCCTTTTTGAATCCTTTCTCCTTCAGATACTAATCTAATCTTGAGTACCATGCTATAGGAGCTTACTTCAAACTATACAGAGACTTCTTTAACTGACACACAAATGTCTCATCATCATGCAACATAAATCCTTTTGGTTGCTCCATGTATACTTCTTCTTCTAAAGTTCCATTTAGAAAAGAAGATTTTGCATCTATTTGGTATACTGTGTAGCCCTTGTAGGTAGAGTAAGATAGAAACATCCTAATTGCTTCTAATCTAGCTATCAGTGCAAATGTTTCTTCAAAGTCAATCCCTTCTACTTGAGAGTATCCTTTGCACACTAGTCTAGCTTTATGCCTTACAATCTTACCTTGTTCATTCCTTTTTTTTTGGTAGACCCACTTTATACCAATGATATTATTGTCTTCCGGTCTAGGGACTAACTCCCAAGTCTTTTTCTTCTCTATCTGGTGTAGTTCTTCTTCCATGGCATCCATCCATTCTTGTCTCTTGATATCCTCAATGAAATTTTTGGGTTCAACTTCAGTCATGAGGCATAGGTTTACTTGTTCATCATTCTGAGAAAGTCTTCTTCTATTTTGCACGCCATCATCCTTATTCCCCAAAATTTTCTCTTCCGAGTGATTCAACTGTACATACTAGTTGGGAACCTTCTGGGATGCTCCCTCTGGTACAGTTTTTGTCTAAGCTTCATAATATTCATCACTGGAGTCATCATACTAGTTAGCCTATGGTTGAGAACCTCTGAGCATATCTTCATCATCTCTTACATGCACACTTTCAACAACTCTTCTTAGTCTTTTATTGTAGCATTTGTAGGCTTTGTTGTTAGATGAGTAACCAAGGAAAATCCCTTCATCACTCCTAGAGTCAAAACTTCTTAAACCATCCATATCTTTCCTAATGAAGCACTTGCTTCCAAAAACATTGAAATATTTGACTGATGGTTTCCGTTTATACCATAACTCATAAGGTCTCATTTTGTTGTTTGTTCTTAATTGAACTTGGTTCAAAGTATATGTAGTAATATGAACAACTTCTTTCCAATAAGTATCAGGTAGACTGGTCTCATTCAACATGGTTCTAGCCATCTCTTTGACTATCTTGTTCTTCCTTTCTACCACTCCATTTTTCCGTGGTGTTCTAGGAGCATAGTATTGCCTTCTAATTCCATGTCTTTCATAATAATCTTCAAATTCATTTGATGTGAACTCTCCACCCCTGTTGTCTGATCTTAGGCATTTTAATTTGTACCCACTTTCTTTTTCCACCATCTTCTAAAATATGTTGAATCTTTCAAATTCTTGTGATTTATCTTGCAGAAAGGTGACCCATGTCATTCTTGAGTAGTCATCAATGAAGAGCATGAAGTATCTTTCATCAGCAAGTGCTCTTGTTCTAGTTGGACCACACAGATCTGTATGCACAATTTCAAGTGGCTTGGAGGTGTTGTGCTCCTTTGTCCTGAAACTCACTTTTATTTGCTTACCTTTTACACATTCATCACAGAATATGTTTACCGGTTTGATGATGAGTGGAATATTCCTCACACACTCCTTTTTGCTTACTATGACTAAGTCATCAAAATTTATTTGGCCTAATCTTTTGTGCCACATCCAACTTTCATCTACTTGTCCTAACATACATTGGGGCTCATAGCATTCCTTTAGATTATAAACATTTCCATTTGTCCTCTTTCCTTCAGCCACAACTTTAGTGGTACTATCTTTCTCTATCTGGCAGTCGGATGAGTCAAAAGTGAATTTGTAACCTTTGTCACACATCTGACACACACTCAATAGATTATATTTGAGTCCTTCTACATAGTATACATTATGTGCCTTCAGTTTTCCATCAATGCCTAGTGTTCCTTTTCCCTTTATTTTGATGGAAGAATTATCTCCATACCTTATCGATCCACCATTCCAATCTTCAAGTTTAATGAATTTCCTTTTGTCATCAATCATATGGTTTGAGCAACCACTATCTACCACTCATAGATTTTTACTTTCAGCATGCAAGGCAGTCTGCACTATGAGACTCGATTCTGCCTTTTCCTTTTCTTTCTCAACCCAAACTGGTTTGATTTCCTTCTTCTTGTTAGCTGATATATTTAGCTCAAGTTCAGTTACCAGTTTATGATCTATTTTTTACTTCATTTTCTTGATCTTCTAGTTTTTGCATAACTTTTCTATGTGTCCAAATTCTTGATAGTTATAGCATTTTATATTTTCATTAAAGGGAACATCCTTAAGATTTTTGTAGGGTACCGGTTTGTTCTTTCTAAATTTAAAACTCTTATGCCCAAATCCATTGCACTGATAGCAGACAATGTCCATATCCTAGAGTGCATTAAATGAATTTCTACTTTCATAATTCATAGAATACTTATTGTTTAACCTACAGTCAACTATTCTATGCCCAAACTTATTACATCGGTAACAATAGCCATGAAAATCTGATACATACTGGTTGGGTTGTCTTGGTCTTGAATGAAACTGCCTCAATGGGTGTCTTCCATTCATGTAGTTGAATCTGGTAAATTCTTCTCGGTCAATCCCAACATTCCTTCTTGAGTCTACATATTTACGCATGA
The DNA here is from genome assembly GCF_030272615.1 of Cryptomeria japonica. Classification (NCBI taxonomy): domain Eukaryota; kingdom Viridiplantae; phylum Streptophyta; class Pinopsida; order Cupressales; family Cupressaceae; genus Cryptomeria; species Cryptomeria japonica. The sequence goes on along the minus strand of NC_081405.1, from coordinate 214,576,804 downwards.
AGAATGGACTCTGGTTCTTTTCTGCGTATCGGTTTGGATGTTGAGTTCTAACAACATTTGCATATGTCTTTTTGCCAGTATCCTTGCCTACAGTGAATGTCTTCTTTTCTTTACCTTCAATTGAAGAGGTGAACATTATCTATTTATCAGATTTATCTTTGTGGGTTGAACCTTGACCAACTTCAAAGCCTAAACCTTTGGTATCTTTGGATTGCTCTTGTTTGCTCAACATCTTATCCAAAGCCTTAGTGTTGCCTTCATACTTACTTCTTGTCTTTATTTCTTCCTTGCTTTCTTCAAGCTCCTTTCTGAGCTTTATTATTTCTTCTTCTATCTCTTGATGCTCCTTTTCTTTCTTTATCAGATCAAGGGTTGTAGCTTCACTGATCTTCTTAGTTTCTTCTAGCTACAGTTTTAAGTCAGATATTATTTGACTGGATTCTTCCAGAGACTACTTCAAGAGATCTTGTTCATCTACTACACCAAGCTTAACCCTCTTGAGTTCCCTTCTTGTTTTACTCAATTCCTCAAGTGCACTGATAATTTCACTTTCCAAGTCCACTTCAACCTCAATGTCCTCTTCTTCCTCATCTTCATCAGCAGATCTGTCAAGTGTCATGAAAAGATTTACTTTTCTATCATTCTCATGGTCATCATCTTCTTATGGATCTTCATCATCTGTTGTGTCATCCTCAATGGTATATAAGTTGTTTTGGTTCCGGTAGCCTCTTCTTCCTTGCCGATATTCATTCCTATCTCTATCTTTGCTGGCAGATCTTCTGAACTCTCTTGAATAATCTCCACCGGTTTCTTTGTGATGACAACTTGCAGCGAAGTGTCCTGCTTTCCCGCAGTTGAAGCATTTTAGTGGTAACTTTCCTTTGTACCAGCTAGATCCTCTTTTGGGCTTCTTGACAAATTTTTCTACTTCATAATTAGAGTCTTCACTGGATTCTTTATGAGTAATAGCTTCTTTTCCCTTTTTGGTGATGTTGAATGTTTCTTCTTTCCTTGTGGAAGTCTCACCAGTTGTTCGCATCTCATAGGTTGTCAGGGAGCCAAATAGTTCATCCATTGTAAAAGTCTTCAGATCCTTGGCTTCTTCTATAGCTGACACCTTTGTATCATATTTAGGAGTGAGGGATCTAAGTATCTTTTTGACAAGAATCTCATCTACAATTTCTTCTCCAAGTCCTCTAATAGTATTCATAGTTTAATCAAATCTGTGAAGATAGTCTGCAATATTTTTATCATCTTTCATCTTGATGCTTTCAAGTTGGCTCCTCAATGTTTGCAGCTTGGCTTCCTTGACCTTTTCATCTCCCTCAAACAACCTCTATGATTTGTCCCATGTCTCCTTTGCTAAAACACAATGCATGACTTTGACAAATTCATTATCAGATAGTCCACTCAAGATGACATGTTTTCACTTTGCATTATTCTCATACTCTCTTTTTGCATCCGGATCAGTGGGAGGAGTATTGGGAATGACATACCCATTCCTAACCGACATCCACACATCAAAGCCAAGAAATGAAATATAGGTCTCCATTCTTATGCTCCAAAAGGCATAGTTAGATCCATCAAACATGGGGATTTTGAGGAAGAAGACTCACTCCTTGCCATTGTGCTCAAAGTCTAAAATCTACCCAAGGTTTAGAGATAATTGGGAACTAGGCTCTGATACCAATTGCTGAACACAGAGTACCACTGAGAGGGGCGTAAATCAATGGTTCCTAACTTGAAATCTTTACCAATTCAATTCCAGACAATCAACTTTTACTTAACCACTAAACAATCATACCGGTAATGTAAAAGAGAAGAACAAGAAGATCATCCACACTCAATAAATTCACAACACCAGATTTACAAGGAAAACCCAATATAGGAAAAACCTCGGTGAGAAGAGCTACTAGAGGCTATTGCTCCAATACAGCCTCACAAGTAAAACACATATTTACAAAGATTTTGGGCACCAACCCCTACACTTTTAGGGCACCAACACAAGGAGAACCAACCCTTGCACTTTTAGGGCACCAGTCCAAGGATCACCAACCCCTACACCAAGCTTCAACTTGGCAATGTATAATGAAATACCATTTAAATATAGTTAAGGCTTCTTATTGCTCTTGCCAGTTTATAGTCTTTTCTCCTACACTAGAACTCACACTATTGGTTGTGAAATTTTTTGTCTCTATTTCTCAACCTCTATTTTTAGTTTCTCCCTCTCACACATAGTCTCTCACTAGGATGTTGCCTTCACTTCCACACCTGACTAGTTAGGCTCAATTGCTAGACAATGATACTTCTGGTAGAATTCTCTCACCGGTTTGCTTGCTCACTCTCCCTGCTCTCTCCTCTCCAATCTGTACGACATCAACTTTTTTTGTTCGTACCTCTCATTTCTTATCGGATGATTTCCTACCAAAATGCAATTCAAAGTTTTGATGGTTAGGGTTTCCTCACCATCAATGAGGCAAGCCAAATCCAATCAGATCTGACATGATCTGATCACCTTGATGTCCATTTATTCATCTTCACCATTTCTATGCCTTTTAAAACATGTTTTCTAGAAAAAAGAACCATGAACCATTATTTCGATCTAGATCTGTCAAACTGCTATTAATACGTCTGTTGTTTCCTTCTCGAGGTATTATTTCAATCTGATCTTCTTGCTTTGATCCAAGCACCAACTTCTCCCTTGATCTTCCTCTGTCATTCCTTCTTCCTCGAGCCGCAATCAGTCTAATGTAATCTTGTGATTTGTGGCTCCTTCATTAATGGCGATTATCTGTTTCATCAATCTTGTGGATGAAGCTTCACAAACCACACCCTACTTGCCACCTCATATTCACACGTCATCACACTGATCAAGAAACAACCTACCAACACACAGTCAGTCTGGGAAACACATACTGGTAAAACCCTTTGCCTATAGAGTGTTCTTCTTCGGTTGACCGGTATAGCATCCTATATCAGTTGCACATATTTACTTCAGGTGGTGTAAGACAACTTCTAACATTATGCCTCTTCATCATAAACAAGCAACCATCCTTCATGCTCAATCTCCACCGGTTGACATCAATGACAACTTAGTGCCAAAATTCCAACACTGAATGCCTTGAACTTACCAAAAGCTTCAGCCTTATCCTTCAAGAATGTGACCAACATCATCCTTGAGCAATCATTAGTGAGAATCTTAAAATATATGTCACCTTGAATGCTTTTTGTTCTTATTGGTCCACAAAGATCTATATAAACTAAATGTAGCAAGTGCTCTCCTGAAAAGGATTTGCTTTTGAAAGTTGAAGAAGTCATCTTTCCTAACTGACATTCTTTGTAAAGAGAATTAATCAGTTTTCCTAACTGAGGCAATTTTCTCACTGTCTTGGACTTACTCACTTTAACAATGTTATCAAAGTTTATATGACAAAATCTCCTTTGCCAAAGCCAGCTATCATCTATTTTTGTAATAAAATTTTTGCTAACTTTAGAATTAAGGTGAAACAGGTTACCTTTAGTTTTTTTTCCGATTGCAATCAATTCACCTTTGTTGTCAAAGATTTTGCACATACCATTTTTAAACTCTAGTGCGTATCCTTTTTCATTGAGTTGTGCCACAATCAAAAGATTGTTCTTTAGACCTTCAACCCAGTAGACATCATCTGCACCACTCTTCCCATTAAGAGAAATTACTCCTTTACCTTTAACCATGCAGGGTGAGTCACTGCCAAATCTAACAACACCGCCATCAAATTCCTTCAAGAAAAGAAATTTGCTCTGATCACCGGTCATATGATGTGAACAACCACTATCAATGATCTAATCATCAAAGTTATTCATCCTAGATATGAATGCCTTCTGGTCTAATATCTCTTCCTTAATAGCTACAAACACTATATCTTCACTAGCGTCATCATTAGATTCTTCATTAGTGATACCATTATAAATAGAAATAAGACAATCTCTTTTTCCTTTACCCTTATACTTCTTGACTTTATCTCTCTTGTCTTTATTTTCACCATTAGGACAATTAGCCACTATCTGACCAATCTTGTTGCATGCAAAACATTTTAGAGGTAATTTACCTCTGTATTTACCAGTGCCGCTAGGCAACCATTTTTCCAACAATGCTTCAAGCTCCACTAAACTGTCTTCATCATCAACATCTCTGCTAGATCTAGATTCATAACCATGACTAGTATCTCTACTTTTTCTCATAGATGGGTTAGAAATAGAAGCTCTAAATACAAACTCAGAGTTTTGTACACTACCATCATAACCGTTTAATTCAAAAGTAGTAAGCTTGTCAATGATGGAGTCAAGAGTTACCTTAGTGTTGTCAATGGACTTCAACTCCTGAATAGCTGCAACTCGAATAACATAGATTGGTACTTGTGTTCTCAGTACCTTACTGATTACTGTGGCATCTTCCACTTTCCCTCCTGAACTCTTAATTTCACCAACTATCTCTTTTATCCTTTTACCATACTATTGGATATTCTCACCTTTAGACATCCTCATGTCATCAAACTTTCCTCTTAGACTCTCCTTTTTATCAATCTTAATATATTCATCACTGCTATAAATCTCTTCAAGTTTTCTCCATACTTCATATGTAGTTTCAAGACCATGAACATCTACATTCAACATCAGACAGAGAACTGATAATAGCCTCCAATGATTGATAATTTTCTTGTTGTTCTTTCATCCGATCATTAGTCAATATCCCAGTAGGTACAATATACATAGTATCCACATGATCCCAATACTAACATTCGAGACTCTTGATGTAAATATTCATTATGTCACTCCATATCCTATAGTTTTCTCTGTTGAACTTCGGACCTTCCTTCTTCATCATAATATAGTAGATCTTTTCCTCAAGCTGTTTGGCTTAGACCTTAGAGGACCCGAGATGATCTGATACCAATTGATGGTATGATGAAAGAATAATTATCGGGAAGAATACTGAGAGGGGGGATGAATCAGTAAATAGAAAAACTAATAAAAACTTCCCAAACTCAAACTCAAACATACAAAGTAAACTTATCAATGAAATACCACTGTCAAGATCAATACTCATAATAATATCGGCTGACTATTACAACAACTTAATAGTAAACATTTAACTTGTAAACATCCAAATGCTTTATCATATGTTAATGCTTATTTTCTCAATGCTTCTGATTATCATGCCTTATCAGAAATAGTTAAGTAATTAATCAAATCAACCATAAGATCATAACCAAAAAAAAATCACCACATGACAAAAGTATTTATACGTGCAAAACCCAAATAGGTAAAAACCATGGTGAGATGGGACTCACAAGATAATATATGAACTCTTCTAAAGTTATCCCTATTAGGAGCCAAGCCTGTTAAAGCTTTTACAAAAGTCCTATTAAGAACTAATCCTGTTAGGAATCACCCGGTTAAGGAATTGACTACAAATGCCTTGTTAAAATAAAATACCCTATAAACAGTAACCTCAGTAGAGGATTTGAAAATCCAATCTAATGGACTCTTGTAAGAGGATTTAATAAGTAACCAAGCTTGTTAGAGCTTACCCGGTTAAGGGATTTCAATTTTGCTATAAATTTTAGAAAAAAACAAGAGTCTCTTGATCTATCTGAATAGCACTACATTTGCTTGATAATATCCATTTAAGCTTCTATCTGCCTTTAATCAAACTAGAGAATCCAATTTTACATCCAAAAATCTCAAAGTCTTATTTGGTACAAAATCTCAACAGAGTTTTGCTAAGCATATTAAAAAATTAATATTTACAAATGAGGCTCCTCTATATATAGGCGAGGAGTTGATAAAAAGGTGGGTACCGTTGACTAATTCAACTGCACAGTCCCACTTGACTATAACTACAACATAAAGAAAATATGTAGCTACGAGAAAACTTGCAGCATCTAACAATGCAACTACATGAAAAGATAGTGTCAATGTGACACTTTATTCATTTTTCTCCTCCTCATTGGGTTTCTAAAATTCTTCAAACCAAACCAAAGCAACTTGCATTTGAACTTTGTTTGGCACCATATCAACAATTTTATCAGCACATCTTCTTTTCTCTATCGATTTGCTGGGAGAGGGCTCATATGTTTCAATTTTGATCATTACTATCTCAAAGATCATTAGCATCAGAAGGGTAAATTCCATCAATTGGGATGAGAATCCGAGGTTAAAAAGAACTTAGGAGAAAAACTAGGAAAACCTTGTAGGTGGGACTTTAAAGTCCAACATGTAAGTTACTAACATGGCTAACTGACATGTCAAAGAAAAAAGTTTGACTTGTCAGTCACTAACATGACTAATTGACATGTCGAAGAAAAATGTCTAACATGTCAGCCACTAACATGACTAAGTGTCATGTTGGAGAAAAATGTCTGACGTGTCAGTCACTAACATAACTAACTGACATGTCAGAGAAAAAGGTCAGACATGTCAAACACTAACATGACTAACTGACATGACAGAGAAACAAGTCCAACGTGTTAGTCACTAACATGACTGTTGGCATTATGAGAACCGGTATGTGGACATAATGACATTGTATGTTGTCATTGATGTCAATATGTTGCAAAGGTGTGAACCGGCATATGAGAGAACCGATATAACTCTATGAATCGGCACTTGTGCCAAAGTGAAGTGCTGTGCTTGTTAAAGGTGAACCGGCATATGGTTATGGAACCAGCACATGGAAGTGTTGAATGACTACCAATACGTAGTCTCAACCTTAGGTTTCCAGTTGAAGTGCTTCAAGCCTGTGTGGCTCAACCGGTGACTTTGTGCGATGAGTTAGCATGACAACAAGAAAGAAGATCTTGCCTATCTACCTCAGGAATATGGGAAGACTATAAAATGATGATAACATGTGAATGAGTTATCAGCCACCATGGAAACAATGGAAAGAAGATCTTTCCTATCTGCCTTGGGAATATGAGAAGACTGTAAAATGGCGGAAAATGAACGATGGAGACTAATGCAATATGCTCAACGGTAAGGATTGAATCATTTGAATTCCTTAACCCATTAGGTTTAGGGTTTAGGGTTTATGCTTCTGACCTAACTGTTTTCTATGAGGTCGACATTGTGACTCTTTCTAGGGTTGTTGGTAAAAGTTGTGTGTGTGTATCTAAGAGAAGAAATACGTGATTCTTGCCAGACTAGAGGAGAGAAGTTATATCTGTAGAGAGTAAGTATAGAAGGAAAAGAGGAGCTTAAGCAGATCTGCAATGGCATTGAGTGCTATTATCAGGTCATTGATATACCTGTTGATCTTTAACCACTTCAACAGTTGTGAAATCCCCTAACAGGGTAGCCTTAACCGGCTTGCTATAAATCCCTTAACAGGGTAACTCAAAGTTATTGAGATCTGGAAAGCTAGAGAGCTCTGGAAATCCTTTATCTATTGAGCTCTTCAAATCCTCTAACAAGGTACCCTTAATAGGGTTTAACCCTTTACCGGGTATTGTAGCCATCCCTTAACCGGGTGATCTCTAACAGGATCGGTTCGTAGCAAAACCTTTTGTAATGTCTTTAACCAGACAAGGCTCCTAACAGAGCGGACTTCCAAAGAGTTCAAAACAACTTGTGGGTATTCATCCCCTCCATGGTTTTTCCCAGTTGGTTTTCCACGTGAAAAATATGTTTGTCATGTGTGATGCTTTTGTTTTGTGATACTTTTTTATTGCCTGTTAAGCATATGATGGTTTTGTGTTTTATGCCTGTCAATAAAACATGTTGAACTAGCTGTAGTGAAGATATGATGATAGGTTACCTGTTCATGCATAAGGGTGAAATGGTAGTGTAGTTTTGAGTTGAGTGGAAAGCTAAGTGAGTAACCGGTTTATGATTCTTTTAGTTGTTCTGGGTTCTACCGGTTCCACTCTATTTCAAATCGGTGTCACTGTTTGCCAGTCATTTGGAGTAATTGTTGTTGAACCGGTTTAAGACTGTATTTTGTCTGTACTGAGGTAAAGATCCCAGTCAAATAATGAAGAGGGAAGGTCCAAAGTTTAACAAGGAAAATTTCAGTATATGGAAAGATAGGATGAAGATATTCATCAGAAGCATGGGTGCTCAACACTGGAGTTATGTTGAGAATGTCTATGTTGTCCCTGGCGGTACTCTCACCGATGACCAAAAGAAAGAGATACAAGAAAATGGGCAAGTCATGGAAGCCCTTATTAGTAGTCTATCTGACATTGAGTTTATTGATGTTAAGGACAAGGTAAACCCCAAAGAGGTATGGGATGCTATTGAAAATATCTATGGTGGTGATGAACATGTAAAACATGCTAAGGAAGAAAGCCTGAGAGGGAAGTTTGAAGATATGCGAATGGTTGAAGGTGAGACCATTCAGCAGTATGGAATAAGAAACAAAATAGTTGTTAGAGAAATCAAGAGTGCAGGTGGTAAAATAGAAGATTCCACTGTGGTAAGAAAAGTCCTGATATCCCTATTGCTGGTCTATGCAATAAGGGTTGCTGCTATTCAAGAACTGAGATCAATAGACAAGACTAAGGTATCCTTGGACTCCATCATAGCCAAGTTGACAACCTATGAGCTAAATAGTTTTGATGGCAGTATTCAAAAGACTGAATCAACTTTTAAAGCCTCTACTATACCATCCAGGAAAGGAAAAGAAGCTAGCACTAGTGGTGAACCTAGACAAAGCACAAAAATGGATGATGAGGAGAATCTGATGGCATTTGAAGCTCTCTTTGCCAGGAAGCTTCCTAAAGGAACTGGTAAATACAAAGGTAAGCTACCTTTGAAATGCTTTTCTTGTAACCAGATAGGACATATTGCTATAAACTATCCTAATGGCAATAACAAGGACAAACCTGAAAGGTTTAGGAAATACAAAGGAGGAAACCGGAGAAATTGTTTTGTGGCAGTTGATGAAGGTGTCATAGATGAAGAATCAAAGGATGAAGAAAATGAAGATATTGTGTTTGTTGTTGTCAAAGAGGATGTGTCAGACAAGAAGGCTCTTGTCTCCCGGTTTGATGATTCCAATGAGTGGATCATTGACAGTGGTTGTTCTCACCACATGACTGGTGACCGGAGCAAGTTTCTATCCTTGGAGGAGTATGATGGTGGTGTGGTTCACTTTGGTAATGATGCACCATGCATGATCAAAGGCAAAGGGTCCATCTCTCTGAATGGAAAGAGTAGTGCTGACAATGTGTACTGGGTTGATGGTCTCAGACACAACCTTCTAAGTGTTTCCTAGCTGAATGACAGTGGCCTCACTCTGGAATTCAAGAATGGAGTCTGCAGAATCAAAGGAAAAGATGGTGAATTGGTGGCCACCGACATGTAGACCAAAGGTAACCTATTTCATTTGAATGCAAATATAAGTACATGTCTTATGGCTAAATTTGATGATAGTTGGATATGGCATAGGAGACTCTACCATGTAAACTTTGATAACATCGTAAAGGCCAGTAAGATCAAGGTAGTTAGAGGGTTGCTAGTGCTAAGCAAACCAGATAATACCTTGTGCAGAGAGTGTCAATTGGGGAAAATGTCTTGTGCCAAAGTGAAGTGGTGTGCTTGTTAAAGGTGAACTGGCATATGGCTATGGAACTGGCACATGGAAGCATTGAATGACTACTGGTTCGTAGTATCAACCTTAGGGTTTTTGGTTGAAGTGCTTCAAGCCTGTGTGGCTCAATCAGTGACTTTGTGCGATGAGTTAGCATGACAACAAGAAAGAAGATCTTGCCTATCTACCTCGGGAATATGGGAAGACTATAAAATAGTGATAACGTGTGAATGAGTTATCAGCTGCCATGGAAACAGTGGAAAGAAGATCTTTCCTATCTACCTCGAGAATATGAGAAGACTATAAAATAGCAGAAAATGAATGATGGAGATTAATGCAGTATGCTCCATGGTCAGGATTGAACCATTTGAATTCCTTAACCCATTAGGTTTAGGGTTTAGGGTTTATGCTTCTGACCTAACTATTTTCTATGAGGTTGATGTTGTGACTCTTTCTAGGGTTGTTGGCAAAAGTTGTGTGTGTGTATCTAAGAGAAGAGATACATGATTCTTGCCAGACCAGAGGAGAGAAGTTATATCTGTAGAGAGTAAGTGCAGAAGGAAAAGAGGAGCTTAAGCGGATCTGCAATGGCATTGAGTGCTATTATCAGGTCATTGATATACTTGTTGATCTTTAACCACTTCAATAGTTGTGAAATCCCCTAACAGGGTAGCCTTAACCGGCTTGCTGTAAATCCCTTAACAGGGTAACTCAAAGTTATTGAGATCTAGAAAGCTAGAGAGCTCTGGAAATCCTTTAGCTATTGAGTTCTTGAAATCCTCTAACAAGATACCCTTAATAGGGTTTAACCCTTTACCGGGTATTGTAGCCATCCCTTAACCGGGTGATCTCTAACAGGATCAGTTCCTAGCAGAACCGTTTGTAATGTCTTTAACCGAAGAAGGCTCCTAACAGAGCGGACTTCCAAAGAGTTCAAAATAGCTTGTGGGAATTTATCCCCACCGTGCTTTTTCCCAGTTGGGTTTCCACATGAAAAATATGTGTGTGTCATGTGTGCTACTTTTGTTTTGTGATACTTTGTTATTGTCTCTTAAGCATATGATGGTTCTGTGTTTTATGCCTATCAATAAAACATGTTGAACTAGCTGTAGTGAAGATATGATGATAGATTACCTATTCATGCATAAGGGTGAAATGGTAGTGTAGTTTTGAGTTGAGTGGAAAGCTAAGTGAGTAACTGGTTTATGATTGTTTTAGTTGTTCTGGGTTTTACCGGTTCCACTCTGTTTCAAACCGGTGTCATTGTTTGCCAGTCATTTGGAGTAATTATTGTTGAATCGATTTAAGACTGTATTTTCTCTATACTGATTCACCCCCCCCTCTTAGTACCGGTTTGGTACTATTCATTCATCATTGAGTTATCAATGACTAACTGACATAGCGGAGAGAAAAGTACGACGTATAAGTCACTAACATGACTAACTGACATGTCCGAGAAAAATGTCTATGTTAGTCACTAACATGACTAACTGACATGTCAGAGAGAAAAGTCCGATGTGTTAGTCACTAACATGTCAAAGAAAAAATTCCAATGTGTGAGTCACTAACATGACTAACTGACATGTCAGAGAAAAAAGTTTGATGTGTCAATCACTAACATGACTAACTAACAGGTCGGAGCAAAAAGTCCAATGTTTCATTTACTACATAGAAATTTCTAACTTCTAAACAACTAAACATAAAGTGACTAATTGACAAGGTCAATTAGCCTTTCCCGAAGCTCATGAGGTACAAAATGGATGAGTTTGGTAGGGTTGCCTCATGATTTTGGCAATACCAAAAATCGAGGGCGACAATCCATATGCTTCATTTCCTCTATCGGTCAACCATATCTATTGTGCACAATGTCTAGCCTAAGAAACTCACACACTACTACACTTAAGGAGACATGTCATGTGGATCTAACTGAGGGTTAAACTAATCAAGTTTAGTATTCACACTTAATTTTCAGTACCCCATCCACAAGTCAACTGTCACAACATTTCTGAAAATACATTGGGTCTATCAACAATATATTAATAGACTTGTGAACTTAACACTACCTTCATCTACTCCATGATTCATAAAGTTATAAATACTAACAATTTTCATGGAGGCATACTCACCATTGAAATCACAAGTCATTATGCTTTGTCTTTAGAAGATAAAAACCTCCTACGAGTTACCAAAACAAGCTCACTATGCACTTAAGAATATGAAACATTCTAAAACAAACTGCTAGACCACTTCCATCAACTCATGTTTTAGCTAATTTCATAGTCATATCAATTAGTAGGCTTGCATAAGTTTAGCCACTATTCAAAATTCTTTGACATGACATGACTCTACACTCTTCTAAATACAATATGATTAATCAACATGAGGTAATTCATCAAGGACAACTAGTGCCTAATACTTTGCAATTAATGACAACTTTTGTTCAATAACATGTTGAATCACAACTATCAAGATAGGCGCTTAAGCCTACAAGATATTGTTGAGTGTATAAAATTAATGATGCCACATGACCCCCTCATCTTCTCAGATCCATGCATTATAAATATTTTATAGATTTATTTTCCTTCTACTTTATTTAAGAAATGTTAGGTTGTATAGTATTGAAATATTAAAAGGTTAACTATTCAGGAAAAGGGTCCCCCATGATTTCCTTTAAATAAACACAAATATGTCACATCGAGGAAACCCATCTTAAACAAGGATTTGTGCACTATTACATTTTAAGAATTTTTCCAATGTCCGTTCGTCAGAACTTGAACAGCTAAATGTGAGAATTCTAATGTATTTGTTCATCGCTATTTTTTTGTCGGTGATTTCGACAACGAGATTCACATCAAAATTCAGATGACACCACATCAAAACTTTCTATGCACCCGCGACATGTTTTTGGATGAGGAAACATCAAAATTTCAACCTCGTTGCATCCTTTATCATCGTAACCTTTTGCCGATGACCCTTTATTTATTGTTGTAACCTTTGCCAATGCATTTTACTTTAGCAATGTCCATCGGGATAAGTCCTATAGAAAACCTCATCAGCTATCGGCAAGACATGATTTCTCCATTGCCACTAGTGTGTGTTCTGTCAATGGACAATCTTCAAGGAGATGTCAGAATTTCAATGATTACAACGATGGATGAGACTGCATCCTGCAACATTTTTGTCGTCGCAGGTATGACAACATCGTCAGTTGTCTTGTGGTGTTTGTTGAAATTTCGACCTTCCCCAACATTTAAAAAAAAAAATCCTGAACTTCTTTTGTCTACATCAATGACCCTTTATCACCGTAACCTTTGCCGATGCATTTTACTTTTTGCCAGTGTCCATCAGGATAAGTCTTATCGATCGCCTCATCGGCTATTGGCAAGACAAGATTTCTCCATTGCCGCTAGTTTGTGTTCTACTGATGGATTTAAATGGTGTATGCTATCCTGATCACATGCTTCTACTTTTCAGTGTTACCATTGGGTTGACTTTCGTAGATTACAAAGGATTAATATCAGCAACATTAATATCAATGAGCTTACAAAGGATTAAGCACAATAGGTACTTCATTATTAAGAAGATAAAGATGAAATAGCTACAAGAATGCATGAGAAGACTTATTATAAGGAATCATAATAGTGTTTAAAAACCTCATTCTCATGTGTGGAGAGGTTGCTGATGTTGATTTGAAGGTTGATAAATGTGAAAAAAAACTGCTGCAATAAAAATTCAACGTTTTCCTTGCATTTTGTGAGTGAAATATGAAGCATATTGTGGTTTTATTTCTTCATATTGATTTTCATCCATTGGAAAGTGTTTTTTGGATGTTCTAAGAATAATTTAAATTTGTTTTGAAGGTTTAATCAATCATTTTGTGCACCAAACGTTGACTATCCTGAAGGCTATTATTTGACAGTTTTTTTTGGATTTTTGGGTTTATTATGGATGAGTGACCCATTCCACTTTTTGGTTCTACTATGGCTTGTGTAATGGGTCCAATATGTTGTAAAATAATAGATCCTAACTATATGTGTGTAGGAGAAGCATGAATGTTTGAATAGTGATCACCAAATGAGCAAGTTGTGTGTTTGTGAGTAGGGGTGCATGGTACCATGTATTTGATTTGAAGATTTTTCTTAATGAGGGTATGTTTTTCTGATGGAATGAATTAATATATGTTTAATTCAAGGTGATACAACCTTTTTTGGTTTGGAAGTGTTTGTGGGGTTCATTTCGAGAATGCCCTAGTTTTTGTTCCTAGAAATGAGGGTTTGTGTTTTGGGGTAACAAATGAGCATGGATATTTGAATGGGAATGAAAATAATTTGTTTTGGAAAGTAACTCCACACTTCTTTTGGGCTTGGAGTCTTGGTTGTAATTTTTGTGGGTACTTTCTTCAGAAAAGCGTCCTAATTAGGCCTAGTTTTGGGGTAAAAGTCATCATTGCGTACAATTGTTCCAAAGGAATAGTGTGAGTAGTTTTTATATTTTGTGTAACTCTAAAAAGGGTATCTTAATATGTGATTATTTTTCTAATTTCTTTGAAAATTTTGGAATTTAACTCCAAAAAATAGGGTTTGGAGACCTAATTGGGGTAATAAGCCTAATTGGTACCTAGTTTGGGGTTTGGGTATAAACCAATCATTTGGGAATTTTAATTATGTTAAGTCACATTTTTTGGGGTATGAGAAGACCCTAGGAAGTGGCAAACTAGGTTGGGAAGGTTGAAGTCAAGTTTTGGCCCCTTGAGAGGGCTTAGTGTTGAAGGGTAAGTTGGTAATCTTGTGGGTTAAAGTGTTGGAATTGTGTTTCCATTGATGTCAACCAGTATGGGATGACTATTGATAGAAGCGATGTATGTGCAACACTATTATGGAGTAATATAGTATGTGATATCTTGGATATCACCTTGTGTTGCAAAACACTTGTAAGGTAAGAAAGAGTGATCATTAGTGACACTGGTGCACAAGTATATGCTTGACCTATGTGGATGACATGGATAGGTTACTGGCATAGTGTATCACTAGTAAGGAGAGTATGTCAACTATTGAGTGAAGTGTTGACAATGGGCAAGGTGTTTTAGTGGTTTTTTTTGATGAAGAGGCAGAATGTTACCTGAATCACATCACCACTGGAAGAGAAGAATGAACTAGTATGCTGTGAGGTTGCAGAATAGCAGGACTCCCACCGAATGAAGATGCACTCACCATGGGAAGTGATGACTAACAATAAATGTGCCCACACAAAATCACATGTGTCTGTTTGAAGAGATGCTACACAAACAAGGAAGCCACATGAATATATTTCATGTTGGATGAAGAATACAAGATGTCACTCCACCGATAAGTGGAGCTTATCTCCTATTATGCATTATGTGCATCATAGTTTGGTGAGATAAGGAGGAAGAGGTAAAGGCAAGTGTTCAAAGTCTCTCACCAGATCTAGTGGTGAAATAAAGGAATGCCTCAAGTGCATGAGAATAGGGTTGTGCACTGGCCTGACTGAGAAGGCATAGCTGAGAATATGCAGATAGAGGAAGAATGGCTTGATTGAAGGAGTCTAGTGAAGGTTGATGACTTGTGTCATCAAGAGTGGTTGCCAGTATGCATTTCCACCAGTAATATGAACAAGGTGTCGATTCAAAAGACTTTCCACATGATGGGAATGTGCATGCTTAGGTTAGTCATGTCTAAAGACTAGTTTTGATGTTTCACTGATAGTTCAACTAAGTGCAAACATGAGGAGTTGACTGGTAGAATGTGATATACAGGTAGGGTTAGTAAACTAGCACAAAAGAGGAACTCATGGAGTGGCTGGTCGGTGATCCTATTCGGACCGACTTGAAGAGCCAAGTTAATAGTTGGTTGATGTGGATGCTACATGGAGTCAAGGTGGTAGCTCATAGAGGTTGGTGAAGTGCTGTGTGGAGTTGGGTATCTCGATAAGTGTGCATTTAAAATGAATCCTGTGATTTGTGGATTAGATCAGAAGCATGTGGCTCGAGGAAGAATGAACAACAAAGAAGAATCAGAGAGTTGTTGGCACCTGGATCGAAGGAAGAAGATAGGTTTGTAAGATAACCTCAAGAAGGAAAGAACAAAGGCATTAATGGTGGTTTGATAGATGGAGGTCGAGGTGAAGGACCGCATTTTCTATTTTTGGAAAACATGTATTGGAAGGTGCATCAATGGTAGAGATGAATAGTTGGCTTCGAGATAGATCAGATTGATCACGATCAGATTGGTTTTGGTTTTCCTCAAGGATGGTGAGGAAACCCTAACTGCCTAGATTTTGAATTGGGTTTGGGCAAGAAAATCTGGCTATAAATATGAAGGCCAAAGACATTGTAAAGTTGCTGTTGTAGTGAAGAACGTGCCGTTACTGTGAAGTGTGATACTTTTGCATATAAAGAAAAAATCAGCTAAGTGCTCAATAAGCATCTGAGAAGTGAGTGAGAGTGAGGGAGATCCTGGTTGAAGTGTCCAACCGGTAGGAGAGAAGAACCGATAGTGATCATATTGGTCGAGCAGAAGTGATGGAAGCTGCAGAGAAGGCAGATAGAGAACTGACAAAATGTTATACCGGTGAAGAGCAGAGAGTAAGGTGGAGATCCAACAGAGAAGAAGAAGAGGACAGGTGTACCGATAGGGCTTATCAGCAAAGAAGCAGTAGGTAAAGAGCAATAGAGAATTGAGTTGGTGAAGTAGAGAATGTATCTCACTGACAGTAATATATATGTAATGGTTACAAAATTCACTTGTAACAAGATAACTATGTTTGTGATTGAAGTTTACATTGTGAATAGCTCGGTATAGGGGTTGTAGCTCATTGGGTTGGTGCCCTAAAGTTAGGGGTTGGTGCTTCTTGGGTTGGTGCCCTAAACCTTGTAAGTGTGTTTTCATTGTGAGGCTGGATTGGAGCAATAGACTACAACAGCATTGCTCACTGATGTTTTTCCCATCTTGGTTTTTCCTCGTATATGATAGTGTTATGTGATGTCCCTTATGTGATTGAATTTGTGTTGGTCTCCCTACTAATTGTTAAGTCTTCATTGAGTTAGATCTCTGAATCAGTATAATCACATAGGATTTCTAAAGGGAAAAGATTTGATAACCATTGATTCATCCCCTCCCCCTCTTAGTGGTGCATTGTGTCTAACAATTGGTATTAGAGCATAGGTTCCCAGTTAGAAGAGATTTTCTCTAGCTTGGGTAGATTTAGGCTTAAGGATACAATGGTTTGTTTAGTGTCAATCCCTGCTCTAGTGTTTGATGGATAAAACTATTCTATTTAGAGCTACAAAATGGAAGTCTTCCTATCCTCTCTAGGGTTTGATATATGGATGTCAATTACAAATGGTCTCCCTATGAATGTCAGTCCTCCCACAAGATCTAAAGATGAAAGAAGATGCTTGTGTAATGAAGAAGCCATGAAGGCTATTTTTAGTGGCCTCTCTAGTGATATCTCCTCATAGGTGGATAGATGCAAATCTCTAAAGAGCCTATGGGATAGGGTAAAGAAGGTGTATGGAGATGAACCTTGCACCACTGATTCAGTCAGTGTGAGTGTGAGGAACTATGTAGCACATGCATGCACAGATGATAGAGGTAGATTAGACTACTACACTACTGTTAGTGATGAAGAAGGAACCCAGTTCTTCATGGCTTGAGAATCAGAAGATGAGAGAAACACATCTGATGGTGATAAGACAAAGGGATCCCACCAACAAGATGTGGTTGGCCATGGTGATGAAGAAGAGGAAGACATGGCAGATAGATCTAACCATCAAGATCTATTTCAAAGTGAAGGAGAAGAAGAGGATGAAGAAGAAGTTGAACTTGAATGAGAGCTTGTAAGTGCACTTGAAGAACTTAGTAGAGTTAGAAGAGAATACAAGCTATTCAAGAATGCTGCCATAGTTGAGCATAACCGATTGACAAAATATCTTGAAGAATTCTAAGAAAAGCATCTCAGAAATGAACTCTCAGGCAAAAGACACCAAGGAGTGTCGGTGTGAAGATCTAGCATTTAGGCTAGAAGTAAAAAATGAAGAATATCGGAATCTACTTGGAGAAGTGGAGGCTCTCCAAAATGACCTTGAGAAATATAAGGATGAGCTCAAGGTAAGAATTTGGTTCGATGGTAGCAACGATGCCTTGGACAAAATGCTAAAGAATCAAAAGCATGCCAAGTAAACTAAAGGTTTAGGTAGTGGTGTTGGTGAATGATCCACCAACAAGAATATCCTCCACAATGACATTTTGTTTGTCTCCTCAAATGGAGAAAACAAAGGCCAAACCTTCACAGTGAGAAATGCTCCCCGAAAGAAGGTTGATCTAAACACAACTAGTGAGGACTTGCAGACAAGAAAGAAGATCGGTGCTGCAAGAAGAAGGAATAATGCAGATCCCAAAGGAAAGGGAAATATGGGAGAAGAGAGATTCACCAGAAGAAATAAAATGAGGAAGCAACAAATAAGACCTCCAAATGACAGAGGACAAAGAAATGCTACCACCCATAGGGAAAAGAAAGTGTGGGAGAAGAAGAGACTAGGAGGAAGAGTTGCACAGAATGAACAACCAAGGATCCATTCTCAAGGAAGAAGAAATGGAAATGGCAAACCGGTAAGATCTCCCCATGCATGGTAGAACAAATTTGTAAGTTACTTGCCATCCTTTACCAGCTACTCCTTTGCATGTAATGCTTACGACCATAGGGCAAAATAATGTAGAAAGAAATCTATAAGGATTAATCTAGGATCTCATAGACAACATGCATATGAGAAAAATGTATTCAGGAGTAGATACATGCATGTCCCCTCTCCTAATTATGCAAATATTTTTTGTCATAACTGCAATGGTCTGGGCCATAGAATGTTTGAATACAGGAAGAGGAACCTGCAGTCACATGGAGACTGGCATAACAACTATGCTCTATAGAAAAGTGGATATAGAGCATATGGAAGTTAGAGACCTACATGGAACCAAAGGAGAAATGTCCTCATAGGAGAAAAAGGACCACCGACTTTGGTTGCCAGTCAGAGCAACATGACCAGGAGAAGATGGTCAAACCAATATGCTAAAAGATTCCCCAATCATGAGGTTGGGATGGATGTTGTGTGCTACTATAGCACTATTTCTAGTTGTGATACAGAGTCCAAAAAGGAAAACAACTATCAACTGAGGATAGTAAGACCTTCTCCCAAGATTAAAGATGGGAAGAAGAATGAGATTAAGCAAGTATAGAGGAAGAAAATCATGGACTGACACTATTTATTTAGTGCATAGGTGATATCTCCTAAGGCCTAAATGAGATGTATGACCCGAGGGGAGTGTCATAGTGAATTTATCAATCACCCCCTTAGTAAAGAAGGAAACATGGAAGAACATGTTGTTGTCAGTGTAAAGGAAGAAATTGATAAGTGTGTGTAGAGGTTACATTAACTGCACACCTACAGAACAACATTGGATTACCACTGCATGTTTCAATGAGTGAAGGTTAACAACTAGAATCAGGTGTTAACTGGTATGTGCAGGATGTTACCAGAATGAATGCTAATAGGTACTTGAAGGTTATGTAAGACAATGAGGTTGGAAATCATTACAATAGCCCCGGTAGCATGGGATGAGAAGTTATGTCTCAGGTGGTGTTGATGAAGACCTAAAAGACATTTGTTGGCACCATGGTTGATCATGCATGCTTGCACATTTTTAGAGCTAACCGGTTTGATTCCTGACATGATGATAACATTGTCTTGCATTGTGTATATCCAAGATCATGTCATTGGCTGTGGTGAAATAATGGAGCTGAAAGATCATCAGTTGATCACATATTCATAGCTAAATCAATATATCATGAAGATTGGAGTCTTGGTATTGTACATAACTAGAGATAAGAACCTGAGATGTATGACTTAGGGGGAGTTCAAGTGCTTGTGATGTAGAGATGACATACTTGAACTTGTAAGGATACTTAGTGCCCAAACTATAGGAGATGGAAATTGCAGAGGTGTTGTAGGTTGACCGACAGGTGAGTAGTATTCATTGACAAATTAACAATTGGTATCAGTCTTTTTGCAAATTGAGTGCTCTATCAAATAGCATCATACTTGCATGCCCAATTGGTGTCAATTGATGATTAAGTTCCCCATCTCAAGTGTTATGACTTGAGAAGATGTAACAACTAGTGACAAGATAACAAGTGGTATCAAAGGGTGTATTACATCTAATGAAGACAAAGGGGGAGAGAGATCTCTATTAGAAATTAGTAAATACAAGGAGAAATGATATCTTGACAATGCCCTTTGCCATTATTGTCAAAGGTGGGGAAAGACTTTGTAGTATACTGCATACTACATAAGTAAGAATCTATGGGTCATAGTAAGGGAGAGAAGGATTATGTAGTATGCCGAATACTACATGTGTTGACATCAATGCAAAAGGGGGATATTGTTGGCATTGTATTTTCATTGATGTCAACTAGTATAGGATGACTACCAATAGAAGCGATGTATGTGCAATACTATTATGGAGTAATATAGGATGTGATATCTTGGATATCACCTTGTGTTGTAGAACACTGGTAAGGTAAGAAAGAGTGATCACTGGTGACACTAATACACAAGTTAGTCCTTGACCTATGTGGATGAGGTGGATAGATTACTGGCACAGTGTATCATGAGTGAGGAGAGTATGTCAACCATTGAGTGGAGTGTTGATAATGGGTAAAGTGATTGAGTGGTTATTTGTGATGAATAGGTAGAATGTTACCTGAATCACATCACCACTGGAAGAGAAGAATGAACTAGTATGTTGTGAGGTTGTAGAATAGTAGGGCTCCCATCAGTTGAAGATGCAGTCACCATGGGAAGTGATCACTGATAGTAAATGTGCCCACACCAAATCACATGTGCCTGTTTGAAGAAATGTTGCACAAACAGGGAAGCCACATGAGTATATTGCATGTTGGATGAAGAAGACAATATGTCACTCCACCGATAAGTGGAGCTTATCTCCCATTATGCATTGTGTGCATCATAGTTTGGTGAGATAAGGAGGAAGAGGTAAAGGCAAGTGTTCAAAGTCTCTCACGAGATCCACTGGTGAAACAAAGGAATGCCTCAAGTGCATGAGAACAAGGTTGTTCAATTGCACAATGGAGAAGGCATAACTGAGAAGATGTAGATAGAGGAAGAATGGCCTAACTGAAGAAGGAGTCTAGTGAAGGTTGATGACTTGTGTCATCAAGAGTGCTTACCAGTATGCATGTCCACCTGTAATATGGACAAGGTGTTGATGCAGAATAATTTTCACTTGATGGGAATGTGCATGCTTAGGTTAGTCATGTTTGAAGATTGGTTTTGATGTTCCATCGATAGTTCAGCTAAGTGTAGACATGAGGAGTTGATCGATAGAGTTTGATATATCAATTGGGCTAGATAACTAGCAAGAAAGAGAAACTAGTAGAGTGACTAGTCAGTGATCCTATCTGGATCAACTTTAAGAGCCAAATTAACAGTTGGTTGATGTGGATGCCACTTGGAATGAAGGTGTCAAGCTTGTAGAGGTTGGTGAAGTGTCGTGTGGAGTCAGGTATCTCAACAAGTGTGCATTGAATATGGATCTCATCATTTGTGGATCGGATCAAAAGCATGTGGCTCGAGGAAGAATGAACAACAGAGAATAATCAGGGAGTTGTTGGCTCCTGGATCGAAGCAAAAATATGAGTTTGTGAGATAAACTCAAGAAGGAAATAACAGAGGCATTAATGGTGGTTTGACAGATGCAGGTTGAGGTAAAGGACTGCATTTTCTATATTTGGAAAACATGTATTGGAAGGTGCAGCAATGGTGGAGATGAATAATTGGTTGCCAAAGAGATTATATCAAGCATGATCATATTGATTTTGGTTTTCCTCGAGGATGGTGAGGAA
Source organism: Cryptomeria japonica (assembly GCF_030272615.1). Lineage (NCBI taxonomy): Eukaryota > Viridiplantae > Streptophyta > Pinopsida > Cupressales > Cupressaceae > Cryptomeria > Cryptomeria japonica. The sequence continues at coordinate 214,555,299 of NC_081405.1, read as the reverse complement.
ACCCTAGCTGCCTAGATTTTTAATTGGGCTTGGGCGGGAAAATATGGCTATAAATATGAAGGCCAAAGACTAGTCAAGTTGTTGTTGTAGTGAAGAACATGGTACTACTGTGAAGTGTGATACTTCTACATGTAAAGAGAAAATTAGATAAGTGCTCAATGAGAATCTGAGAAGTGAGTGAGAGTGAGGGAGAACTAGGTTGAAGCATCCAACCAGTAGGAGAGAAGAACCGATAGTGATCACACTAGAAGAGAAAAAGTGAAGGAATTTGCAGAGAAGGCTGACAGAGAACTAGGAAAGTGTTATATCAGTGAAGAGAAGAGAGTAAGGTGGAGATCCTGTAGAGAATAAGAAGAGGAGAGGTGTAGTGGTAGGGCTTATTGGCAAAGAAGCAGTAGGTGAAGAGCAGCAGAGAAGTGAGTCGGTGAAGTAGAGAAGGTATCTCTTCGATAGAGTAAGATATATGTAATGGTTGCAAGATTCACTTGTAACAAGATAATTACTTTTGTAATTGAAGTTTACATTGTGAGCATTGAGTTTTAGCTCAGCACAAGGGTTGTAGCTCCCTGGGTTGGTGCCCTAAATTTAGGGGTTGGTTTTCCTTGGGTTGGTTCCCTAAACCTTGTAAGTGTGTTTTCATTGTGAGGCTGGATTGGAGTAGTAGACTCCAGCAACATTTCTCATTGAGTTTTTTCCTGTCTTGGTTTTTCCTCATATATGATAGTGTTATCTAATGTCCCTTGTGTGATTGTATTTGTGTTGGTCTCCCTACTAATTGGTAAGTTTGCATTGAGTTAGATCTTTCAACCAATATACTCACATAGGATTGCTAAAGGGAAAAGATTTGAGAACTAATGATTCACCCCGTCCCCCTCTTAGTGGTGCATTGTGTCTAACATAAAGTTCAAAATGAGTTGATAATTGTGTGAAGACCTAGCCACCTAAGAAATACCTTGGAGGAATCCAAGGGGAATTAGGCTTGGACTAGGACCCAAGGAGAATTAGAATCAGGATCTAGGGGTTTTAGTGAAGAATCGGTAACTTAGTTTAGTATTAACTGTCTAGCAGTCCCACCTCCTTTTATGCATGCTTTTTCTTCAAATTTTAACCAAAATAAACTCTAAATAAATAATGAATGAACAAAATGAGGTAGTGTGTTTATTCTAGAACAAAATGAACAACTATTAAGGAATGAATAGAGAAAGTGTGTCTATTCTAGAACAAAATAAATTCACAAAACCAATGAGGCATGCATTCACTTATAATGGGGAAATGTCTTGTAGAATCATGTTCACAACCCGCAACATTGAATATGTAACCTGTAAACAAGATACTTAGCATCAATAACATTAATAGTAGAGCATAATGAAATATTGAAAAGTGTGTTACCTTATTGAACTTCTCTTTGTTTCAAGAATAGTTTAATATTCTCTACTCAATAGGGCCAACCATGCGAAGGTGGAAGCTCATTTTTCCCCTCCCTCCCCCGTGTAATATCACTCTAAATTCCCTGTTAACATCTAACATTCTTTCATCCATTAATGAAACATAACATTCATTCATTATCACGTAACACTCATTAACACATAACATTCATTAACATTGATTAACATGTAACATTCATCAAAATCCATTAATACATACCACTCATTAATATTCATTAACAAGTAACATTCTTCAACATTCATTAACACGTATCATTAATTAACATTCATTAATACACATAATTAAATTCTTTAACACATAAAATCTAGTTGTTAACATATAATAAGATTACAATCATTTTTTTTCTTTCTTTTTGAAGCTTGGAGATAAAGACTAAGTGGATGATCGTTGTCTTCATCATTTATCTCGTCTTCAGTTCTTTTTCCCTTTGCTCATCATCTAGTTAATTTATTCCTATTCCTGTACTCACGATGAGGACGTGTGTGCAAAGGGTGGTCTACTGCAATAACAAAGAAATGGGTTAAATTCATGAGTTTTATTATTATTGTTAGAAGTATTTCATTAATTAAAAGAAAATTATAGGGGTGTTATTTACCTAATGGGGCCACATCATCTTCATAATCATTTTGTCTAGCCTCATCCTCAACATCTTGAACACCCTCTAAATCCTCTGTAGTTGAAACATGAAAGGTTACATTAATCAATACACCAATTACAAATAAATTTATTTAAAGGAATAACAGTGGTCCTCTTTACTTGGTAGGGCCCCATCATGTTCATGATGTTGTCTACCTAGATCATGCTCAAATTTCTCACCACGGTCTACATGCTCTAAAATAAAATTAAAAAAGGTTACATTAATTACTACAACAATATCAATTAAAGATGTTTAATTGCAATAATCATTACATAAAATAAAATTGTTTAGCACATGAATACCACCAATATTGGGATGCACACCATGACCTTCATCATGTGCAGCTTGTGTTCCACCCTGTGCAAGTTACATTCCAATGTCATGTGCATTGTTATGATTGCTTGATTATTTAAAACAAATATAGTCACATTATGTTGGAACTTAAGATCAAATAGATTATTGCTCAAGTATTCAATTTTAAATAATGTTCATTTAGCTTATTTACACAATTGATGGATGCATTAGATTCTCTAGTTTGCCCACTCAATCCTTTTAGACACTCAGCCATGGCTCTATAGCACTCTTAGAAGGAAATTTTCATGCCATCTTCGGCTGACACTCTATTGAATTCAGAGCCCTGCATTTTTTGCTTAATATCATGAATTTTGCTTGTATTATTTAAGGACTAGAAAACATTGTTTGCAATTTATTATTTCGATGTGATATTTTATTTATTGATACTTACAATTTGTGCGGCAACATTCATATAACCACCAGAGTCAAGTTTGTGTTGCCTGTTCTTTTCTAGTCTTCCCTTAGTTGCATTTGATGTGTCGAGCAGTCTATAAAAAGTTTGAAATATGTTAGATTATATAAACATAAAGAGTAAATAGTACATAATTATATTCTCAATAGTATCACGTATGTTCTTCTACCTGGAGGTGTATTTCCTTTTTTCCTTTCAACTATCTCCTTTGCATCCAAAATCACGTCCTTCCACTCCCTCTCTGGAATGATGGGGGTACACTCATACTTTTTGTTCTTCTCTAAATGTGTCCTATACTGGTCCCTCACATACTTTATATATTTGTCAGCTTGGTCAAGGACCTTGCTTTTCTCGAATGTGTCATTTCCGAACAACCAAACCAAATGGTTTATGAGCTCATCTTTTAACTTTTTTTCTTGCTCATTCCACCATTTATGTGTGGTGGGACCAAAGATCTATAATGTAATTTCATTAAGATTTTTATAAAAAATATCATTTCCTACAAACAAATCATGGGATGATTCATCTAAAATGAGTGATCAATAAGTAAATTATAATTACTTTATATAATATAATAATTTTAAAGTATCTGTAACCTTCTCTATCTTTATGTGAAGAAAATCTTCGATCACCACAAATATGACCAACAAAGTTCCCATACTAGCAATACAAGAAGATCCATAAAATGTTGATATTGTATCACCACTAGTGGCCTTTGCATCCTCATGTACATGTCTTGTTGTAGAAAATGAATCCATTATGAAATGCCCCCAAGAAAGAACACTTGAAGGGAAATAAACACATAACAAAAGAGAGAGAAAAAGAGGGATCTACCAACTCTGGGGTCAGTATGATGTGCACTACTCGATGTTCGCATGTTGCATGTTGTAGACATTGTAGTTGGAAATATAGGTGGGGATGATGGGATCTGATGAGGCGGCATTTGCATAGGAACATGGACATCACCTGAAGAATAATATTCAAAATATTCAAAATATTAAATATATGAGCAATAACACAATGGTGTAGGAACACCAAGAGCACAATGAGGAACTAGGACCAATTTTTTAAACAAGGAGTTTTAATGTATGGAACATGGACATCACCAGAACTACCCAGAGTACACTGATCATAGCCACCAGCTTGATGACGACGTAATATTTCCTATTAAAAAAACATGTACATATTTTAGTTCCTAACATAAAAGAGTATAAAATGATGGTATGATGAAAGAATAAGTATCTGGTAGATTACTGAGAGCGGGGTGAATCAGTAAATAGAAAAACTAATATAAACTTTCCCAATCTCAATCTCAATCACACAAAGTAAACTTCTCAATGAAATACCACTATCAAGATAAATACTCATAAGAAAACCGGTTGACTGTAACAACAACTTAATAGTAAACAACATTAAACTTGTAAATATCCAAAAGCTTTATCATATGTCAACATACTTCATTTCTCAATGCTTCTGGTTATCTTGCCTTATCAGAATAGTTAAGTAGTTAATCAAATCAACCATAAGACCATAACCACAAAAAAATTCACCACATGACACAAGTTATTTTGATGTGGAAACACAAATAGGTAAAAACCACGGTGAGATGAGACTCACAAGATAATATCTAAACTCTTCTGAAGTTCGCCCTGTTAGGATTCAAGCCTATTAAAGCTTTTACAAAATTCCTATTAAGAATTGATCCTATTGGGAATCACCTGGTTAAGGGATTGACTACAATTGCCTTGTTAGAAGCAAGTACCCTATTAGGAGTAACCATGGTAAAGGATTAGAAAATCCAATCTAATGGATCACCTTGTTAGAGGATTTAATAAGTAACCAAGCTTGTTAGATCTTACCTGGTTACGAGATTTCAATTCTGCTGTAATTGTTAGAAAACAACAAGAGTTTGCTTGATCTGTCTGAATAGTACTACACTATCTTGATCAGATCCATTTCATGCTCCTATCTACCTTTACTCAAACTACAGACTCATTATCTAGTTTCGCAACCACGCACTCAACTGATTTATGCCAATTCTTTCCACCTATTGCCAACTCCAAACCAAACAATTTCATCGACCTTAAATACAAATCAATTAGGTTGGTAACACAACAAAAACCTAATTCTTTCATTGAGATTACAAACAATTCAATTCCAGTATGACCATTGGACTACATAGAAATCTTTACACATCAATCAAGAAAACCTCAACCACTCCTTGACTACCACTTCATCGAGCTAAGTAACTTATCATGTGCTTTGCATTAGATGCAATACATTTTTCTCATTCCATAGACAAACAACACACCAAAACATTTTGAACTTGTCTTCATGCAATGGCCATATCTGTCACCATCATTACTGCTCAACATCATATCATAAACCAACATAACCAATTCAACAACTTTAATCGGTTAGGGTTTAGCAGTTACATTCATAGATAGGGTTTCACCTTATACACTAGTTAATGGTTCAACTCACAAATTTACATGTCGGTTTACAATATCCTTCACAAAGCTCTTCCTATTGGTTATGAGAGAATATCAATAATAACAAGAATATCAACAATACCATTACTGGTAAATTGACATCAATGACAACATATCATATCATTAATGCACTCTTCATGCAAATGCCAACAATCTCCCCCTTTGGCATTGATGGCAATACAAATATCAACACCACTAATTTTGCTATGATTGTCAATGGGAATCTTGGTTTACATTACCAAGTATTCGCATGCTCTCTTTGTCATCAGTCTGTCTCTGGTTTTCCTTCCTATAATCACACAATTCTTCTCCGCCTTTGTCAGCAATGCCAAATTGAAAGTAAAACATGTAATCTAAAATTTTCACTGTGCATCAACAACATACTGCAACTTGATGCTACCCCTGTGGAATAACTTCCACTATTACACCAATCTTTGGAAAATTCTGCAAGTAGTTCAGGGGCTTATGCAATCAACATCATGCTCAACTAACGTCATGGAGGAGTACAACCCCTAGTTGACTTCTAAGATACTCAAATGTAGTCTTAGGTAGAGGTTTGGTAAAAAATTCTGCAAGTTGTTCCTTGGTAGAAACATGCTCTAAGATAACATCTTTTCTCTTCACTTTCCCCTCAAGAAATGATACTTCAATTCAATATGCTTGGTTCGTGCGTGCAAAACAGGATTCTTGGAAATATTTATGGCACTTGTATTATCACATAAAATCTTTATAGGTTCTAAAATCTTCATCTTAAAACCTTCCAATGTGTGCCTCATCCAAATAGCCTATGTCCAATTCATATAAACTGCAACATACAATAGATTGTTAAGTACAACTCTTCTTTTTACTACTCCATGAAACAAGCCTTCCTCCAAAAAATAATGCTCCACCAGTTGTGCTTTTCTGGTCATCAACATTTCCTACCCAAGCAGCATCTGTGTATACCTTCAAATCAAACTTTCCTCCATATGGATACCACAAGCCATGGTCAACAGTACCTTTCAGGTATCTAAAACTTCTCTTGGTTTCTATCAGATGAGTTTCCTTAGGATTCTACTAGAATCTAGAAACTATACCAACCGCATGAGCTATGTCTAGTCTGTTGTGAACAACATAGTGCAATTTTCTAGTCATTGACCTATATTCCTTCCCATAAATAGACTTAGATTCATCTTTCTTGGACAACTTACAACCTGTAACCATAGGTGTGCCAACTGGTTTACAATCACTCATGCCAAAAGTCTTCAAAATGTCTTTCACATACTTAGACTATGTAATGAAAATACAATTCTTCATTTGTTGTATCTACAAGCCTATGAAATTTTTTATTTCTCTTGCTAAAGACATTTCAAACTCATTTTTCAATTCATCTGCAAAAACTATTGCTCATGACATCATTACCTCCAAATATGATATCATCAACAAATACTTCACTGACCAGTATTTCATTTCCTTCAAATTTGAGATAAATGTTACTATCATCACTAGTTCTCAAAAAGCCTATCTTCATCAAATGTGTATGAAGCCTTTCATACCATGCTATGGGTGTCTTCTTTAATCCATATAAAGCCTTATGCAATCTGCATACCATGTCTTTCTCATTAGTCAAATCATAACCATTTGACTGCTCTATGTATACTTCTTCTTCCAATATCCCATTAAAAAATATAGACTTAACATCCATCTGATATACCTTGAACTTCTCATGGGTTGCAAATACAATTAAAGTTCTAACACCTTCTAGTCTTGCTACTGGTGCAAAATTTTCTCCATATTCTTCTCCTTCTTCTTGCATATAACCCTTGCAAACCAATCTTGCCTTCTTGCGAACTACAACACCATCTTCATTCAACTTGTTCCTATATACCCATTTAGTACCTATAACATTCGTATTTACCAATTGGGGTACTAGGGTCCAAGTGTTGTTCTTCTCAATTTCATCAAATTCCTCCTCCATAGATTTAACCCATTGATCATCACCAAATGCCTCCTTAGTAGCTCTTGGTTCAGTGGTGGAGATCATGAAAGAATTTTCTCTGATTCATCTTTTGGTTAGTACTCTAGCATCCTTATCTCTAATAATCTTCTCTGGATTGTGATTCAGTCTCACATATCTAGGAATAACATGATCATTATCTTCAGGTTCAACTTCTTTGTTATCATCATCTTCTTCTAAATTTATCTACTCTGGTTGAACAAGTGCATCAAAATTTGCTTTGTCTGTTTTCACAGTTTCTGGTTCCAAAATTAAAATGCAAGGATCTTCATCCCTTTTCTTTGAACTGGTTCCTTCTGAGACTTCAATAAATTCATCCACTCAAACATCAACACTCTCAACAATTCTCCGTGTCTGGTTGTTAAAAAATTTGTAGTCCTTAGTCTTGGTGGAATAACCAAGAAATATACCTTCATCACTCTTAGCCTCAAATTTTCTAATGTAATCAACTCTCTTAATAAAACATTTGCTTCCAAATATCTTAAAACAGCTAACATTAGGTGATCTTCCATACCAATATTCATAAGGAGTCTTTTCCTTACCTCTCTTTACCCAAAATCCGGTTCATTGTGTAGATAGTTGTGATGACATGTTCTCTCCAAAAGATTTTCCTTACACCTTCTATCAATATTGTCATAGCAGCTTCAACAACTGACCAATTGTTTCTTTCTATGATACCATTCTATTGTGGTGTCCTTGGTGCAGAAAGTTGTTGTTTGATACCATTCTCTTCACAGTACCTAGTGAATTCCTCTAAAGTAAATTCATTGCCTTGATCTGTCCTCAAACCTTTTATCTTCTTACCACTCTCTTTCTCAGCTAAGGCCCTGAATGCTTTGAACTTACTAGAACCTTTAGTCTTATCCTTCAAGAATGTGACTCACATAATCCATGAGAAATCATTAGTGAGAACCATGAAATATCTGTCACCTTGAATGTTTTTCATTCTTATTGGTCCAAAAAGATCTGTATGAACCAAATCTAACAAGTTCTCCGCTGAAAAATATTTTCTCTTGAAAGTTGAAGAAGGCATCTTCCCTAACTGACATTCTTTGCATAGAGAATTAACTAGTTTGTCTAATTGAGGAAAACCTCTCACTATCTTGGACTTACTTACTTTAACAATGTTATCAAAGTTTATATGACAAAATATCCTATTCCAAAGCCAACTATCATCTATTGTTACAATAAAATAGTTTCTAACTTTAGAATTAATATGAAATAGGCTACCTTTAGTTTGCTTCCCAGTTGCAATCAATTCACCTTTGTTGTCAAATATTTTGTACATACCATTTTTAAACTTGAGAGGGTATCCTTTGTCATAGAGTTGTGCCACACTCAAAAGATTTTTCTTAAGTCCTTCAACCCAATAGACATCATCTACACTGATCTTTCCATTAAGAGAAATAAATCTCTAATTTGTAACCATTTAGGGTGAGTCATTGCCAAATCTAACAACACCGCCATCAAATTCTTTCAAGGAAAGAAATTTGTTCTGATCATCAGTAATATGATGTAAAAAATCACTATCAATGATCCAATCATCAGAGTTATCCATCCTCGATACTAATGCCTTCTGGTCTGATATCTCTTCGTTAATAGATAGAAACACAATATCTTCACTAGCATCACCATCAAATTCTTCATTAGTGACACCACTATCAACTGCAATAAGACAATCTCTCTTACCTTTACCCTTATACTTCTTGAATTTATCTCTCTTGTGTTCATTATCACCATTAGGAAAATTAGCAGCTATGTGGCCAATCTTGTTGCATGCAAAACATTTGTTAGGTAATTTGCCTCTATATTTACCTATACCTCTATGCAACTACTTTACCAACAATACTTCAATCTCCACTAAACTCTCTTCATCATCAACATCCCTATTGGATCTGGATTCATAACTATAACTATGACTGAAATTTTCAGGGGTTCTCCAAACCCCCTCCTCTGCAACAGACACCACAGAACCAGAGGCAGAAGCCTCCACAGTATCAGCAGGGCTCCAAGCCCAAACAGTGGCAGACTCAAGGACAGAAACATGATCAGAGAGCATAGGGGCAGTACACACAGCCAGCGGGGACTCAGTAGTCCTCCAAGGGTGGGTACAGTGGATCTAGTAGGACAGGAGGTCAAGCATTCTCTAGGCCTCAGGGTGCCCAGTTTCAGGCACGGGGTGCTTGCTTTACGAGTGGAGCCATGGGGCATATGGCAAGGGATTGCCCTCAGGGACAGGTGGCAGGGAGTCAGCGGATGGCCACTTCAGAGCCGACAGTTGGTGATATGGGCAGGTCCCATAGAGTATTCGCAGTGGTTGACAACCGCCAGGCTGAGCATCAAGCCACGGTTATCGAATCTATAGGTATAATCAAAGGTAACAATGTATCTATTTTGTTTGATTCAGGAGCTAATGACTCCTTTATATCTCCATTGGTTGTGGAGCGTTGCGGGCTAGTGGTAACTAGACAGGGTGTCAGTTGGGAAGTGGAATTAGCTTCAGGAGCTAGAGTGTCAATGGAATCAGAGGTTAGGGCATGTCAGCTGCAGATTGGCAAGACCACCACTTTAGTAGACCTTAGAGTGACTCCACTTGGATCTTATGGAATTGTACTTGGCATGGATTGGCTTTATGCCCACAGAGCCAAGATGGATTGCCGCCTGAAAAAGATCGAGTGTGAGGATGATCATGGTTCGCCCATAGTTATTACCGAGATTCAGAGGTCCGTGTCTCTTCGCATGATGTCCACAATGCAGCTTAAGCGGAGCATGTGGAAGGGATGTCATCTTTTTTCTATCACTATCAATGACAAAGGAGAAGAGGAAGAAAAACAAACATCGCTCGATGACCATCCCATCCTTAAGGGATATTCAGATGTTTTTCCTTCAGAGTTACCGGGAATGCCTCCCCGTAGAGAGATTGATTTTCATATAGACCTAGTACTAGGAGCCGAGCCAGTTTCTAGAGCACCTTATAGGATGACCACAAATGAGCTAAATGAACTTAAAATATAGCTTGAGGAACTCCTTGAGAAGGGTCATATTCATCCTAGTGTATCCCCTTGGGGTGCACCAGTCATCTTCGTTAAGAAGAAGGATGGATCTCTCCGATTGTGTATGGATTATCGACAGCTAAATAAAGTAACCATCAAGAACCGATATCCTTTGCCCAGAATTGATGATTTATTCGACCAGCTTCAGGGTGCCAAAGTCTTTTCCAAAATAAATCTAAAGTCAAGATACCATCAGTTGAGAATAGTGGAAAGTGATATCCACAAGACCGCATTTCGCACTAGATATGGTCACTATGAGTTTACTGTAGTCCCCTTTAGACTTACGAATGCCCTAGCAGTTTTTATGAGCCTCATGAATGGGATGTTCCGTACCTTTCTAGACCATTTTGTTATTGTGTTCCTCGATGACATACTGATATATTCTCAGAATGAGAAGGAGCATGAGGAGCACTTGAAATAGGTATTGCAGTGTTTGCGGGATAACTAGTTGTTTGGCAGCCTATCGAAGTGTGCTTTCTTTCGGTCTGAGGTCAAGTACCTTGGGCACATTATTTCCGGTGATGGGATCTCAGTTGACCCATCAAAGATTAGGGCTATTATGGATTGGCCAGCACCTACCAGTGTGACGGAGGTCAGGAGTTTCATGGGCTTAGCAAGGTATTACCGACATTTTGTCGAGGGATTTTCCAGAGTCGCACACCCTATTACTTCTCTTCAGCGTAAAGGGAAGAAATTTGAGTGGACAGAGAAGTGCGAGAAGGCCTTTCAGGAACTCAAGAAGGCACTTACTAGTGCTCCTATCCTTGTTGGACTAGATCCTATAGCTGATTTCATGGTTTGTACAGATGCTTCTCTAAAGGGTTTAGGGGCAGTTCTTATGCAGGATGGTAGGGCCATAGCTTTCGAGTCTAGGAAACTTAAGACTCATGAACATAATTATCCCACTCACGACCTTGAGCTCACAGCAGTAGTGCATGCACTTGTGAGGTGGAGACACTTCCTTTTAGGTCATCACTTTGAGTTGCACTTAGATCATTAGAGTCTTCAGTACATCTTCACTCAGCCGAACCTTAATGCACGTCAGAGGAGATGGAGGAAGTTCTTGTGTGAATATGATTTTGACGTTCACTACATCAAAGGAAAGGAAAATGTAGTTGCAGATGCCTTGAGTAGGAGACATCATGAGGTTTACACCATATCCATGGGCATGGACTTGAGAGACCATATACTATAGCACTTGCCAGAGGATGGATGGTATACAGAGGTTTGTCAGGTAATATGATCTCAGGTTACTCTAGAAGGGAAATATGTGGATTATTCCTTGGAGTCCGATGGACTGTTACACCACAGAGGGCACATTTATGTACCTTCCTCTGGAGGATTGCGAGAGTTCATTGTCATGGAGGCTCATAGAGCTCCTTATGCAGCACACCCCAAGGTTAAGAAGTTGCATGCTGACTTGAGACAGTTGTATCATTGGCCGAGAATGCGGCAGCTCATTGCTGAGATAGTAGCTCGATGCCTCGAGTGTCAGAGGGTAAAGACGGAGCACCGCCATCCAGGTGGGTTGCTTCAGTCTCATGCTATACCAGAGTGGAAGTGGGATACTATGTCCATGGATTTCATCATTGGTCTTCCCATGTCTTCTCATCGCCATGATGCTATCTTGGTGACAGTTGACAAGTTGACCAAAGTAGCTCACTTTTCACTAGTCCGTACTACATTCACAGCTCCAGCAGTAGCACAGGTGTTCTTGCGAGACATTGTTAGACTTCATGGCGTGCCCCGCAAGATTATTTCTGACAAGGATTCTCTTTTCACTTCTTCCTTTTGGAAGTCATTACAGGCAGCTATGGGCACTAAGCTCAATTTCAGTACAACCTATCACCCGGAGACAGATGGTTAGATAGAGAGGGTCAATCAGGTGTTAGAGGATATGCTTCGCATGTACGTAATGGATCATCAGACCCGGTGGGAGGAGTATCTTCCCTTAGTGGAGTTTTCCTATAACAATGGGCATCATACTTCTTTGGGGATGCCACCCTATCAGGCATTATACGGCAGGCCTTCCAGGATGCCCTTGAGGTGGGATCGCATAGAGGATAGAGTTGCTATTGGTCCTGAGATAGTTCGGGATATGGAATAGTAGGTGGATTTGATTAGGCAGCGTCTCAGAGAGGCTCAGGATAGACAGAAGAAATATGCTGATGCAAAGAGGATAGATCGTAGCTACTTGGTTGGAGATAGAGTTTTCTTGAGAGTGTGACCGCATAAGAGTCCAATCCATTACGGAAAGGATTCTAAGCTCGCACCTCATTTTGTAGGACCTTTTGAGATTCTTGAGAGGATAGGCCCAGTTGCCTACCGTTTAGCATTGCCACCTAGCCTATCACGCATCCACGATGTGTTTCATGTTTTAGTTTTGAGAAAATATATCTATGATGAGTCTCACATTTTAGATTGGGATGCCTTGCAGGTGAAGTCAGATGGGCAGCTAGCTTTGGAGCCCATTCGCATTTTGGCACATCGGACATTGGCCCTTTGAGGTCGAGAGCTGGACCAGGTTAAGGTCCAGTGGGATTGTTATGATGAGGTTACGGCTTCATGGGAGGACGCAGCATGTATGAGATCAGAGTACCCCCACCTCTTTGATGAACTCCAGGAGGAAGTTCATGCCTAGAGGGGGAGGATGTGAGGCCTCACCTCAACTCAGTCTGACATTCAGTGGATTTTATATTTTGACTATTATGGATACTTTATTTTGATGCATTTTGAGACTTAAAACTTATATGATTTCAGGATTTGGATAACATTGCTATGATTTGATGATTTACTTACATGCTTTATGAGATAGAACACTACATAATTGCTAGATAGGATGATATTGCAATGGTAGATGTCATTATTTAATTTGTAGGACTTTACTATGATAATAGAACTATGATGTGTGGTTTAGTTTATGTGAATTGGGATGAAATTTGCTTATGTGAAATTGCTTGATAAAAGATGAAAATTGTTTACAAGTGATGATGTGTATTGTTATTCCTTTGAATTATATTATATGTGGATATTTGAAAGTACTAATGTGTAAATTGAGATGCGCAGGAAATTTACCATGTGACCATGGAAAATTACGGAGAACCAAACCTAGACTTATGTATGTTCGTAAGCCAGGGGTTGTCTATTTGGAGAGACAACACCCCATTTGTGTTGTATTTTATTCGTAACAATATATGCTGCATGAGTGTTAAGTGTTATTTAAATTTAATATGTAAAAAAAAAACCACTAGAGACAATTTCATGTTTTATTTGTAAAAATGTTTTATTTATGTCACTTGACACATGTGAGGATTTAAATTTAAATGTTTTATTTGTGTCTCTTGGTGGGAAGGTGTTTAATTATAGTTTTTCTTAAATAATATAATGTGTTGTCATAAATACTTTGGGTATATAATCTTTGGAGTGGTGAACTTATGTTTGACCCGAAAATAAACTTCAGAGGGGTTTAAAATGGATTAAATGAACACCTAAGGGTAGTTTAATAGGGCTTCCTAAAGCCCATAAGGTATACCTAGGGGTTAGGGGTAATTTTAGGCAAGTTTCTACTTTTTAATGATCTTTTTAACGCTTTAAAAATTGGCTTTTTTGAGTTGTGCGAAAATTGAAAATTAGAAGTTTTAATCTAGTTGAGATTTTTTCCTTTTGGAATGAGAGTCTTTTTGCATTCTGCTTTTCTTTCCTTTTTGGTTTTTAGAAACTTGTGAGAACTCAGAGAAAGAGCTTCTTAAGCAAGATTTTTGAGAATTGGACGGTAATCACCCACTCTCCATTTTTTGGAGACAAGAGAAACTTTGAAAAGAAAATAATAGTTTGGAATAGAAAAAAAAATTGACTAAGGGTAGAAGAAAGAAGATTCGTGGATTGGGCAGCTCTTCCTCAAATATCAAAACTACCATTGGGCAGATTAAGGTTGGTTTGAATATTCTTTAAAATGGTTATTTTCTTGCTTGTGTTTGAGTGTATGATTGGTGAAAGAAATCTGTGTTTTTGTATGTCTTGTTTTAGAATTTCAGTTGAAAATATTGCATTATGCTTTGTTGTGTTTTGGGAGTTTTCTCAAGACCTCTTACTCTTGGGAGAGAAGAGGATCTTGTGGGTGGTAGCAGTGACAAACCTCGAGTGAGAGACTCTCATTTGAGAGCGATCACAAGGGATCTTTGTGTGACCCTTGCTGCATGGCATGTTTGTGCAATGGGGGTCATAAGGAGGGATATAAGGCTAGAATGCCTTTGGGGGGCATAAGGAATAAGGGGTTGAGATTCTTGATATATTTATTGTGCCATGAGGTGGCTACTTGTTTTTCCATACTTGCAGTTCTCCTCAGGGTATTGGTCCACTACCACCCTTAAAAAGGTCATCACCAAAGTGTGGTGCTATGAAGCCAAGTTGGGAGTGTGTCTGAAAATCTGTATGTATTTTGCCTTCTATGTATTTGCCTGTTTGTTACCCGTCTAGGAATTGGTTCTCTGAGCTCGGGGGTGGCTACCAGTTAGCCTAGGCTGGGAGGTGAGCACTCCATGGTCATTTTGTGATTTATTATTCAGGAAAGTCAGGAGAAGAGAATAGGAACAGTGGAAAGATGCAGAAGATTATTGTTGAAGATACTTAAATCCATTTGCAGTTATTTGTTTAAATTTGATAGTAAAAATATATCCTCATTCGTGGAATGAGAGGCAAGTTGTAATTTTGAAAAAGGACATGAGATTTAGTATTGTAGTTAAATAAGGAAACATCTTGTAATTTTGCAGAATATTGAAAAGCCAGATATGCTTCTATTTTCTACTTTGAAATGAAAAGGGTTGCTTTGATTTGCATGCAAAAGTTTTTTTTGAAATATGAAAGAAAATCAGCTTTTTATTTAATTTTACCTTCATTCTACTTACAGAAAAATATGGGTAGTATTTATTGTTAATATTTTAATGAATGTATGCATGTTGTTTTAAAGGTGAATATTGAGTTTATTTCTCTATTATAAGATCTAAGTTTCTTTTTGGATCCTAGAAAATAATAGTAACAAGAATGAAATTTCACAATTAAGTTTAAGAATAAAAAAATCAAAGCATTCATCTCTTCTAATTTCTTAATTTGAGTTTATTAAACTTTAGATTATTTCTTTTAGTTGCTATTAAGTTATTGAATTCTATGGTTATTTTATTGCAAGATATAAACCTATTACCTTGCTATTATCTTATTAAAATTATTCATCCTAGACACCAACATTATCATAAATTTTGCTTTTGATAAAATCTAGAAAAGGAAGAAAAAATAAAAAATCAGAGTGTTAAATATATAGAAATTCCTTCTAAACCCTATATTCATAAATCAAATGAAAAAGAGAGCCTAAGTTAATTTACCAAATATATATATATATATATATATATATATATATATATATTTAGCATTATGAGATTACTTTGTTATTTTTTTGTTTTCTTTTAAAAAAAAAATTTCAAGTGAAATTAGCTTGAGAAATATATATATATTTATATTATTTATAAATAAAAAAAATTAACAAAAAGGAGGTGGGCCGAAGCACTGTGCATCGCACAGTGAACGGCGGAGCCGCGCACTGTGCAAAGCACAGTGGACGGCGATTATGAGATTACTTTGTTATTTTTTTGTTTTCTTTTAAAAAAAAAATTTCAAGTGAAATTAGCTTGAGAAATATATATATATTTATATTATTTATAAATAAAAAAAATTTTAAAAAAAAATTAACAAAAAGGAGGTGGGCCGAAGCACTGTGCATCGCACAGTGAACGGCGGAGCCGCGCACTGTGCAAAGCACAGTGGACGGCGACACCGCACACTGTGCAGTGCACAGTGAATGGCGGGGCCGCGCACTGTGCGCTGCACAGTGGGCGGCAAGGCCGAACACTGTGCAGTGCACAGTGGGCGACAAGGCCAAACACTGTGCGGTGCACAGTGGGCGGCCATGGCTGAGCTGCCACCGCTAACCCCCGCCTTTGCTTGAGATCGCCCTTCGCCATTTTCTCTCTCTCTCGGTTCGGCCCTGCAATGCGGGGTATGAACCAAACAAAAAAATATATATAAATTATAAAAAGGGAGAAAACCCTAGCTCGGTTAGAGCTAGGGTAGAAGAGAAAAAAAAATATATATAAAAACAAAAATAAATTAAGTTTAAGTTCTTTTTAAAAAAAAAAGGGGTCAAGAGAGTAATTTTATAATGAATTATAAATTTGGGATTTCATGAGTTAAATTTAAAAGTTGTGGAAAAGAAATTTATATTTAAATTAGTTAGGGTTTCCAAATTTGATAGTCGGGAATTTTTAATTCCATTTTATTATTTTTTTTTTGAACTAATTAAATTGTGAAGCCTTGATTAAATAAAAAAAAAAAGGGGGGAATTAAGTCCTTGAAAGCTAAATTGATTGTTGGAAAGATAATTTTCCTCATCGAGCAAGGTCATTTAGAAAATAAATTTGACGCTTTAATCCATTAATTTAATTAATAATTTAAAAGGAAATTTAGAGAGTATGGCTTTATGGGAGATCAATTTTTTTATCTTTGTCTACCCATTTAAATGAGTTTAATAAATTGAACTAACGACTTTATTTGATGAGAAAATAAATTAAAACTTTTAGTTTTCGCAAATGAAATTTTATTAAGTTTCGAAACTTAGTAGTGCCTTAGTTATCTAGCTAGTCGTTTAAAAAAAAAATCATTCCGTTTTTTCCCTAAATTTTGGGCATGATAGGTTACAAGACAATAACAACAATAACAACAATATCAGCAATACCATTATCCGTTAACTGACATCAATGACAACATAACATATTCATTAATGCAAATGCCAATATAAAATATAAACCATTTTTGAACTTATGTTATAATTAAATATTTCAGTACTGCTTACTTGCATGTTTTGTGCTCTCTGCATCAGTTGTTGCAACCTATCTTTAATTGTATCATTTTAAGGGACTTGGTATGTTAGAGCAATAATTTCTCTATCAAATTTTTTTCTGGATCTTTCTCATGATTGCAACAGGGTCTATCGAATATGCAATGTCTATTGGTATTATGGATGTGTTTCATTGGTTTTGTCATTGATGTCAACACTTATCCTTCTAGAGATCTACATTGTTGATTTGGCACTATGGTTATATTGGTTTACTGATGAACCGACACATTGTGTTCACTGACAAGGTCAGTGACTTATGAATAGTCACCGGTAGGTTATATGGTTCACCGCCACTGATGGTGACTTGTTATCATTTGGAGATCACTTGATTATGTCTAAGACATGGTTTGGATACTTGTTTTTGGTGTTTTGGTTATTTGTCTAATTGGGTTGACATATTTGTTGTTACTGATAGATTGGTCTAGGTTATGGACTGGTATACATTATCTATTCCAGATCAACACAACAAGTTATGGAGATGATTTATTGATTGGATATTGCTATAAATGTATTGAGCCGACATGTTGTATCACATCATGACTTATTTTTAATTGATTTAATTGTAATATTCTTAGTGAGCCGACCTACACATTCGGTCTTAGGTTTTGTATATATATATAAGATCTCATTTATGAGATAAATATATGACATGGTTATGGTATGGTATTGTAACATGGTATGTGCGAATATTGAAGATCATATGAGAAAACCATAGAGAAGGTTCAAGGAAGGTTTGAAGGTGTTTAACAAAGATTAACCAATATTGAATCCAACATTGGAGATGCTATTTTCAAAAGTACATTATTCTAGGATTTAATCATACTATTGTAGTCATTGTGACTCCCATTTGACCAGTGTGCTCTAGGCGGTTGACCTTTTTGTATGTGCAAAGCCCATTTGTATACACATACTATCTACAATAGTATCATCTAATTGTGGGTAAGGATTTCCCACCATAGTTTTCCCCTTACAGGGTTTCCACGTCAAAATATTTGCATTATGTGTTGTGGATGTTGTTTCTCTTTCTATTTCATACATTAAGTTTCATTGTTATTGATATTAACTGTTAATCTATTAACCGACATTCTATTTGGTTTACCGATTAAGTATTAAGTTTAATTAAGTTATAATTGGGTTGAAATTAATTGACAACTGATTCACCCCTCCCCTCTCATTTGTCATTCTGGTTCCTAACAATTGGTATCAAAGCAAAGTCCTCTTTTTGCAGAAGCCTAACAACTTGAGGAGATCCTATGGAAACAAACTTTTTCAGGAAGGGCAGTCCTAAACTTGACGGAACTAACTATGGTATATGGAAGATTAGAATGGAGACACATCTAAATTGCATTGGAAGAGATATATGGGAAGTTACAAAGAATGGCTATGTTGGTCTTATTCTGAATCAACCTAATCCACCAACATTTGCTAGGGACTTGGGGAATGATTTCAAAGAAAGAGAAGCACTTCTGAGTGCATTATCAAATTAGTAAATTATGGGATTATCAGACCAATCTACTGCTAAAGCTATTTGGGATAAATTGGAGACTTTGAATGAAGGAGATACCACTGTCAAAATTGCAAAACTGGGATCCTTAAGTGAAGATGAAATTGTTTCTAAAGTTTTAAGAGCTTTGCCACTGGCATACAAAATGAAAGTAACTGCTATTAATAAGTTGAGAACAATGCCTAATACATTAGTATCTAGAGATACCTTGGTTGGAAAACTTTCAGCATTTGAGCTTGAGGAATTTGGCCCTATTGCTACAATTAAGACTAATTTAGCCTTTAAAGTATCATCATCTAAAAAATCTGATTGGAAAGCACTTTATGCAAAAGAACTTGAAGATATCAGGAGAGAAAATGAAGAACTGGAATAACTTGAAGCACTATTTGCAAGGAAAATGCCTAAAGGTCCAGTTGGAAGTAAGTATGAAGGTAAAGCACCATTTAAATATTTTAATTGCAATTAAGTTGGTCATATTGCATCTAGATGTTCCAATAGACATACAAGAGGAGAGAGGAAGCTAAAAGAACATATAAGCCTAACCCTGAATATCAGAGATATAGATTTAAGAAGAACAAAGATAAATCATGTTACTATGTTGATGAAGGAGTTACAGATGATTCTGATGAAGAACCGATAGACAATGGATGAGAATTTGTTGCAATAACAAAAGATCAACCAGAACCTACTATCCCATCGGTAGAGCATGCCCTGGCAGCTAAAATTGAAGAAAAAGATGAATGGATCATTAATAGTGGATGTTCACAACATATGACTGGTGATAAAATTAAACTCTTATCTTTTCAGGAATATAATGGAGGTCTAGTAAGATTTGGCGATGATAAAGCTTGTTTAATCAAAGGAAAAGGAACTATATCTTTGGATGGTAAGCACAATATTGACAATGTTTATTATGTTGAAGGTTTGAAGAATAATCTTTTGAGTGTTGGTCAATTAGTTGAAAAGGGATTTTAGTTGTAATTTAAGAATGGAAAATGCAAAATCATGAAAAAAACTGGATTGGAGATTGTAACCAGTAATCAGACTAAAGGTAATATCTTTCATTTGAATAGCAGTGATAAGACATGTTTGATTGCACACATATATGAAAGTTAGTTATGGCACAAGAGACTTCACCATGTGAATTTTGATTACATTGTAAAGATCAGTTCAACTAAGGAAGTAAGGGATTTACCTAAGATTGTGAAACCTCATAATTCGGTATGTAAGGAATGTCAAATGGGAAAGAAAGTTAGAACAACTTTTAAGAGTATTTTTGAGAAATCCAATAATGTTCTTGATTTAATTCATACTAACTTGTGTGGTCCCACAAGAACAAGAATTCTATAGGGAGATAGATATTTTATGCTAATTATTGATGATTATTCTAGAATGTGCTGGGTTACCTTTCTCAGGGAGAAATCAGAAGCTTTTGGGGGATTCAAGTTATACAAGACAATGATAGAGAATGAAATCGGTAAGAAAATCAAATGTTTAAGATCTGATCAAGGAGGAGAATTTATATCTAAAAAATTTAATACATTCTATGAAGTGAATGGAATCAAAAGACAACTATTAGCACCTCAGACACCTCAGTAGAATGGAATTTTGGAAAGGAAGAACAAGAATATTCTAGAAACAGCTAGAAGCATGATATTGGAAGAAAATCTACCTCATGTGTACTGGAGAGAAGCAGTGAATATAGCGGTTTACACTTTCAACAAAGTTCACATCAAAGGTGAAACCGGTAAGACCCCTTATGAGCTATGGTTTGGTAATACTCCTACTCTTAAATACTTCAGAATATTTGGAAGAAAATGCTATAATAGGAGAGATGAGTATCTTCGTAAATTTGATCGTAGAAGTTATCAAGAAATATTTCTTGGTTATTCATCTAAGAGCAAGGCATATAGATGTTTTAATAATAGATTGTAGAAGATCATCGAAAGTGCTAATGTGAAGATAGATGAACACTTTAGAAGAAATTCAAGGTCTGTAGATTCTAAATTGGCAGATGAGATGATGATAAATGAACCAATATAGAGTGCACCAGTACAAAATTTGGATCCAGTCACACCGGCATTATCAGAGAATTCCACAGTGATTGAAGAAGAGCAGCATGTGACTAAACCCAGGTATATAAGACTGAATCACTCAAAAAATTAGATAATTGGGAATAAGTATCAAGGTGTTATGACAAGAGGAAGATTGGCAAATGAAGAGGTATGCTTAATTTCTCAAATTGAACCAGCATCTGTTATTGAAACAAGTCAAGATAAACATTGGATAAAAGCAATGGAAGTTGAATTAGAACAAATTGAAAAGAACAATACATGGACATTGGTTCCCTAGCCTAAAGACAAAAATGTAATTAGAACTAAATGGGTATTCAAAAATAAACTTAATGAAGATGGTAAGGTAATCAAGAACATAGAAAGATTAGTTTGTAAAGGATATTTATAGAAAGAGGGAATTGATTATAATGAAACCTTTGCACCGGTAGCTAGAATTGAGGCAGTCTGATTATTTCTTCCATTTGCAGCTCATAAGAATTATAAAGTATATTAGATGGATGTAAAATGTGCATTTCTGAATGGTAATCTTGAAGAGGAAGTTTACATTGAACAAGATTGGTTACACTAAAGGTAATGCTGACAACAACTTATATTACAAAGTGACTAATGATGACATCTTGGTTATTGAAGTTTTTGTTGATGATATTATTTTTGGAGGTGAAGATGGATTGTGTAAGGATTTTTGTAACAAGATGTAGGAAGAATTTGAAATGTCTATGATTGGGGAGATAAAATTATTTTTAGGATTGTAGATTTAACAAACTGATAAAGGAATATTCATATGTCAAACAAAATACTTGAAGGAACTACTAAAGAAATTTGGTATGGAAAACTCGAAACTGGTAAGTACCCCTATGACTACAACTGATAAATTGACCTTGAAGGATGATTCAACTCTTGTTAATCTGACAAGATACAAATATGTGATTGGAGGTTTACTATATTTGACTCAAATAAGACCTGATATAATGAATGCAGTATATATTGTTTCAAGATTTTAGAGTAATCCTAAAGAAAATCATGAATCAACAGTAAAAAGGATTTTTTGGTATCTACAAGGCAAACAAATCTTGGTTTATGGTATCCTAAAGATGAAAATTTTGATTTCTGTGCATATACTGATGCAAATTGGGTAGGAGATGTAGATGACAGAAGGAGTACCATCAGCGGTGCATTCTTTCTTGGTAGAAGATTGATTTCATGGATAACCAAGAAGCAGAGTTGTCCATCATTATCAATAGCAGAATCGGAATATGTTGTAGTAGCAACTAATTGTACTCAGGTATTATGGATTAAGAAAATGTTGAAGGACATGTCATTCTCAAATTATGATTCCCCTCTTATCCCGAGTAAGAAAATAATAACTTTGTCTGCAAATAAACAGATCAAGGAAAACAAAACCCGAGAGCAACATATGATAAGGTTTCAAGAACCTTCTATACTTTGAACTTATCCAAAGTTCAAGTGGGTATACCTCATGTGAATAATTTCACACTTTTAAATGAGACCCATAGTAAACCAGTCTCTAGAAACTAGTGGATCTTATCGCCTCAACATAAACTAAAAAAATAAAGGAAAGCTTATGCTCATTTTCAGTATTGATCCTCAAGAGATGCAGAAAGAGAACTACAATTGATACCAGTGCCTTATCCAGGATATAGAGTCATCTAAATTAAATAAGGATTTCCCAATTAAACACCTCCATACATCTCATCACTTTGGTTTCTATCAAACCCATGCATGCCTGACATATATAAGAGTCCTTCCTTGTTAAAACTAAACAATGTTCATCAAATTCTAAGTCTCCAACAGAATAACCTACTGACAGAGATATTTCATATGCATTTAATTCCCCTCCTAAAGAGGAAAGCCAAGAAAAATATCTATGAAGACTACATTACAATCCACATTCAATTGAATAACCCTAGATTGCCCAAATGAAACCAGTAAATTATTGAAAGCACACCAGAAGATAACACAAATTCTAGGCTCAAAAGTTGATGGTCTATATATTGATATTCATTTTGAAAAATCTTACAAAACTCAGAATATTCTCTATAAACTTAGAAAAACCCAGATACATTTCTGTAGAGTTTCTTTACAAATTCTTGTGATCCCTTTCTAACTAGTCCTGGTATCTATTTATATTAGTATGGATGCATACAAGCTTCAGACCTTTACAAAAAACTTTGTTACAACAATCTTCTTGTTTCAACAACAAGTTACAAATCTTTTCCATTTTAAAATGGCCCCCTTTCTCGGGTTATCATTCTATAGCTTCTTCTTGAACTTCTTCTTCTGACATCACATACTTTCTTTTCCATTCTTGGTACACGTCATCAGTAGGCCATGAGAAGTTAATAACTTCCCCTCTTGTCTTGGCCAATCTCTTCCAAGAGTTTCTCATTTTATTGACCTCAGAGTTTAGAAAGCCATAGTGTGATTTTATT
This sequence comes from Cryptomeria japonica, assembly GCF_030272615.1. Taxonomy (NCBI): domain Eukaryota; kingdom Viridiplantae; phylum Streptophyta; class Pinopsida; order Cupressales; family Cupressaceae; genus Cryptomeria; species Cryptomeria japonica. The sequence goes on along the minus strand of NC_081405.1, from coordinate 214,531,937 downwards.
TTCTCTATCTCCTCAATTGTTCTAACAAATAGGGAAGTATCATCTATGTTAATGATTCCCTTTATCCTTAATGATAGGTTGTCCCCTAATTCATTAAGCCATGCTTGATTTTCCTTCAATTGAGCTAGACTGGCAAAACCCCCAGGGAATAATTCAAATTCCTGCTTAGTGTATTCCTTTTTATACAAATTGATCTTCCTCTCTACATTATCTATTCCTTCTGCCAGTTTTGTTAGTTCCTTTGTTATGTCACAAGTGGACTTGATAATGGGGTCAGCACCTACTTCATCATAAGATACACATATAGGTCCTAGGTCCACCTCCCTAGGCATCCACTTGTCCAAAATGGGCATTAGAATAGCCCTCTCTCCATTGAGATCATTCCACATATCCAAAACTTTACTCATGTTGTTATACACTAATGAGGATCCTATGGTGTCAGCAAAACTCAAAATTGTGGCCCTCACTCTCTCTTCATACTTATTTGCAAATAGGGTTTGAGCCTGTTTTAACTTTTCCAACTCCTGTTGAGTGATCCAAATTGATTGAGAACCAATAGGTGTAGGAGAAGGTGGGAATTCAATGATAGGGCTAGTAGATGGAGGCTCTATAGGAGAAGAAGCAATCATTAAGGTTGAGGACTCACCTTGATGGTATTGTCCTGCCAATTGGCTTTTCAATTTAGCAATAATGTTATCTCGGCTCACTACCTCTCCTTTGGCATCATTGTAAGCTTTTAAGACAGTCTCTAACTTAGCTTGGAGAGTTTCCCTTTCCATTTCTTCTTTCTTTTCCACCACAACATTAAATTTTGTAGTTTCCAAGATTGTGCTAGCAGCCTCCACCACTCCAGTATTTTGTACCCTCTTTACTATCATACCTCCAAGGTAGCTGGACTCTGGGGCATCCTTTCTCTTTTTATTTTCATCTATTTTCAGAGACCACATGACCAGGGCAGCATCATCCTTGCTGAAGGTTACTCCATCCATAGGCTTGGTCTCTTTCCTAACTACCTCTAAAACCAAGGCATCTGCTATATCCCATTTAGGGAGGATGAGAACACCAGCCTTTGCTACCAATTCTCTTCCTTGCTTAGGAGTAATGGTCTTAAACTCAGTGACCATTTCTTGTTTTATTTCCTCCTCCACCATGGCTACATCCTTGTGGGGCTAGTCATTCTTCGTCTTCTCACATCTGGCATTGAACTTATCAATATTTTGCTTCCACACAAATTGCATGAAAGCTTCTTAGGTAACAAAGTTGCTATCAGGTAAGAATTCTTCACTGGCCTGTTTAATAGCAGGATCTAGTTCTTGGCCTTTGAACTCATTCATGGTTATGTCCATCTCAGCATCCTCTATCTCCTTAGGCATTCCATCTTCTACTTCATCATATGTATAGGTGATCTCCCCAAGACTCCCTAACTACAACAATTGTTCAGCTACTGCCTACTCATCTCCTATATGAATGGGGGATTGAGATGGGGAGTACAGGGGCTCATTAGTTTGCACTTCCTTTGCCACCCTTTACTTCTTGGGGAGTCCTGAATGTCAATGACATTTTGTATTTTCCTCTTCCCTCTTAAAGTAGAAGGCTCCCTTGTTATTGGCACCAACACACTGTACTTTGATTTTCTATATAGCACATAATCACCAGGAGGGTTTGCTTTAGCAAATGTAGACCTAGCTAAAACTAGTGTTGCCTTCTCAAGGTTGTTTTTAATCACTGCTTCACTCTTCTCCTCTAGTTTTTGCATTACATCCTAAAGCAAATAATTAGGAATTTAGACTTTTCCTCAAAGGGGTGAAAACTGGATAAAGGGTCATAGTTGCTGTCAAATTAGTCTACAAATTCAAGAGCCTTTTTGTAGGTCACCCAATTCTCTTTCCTTAGCTCTTTCTCATCCAAATCAAACTCCTTTTTGATGAGGTCTTCAGAGAATTGGAATTGGTGAGGTCTACCTTTGTATACTTCCCTTATCCTAAATATACCATTAAAGAAGTCTTCAGGGTCAGAAAACATTGCTGTTGCAGTGGACAAATGGTATGGTTGAAATAATTCCTCAAAGCACTTCCATCCAACCTTAGTAATTACAAATTGATGTTCCATTGTTACTGTTGGGAAAATGGTCCCTTTTCCTCTATTGGATAGCTCCACCTCTTGCACACCTCCAATCTTCCTGAGGACCTCTGCAATTCCTATTTTTAGTGGAACCAGATAAGGTAACAAAAATGGAGTGCCTCTAAAACTGAACACTCTGAAAACTATGTAAACAAGGTACAAGTATATGTCACCCCAATTATGGATAATTTTAATTTCTTCAGCGAACTCCTTAGGCCTAAGAAACTCCAAAAGAGCTTTAGAAACTCCAAAATAAGAGAATTTTGATTTTGGATGCAAAGCACTTATCAAACTTTAGGTAGCTGGCATCCTCCCTATCCCATGACAACATTGTGCTCCATAATTGAACTAGCATTTTCTCCCCATCCTTTTCCTTCACTAAATCCATTGCATTGGCAAAGTAGTCACCACCCTTGAATAGAAATAGATGCATGAGGAGGGAGTACCATCCAAAAGGCCTATCCACTTTACCATTCTTTATCCCTATCAAGCCTTCATGACTTGCATCAGTAATGTAGGGGGCATAATCAAATGTTACTACCAGAGAAGGATTTAACATTTGTGCTATCATTAACATGTAATGAGTTGGCATGTTCACTTCAGCATCCTCTCCAAAAATATGGTAGAGTGACCAGTATAATCCTTTGTCTCTGAGAGTGAACCAATTTAGGGAGAAACGCTCCATGGTATTAGGTCCTACAATAGTCTATCCACCTATTTTGACAAAAAAATCTTTAGGAGGCCCATTTCTAAGATGATTCCTCTATGCACTGTAGACTTGAGCAAATGATTCAGAATTAATGGGCTACAAATAATTGGACACCTCACTGAGCCCAAATGCATTTCTGAATTCATCATCATTGACTTCAATGAGGGTTTTTCCATTTATATCCCTAATACTTTTGGTGAGAGGGTCATAATTATGTGCAATCTGAGTTAGGAGATCCACATCCATGAAAACTCCAGGGACAACCAATTTACCTACATCCAACTCCCAAATATTGGTCATCGAGGTAGGGGAGCATCTCATACCAAAACCAACCTTGAATAAACCTAAACCAGACAACCCTATCTGTGGATGTCTTAGCCAATTGCCCTTGTCATACAATCCTTCTCCTATTCTCAAATGAGGAGCCTTGGGCACTAATTCCTTAACTTTAGCTGCTACATTTGTGGACATGGACAATTGTTCTAGGAAGGCACTACTGATTACAAGTATTTCAATTACTAATAAAAGAAATTCTTTAATAGAACAAAAGCATAGCTCATTAATTTTTAGGTAACTGGTAAGCAAAACACAAGAAAACCTATTTTCAACTTGAAGAACTCTGCTCTGCACCAACTTTTCTGCAACAACTCTTTGAAATGATAACAACATTCAATTGATGTGAGCGTATATACAACAATAAGGCTGTTAACAGTGACATTAACAGCACATGCTTTGACCATCACCTCAGAATTGAATTCATGAATGAATTCAAAAATTTGGCTCGAATGGTCATAAAATGTCTGAGTGTTTCTATGACTTTTTTGTTTCAACTTTTCGCAAAGTGTAAAATCCGTGCATCTTCATCAAGCGAAAACAAGCCAACCATTAGATCAAGCGGAACTTGCACAACCTTTACCTTTTTGAGTATTCTTCATTTGGCAATGGGCTCTCGCTATTTCACAAAAGCTAAACATCGTTCACATTCATCTAGTGAAACCGCGTGAGCCGTCTGATCAAAAAGAACTTGAATGGTCTTTATCCATTCCTGTGACTAATGGTTTGCCCCACTAACCATGCACCAAGTGTTTAAGGCTAATGGTTTTTTCCATTTCATGAATGGTTATTACCCTACATCTTTGGTTTGTGAAATGGAGCCCACTATCATATCCTCCTTGAAATACTCGCCTTTTAACAAATCTAACCTGGGAAGTGGGCCCTCTGACTCAACACCATCCAACCTCGCAATTGACTGGGAAAGGAAACAGATGTGTCAATCACCTATTTGCTGAAAAACTTCCACAGGATCCACTTTGGGACTGCCACGTGCATCTGACAAGTTGCCTTTTCATCCACAATCTAATCCATCTGTTCTGCCACGACACCGACCAATTGGTTGCCATGTCACTTTGCTATTTCATGAAGGTTAACTCTCGGTCACTTTAGGGCTGCGAAATAGCTCCGATCGTCTAATCCAAAGGAACTTGATTGGCCTTTACCTTCAATCTTTACTACCTCGTGGGTCAAGTTTCCTTTTTGCCATTTTGCAAAGCATAAAATCCATGCAACTTTGTCTTGCGAAATAGCGTGAGCCATCCAATCAAAAGGAACTTGATCAGTCTTTAACCTAGTTTAAAACCTGAGTGCCGGACCCACTTCTGCCTTTTGCCATTTTGCAAATGGTAACTCATAGGCATCTTTGAATCGTGAATTCACGTGTGCCGTTAGATTAAAAAGAACCTGCGCGATGGTTAAGGAGTTCTATTAAAAATTAAAAACCTTAGGAAAGGCTTAGAGAAAATAAAGTGCTACTAGACCTGCCTAGGGAGAAATACAAGGGGGGGACATTTTCATGGTCAAGCAACCCTTTCACTTAAGTGGTAAAGGTAACGCATGAATAGAACACAAGGATTTTTCAAAAAACATGAAGGGTTAAAAACAAAATACCTTAAACCCTCCTCTGGACCAAGAACATAGAAGCAACAAGGCCACAATCCAACTCGATTTTTTAAGTCTTTTAGCCAATCATGGAGCAAGATCATCCATTTTTTAAACAGTGATAACAGGACATAAAGGTAAAATTCAAAGAACCTATAATCATTTATTGTGATAATTCAGCAAGAATTGATATATCAAAGAATCCGGTATTTCACTCTAAGACTAAGTATGTTTCTATCAAATATAATTTTCTGAAAGAGAATATTGAGGCAAAGAAGTAAGATTGGTTTATGTGAATACTAAAGAGCAGATTGTAGATATCTTTACAAAGCGTTTTCCTAAGGAAAATTTTGAATATCTCAGAGAATAGCTTGGGGTAATAACCTCATCGGTAGAGACTTAGATGATTGATGATTGGCATCAAACCGAGGAGAGTTTTGATGGAGGAGAGCTACTTCTCAGGGGGAGTAGTTGGTTAATTGGTTGTATGTTCTGGTATTTACTCTTAAACTTCTTTGGCATTTGACATCAAAGGGGAAGAGATATCTATGAAAAAACATTGTTCATTAGGGAGAGATACATACCCTTTGTATTTTGGTTTTGATTTTTGGTATTGATCTATTCTGGAGATTGTTGGTTTTTGGTTTTTGGCATTTTGTTTTGGCACTTAGATGTTTTTCCATCTAGTATTGCCATCATTGCCAAAGGGGGAGATTGTTGGTATTATGGATGTGTTGCATTGGTTTTGTCATTGATGTCAACACTTATCCTTCTGGAGATCTACATTGTTGATTTGGCACTATGGTTATATTGGTTTACTGATGAACCAGCATGTTGTGTTCACCGGAAAGGTCAGTGACTTATGCACAGTCACCGGTATATGATCACCGGTAGGTTATATGGTTCACCGGCATTGATTATGACTTGTTATCATTTGGAGATCACTTGATTATGTCTAAGACATCATTTCGATACTTGGTTTTGGTGTTTTGGTTATTGGTCGAATCGGGTTGGCATATTTGTTGTTACCGATAGATTGGTCTAGTTTATGGACTGGTATACATTATCTATTCCAGATCAGCATGACACGTTATGGAGATGATTTATTGATTGCATATTGTTATAAATGTTTGACCTGACATGTTGTATCACATTATGACTTATTTGTAATTGATTTAATTGTAATATTCTTAGTGAGCCGACCTACACATTTGGTCTTAGGTTTTGTATATATGTAAGATCTCATATATGAGATAAATATGTGACATGGTTATGGTATGGTATTGTAACATGGTATGTGTGAATATTGAAGATCATATGAGCAGACCATGGAGAAGGTTAAAGGAAGGTTTGAAGGTGTTTAGTAGAGCTTAAGTAGTATTGAATCCAGTATTGGAGATGCTTTTTTGAGCAGTACATTATTCTAGTATTTAACCATCCTACTATAATCATTGTGAATTCCATTTGAGTAGTGTGCTCTAGGCGGTTAGCCTTTCTGCACGTGTAGACCCCATTTGTATATACATACTATCTGCAATAGTATATCTGATTGTGGGTAAGGTTTTCCCACCATGTTTTTTCCCCTTATAGAGTTTCCATGTCAAAATCTATGTGTTATGTGTTGTGGATGTTGTTTCTCTTTCTGTTTCATGCATTAAGTTTCACCGGTATTGATATTAACTGCTCATCTGTTAACCAACATTATGTTTGGTTTACGGATATTAAGTATTCAGTTTGATTAAGTTATAATTGGGTTTAAATTCATTTATAACTGATTCGCCGCCCCTCCCTCTTAGTTGTCCTTCTGGTTTCTAACAATGTCATCATCGCATAAAGTGAGTCCACCATTGTATTGTCATTAGGTAATGTCTCCCTGTGACAAAGATTAAATATAAAAAAGGAGTTAGTGAAATGATACCAATAGACTTAGAAAAAAAACTTAATAATAAAATGGTATAATGGAGTCATTAATTAAAGGTTGGTTTTGATGGTATGATGAAAGAATAAGTATCTGGTAGAATACTGAGAGGAGGGGGGGGGGTGAATCATTATATTGAAAAATTGATACAAAGTTCCCAAACTCATACTCAATCAAAAAAAGTAAACATATCTTAGTCAAGATCAATATTCATAAGAATACTTGACATCAACCGGTTTAACTGTTATGACAACTTTAATAGTAAACAACTTCAATGTTGTAAACATCAACAATGCTTAATCATAACTCAACATATTCATCTCTCAATGCTTCTACATAACATGCCTTATAAAAAATTAACCATGTCAACGAAATAAGATCATAAGCACAAAAGCATTTGTCACTTGACACAAATGTTTTTATGTGGAAAACCCAAATATATAAAAGCCACGGTGAGATGAGACTCACAAGGATAGCTATTTGAACTCTTCTGAAGTTCACCCTATTAGGAGCCAAACCTGTTAAAGCTTTACAATAAGTCCTGTTAAGAACTAACTCTGGTTCAGAATCACTCGGTTAAGGGATTTACAAATATGCCTTGATAAAAAGCACAATACCCTATTAGGAGTAACCTTGCTGGAGGATTTAAGAATCCAAGCTAATGGACCACCTTGTTAGAGGATTTAATGAGTAACCAAGCTTGTTAGAGCTTTCCCAGTTAAGGGATTTTACTTCTGCTATAATTGTTAGAAAACAATAGGTTTTCTTGATCTGTCTGAGTAGCACTACATTTGCTTGATCAGATCCTTCTATGCTTCAATCTGCCTTCACTCAAAGTGCAGATTCATACACCATTTAGGAAACTAGACATACTCAACAGGTTTTCTACCTATCTTTCCAACTACCTTTACAACAACTTCATCGACCTTAAATAGAAATCAATTAGGTCGGTAACATAGAAAAAACCTAATTCTCATCATCAAGATTACAAACAAGTCGGTACAATCTTGACCATTAGAAATCATGACAATCTCTTCAGATTCTTCAAGACAATTCCAACCACTCGATGATCACCGCTTCATTGGACTTTGTAACTCATCACACACTTTGTATTAGATGCAATCCACTTTACTCATTCCCTAGACAAGAACAAACATGCCTAAACAATTTGAACATATCCTCATTCAATGATCACACATGTCTCCATCATTATCGCTTATCAGATAATAAATCATCAAACTTGATTGGTTAGGGTTTAATAGCTGATAGGGTTTACCGGTCACATTACATAGAAAGGTTTAACCCTTTACACCTTTACACTGGTTCAACTCACAAACTTTACATACTACATACTTGTTTACAACATCTTCCACAAAGATCTTCTTACCAGTTACTAGCCAATATCAAAAACAACAATATCAACAATAACATGAATACCATTACTGGTTCAATTGACATCAATGACAACATATCATTAATGCAATCTCTATGCAAAATACCAACAAACTCAAAATGCCAACAGGTTTAAATGGTATATAGTATGTACCACCTCCATGATAGTAACTTTTTTTGTATCTATGTGAATCAAATTGTAATCAGTTAGTAGCTCTTTCCCCACACATTGATTTTATTGCACATACAAATACAAAATTTCCCTCGCACGCCTCAAATATGCAATTGGGTTGCTTGTTAGTTAGCCCAGGTTGTGTACTATTTATTAAACCTACAATATTCCCTATTGATTTTGACCTTTCGTCAATGTACATAGCTAATCTTTTACTTTGATTAGTATCTTTCATTGTATATAATTCACTAAGAGTGCATACCTACGCATAATTTTTTTATATCAAACAATCTAGATCCAATTTTTATAATTGTAACAAGGTCTGACATACTCCATCAATTCAGCAACTTTGTTGTAACAAACATTTATGTCATCCATGGAAAATAGGCACAAAGCATGTAATGACGATAGTGCTATGTGATATATCCTCTCGTTAACACAAAAATTAGTGTTTATTGGAGGAAGTTCCTTGGGTACCCATTTTTTTGTAGATGTTTGTACCTCAAGGGAACCTCGATGTCACCTATTCTCTCATCATCATAAGAACATGACCCCCTTGAGCAAGAAAAAATTGTATGCTTTTATTTAATTTTCTCCTAATATTTTGACCTATAGTTGATCTCCCTCTTTTAGACACACTACATGTCTGACTTTCATCTCCTCTTCCTAAATTTTCCTTGCTTGAGGAAGACAGATTTGACAAATAACTATTTGGTGGTACCTGCACTCCATCAACTGAAGAAGTCGGCCCTAAAATTGATGTTGAGATTAAAATTTGAATAAGCCCAACTGGGGCCTCAAGTGTTGATATATGTATTCAATTTGTTACATATAGGAGGGCCGAGAAGGTGGAATGAGCTATAACATGTGGTTTCGATGAGAAAAAAAATCAAAGTTTTGACAAAATATTGTTGCTAAAACCTGGCTTATTATTAAAGAGAAAGAAAGCAATTAATAAATGGTTTCTATAGGCTGTATTGAATCATACATGTTGTTCCATGACACTGTGTAGGATCCTCATTAAAGGGGTTCAGGTTCTTGCATATGTAATTCATTTATCTTATATTAGCTAAAAATTACATGATACGTATGTTGAAAATTACATAGTAGACAACATAAACAATATGCAAACATCATAATCATTGTATATTTTTTTTTCCTTCCCTTTCATTTATCTATAAAGTGCAGGTTCCAAAACAAAATGGTTGATGATGTCTGTAGTCTGTAGTTTTTAGACGTCTACATAGTCAATTACCTATTTCCACCAAAGATGACAAAATCAAACAAAATATATACATATAATCAAAACCAACAATTGAAAATCATAAGCATTACATGATACATATATTTTACCCAAGTGTATATTTCAAAAAGAATCTCAAAGATCATGGCAAGAAATAGCAAAGCTACTATGTGTGTTAGAGGTTTTGTTTAGTTTATATTGAATCTATTAAGCAGATTATAAACATTTGTATCCATAAGAAAAGTTGCAAATAATTGAAACTTGTACTATTGGCCAAAGTTATCCTAATGAAAACACTTAGACAAAATGAGTAGCGCATGGTAAGCATATAATATACCAATGTATAAGCATGATAAGCCAAAGTCAGATGCATCAGTGGAAGTTGTATTGATCATTTCCAAGGAGCCAAGGAGTCAGGTAGATCGGGGAAACATATATCGATTATGGTCATCGGCAAAACATACACTAGCGGAAAAGGAAAAATATTATCTTGTCAAAAGTTGTTGAGGCTATCTGTAAGACTTATCCTGATGAACACAACCAAGGATAAAAGTGCATCGATGAAGGTTATAATGAAGAAATATCACCATCATATCCAAAGGAGTCAGGATGTGTTATTTTGAGTCTCCTCGATGCCCGATGAAGTGATTGATCAGAAGATCATCAGGAAAGATTATGTCGATGGAACATGATGTAGCAAGAAAATTTATGCCAAAGGAAAAGGTCATCAGGAAAGCTATGCTTGTCACCATGACACCTTTGAAGTTACCCCAATGCTCAATGATAGTATCAGGTTGACATATACTGATAATGTAGAAGGAGTGTCATCGGCTTATGTTACCCCGACAGGAAAGATAAAGTTTGTTAAAGGAAAAAGGATTTTGCTAATGGTGCCCAAGATGAATTTTCATTGGAGAGACATATGCCTATGATTTGTTGTCGTATTATAATATAAAACAGAAATAGTGAGCTTTTATTAAATCCTTGCATCAGGTAGATTTATTTATGGTTCGTGTGAGGTAGATTTATGAGAGGATCATCATTAAAAATTTGTATGCGGATGTATTGGGCATATAATCAAGATTGCTTGACATAATTTTTACACAAGAAGGCATATAATCAAGATTGCTTGACATAATTTTTACACAAAAACGAAATTGATAGAATATATAATTGAATTACATAGATTTAGAGCAAAAAATTGTGATTGTAAAAATGGAGCCTTCAAGGTCCACGGGAAAGAAAAGAGAAACAAAAAGCTCCGAATCTAGGGCTAAGAAATATAATAAAGAAGAGGAAGCCTCGATTCGAAGACTGAACCAAGATATGATACGAAAAATGCAAGCACCAGGCCCTAAGTCCAGAAGATCGCAACAACATTTGTCGAGGAGGGACCAATTAGAAGATAAATACAAAAATGTTGGAGATGTGTGGACCAAAGCAAGAAAATATGAATTGTTCCTATTTCACTACCTGAGAAGAGATAAGGAAATGCCATTGTGAAACCAATGGAAGACCAGTTTGGGTAAGTTGATTATCCCAAATATATTTCTAAGTGTGAAGTTGCTAGAAACCCTAGTGAAAAACTATAATTCTATGGGGAGGTATATTAAAGCCCCCAATGGAGATGCCTTTATTAGGTTTTCTATTGGTACATTGAATGAATTATTTAACTTGGATCCCAACCCTAATAAACCCTTGTCTTTCGGAGAATCGGAAGAAGAATACCCCAGAATGGATACAACATATACTGGGTGGAAGTTAGCTATCCATAAGAAGGAGGCAGGTATACTGACAAAATATGATGGGCCAACATTCAACATTGAGTTATTCACACATTATCTACAATATAATTATATGTCTTGTGGGAAGTTAGGAGGAGTTGAAGTTCCTGATCTAATGAGTACTAGGTCATTAGTCTTAGCCTCAGGATATCAAAATTTATGAGCACAGACCATTTGGTTATGCCTCTTATCTGGTAGAAAAATTACATGAGGGTTTCCTGGACCTTAGGCATAACAAAATCCCTAATTTCAAGTTTTATTCATTGTTGATGCATTTAGTATTGTTTTATAGATGTTTCAGGGGTATGTGGCCCGAGGAGTTAGTGCTTAATACAGAAATAGGGAAGGGGAGGAACAACTAGTTCAATTATGGACTTCTATTTGGGACTCTCGTTATGTGAGAACAAACTTCATAAAATTCAAAGAGTGGACAACGAAACCATTATACAGGATGTTCAAAGTCCCCTGTGATGGATTAATTTCAAATGAGATTAAGGAATTTTTATGGCCTAAAGATTTTGATGATAGGGAAATTGTGAATCATAACTGGGGAGATTGGTACGCGCACTAAAAATTTACTTGTTTTAGGATCTATGGATTTGAAGGAAGCCCATACATGTTACCAAAATGTGTTCCTGATAGAATAGCATATTTGGAGATTGTAAGACAATTAAGTGTCTCAAATGCTAAACAAGATCAACATAAGTAGGATTTCTTGCTTGGAACTCTTAGTTTTGGAGATTTCACTATTGTTTCTAGAAAGGCATATGAAATAATTGACAGAAAGTTAATGGAGGAGTATAATTTGTTTGAACATATTGCAAGAACAAAATATGATCCAGAGTGGTACATCCACTCCTATAAGAAAAGACAAAATTTAGGAGGTTTTTTGGACTTGGGTTTAGAAGCAGAAGACATCTTCAGAAATATGGAAGATGTAGAAGCACAAGAGGTAATTGATGATTTGAATAGAGAGTTGGAAGAAAAGAAACAAAGGTTGATGGAAATGGAGACAGAAGAAGAGATGTCAGAAAGTGAAACAGATGACCATGAAGTTGTTTCTAGATATCGGGCAAAGGAACAAGAAGAAGATCCAAATGAAAATGAGCAAATTGTGACTAAGATGGAAATTCATGCAAATTCAAGGTTAGAAGAACATTCTTCTTTTATAGCAGATGATGTATTTGTGAACTCTAAATAATTTAAATCTTTTCTCTATAATTTAAAAGGCGAAAGGGTGAGGGAATCTATACCACATATAACACTTTAAAATGAGGTAGAGTTGTTGAAAAGGTTAAAGGAGGATATAGAAGCAGAGTTGGTTACAATGACTCCCCAAAAAGGGAGGCAATTGCTTACAAAAGTTGGAGTAATTATGTTTCCAGGATGGGATTTGAGTGCATCTTTTATTTTTTACAGTCTATTACAATGTGACAAAAATGATTTCAAATTGGACATTCAAGGAGTAAATGATGTGTTTATTGGATCTAGGTTTGACCAAGATGAGGAAGCCTTACTACTATGGGAATTGTATCCTCCAAATAAAAGGCCTAAAATTATTGATGTGGATAAAGCATTTGGCCATATGATGAAATTGAAAGTTGGGGAAATTGATCGCATTGTTTCAGCAAACAATGGAGTCAACATTTCAAAGTTTAACAGAGCACAAATAATTAGAATAGTAAGGGAAAGAGATCAATACAAATGATTGTATGAGGAAACCATAAGAAGAATTGGACAATCTATGCCAATGATACTTTCCCTTGATAATTCAAAATTGAAAAAGAAATGTGAAGAAATGCAACAAGAAAATCAGAGAAGTCAAAATTAGAGAATTCTTAAACAAATGCGGAATATAAGAGTTGATATTGCCTCTTTTCTATTGAATAAAAGATTTGAAAAATTGAAAGGATATTTGGAAGAGTTCAAGGCTATTTTTTAAAAGAATGTGGATAATTCTATATCACATAATAGGATAAAGAAAAGATTGGGAACCATACTACATAACAAGACTTTGGAAGGGACAAATGCTAAAGAATTTGAGAAGATCAAAAGGATTCTTGCAAAACATGACAAATTTGATGTAGAGTTACAAACTAAATATGATGAATGTAAAGACATAGTCTAGCATGGTATCCAAGTGCTAACTGATCAGACGGGATAAATCAAGGATAAAGACAAGTGGATTTCAGAATTCCAAAATCTACTCAGTGCTACCCTTAATGTTGCCCAATCAAATGGGATTGATTTGAAGGAAATAATTACACAAATGGAATAATTCGCCACATGGGAGATCATTGTCAGGGACCTAATCCATGATGTAGACACCTACAAATCACAAAAGAACTTGGAGCATATTTAAAAATGTGTCGAGATACTTGGGGATTGAAATTGTTTTCAAATATTTCAAAATGTTATCTTAAATTCTTTTATGTAATATGTCTAGTAGTTAAGTTAGTTTTAGTCAGTTATTTTTTAGTTAGGAGTTTAAGTCTTAGTTAGTTTAATTCTAAATGAAAAGGTATGCCCTTTCATTTTGGAACTGAATCCTCATCTATCTATAGGGGATCCTTTTGATGAGAAGACATTCATGATCATTCTATTCAAGATGTATTTTATGCAAGTCCTTTTGAAGTTTGTTTTCTGGGAATGCCAAAACTGGAGAATGACATTATGATGTACTAAAGCTAGTTGATTATCTTATGCTTATTTCAATATAAAGATCACATGCTCTGCATCTCTGATGGTATCTATCTTTTCAATTGTTTGATTAGTTCCTTGTGATAAATTATTCAGTTATATTGTTTCAATGTGCTATCTCATGTTATTATAATTTGGATTACATTTCAATTTGAATATTAGTTTTAGTTTGAATTATTAGTTTGAATAATTCATGTAGATGCCTTTCAAGTGATGGTGTTTTTTAAAAGAGAAAGTTTAACAAGACTGTCTCCAAGCTTATATTCTTGAGATTCCAAATTGGTGATAAGACATTGTGTTATATGTAATCAGTTGATATTATATTTATTTCAACACAGAGATCAAGTGTTTTTCATCTTTGATGGTATTTATCATTTTGATTGTTTGATTAGTTCCCTATGATAAATCTATTCATTTAGATTATTTCAATGTTCTATCCTATGTTATTATAGTTTGGGTTAAGTTTCATTTTGAGTATTAATTTGAAGGATTGGATGTCAAGCTTCACTCTATCTTATTGGTCTTTTAGAGAAAAGTTAAATTCAGTAAGACCAACCACAACATTATGTCAAGGGTGAAGGAATTGGTCTACTATTGTTTGAAGATAATTTAATCAGGTGTTTTTAGAGTAATCTCAATTAAGAAATCATACTTATAATAAAGTAACCTTTTATTTAAAGTATTCATTTAGAATCAAGAAACTCAAAGTTTTTAGTAATTATTTAATTGAAGTGACAATCTCAGGAATTAGTTTCTCTCTAATGCACATAAATCTTGGAAACACTCAATTCCAATTAGGCATACTTGACAACAATGGGATTAATACCCATCAAAAGTCTCTTCTCAATCTTCAAAACACCCTTACAAGACAACAACTTAATAGACACCAACCATACTTTGAGGAAGACAAACATGACAAAGTCTTCTTTTACCTTGTAATGAAGCCAATCGCTCTGGTTAGTCTCTTGATATCATTGTTAAAGACTTATCCTCCAATTTATATAAAGATCCAATTGTTCAAATTAAAGTTATGATAATTATTCCAAAACTGCTATAGGATACAAGAAAGACAATATTAAGCTAAACCATACAAGATACACATTATGAAGAAAACTAGTCAAAATTCATTATAACATCAAATGAAATATAGTGTTTGATTAGATTATACTTTCTTTAAAGTTATGTACAATACAAATATTTCTATTAACCCATAACAAAATACACAACTAACCAATAAAATGAGATAAGTTATTCATATTTCAAGCCTCCAACTCAAAATGATTCTGCATGATAGAACCAATATCTATTAGGACTCATTTCACCTTGTGTTTTATGATGACGAATTCAATGTGTAGGGAAAAATTTATGGGATTGTATACTGTGAAGATGCAGGACAACATATACATGATATGGATGAGGAAACGCAAGAAATGATAGTTGAACATGTCAAAAAATATCCCCATGTGTTAAAGGCCCTTGATATTGATGAATATGCTAGAAGTGTGGAACAACGGATATCCAATAAAAAGTGGGAAACTCTTGCTGACATTAGGATTGAATTGGTACAAGGATTTAAGGATTGGAAAACACCAAATAAAGAGAAATCCTAGGATGGGGAATTTTATATGCTAATTGGAGAAAATGAAGAGACCCTTTCAGTGGGAAAAATTGTACAAGCACCTGCTTGTAGAGTCATAAATAATAGTATTAAAGCTACTTCCATACAAAGGGCTATTTTGAGGGCTGGAAGGGTTTGCAATCGTAGATAATTGTTCACCCCTCTAGAAGCTATGAAGCAACTTGTCTTTATAAATGTTGTTGATTTTTTTAGGGTTAGAGGGACTAGGCAAGTAGCTTCTGGGAACCATGTTATGGATCCATTGGATGATAGTAGAATTTATCCAGAGTACAGTTATTTTCATGCATCTATCAACAACTATTGTTCCCTAATAATTTCCCTAATTTTAATTTTTACTCATTATTGATGCATTTAATCTTATTCTATGGACATTTTAGGGGTATGTGGCTCAAGGAATTGAGGCTTAACATTAGAAATAGCCAAGGGGAGGAGCAACCTATTCAATTATGGACTTCTTTGGGATTCTCACTACACAAGATCAAGTTATATCAAATTTGAGGAATGGATAGTAAAGCCAATTTATCGGATGTATGGATTTCCTTGTGATGGATCAATCTCAAATGATATTTAAGATTTTTTTAAGACCTAAATATTTTGATGGTAGAAAGATAGTGAATCATAACTGGGGAGATTGGTATGTCTGGAGACTTGTCTTTATAACTAGCAGTCGTAGAATGGAGAGGTTAAGGAGGTTGATGATCCATATTTTTTCAAAGCAAATACAATTAAACAAAGTAAACAAGAGAATGCAAGGAAAGAAAAGGAGCTTGCAAAAAAATATTGATGACAAGAATGAAAGGACCAACCTCTTGTACAGTTGTTGCTGAGGATCTATCTGCAGCAATTGTGCCCTAATAATTGCCCTAATTTTAAGTTTTATTCATTACTGATGAATTTAATCTTATTATATGGAAGTTTTAGGGGTATGTGGCTTGAGGAATTGAGGCTTAATGTCACAAACAAAAAAGGGGAGGAGCAACCTGTTCAATTATGAACTTCTATTTGGGAAGTCTACCTATTCTCCCTAGGGTATGAAATTTGGATGACAATTGTAAATGGTCTCCCTAGTCTTGTCAATCCTCCCACCAGTCCTGAAGCTGAAAGAAGATATAGGTGCAATGAAGAAGCCATGAAGTCCATATTCATTGTACTTATTGATGATGTTTCTTCACAGGTAGATAAGTATAGATCTGCAAACAAGTTGTGGGCCAGGTTAAAGAAGCTCTATGGTAATGAGCCTACCACTGTTGGATCATTCTATGAAAACACAAAGAACATTGTAGCAAGCACATGTGGAGATGATGAAGGATGATCAATTAGTATTTGTAGCAATGATGATGAGGAAACTCATCTCTTCATGGCCTAAGAGATAGAAAGTGAGATGCACACATCTAAGAGTGATAATGCAGATGAATCCCACCGAAAAGATCTGTTTGGCAGTGATGGAGAAGAAGAAGAAGCTGAAGTAGATTTTGAAGATCTTGTTAATGCACTCGAGGAGCTTAGTAGAGTAAGAAAATAATACAAGATGCTTAAGAATGCTGCTATTGTAGAACAAAATCAGTTAGTCACAAGTCTTCAAGAGTCAATGCTAGCTATCGCTAATCTAAAAGAACAATTTGATGATGCTAAGAAGGTGAATGTGGTATCCAAATTAGATTTAGATACTGAGATATGTAGGTGCAAAGGTTAAACATTAGAACTAGAGGCCAAAGACAAAGAGTGTTAGAGGCTTAATGATGAAGTGAAGAATCTCAGGAAAGACCTTGAGAAGTATCAAGATGAACTCAAGGTGAGGATCTGGTATGATGGCAACACTGATTCCTTGGATAGAATGTTAAGAAAACAAAAACATTCCAAGGAGACTGGGGGATTAGGATTTGATACCAGTGAGTGCTCCACAAGTGAGGATGTCTCCACCAAAGACATTCTTTTCATCCTCTCAAATGGAAAGGACAAGGGTCATACTTTCACTATTAGAAATGCTCCAAGGAAGATGATTGATTTAACTACAACTAGTGAAGACATGAAGAAGAAGACTGGTACTACATGGAGTAATAATGAAGATGCAAAAGGAAAAGGGAAGCTGAGAGAAGACAAATTCACCAATAGCAAGAACTTGAAAAGATAGCCTAGAAGACAACCTACCGACAGAGGACAAAGAAATATTGCTACCTCCAAGTCAAGACTATTGTGGAAGAAGAAGGGACTAGATGAAAGAAATGCAAAGAATGGATAACCTAGGATCCATCCCTAGAGAAGAAGAAATGGAGATGCCAAATTGGTAAGATCACCTCATGTTTGGCAAAATAAATTTGTAAGTAATAAGTCCTCCTTCTCTAGTTATTTCTTTGCATGTAGTGGTTATGGTCATAGAGAATAATAATGTAGAAAGGGATCTAAGAGAAATAATCTAGGTTTCCATAGATATCATGCAGAAGGGAACAAAGGTTCAAAGAGAAGAAACATGCATATCCCCTCTCTCGGTTATGCAAATGTTAAATACTATAATTGCAATGGATTTGGGCATAGAAGTTATGAATGCAGGAAGAAAAATGTCATGCCCAAAATTTAGGGCAAGAACGGGATATTTTTTATTTTTTATTTTTTTAAAACATAACTAGATAACAAAAATTTTGCTAATACGACATGCACTAATGTATTTTGTCCAAACTATATTCGAGCTAATTTTGTTATTAGATCAAGTAACGACATTAATTTAAAATTTATTTGCGGAATACTAAATGATTTAATTTATTTTCTCATCAACCATAGTGATTAGATTAATTAAATCAAACTCATTAAAATAGTAGATGAAGATAAAATTAATCTCCAATAAGTCCATATTGTCTACAATTCATTTTAAATCAATCATTAAAATAATTGATTAAAGTGTCAATTAATTTCTTAATGAATATCTCCCTTAAGTGTATTTATAATAAAATCTAAAAACAATCCCCTTTTTTTTTTATATTCTTATGTTAAACAACCAACTCTTAATAAAATAGTTGATTTACCATTTGTCTTATATACAACCTTATTATTAATTGTTTAAATCAAAACAAACATTAATACATAAATTATATCAAAAAATATCTTTAATATAGGTAAATAAATTAGATATATTTTTCCTTAAACAGATATTATTACAACTACTCAATTTCGCTCAAATGTTTAAACTTTTTCTTTATATATATATATAATTTTTCCATAATGCACATGTCCAAGAAACCCTAACTTTATTAATATATTAATACCTTTCTTTTATTCAACACTTCTTTATTTTATTTTTCCCTAGCCCTACTTGGGCTAGGGTTTTATCCTTAACTCATGGTAGGGTGGAGGTTCGCACAGAGGCTGAGCGAATGAAGGCGAAGGTCGCCATGTGGGAGTAGTGGCGGTCGAACACAAGGGAGAGGTGGAGGGCAGTGCCACCAGTGGGACAACCCACTGTGGGGGTCGCAGCCCACAAAGCGGCCTTGGTCACTATGTGTGTCACGGCGTGCACAGTGGCTGTGGCCATTGGTGCGGATGCAGCCCACATAGGGAGATGCAGGCCCTGTGGGTTCCATGGCCCGCATAGAGGCTGCGACCTCTGTGCTGGTCGCGGCCCGCACAAGAACTATGTTCCCTACGTGGCCCTCCCCATATATGTTTCATTTTTTTATATATATATATTTTATTTATATATATATACATATATATATATATATGTATATGTATATATATATATATGCATATATATGTATATGTATATGTATGTATATATATATATATGTATATATATGTATATGTATATGTATGTATATATTTATATATATATATATATATATGTATATGTATGTATATATATATATATGTATATATATTTTTTTTTTCATATATATTTACATACATTTAAAAAAAAGAAAAAGAAATCCATTAAGTTTAATAAATCTATATATATATTTATATATATGTATATGTATATATACATTTTCATATGTATATATTCATATATATATATATTTATATATATATTTAGGTTTATATCTACATTTGTTTCGCAGGTAAATTTTATGATATGTTTTATATGTATGTATATATAAATATATACATGAAATCTGTATGTATATAATTATATATATTTATATATAACTATATTATTATTTCTTTTCATATAATAAAACTGAATTCATGGAAGATTCTAATTTTCAATTGTACGAAAAGAAGTAAAGTAATAAATCTGTTTACTGTAGATGTCAATTTCTGAAAATAAATATTGCCAGTATTTAAGATAAATATCTAACTTTCTGAAGTAAATGGAAGAATATTTTCCCGAACTTTATTGTACTATATTGCTTTTACAGAAAACCGAAATACATAATTTATTTTTAATCTACAATATGCATGCAAATCTAATTTATGCCTTTCCTATTTTATTTTATTTTAAATGCTTAAGAATGGAATAAATTTCCTGCTACACTATTTATCATAACACATCAGATTTACTTTTTTTTTTTTTTGAACTTTGGGAATACTAATTTAGGAATACATAATTCTTTTCTGCAATAAATACATTTACTGATTCTGCAATTACTACAACAACTAAATGGATAATATGATATTTTTATTAAAATCTAACAACAACTACAACTCATATTTTCTGCAATTAAAATGAAGACAAATTCACAGATAAAAAGGAAAACACAAAATGAAATAAAAATGATTTTTAAAAAAAATTTCAGTGGGCTATTGCATGCAATTTAACATCATTTCTTTTCAAATAGAAAGAAGAGTATATTTAGCTTATTTCATTCTGCAAAATTTACAAGGTGTTTCTTTATCTAAATATCAAATAACTAAACCTCATGTCTTTATTTATAATTTACAATTAGCCTCTCATTCCAATGAATGAGGGTATATTTCTCCTTTTAAAACTAATAATTACAACTGCAAATAAATTTCTACAACAATAACTCCTGCAACTTTCCACCTGTCCTATTCTTTTCTCCCGACAATCCTGCATAATAAATCACAACTATGACCATGGAGTGCTCACCTCCTAGCCTAGGCTAACTGGTAGCCACCCTCAAGCTCGGAGAACCAAGCCCTAGATGGGAAACAAACATGCAACACATAGAAGACAGAATACACACAGATTTCAAACACACTCCCATCCCAGCTACACTGCACCACACTTGGTGATGAGCTTTTTAAGGGTGGTAGTGGACCAATACCCTGAGGAGAACTGCAAGTATGGAAAACATGTAGCCACCTCATGGAACAACAAATACATCAAGAATTTCAACCCCTTATTCCTTATGCCCCCCAAGGCATTCTAGCCTTATATCCCTTCTTATGACCCCCATTGCACAAACAGGCCATGCAGCAAGGGTCACACAAAAATCCCTTGTGATCACTCTCATAATGAGAGTCTCTCAATCGAGGGTTGTCACTGCTACCACCCACAAGATCCTCCTCTCTCCCAAGAGTAAGAGGTCTTGAAGACTCCCAAAAGGACATACAAAACATAATATAAAATACCAAATGCAATTCCCCAAAAAAGACATACAAGGAAACAGATTTCTTACACCAACATACTTTCAAACACATGCAAAAAGAAGTCATTTTAAGAAGAATGTAACCAACCTTAATCTGCCCAAAGGTAGGTTAGTATTGTTTGAGGAAGATCTGCCCAATTCCATGGATCTTCTCCTTCTACCCTTAGCCAAATTTTACTATTCCAATCTATTCTATTCTTTTTTCAAATTTCTCTTGTCTCCAAAAATGGAGGGTGGGTGATTACCCTCAAATTTTCAAATTCTTGCTTAAGAAGCTCATTCTCTCAGTTCTCACAAGTTTCTAAAAACTAAGAGGAAGGTAAGACAGAATGGGAAAGGGAACTCTCATTCCAAAAGGAAAGTTTACAACTTAGTTCAATCTTCTAATTTCAATTTTCGCACAACTCAGAAAAGTCAAATTTTAGGGTGTCTAAAAGGTCACTTAGGAGTAGAAACTTGCCTAAAATTACCCCTAACCCTTAGGTATACCTTATGGGCTTTAGGAAACCCTATTAAACTACCCCTAGGTGTTCATTTAACCCATTTTAAACCCCTCTGAAGTTTATTTTCGGGTCAAACCTATGTTGACCACCCCAAAGATTCTTTACCCGAGGTATTTATGACATCACGTTACATTAATTGAAAAGGCTATAGTTGAACACTTTCCCACCAAGAGACAAAAATAAAAATTTAAACTTAAATCCACACATGTGTCAAGTGACACAAAGAAAAACACTTTTAAAATTTAATACATGAAATTGTCTCTTGTGGAGTTTACACAAAACAATTAAATAACACTTAACACACATGCATCACATACTGTTACAAATAAAATACAACACAAATGGGGTTTTGTCTCTCCAAATAGACAACCCCTGGCTTACGAAAATACATTGGTCTAGGTCTGGTTCTCCGTAATATTTCCATGGTCACATGGATAACTTTCCTACGCATCTCAATTTACACATTAGTACTTTCAAATATCCACATATAATATAATTCAAAGGAATAATAATACACATCATCACTTGCATACAATATTTATTTAATTGCCTTTGGTTAGGACCTTGGTGATGTTGTCAAGATTAGGGGCTCATGGTTTAGATGATCATTTTTAGGGTATTACATTTGCCCCTCTTTGAATTAATGTGCGAGCAATGTGTTGGTTCAAAGAAAATTTGATGTCTAGGAGACACCAGTTCTGAAATTGATTGATCACGAACTAGATGAAAGCAAGGTGTTAAGCTTGATTTGAAGCAACAAAGCTGGATGAAGTCTGATTAAAGCAATACAGTTCTCGAAATTGATTGAACTTAGAAACAATAGAAAACAAAATATACCGAACTTGAACTTGATTGATCAAGAAGTGGATCTTACTAATCTAGAACTTGATTGATCTAGACACAGTGAGTGATGATAAAAATCGATCTTGAACTTGATTGATCAAGATATGATGAGAAAAGATAAACTGTCTAGCATGATCTAAAGCGACAAATACTAAAAACCTACTTAGATTGAGTGTGATCAAAGATACTCTTTAAACCCTTGATTGAGTTTAAACGAATAATCAGCTTGATAAAAAGTGATGAAACTGATTAACATTAAGAGATTGATTCAGATAAAAGACAAATATCAGCTTGATTTGGAGTGATGAAACTAATATGCCCCTAATGATTGATTCAATTCAGATGATCAAGAAATCTCAACTTGATATAAAGCGATGAAGTTGAATACCCCTAGCAATGAGGTCTTATTTGATTGATTTTCTTTAGTTGAAAAAGATGTTTTGCTCGACTTTTGATGAAGATTTGAAAATTTTCTCGACATTGAAGAATGTGAGGTCATAAGGTCACGAGTATGCCCCCTCGGGAGTGAAATCGAAAGACAGCGAGGGTACATGATGATAGGCAATTTTCAGTGATGATAAGTTGTTTGAGCACAAATTGATTTAGAGGAATTTTTGAAAATTTTGCGTTGATTTATAAGAAATTGAGTGCAAAGTTTATTTGTAGAAATTAAATGGAGATTCAACATTGATTCGCGAGAAATTGAGTGCAATTAGAAGAGAGGTGGAGCTTTTGATGAAAAGAGCGCTAAGTGGTCCAAACTGTGAAATTGACTAGCAAAATGATCTCGAATTTCGATTTCGATCTCGGAAATGGACTCAGGACAACCGATTTAGCTAAGGGTACAATTTTTGTGTCCAGTTGAAAAATTAGGGTTTTTGGCTATATATGGGACAAAAGTGTCATTTTCAATTCATTTGAACCTTCCCAAGTTTGAAAATTAAAAAAGCCTTCTATGTGAAAAATGGTGGTCCCTACTCGTCAGCATCAATTTGAGCGCCAAAGATGCCATAACCGACCCCAAAACTATGACCCAGCAGTAAGTGATCTATCTTAAGCCTCTTTATGTTTCCAATTTTAAATTTTTGTGTTCATTTTACAAGTTTTTCACATGTGTGGGGTTGAGTTTTATGTTTTATCATGTGAGATAGGATCCTGTCTCGTACAAGTAACTGGTAAATTATCTTTTGTCATTTGAACCCATTAGATTTGTCGTTCGGTCCCTACCCTTGTGTCGTACGACATGTCAGTAAAAAGACCATTTTGTCCTATGGGGTCTTATAATTTGTTGTTTGCAAATGTTTTGTCATACAAGAGCCATTCCTGACTCATACGAGATGCTGCCCCTCTATGTTTTGTCATTCGGGAAACAGTGAGCATTTTTGAAGGTCTAAACTTGAAAACTTGATTTTGTACTTGACTTAATTGGATTTGCGTGATGTTTTATTTTTCATCTTGGCTTATTTGGAATGTTTTTTGATGTTCGTTGTTGGGTTTCTTTGTAGGTTCAATTACCTCTTGTGCTCTTCAGATGTGTATATTCTCCCACCATGGCATTAGTACGACATTTATCTAAGGTTGAGCAGGCTCGGGTTGATTTATGTAGTTTGATGGATCTTTTGAGATTATCTTGATCTCCGTGTTAATGATGGTATGCTCACAGCATTGGTTGAGTGTTTTCACTCAGAGCATAACACGTTTCATTTGCTAGTGGGGGAGTTGACTATCACTCTCGAGGATGTGTATAGGATCCTTCATATCCCTTTTGTTGGGGATAAGCTGGATTATGATACCGCACTGTTACCTAGGTTATAGGCGGTTAGACATGTATTTAGTGATCTAGACATTTTGACCTGTTCCATCAGTTGGGACATATTGATGAGTAGATACAACGAGGAGTTTCCATTGGCATGTGTTCTAGCAGGTTTCATTGGTTGTTTTCTGATGCCAAATTGAGGGCATCAAGGTTTCCAGTGTAGATGGGGTAGGATGCTGATTAGATTGGTGGAGACCCCTCAGAGGTTTGGCTGGGGTTCTTGCATACTAGCTCACATGTATCGAGAGATGCATGAGATTGTTTATAGAGATGGTAGGAGCATGGTTGTGGGTGTATATATCCTACAGGTTTGGGCTTGGGAGCACCTTCTCGTTTGTCGACCGGTGGTAGATGATAGTAGAGAGCTTGGGTAGCCGATTATATACAGGTATGCCGGTTATATCACTCAACCCCATCTGGGCCAGATAGATTTTTGGAGATGACAACTTGATGACCTGATAGCCATATTATGGAGACCGTACAAGGGCTTAGAGCCATGGGAAAATTGGCAGTTGGTGTGCAAGGACCTTTTTGTTACACGCCCTCTCATCAGGAGGTCACAGACTATTGTTGAGTGATTCATCATTTCATGAGTGATGAGGTAGTATGGCCGGCCTTAGGGGATATCTCAGGAGTATACAACTTATGCACATTATGCGGATGAGGAGAGATAGGGATGGTTACCACAGTTATCCTATGCCTTGGCTATGCAGGAGTTGACTGGTCTCTAGTGACTTAGATGAGATTATATGGACGATGTGGCAGATGCAAGGGTATTGCCCCAGTTCAAGGATTGGTTTCAATAGCATCCATTACCTCGATTCATATATCTAGCAAAGTAGGCTCCTCTTATTGAGGATGATGCCCCCACACTAGCACAGGGACAAGGATAGGGCCAGAGGTGGGGATAGAGAGCCAAGGCTCTAAGGCGGGTAGGTGGTGATCCTAGTGCTAGTAGCAGTAGGGTTCTAGCTAGGGTTGGAAATTAGAGGGGTGAGGGCAGATCCCTAGGGCATGTGGGTGCAAGATTGGGTGAGACTAAGGAGGAGCGAGCAACTCCAAGATAGGTCTGTCAGCAGTGAGAGGAGTAGGGTGGTACTGAAGGTGGAGATGGGGGCAGAGAGCCTGCAAGAGAGTAGGGGACGGATGCTGGATGATCAATGAGGGCACATTTAGCGAAGCTGTAGTCACAATTGATAGTATCTCAGACTTAGCTGGCCGAGTGAGACTGACAGCTTGTCGATCTTAGGATTGAGCACAATCGCCAGATCTCAGATATGAGAGCAGAGATGAGAGCAAAGATAGAGCCCTTGCGACAGGAGGTCCTTCACTAGACTAGTAGGGCAACCTACTATGTTGTGGCATATAGTGTCGCAGTCCCAGTTGCACAACAAGTTACACCCTACTTGTAGAACATGGCCCATTCAGAGGGAGCTTGGGCACCTCGTCAGGATCCTGGTCATCAGGCTCCACCTCCTCCACCAAGCGATGAGGGAGAGGCCTAGAGCTAGATATTCTTTTTGTAGCTCGGATATTTTTTGTAGACACACCCATTTTTTTGTGGCCATATGATTCTTGCTTCGATGGGAGTTTATACATGTCATTGGACATCATTTTATACTCTTAGACTTGACGTGATATATATATATATATATATATATATGAGATCCGATTTGACTTCATCATAGTTATGTTGATTCGTTTATGAGATGTTGTTCTATATGCTTTATTCTATATGTATGCATATCTTTTCAATATAGATGAATGAATGCAGATGGAATATGGGTGTTTATTTTTGTTTCTTTTTATGCAAATAAATGATGATGCAAATAAATGAGGAGAAAGAGTAACTAGTAATGCAAATTTTTATTTTTCTTCAAGCAATAATATGAATGCAAATAAGTATAAAATAAAATGTATGGGTCTATAGAAGATGCTCATGTATGCAGCTAACATCTCAATACACAAGTACTCGATCAAAGAAACGATGATGAAAAAGAGACCACTTAGTTGAGAAATAATGAAGCTTCCAGCTCTTATTCAGAAAATAAGGAGATCATTGTTACCATACCGAATTCACTCTAAATTCACAAGATGCAGAATGAAATGCAAAATGAGATGCAAAATGCGACCTAAACCTAGTCACTAGATTTGAAAAGCTTAATTTTCATCATTGAGTGTTTTACAAACATAGCAGGCAAATTAGAGTTCCTTTCTTTTCATGTGCAATATTAATTATGTTGTCCGCAATGACCCTTTTTTCATTCATATCCTTGGATAGATTTCACAGGGACCTAGTTTACACAATAAAGAAATTCCCTCAAAAAAGAACAAAAAAATGATGGGAACCTCCCTATAGCATACAAATAAGCAGAGTCAAGGTATGTGTGGTGATTTCACATTAATGTGAAGGCACTTATCACAGACACCCAGCTAATTTAGATGTTTCCATATCATTGGGATCATTCCTAAAATTAGAAAACAAAGAAAATAGTATGCCCCCAATCCTTGCTCCTCTTAGTCACAATAGACTTCCTCGAGTTACTGAGAGGGATAATAATTGAAAACCAATATAAAAGATAGCACACAAAGAAAATTTCCATGCATATCTTAAATAGTTTAGTGATTTTTTTCAGTAATGTTTTTCTTGTGTACTCAGTGATAAAACTCTTCAGTAGTTAGGAGACAGGTGACTGACTCGGAGTGGATGACTAGGTTTCACTGACGTAAAGTTGACTTGGTTGATACTGCTTAGGACATGTAATGTGCTCTGTTGATTAACCTAAGACTAGGACATTGATCAGTTTCAAGCCATGAGAGTTCCAAAAGAACCAAGATGTCACAAAAGTGACTAAAAGTTATGTACAAACGAAATCAAAGAATTGCATGAAAGCGAGAATGCCAACGTTGTGTTGATAGATGGAGCGCTTAAGTATAAGAGGCACCTATTTGCCAAGTTTTCACCTACTTGGCAGAGATTCATTTTTTTTTTACCAAGGTGCCTTTTTACCAGCTTTTCACCAGGGCATTTTCTCTTTTTTTCCTTTTTTTTTTCTTTCTGTTTTTCTTTTCCTCTTTATTTTTTTTTTGAATTTCTTCAGGACTTTTTCTGATTTTTAGGATTTTTTTCAAGACTTTTTTATTTTTAGGATTTTTTTAGGACTTTTTCTGATTTTTAGAATTGTTTTTAGGAATTTTTTTTATTTTTAGGATTTTTTCCAAGACTTTTTCTGATTTTTAGGATTTTTTTTCAAGACTTTTTCGGATTTTTAGGATTTTTTCAGGACTTTTTAGCTATACAGGCTACTGGAGCAGAGAATATTTAGGTGAAGAATTTCTTTAGATGGATGGTGTTGATTGGTTCATGGAGCTATTCTCCTTCCGATGTTGAGAGTTGATACACACCAGAGCCAAAAGCTATAGTAATGATATAGGGACCCAGCCAGTTGGGTTCGAACTTCCCCTTGTTGTCTTGAAACTATTGATTTTTATGATTTTCTCTTAGAACTAGGTCACCAACCTGAAATTATCTATGTCTAACCTTCTTGTTATATCCTCTGGATATTCTTTTCTAATACACTCTGAGATGATCAAATGCCACTTGTCGATGCTCATCCAACAATTCAAGCTCTTGCAATCTAGATATTCTATAGTCTTCATCATTAACAAGACCTTGCAAGGAAACTCTTAGAGATGGTATTTCCACCTCAATAGGTAATACTGCTTCGGACCCATACACTAGAGAAAAAGGTGTAACCCCAGTAGGTGTTCTGATACTTGTTCTATAAGCCCATAATGGAGGATTGAGCTATAGATGCCAATCCTTCCTAGATTTGTTCACTATTTTGTGCAAGATAGTTAGTAAGTTTTTGTTAGATGACTGTACTTGTCCATTATCTTGAGGGTAATATATTGATGACTAGTGTTGTTTTATTTTGAATTTCTCACAAAGTTCATCTAGATCTGTGTTCTTAAATTGTCCTCCATTCTCTGTTATAATTGATGAAGGTATACCATACCTACAGATGATATAATTAAGAATAAAGAGAGCTACTTGTTTGTCGGTTGCCTTGATGAGCAGAACTACTTCTACCCACTTAGTGAAGTACTCAGTGGTAGTGATAATAAATTTGTGTCCATTAGATGATGCAAGATATATTTGGCCAATCAGATCAAACACCCACTGTTGGAAGGGCCAGTGTGTCACAAAGGGTATGAGATCCCTTGCTAGAGCATGGATAAGGTGCCCATGCAGTTGGCACTTTTCACAAGTTTTAGCAAATTTTATAGCTTATTTCTCCATGTTTGGCCAGTAGTAGCTAGCCCTTAGTAGTTTTCGTGCTAAATTTAGATCATTCGAATGGGATCCACAAACACCTTCATGAACCTCAAATAATGCACATTGGGACTCTTCAGTTTCTAGACATCTAAGCAAAGTATTATCTAAACCTCACCTGAATAGGTTGTTAGCAATGATGATGTACCATGACACATTTCAGATTAGGTTCCCTTTTTCATTTCGGGAAAGATTAGCAGGGACAACTTGGTCACACAGGTAAGAGTAAATGTGGCTATAATGAGATGAGTCATGTCTAATAAGAGAACAAACCATCTATGATTCGGGGGAATCATAGGCAGGGTAATGTAACTCTTCCACCAGGAATTCAAAGCAAAAATTAGACTCCTGTAGCTGTGGTATAGATGCCAAAATGGCCATTGCATCTGCTGCTCTATTTGTTGTTCTGGGGATCTGCTGAAATGATACAAAGGCAAAGTATTTCTTGAGATCATCCACCATTCTCTTATAAGGCATCAATTTCTTGTCTCTTGTCTGATATAGATCATTGATTTGCTTGATAATAAGTTGAGAATATCCATAGATGTGTAATTCAACAACCTTC
Source organism: Cryptomeria japonica (assembly GCF_030272615.1). Classification (NCBI taxonomy): domain Eukaryota; kingdom Viridiplantae; phylum Streptophyta; class Pinopsida; order Cupressales; family Cupressaceae; genus Cryptomeria; species Cryptomeria japonica. The sequence goes on along the minus strand of NC_081405.1, from coordinate 214,502,718 downwards.
TAATCAATGGCCAGCTTGATCCCATTTACCAAAGCTTCATATTCTGCAATGTTGTTTGTGCAAGGGAAGAGAATTTTGTAATCATTTGGTATTGAGTATTTTTGAGGAGTAATAAAAAGTATTCCAGCACCATAACCATGTTGAGTGAAAGACCCATCAAAGAACATCTTCCATGATTGTTTAGTAAGGTGCATGATTGATTCATCTGAGAATTCTATATGCAGAGGTTGACTATCTTCAAGTGGAGCATCAACAAGTTGATTTGCAATAACCTATTCTTTGATGGCTTTATGTTCCACATAGTCAATATAAAATTCTATAAGAACCATGACCCATTTGGCCAATCTCCCTGTAAGCGTTACTTTACTGAGAAGATATTTGAGTGGATCAATCTTGGCTACCAGCTTAATGGAGTGTGCCAACATATAGTGCCTTAATTTTTGTGATGCAAATACCAATGCCAAGCATGCTTTCTCTATTATAGTTTAGTTCATTTTAGATGACACCAATGTTTGGCTGATGTAATAGATAGCTCATTCCTTTTTATTGTCATCTTGTTGTGCCAGAAGTGCCTCTAGTGAATTATCTATAGCTGATATGTATAGGATCAGTGGCTTACCTTGAATCAGTGGCGTTAATATGGGTGGATTAGAAAGATATTCTTTGATTTGTTGTAAATGTTGTTCACAATCTTTGTCCCAGTTGTATTGAATTTCTTTCCTTAATACCTTCGTGAAGGGTTGAGCTTTGTCTGCTAGCTGAGATATAAAATGCCTTATTGACTGAAGACGGCCTTGTAAACTTCTCATTTGACTGATATTCTTGGGTGGAGGCATTTCCATTATAGCTTGGACCTTTTCAGGGTCAACCTCAATTCCTTTTTTTGAAATTATGTAACCAAGCAATTTTCCTGATGTTACTCCAAATGCACACTTTTTTAGGATTTAATCAGAGCTTGAATCTTTCCATTCTATCTAGTATGAAGCCTAGTTCTTGAATATGGGTAGATCTCTTCATGGTTTTTACTAGGGTGTCATCAACATAATCTTCCACGTTTTTATGCATCATATCGTGGAAGATAGTGGTTACTGCTCTTTGGTAAGTAGCTCTCGCGTTCTTTAGCCCAAATGACATAACATTTCAATAGAAGGTCCCCCATGAACATGTGAAAGTTGTCTTTTCTTGATCTTTAGGTGCTATCTTGATTTGTTTGTAACTAGAGAATCCATCCATTACTGAATACATCTCATATCCAGTAGTCATATCTACTATCATGTCAATGTTGGGTAATGGAAAATCGTCTTTTGGACATGCTTTGTTGAGACCCCTGAAGTCTGTGCAAACTCTAATAGATTTGTCTGCCTTTGATACAGGTACTATGTTTGATATCTATTCTATGTAGTCTATAGCTCTGATAAATCCATCTTTTAGTAATTTCTCTAGTTCAACCTTGACTAGCAGTGCCACATGAGGATGCATCTTACGGAGTTTTTGCTTGACTAGTTTAACTCCTAGTATAATAGAGAGATGATGCATGATCAGATCAAGATCTAGTCCTGGCATATCTGAGTATGTCCATGCAAATTTGATCTTCTTTTCTAAAAAAAGGTTGCTGAAATCTTTTAACTCTTCTACTGATAGTGATTGTGCTAAATGAATGATGTGTGGTGTTTCTTGACTTCCAATGTTCACTTCCTGAGTTGGCTCGATCAATATGGAAGATCTCTCTTGAAAATGACTTGGTGGTATATCAAGTATCTCACCTTTAGGTGCATCAAAGAGGTTTTCACCCTTAGGTACGTCCTTTATTTTTTCTTTTTTAGATTCTGACATCGCCACAATGTGGTTTTTGCCATCAGATCTTTTATTTTTATTTTTATTGTTTTTGCGACTAAGATACTTGATATCCAATTCAGTCATGTTTTCATTTTGTTCGCTAGTGGAAGAGTACATGGGTTCAACTGCATTGAGATAGTAGGCTAATGTATTGTCATTCACAAAAGTAGGTACATTCAAGGGTTAGTTATAAAGAGTACAATCAATCAATTCAAGATGTATTAAGGATAAGGTTGGAACAGGCTCAAGGGAGTTCACGGTACTATCATCATGGCTTTGGATCGACAAGTCAAGTTCCAGAAGACTACCTTGCATATGTGTCTCAAGACCAGGAAGAGTCACGACATGATTATAAAAATTTATGTTATTATTTATTGGGCCTAACCCAACCGACCTACTTCTAGCGTCATCACCTACTTTAGAATGGACTACATACCGTGGTGTGACAGTAGACAGTATCTCATCATTCATGATAGAGTAGTCATAATGCATTATTGAATAGTTGTTGTTATAAATAGAGCTCCTGTCCAAGTCATCAGAGTCATAGGATGAAGCTACTGACTCATCTTCAAGTGGCTTAGTAAAAGTATATACAGTATCAATACCCACATCTTTGATGCTGCAAGTTCCCTCGTGATTTGGTTCATTGATTGCTTGTATTTGACACACTTGTGGATATGACTTTGATGGTTCTGTTAATCCCTATCATCTCTTCCACTCAGCTTCCTCTAGATTGATGACTGGTTCTATTTTTGTAGCTTCTAGTTCTTCTTTTGTATTTCCATATCCGATTTGTCTTATCTCATTAGGAGGGTTGGTAGGTGAAGAAATTGCTTGTGTCCATTCTTTCTCCATCTGTCGCTCATAGTCTTCTTGTCTTTTTAGTCTGATTTCTTCCATTTCCTTTTGCATTTTTTGGCGTATCAACTCTTCTGCATCATCTGTGATATCATTGGATTCTTTAGGGGTTTCTATAGTAAATGTATCTGAGAGATGGTCACGACCCCATTCATATTCATTTGAATCAGTTTCTGAATCATCTACTTATTGTCTGCCAGTATATGTGACTAGAACTTTTAGTGGTGCAAACAATTCTTTAATCTTGTAGACTTCGTCTCTCATATCCTTTGGGACTTCTACTTCCTGTGATACTATAGCTGATATAACTGGAACTTGATTACCATCTGTTTCCTTGTTCTGGGTGGGCAATTCTTTTTGTTCATCATCACCCTCTTCCTGAGTTTGTTGAGTATTAATTTCTCATGTTGTTAAAGGTAGTACCTTTTTCTTCCACTTTTGTTGATGGTGGGACATGTGCTTCTGAGCTAATTGCTTTCTTGGATCATATCCAGTCCAACTTTATCATTGGCAGACTTAGTTTGTAACTGAATAGGTTCAACAATACCTTTTTGACATTTTCCTAAAGCACCAGTACCTGAATATCCCATGTGTTGAAGCATCTTATAGCTTGGACCATATTGTGTCAGAGAAATCTCACAATGTCGTATTTCTTTATTTGCACTATCTTCTTTGAAAAGTGATTTGAGAACATCATCTTCTTCTATTTCATCTACAAGAGAAGTAGAGGACTGTATAAAGATACCATCATAAATGACTTTTGGAGCAGAGATTTGTAGCTTCATAACCTCTGATGGTTTTCCCAACTATCTTGGTGATGGAGGAAGAGACATTAGTGAGAGTATAGGCTCTATCTTGTAGCCATCCATGCCAATGTTTGTGATTTTCAATTCTTTTGTAAATCTTTCAACAAAGATTCCAAACTTTCAGCTACAAAAGTTGCTCTATCATGAGGAACAAAGACATTAGCACTTTGCATTAATGCATTGCAGGTATAACTTGCATCATCTGAAACACTAACTTCAACTCCATTATAAGGAAACTTCAAACACTAATGATAGTAGATGGTACTACTTTCATTTCATGAATACATGGCCTACCCAGTAAGATGTTGTATGAAAGATGAAGATCTAGGACTTGGAAAATGTCATCTCTTTCCACAGGTCCTATTCTGATTGGTAATAGTACCAGACCCTTAGAAGATCTTTCTTCTTCATCATAAGCCTTGATTGTTATTTTCTTTGTTGGATCAATAACATTTTCTGAGAATCCTAGGTGTGTCAATAGATTGTAGGTACAAATATACAACCCAGTGCCTCCATCTATCAAAACACATTTAACTCAGTGTTTATGGATCATGGCTTCAATGTGTAATGACTGGTTATGTGGGTGACTCAGTGATTTATCATCTTCTTCAGAGAAAGTAAGGTAATGAGGTGAAGTCAAGTGACCCACCATAGATTGAAACTGATCTATGTCTAAGTCTTTAGGGACACTCGTGGTAAGTAAAGCCTTGTCCAAGACCTCTTTATGAGCAGAAGAGATCTTAAACAGTTCTAAGATGGAGATTTGAGCATTGGTTCTCTTCAATTGTTCGACAATACTATAACTAGGAGAAGATGACGAATCCAGTTGTTTTGATTTTGCCATGATTGTGTTTGTTTGTATATTTGGTAGATTTGATGTTGTCTGATTGAAAGTTGAAGAACTAGCTCCTGGGAGAGTAATCTTCCTTTGAGCATGGGTTACAGCATTAGTAGTTTGTGCTTGACTTTGGTGATCCTAGACTATGATCATATTGCAATATTCAAGGTGATTAGATTCAATCATGTTGATCACATTATCATTGTTAGTGTAGGTATAATTGACTCTGGCTCCTCCCTTGGATTTTGAGGAAACTCCTTGTTCATAAGTCACCAAGGGATCTTTAAAGGCCTTATGATCAGCATTAGTCGCATGATTTCCAACAATTATCTTGCCTGTGTCAATGAGATCTTGGATTTCATGTCGCAGTTTCATGCAGTTGTTTATGTTATATCCCTTGTTTCGATGGTAGTCATAGTATTCGTTTTCTCTCCACCATTTGAGTCTAATTTCTGGGTCATATGGTCTAGAATTTTTTGGTAATGTTATCAGATTATTTTCCAATAAGGTTTTGAAAGCTGATTCATATGACTCATCTAGAGGGGTAAAACCATGCTTAGGCTTTGAAACCCAAGGTTTGTCTTTAAACCATTCTCTTGTTTTCTTTTCAAGATTTTATATCGTAGTTTCAGCTGCTTTGAGTGCTTGCGTGCCACTGGCTAAGTTAAATATTGTGGATTTTGTGTTTTCTTGGACAATATCCACCACTTCATCACTAATAATGTTTTTGTTGCTATCTTTGCGTATTTCTAGTACTTTCTCTTTTCTTTAGAGCTAGAACCTTGCGATGTTTCTTTCCAAAGCGATATATCTCCCTTTTTGATAAGCACATCTTCCATTCTGAGGACGTTATCTACCATTTTGTTGAATGAAGGATGTACTTGCATCTGGACACTGTACTTCAATTCAAGGACTAAGTTGTTGACAAAGATATCCATTTTCTCAAGATCTAGGATAGTCCATGAATATCTACAAAACATCTTTCTCCAGTGTTGGAGAAAAGTGAGAAAGGGTTCTCCTGTCTTTTGTCTAGTATTTTAAAGTTCTATCATGGTGACCAGATGACAAATGTTGTATGAGTATTGTTGTAAAATAGTTGGATTAGTTCTTCAAACTTTTTTATTCCTTTTGATAGTCTTGAGAACCATTCCATTGCTTGACCCCCTAAACTCCTTGGGAAGAGGCATATGAGGTATGTTTGATTGTGCATGAATTCCATATAGGCAGCACAAAACTCTTTGACATGATCTTGAGGATCTGAGGGACCATCGTATTTGTCAAATTTTGAGATCTCAACTCTTGAAGGAAATGGAGACATGTAAAGGTTTTTGTCAAATGGGAATGGGCATGTTGTGTCCAGAGAATATTGTTTTGGCGTTTTATCTTTGTTTTGTAGTTTTGTGACCATGTTTTGTAATGTTTGCATTTGTTTGCTTATCTGCCCCCATGGTGTTTCTTCCTCTTTAGCAATGAGGGCTTCCACATTATAACCAGTAGGGAGTTTGGCACCTTGATTTGCTAATTCTAGGAAATAGTCTTCTTTTTCCCTAGCCATGATGACCTTTATCATTTTCTAGAACTCTTTATCATTCTGACATCTATGTACTTTGGCTTAGGGAGTTTCAAGAAGCTCAGATTCAGTCAATGAGGAATCACTATTAGTGGCATGATTGCTAAAGTTATCGTGAGTGTCTTGTTTACTAGCTTCTCTTTCTTGTTTTTCCCTAGACATGGTGGGAGATAAGGGCTAACCAAATATTGGTAGATCATAAACTGGTATTTGTGACAAGGACAGTTTATTGTAAAAAGGGTTTTCCTTGAAGAATGGATTGTCTTTTGACGAAAAGGGGGTTTCTTTTTCTTTGTCTCTTTTGCTGCGAGAATTTCTAGTTTGAACAAGCATTTGTAACTGACAAGACTGAGAGCCAAATGTTTTGCAAAATTCAAGATCAAATTGTAGCTAGTAGTTCATTTAACGTAGTGATTGAGAGAGGTAACTAAGATCTGGTTTGGTTTCAGGAATGATCTATCCTGTGTAAGACATTATCTAGGTTAACTTAGGTTTGATAAGATGTTTGTTTGAACTAGCCTAAAGATGATCGACAAAATCGTGCAACACAATGGCAGAGGTACACTATCAAGGTTGTTTATGCTCCGAAGGATGATAACTAGTTTTAGAATTGTTGTAAATTATTTTAGATAGGTTTGACTATTCTGTATTGACAAAATCAAAGACTCATATGACAAAATTTCTGAGATCGTACGACAATATAACAGATCCAAGATGACAACCATTTTGTTTTGTACGAGTTGCTGCCTATTACCATACAACAAATGGGCATGTCCCAAACAACAAAAGATTAAGTGCAATCCTGTCTCGTACAACACAAGATTTAGCTTGAAATGATAGACTATTGGGTTTCGTACGATAGAGAGTTGAGCTTTGGATGACAATTTAGAAGACTCGTACGACACAGGATATGGTGCAGGATGACAATATACCAGACTCGTATGACTGCTCACAGACCAGGGACTAAAAATTCTGAGTTTTTTTGATTGCTAAGTATGACAACTGAGTATAACCAATTCTGAGGTGGACTGATTTCTGACTAGGATATACTAGCTTCAACACGGATAGAGTTTTATCACTAAGTTGCTGATTTGTTTGATTTGTTTTCTCCAGTTTTAGTATTTCAGTTTTAGCTTGACAGATGAAAACACAGAAAACACACAGTATGAATAGTAACTCTAATCACAACACGCTACCCTATGGAAGTTGGCTTAGAGAAGAAAACCTTTGCTTGCTGACTTAGGTACATACCCAATAGCTAATTAGAATATGGCCGCTAAGTCTCATGCAATGGATTCTCAATGCTATATTAGCTGACTCCTAACGCTAATGGGGGCATGATATGGTAAATGTCTTGGGAGAGATATTATCTCTCTTGCACAAAGATTATCAACCTTTCAGAGGTGAACCGGGTAGCTTCTATCTTATAGTTCTTAGTTAGGAATTTCATTTGAAATTACCTCTTGAAGTCACACAAGCATGATTGAGGCCTATAGCTCGACAAGGTACTGAAACAAGCTATAGTCATGTAAATGTGATTGAGACCATGAGGCCCTACAAAATGCTCGATATGAGAGATCTCAAAGAGAAAAATCAAATAATCCCATCCTCTGAGACTTTAATCACTAGAGGCCTATTTATTATAGTGAGTTGGAATGCTCAGGTCTAGCTGTACTCACTTGGGTCATTCTCACATGGTGATTACTTTTTCCCACTATGACAGGTCCACTAAAGGTACACAAATCTCACAACTTAGAAAAAAGCTTCGAGGGTCTAGATTTTTTATTGTCTATAAAAGACAAGAGCATACTCTCCTACCTCTTAGATTTTTCTAAAAACATGAAAGACAGATTTGTTCTTTAACCAGATAGTAATTTAAGTGCCTAAGAAAATACTAAATGCATACACAATGTTTAGTCGATTCATCTTAGGCAACATGAAAAACCAATATGTCAGTAGTCATTTTCTTCTTGATTCTTTGGAAGGCGTATGTTTGATTGATGAATTCTTTGACAAGCGTTCTGCAAGAAACTGGTTAGACAGTGAAAATACTAGGCAGACAGGAGACAATTCAGGGTCAACGTTAGCGTAATCAAAATTTAATTTAAAAAAACCCTAAAAAGTGAAACTTACTTTTAATCTAATAGAAAATAGAATCGTACGACATTTCTCATAAAACAGAATGACAATAAACTTTAATCGTATGAGTCAGAAATTAAAATAGAATGACAGAGGATAACATAAACAGTATGTCGTACGAGTCCATATTTTGATTCGTATGACAATTCATAGGATATAATATTGTGTTGTACGATGCAGTGAAACTTCTCGTATGATATTTCACAGAGACTATATGAATGAGACCTGCAAGATAAAAAGAATAATTTTGAGACCGAAAAAGTAGTTTCTATCCCCACGGTGGGTGCCAAAAATGTGTGTGTGAAAAGTAGAATAAGGATCTAAATCTGCAAGACACAACACTTCAATTAAGTCATTACATGTACGGTTAAATAGATATAAGCAAGAATATGAAAACTGTTGACCCTAAAATTTGCTTTGGAAACAAACAGCCTTATGGAAAATTTAGTGTTGGGGGACCAATTTGTGCAGGAGACACTAAATGACCTCTGAGATTAAGAAACTGACTCTTTTTTGGGTTTTGAGGAAAGGGTAAGGAAACAAATATCCTTTAAAAGTAACACTAAAATACTTGGACGATACACTAGATCATTAAGAGACAATGAACCAACAAAAATTAAGAAACATATATAACTTCTATAAGTCCATTCAATAATCTACAAGTCCAAATCAAGAACATAATCAAAAGCTACAACCAGATTTGCTTGAAAACATAAGGAAACATTCATCAAGCATTCACCAGATAACAAGTATAGAAACATAGTTTAATCAGTGAAGTCTTGGATAGAAATATTCCCAAAGTTTTTAAAATTTCAACACAATAGCATAGAAAACACCATTAATAGCATACTAAAAGAGGCATCATAAAGGTTGTGGGCACAATTTGAATAACCTTTTTCTAGCATAACCAAAATAGTTTTAAAGGCTGGAAACAAAAACTCCTACTTAGCAAATTGGATTGTCCTTTTTTTTAAAAAGTTCTGAACCCCCCTACACAAGGGAAATAAATAGCCTTTAAAGAGGCCTCCACTTCTGAAAACAACTCCCCAAAATGCCAAAATGGCATAACCCCTTCTAAATAGAAAATATGTTGTATCGCTACAGAGGTCACACCCAACAAAACGACCCCTGAAATTCCACTTTTTGCCTGTAATAGTCTGCAAGCTACCATGACCTGAAATATTTTGCTAACCACGAATGGGCTACAGAAAAAGACACAATTGCAAGAAACCTCTCGCATACTGCGTTAACGAGTGAGCCCACCAAAAATAGTCAGCACACACTGCCATTTGTCACTCCTGCACTGCTTCAAAAACTAGATGCCAAAGATGAACCGAGGGAGCTATGTCATGCCACTAAGTGTCCTATGTGCTCTGCACTGCTATCTACAAAGTGAAAACAACCAGGCCCGCCGAAAACCTAAATCGGGGGAAAAATAAAGTGAACATTTCCTAGCGACTAACAGGGGAAATTCTGCTTGCGAAATAGGAGAACCCAAAATTACTGGCTTCATAGACCAGACTTCAAGCCACAACAGGACGGAAAAGATCAAAAGCTTGCTACAAAGGTAGCCATTCGTCCTCAGAGAGCATGACTTACGCCTCTAAATCTTGGAAATATTGATCTAGGCAAATTACTTCATCAAAGGGCAGAGGTACAGGCTCCTCTTGGACTTGGTTCAGGAGAGAAGATAGTTGGGCTAGAGGATGCAAAAGACATTCTACCTCATTTACCGAAATGGGACTTCCCAGTCGTGATTTGAAAGCTCTATTCTGCTACACATTTTTGACCTACTGTAATACTTTCTCAATCTGTAGCATAGAACCATCTGCAGGGAAAAGAGAAGGTAAGCCCAAAGAAACAAAATTCTCTACACGTCGCTTGATGTTTGGAATTGAATTTTGCAAAGGCACCAGGGCAGTTGACACCTACATAATTATCCTGTGTCAGTTTATGAAGACATTAGTCCTTTTGATCAATTGTCGGTGATCCGCAATCCTTTTCTCCCTAAGTTCCTCCTCTTGAGTGGAATAGTGCAACTAAATAAGATTTTGGGCTATTGGGAACTTTGGACCGATGACAAGCATAAAACTATTGATAAGATGTCCAGCCTCAACATAGAGGGACTGTGCATCACTAAGAAATCTTAACACCGGCTGCAAGGATGGGCAGTACTATTTTACCTTTTCCTAATGGGAAACATATAGCCCTGTCAGCATGGTAGAGAAATCTGGAGCAATCTACTGCAGAGGTGGGAGACTCAATAGCCAAGATATTTCATTATCTTTCACAATCATCTCCTACTAGAGTCGTTGGCTTTTGCTTTGCTCAATAGCCGCTTGATTTTCCAAGGCCAGGATTTTTGCCTCTCCAGTCCTTATGGCCTGTTGCAACTGCAATGTATGATCCTACTCCTGCTGTAAAAGAGTCTTTAATTCTGAAATGCATTTACCAGATTGTTTAAGGCTAGTTTCCCTCTCCTTCAGTTCTACCTTGAAATTCGTATTCTCCTCTGACCGTGATACCTAGGCCTCACTCAGTTGATGAGCATAATCCTCTTTGAGAATGATTTCTTCACACAACTACATCTAAACCTGGGTGATGTCCCTAGAGGCAACTTTCAATCATTGTATCTCAGAGTCCTTATCTTGCAATTCCTTCAGAGCCACATTTCTTGTCACTTCTTAACCTTTTAGCTGAGAACCTATGCTATTAAGAGCTAACTTCATCTTCCCTTTCTCTGAATTAGCTTGAGTTAGCAAGCTCTATAGATGATTGATCTCTGAGACCTGAACCTTATCTTCCTTCCTTTGCTGGGAAATGGAATGACAGAGACTAATGTTCACTGCTTGGAGTTTTTTCTAAACGATGTCTTTTCTTGATAAAGTCTGTGGATACTACTTTGGAAGTCTCTTCCATCATTTTGACCTTATCAGATGTCGTGGCACTTTGGAGACTAATGCCCATTGTCTATAGTTTGTAATCATCGGGCCTCATCTGAGATTCCGACTTGTCAACCTTGGGGACTAGATTTGCAAAGTAGAGGCAATCCCTTTGCTCGTTGAAATGGGTTTGCAAACGAGGGCAAGTGCGATGAGCACCTTCCTTCTCCTTTGCCTTGCTGGTCTTACTCAAGCTAACGGTTCTATCATAAACAACCTACTGCTGGAACCTATCTGGATGATCGATGGCTTGACCTACGAAAGCTGCACCAGGAGGGACTGCAAAAGGGAAATACAAAAAAGAGGTAGCGAAGGTAGATTGGACCGGATGAGTCACAGCCAATGGAGAAAATAATGGGAAAAAAGGGGAGCCCACTAATGGGAAAGAGCTGGCAGACATCGCGGCCATACCCTAGGGGGAAGACTCTTCGAAACCTAGCCTACGTGACATAGGGACTACTTCTGATGTGGGCGACTGAAAAGCTATAGATATGGAAACCACACCCAGGAATGGGATGGAAACCTACATGAGCACATCTTTGGGGGGAACTGACATACCCGCCAGGGCCAAAGTGAGAGCAGTAGGGACTGAGGTTTGCATCATGGGCATGGGGGTAGTTGTGAAAACATCTGGAGTATGAGAAGAAGGGAAAAGAAGGTGTACCTGATCAACAGAAGGAAACGACAGCTGAAAGTCTATAGAGGTTACCATCAATGTATTAGGTGGGATTCCTTCTGACCCGCTGAAATATGACTTCTTCTTTGGAGGGCCCTCAGAGGACTACTTCTTGGACCGCCTCTTACTAGACTGCAAACGAGGTCTACAAGTTGTGTTGTCTAAAGGTAGAAGGATCTCTAGCTCTGGCTCCTGCCCTTCGATGTTTATAGTATCGACCAATTGCTGAGCAGCTATCTCGGGAGATGAGTCTCTGCATGAGGAATTGTCACCTATCTCATCGTTAGATTTATTTACCTTGCTCCATTCTTGTTCAAAACACTCATCCAGGGGTGCATTCACAAGGCTAGCTCTAAGCTGACTTACTTCCTAGCGATAGACCCAAAAATTTTCCCTTTTGTTTTTGGACCAAGATAGAGTTTTCATGCCCTCCAACAACGCCCAAGGAATAGGCTTCGCGGGGTTGAATCTTTGTACTAGGAAATAAAATTTTAACCATGGAGGGCGATCCAAAATAGGAAAATCATCAGGGCCCACATATTTGCTTGGGTTATCAACCCGGGGATTTTTACGCTCCGTCCATGAGTCTCGAGGCTCATGCCTCACAACATTTTTCCTTTTTCTTAAGCAGCCATCAGGGTCATAACTTCAAGAGTCATCAATTACCATGAAACCCAGTTGCACCATCTTTGAAGTTAGGGTTTCCTCAACTACTTTTCTTCTTACTAGAATAATTAGGCCAATGGTCTTGTTATCCTTAGTGATGGAGGTATCGTGCTTCCCAACACTAATCGCTTGCTCAACTCTTGCCAAATATCTTACCATTTCTAGAGCTAGGGTTCGGTCAGTTACGTAAGTGGGTAGTCGAAAAGGCTCCTCAGAAAACCCATGCATGCAAATGAAAGAAAAATCATAGCCTACGAACCATTTGCAAGGAGGGCATTCATTTTGCATCCAGTTCATTTGAATATGTGAGAAATGAGCTAGAGGTTCGTCGGGAATCACTCCAAAGTCTTTGAGCACGGGAGACAAGAATGAATTTGAAAACTGGTAGTAATCATAAGAGGCCAGTAATAGAGGTGTCCAACAAGACACCAGCATTACATTTACCACCTCATCATAAGTGGCCAAGCACATGTATTGTGCAAAGAAAGCTTCATTTTGATGCAGAAGTAGATGCACCAACACTGAGGAGAATCTGAAGCGTCGCAACTATTGAAACTTGGATAACTGCTTAACTATAGCTTTAGAGATAGTCACGGACAAGTCGAAGTGGAAAGACTCTCTTTGCTTCCTACATTTAAAAAGAAATCTCATCATGGAAGCTGTGATATCCCGCTCGTTATCATGACCACACAGCCATGCCAGGGTAGATGAGATATCCCTGAGGTTGTCTTGCTTTAGGTCGATGTAGGACAAAGGGAACTTTGGAAGCCTAGCCGACAAGCTCCGATTGAGGGCACTTTGACAGAAAGTTAACACATCTCTCCTGGTGCTCCAGAATTCCTCCATGGATTTTTCTGAGAAGACCTAAGTATTTTAAAAGATTAGGGAGGATAGCATTTCCCTAATGGCTTCTAGAGATACAATCAATTTCAAGTGTGAGCCGCTAACGAAACACAAGGCGAGATCAAAAGACTCTACACAAGTAGCCACGAGCTCAGGGCAGTAAGGAACTGCGGGGGCCAAAGATTGAGGAGCGCCACTCTTCCAGAAATGCACTGCTATGAAACAAGGATCATGTCTGTGATGCAGCTGTCATGCCCAAACTTTTGGGCATGGACGGAATAATTTTTTTTTAAAACATAACCTAATAAAACTAAGTTTGCTAAAATAATGCAGTATCAAGTCTTGTCTTAACTATGTTTTGAGTTAACTCTAACCACTAACTCAAGTAAGTGAAAATAATTTAAATTAAATGTGGTATATTAACTCTCCAAAAGAATTTTATTATTATCTCATCAATTAATAAATAATAAATTCATTTAAGCAAAAACCCGTAAATTAATTGACAAGAGATATTATTACTCTCAATTAATCTTTTTAATTATAGTAGGACTTAATATCAACTCTAGCAATTGGATTTTTTTAAATCCCATGAATTATTTTAACAATAATTATAAAGTGTCTAAAATTTGACTAAGAGGGCTCCATAATAAAATTTGCCCTATAAAGTTTATTCTCGACAAGCCTAAATTTAGGTGAACTAAAAAAAATAATCCCCTATAGCCAAATTAACCTACAAAGTCATTATAAACTCCCTAAAAGATTAAAATCCAAAATAATTTTAAAAATTAAAAACATCATATTTAAATATTTTTATAACATATATATAAAATATGAATGTTTAATTAAAACAATTAAACTCAAGTTAAATTTATACATTCATAATTTAAATTATATATATATATATATATATACACACACACACATATATATTTGTATATGTGGATATTTATTTTCTAACCAAACTTTATTATTAAAGTATCCATGTAACCTAATTAAAAATATTATAAAATGCCCTTCCAATCCATTTTTTTTTTACAACTTCAAACTACCCTAACCCGAACCGGGTTAGGGTTTATGGTTTTTTTGTGCAAGGCTAAGGGTGAGCAGGTGGAGGCGTTTAGAGGTGGCCACAGGGTTTTGAAGGAGGTGCGGTAGTGGTGGAGACCATGGGGACTCCCCGTAGGGATGGCCGCAGCCATGCCTATGGGTCATGGCCCACAGTGCGGCCTTGGTTGCTACTATGGGATGCGGCTTGCAGTCCGACTGCACCGCCACTATGGGGTGCCACCCATAGGGGGGGCGAAGCCTCCCCAACTATGGGTTGCGGCCCACAGAGGTGGTTGCGGATGCCGCTGGGGGTCACCACCCACAGCGCGGGGGGGCCGAGGCTCCCTGAAAACAAATGTCATGTTTCCTTTTTTTTTTTTTTTAATTATATATATTTTTTATTAAATAAATATATATATATATATATGGTTACATTCACATATATATATATATATATATATATATATATATATATATATATATATATATATATATATATATATATATATATATATATATATATATATTTGAAACTATTTTCTTTGCTTCCTAAAATTATGCAAAAATTAACCAAGTATGGACATCATGGAAATAAGGCAATTTTTTCTTTCATTTTATTTACTTTAAACAAACTGTTTATATATTTTTTTTATTTTTTTTTTAAATCACATAAAGCAAATTTTCCAACTAACATACTTAAATAAAGCATTTCTTTTTCCATTGAAAATCCAGATGCTAACTTTAGAGATAGACTACTAAGTTTAGATTTACTTTCTGTGATAATTAAAAGGGAAAATGACAGAATTTAATAAACTATATTCAGCAACTACATTAATCTAGAATCATTTAAATTAACCTTAGAGATAGACATGTTAAATCTATTAAACTATGATTTGTATTTGGAAATAAATAATTAGGACTAAATGCTTAATATTCTCTTACTAACATGCAAGTTTATTACTCTACTCATTTCCATTATTTCAATATGCATAAGGAGATAAAATGAACTTTTATTTTCAAAATAACATAAATACAACATTATTTCAATAGCTATAGGAACATATTTCCAAATATAAACATTTCATTTTTGCAATAATAACTTAATAGAATTTTTTTTTTTGATAAGACAAGAAATAGAAAACTGTTATCATTTCCAAAATAGTAACTTTTACAAAGGGGAAGAAAACCCCACTTAGCCTCTCTTTACTATCAAAGGAGGCTCAAACAAATAAATACAACATGCAACGTTTCATTTGTTGGCATTATGTGAACCAGCATGAAGACATAATGACATTATATGTTGTCATTGATGTCAATATGTGTTATGAAGAGAATTGGCATATGTATGAACCAGTTTATATGCCAAAGTGAAGCGGCATATTTGTTCAAGATGAACCGGCATGTAGTTATGTGAACCGGCACATGGAAGCATTGTATGACTACCAGTTGGTAGGTAGCTTCCACTTTAGGGTTTCCGATTGGAGCACCTCAAGTGACTCAATCGGTGATCTTCGTGTGATGAGTTAGCAGTATAATGGAAATCAGATCATGTTGACACGTAAGCTCTATGTGCGTGAAGGATCTTGCATGAAGAAAAATGTTCCTATCTACCTCGGTAATGTGCGAAGTTTGTCAAACAGTGATAACGCGTGATGGGTTATCAGCCACCATGAAATAGGTGGATAATGGACGATAGAGAATGTCTTGAGATCGATTCAAGATTATTGCATTTAATGCAGTATGATTCAACGGTCAGGATCGAACCGCTTGAATTGCTTAACCTAACAGGTTTAGGGTTTAGGGTTTTTGCAACCGACCTGTATGTTTCCTATAAGGTTGATGTTGTGCTTCTTTCTAAGGTTGTTGACAAAAGTTGTGTGTGTGTATCCTAGGGAAGTGATACATAATTCTTACCAGACCAAAGGAGAGAAGAGATACCTGCAAAGTGAATGTGTAGAAGGTGAAGAGGAGACAAAATGGATCTACATTGCATTGAGTGTTGTTAACAGATCATTGTAATTCATGTTGATCTCTAACCATTTCAACAGTTGTAAAATCCCCTAACAGGGTAGCCTTAACTAGCTTGTTGCAAAATCTCCTAACAGGGTGGTCTTCATAGGCTTGATTCAAATCCCTTTACTAGGTAACTCAAGGTTAATGAGTTCTGAGAAGCTATAGAGCTTAGGAGATCCTTTCAGCTATTGAGTTCTTGAAATCCTCTAACAAGGTGACCCTACTAGGTTTAACCCTTAACCAGGTGATCCCTAACAGGATTGGTTCCTAGCAGAACCTATTGTAATGTCTTTAACCGGACAAGGCTCCTAACAGAGTGGACTTCTAAAGAGTTCAAAAAGTAGCTTGTGGGTATTCATCCCCACCGTGGTTTTTCCCAATTGGGTTTCCATGTGAAAAATATGTGTGTCATGTGAAATGATTTTGTCTTGTGATGCTTTGTTTTACCTGTTAAGCATATGAAGGTTCTATGTTTTATGCCTATATATAAAACATATTGAACTCACTATTGTGAAGATCTGATGATCAAGTTTACCTATTTATGCATGAGAATATAATGATACTGTAGTATTGAGCTAAGAGGGAAGCTTATTGAGTGACCGATTTATGACTGATTGAGCTGTACTGGATGTTACCGGTTGCACTTTGTTTTACCAGTATCCCTGTTTGTCAGTCATTTGGAGTATTTGCTGTCAAACTGGTTTTGGATTGTATTTGTGTTTGTACTGATTCACCCCCCCCTCTCAGTACTGGTTTGGTACTAGTGGTTCATCATTGAGTTATCAATTGGTATCAGAAACCTCCAGGTCCTCTATGTTGTAAGCTTAACCGTTTGAGGAAAAGATCCTAGTCAAATGATGAAGAGGGAAGGTCCAAAGTTTAACAGGGAAAAATTCGGTATATGGAAAGACAGGATGAAGATATTCATCAAAAGCATGGGTGTTCAACATGAGAGTTATGTTGAAAATGTATATGTTGTTCCTACCGGTACTCTCACTGATGATCAAAAGAGAGAGATACATGAAAATGGACAAGTCATGGAAGCCCTCATCAGTAGTTTATCTGACATTGAATTTATCGATGTTCAGGACAAGGCAAATCCCAAGGAGGTATGGGATGCTCTTGAAAATATCTATGGTGGTGATGAGCATGTAAAACATGCTAAGGAAGAAAGCCTGAGAGGGAAGTTTGAAGACATGCAGATGGTTGAAGGAGAGACCATTCAACAGTATGGAATAAGAATCAAAATAGTTGTTGGAGAAATAAAGAGTGCAGGTGGCAAAATAGAAGATTCCACTATGGTAAGTAAAGTCTTGAGATCCCTGTTGCTGGTCTATGCAATAAGGGTTGCTGCTATTCAGGAGTTGAGATCAATAGACAAGTTTAAGGTGTCCTTGGACTCCATCATAGCCAAGTTGACAACCTATGAGCTGAATAGTTTTGATGGCAGTGTTCAAAAGATAGAATCAGCTTTTAGAGCCTCTACTATACCATCCAAAAAAGGAAAAGAGGCTAGCACTAGTGGGGAACCTAATCAGAACAAAGAAATTAATGATGAAGAGTTTTTGATGGAATTTGAAGCTCTTCGTGCTAGAAGATTTCCAAAAGGAACTGGTAAATACAAAGGTAAGCTCCCTTTGAAATGTTTCTCCTATAACCAGATAAGACATATTGCTATGAATTGTCCTATTAGTGAGAACGAGGATAAACCGAAAAGGTTCAAGAAATTCAAAGGAGGAAATTGGAGAAATTGTTTTGTGGCAGTTGATGAAGGTGTCATGGATGAGGAATCAAAAGATGAAGATGAGGATGAAGAAGAAAAGCAAGAAGAACCAGTTAAGATCATTCCCTAGTATGTCAAGTTGAATCATGATCCTAAGCAGATCATAGGTGATAAGGATGCAGGAATCCTTACAAGAAGAAAGATCAGAGAAAACTCATGTATGATCTCTGAATTTGAGCCTAAATCATTCAAAGAGGCTCATAAAGATGAAGACTGGATCAAGGCAATGGAAGAGGAACTTGATCAGATAGAGAAAAATGGTACATGGTCCTTGGTACCCAGACCTGAGCATAAAAATGTCATTGGTGCCAAATGGGTGTTCAAAAATAAGTTGAATGAGGATGGCACATTGATTAGGAATAAAGCCAGATTGGTATGCAAAGGATATGCTCAAGAAGAAGGAGAAGACTATGGAGAAACCTTTTCTCCTGTAGCCAAATTGGAAGGAGTTCGTATGCTTCTTGCATATGCAACTTTTAAGAGGTTCAAAGTATATCAAATGGATGTAAAATCTGCATTCCTAAATGGTGTACTTGAAGAGGAGGTGTATATTGAGCAACCAGATGGGTTTTCCCTATCTTAAGATAGTGACATGGTATGTAGGCTACATAAAGCATTATATGATCTAAAGCAAGCACCTAGGGCATGGTATGAGCACCTACATTCCCATCTTGTGAAGATTGGATTTGAGAGAACAAGTGAAGATAGCAATATCTACTTGAAGTCTGAAGGAGATAAGATCCTGATCTGTGAAGTTTTTTATGATGACATCATCTTTCGAGGTGATGACTAGATGAGTCATGAGTTTGCTGATGAGATGAAGAAAGAGTTTGAGATGTCACTCATAGGGGAGATTAAGTTCTTCATTGGACTACAAATCCAGCAGATGGAAGATGGAATCTTTATCACTCAGTCCAACTATGTCAAAGAGGTACTGAAGACCTTTGGCATGGAAGATAGCAAACTAGTCGGTACATCGATGGTGACTAGTTACAAATTGACAAAAGAGGATGATTCCGCACTGGTTGATGAGAACGAATACTGATCAATGATTGGTAAGTTGCATTATGTAGAGCATAGTAGACTGGATATTGCACATGCAGTTGGCATTACTGCGGATTCTTAGGTATCTGAAGTGAACAGTTTACTATGGATTGTGGTACCCATACAACAATAATTTCAATCAGAAAGTGTTCACAGATGCTGATTGGGCAAGTAATGTGGATGACTGGAAAAGCACAACCAGTGGTGCATTCTTTCTCGGTGGTAGATTGGTCTCATGGATGAGTAAAAAATAGAGTTGTATCTCTCAGTCTACAACAGAAGTGAAGTATGTTGCAGCTTTCATGAACTACACTCAAACAATCTGGATGAAGCATGTACTGGAAGGCTTCAAGATCCCTATATCTGAACTAGTAAGCATATTTTGTGATAACACAAGTGCTATGAATATATCAAAGAATCTGATTTTACATTCTAGAACCAAGCATTTTGAGCTTAAGTATCACTTCTTGAGGGAAAAGGTTCAAAATAAAGAGATTGCACAAGAGCATGTGTCCAATAAGGAGCAGTTAGTAAACATATTCACCAAGCCTCTCTGAAAGACAACATTTGTGCATTTGAGAGGTGAATTAGGGGTATTGCCCCTTCAGGAGGTGAACTAAAAGTAATTGTTCCACATCAGTCAGGTATTGGACAAACAAATTTTTGGTTGATTGATGTGTTGAAGGATGCTACTCCTCAAGGGGAGCAGCATGATGGAATAGAGATGTTTGTACCTCCACTTTGGCATTGTTGTCAAAGGGGGAGAAGGGTGAAGCAGAAAAGATATCTATAGCAAATAGGGTAGAAGGAGTGAAGCAGAGAGATATCTTTGTATATTGCCATCAATGCCCAAAAGGACCTTAGTGAGAGTTCTCACAGGTTTCTAAAACTGAAAAAGGAAAAAGTAAGAAAAAGTGGAAAATGATCTCACATCAAAAAGGAAGGTTATCTAACCTAGATGGGACCTTCTAATTTTGAATTTTCGCTCACCTTAGGAAACTCACTTTTTGAGGTGACTAAATAGTCACATGGGAGTAGACACATGTCTAAAAATACTCCTAACCCATAGGTATACCTTATGGACTTTAGGAAACACCTTTAAACTACCCCTAGGAGTCCATTTGACCCCTTATAAACCCATCTGAAGTTTACTTTCGGGTCAAACCTGAGTTGACCACTCCAAAAACTCTCTACCCAAAGAAAATTTAGAACCACATTCAAATGTTTGAAAAAGCTATGGTTGAAACAACTCCCTCCAAGAGACAAGTAAAAAATCAAGACATAAATCAACACGTGTCAAGTGACACAATAAAATACATTACAAAATCACCCATGAAATTTGTCTCTTGTTGGATTTACACAAATTAATAATTCAATTTAACACACATTCAACATTTACTTTCACAAATAAAATATGATACATACGGGGTGTTGTCTCTCCAAATAGACAAACCCTAGTTTTATGAACATACATAGGTCTAGGTTTGGTTCTCCATAATATTTTCATGGTCACATGGATAATTTTCCTGTGCATCTCAATTACACATAAGTACTTCCAAATAACCTCATATAATATTTAAACACATGAATAAGAATACACGTCAAACACTCTGCATACAATTGACATTAAACAAAATCAATATATCTTGTCTCAAAATAAATCCACATAAGTAATTATCATAATCCTCATAATTTTGATCCATACATAAGACATGCATCCTATTTCTATCATCATAGTAAAGTCTTGCAAATCCAATAATGGCATACATCATCCCAAATTTATCCTATTCTAGAATCATCTAGAGTTCTATATCTATAATGCATAGAAATGAAGCATCAATATATATCAATGTTATCCAAATCATGGAATCATATAAGTTTTAAATCCATAATGCATAAAAATAAAGAATCCATAATTGTCTCAACATGAAAATCACTGAAATGCTAGGATGAGTCAGGGTAGGGCCTCACAGCAGCATCCTCGAACAAGCAGCCTCTCTAGGGCTTTTGGGCTACCTTCAGACCTTGGGCTCATAGATATTTTCTAAAGAATCCTGAACAGCCGATGAGTTCCGGGTCATTGTTTTATTTTTGGCCTTCATCTTTGAATAATCCTTCTTTGGGGGAATAGCATGTGAGGAGTAAGATAGTTCTTCAAAAACATTAACCCTGAAACCTCTAGGAGTAGCTCTTGTGGACAAAGCCTCATAATCCATATAGGAAGACAACCTTCCTTTTCCTTTTGCTGGAAAACTAGAAATGAGAGATGGAAACCTACTCATCTTCCTCTTGCTTCACTCTTCAATAATAGAAAAACAAACTGATGATGGAGAGAACTTTTGAAGTTTAAATGCATAACATGCCTTGATTTTCGCAAAAGCCAAGGATTGGTTTACACGCACGCCAACTCAAAATGCTGCTGTAATCAACCTCCGCAAATGAGGGGAGCCGTCATTCCCACTTTCCTAGAAAACCACTTGGTTACTTTGACATTCCTTGGAAAATGTTTCTCAGGCAAAATCTTTCTTTAATTGAGAGGATCGATCAGAAATAATGGCCACGTGAGCTGAAATAAGCTGGCGGAGCTTTAACATTTAAAGGCGACGTACTTGAATGTACGTATGGCTCCTTGCTTCAATCCATTCATCCCCTCAAGGTAACCGACAAGACGCCGGTATCTTGAAAATAATCCCATTCGCATGACGCGAATCAATAGAGGCATGATAGAGACATTGGAATTGGGAATGTGTAAGCTCTAGTTGCTAGTCACTTACTTGCCAAGATTTTTGCTATAAATATGTCTTTTCAGACATTCTTTCACCACAACATGAGCTCTAATGGTGGAGCTTTTGAAGAAATGGATACTCCAGTTCGGCTTGTCAACAGAAGGGCATAGGTCTCTTTCCTAGGGAACATATCAGACCAGAGGCTGTAAGGGATGACGCGAAGGAAGAACCCATTAATAATTGCTACAATCAAATGGATACTTGCAGAGGATTTCATTGGTAATCCAGACTGATATCGGGTAAATACGGACATTTGCTCATGCTTCATGGCTTCTTTGTTGGATTGTGGCTAGTCTGGGTTGTTAACAACACAGCTGACTCAGGCGCTTTTTCCCGCAAACTACCTGGGTGGCCTTGACGATGTAGCTGCGTACCACATACCCTTCCTAGGACTCCCTGCGACGTCCAACTTGGAACGGTTTATCTCGCAGAATGAAGAAGTGTAGTGGCATCCACTTATCAATGGTTTGAAAACCATGACGTTTTCTTCCCATAAGTACTGCGTCGAGCTCGCTGTAGAGTTTGTTCTGCGAGTCCATACGATAGTCACCATTTCGGAAGGCACGGACGGGTATACTGGGTTCAGGGATTACATTTTTCCATGAATCTTAATGTCAGATCAGTAGCCCGACCTAGTGGTCATCTTCATGAATGGGGAGCCTGAGAGTTCCTCTAATTTAGAATGGTCAGGGGAAGAAGAGGACTCTGACACTAAGGAGGAAGACACCGAAGATAGTCTCTGAATGGAGTGGCAAAACATTGACCTACACCCAAACTGCAGGATGTAAACAAAAAGAGAGGCCAAGGGCCCACACATTTTGTAATAAAATATGAGAAAGTATTAGTATAACAATTTTACTTTTCTCTTTATCTGACCTTTCTCTCTTGATGCTTGTTGGGCTGGAAATAATTAAAATAAATACACACCACACATATGCACATAATATACACTATTTACTTGAAAAGGGAAGGGGACCCTTAATGAAAAGGCTTGAGGTGAAAACCATTAACTGGGATGGAGAGGGGGTCTCCATTTATATCTTCTAACTCAAAAGCATTGAAACCTTTGCATCCTATGATGCGGAAAGGGCCCTCCCATAGACAATCGAACTTGGCGTGCTAACCCGGTTTCACCATTCTCTCATTGTACTTTAGAACAAGATCTCCGAGGGCAAAAATCACATCAGAACTCTTTTTATTGTCAACCCACCTTTTTATGACTTCTTGTCTGTCTTGGAGAGCTTTGAAGGTGGCCTCCCTTGCTTCCTCTAGCTCCATAATCTTCGCTAACCTCACAGCCATTGGACCATTTTCGGCAATATCCATGGATTTTAGCAACTGCAACACCGAAATCTCTAGTGACAAGGGAAAAAGTACATCTTTCCTATATACCAGCTTGTACGGGGAGTTTTTTAGAATCTGTTTGGGTGTTATGCGGTCTGCCCATAATGCGCTCCTTAGGTGGTGTTTCCACTCCCTCTTATATTCCGCACCTATCCTTTTGATAAGTCAGATCAGGTTCTTATTAGTAGATTTGGCAAGACCATTCCCTTGAGGGTAGTGGTTACAGGAGGTTTTGAGATAAATACCTCTTCTAAGAGCAAACTATGTGATTCACAAGCCTGTGAATGCGCGCATGTGTTATCTGATATAATGGTTTTTGGGGGGCCGTACCGACAAGTCAGATCTTCTAGGAAAGCCAACACTTCTCTTTCAGATGAATTCCGTAGAGGGACAACTTCAGACCATCTGGTGAAATAATCAGTGGCGGCCAGGATCCATTTATGTCCGGCTGAACTTGGATGGTTGATCATCTCGACAAAATCAAGGCCCCATTGAGCAAAGGGCTTCTCCACTGACACGGGCTTGAGTGGCATGGCTGCTTTCTTACCTCTTCCCATATAATATTGACACTCTTTGCATCCTCTTACTAGAACATGTACATCTTTGAACATGGATGGCCAAAAATAGTCAGCTTGGGTAATTTTGATAGCGGTCGTGGGTGCGGAAAAATGACCTCCTGAGGGGCCGTAGTGAAATTCTTGGAGGATTTTATCAACTTGGCTCCGGTCTACACATTGGGGCAGAACTCCATCAAAATTCCTTTTGAAAAGAATTCTATTTATTAGGCGGAAACCACTATTTTAGAGTTGGTAGAACCTTCTCTTAGTCGGGGGAAGATTTTCGGGAAAGATCCCTGTCTTCATGAAATGTCTCCTTTTGTCAATCCAACTGTCGTTGGGAGTGTCAGGAATAAACATAACTATTTCTTCTGTGATGGCATCAAAGCCATGGGGTTCACTGTCCTACACTACATACTTGCATAGGCCCCTTCCGCAGACTAGCTTTGTAGGCTTGATATCAACATCATATTCTAGAATCTTAGTGATCCAATTAGCACTTTTTTCCATGATATCACCCTCCATGATGTACTCCCTCACTGTCGGATGAGCTACATACACCGTGGTCTTATTGTAGGTAATGAAATCTATGAATTTCTTCAGTCCTCTTACGACAACTAAGGCTTGCTTTTCCACAAAGTTGTAGCGGAATTCACAATCTTTAAGAGTTTTTGAATGGAAAGCTATGGGGTACTCTCCACCCTTTTGTGTGTCCTTTTGAGTTAACACCATGGCAATACTATGCTGACCAAAATAGACATACATTATGAAACCCTTGGACATGTCTGAATTAGATAACACAAGGGCTGAATAGATGGCATGTTTTATTTGGTCAAAGGCCTTTTTGGCTTCAGCAGTCCATCTGAAGTGTATATCTTTTTTAAGCATGAGAGTGATGGGTCTTATTATTCCAACAAAGTCAGAGATGAAGCGACTGACAAAATTGACCTTTCCTAGGAATGATTGCACTCCCTTTTTGTTGACCAAAAGGGGAAGATACTTAATAGCCTTGACTTGGTCTAGATCAATAGAGACACATTCTTTAGAAACTATATGCCCCAACAGCTTCTCCTGAGGAACCCCAAAGATACATTTTTTGGGGTTCAAGGAGATCCCAAATTCAAGACATTTTTGCAGGATTAACTCGAGATGATCAAAATAATCCTCCCAGTGTCTGGAAAACATGGTCAGGTCATCTAAATATATCAGGATAATCTTATTAATTAGCTCCTTGAAATCCAAATCAATGGCCCTTTGGAAAGTGGCCCTAGCATTTGACAAGCCGAAAGGCATCTTTTGATATGCAAACGTTCCCCACTTGGTAGTGAAAGTCATTTTGTGCTTATCCTCTACTTTCACACTTACCTGGTTATATCTTGAGAAACTGTCAAGCATTGAGAACATTTCTGATCTAGCTACAGTGCTTAATAATTGTTCCATCGACAGCAAGGGATAATGATCCTTAAACGATGCTCCATCCAGGTCCCAAAAATCTACACAGAGCCTAATATCTCCATTCTTCTTCCTAATAGGGACAAAATTTGACACCCATGTACTATGCTTTATGGGGTAAATAATCCTTGATTCGATCAACTTCTTCAACTCCTGAGCCATGAGCGATTTGATCTTGGGGTTGACAAGCCTTTTCTTTTGCCGGACTGGCTTAGCTTCATTTGCGAGTTCATTGGTGTGCTGGATGATACTAGGATCATAAACCTTTAAATTGTCATAAGACCAAGCCATGAAACCTTCATATTCATCACAGTATCGAGCCAACTTCTTCGTATCTTCAGAGGAAACACCTTTTCCCACCTTGAGAATTCTTCCACTTCCGACTGACATCTCAGGGTAATCCCGTTTGTCTGCTATGAGTTTCCTCTTTTCCTTCAAACCATTGGGGAGCTTGTTGGATTTTAACTGAATAATCTGATTCCTGTAAGCTTCCTTGATCCTAGGTTGTAGCTGATCGACAAACTCTCCCAAGCTTTGAATAAACAAAGCAATCTTCTCATCACTTTTAAAAACCTGCCAATATCTATCATTATCAGGAATAGCCGGATAGACCATGATACTGACTGTTGGGTGGACGGTTAAGAGGTTTATAGCTGGATCAAAATGAGCCCCTATGGTTGCCATGTGATCTACTATAGTATTTAGTGTCTGAGGAATGCTTGTGATATTGAAAGCATCAAAAATTTCTATTAGATCCCAAACTCTAGAATGGTAAGATCTCATGTGAACGTGGTTGGTGTTGGATATCCCTCGAACTTGGTGCAGTACTAGTTCGAAATCACCGAGGACCCTTAGCTTTTTAATTCCCATTTTTTCTGCCATGTTCAAACCTTGAATTAGCCCTTCATACTCTTCTTCATTATTCGAACATGTGAACTACAACTGAAAAAACTTTCAGATTTGATCGCCCACAGGAGCGGTGAGACAAACTCCAGCTCCAGAGCCCATTTTGCATTTGGCACCGTCGAAGTGTAAAGTCCATAGTGTCAAAGATAGCTTTGGAGAATAGATCTTTGATGAGTTTTGGGATCAGTTGATCCTTTTCAAAAATGCAATAAGTACCTAGGTCAGTGGCATGGTAATTAGAGAAGGGGTCTGAGTCTATGAACTCATTTAGGAAAGCTTCTTGTTTAGGTGGGATTTCTCCTATTACTTCTTCATCTTCTAAAAGTTCTACCACCCTTCTCTCATCATCGGTTATAGAGGTGTGGGTAGGCTCGAAATTAATCAAGGCTTGGTCAACTATATGCTTAGTGTGAAGGGGTTCTGAAAGGATCTTCATCTTAGCATCATGTCGAGTATGAAGGATAAGGTGGGACCAATCTAGGGACATATATCCTCCTATTTTAGCAGTTAAATCTTGAGACAGACAGAGCCCAAAAATGGGAGGGATATCAATGACCACTACTTCTTGAGATACTGTTACACTTGGACATGCAAATAAATTCAAGGGGAGGCTTTTGATGAGGCCTATTGTCTGAACCTTATTCCCATCGAGCTGTATCACTCCCTTACTTAAAGGGTCATACTTAATGTTTAATACTTCGACAATTTGCTTAGGCATGACCGTGGTAATAGCACCAGAATCTATCATGGAGTTATGCAAAAGTTTATCTCCAACTATAAGGGTAAGGTAAAAGGGATTCAACTTAGGCTTACCTTCTCCTTGTGCAGTGGAGGGTGAGCTCTCATTTGTCAAAATGGCAGGGTGGCAGGCCTTGCTAACTACTGGGTGGCAATCCATTCCATTCGTCTGAAGGAGCGGCAAAGCTACCGCACCTGCATCCTTTTGATCATGGGAGAATACCTCTCTTAGCCTACTTTTCTATTCTAGGATACTCAGGAGGTTCCATGGAGAGAAATGAGTTGGAGCTTTCTTCAAGTGTTGTACTACATCTAGCACCTGGGGTGTGAAAACCTTAGGTTCTTTTGGTTTGTATGGGATGAACTCCTTCCTGGGATAGGTGAAACCGATGACTGGTGGCTCCAGGGAGCTATTTATGGGCACTGATCTCGTATTGCTAGCGTCCTCCCTGGTCAAATGTCCTTTAGAGAGGAGATTGTAATCTGAATGCACAATAGGAGTTCCATCTTTTGGAGCTCCTACATCATTAGTCAGTACTGTGTTGTCATCCTCCATCCATGAAAAAAGTGCGTGATCAAGGGCGGTCTCCGCCTCTTCTTGTAATGACATTCCTTGCATTTGAGCAATGAAAGCCGCATTATCCATGCCTAGAGATTTGTACGTAGATTCATTTGGCATCATACCTGAGCTCCTTTATTCCATGACCTTCTGTTGCAAATTTCCCCTTTGGCAATTCCTTGGAGCATGAGCATTGTTGCATGGGAAACACCAATAGTTGGTGTCGTCCGCCAAATTATTTTGACCTACAGTCAATTCTCTACCAACATTTGGGTGGATGCCCTGCAATGGATTAGGGATGGGAACTATTTGGCCATTCGGCGGAAGATATTTCTCAGCCTGATAATTAGGATGTTGGTAGGGAGGTCAGTTTCCTTGGAAACTTTGCTAAAAAGGAGGCTTGGTAGGAGAGACATGGGCCCTTTTTAGGGTGACAATTTCATTAGAGAAGGATCTCAAGAGATTTTTCATATCATTGACCTTAGAAGCTAGAGAGGAAGTTTGGGGAGTAGTTTGAGGAGTAGGGAATGAGTACATAGACTGCAAAGCAGAGGTGCTCGGGGTGGTTTCCTCCATGACTTGGGTAGATATTTCTGGGAACACTGTTATTGTAGGGTGAGGTGCGAGCTTTCCAGCATCGATAAGGTTATTTTTAGCCTGAACTGCTATGTCAAATGCCTGCAGAAGAGTGTTACCCCCTAAGGATTGAATCATTACTAATATGTCATAATTGAAAGCTTTTAGATAGAATATGAAATCCATATCTACCAAGGGGCGGGCGGACAACGGTATCCTTTGCCATGTTTGCTGGAATCTCAGGTTGAAATCAGTTAATGCCTCTATGGGAGCCCTTTTGATCATAATGAGCTAGTGCATTAGGGATGATCTATCAGCTTTGCCTGAGAATCTTTGAAGGAAATGATCTCCCAACTGATCTCAGACCCCTATAGTACTAGGGCCTAGAGATCTAAACCAGTCTAGAGCTTTCCCTTTGAAAGACACTATGAGCAACCTCAAAGCTACATTCTGCTTGGTGATGCCATATACAATGCAGACAGTAGCCACATCTTCCAGATGTTCTCGAGGGGTTTTATGATATTCTCCTATGAATTTGGGAATGGCCTTTAGCGTGGCTGCCGGAATGGCTCCCCAAGCTATGGGTGGAACTGGGGGAATGAGGGGGCTACCATTGTCCCAAGTCACAAAATTTTGGGGAGGAACTTGTGCCATCATAGCATGTATGATAGTGGGGAGGCCCTATGGAGGCGAAACTGTGGTAGAATGGATGGTCACCAATGGAGGAAAAAGAAGATGAGGGTGTAGGGCCGTTTGACTCTTGGTGACAGGCCTATGACTCATAAACTAGCTGGGATGTGGTTTAAAATAATCTATCCCACCGAGTGTGCCAGAAAAAGAACTGTTGACCCTAAAATTTGCTTTGGAAACAAACAGCCTTATGGGAAATTTAGTGTTGGGGGACCAATTTGCATAGGAGACACTGAATGAGCTCCGGGATTAAGAAGTCGACTCTTCTTTGGGTTTTGAGGAAAGGGGAAGGAAACAAATACCCCTTAAAAGTAATGCTAAAATACTTGGGCGACACGCCAGATCATTAAGATACAATGAACCAACAAAAATTAAGAAACATATATAACTTCTATAAGTCCATTCAACAATCTACAAGTCTGGATCAAGAACATAATCAAAAGCTACAACCACATTTACTTGAAAATATAAGGAAACATTCATCATGCATTCACCAAATAACAAGTATGGAAACATAGTTTAATCAGTGAAGTCTTGGATAGAAATATTCTCAAAGCTATTAGAATTTCAACACAATAGCACAGAAAACACAATTAATAGCATACTGAAAGAGGCATCATAAAGGCCATGGGCACAATTTGAATAACCTTCTTCTAGCAAAACCAAAATAGTTTTTAAAGACTGGAAACAAAAACTCCTACTTAGCAAACTGGATTGTCCTTTTTTTAAAAAAAGTTTTGAACCCCCCTAGACAATGGAAAAAACAACATTTAAAGAGGCCTCCGCTTCTGAAAACAACTCCCCAAAATGCCAAAATGGCATAACCCCTTCTGAACAGAAAACATGTTGTGTAGCTACAGAGGTCACACCAAGCAAAACAACCCCTGAAATTCCACTTTTCACCCGTAACGGTCTGCAAGCTACCATGACCTAAAAAGATTTTGCTAACCGCGAATGGGCTGCAGAAAAAGACACAACTACAAGAAATCGCTCGCATACTGCGTTAACGAGTGGGCCCTCTAAAAATAGTTAGCATGTATTGCCATTTGTCACCCCTACATTGC
The DNA here is from genome assembly GCF_030272615.1 of Cryptomeria japonica. Taxonomy (NCBI): domain Eukaryota; kingdom Viridiplantae; phylum Streptophyta; class Pinopsida; order Cupressales; family Cupressaceae; genus Cryptomeria; species Cryptomeria japonica. Next base: position 214,472,985 of record NC_081405.1, on the reverse strand, counting down.
TTCAAAAACTGGACACCGAAGATGAACCGAGGGAGCTATGTTGTGCCACTAAGTGTCTTGCACACTCTACACTTCTAGCTAAAAAGCAAAACCAGATATAAGCATGAATATGAAAAGCATAAAAAATTGACCCATTGCCTTCTAAAAGATGTGAGTATAAGATTTCTCTCAGATTTGTCTAAGCAATCCAGTGACTAGACTACACCAAGAAGAAGGATTTACTTCTATATGAGCATGATGAATGCAAGATGGATGCAAGATTAATCTAACAAGATTTAAGCAATAAATGAGATAAATGATCTAAATATGTATGAAATAATTATCAATGAACCTAGAACAAAAACAACATAATAACAATATATTCACCACGATCCTTGAATGAGAGATGAAGGCCTTAATTTATAAAAAATTCAGAAAGAAACCAAAGGCTGAGATCAACTAATGATAAGAGGTCAAGATTTTCCAAGAGGAAGCACAATCCAGGTGAATTGATGTGATTGGATGCTTTTCTCAGTTTTAAAGGAAATTGAACTAAAATTAAGATAAAATCAGAAAAAATTGATTTATTCTCTATTTCATTCAATTTTAATATTTAATTGTTTTAATTGCTTTCTTTGAGATTATTTATCAATTTTTAATTTGTTTTTTTCAAGATTATCTCCAATTGATTTTTTTTCTCAAATTTAATTCTTTTTTGTCAATTAATTCCTTTTTTGATTTATTTCCTTTTTTGAAGATATGTGGCAAATTGATTTATTTAATTAAATATACTAGGATATTTAATAAAATAAATAAGATAATTGTTTAAAAAATGATTTACTTGGAATGATCAATTAATTAAATAAATATTTCATTAATATTGAGTGATTAATTTGCCATGTGACATTTGATGATTTTAGAAATTAATTGTGTGCTCAAGATTTATTTAATTGCCTTTGGTTAGGACCTTGGTGATGTTGTCGAGATTAGGGGCTCATGGTTTAGATGACCATTTTTAGGGTATTACAATTGGTTGAGATGAGAATCGGTCAGATGCACAAGGATGCAAGTGAGTCTACAGTCACAAACATGGAGTTACCAGGATGCAGATGGAGAGATGTGTTGCCACAGGTTGATAACAGTTGGAATTTGATGGCATGGTGTCATCAAGGGTATCATGATGTGCAAGCAAGAGATTTTTCCACCAATAAACACATCTACTAGTATCTATAGTAGAGATAGTAGATATACTATTTCAACTAGTGAGAGACCAAAGAGGCAAAGGTGAAAGGCTCTCACTTAATGAAGAGAAGTGCAAACATGAAGGTTAAGTGGCAAGGTGAGATGTACCGACAGGGTTAGAGAATCGGTAAGCAAGATGGACTAGTATTATGAATAATACATTGGTTAAGTGATTGGTCAGTGATCTTATTAAAACCAACATAGAGGTTTAGCTAAGGTGGATACTGATAGAGACACCACATGGATTTGAAGTGGCTTGCATGCATACATTAGTGAAGTGTTATGTCAGTGAGGTAGTTAACAGTAGATCGACATTAATATTGACTGAGGAATCACAGGATATGTTGTAGTGATTTGTGGCTTGATGAAAAATGAAGATCTATGTGATACTATGACCGAGGTAGGATATCCAATTGCATATCTGACCTAGAAAATGTAACCAGGAGATCATTCAATGTGATTAACACAAGTAGGTCGATATTGTAGACGTCTAAAAAAGGTCAACACTTGCAAAGTCATACTTTAACATTTGCGCATTGCCTTATTTTAGGGTTCTTGCATCGCATTAACATTTCTTCTATGTTGTGCACTTGGTCTTTATCATTTGCAAGCATTGAGTCCTTCTTTTGCATTCCTCATTTTTCTTGCTTTCAAATTAGGTCTTGTCGATAGCAATCTTTAGTCATGATTTTGGTCGATCCTTGTCCTCTTGTCAATCTGTCAATCATCTTTAGCTTGTTAGTAATCATTTGTGATTATCAACTTGTCAATCTCGTCATTTTTTGATCAATTCATCATTAATCTTTTCCTTTTCAATCATGTCAATTTGGATCAATTAGTTATTGTTCCTCGTCAATTGGTGCCTAGCAATTTGATCTCCTTGTCAATCTTGGTCAATTTGTCATTGATTTTTGTCACCCAATCTCAATCATTTATCAACATTGGTCCTTTGTCAATCAGAATCATGATCAAACCTACATCAATTATCTTTTGTCAAGACCTAATTGTTGTCCTTGCATTTCTAATTCATCTTCTAGGGTTTTTTGATTTATTCATTTAATCTTGTTTGTCATTTTCCCTCTAGGTTAAATAATGTATTTATTTATCCTAAGTCTTCTTGTCACAATTAAATTTTTATTTAATTGGCTAATTAATTCCTTCTCTTTTTGTGAATTAATTAATGAATGAAAAAGTATTAATTAATTCACCTAATTTTCTAATTTCTCCTAAATTCCTAAATTTCTATTTCTATTTCAAATTCTTGTCATAACTCCTTGCATAGCAGTTTGTCATAAATCGTCATAACACCTTGCATAGCAATTTGTCATACACTTGTCATAATTTTGCTATTCTTGATTTGAAGTTCCATTCGAATCAATTACACGCTAATCTTGTCTTTTCTCCAATTTGTCTATAAATTGGATGAATTTCTTCAATCAAGGATGCCCAATTAATTACATTTTCGAATCGATCTGATCCGAATCAATCATGCTTCTAGTATCCTTATGCTGTCATCTCATTTTGTTAATCTTGCTTTCATCTCATGCTTATGCACTTGTAGGTGAGATCCACAAACACACTAATTTGAAGGAGAAAGAAGGACAATGGAGAATTATGGAGGAGACATTCGCGTTTTTTGATGCTGATTTGCAGGTGAAAACCCAAGAAAACAGAGCAATTCAGACCTTTCTGGACACTCCTGCGCCTATGCAGAAGGGATTTGTGCCTATGTAGCTTAGATCTGCGCATGTGTAGCCTAGATCTGCGCCTGTGTAGCTGAGATTTGCGCCTGTGTGAGGACAGAAACAGGGGTAAAAATAGTTGTTTTCACTTGCAAGTTTGTCTGTTTGCAATCTGTTTCTTGCATTATGGTTTGTTGGTACTAATTCTCTATGCAGCACCTTGGCATTACGTGTGACAAAGACTAAGAATGAAACTACTAACAAATCTTATGCAAGACACGATCAAAGACTTCTATTAAAACATCTTGCATGTGATTTTTAAAGTAGTTGCACATTTAGTTTCCTAAAGGTTAATGAACACCATGCATGCTTTGTTTGTTTTCAATTTGATTGTGTGTTTTAAGCCTTATAATTGGGCTTGCCTCCCTATTTTCCTGGCACTTCGCATAGGCATTGGTGAGAGGGAATGACCCTAAGTGGTGACGGGCTAAAACCAGGCTCTTCTGAACCACTCTAAATAACTGTGGATGCAATGAAAGTTGTAGACATTGGGTGCTGGAATGGTATTGCAATAATTTATTTGCCAAATCAATACCCACCCAAATAGATGCCCTTACTAGAACCTTTTGTTTGTAAAGACCAAAAACCTTCTATCTGTTGGCTCAGGCATTGTGATACGCACATGCCGAAGACACCTCTCATGTACTCCTTAGCTAGAGATAGCAAGTTCTTGGGAAGTGATGCCCCTTGAACTCGAAGCTTGGTATGCCCGAGAAGTGAGTGCACTATAAGGGGGAGCTCGTGCTAGCAAGCATCTAGCTATCTAGCTAAGTGTTGTATTTTATGGTTAGAGGATTCAATAGATATTGTCCTTGCCAGCCATAGGAGTTGTTGTAAATATGCTTGATTGTCTGGAGTCAAAGTTAAACAAACATTTTGTTTTTCATGATTGTCAAAGGTTCCATTAAAAACAAACTTTCAAAAGTGCTCATAATCAACTTGGATTTTCGAAATCAACAACATTCAACTCAAAATACAATCCAAACAAAGGTCCAAATTTGTCCAAGTATTCATCCAACATTTGAACATGGTCATCAACACATTAAATGTCTTTGTTTCAAAATTCACGTCACTTTAGGTTAGGTTTTGCATAGTCCCACTTAGGTCCTAAGGCATATTGTCATCTCCTTTCATTTTCGTCCTTTTCATTGCAAGTGTCCTCATTTTGCACTTAGGTCCAAGATCATTTTCCCTAAGTTTGAATTTCATTGTCATATCCAAGACAGATTTCCATTTAGGTTGCATAGGTTTCATTTTGCATATTCCAAGTCATTGGTTTTCGCATATCCTTATCATTGTCTTGTCATATCATATCCTTAGATACTTTTCATGTCCTAAGTCATTGTCATAATCATTGCCTTCTTGCATGTAGTCTCAAAAATTTGGTTTGTCAAACTTGAAAAAATCAAACACTTTGGATGATACCCTAAGTTGTTGCTAGGGAGTCTTGACCTTGTCTAAAATTTGTCCTTTCATTAGTATCATTTTTGTCAAACCTAGCTTAGTATCCAAGCATATAGGTGAGACATTGTCGATTTGTCCTATTGTCATTTGGTCCTTTGTCCTTTAGGGTCTTGACTGCATTTCAACTTCCCAAGGTTGAGTCTTTAGGTTTGCGCTCCAAAAAGTTTGTCTAAATCTTGAAAAACAACAAAAACATAGGTTGCATTCTTGCCATAGATTGCATTTTCATTTATTTAGGTTGCATTTAGTTGCATATCATACATCATCCTTTTAAAATCAAAAATCCCAAAAACATTGCATAGTGACATGTCTATTGAAACAAGGTTCCAAGCACCAATGATGCAACAAAGTTTGACATATCAACCGGCAATGCAATCAAATTTTAATCCAAGGCAATCACAATTATGTCCAACCCAACAACAAGGCAATATTGGTCAAACTTATCATGATGATGTAAATGTCCAAATACAAAACCTAGAGGAGAAACTAGCTCAAGAAAAGGAGATTTTGGAACAAAAAGTGAAAAACATTGAGAAGAATAGATCACAAATGTCCAAAATGTTTCAAAAATTTCTAGGTTGAAATCCAAAGATTGAGCCAATTGATGTAAGATCTCTTATTGAATGATCAGACATACCAGCTCTCCTCTCACAAATAGAGATGATGAAACAATTTCAAGAAAAGAGACAACAACATTATGTGCCTCCACAACAAGAACAAGAAGGTGTTTACTATCAATCACATTTTCAACCATCACAACCAATGGTTCAACCAGTTGTTCAACATTTCCAGTAGACACAACCAATCGTCCAACATATTCAACCAACACAACCAATGGTCCAACATATTCAACCAACACAACCAATGGTCCAATTTCAACAATATGTCCAACCAACTATACAATGTCCACAAATAGTTCAACCAATGGTGGAATATCAACAAGTTCAATCAACATGTCAATGTCAACAACCACAACCAAACATTCAAAAACAAAGGCTGCAGCATGCACCAAGCCAAATTTTGAACATGTCAAACCAATTTGAGCAACATCTAGTTTGAAATCAAAACATGACATCAAACCAAGACCAAATTCTTGCCAAACAAGTTCAAATTCCAGATACAACCATGTCAAAACCTTGAAAGAAAGGTGGCTTTATTTCAAGGCTCTTAAGGAACCTACCAAGTGAGTTCTTTGAGGAAGATCAAGATAATACAATTATGTCTAGCAATGCCTCATCCCCTGCAAACAAATTGACTCCCCAGTGGCATCTATCCCTACACCTTTAGAAGTTTCACAAGAACCTTCCATATTGTCCTCATCAAATAATACACCCAAGGATGCAATTATCCAAGGGCTATCCATAATTGATTGCCAAGATAATCCAATTCATGATGCACATCCTTGTCATGTTTCAGAAATGCTAGACCCAATGCCACATGCACTTTATTGCCATTACCTATTTTAGAGGACCCCATTTGAAGTCCCTCTTCCTCATGTTCAAGCATTGATTCCTTGCCAGAATCCATCACAAATGTTCAAAGTGCATTTCCTTCATGCCAAAACATTGATTCCTTGTCAAAATCCCCCATGCATGTCCAAAGTCCAACCCAATGTCAAGAGGATAATTTAGAGCATGAAGAAACGTGTCTTGAAATAGATGAAGATCAAGATCTTGAAACCTTATCATCCCATCCAATTGTTAACCAGGACCCCATCTTCCCAGACACTCACGATGATTACCCTATTCTTGTCCATCCTATCCAAAGTCCTATTGACACTCCATTCCCTGAGCAAGATCAAGATATCCCAGTCCATCCAATCCCAAACAATCCCCTTCCATTTCATGAAAAAAATGTCCTTTCAAATCCCATTGGCATTCCACTTCCTAAGAAAGATCAAGATATCCTTTCCATCCTTTATGATGATCCCATTGAAAGTCAAGAGCAAAGCACCTTTAAAGAGGATTCCAATGATATTCCTCCTTGTCAAGATCAAATTATTCCTTTAAATCCACCACAAGATCCTTGTGTTCCTCCATCTCCTTGTCTTAATGCTCCATATACACTCCAAGATCCCATTTATTTTAATGATCCCATTATTTCTCCCATTCCATCTATTGAAGAGCCTGTCATTGAACCATGTCCACTACACAATCCTAGTCCCCCTCATGGTCCTAATCCCCCTTAGGATTCTAATGTGTCAATGCAAGATGTTCATGAACCCTCGACATGCATAATGGGTTCTTCCACTTTGGTCCAATCTGATCCACTTCAAGATCTCATTATTTCTCTCATATCATATCCACCTCATAATGGACTCGCGTCTTCTTCCCAAAGAAAAGAGTATCCTAGAAGTCAAGATATTCATAAAGGAAAAGGAGTAGATCTCCATAAGAAAGAACCCCTCCATAGCAAAGAAGATCTTAAGGGTCATGTCTACACAACTCACTCTCAAGACGTTGGTATCCCTCCATCAAAATCAAAACATACACCTTCCCCATCACACCTTCCATCCATCTTAGGTCATTATATCCCTTCCTCCTCTATGCAAGGTCAGCAAAGGCACACATCCTTAAGTAAATTTCATCAATCCAAAAGAACTCCATTTCATTCATATCCATCCATGCATTCCTTTCCCCTCCAAGCAATTTGGATGCCAAGCATAAAAGTCATAAGTCTAAAAATCCACATGTATTCAAGGATCAACATGTCCAATATAATCGACACGTCAAAACAAAGAACAATATGATCTATAAAGAAAAAGAAATATCCAAAACGCCACAAAGGCCCATTGCTCAAAACCAAAAGTTATAATATATATGGGTTCCTAAATCCCTTGTGCAAGCAATGCACTCCAAGGAACCACAAAAGCATGAAAAATCAAAAACCATGTGGATCCCTAAGCAACTCCTTGAAGCACAAAAGCCTAAAGAAACATCCAACTTGGCATCCAAAGTTGCTATTCCTCCATTGAAACCTTCCAAGTCTATTCCTCCACCACCTTCTTCATCCATTTTGGGCCCTTATGTCCCAAAATCTATAGCCTTTCCTTCGTCAAAATCTCAATATCCAAAATACATTTTTCCTCCATCAGTCCATCACCCCTCAAGGTGTGTGCCAATGTCGATCTTGCCAACATTTCTATCCACTCAAGCATAGTTCTTCGAATACCCTATCCATTATCCAATGCATATTTTCCATCCTTCGATCTCTGTGATCCAATCCTTTGCATAAATCCTTGCCTTAGTTTCATCTTATTTTCCATGTCCTTATCCTACCAATGTCTTTGAGCATACTTTTAAAGGTCATGGTCCATTTTTTTCAAGGCTAATATCCAAACAAAAAGATGCTTGAGTCCTTCTTCCATCCCCTATCATGTGTCCATCTTCTATTGAAAAAGTCAAAATACAAAAACAAAAAATCAAAAAAAGAAAAAAAAAAAAAAGTAAAGCAAAAATAATTTGTCCACTGGTGAAAACCTGGCAAACAGGTGCCTTGGGCAAGTATGATGATGAAAACCTGGCAAACAAGCATCATGCGTAATTTATGAACTTCTTGCACACCACACTTGGGGGCAGGTTTCCTCCTTCATATCCTCTTGCCCTTTATTTTCCTATCATACCATGTCATACTCCCCATTATCCTATTGTCCCTCATGTCTAGTTTCCCTTTCCACCTTTGATCTTGACAAGGCTGAGGATTGTCATGAGCATCATGCATCTTGTTTGCAGCTTTTAGTCCATCATAGCTTTTGGTCATTTATCCATTTGCTTATTATAACCTTTCATCCATATTCCCTGGCTTATTGCAACTTTCTGCCACTATCCCGTATCCTATCCCGACCTTCAGTCCATGTCCCTTATCCATTCTTGGTCTTGCTTATCCTATCCATATCTTATCACTATCCATACACTCTTTTTCATTCCTTGATCTTGATCTGACATAAGGATGCAAAATTTAAACATGGTTTCAAACATCTCTTGACATGTCCCTCATGCCATGTCACTGCTTTACATTGTCATATCCAGTCGCTTGTCCCATCACGCCATAGCCCTTGAAAATTGCATCCGTATTGTCTCCATAATAAAATGCCTTTGTCTTCCATCTATCCATCATCATTTCAGCAAGCCTATTTATTCACCTGTCATATTCCTTGCCTTGCTAGACACTGGGGGCAAAAATCATAAAAAATCCCTTAAAAAAGTTTTAAAATGTCCTGAAAAAAATCCCTAAAAATCAAATAATGTCCTGAAAAAAATCCCTAAAAATCAAATAACGTCTTAAAAAAATCATAAAATTTGCAAAATGTCTTGAAAAAATCATAAAAATTGCAAAATGTCCTGAAAAAATCATAAAAATTTAAAAAAATGTCCTAAAATAATTAAAAAAAAATCAAATAAAGTCCTGAAAAAACGAACAAAAAAATGGTAAAAACTCAAAAAAATAAAACAAAAATATCTGCGTAGACAGATCATTGAGCATACATCCAACAACAATCAATCACACACTGCGCTTTACTAAAAATCATGCAATAACAGATGAACTTTTCAATCAAACTAGACACTCAAACTGATTAAAATTGTCATGTCAATCAATCAACATCAATATCAATTGTCCTTGTTACATTATCATGGGTCTTATACGGGGTGTAGTATACTCGAAACCAGACTGTGTCTTGTCTTAGACGGGGTACCGCATTTCCTAAAACCAGACAGCATGATCATTCTTGTTTTCCACTTTTGACAATGACGATCAGAATGTTTGTTTGACTTGGTCAAATTTGTGAGTCTTATCTTTTTCATTGATTTATCTTTGGCTTTGATCATGTTCCTATGTTGCTCGAGGATGTCACTGAGTGATTTAGAGTGACCAGGATGGTTCATGATCCCTTTTGTTTTTTTGTTGTGTTTGTTGTTTGTGGAATGTTTGTCACAAATTGGGGCAACTATATCATTGGGTGTCCGTGATAAGTACGTTCACTCTGTGAACATCGCACATACCTTGACCCTTGATGTATGTACCCTAGGATGATTCATTCATTCCTTGTGTGCGATGTGTGTTTCTTACACAGAGGTATTGCATTATCGCTCTGGCCTTCATTACCATGTTGCGCCACATCCATTTTGCCACATTAAATAAAGGTTCTCACCTACTTCTGTGCATTGGTGAAAGCAAGTTTTTCTTCATCTCTAACTATCCTCTATCTAATTTCTTCTTACTAACATTTCTTCCATCAGTTTGGGCAGTCAGTTCAGTCTAGTGCTCTGATCTCCAAAAACATAAGCGGCATCCTGCATTCATTGATTAGTACATTTGCATTATATCGAGCATTTTATCCATTTCATATTATAAATACATCAAAAACACATAAAAATATATCCATACATGTTCCACAATGGTACATAAATAGTGCATAAGCCATCCATACATGGAAAGTAAACATAAGCCATAACACATTGCATCCCATCATATAGTTGCATATCATATCATATATCAAAATAATATCGGAGTACAAAATTGGACTATCTGTCTTAAGTATGGCCCGCAGGCTGAATACATAATGTCAAACTACATATGTCTCTATCGTAAGGAGCATGTGCCTCTATCACTAGGTGCTTCCTCTATCCTCCTCATCCCTGCCATGTCTCAAGGATGATGTCCCTCCTGTCCTTGGTCCTGGCTATGGTGGTCTCCTAGGTCCACTCACCCCCATTCTGCTCACTGACCTCCATGAACGTGGCCTGCTCTCTATCCTCGATCATGCCTGATAGGACACTGCTCTCTACTCTGGTGGAACTACACTCTCATATAGTGTCCTCCAATGGCATATCTCCTCTCTAGTCTCTACCAACATCTGTGCCATCTCACGTGCACTAGCATCCCTAATCGACCCAATATACTCAGTCACTCTCTGCTCTGCTTGCTATGCCTAGGCTATTGCTGTATCTTGAGCTACTGTCAGTCTGGCTATCTCTGCTCTGAACTGATCCTACTCTGTCCTTAAGATAGCATTCTATCTTTCTCATGTCGCAATGTGATCATGCTAACTCACTATGGTGGCCCTACATATCTCCATCTCCTCTGTGCTAGCTATCTCTGGCTCTATGGGTATATCCTGCAATGCCTCCTGATCGGTTGAATCTAGCTCATCCTCCTCATCCTCATCATCCCCTCCATCCTCATCATCACCTTTGTCCTCATCACCACCTCCGCCCTTGTCCTCATCTCTATCCTCATCATCTCCATCCACCTCTCTAGCGAGTGGGAAGTCCTCATGTCTCCTAGGTACTGGAATATCAGGATCTGTCAATGGCACAAGCCATCATCGTGCAAACCATCACTCATACTCCTCTATCATCCCAGCATCCACCACATCTGATCTCCAATCCCACTATCTCTGTTGTAGCTGTGTGAAGTCAGCATATGCTATGTGTGGCTGAATCATCCTCCCCCACTGACTCGTCTCTCTGTGAGATCGGGCAAAGTGTGTAGTCCCCCTCGGTACATTCTGCCTCTCTCCAAACTGTCATCTGACTCTCTCTGGCAGGTACATCTCAATCACTCTTTGGTGATTCACTGGTCACCCAATTAGGTATCTCTCCTATCTACAATATGATAGCTCATCACTATCATCTGACCATCCAAGACAATCAAGATATGGCCTCCATGTGAATTCTCTCAATCTGTCTAGCTCATGTCACCAATACAGTATGTATCCAAATGGACCCTGTCTCAATGTACCCCCATAGTAATACACATATCATCGATGTGGTACTATCTATCTCTCTGCAATCGATCGACATATGGCTATGTCCTCAAATGCCCATACCTATAATAGTGTGACTCCACAGCTCAAAGTCTGCACCCCCTGATATGTTATCTAATGCAGCTGAAAATATAGCATAGCAAGCATGCATGGTCCCCATACATACATAGTCCCCTCTGTCACCATCCTCTTTAGCACTCTTCCCCATCCAATAGGGAATCCATGTCCTCGTCTATCACCTACTAATAAGCATGCTATCACCACTGCTATCACCACATATCGCTGATCATACTCTAATGCCATGGTCTCCCAGCCAATCTCCCTCTTTATGATATCAAGGTCATCTGCGTCACACTCGAATAATCTACACAACGTGTCTCTCCCTATCACTGGGTCATATTCTATCATCTCCCCATGAATCAAAATGCGGAGGATACGCCATACGTCCTCTAGTGTCACAGTCGCCTCTCCAGTCGACAGATGGAAAGATGAAGTCTCTGAATGTCATCGCTCTGCCAATGCAGTCAGCAGTCTTGTGTTTACCCTAATCTCAGGCATGAATGTAATATAGTATAATCCAAGTCTTGCTAATGTGAGTGAACAACTGCGCCTGTGTACCCTATCCTGCACATGTGCAGCATCAAGCTATGCCTGTGTACCCTACAGAAGCATACAACATCTTCACACAAGTGCAGAATGCACCCACACAGGCGCAGATGTCCATTTTTGACTTCCCTGTGGGCCCCGCAATGTCCCGCAATTTAGTAAAATTCATGAAATTGACAATATGGGTTTTTGAGATACATATCGCTGCTCTTGAATCGTCCGGTTGTCCATAGGTGCGTACACATTCCCTGAGATGATCTGCCATTGGAATGTTCACCATCTCTATGCAAGGGTCCTTTTCCAGAGCAACAAATCCTCCACTTTGGCTAGTGCAAATGAGCTCTTTTCCTTCTCCTTGTCTCATTTATAGATCTTTCTCAGTGCCTAGATGGATGTGCACCCTCTCCATCTTATGCTAGTCATGGTCTTTTGTACCTTCCACTACTTGTCATTTGTGTATCCGACCTCCGATCTTTCATCCGTTTGCTCCTATCATTTTCTATCATTCTTGTCAATCAATTGGCCTCTTTTCTGGATGTTTCTAGCCAATTCCTCGAGGGGGCATGTATATGTCATTGTTATTGTTTGGGGCATTTTCATTATTGTTCTTTGAAACAATGCTTAGAATCACATTGTCTCAAAGAGGGGCAAAATGTAGACGTTTAAAAATGGTCAACGCTTGCGGAGTCATACTTTAACATTTGCGCATTGCCTTATTTTAGGGTTCTTGCATCGCATTAACATTTCTTCTATGTTGCGCACTTGGTCTTCATCATTTGCAAGCATCGAGTCCTCCTTTTGTATTCCTCATTTTTCTCGCTTTCAAATTAGGTCTTGTCGATAGCAATCTTCAGTCATGATTTTGGTTGATCCTTGTCCTCTTGTCAATCTATCAATCATCTCTAGCTTGTTAGTAATCATTTGCGATTATCAACTTGTCAATCTTGTCATTTTGTGATCGATTCGTCATCGATATTTGTCCTTTTCAATCATGTCAATTTGGATCAATTAGTTATTGTTCCTCGTGAATTGGCGCCTATCAATTTGATCTCCTTGTCAATCTTGGTCAATTTGTCATTGATTTTTGTCACCCAATCTCAATCATTTATCAACATTGGTCCTTTGTCAGTCAAAATCATGATCGAACCTACATCAATTATCTTTTGTCAAGACCTAATTGTCATCCTTGCATTTCTAATTCATCTTCTAGGGTTTTTTGATTTATTCATTTAATCTTGTTTGTCATTTTCCCTCTAGGTTAAATAATTTATTTATTTATCCTAAGTCTTCTTGTCACAATTAAATTTTTATTTAATTGGCTAATTAATTCCTTCTCTTTTTGTGAATTAATTAATGAATGAAAAAGTATTAATTAATTCACCTAATTTTCTAATTTCTCCTAAATTCCTAAATTTCTATTTCTATTTCAAATTCTTGTCATAACTCCTTGCATAGCAATTTGTCATAAATTGTCATAAATTGTCATAACACCTTGCATAGCAATTTGTCATACACTTGTCATAATTTTGCTATTCTTGATTTGAATTTCCATTTGAATCAATTTCATGCTAATCTTGTCTTTTCTCCAATTTGTCTATAAATTGGATGAATTTCTTCAATCAAGGATCCCCAATTAATTACATTTTCGAATCGATCTGATCTGAATCAATCATGCTTCTAGTATCCTTACGCTGTCATCTCATTTTGTCAATCTTGTTTTCATCTCATGCTTATGCACTTGTAGGTAAGATCCACAAACACACTAATTTGAAGGAGAAAGAAGGACAATGGAGAATTCTAGAGGAGACATTCACCTTTTTTGATGGTTTTCATTTGATTTGAATGTCTTATTTTCAATCTCTATTGAATATTATTAGGATTTCTTGTCATTGCAATCTAGTTTTTTGTGATTGAGCTAGTCTAATATCTATTTGCTTTGATGTTTTCCAATTTCCTATCTACCAGAAAATGTAGATAGATAAATCGAAAAATCAATCAATCACATTTTCGAGTAACCTTATGCTGCAAATTTCATCTCTCAACTTGCTTTCTACTTGCATTTTGCACTTGTAGGTGAGATCAACATCAAATTTGAAGCTGAAAGAAGAACAATGGAGCCATATGAAGGAGATATCTACGTCGGTTTGCTTCAATTTCATGCAATTTGAATATCTTGTCTTTATGCCTTCATTGATTGGATTAGGATTGTTTTCTTTGTAGTTTTAGGGTTTGTGATTGTCCTAATTTGATATTGCTTTGATGTTTTCTCAATTTCCTAATTTGATAGGGTCGTGTTTGCTAATAAATAGAAAATGTGTCTTGGAAGACATGAGATTAGCTATGATGGATGATCTGGAGCAGGTTCTCATCTTTGATACATGATTCCATCTAATTTGATATGCCTCAAGGTTAGTAAATAATTACCCTAGCGCTCCAAGATTTGATTTTCTATTCTAGCATAAAACTTGGCTCTAAATATGTAGACTCTAGGTTGAAGCGATTTGATGCTGGTTGGGGAGATGAGTGATCCTGAACAAAGAAGAAAATAGATAAGACTAAGAAGAGTCAAGGAACAAAGCATCTGAAGAAGAGAGCTAGCCAGAAAGGTTAAATTAGTGAGAGGTTTTAGCAGTGACTTAACCGGTATACTACAAAGTGAGTTGCAGAGGTGAGAATCATTGGTTTCCAAGCCAGCTAGAAGGCAGTGCAGAGGGATGTAGCTATATATGTGTGTGGGAGAAAATATTTGGCAGGTAGAGAGAAGAAAAATCATAAATTGGTGAGCAGAGTAACTGGCTATAGGTATATGATCTGACTGTTCATCCAACAGACTAAGGTAGAACCGGTGTGTTAGGAACAACAGGTGAAGGTGACCAAAGAGATAGAGAGAGAGAGATAGAAGGAAGAGTAGGAGTCAACCAGTAAGGTAGAGGAGGTGAGAAACTGATAGGGTAAAGTGTATACAATGGTTACAAGATTCACTTGTAATCAGATTATTACTTTTTTAATTGATTATGTTGATGATAGATCACTAAGTTGGAGTGCGGTGTAGGGGTTGGAACTCCTTGGGTTGGTTCCCTAAATCAGGGGTTGGTACCCTAAATTAGGAGTGGTTCTCCTTGGGTTGGTGCCCTAAATATTGTAACTGATATTTTATTGTGAGGCTAGATTGGAGCAGTAGACTCAAATAACATTTCTCACTGAGGTTTTTCCCATATTGGGTTTTCCTCATATACACCAGTGTCATGTGATGTGTATTTGTGTGTGCTTGTTTTATGATATCTTTCCTTCTCTTACCGGTAGGTTAATATGGCATTAGGATTGGTAACCGATAACCTCTCTTAGGATCAAAAGGTGAAAGAGTTTTGGAAACCACTGATTCACCCCCCCCTTAGTGGCATATTGTGTCCAACAATTGACATCAATGCCAAAGGGGGAGATTGTTGGCATTGTTTTGTCATTGATGTCAACCAGTAAGTATGTCAACCAGTATGCAAGATATTGTTACCGGCATTGGAGATTGTTGGCATGTTGATGTAAACTAGTATGGGATATCAATCAATAAGTCTGTCAACTAGTAAGAAAGAAAACCCAGTAAGTGCAGTCCGATATAACATGACTTGACCAATAGAATAGTGAAGTGAATGATATGAAGGTTAATAGGTTAGTGTATACTCATAGCATGTTTGGTTGGTGACCAGAGTTGAACCAACACAATCAAGTGAGATGTATGCTGACAGAGATGTCATGTGGACTCCAGGTGGCGAACGTGTAGTAGTAGGTGAATGGTGCGTTGGTGAGGTAGTTGCTGACTTACTCTGTATTAAATATCTACTGCAAAAATCACAAATTAGTTGGAGAGGATTGCGACTTAAATTAGATCGAAGGGCAGAGATTTTCTTCTTTGACATCAAGATCAAAGAAGGATATTTGATCATCTTGTGGATCTAGAGAAAGAAGTTGATAGATCATTTATTGTAATCGACAAAATCAAGATAGATAAATAGAGTCTAGTTTGCTAAATATAGTAAACATTCATATGAAGAATAAAATAGGACATAGATTTTTTCTATACTAGTGCAGGTTGTCGATTCAAGAAAGTTGAGATCCAATTTGATTTGGATTGACATCAAGGAAGAAAACCCTAAGTGCGTGAAGTTTAAGTTTTTGTTTTGGTGGGAAAGCATATGTATAAATATGTAGACCAAAACCTGGAGTATGTTGATAAGGGTTGCTTGATGAAAGATTTATGATACAATGAATCTCTACGAGGCAAGAGTTGATCAGTCTAAGTGAGATAAAAATATTGAAGCGGTCGAGTGTTGGAGAAGAATCGGTAAGAAAGGTTTAACTGACAAGGGTTAAGGTAACCGGTAAACTGTTATAGAGGTTAATAGTTTGTTAAACTAATAGTGTCTAAATTGGTAAGAGAGCAATAGAGAGTGAAGGAGAGTAGAGTGAGTTTCAAAAAAGATCTGACAATATTCAAACTGAGCTGTAAAGTATTCAAACAGTCACAATAGAGGACTAGTAGAAAAGAGAAGTAGTGTAACAGAAAATAGTTCAACCGACAAAGTGAATAGTTTCCAGTAGTTACGAAACTCATTTGTAACCAGGTGTTTTTATTGTATTGATTTTATATCTCATTTCATTTCACTAAGTGAGTGCTTAATGTAGGGGTTTGTGCTCCTTGAGTTGGTGCCTAAACTAGAATAGGGGTCAGTGCTCCTTTGGGTAGGTTCCCATTAATTGCTAGGGGTTAGTGCTCCTTGGGTTGGTGCCCTAAACATTGTAAAACTGTTATTTCACTCTAAGGCTAGATTGGAGGAGTAGATCTCCATCAACATTTCTCACCGAGGTTTTTCCCACATTGGGTTTTCCATGCATATCCAGTGTTATGTGATGTGCTCTTGTGTGTGATTTCTTGTCAGTGCTTTCATTATCCTACCAGATGCACACATTGTTTGAAATTGTCTATAATCATTGATTCAACCCCCTCTCAATGATATCTTGTCTTCTATAGTGTCAATAACATGATGTCTTATTGATCTTATACCTAACATCAATATCTCACATTAATAACACGTTGTTTTATTGACCTCCTTGAGTATTTGGGTAGTGTGTTATTGAACGCTAAGGCAACAACAAGTGACTATGTATTTTGCAGTGCAGGAGGGAGTCTTTTCAAGATCGAAAATTTTATTTTTCAGTTGATTGGTTCAGCTAGTCAACTCACTTAGGTTTCACCAGCCGGAGGGTTCCATGTCGATGGCGGGCCAGTCTCCATGGTTCATTCTTACTAGCTGGAGCTAAGACCATTTGTTATCCTGCAAGGTAAGGTGGCCAACCAAAGGGTCATGCAAGATAAGGAAAGTGAAGCAACAAAGGGAAGAAAAGTTATCCCAAGGAGCAGAAGGCAACATCTAAAGATTGCCCAGGATAACTCCTAGAAAAGAGTTGTGAGGGGATAAATTTTTATCCTAGGGTAACTTCTGAAGAGTAAAATCACCATAAAAAAGTTGCCTTGGGGATGTTTCCAATTAGCTTAAAAAGCCCCGAGATAATTTTACAAAGAGATAGAGAATATATTATCCCATGGTTGTTATCAATGCATCTCTTGTGGTCCCAGGATAAGGAAGCAGGATGGAACAAAGAAAAAATTGTCCTGGAGGAATAGAGGGCATATATGGAGCAATACTTTGGGTTTTAGTGAGAATATGCATATAGACACTTGGGCTCCAGGATAAGGAAATTAGTAAAGGAGCAATGAAATATATCCTAGAGGATCACAAAGGTCAAAGAAAAGAGGCCTGGGATAAGAAGACCAAACAAAATACAATAGAAGGCTTATTCGGGGGTTAAGGAGGTGCATCCTTCGATGCTATAGGATAACAAATAACAAAGAAGACCAATGAAAGCTTATCCCGCCAAAGTTCTTACCAGTTCAAATGGGATCACGGGATAAGAAGATGAAGCAAAGAAAGAAGCTTTTCCTTATCCCGTACATTCCCAAGGGGATAAGGAAAAGGCTATAGGATAAGTAAGACAAAGAGAGAATGATGTAGCCTGTTATCCCTTGACACTGAAGACCAAATGATGGAACCATAGGGGCACATAACATTCATGTCATGTGATTTACAGAGCACACCCCAATGGTCAAATTGTCTACATGGAGGGTTGACGAAGGTTGACCAGAGGGAAGAGGGGAGTATTTGGAGGATGTGGCACATGCAGATTGGCCAGATTCTATCTATTGAAGGGAGAGACGCTACTGATGGAGAATTATTGTGCAAATGTTACGGGTAGATTTTTGTGAGCAAATAAAATTGGATCAAAATGATAAAGCCTAAGCGGGAGCTCACATTGAATGATGATCAAACAAAAGATGGTTGAGTGGCTCCATGAAATCAAAAGATTTGTCAGTGATATTGCACAACTTCAAGCGTGTCAGGGTATCATCATTGACCAAGAAGATGAAAGGACACAAAGCAGGTGTGGATTACTAAATGTAGTAATCCAGATTTAGAGATTAGTCAAAGTGCAGTAGGGGATGAAGTTAAGGAAAATTTTGTGTGGCTCGAGACACCTACCCCTGTTGATTGTCCTAAGGCTCATGGTCCCGGATCCTAGAGTCTCTTCTCATTTCTACTTGCATTGATTGCCTCCAGATGGATTGTGTATAGAGTAGGAAGAGGGACACCTCATTGTGTATTTTTTCCCATGCAATCAAATTTAGACAAGTGTACCTCACCTGGCCTGTAGCTTGTTTTTCTACCTTGTTCTTATAGAAGGGATTTCATGGCCAATGGAAAGAGGATTCTAATTATAATTTTTTTAGAAGAAAGGTTTCCATGTGCATAGTGCATGTTTTTTCATGACATCTTAGTTTTCTTTCAGTTTGTAGTTTCTTAATGTTTCAAATAGTTTTTTACCTAAATACAAATAGTTTCAAAGGTTTCATTTGTAGTTGTATCTCTTATGTATGCTCTATTTTATGAAATTAAATGATCAAGGATATTTTATTTTTTCCTTCCAAGTCAGGTGTATATCTTGTTTGCTTTTGTTCAGGGAAGAGATTAATTTGCTTCTTCAAGGTATAGAAATAGTATTGTGTATATATGAGATTCTTTAGTATGGTTTGTTAATGAAACCAAAAGGGGGAATGTTGATGCAATGCATTAACAATCAAATCTTAAAGGTTTCATGTTTCCCTATTTGAATGTTAAGTCTACATATTGTAAGGTTGACTCTACTTCCCATACAAGGCATTGGTCATGGTTGTTGGTTTCAATTTTTCAGGATCTCTTCAGTATCAAAATCTCTTTATTTTTTGCATTTATTTATGCATTAGGAGTAGGATTATTGTTGGGCCTCCCCCTTCCCTCAATGAAGTTCATATATGCATAGAAACTAAGTTTAAAGCCATAACCAGGAGTAAATCAGTCTTTCCTTGGGATATTTTTATTGAGATGATTCATCGTAGCATGTAATGTCAAGAGTAGTAGAAGGTGAGAGTTACTATGAAATTGCATAGGTTCACTTGCCTTGGTCTTGCGGAGCTAAAATTTTAGGAGATCTCAATCATTGTGATTGAGTATTTTTTCATTGGCAAAATCCTTTTCTAAGTTTGATCATGAGTTAGAGGCAATTCCTATAGGACTTGGACCTACTGAGTTGGGAACCAATAGATTGGCAACTCTACTGGGGACAAGCTTGCCTAAGGTTTATTGAGCTACCCATGAGTCTATGGTTTCATGGTTTTCATCTTGGAAGATATCTTGTAGTAGCTTGTGTGAAGGGAAATTCAAGTGACTCGGTTGATAGAGAAGACCCAAAATGATAAAATACTTTGAATAGCTTTTTGTTGTTCAAAATTTGGTTGTTTGCAAGGAGATGGTGAATCTGTCATAAAAGAACTTGATAATTAAGCAATAAGAGCTCTAGTTGTGAAGGAGTTCACAATCAAATGCAAGAGACCAACTGTTGCAACTTTTCTAGGATTTCTTCTTTTGAAGAAATTTTTGAAAACTAAAAATTTAAAATTTTGTAATGTGCCCTTATTCAGTGTCGTAGCACTTGTTAGAAGGGAAATTTTTATAGTTCCAGTTGTCATACTTCTCAGTTGTATGTTTTAGTCATTTTTTTGTATCAAGAGAAGTATTCTATATTTGTAATAGGTCCATTCAAGGACTTTAGGGATGATTTGTATTTATATCCTCATATACCTAAAGTCTTGTTGTAAAATGTATCAAGTCATGTGTGACTGCGAAACTTGTATGAGAATCTTGTAATGATAAACAAGATATATAGTAATTGTGTTGTCCCATGCATAATGAATAATCAACAAGTTTAAGGTATGCCTAGATGGGTGTTCATTCATGAGAGGTATAGGCCTTTAAGTTTTAGCAACATTGAGGGGTACCCACATCCCCTCCCCATTGAGTTTAAGGATCAAGTACCTTTGTTTCATGCACAAGAATCCGAATTAGTAGTGTTGGCATTCTACACTCGAATGAGAAACGATGGTGTTATCATTGATGGCAACCTATGGGCAACCTTCAGGAAATCTTGTGGCATTCATCTGGTAAACAACTAGTAGGCACCGACACCGACAGATACTTCACCAGCAGTGGCAACAATGCATACCATCACCCTAGCCGACAGGAATAAACTTTTGTTTATTGTATTTAATTATAAATATCTTTTTGTAAAGCCAACATGGCATATTGTAATAGACTCATTTATGTATGAGATCTTGTAAATAATTTTGATATAGAGTAGAGATGGAATAGGAATGAACAAATAATAAGGAAGATGTATGTGAATGCATAGGACAGATTTTGTATAAGGTTTATGGTTATAGTATGAGCTTAAACCGGTACTGAACTTGGCATAGTTTATGCTGATTTGAAGTACATTGTATTGGATTTTCATAATCCATTTTGTAAGTCAATGAGATTTCTATTTTGTAGATTGAATAGTGAGATCTAGGCAGTTGGCCTTCCTCCATGTGTAGACCCCTCATTATAAGTAATATTTATTCATTAGCCAGTGAGTGAATATTGTGGGTCACAAATCCCACCAAGGTTTTTCCCACATTGGGTTTCCTCATTAAACATCTTATGTTATGGTGTGTTTTCTATGTTGTCTTTATTGTTCCTGATTACTGCATTAATTCTTATTTATCGGTACACTGTTTTGGAATGCAAAATACTTAATAAGGTTAAATATTTTGTCAACTGGTTAGTTACTGATTCACCCCCCCCTCTCAGTATCTTTGGGACTATCATTAATCCTAACAATTGGTATCAGAGCTTGGTCCTCTATTTTCAAAATCCTAATAGCTTGAGGAAGATTCTGACACTGGTACAGATGGAGAAAAGAAAGAAATTGGAAGGAGCTCTTGTAGACTATGATTTAGAGAAGTCAAAGAATATCAAACTTGAAGAGGATCTGAGAGCTGCATAGGAATTCATTCAAGGACTTCAGGAGAATCTTACCATTGCTAAAAATAAAAGAAAATAACTTCATTAGAAGATGTAGAATGATAATGATGAAAAAGGAAACTCTTAATGAGCTTGTGAACAAAATAAGACATGAAAACATGACTATGAGGAATGAAATGCAAGATATGACTATGAGATTTTGTAAAGACATTGAAGATAGGAAGAAGAATGAAGATGACTTGACTAGGAGATTCAATGATGCTGGTAATGAAAATCTAAGACTTAGTCATGATAATGATATGTTAAAGATAGATCCGATTCACATGCAACATGATAAAACTGAACTTATGAGATAAATGGGAATTCTGGAAAATGAGTTAGCTATTGCAAATCAACACAAAGAGAAATTCAAGAAAAGTTCAAAAGAACTTGATGATATGCTAAAAATTCATAAACCTAATGGAGATACTAATGGACTTGGATTTGAAGTTGGTGAAAGTTTCGGTACTGCAAACAATCATGATCATAGTAAATTGGTAAGACAACTGAATGCTTACAAATTTAATGGGAAATGCTTTAACTGTAACAAGTATGGTAATAGAGCAAATCAGTGTAGATCTAGAAACAATTAGAACACTAATGCACCCACCGGTCAATGTTCCAAATGCAACAAAGTTGGTCATAATTTAGAAAACTGCAGAATGAATGTGAGATGTTATTTTTGTAGAAGATTTGGGCACTTATCTAATCAATGCAGAACACAAACCGACATAGGATATGAAAAGGCTATTCAGAAGAATAATATGACTTGTTATGATTTTAACAAAATTGGACATATTGCAAAGTTTGTAGAAGAAAGACTTCACCGACAAATAATAAAGGACCCAATTTGAAAGGCAAAGAGAAGGTTGCTGAGGTAAAGCAAGAATTTTCAAAACAATGGATTAGAAAGACAGATCAGAATGTTGATGAGACTATTTCTTCACCGGTAGAACAAAGTATTATTCCACCAGTAGGAAATTATTCATCCAACTAAGAAGTAACCCTTTGGGGGTATTGTAGCAAGTTGAATATCATGCAGATTACCCTCGGTTGATGGTGAGAAGATAAATTGCTTCTTTAATGGCAGATGTGTTAAGTTTTCACTTAACCAACAAGCATTTATTGCGGTTGTTGAATGAAATTTCATTATAAATCATCAGTTTTCCTTCAATTTTGAATCACCAAGCATTCAAAATAGAAGAGAGCACAAAAATTTGAGCAAAGGCATTCAAGGCGAAGAAGTGAAGCGATTTCTTTCAAGCACTCAAATATTATCAAGAAGCTTAAGGTATTTTTCAAATGGCTTCCTCTTTTGCTCCCGAATTTATTGCAAACCCTACTGTTGTGGAAATTGTAAAATGCCTTAGGCCCATTTTCAAAATTATTCTGGAGATAACTAAGCAAGATGATTCTATAGACGCATTTTCAAAAATTCCTAGAGGTGTAGCTTATGTTGAAGACCCTAGAATTAATATTCACTACAATATTGAAGATTTAGGTTCCATGGAAGTATTAAAGATGTTTAAAACTATAATTTGTGATGAAAATGGAAATGTCAAACCTAAGCACAAGGTTATTGAGACTTTAGGTTTTATAGAAATCTTGAACATCCCTGAATTTCCAGAGGAGGTAGTGAGAATTGTCCTAAGTAGGGCACATGGAGAATTTATTTGGTTAGATTCAGTTTGCAAATTCACTCGACAAGCAATTAGGGTAGTGATAGGATTACCCTCAACCAGAAGTAGACCAGACAAGACAAAGAAGGTACCTAAAAACACAGTCATGACCCTAACTGGAGCAACATCTAATAGTAGATCTCTGAGAGTAAATGACATCAAGGATATCAATGTGAGATTCATAAGTATGATTTTAGGCTATAAGACCACACATGCAAACCGACTTAATTTAGTTTCTAGTCTTTGCATTAAAAGTGCTTATGATATGGTAAATAACAATGCAAAAATAGATGTGTGTGAATGGCTGAAGGATGAACTAGTTGATAATTTGAAAAAGATAAAAGGAGACAAGAAAGGGACATTTCATTTTGGTAATATTTTGGTATGCCTTATGTTGTATTTTTCAAAACAAATTCCCGCTATTGGACAGAAAGATTTTGGATATGACATACCGGTAGGAAAACAATTGCAAGAAGCTTTCACCGGCATGGGTACTGCTACGGAAAACAATATAACTTAATATTTCAAATCTTTCCAAGACAAAATAAAAAGAAGAGAGAGACTACCACAGAGTATAGTAGATAAATATGATAAAGAAATATGTTTTGTGATTAAGAAAGATGAAATATGGATGGAAGTAGTTCTTCCTAGAACTGTATGGGTAACTGAAATAGGGTATGAGGTTGATGTGAATATTATTGAGACTTATGCTAAAGCCCTATTAGAAGCACCTACAGAACCAACAGAGAAAGTTCCTGGTAGTGCAAAAACAATTGAGAGTGATGTACAAACAATGAAACAAAGAAAGAAAAGAGAAAAGTACATAAGGAGTGCATCAAAAAAAGTAAAGAAAATAAAAGAAAATGTTATGAACCTTAGTGGAATAAAGGAAATTGAACTGGAAGGATTACAACCAGAGGTACATATCTCACTGGTTGGCACATCATCTGATTGTGAGATACCTGCTGAATTTAAGAGAGTTGATAGGAAGAGAAAAACTTCACCGATAGCCTCTCCTCAACCCAAGAAAACAAGAACTTTGAGAAAGAAGCAACAAGTGGTAAGACAACTAGAAAAGAAGTTAACACCCAAGAAGAAATAGAAACAGGTGATACCACCTTTGGATAATTTACTGAATGAAATCACTGATGATGGTAACTTGGCAAATTTGAGAAAGTTGTACAACACATTCACTAATTCAGAAAAGGAAAGTGTTGAAAATAGTATTATTCTACATCTAGACATTTACAAGAAAGTGTTAATTGAAGTTCTAGATGACTTGCCAAATGATCTATATAGAAGGTTAGATGCAAAGAGGATTGCAGTAATGGAGTTGGACAAGAAAATTAAGGTTGAAAAACTTCTAGTCGTACATCCAGTTAACTCAAAAGAGGAGATTGATGAATTCATTTATGAAGTTAACATATTAGTTTTTGCTAGTGGTCACCGCAAAGTTAGCTTAATGGCTGGTAGAGTTAATGAAATTGCAGAGGAAACAACTAACAAACGGGACATCTTTTTCATAGAAAAGAAAAAACAGGAATAATTAAACCGACCCAAGAAAGTATTTAAAGTTTATCAGAAGGACAAGGAAAAAGGGAAAGGTAAATTTGGTGGAATATCAAACATCAAAATAACTAACAACTTACCACCACCCTTGGATACTACACCGGTACATACCGATGATACACCAGCTACTGAAAAATATGGATATAACACATGATGACACTAACCCTAAATTAGAAATTCTATTCACCATGAATGTTGATACTCAGGAAGTAAACATTATTGTGGACAAGGACAACACAGAGGTACAAGATGATAGTGCTGGCAGTGGAAACATTGTTGAGAAACTGATAAAAAATGTTGAGGTTGAAATGCATACAGAGAAAATAGAGCATACAGAGCAACCTTTGGACAGTGGAATGAATATTGGTAATTTAGATGTTGGCACTGACAAATCGACAGAGATAGAGATATCGATAACTGATAACATAGAGAAACCAACAGAGAAACTGACAAAAGCACAGGTACACATTGAGATAGTAAAATTAGTAATCACTGAGAAACCCAAACCACTACAGGTTGAAACACAAACTCAGACTAATCCATCGGAGGTTGATACAAGAAAATTGGTTACTAACACTGGAAGCACTGAAATAATAAAGGAAGTTGGTCAGACATCTGAATTCAAACCTACTAATGTGATAGAGGTACTTCTAGACTTAGTTAAGAAGATAACTGACTCTAATGCATTGGCCTACAAGGCAATTGATGATACAATACCTATTCTTAAGATGATTGCACCAAAATGTAATGTAGATAATGTAAAGGATTCTTTAGGTCAGTTAGACACATTGTCTAAATTTATTGCTGGAAATGTAATAACAGTTGATAAGGTAAATGAGGATACATTCAAAGAGAAAATGGAAAAATATAAGAAATAATTCTTTGAGGAGACAATAAAGAAGTGCAGTGAAAATATTAACACACTTTTACCAGCACCGAATACAATAATTTTGGAGTATAAGGAACTGTATAGAGAAACATGCAAGCCACATCTATTGACCCAGGACATTGAAAAAGAGATAAGTAGAGTACAAAAAGAAATTGATGATATAGCTGATAACTGATAACTCAGTGATGAACAATGAGTACCAAACCAGTACTAAGAGGGGGGCTGAATCAATACAAAAACAAAAACTTTTCCTAAATAGGTTTGACTACAAATAGTCAACTTGACTGGCAATCACTAACACTGGTCTAAACTAGATTACTACCAGTTAAACACAATGATATTGTGAAAGATATAAACCGGCAACACTTAGCTTTCCATACAACATAACTCAATGCCAATGCAGATCCGCTTTAGTTCCTTCCTTCTATACACACACTCTACGGGTATCAATTCTCTTATCTGGTCTACCAAGAATCATGTATCTCTGCTCTTAGATACACACACAACATTTTCTAACAACCTCAACATGAAACAAAACATCGACCTTATAGGAAACATATAGGTCGGTAGCATAAACCCTAAACCCTAAACATTTAGGTTGAGCAATTTAGTTGGTTCAATCCTGACCATTGAACACTTTGCTTTGAATACAACGGTCTTGAACAAATCTGAAGATGTTCTCCATCGTTCGTTCTTTACCGCTTCTTGGAGGTGATAACCCATCATGCATTCTCCACCGTTTGTAGAGACTTCGCACATTCCCAAGGTAGATAGGATCAATCTCCTTCATGCAAAATCCTTCACGCGCATAAGGCTGACGTGGAAACATGATCTGATCTCCATTATAATGCTAACTCATCACACGATGTCATCAGTTGAATCACACAAGCTTGGAACACTTCAACTAGAAACCCTGAAGCTAAGACTACCAATCGGTAGTCATACCTTATTAAACCTTGATAGAAAACATTCCATATACCGATTTACATACCAACATACCGGTTCACTTGGACAAATGTACCGCTTCACTACCACTTCACTTTTTCACATATACCAGTTCAGAACATCATACCAGTTCTCTTGCCAACTGGTTACTTACTTCAATATACTGGTTCACTCTTTAGCATATTGACATCAATGACAACATACAATATCATCATGTCATCATACTTTGCACATATGCCAACAATCTCCCCCTTTGGCATTGATGGCAATATACAAATATATTATATCTTTATGCATCACATCTTCTCCCTAATACTGCAAATTTCTTCTCCGCTTCACATCTTCTCCCCCTTTGACAACAATGCCAAAGTGGAGGCACAGGCTTCCCTGTTCCATTATGCTGCTCCCCCTGACGAGTAGCATCCTTCAACACATCAATCTTGTAAAGATATATCAATGTAAGAATAGACTAGTGTGGAGCACAAACCTTTAGTTTACCTCTTGAAGGGGCAACACCCTTAATTCACCTCTCAAATAGGTAAATGTAGCCTTTGGTAGAGGGGTGGTGAATATGTCTACTAACTACTCCTTACTAGAAACATGTTCCAATACAACCACTTTGTTTTGAACCTTTTCCCTTAAGAAATGATACTTGAGTTCAAAGTGCTTGGTTCTAGCATGTAAAACCAGATTCTTGGAGATGTTAATTGCACTTGTATTGTCACAAAATATGCTTACCAGTTCAGATATAGGAACTTCGAAGCCATTCAATACATGTTTCATCCAAATAGCTTGGGTGCAGTTCATAAAAGCTACAACATACTCCACTTTCATTGTAGACTGAGTGATAACTCTGCTTTTTACTCATCCATGAGACTAGTCTACCATCGAGAAAGAATGCACCACCGATTGTGCTCTTTTGGTCATCCACATTACCAGCCCAATCAGCATCTGTGAACACTCTCAGGTTGAAATCAGTATTGTATGGATACCATAACCCATAGTCAATAGTTCCCTTCAGATATCTAAGAGTTCACTTGACTGCTACCAAGTGGGATTCTCTAGGGATTTTCTAGAACTGAGTAATAATGCCCACTTCATGTGCAATGTCCATTCTACTATTCACTACATAGTGCAACTTACCAATCATTGATCGGTATTCCTTCTCATTAACCAACTCTGAGTCATCCTCTCTTGATAATTTACAACCAGTCACCATTGGTGTACCAACCAGTTTGTTGTCTTCCATGCCAAAGTTCTTCAACACCTCTTTGACATACTTTGACTGAGTGATAAAGATTCCATCTTTCATTTGCTGAATCTGCAGTCCAATGAAGAACTTAATCTCCCCTATGAGTGGCATCTCAAATTCCTTCTTCATCTCATCTACAAAGTCATGACTCATCTTGTCATCTCCACCAAAGATTATGTCATCAAAAAATACTTCATAGTTCAGAATTTGATCTCCTTCTGATTTCAAGTAGATATTGCTATCTTCACTTGTTCTTTCAAATCCAATCTTCATAAGATGGGAGTGCAAGTGTTCATATCATGCTCTAGGTGCCTGCTTTAGTCCATACAAGGCTTTATGTAGCCTATACACCATGTCACTGTCTTCTAAAAGGGCAAACCCATCTGGTTGCTCTATAGACACCTCCTCTTCAAGTATTCCATTTAGGAATGCAGATTTTACATCCATCTAGTATACCTTGAATCCTTTAAAATTTGCATATGCAAGAAGCATACAAACTCCTTCTAATATTTCTACTGGAGAAAAAGTTTCTCCATAGTCTTCTCGTTCCTCTTGAGAATATCCTTTGCACACCAGTTTGGCTTTGTTCCTTACCACTGTGCCATCCTCATTCAATTTATTTCTGAAGACCCATTTGGTTCCAATGACATTTTTATGCTCTGGTCTGGGTACCAAAGACCATGTACCATTCTTTTCTATCTGGTCAATTTCCTCTTCCATTACCTTGATCCAATCTTCATCTTTATGTTCCTCTTTAAATGATTTAGGCTCAAATTCAAAGATCATACATGAGTTTTCTCTGACCTTTCTTCTTGTAAGAGTTCCTGCATCCTTGTCTCCTATGATCTGCTTTGGATTATGATTGAGTTTGACATACCTAGGTATGTTCTTAACAGATTCCTCTTATTTTTCTTCATCATCCTCATCTTCATCAACATTAGCATCTACCAGTGTAGGAGCACAATTACTGGTACTGGGCTGATTTGCAACCGGTTCCCAGAAGGCTACTACCAGTTCATCTCCTACATGCTCACTACTGGTTTCCTCAGGTTTCTCAAACTTTTCATCAACCCTAACATTGATGCTTCCAACAATTCTCTGATTCCTATTGTTGAAACATTTAAGAGCTTTACTCTTGGTGGAATATCCTAGGAATATTCCTTCATCACATTTTGCATCAAACTTGCTCTAATGTTCACTCCTCTTGATATAATATTTTCTACCAAACACTCTAAAGTATCTTACCATTGGTGTCTTACCGGTCCAGTACTCATAAGGAGTCTTATCCTTACCTTTCTTGATGAGTACTTGGTTCATTGTATATACTGCAGTGCTCACCGCTTCTCTCCAAAAGGTGTGAGCAACCTTTCCTTAGATCAACATAGTTCTAGCCACTTCAACCATAGTCTTGTTGTTCCTTTCTACTAGGCCATTTTGCCATGGGGTCTAGGGGGTAGATAGTTGCCTCTTGATGTCATTCACTTCATAGTATTTGTTGAATTCACCTGAAGTTAATTCCCTTCCTTGATCAGTTCTAACGCATTTGATTCTTCTACCACTTTCCTTTTCTACCAGTGCTCTAAAAGCTTTGAACTTTCCAAAGGCTTCAGACTTGTCCTTCAAGAATGTGACCCACATCATTCTTGAGCAATAATCTATAAGAATCATAAAATACCTATCTCCCTGCACACTCCTAGTTTTCATAGGACCACACAAATCAGTATGCACAAGATCATGTAGATTGTCTGCAGTGAAAGATTTACCTTTGAACGTTGAGGAAGACATTTTCCCTAGTTGACACTCTTTGCACAAAGGATTTTCTAGATTTCTCAGCACCAACAATCCTCTAACTGCCTTGATCTTACTGGCCTTCACAATGTTATCAAAGTTAACATGGTAGAGTCTCCCATGCCATATCTGGTAATCATCAAACTTAGCCATAAGATATGTACTAACATTAGCATTTAGCTAAAATAGGTTACCTTTGGTTTGCATACCGGTAGCCATTAGTTCACCATTCTATCCTTTGATTTTGCACATTCCATTTTTGAATTCCAGAGTGAGTCCATTATCATTCAGTTGAGGAACACTCAAGAGGTTGTGCTTGAGACCTTCTACCCAATACACATCAGTACTACTTCTTCCACTCAGAGAGATAGACCCTCTACCTTTGACCATACATGGTGCATCATTACCAAAACAAACCACACCACCATCATACTCTTCCAAAGATAGAAACTTGGTCTGATCGCTAGTCATATGGTGGGAACAGCCACTGTCAATAATCCACTCATTGGAATTGTCAAAGCGAGAGACAAGAACCTTCTTGTCTAACACATCTTCCTTGACTGCAACAAATGCAATATCTTCATTTTCTTCATCTTCTGATTCCTCATCAGTGACACCTTCATCAACTACTACAAAATAGTTTCTATGGTTTCCTCCTTTGAACTTCTTGAACTTTTCCGGTTTGTCCTTGCTATCACCATTAGGATAGTTTATAGCAATGTGTCCTATCCAGTTACAAGAAAAGCATTTCAAAGGGATCTTACCTCTGTATTTACCAAGTCTGTTTGGAAGTCTGTTGGCAAGAAGAGCTTCAAATTCCATTAGGATCTCCTTATCATCCATTTCTCTACTCTGTCTTGGTTCACCATTGGTGCTTGCTTCTTTTCCTTTTCTAGATGGTGTAGCAGATACTCTAAAGGATGATTCAGTCTTCTAAATACTGCCATCCAAACTATTTAGCTCATAGGCTATCAATTTTGCAATGATGGAGTCTAGGGATACCTTAGTCTTTTCTATTGACCTCAACTCCTAAATAGAAGCAATCCTCATTGCATAGACCGATAATAAGGACCTCAAGACTTTGCTAATAATAGTGGAATCATCAATTTGGCCTCATGCACTCTTGATGTCTCCAACAACAGTTTTGATTCTTATTCCATATTGTTGAATGGTCTCTCCTTCAACCATCCGCATGTCTTCAAACTTTCCCCTAAGGATTTCTTCCTTAGCTTGTTTCACATGCTCATCACTGCCATAGATATTCTCAAGAGTATCCCATACTTCTTTGGGATTCTCTTTATCCTGGACATCAATAAACTCAATGTCGGATAAACTACTGATTAGGGCTTCCATGACTTGCCCATTCTCTTGGATCTCTCTCTTTTGATCAGAAGTGAGAGTACCAGTAGGAATAACATAAGCATTCTCAACATAGCTCCAGTGTTGAGCACCCATGCTTCTGATGTATATCTTCATTCTGTCCTTCCATATTTTAAAGTTATCTTTGTTGAACTTCGGACCTTCCCTCTTCATCATTAGAGTAGGATATTTTCCTCAAGCGGTTAAGCTTACAACACAGAGGACCTGGAGGAGGCTCTAATACCAATTGATAACTCAATGATGAATAGTGAGTACTAAACCAGTACTGAGAGGGGGGGTGAATCAGTACAGACACAAAAACATTTCCTAAACAGGTTTGACTACAAACAGCGAACTTGACTGGTAATCACTAATACCGGTCTAAACCAGATTACTACTGGTTAAACACAATGAGACTGTGAAAGACATAAATTGGCAACACTTATCTTTCCATACAACCTAATCCCTCATTTGTACTTTATCCTTATGCATAAATAGATAATCTACCATCAGAAATATGATAACTTGCTAGTTCAACATGATTCACCACTTGACAGAAAATAACAAAGCATCACATGAAAAGACATCACACATGACACACATATTTTTTCATGTGGAAACCAAACTAGGAAAAACCACGGTGGGGATGAATACCCACAAGTTGTTCTTGAACTCTATAGAAGTCTGCTCTATTAGGAGCCTAGTCTGATTAAAGATTATTACAACAAGTTTTGTTAGGAACCGATCCTGCTAGGGATCAGCCGGTTAAGGGATGGCTAGAATACCCGGATAAGGGTTAAACCCTATTAAAGGTTACCTTGTTAGAGGATTTTGTGAACTCAATGGTTTTGAGTCACCTTGTTAAAGGATTTACATCAAGTGGTTAAAGCTACCCTATTAAGGGATTTTCCAGCTGTTGAAGTGGTTAGAGATGAACAGGTATTACAATGATCTGGTAAGAGCACTCAATGCCAATGTAGATCTGCTTTAGCTCCTTCCTTCTGCACACACACTCTACAGGTATCAATTCTCTTATCTAGTCTAGCAAGAATCACGTATCTCTGCTCTTAGATACACACACAAAATTTGCCAACAACCTCAACATGAAACACAACATTGACCTTATAGGAAATAGATAGGTTGGTAGCATAAACCCTAAACCCTAAACATTTAGGTTGAGCAACTCATTTGATTCAATCCTAACCATTGAACACTTTTCTTTGAATACAATGGTCTTGAATAGATCTAAAGACGTTCTCCATCATTCATTCTTCACCGCTTCTTGGAGGTGATAACCCATCATGCGTTCTCCACCATTTGTAGAGACTTCGCATATTCACGAGGTAGATAGGATCAATCTCCTTCATGCAAGATCCTTCACTCACACAAGGCTGATGTGGCAACATGATCTGATCTCCATTATAATGCTAACTCATCACATGATGTCATCGGTTGAATCACATAGGCTTGGAACACTTGAACCGGAAACCTTGAAGCTGATACTACCAACCGATAGTCATACCTTATTAAACCTTGATAGAAAACATTCCATATACTAGTTTACATTCCAACATATCGGTTCACTTGGACAAATGTACCACTTCACTTTTTCACATATACCCATTCACAACATCATACCGGTTCTCTTGCCAACTAGTTACTTACTTCAATATACCGGTTCAGTCTTCAGCATATTGACATCAATGACAACATACAATATCATCATGTCATGATACATTGCACATATGCCAACAATAACATCATTGGTTCATCCAAACCTATATCAATTATTGAGCAAGAAATAGTAGGATTTGAGGAAAAGTTGGAGAACTTTGGGAAAGAAAAAGCAAGGATCAAATCAAATGCCAGAGAGCTAAAGTATAAACCTAGTCCTAAATAGGATAACCTTATCTCTCTAAGAAATGAGACCTCTAAGGCATTAATTCAAGGAGAAAGATCACAGAAGGATAATATGCATCATCTCACT
The DNA here is from genome assembly GCF_030272615.1 of Cryptomeria japonica. Taxonomy (NCBI): domain Eukaryota; kingdom Viridiplantae; phylum Streptophyta; class Pinopsida; order Cupressales; family Cupressaceae; genus Cryptomeria; species Cryptomeria japonica. The sequence continues at coordinate 214,440,233 of NC_081405.1, read as the reverse complement.
AGAACGATCCAATGAATTGAGGAAACCATGAATGATAGCAACAGATTCATGTAGAGTTTAAATTTAGTTTTGGCTGATATATTTCAGATTGTAACCAACCGGTTACAAACCTTAAGGTGAAATTTTGCACTCGTTTGACATTTTTTGACAACCTTTGTCATTGACGTCAAAGGGGGAGTAATGGAAAGAGAAAAATGGCTATTCAGAGGAGATCATCTGCTCAAGGGGAGCACATATTTTTGGTAAATTTTTGGACCTCACTTTTTGGAAATAGTTTTTGGATTTTTCTCATGAGTGTTGCCATCAATGCCAAAGGGGGATATTGTTGTCATTCTACACTTTAGTGAGAAACAATGGTGTTTTCATTAATGGAAACCTACTGGCAACCTGTAGGAAATCTTGTGGCATTCATATGGTAAACCACCGGCAGGCACCGACACCAACAAGCACTTCATCGACAATGATAATAATCCATATCGGCACCCCAGTCGATAGGAATAAACCTTTGTTTATTGTATTTAATTATAAATATCTTTCTGTAAAGACAACATGGCATATTATAATAGACTCATATATGTATGAGATCTTGTAAATCATTTTGATATAGAGCAGAGATGGAATAGGAATGAGTGAATAATAAGGAAGATATATGTGAATGCATAGGACAAATTTTGTATAAAGTTTATGGTTATAGTATGAGCTTAAACCAGTACTAAAACTGGCATAGTTGATGTTGATTTGAAGAAATACATTGTATTGGATTTTCATAATCCATTTTATAAGTCAGTGAGACTTTTATTTTGTAGATTGAGCAGTGAGCTCTAGGCAGTTGGCCTCTCTGCATGTGCAGGCCCCTCATTGTAAGTAATATTTATTCATTGGCTAGTGAGTGAATATTGTGGGTCACAAATCCCAATGAGTTTTTTCCCACACTGGATTTCCTCATTAAACATCTTGTGTTATGGTGTGTTTTCTATGTTGTCTTTATTGTTCCTATTTACTGCATTAATTCTTATTTACCAGTACACTATTTTGGAATGCAAAATACTTAATAAGGTTAAATATTTTGTCAAGAAGTTAGATACTGATTCACCCCCCCTCTTAGTATCTTTGGGACTATCATTAATCCTAACAAGTAGTCCACCATGTTCAGGCATTCAGTGAGTTTGTTGAAGACTTTCAGTTTTGCAAGGAAGATATAGTCATGAAGTTCTTTGTGAGGTCTTTGAAAGATGGTGCAAAAGACTGGTATGATAGTTTGGAAACAAAGAGTGTGTCTTCATGGGAATGCTTCAGGAGGTTGTTCTTGGAAGTATTCAGTGATGATACAATCATTTATGAGCAACCTCCTATTTCTCATAATACTCCAACATGTGAAGATGCATTTTATGCACAAGAGCATCAAATGTCAAGTGTTGAATATGGATTTCTAAACATGTATGTCCCTACTATCCCATCTTATACTTTTTAGCAGTATGAGCAATTATACAGCCCCAAATAACACAAGAAAAAATCTAATATGTTGAGAACCCAATGATGTAAGTTAGCGCTCAGCTAGACATGAAGAAACAAGAGGGTGAGCAACCTTATGTACTATTGTCACGGTTCTTGAAGGCATTACAAAACATTCCTATGAGAACCATGCCTCAAGAGTCTGATTCAATTGACTTATTTTTGCAATTCTATGAACCTAGTGTTGTTCAATGGACAAGAAACTCAAAACCAACAAGTATGAATCAGATGATTGCATGGATTTACCTATTTAAGGGTGCCAAGTCTAAGGTGCAGCTTGGTAATGAAAGCTTGCATGATGATAATGTCAAGGTTGAGCAAGAACATGCTGAGAATTAACAAGATGACATTAGTTCTCCCTACATTGTAGAAGATAAATCATATGATTAGCATGGTGAAGGTGACAACATATGTGAACAATAGTTGGTTGAAGAGTTAGAACTTGAGAATGAGTGTTATGATAGCTTGAGTGAAGATAAAGATGAACATCTAAAAGGTCAACACCCTTTCCTAGATGGTGACTTTGAGAAGGTTGTTGTAGATGTAATCTCACATAACATGACTAACACATGCTCTTATGAATCTAGTGGGTTTTCAGTTCAAAAGGGTAGTAGTATGGGACAAAGAAAAAAAAAGAGGACACTTGTTCTATCAATAATGAAGGCATCTTAGACTTGCTAACAATGGAGTACCTGAGATATGCACAAGGAAAGAGTAATCAATTCTTACACCCTGCTAATTAGGATTTTGACAGTGAGGTTGTCTCTAATGAAGCTTCAAAAAATGCACTTTCTATTAATCCCTATCCCATGTTTGAACCAATTGATATGCAAAGGGACAAAGAGTTTGAGGACATTGGATTCTTTGGATTCAATTATGACACATGTGCTGATGATGAGGATTTGCATGCTGATTAAAAATCAGATTTTTATTTTAATAGCATGTGTATGGATGCTAATGTTGGCACTCCTTGTGAGGATGATCGTGCACATAGGGGGGAAGTTTCTGATGTGAGTGATATCAAATGGGACTCAAAGCTAGAGGATGAATTTTCTTATCAGCTTCATGATTTATAGTTACACAAGAGGATCATAAGTGATCCTTTTTCTTTTCTTGATAATGGTTTGCTTGGTATAAACAATATGAAGGTATGTTCTTTTGAGAAATTTCTTTCAAATAAGAAAACTAATCATTTGAAAAAGGCCTCTACTCCTAGTTGTATGTCAGAATGTGAGCCTTTGTTTTTTTAGCTGGGAGGTGCCTTTCTTGGGTGTGACAATGATTTGAATAATGGTGAATGTTATATTTTGCATGGAAGTGTGTTTTGTAATGAACATGATACCTTTTTGTCACATAGTAATTTAAATTTTCAATCATTGCACAAGTTTCATATGTTTAATGATAGTTGTTGCAATGATAATATTCAGTTTGGTAGTTGGGTAAGAGATGCGAACATGTTTGATTAGTGGCATTCCAGATATAATTTCAGATTCGGTTCAATGCAGTCCAAGGAGAACAATGTTTATGATAGAGGAAAGAATTTGTTGACCTTTTCAAGTGGCCATGGCCCATCACATGTGGTTTCATGTTCAAGCCACAAAGGTTTGGGGTAGAGAAGACTTTTTTTTACTCTATACCCAATGGAGTAGACACCCAGTCTGCTCCCAAAAGATCTAGGATCTTGCCTTTCTTGCAGGGGCCATGCATTCTCAAGCTAGAGCCTCTGTTAGGACTTCAAATATTTTGTCTAAATTTGAGGACCCAAGGTTCAAAATTTTGTTTGTTGCACTCAGAATCCCCCTTACAGGATAACATGTAGGTTATCATACAATGGTCATATAACATGAGGATTATATAATGTATCAATAACATGATGTGCTATTGACCTTGTGCCTAACTTCAGCATCTCACGTCAATAACACGTCATGTTATTGACCACCTGAGTATTTGGGTATTGTGTTATTGACCGCTAAGGCAACAACAGGTGGCTATGTAGTTTGAAACATAGGAGGGAATCTTTTTGGGCTCCAAAATTCTATTTTTGAGTTGATCGGTCTAGCCAATTGCTTCACTTAGGTTTCACCGACTGGATGGTTCCATGTCGTTGGCAGACCGGTCTCCATGGTTAATTTTTACCAGCTGGTGGTAAGACCATTTGTTATCCTATGAGGCAAGGTGACCAACCAAAGGGTCACGTGGGATAAGGCAAGCGAGGCAGCAAAGGGAAGAAAAGTTATCCAAAGGAGCAGAAGGCAGCATCTAAAGATCGTCCGGGATAACTCCTAGCAAAGAGTTGCGAGGGGATAAATTTTTATCCTGGGGTAACTTCTGAAGAGTAAAATCACCATAGAAAAGTTGCCTCGTGGATGTTTCTAGTTAGCTTGAAAGGCCCCGGGATAATTTTACAAAGAAACAAAGAAGATATTATCCCACGGTGGTTAGAAATGCATCTCTTGTGGTCATGGGATAAGGAAGCGGGATGGAACAAATCAAAAATTATCCAGAAGGAATAGTGGTCATATACGGAGCAATACTTTGGGTTTTAGTGAGAATATGCATATAGACACTTGGGCTCCGGGATAAGGAAATTAGTAAAGGAGAAATAAGATCTTTATCCTGGAGGGTCGCGAAGGTCAAAGAAAAGAGGCCTAGGATAAGAAGACAAAAGGGAATACAATGGAAGGCTTATCTCAGGGGGTCCGGAGATGCATCCTTTGATGCTCTGGGATAAGAAATAACAAAGAAGACCAATGAAAGCTTACCCACCAATGTTCTTACCAGTTCAAATGGGATTGTGGGATAAGAAGATTAAGAAGAGAAAGAAGATTTTCCTTATCCTATGCATTCCCATAGGGATAAGGAAAAGGCCACGGCATAAGTAAGACATAGAGAACAATGAAGCCTGTTATCCCATGACACAGGAGACAGAAGAACAAATAATAGAACCACAGGGGTACATAACACACGTGTTATGCAATTTGTAGAACACAACCCAATGGTCAAATTGTCCACGTGGAGGGTTGATAAATGTTGACCAGAGGACAAAGGGGAGTATTTTGAGGATGTGGTATGTGCAGATTAGATAGATTCCATCTTTCAAATAGAGAGACACTACCGATGGAGAATGTAGGTACATTTTTGCGACCAAATAATATTAGATCACAGTGACAAAGCCTAAGTGGTAGTTTGCATTGAATGAGGATCAAAAAAAAGATGGTTGATGGGCTCCATGAAATCAAAATATCTGTCAGTAGGATTTCACAGCTTCAGGTGTGCTAGGGGATCATTGATCGAGAAGATTAAAGTAAACAGAGCATGTGTTTATTACTAAATGTAGTAATCAAGATTCAAAGATCAGTCAAGGTGCAACAGGGGATGAACTTAAGGAAAATTTTGTGTGGCTCGAGACACCTACCCCTGTTGATTGTCCTAAGGCTCATGGTCTTAGATCCCAAAGGCTATTCTCATTTCTACTTGCATTGATTTCCTCCAGATGGATTGCATGCAGAGTATGAAGAGGGACACCTCATTGTGTATTTTGTCCCATGCAATCAAATTTTGACAAGTGTATCACTTGGCCTATACCTTGATTTTCTCCCTTGTTCTTATAAAAGAGAATTCAGGGCTAGTAGAAAGAGGATTCTGATTGTAATTTTTCTCGAAGCAAGGCTTCCATGTGCATAGCGCAATTTTTTTCATGACAAATTAGTTTTCTTTCAGTATATAATTTCTTAATATTTCAAATAGTTTTAGAGGTTTTATATGCAACTGTCTCTCTTATGTATTCTCTATTTTCTGAAATGAAATGATCAAGGATCTTTTGTTTTGTCCTTGAAAGTGATGTGCATATCTTTTTGTTTTCTTCTCTTCAAGGAAGATATTAATTTTATTCTTCAAGGTGTTATCACTGTTTAATAAATGGGTTTTCTGTTCCCATAACTAGCTAAGTTTTTGAAATTTTAAGTTAGAAACACTATCAACTACTTTAAGTCTGTGTTAGGACTTAAGGGTTTAGGGTTTTAATTTTAAGTCGCTCGCTGTCTGATCAAAAAACCCTCTGGTTTCTATTCCTATGTTACTTTATCCACTTAAGTAATGGGTCTTGGGGTCGTTTGAGGTGTTCCCCCATGTAATTTGCCTAGGCGGTTGTTCAATTAATTGTAAAAATCTATGCCTTATGTCTTTTCTTCCTAATGTTGTCAGGCCCAATAAGTTGCACACAACTCTCAGAGGGATCTATGGTTTTTGCTATTTCATTAGGCAAAGTTGCACGTGGTTTAAGACTCGCAAAATGGCGAAAGGAAAAAGAATTCTCAATGGTGTGCATTTGGTCTGGTTTAAAAGGGCTCCATCTCATTCAAGATCTGATGATTGGCATTATTTCACAATCGGAACTTGCAAGTGAAATACCTTTCGCGAAATGGCGAAAGTTTGGTGGGACCCTATAGCAAAGACTTTCCAAGCGACTAAAAGGTGATGAAGTCCAATCTGATCCGATGGTTTGCACTGTTTCGTGGCTGATAGATACTCAAAGGTTATGTCCCGCAAAATAGCGAAAAGGTTTTTCGGCCTATGAAAAGGGAGTTTTAATAAGAGCATAACAAATGCGCAAGTCTCATTTGATCTGACGGTTAGTGCAGCTTGGTAGGAGGAAGATGCTCGACAGTTAGCTTTCACGAAGTAGTGAAATGACATGGCACTCCAAGTAGGCAGTCCAGTTGGTTGAGATGGTGAGTAAGATGATGGCACGTGGTAGAAGATCAAAATAGTCAACAAGTCGGGTCTAAGGAGTAAAAGGTGGGTCCCAGAGGTGAGTCATGCCGTGGGTTAAGAAGTGACCTGGCAGATGTAGGTGCCAAAAGGTAAGGTGGAATCTGATGTGTCCTCTCAACAAATAAAAGGTGAACATGTCAATTTGAAAGTGACTAGATGCCAGGTGGATGGAGTTGAGTCAGAGGGCCCACATCTGCCGAATTTTGTTAATTTGTTAAGCATCAAGAAAGTCAAATATAATCTAATGGCCCGCATGAATTTGCAATGGTAAAGTGCTCATGTTTTATGCCCTGCGAAATAGCAAAAAAAAATTTTGGCCCCGAAGACAGATAGAGCATGAAGTTAAAAGGGGATCAACTCCATTTTGATCTAAGGGCTCATGTTGTTTCATGGTTGCGAACCAACTGAAGGATATGCTTCACGAAATAGGGAAAGGAAGAGAAGGTTTGTCTAGGTGTAATGCTAGATGGTGAAGTGTCAATTGACATGTGGTTTCAAAAGAAGGAAAGGGCCTGCCAAGGTGTAAACGGCGGCTATAAGGGAAAGACACGTGGCTGACGTTGAACTAAACTCAAAGAGTTTATCAAAGCTAATGGTTGAATGCCACATGGTATTCGGTAACCAATGAAAGAGTGGCATAAGTGAAGAAAGCATAAAGGTATCCCTTAAATGATGGTCATCTCCGATTTGATCCAATTCTTCGCATTGTTTCGTGGCCCGAAGTTGAAAGCGGTTTAAGCTATGCAAAATAGAGAAAGACCGCTAGCCATCAAGATAGAGGCACAGTTGGTGAATAAGCTGACAGTCTTGGTGAGAATTAAATGTCGAACAGTTAAAGTTCCATCCAACACCTGACGAAGCTTTGTGAAGCTTTGTGAAGGAAAAGTGCTCAGACGATAAAGCCCGCGAAATGGTGAAAAGGAGGTAGGGCCCAGTGCTAAGGGAAAGTTGTTAAGTCAGTGTAAATATCGATCAAGTTTCATTTGATTGGACGGTTGGCATGATTTCATTTAATGAAATTGCCCAAAGGTTATGCTCTGTGAAATAGTGAAAGAGCAATATGGAAAAATGTGCAAGTATGTTGTGACCCGTTGGAGCAAAAAAATTGAATTCTCTCATGAATTCAATTCTGAAGGGATGGCCAAAGCATGCGGTATCAATGTCACAGTTAAGAGCCTGAGTACCATATATGGTCTTGTATCAATTGAGTGAAGGTATCATTCCAAAGAATTGTTGCAGAGGAGTGGTTGCAGAGCTATTTTCTTCAAATACAGAGCAAATTCATTCAGTTGCAGAGCGGATTCCTTCAGGCTAAAAATAGGTTTTCTTGCACTCTTGTTTGGCAATTTCTTACCAGTGTGTTTTAATTGAGGTCTTGATTTGTCACAGAACCAATTCGGGGTAATAGTGTAATTGCTTGCATATCTTAAAATGGCACCTAAGAGAGAATTCTTAGGGAAAGTTAATTACCAGGAAAGGGCCATTTGTGATGATTTTCTCTAGCAGTTGATATTGTCAACTAATCAAGCATCAAAAGTGAAAGAACTAGTGCCAAGAGCTCCTCGTTTGAAGATAGGAGAAGGGTTATATGACAAGGGTAACTAGTTGAGAGACCCACAGGTTGGGTTGTTTGGGTTGGGGTTGTTCAAAGTTGGATTTGGCCAGAGAAATTCCCCAGCCCTACAAAATACCATCTGGGAGTTAGATGTGGGAAAATTGGTAGTTCCAGGAGTATTCATGGATATGGATCTCCTGACTCAGATTGCGCAAACCTATGATCTAGTCACAAGAAGCATTAGGGATATAAATGGGAAAGACCTGATTGAAATAAATAATGAGGAGTTCAGAAGTGCTTTTGGACTTAATGAGTTTACCAATTTCCTAGAGCCTATTAATTTCAAATCACTATCTCAAGTATATAGTGCACAGAGGAACCACCTTAGAAATGGGCCTCTTAAGGAATTTTTTGTGAAGATAGGTGGGTTGATAGTTGAAGGACCCAACACTGAAGAGCCCTTCTCATTGAATCTGTTCACCCTTAGGGCTAAGGCAATGTACTGGTCACTTTGCCAGATTTTAGGAGAGGATGCTAAGGCAAATATGCCCAATCATTAAATGCTAATGATTGCTTAGATTTTGAATCCTTCTCTTGCAGTAACCTTTGATTATGCTTCCTTTATTATTGATACTATCCATGAAGGGTTGATAGGAATAAATAATGGGAAGGTTGATAGGCCTTTTGGATGGTATTTCCTCCTCATGCATCTGTTTTTATTCAAAGGTGGTGATTATTTTGCAAGTGGGATGGACCTTATAAATGAGAAAGATGGAGAAAAGATGCCAGTGCAATTATGGAGCATAGTGCTATCATGGGACAGAGATGATGCTAGTTTCTTAAAATTTGATAAATGTTTTGCATCAAAGTTTGGGACTCTCCTCTATTCAGAAAATCCAAAGGTCCCCAAGGTTCTTTTGGAATTCATTAGACCAAAAGAATTTGCAGAAAATATAAAAATTGTCAATAATTGGGGTGATATTTACCTGTACCCTGTCTCCACAGTTTTCAGAGTATTTGGTTTCAGAGGCACTCCATTTTTATTTCCCTATCAGGTCCCTCTCAAAGTAGGAACTGGAAAAATCCTCAGAGAAATTGGTAGTGTGCAGGAAGTAGAGCTAACAGGCAGGGGTAAAGGGACTGTTTTCCCTACGGTTACCATAGCCCACCAATTTGTAATAACCAAGGGAGGTTGGAATTATTTTGAGGTTTTTCTTAAACCTTATCATTTGTCAACTACAGTGTCCAGGTGTGTTGATCCTGAAGATTTCTTTAATGGCATGTTTAGAAAGAGAGCAGTGTGCAGAAGTAGACTCCATCAGTTCCAGTTTCCTGAAGACCTCATTAGAAATGAGTTTGATCTAGATGAGCAGGAGCTAAGGAAGGAAAAATGGGTGGCTTATAAAAAGGCCTTAGATTTTGTACATTAGTTTGATACCAGTTATGACCCATTGTCTAGCTTTTTCCCTTTTGAGGAGAAAATAAAATTCCTATTTCTTTGCTTTGAAGATGTAATACTAACTCTGAAAGAAAACAGGGAGGTTGTGGTTAAAAACAACCCTAAAAAGGCTAGAATGGTTCTAAGTAGGTATGCCCCCAATAGAGAAATCCCTCTTGGTGACTATATGTTGCACAAGAAATCTAATTATAGTGTGTTGATGCCTACAACAAGGGAGCCCTCTACCTCTAAAGGAAAGAGGAAGATACAAGATGTCATTGACATCCAACAGAGCACAAAGAAGCAAAGAGTAGGAAAAGAAATACAATCTGATACACCCTTGTACTCTCCATCCCAATCCCCTATTGATATAGGAGACGAACAAGAAGTAGTTGAGTAGTTGATACAATTAGGTAGCCTAGAAGAAATAGCCTACACATATGATGAAGTAGAAGAAGGAATGCCAAAAGAGCCCCTTGCTGCTGAGATGAACATCACTACCAATGAGTTTAAGGGCCAGGAGTGGGATCTCTAGATCAAACAATCTAGTGAGGACTTCTTGGCTGACAATAACTTTGTTACATTAGGAGCATTCATGTAGTTTGTATGGAAGCAAAACATTGACAAATACAATGTGAGATGTGAGAAGAGAAAAGGTGAGCAACCTCATAAAGATCTAGCTGTGTTTGAGGAGGAAATAAAGAAAGAAATTATGGATGTTTAAGACCATCACTCCTGAGCAAGGAAGAGATATGGTGGCATAAGATGGGGTACTTGTTCTCCCTAAGTGGGACATAGCAGATGCCTTGGTATTGGAGGTAGTGAGAAAAGAAACTAAACCCATCGAGGGTATCACTTTTAGTAGAGACAATGCTGCATTGGTCATGTGGTCCCTCAAAAGAGATGAAAATAGGAGAAATAAGGACACCCCAGGGTCAAGTTACCTTGGTGGAATGATAGTAAAAAGAGTGCAAAACACAAGGGTGGTCGAAGCTGCTAGCACTGTGCTAGAAACTCCAAAGTTTAGTGTTGCAGTAGCAGAAAGGGAAGCTAAGGAAAAATCAGACCTCCAAGTCAAGTTGGAGACAATTTTGAAGGCTTGCAATAGTGCTAAGAAAGAGGTAAGGGGTAAAGATAGCATCATTGCTAAGATACAAAGCCAATTGACAGGACAATACCATCAAGGTGAGTCTTCAACACTGATGATCTCCTCTTCTCCTGCAAGACCTCCACCTACCAGCCCCATTATTGAGTTCCCACCATCTCCAACACCTTCTAGTTCTCAAATGGTTGAGATCACTCCCCAAGAGTTGGAGAATTTAAAACAGTCTCAGGCCATGTATGCCAAGAAGTATGAAGAAAGAGTAAGGGCTACCATTTCAAGTTTTGCAGACACCATGAGTGCCTCACTATTATACAACAACATAAGCAAGATTTTAGATATGTGGAATGAGCTTAATGGAGATAAGACCATTTTGACACCTATTTTTGACAAGTGGAAGCCTAGAGAGCAATATTTGGAGCTTATCTGTGTATCTTATGATGAAGAAGGGGTTGATCCTATCATCAAATCCACTTGTGACACCACAAAGGATCTAATAAAATTAGTAGAAGGGATAGACAATGCTGACAAGAAGATCAATTTGTACAAAAAGGAGTACACTGATCAGGTTTTTGAATTGCTCCCAGGAGTTTTTGTCAGCCGGAATCAATTAAAGGACAAACAAGTGTGGCTTAAGGAATTAGAGGCCAAATTGTCAACCAGAATAAAAGGAATTGTTGACTTACATGATGATTCCTTTTTTGTTGTAGCAATTCAGGAGATAGACAGAATCAAATCTCATTATGGTTTTCTCAATTCAGAGGTCAACAAGATGAGAAATTCCTGGAAAAGGTTAACCAAGGCTAAAGAAAAAGTGATTAATTTCACATGGCTGACTGATGATGTATACAATGAATGGATGAGAAAATATGCCATCCAAGATGTAGAGAAGTTAGAAGGTGCTCCTGAATAGTTAGAAGAGGTTGCAACTGGACAACAGGCTAAAGAAGCTGCATAGATCGAAAAGGACTTGTAACCGTTTTTGTAAAAGATTTTGTAACTTCTTCTTGAGAAGCAATAATTGTAATAAATTCTCCTAGGAAAGTCTGAAGCTATGTGCATCCATATTGTTATAAATGGATACTAGGACTATTGAAAAAATGATCACAAAGAATTGTAAGAAAATGTTGCAGAAATTTATCTGAGCTTTTCTGAGTTTTAATGGAGAATATTCGAAGGTTTCTTGTAATACTTTTTTGAAGAAAATATCAATATACAGACCATTCATTTTGAGTAAAAACTTTGTGTTGTCTTCATATGTGTTTGCATGTATTTATTATTTCACTCTAAATAATCCAGGGTTATTTCGTTTGAATAGGGGATGTAAGGTAACTTTCAGTAGGTGTGTTTCTTAGCTTTTCTCTTTAGGAGGGAAATTAAATATGCGAGGATCACTTCTTCTAGTAAATTCCTTGTGAGATATTTTGAATCTTGATGAGCATAGTTTACTTTGGTATGCATAAATTCTTATATGTGTCAGGCATATATAAGGATCTACAGAAGCCAAACTAATGGGATACACATAGATATTTGACTATGAGAGTGTTGTTTGAAACTTAGATGACTCTGTGACCTTGGATAAGGCACTGGTATAGATTGAGGTTGTCTATTACATGTTTTGTAGGTCAAATACTAAATATGAGTATAGTTTTCATTCCTTTGTTTCAGTAAGTTTTAAGGTGATTAGATCCACTGGTTTCTGGACTGGTTTGTTGTGGATTTATCTTTTTAAAGTGTGAATTTAGTTCACAAAGGTATACCCGCCTGGTCTCTGAGTAGGTCTGAAGTGTAGAAGGTTAAATCAAACCTTGTCATATGTTGTCCTAAGAGTTTCCTTCCCTTTAATATATCTTATGCACAGAGTTATCATATTATTATAAGGATATTGAAGTGAATCAGATTTTGAAGACAACAAAAGTGGTGACTCTGCTAGTGAGTAAATGAATTATTAAAAGTCTCTAGTTAAGAAAGATTTAATTCATATTGTGGTGACCTGAATGGGATAAGTCACACTAAGAATCTAGAAGCAGATTTTGTGCTTAAATTTATAAAGAAAATCATTCTGTTTGTGGAATTGCAACATTTCATTCTAAGCTTGTTTTCATAAATCCCATAGGTCTTGTGGGTGGCAACTCTGTTATCTTGGAACCAGTCCTTGGGAAATACAAATCATTTTAAAAGGAAAACAAGCGCAATGCAAGGAGGAAAAAACACTAGATCATTCATGAAGAAGCATCCTCATGAAACTTTGCAAGAAGGTTTTCCAGAACAGTCATGAAGAGGTCAGAAAAGATCAGTGCTACATGAACCATCAAATGCTGCTTGGTGCAAAAGAATAATTATACCGGTAAGATACCTGATCGACCTATTTATGCAAAGTCTAATTCTTCTTCCAGAGATTCTGAACATGATATACTAGGTTTCCATTCTGGATTGTTTGGGAATATTGATAATGCACATGGTTTGAATCAAGATTTATCCCATGTTAGTGTCTCTGCAAGAGATAGGACTAGTTCAAATGCAATTAGACACTTTGTGCCTAGAACAGTCGGTGGAAACATTAGTTTAATTGACATAGATCAAGTCAATTTATCTGACTCTAAGGAGAATTTCCTTGATGAAGACAAAGTGTCACAAGAGATTGAAGATTTGAATAGGAGAGTTCACCATTTAATTTCCCTAAGAGCCCAAAAGGAAGCAAATAAGGAGAAGGAAATCAAAGCTAAATTAATGGAGAGAGATAGGCTTCTTAGACAAATAGCCGATCTTGAAGTGCTAGCTAAGGAAAAAGAAAAGAGTGATGAGGAAGGCCCTGTAATCAGAGAAATTCTGATCCCCAAAGTCAAGCAAGCATATAGGTCAGTAGTCCAACCAAATAGGAAAGTATTTAGTGATTCTCAATTTCCTAGGACTAATGTGGATAAAGGAAAGCAGAAATGTGTGGACGATGGAACTGGATCTAAAACCACTGAAGAAATTTCTCACATGCTATCAACACATGAGAGAGAGATGGAAAGAATGAGGAAAGAAAAAGAGGATCTCCAAATGGAACTAGAGAAAGCTGAATTGGAAGCAGCAAATCAGGAAGTGAAGAGAAAAATTAGCTACTTACAAGCTCCCCCTAACATGTTCCCATCAGAAGATCTTAATAAGCTTGATCCTTAGCAAATTTCCCTTCCCCCTATTAAAATTCAACCTACGATGCCTGTTAATATAGCATCAGTGAGTCAAATCCTTGTGAACAACCAGCATACCCAAATATCTCAGTCTCCAACTCAAAAAGTTAGAATGACTATGGGAAACAATAATGTTATTCTCCCTTTTCAAAGGAGACCTATCATTCACGTCGGGTTCACCAATTAATGTACGTTAGGAAATAGGAAATCATCACAAACAAAATAAACATACTAATCATTAGCTCAATCATGAAAACACAATTGCAATGATCTATCCTAAACACATTCAATAGAGAAAAAAAGATAAAACATTCAAAAAGATTATGCAAACCAGATGTAAATCCAAATGTTTCCTTCATGCGGCTCCATTGTTCTTCTTTCCTCTTCAAATAGTTTGGTTATGGATCTCACCTACAAGTGCACACACATAATTGAAAGTAAGTAGACAAGATTATTGATCAAAAGTACTTCAAATGTGACTGTTTAGAAATTTGATAATCTGATTAGGGGTTTGATTGAAGAAATTCATCCAATTTATAGACAAATTGGAGAGATGACAAGATTAGCATGATTCAATTGAAATGGAAATTGCAAATCAATTATGTCAATTATGACAAATTATGACAAATTATGCACTTTCTATGCAAAATTTGTTGATTGATGATTTATGACAAACTTCTATGTCAAAAATTGATTGATTGTCAATTATGACAAATTATGACAAATTGACATGTAAAATGTAGACACCTAAAAATGGTCAATGCTTGCGGGATCATACTTTAACATTTGGGCATTGCCTCATTTTAGATTTTTGCATCGCATTAACATTTCTCCTATGTCACGCACTTGGTTTTTATCATTTGTGAGCATCGAGTCTTTCTTCTACATTCTTCATTCATCTCGCTCTCAAATTTGGTCTTGTCGACAACAATCTTCAATCATGATTTTGGGTCGATCTTTGTCCTTGTCAATCTTGTCATATTGTGATCGATTCGTCATCGATCCTTGTCCTTTTCAATCATGTCAATTTGGTCAATTTGTCATTGATTTTTGTCAACCAATCTCAATCAAATCATTTATCAACACTGGTCATTTATCAATTCAAAATCATGATCGAATCAATATCAATTATCCTTTGTCAAGACCTAATTGTCGTCTTTGCATTTCTAATTCATCTTCCAAGGTTTTATGATTTATTCATTTAATCTTGTTTGGCATTTTCCCTCTAGGTTAAATAATTTATTTATTTATCCTAGGTCTTCTTGTCACAATTAAATGTTTATTTAATTGGCTAATTAATTCCTCCTATTTTTGTAAATTAATTTATTAATGAGAAATTATTAATTAATTTACCTAATTTGCATCAATTTTATAATTTCCAAGTCATCATTTCTAACCTAATTTTCTAATTTCTCTTAAATTCCTAAATGTCTATTTCTATTCCAAAATCTTGTCATAAATCCTTGCATAGCAATTTGTCATACACATGTCATAATTTTGCTATTCTTGATTTGAATTTCCATTCGAATCATTATCATGCTAATTTGAATCATTTCTCCAATTTGTCTATAAATTGGATGAATTTCTTCAATCAAATCCCTTGATTCTTGATCCCCTAATCAGATTATCGAATTTCTAATCAATCACGCTTCGAGTACTTTTGAGCAATTTTCTTACCTACTTGCTTTCAATCATGTGTGTGCACTTGTAGGTGAGATCCACAACCAAACTATTTGAAAAGGAAAGAAGAACAATGGAGCCACATGAAGGAAACATTTGGATTTACATCTGGTTTGCATAATCTTTTTGAATGTTTCAATTTTCATGTCTCTATTGAATGTGTTTAGGATAGATCATTGCAATGAGCTTTCGTGATTGAGCTAATGGTTAATGTTTATAATGCTTGTGATGATTCCTAGATTCCTATGCTACATTAATTGGTGAACCTGATGTGAACACTAACCATCTAACCCCTTAACTGTGTTTTTGAGTGCTTTTGAGTTGATTTGCAGGCCAAAAACCCAAAAACAGGGTAGTGCAAGGTTTTTTGGGAAATTCTGCACCTGTGTAAGACAACTTGTGCCTGTGCTATGCATTTTGCGCCTATGTAAATGCATTCTACGCTTGTGTAAAAAAAAAAAAAAACTGTGCTTGTGTAAGGTAACCTGCGCCTGTGTCAAGCAACCTGTGCCTGTGTAATCCTGCGCCTATGTTATGAGTTTTGCGCCTGTGTCATGAGTTCTGCACCTGTGTAAAGTCTAGAAACAGAGGTAAAAATGCAGTGTTTTACTTGAAAATTGTCTTGTTTTTGCATTCTATTTTCTATGTTTTGGTTTTTGGTACTAATTATCTACGCAGCATCTTGGCATACGCATGGCAAAGACAACAAATGAAACTACTAACATGTGTTATGCAGAATCGATAGTCAAAGAATAAACACCTCAAACTTCTAACTTGGGTTTTGTAGGTTGCCTTGGAGAAACAACTAAACTTGGTGTTTGCCATTAATGTTATAGGCACCTAGTGATTTCTAAATATGTTGGAATGAACATGTTTTTGCTTTGATTGTTGAGCTTGACATTGGAGTAGGAGAGTATGCTCTCATCCTTCTTAGGGTGATCAGAAATCCAGATCTTCGATACCATGCTTGTGTCTTTGATTGTGTGTCTCCTTTAGAGGGCCTACCTTCCCGACCATTTGCTTTTGCAAGCAAGTGATAATCGTGAGAAGGGAATGACCCAAAGTGAGTATGGCTAGAATACATTGGCATTCTAACTCACTATAAAAAAATACCCGATGAGCGAAAGCTTTGAAGGAAGAGTTACATGGGAATTGCAGTTACTTGGGAAGTGATGACCCTTGGACTCTTTCTCATATCAACATCTAAGGAGGGCCTCATGGTCTAAATCTTGCTTGCATGACTACATTTGTTTGGTATCTTGATGGGCTTAATGTCTCAATCACACTTGCGTGACATCAAGGAGTAACACTTAACAGAAATCCTTACTAAACACCTTGTTTTTAGAGGCCAAAAACCCTTCTAGTTGCTTGAGAAGGACAAGTTTGGATACTTGGAAGAGATACTAAGTTCGCCATGGGGAGATTTCCATGGGGACTGATGCTTGGCTGCCCTGAGAAGTGAGTGCCGTGGAGGGGAGCCCGTGGGGTCAAGCATCTATGTATTCTCCTTGAATCTCATAACAAGTCTACCTCTCAAGTACCTAATGTCCTTGCCTACCATAAGAAATGTGGGAATGAGCATGATTTTCTTGAGTCTAAGTTGCAATATCTTGTATTCTTTGCTTGTCAAAAGTTGAATTGCATCTCATTTCAAGAACAAGGCAAATTGATTCAAAACAAGGTTAAACACAAGAACATTTCATTCAACAAAGTTCAAAACACCTTCAAACATGGTTATCAAACATTGTTCAAAATCTTGTCTCAACATTCATGTCACTTAGATCTAGGTTCATCCTAGGTTTGCATTTTGCAAAGTCATTGTCAACTACCAAGGTTAGGTTTCACCTAGGGCATACTCCTTTGCATATCAATAAGAGTCATCCATTTGCATATGTCCTCTTGTATTAGAGTAATACCATTGTCATACATTTGCATTTGCATACCCTAGGTTTCTTCATTAAGCTTTATCATATCATATTAGGGTCATTTGCATAATAATTGTCCCTCAGCATATAGTGTCAAAACTAGGTTTTGTCATACTTGAGTAATCCAAATCCTTGATAAACCCTAAGTCATTGTTAAGAAGTCTAGACCTTATCAAACCTTTTCTTTTTATGTCATTATTGTCATTTGGTCAAACCTAGCTTAGTATCCAAGCATATAGGGGAGACTTTGTCATTTGTCCTTTTGTCACTTGGTCCTTTTGTCCTTTAAGGTCTAGACATCATTTCAATTTCCTATGGGTCTCTTTTAGATTTGCATTCCAAAAAGTTTGTCAAAATCTTGAAAAACAACCAAAAACGTAGATTTCATTCTTGCCATAGATTGCATTTTCACCTATTTGGGTTGCATTTAGTTGCATATCATATATTGTCTTTGAAAAAAATTCCAAAAATATTGCATTTGCATAGTGACATGTCTATTGAAACAAGGTTAAAAGCACCAATGATGCAACAAAGTTTGACATATCAACCGATAATGCAATCGAATTTTAATCCAAGGCAATCACAATTATATCCAACCCAACAACAAAGCAACATTGATCAAACTTTTTATGATAAAACAAGTCTCCAAATACAAAAACTAGAGGAGAAACTAGCTCAAGAAAATGAGATTTTGGAACAAAGAGTGAAAAACATTGAGAAGAATAGATCACAAATGTCCAAAATGTTTCAAAAATTTCCAAGTTGAAATCCAAAGGTTGAGCCAATTGATGTAAGATCTCTTCTTGAACGATCAGACATACCAGCTCTCCTCTCCCAAATAAAGATGATGAAACAATTTCAAGAAAAGAGACAACATCAATTTCAACATTATGTGCCTCCACAACAAGAACAAGAAGGTGTTTACTATCAATCAGATTTTCAACCATCACAACCAATTGTTCAACAATTTCAACATATACAACCAATGGTCCAATTTCAACAATATGTCCAACCAGCGATACAATGTCAACAAATGGTTCAACCAATGGTGGAATATCAACAAGTTCAATCAATATATCAATGTCAACAACTACAACCCAACATTCAAAAACAAAGGTTGTAGCACACACCAACCCAAGTTTCAAACATGTCAGAACAATTGAACCAATTCCAATATCAAAACATGACATCAAACCACAAACAAGTTCAAATTCCAGATCCAATCATGTCAAAACCTTGAAAGAAAGGTGGCTTTATTGCAATGCTCTTAAGGAAACTACCAAGTGAGTTCTTTGAAGAAGATCAAGATAATACAATTCTATCTAGCAATGCCTCATCCCCCCACAAACAAATTGACTCTCGAGTGGCATCTATCCCTACACCTCTAGAAGTTTCACAAGAACCTTCCATATTGTCCTCATCAAACAATGCACCCAAGGATGAAATTATTCAAGGGCTATCCATAATTGATTGCCAAGATAATCCAATTCATGATGCACATCCTTGTCATGTTTCAGAAATACAAGACCCAATGCCACCATGCACTTTATTGCCATTACCTGTTTTAGAGGACCCCATTCGAAGTCCCTCTTCCTCATGTTTAAGCATTGATTCCTTGTCAGAATCCATCACAAATGTTCAAAGTCCATTTCCTTCATGCCAAAACATTGATTCCTTGTCAGAATCCCCCATGCATATCCAAAGTCCAACCCCATGTCAAGAGGATAATTTAGAGCATGAAGAAACGTGTCTTGAAACAGATCAAGATCAAGATCCCAAAACCTTATCATCCCATCCAATTGTTGACCAGGATCTCATCTTCCCAGAAACTCATGATGATTCCCCTATTCTTGTCCATCCTATCCAAAGTCCTATTGACACTCCCTTCCCCGAGCAAGATCAAGATATCCCAGTTCATCCAATCCCAAACGATCCCCTTCCATTTCATTAACACAATGTCCTTTCAAATCCCATTGACATTCAACTTCCTGAGAAAGATCAAGATATCCTTTCCATCCTTTATGATGATCCCATTGAAAGTCAAGAGCAAAGCACCTTTAAAAAGGATTCCAATGATCTTCCTCCTTGTCAAGATCAAATTATTCCTTCAGATCCTCCACAAGATCCTTTTGTTCCTCCATCTCCTTGTCTTAATTCTCCATATCCACTCCAAGGTCTCATTTCTTTTGATGATCCCATTATTTCTCCCATTCCATCTCTTGAAGAGCCTGTCATTGAACCATGTCCATTACACAATCCTAGTCCTCCTCACCATCCTAATCCCACTCATGATTCTAATGTGTCAGTGCAAGATGTTCATGAACCCTCAACATGCATAATGGGTTCTTCCACTTTGGTCCAATCTGATCCACTTCAAGATCTCATTATTTCTCTCATATCATATCCACCTCATAATGGACTCGCGTCTTCTTCCCAAAGAAAAGAGTATCCTACAAGTCAAGATATTCATAAAGGCAAAGGAGTAGATCTCCATAAGCAAGAATCTCTCCATATCGAAGAATATACTAATGGTCATGGCTACAGAGCTCACACTCAAGGCGTTGGTATCCCTTCAAAGGCAAAATCAAAACATACACCTTCCCCATCATCACTTCCATCCATTCTAGGTCCCTATATCCCTCCATCTCCTATGCAACATCAGCAAAGGCACACATCTTGGAGAACCTCCCATCCATCTCACATGCCTCCATATCATTCCCATCCACATCGACATTCATTCCCCCCTCCAAGCAATTTGGATGCCAAGTATAAAAGTCATAAGTCTAGAAATCCACATGTATTCAAGGATCAACATGTCCAATATAATCGACATGTCAAAACAAAGAACAATATGATCTATAAAGAAAAGGAAATATCCAAAAGGCCACAAAGGCCCACTGAGAAAAATAAAGCAAAGTCAAAGTATATATGGGTTCCTAAATCCCTCATGCAAGCAATGCACTCCAAGGAACCACAAAAGCATGAAAAATCAAAAACCATGTGGATCCCTAAGCAGATCCTTGAAGCGCAAAAGCCTAAAGAAACATCCAACTTGGCATCCAAAGTTGCTATTCCTCCATCTAAACCTTCCAAGTCTATTCCTCCATCACCTTCTTCATCCATTTTGGGCCCTTATGTCCCAAAATCCCAAGCTATTCCTCCATCCAAATCTCACAATCTGAAATCCATTTTTCCTCCATCAGTCCATCACCCCTCAAGGTGTGTGCCAATGTCGATCTTGCCTTCATTTCCATCCACTCAAGCCAAATTCTTCCAATACCCTATCCATTATCCAATGCATATTTTCCATCCTTCGATCCCTTTGATCCCATCCTTTGCATAAATCCTTGCCTTAGTTTCATCTCATTTTCCATGTCCTTATCCTACTAACGTCTTTGAGCATACTTTTAAAGCTCATGGTCCATTTTTTTCTCAAGGCTACTATCCAAAAAAAAAAAAAAAAGACGCTTGAATCCTTCTTCCATCCCCTATCATGTGTCCATCTTCTATTGAAAAAGTCATTAAAAAAAATATAAAAAAATATAAAAAAATAAAAAAAAAGTGAAAAAAAAAAGACAAAAAGAAAAAGAAAAAATTAAAGAAAAAATAATTCGTCCGCTGGTGAAAACCTGGCAAACAAGCGCCTTGGGCAAGTACCGTGATGAAAACCTAGCAAACAGGCGTCATGCGTAATCTATGAACTTCTTGCATACCACACTTTGGGGCAGGTTTCCTCCTTCATATCCTATTGCCCTTCGTTATCCTATCATACCATGTCATACTCCTTCATGTCCTATTACCCTTCCTTGTCCTATCATCCCTCATGTCTAGTTTCCCTTTCCACCTTTGATCCTGACAAGGCTGAGGATCTTCATGAGCATCATGCATCTTGTTTGCAGCTTTTAGTCTATCATAGCTTTTGGTCTTTATCCATTTTCTTATTATAACCTTTCATCCATATTCTCTAGCTTATTGCAACTTTCTGCCACTATCCCATAGCCAATCTCGACTTTCAGTCCATGTCCCTTATCCATTCTTGGTCTTGCTTATCCTATCCATATCTTATCACTATCCATACACTCTTTTTCATTCCTTGATCTTGATCTGACATAAGGATGCAAAATTTAAAAATAGTTTGAAAAACCTCTTGACATGTCCCTCATGCCATGTCACTGATTTACATTGTCATATCCAGTCTCTTGTCCCATTGCACAATAGCCCTTGAAAATTGCATCCATATTGTCTCCATAATAAAAGGCCTTTGTCTTCCCTCTATCCACCATCATTTCAGCAAGCCTATTTATTCACTTGTCATATTCCTTGCCTTGCTAGACACTGGGGGCAAAATCATAAAAATTCAAAAATGTCCTGAAAAAAAAAATCATAAAAATTGAAAAATGTTCTGAAAAAATCTCATAAAAATTGAAAAATGTCCTGAAATAAATCTCTAAAAATCAAAAAATGTCCTGAAAAAAACAAAAATCCAAAAAAAAAGTCAAATAATGTCCTGAAAAAATGAACAAAAAAATTTCAAAACATTAAAATCCAAAAACAAGCATTTTGTAATAAATAACCCCTTTGTGCATAAGATAGATCACTGAGTATACATCCAACGACACGCAATCAATGTTGTGCTTTAATGAAATCACGCTTAAACAGATGAACTTTTTCCATCAAACCAGACATTCAAACTGATCCGAATTGTCATATCAATCAACATCAAAATCATTCGTCCTTGGCACACTATCATGGGTCTTATACAGGGTGTGGTATACTCAAAACCAGACTATGTCTTGTCTTAGACAGGGTACCACATGTCCTAAAACCAGATAGCATGATCATCCTATCAGCACTTTCAACTTTTGACAACGAAGATCAAGGTGTTTGTTTGATTTGTTGGAATTTGTGCATCTTATCTTTTTATTGATTTATCTTTGGCTTCAATCATGTTCCTATGTTGCTCGATGATGTCACTGAGTGATTTACAGTGACCGGGATGGTTCATGATCTCTTTCTTTTTTGTTTTGATTGTTGTTTGTCTGCAATGTGTCTGTCTTTTGCAAAAAGGGTTGCATTTCAGCTCTGGCCTTCAATGCCATGATGCTACGCATCCATTTTGCTACATTAAATAAAGGTTCTCACCTACAAAGTGCATTAGTGAAAGCAAGTTTTTCTTCGTCTCTAACTGTTTTCTGTCTCATTTCTTCTTACTAGCATTTCTTTCGATCTCCAATTGTCAGTCTATATGCTCCTATCATCTCCTATCATTCTTATCGATCAATTGGCCTCTTTTCTGGATGTTTCTGGCCAATTCCTCGAGGGGGCATGCATATGTCATTGTCATTGTCTGGGGCATTTTCATTATTGTTCTTTGAAACAACGCTTAAAATCACATTGTCTCAAAGAGGGGCAAAATGTAGACACCTAAAAATGGTCAATGCTTGCGGGATCATACTTTAACATTTGCGCATTGCCTCATTTTAGGTTTTTGCATCACATTAACATTTCTCCTATGTCACGCACTTGGTTTTTATCATTTGCGAGCATCGAGTCTTTTTTCTACATTCTTCATTCGTCTCGCTCTCAAATTTGGTCTTGTTGACAACAATCTTCAATCATGATTTTGGGTCGATCTTTGTCCTTGTCAATCTTGTCATATTGTGATCGATTCGTCATCGATCCTTGTCCTTTTCAATCATGTCAATTTGGTCAATTTGTCATTGATTTTTGTCAACCAATCTCAATCAAATCATTTATCAACACTGGTCATTTATCAATTCAAAATCATGATCGAATCGATATCAATTATCCTTTGTCAAGACCTAATTGTCGTCTTTGCATTTCTAATTCATCTTCCAAGGTTTTATGATTTATTCATTTAATCTTGTTTGGCATTTTACCTCTAGGTTAAATAATTTATTTATTTATCTTAGGTCTTCTTGTCACAATTAAATGTTTATTTAATTGGCTAATTAATTCCTCCTATTTTTGTAAATTAATTAATTAATGAGAAATTATTAATTAATTTACCTAATTTGCATCAATTTTATAATTTCCAAGTCATCATTTCTAACCTAATTTTCTAATTTCTCTTAAATTCCTAAATGTCTATTTCTATTCCAAAATCTTGTCATAAATCCTTGCATAGCAATTTGTCATAAATTGTCATAAATTGTCATAAATCCTTGCATAGCAATTTGTCATACACATGTCATAATTTTGCTATTCTTGATTTGAATTTCCATTCGAATCATTATCATGCTAATTTGAATCATTTCTCCAATTTGTCTATAAATTGGATGAATTTCTTCAATCAAATCCCTTGATTCTTGATCCCCTAATCAGATTATTGAATTTCTAATCAATCACGCTTCGAGTACTTTTGAGCAATTTTCTTACCTACTTGCTTTCAATCATGTGCGTGCACTTGTAGGTGAGATCCACAACCAAACTATTTGAAGAGGAAAGAAGAACAATGGAGCCGCATGAAGGAAACATTTGGATTTACATCTGGTTTGCATAATCTTTTTGAATGTTTCAATTTTCATGTCTCTATTGGATGTGTTTAGGATAGATCATTGCAATGAGCTTTCGTGATTGAGCTAATGGTTAATGTTTATAATGCTTGTGATGATTCCTAGATTCCTATGCTATCACCACATATCGTCGATCATACTCTGATGCCATGGTCTCCCAGCCAATCTCCCTCTCGATGATATCCAGATCATCTACATCACACTCAAACAATCTGCACAATGCATCTCTTCCTGTCACTAGGTCATACTCTATCATCTCTCCATGAATCGAAATGTGGAGGATATGCCATACATCCTCCAGTGTCACTGTCGCCTCTCTAGTCGCCAGATGGAAAGAGGAAGTCTTTGAATGCCATCGCTCTGCCAATGCGATAAGTAGTCCTGTGTTTGCCCTAATCTTGGGCATGAATGTGACATAGTATATCCCAAGTCCTGCTAAGGTATCTCTCTCTGTGCTCCTAAGTCTGTGTCGTAGCATGAAGCAGTCAGGTAGGTTCTCCCGTGTGATCAACGGATACTGTCGACTCTGCATCACAATTGGGGCACATTTTGTTAGTTTTAGGGTTTGCTCCTATGGGTTGCATTTCCTCATTTTCATGTCCAATCAGGGTGTTTTTCATCTAATCTGACCTATCTTACCCTTATCCCCTTTTTTCGGATCATTTGCATGTCATTTTGACCACAATTAGGGTTTGCATTGCACAATTGTGCCTGTGTCAAGGAGCCTATGCCTGTGTTAGGTAACTTGCGCTTGTGTCTCCCTACACAAGTGCAAAAGACCCTACACAAGCGCAGGATTCACCCTACACAAGTGCAAGACTCCTTTTCTGCATCTCCTGTGGGCCCCACAATGTCCTGCAAGCAAGTCAAATTCATAAAATTGAAACCATGGGTTTTTGAGATACATACCACTGCTCCCACGTCATCCGATTGTCTGTATGTGCGTACACATTCCCCGAGGTGATCCACCATTGGAATGTTCGCCATCTATCTACAAATGTCCTTGTCCAGAGCAACAAATCCTCCTCTTTGTCTAGTGCAAATGAGCAATTTTCACCTCTCTTGGTCTCATTTATAGATCTTCGTCAGTGCATAGATGGACATGCACCCTCTCCATCTTATGTTGGTCATAGTCTTTTGCATCATAAATTGCTTGTCCTTCATGCATCTGATCTCCGATTGTTAGTCCGTTCAATCCTATCATTTTTATCGATCAATTGGCCTCTTTTTTGCAGGTTTCCGACCAATTCCTCGAGGGGGCATGCATATGTCATTGTTATTGTCTGGGGCATTTTCATTATTGTTCTTTGAAACAATGCTTAAAATCGCATTGTCTCAAAGAGGGGCAAAATGTAGACACCTAAAAATGGTCAACGCTTGCGGGATCATACTTTAACATTTGCGCATTGCCTCAGTTTAGGTTTTTGCGTCGCATTAACATTTCTCCTATGTCATGCACTTGGTTTTTATCACTTGCAAGCTTCATGCTCAATGAATAGTATGGTGACAAAACAAATGTGAGCTTCATGATCAATGAATTTAACAATATCAGAAAGTCTGACAAAGAAATGGTCACTAATATTAATGCTAGATTCCAAAAGGCTATGCATAGATTGTATCAAGTGATGAGATTAGATGATAACATGTGTTTGAATACCTATTACAATGCATTTGATTCTATGATGGCTTATATCTTGAGGGATAAGAATCCACATAACCTGAGGGATGCCTTTAGAATTGCCATTAATGTAGAAAGTAATAGAAAAGCATTTGGGAAATTAGGAAGAAGAACAGATGGTAGGTTATGGCAAGAAACAAAACAACAACCTAGCAAAATAGCTAAGGAGGAAGACAAGATAGAGAAGTTGGTCACTACTATGAAGGATCTGACTACCAAGGTAAACAAAAATGACAAACCTCATTATAACTGGTAGGATAGGTCCCCTAGGTTCCATGACATGCCTTATAACACCAACTGGAAAGATGGCAAAACCCAAACTGAGAAGCCTAAAATTGCCCAAAATCGGGACACTCCAGATCCCTTGAAAGGGAAAAATATCCAAAATATAGAAAATACTCCTTGGTGTATCGCTTATGATGGACCACATTCTCCTCATTAGTGTGCAGTGGCTCAGGCTCTTGAAGAATCCATGAGACAAGAAGCTGAGCCTGACATCAACATGTTTGAGACTATTATAGAAAGTGATGAGGAATCTATACAAAGTGAATACAGTGATGTGCTAGATAATGAAAGGTTTGTTCAAGGACAACTAACCTTGGATTGGCACCCTACATTGAATGTGGTAACAATTGAGGATGAAGAAGTTCATCTTAGAAGGCCTAGTGAGGAAGAAGTTTCAAGCCTCACCAAAGCTGCCATTGCCAAAGCAAAACACAATTATAACTTAAGAAGTACCAAGAAGGACACTGATCAGGGTGAACCTGGTTCCATGTTCATAAAAGAGATCACCCAAAAGGGGGCAGCAAGTATTGCCACTACTATTCCTAAAATTGGTCAAGTAAAGAAGGAATAGGTTAAAGATGTACCCAAGAGTACAGATGATTAAAATACCAGTGATATACAAGGAGCTGCCATAGCAAAAAGGTCAAGTCAATTCAAGGCAGAAAGAGTTAGAGCTAATACTGAAGTAAGCAATAGTTCTACATTTGACATGGCTAAAGCTCTTACACAAATGAAGGTCACTATCCCATTAGTTGAATTACTGAAAATTAAAGAACATAGGGATGCAACTTTGTCTTTGTTTCCTAGTATATCTAATAGTGACATAGCCCTACCCACCGGTTCAGCTAGAATTAGAAAGGATCAAGAGCTCCAAACCCAAGAGGTTTATGTTGGAACCACTATCACTCAAGAGCCTTCACAGGTAGATCCTTTTTATGTTACTTTGTTAGTAAATAACTGGTTGATTAAAAACTACATGATAGATTCAGGTGATGTTGCTAATGTGATGCCCTACGGTGTCATGAAAGAATTAGGACTATCAATAACCACTGTATATGGAAAATGCTATGCTATGCATAATAGGGAAGTACCTGTGATAGGTACAATGAGAGATGTTGAAGTAAAAATAGCAGCATTCCCTGAGGCAACTTATAAGATGGATGTTATTGTTACTGATACCAAGCCCCATTATGGTATGTTACTGTCTAGGCAATGGGCTACAGCAATAGGAGGAGATGTCAAACTGGATTTGTCTTATGCCACCATTCCAATAAATGGAAATCAGGTCAAGTTGTATAGAGAGCCACGTGCTCCTAGGGTGATTGAAAATGTAGACCCTAATATGCTCAATTGTATGATTGATGTAGATCTTGATAATTTTAGACTTCAACCAATTTTACCCCAATTGAAGAATACTGACCCCATTATGGTTTAATTAGAATCACAACAGTATGGTTTATGGCAGATGTATTTTGATGGAGCTTTCTCCAAAGAAGGATTGGCGTAGGGGTTCTTTTTGTATCCCCATCAGGTATAACTTTTAAGTATTCTTTCTTATTGGCTTTCCAATGCACAAATAATACTGTAGAGTATGAAGCTCTATTGCTGGGGCTTGAGGTTGCAAAAAGGCATGGAATCCAGCTGTTGACAATGTTAGGGGATTTAGAATTGGTTGTCTCTCAGGTAAGATCCAAATATGCATCCAAGAATGTCAGATTAAAGAGATATAAACATGCAGTTTGGGATGTTATTGAGCATTTTAGTGCATTTTCTATTAATTGGATAGAGCGATCAAAGAATATTATGGCAGATTTCCTAGCTAATGTTGCTTTGAAAAATGATGACGCAACACTAACTAGTATTTCCACTATGGAAATAAAATCTAGGCTTGCTATCCCTGATAATGTGTACAATTGGCAAGTCTTTGCTGATGATGAAGATATTCTTAGGTTTATCCAATGTGTTGATGATTATGATGGACAGAAGATTGATTGCAATGCACTGATGGAGGTGGTTGACAATAAGGAAACAATGTTTGGAAATGATTTGGTCCAATTGGAAACCAATGAAATACCTAAAGGGCTACTAGAGCTGGAAAGCATGTTCAGTTACAATGACAGTCACTTACATCAGTAGTCTTGCACCAAGTTGGAAGAATTAGAGGAGGTAAACCTAGTGACTGAATCATCCCCTAAGCTAGTATACATTGGGAAGAAAATATCCCCTCATGTCAAGACTAATCTTATTAATTTATTGAAGAAATATAAACATGTTTTTGCTTGGTCTTATGAAGACCTAAAGGCGTATAGATGATCTTTTTCAGCATGAAGTTCCTCTACTTCTAGATGCTAAGCCTTTCAGGTAGAAGCAGAGACCTATTAATCCCCTATTGGAAACTAAGATGCAGCAAGAATTGACTAAGCTAAGAGAAGGTGGGATTATTAAACCCATAAGGCATTCTTCATGGGTCTCCAATCTGGTCCCAGTAAGAAAGAAAAATGGGGACATTAGATTGTATGTGGATTTTAGGATTTTGAATGTTGCTTCTTTAAAAGACAATTACTCTTCTCCCAATATGGAAGCTATGTTGCAGAGAGTAACAAGTTGTGATCTTTTATCCATGATGGATGGTTTTTCAGGATACAATCAAGTGTTAGTGAGGGAATCTAAATAGTTCAAAACTGCTTTCACTACTCCATGGGGAACATATGTCTATGTGAGAATGCCATTCAGACTAAAAAATGCTGGAGCTACATTTCAAAGAGCCATGGATGTAGCCTTCAAAGAATTCATTAATATCATCATGGTGGTTTATCAAGATAATCTAACCTGTTTCTCCAAAAGGGCTGATGTTCATTGTGGACATTTGGAAAAGGTGTTCAATAAAGCCTTGGAATTTGGTGTGTCATTAAATCCCAAGAAATGTCATTCTGGGGTCATTGAAGGAAAATTATTGGGACACATTGTTTCTAAGGAAGGGGTAAGGATAGACCCTGAAAGAATTGAAGCAATAAACAAAGTGCCTGAACCAAAGAATGTTAAAGGTATTCAATCCTTTCTAGGTAAAGTAAATTTTGTTAGGAGATTCATTGCAAACTTTGCAGAGATAGTGAAGCCCATTGTCAAGTTGCTCAAGAAGGATACCAAATTTTGTTGGGATCAAGAAGCCTCAAAGGCTTTTGCTGAAATTAAATAGGCCATTCAAGAAGCACCAGTACTGAAGTCTCCTGATTATAGTAAGCCCTTCTCTCTTTTTTCTTTTGCTTCATATCATACCGTCGCTGCAGTATTGTTACAAAAGGATAATGAGGGATATGAACATCCCATAGCTTTCTACAGCAAGTCTTTGCAAGCAGCAGAATTAAAATATGAAACCATGGAGAAACAAGCTTATGCTCTAGTTAAAGTTGTCAAGGCTTTTAGGCCATATTTGGTAAATGCAAATATCATTTCTTATGTCCCACATGCTACAGTTCAGGATATTTTGTCCTAGCTTGAGGTTACAGGGAAAAGATGCAGATGGATTAATAGAATCCAAGAATTTGACTTGGAAATAAAGATCACCAAATTGGTGAGAGGTTTAGGTCTGGCTAAGCTCATGACTAAGTCTAATCTTCTAAATGTTGGAATATATAATGTTGAAGTCAAAAGTACTTCAGTCACTAGCATTGAAAGGCAACCTTGGTATTCAGAGGTAGTTCGATTTTTAAGAGATGTTGAATTCTCAGAAGGAATGACACATAATCAGAAAAGAACTCTAAAACTCAAGTCACAAAAATATGTTCTCATTCAAGGTGATCTATTTTGGAGAAAAAAAGATGGAGAATTGCTAATGTGTTTGGATAAATTCCAGGCTAAACGAGTATTGACTGAAATGCATGATGGAGTATGTGGGGGTAATTACTCTGCTAAGAAAACTGCTGGTAAGATAATCCGAGCTGGATACTATTGGCCTACCTTATTCAAAGATTCTCATGCACATGTCTAGAAATGCGACCCATGTCAAAAGTTTTCATCCAAGATGAAGTATGAAGGAGCTTTGCCCCTAAATCTAGTCACAGTGGAAGCCCCTTTTGTCTAGTGGGGCATTGATTTTATTGGAGAAATTGTTGAGAGATCAGGAAGAGGTCATAGATGGATCATAGTAGCCACTAACTATTTCACTAAATGGATAGAATCTATTCCTACAAGAAGAGCTACAAGTAAGGTTGTCATTGATTTCTTGATGGATAATGTAATAGCTAGATTTGGAATACCTGCAAAATTGGTGATGGATAATGCCATGAGTTTAGGTCAGAAGAGTTTGTAGGGTTTTGTACCAGTCATGGAATAATCATGTCTTACTCTTCACCCTATCAACCTCAGGGGAATGGGCAAGCAGAATCCAGCAATAAAAGCCTCTTGAACATCATCAAGAAAATCCTAGAAGAAAACAAGAGATCTTGGGATCAAAAATTGAAGTTAGCTTTGTGGGCAGATAGAATAACAATCAAGAAGGCCATTGGAATGTCACCTTTTGAACTGGTTTATGGTACACAAGTCAGATTGCCAGTGAATAACCTTCTTCTAGTTTATAAATTCTTGCAAGATGAGGATATGGAGCTATCCGAGCCTATGGAAAATAGAATGATCCAAATTGTGGAGGTGGAAGAGCTCAGAGCTTTAGCTCATAAAAGAAATCAGAAGATCCAATTGTAGTCCAAATACCTTTTTGATAAAAGGACATCATTAAGGAAGTTTCAAATTGATGACATTGTTCTTCAGTGGAATGCAAAAGGACAGGACAAAGGGAAGCATAAAAAATTTGAATCCTTATGGATTGGCCCTTTTGTGGTCTATGATTTGAATGGACAGGATTCTTATTTTGTGAAAAATATGAATGATGAAGTACAAGAATTTCTAGTGCATGGACAATTCCTGAAACATTATTTCTCTTGATGTCCATGCACAATAAGTCCTTTGTTTGCATATATTTCATTTCTTTCCTGTTGTTTTGTTTGGGTCTGTGTTTTGGTCTATTCTCCAATGTTTCTGAGTTTTCTTGTGTTGACCTTGAGATCAACAATCCCCAGTTAGAGCTGTTGTTATCACTATTTAAGAAATGTGTTTTCTGTTCCATAATTGGCTAAGTTTTTGAAATTTTAAGTTAGACACACTATCAACTGCTTTAAGTCTATGTTAGGTCTTAAGGGTTTAGGGTTTTAATTTTAAGTCGCTCACTGTCTGATCAAAAAACCCTCTGGTTTCTATTCTTGCGTTACTTTATCCACTTAAGTAATGGGTCTTGGGGTCATTTGAGGTGTTCCCCAATGTAATTTGCCTCGGCGGTTGTTGAATTAATTGTAAAAATCTATGCCTTATGTCTTTTCTTCCTAATGATGTCGGGCCCAGTAAGTTGCACGCAGCTCTCAGAGGGATCTATGGTTTTCGCTATTTTGTTAGGAAAAGTTGCACGTGGTTTAAGACTCGCGAAATGGCGAAAGGGAAAAGTGTTCTCAATGGTGTGAATTTGGTCCAGTTTAAAAGGGCTCCATCTCATTCAAGATCTAACGGCTGGCGTTATTTCGCAGTTGGAACTTGCAAGTGAAATACCTTTCATGAAATGGCAAAAGCGTTTGGTGGGACCTTGCAGCAAAGACTTTCCAAGCGACTAAAAGGTGATCAAGTCCAATCTGATCTGACGGTTCATGCTGTTTCATGGCCAATAGATGCTTGAAGGTTATGTCCTGCGAAATAGCAAAAAGGTTTTTCAGCCTACAAAAAGGGAGTTTTAATAAGAGCATAACAGATGCGCAAGTCTCATTTGATCTAACGATTAGTGCAGCTTCGCAAGAGGAAGATGCTCGACAGTTAGCTTTCACAAAGTAGCAAAATGACATGGAACTCCAAGCATGCAGTCCAGTTGGTGAGTAAGATGATGGCACATGGTAGAAGATCAAAATAGTCAACAAGTTGGGTCTAAGGATTAAAAGGTGGGTCCGAGAGGTGAGTCATGCCACGAGTTAAGAAGTGACCTAGCAGATGTAGGTGGCAAAAGGTAAGGTGGAATCCGATGTGTCCTCTCAGTGAATAAAAGGTGAACATGTCAGTTCAAAAGTGACTAGATGCCAGGTGGATGGAGTTGAGTCAGAAGGCCCACGTCTGCCAAATTCAGTTAAGTTGTTAAGCATCGAGCAAGTCAAATATAATCTAACAACCTGCGTGAATTCACAATGGTAAATTGCTCATGTTTTATGCCCTGTGAAATAGCGAAAAGGTTTTCTAGCCCCGAAGACAGATAGAGCATGAAGTTAAAAGGGGATCAACTCCATTTTGATCAAAGGGCTTGCGTTGTTTCGTGGTTGCGAACCAATCGAAGGATATGCTCCATGAAATAGCAAAAGGAAGAGAAGGTTCATCTAGGTGTAATGCTTGATGGTGACGTGTCAATTGACACATGGTTTCAGAAGAAGGAAAGGGCCTACCAAGGTGCAACCGGTGGTTATAAGGGAAAGACACGTGGCTGACATTGAACTAAACTCGAAGAGTTTTCCAAAGCTAATGGTTGAATGCCACGTGGTATTTGGTAACCAATGAAAGAGTGGCATAAGTGAAGCAAGCATAAAGGTATCCCTTAAAGGATGGTCATCTCCAATTTGATCCAATGCTTCACATTGTTTCGTTGCCCGAAGTTGAAAGCGGTTTAAGCTATGCGAAATAGAGAAAGACCGCTAGCCATCAAGATAGAGGCATGGTTAGTGAAGAAGTTGACAGTCCCAGTGAGAATTAAATGCCAAGCAGTTAAAGTTCCATCCAACACCTGGCACAACTTCGTGAAGGAAAAGTACTCGGAGGATAAAGCCTGCAAAATGGAGAAAAGGAGGTAGGGCTCGATGCTAAGGCAAAGCTGTTAAGTCAGTGTAAATGCCGATCAAGTTTCATTTGATTGGACGGTTGGCGTGATTTTGTTTAATGAAATTTCCTAAAGGTTATCTTCTGTGAAACAGTGAAAGAGAAAATGGGAAAAATGTACAGGTATGTTGTGACCTGTTGGAGTGAAAAATTTGAATTCTCTCATGAATTCATTTCTGAAGGGACGGCCGAAGCATGCGGTATCAATGTCGTAGTTAAGAGCCTAAGTACCATATATGATCTCGTATCAATTGAGTGAAGGTATTATTCCAAAGAATTGTTCCAAAGGAGCGGTTGCAGAGCTATTTTCTTCAAATTTAGAGCAAATTCATTCAGTTGTAGAGTGGATTCCTTTAGGCTAAAAATAGGTTTTCTTGCACTCTTGTTTGGCAATTTCTTACCAGTGTGTTTTAATTGAGGTCTTGATTTGTCACAGAACCAGTTGGGGGTAATAGTGTAATTGTTTACATATATTAAAATGGCACCTAAGAGAGAATTCTCAAGGAAAGTTAATTACCAGGATAGGGCCATTTGTGATGATTTTCTCAAGTAGTTGACATTGTCAACTAATCAGGCATCAAAAGTGAAAGAACTAGTGCCAAGAGCTCCTCGTTTGAAGATAGGAGAAGGGTTATATGACAAGGGTAACTGGTTGAGAGACCAACAGGTTGGGTTGTCTGGGTTGGGGTTGTTCAAAGTTGGATTTGGCATGAGAAATTCCCCAGCCCCACAGAATAGCATCTGGGAGTTAGATGTGGGAAAATTGGTAGTTCCAGGAGTATTCATGGATATGGATCTCCTGACTCAGATCGCTCACAACTATGATCTAGTCATAAGAAGCATTAGGGATATAAATGGGAAAGCCCTGATTGAAATAAATAATGAGGAGTTCAGAAGTGCTTTTGGGCTTAATGATTTACCAATTTCCTAGAGCCTATTAATTTCAAATCACTAGCTCAAGTATATAGTGCACAGAGGAACCACCTTAGAAATGGGCCTCTTAAGGAATTTTTTGTGAAGATAGGTGGGTTGACAGTTGTAGGACCCAACACTGAAGAGCCCTTCTCATTGAATATGTTCACCCTTAGGCTTAAGGGATTGTACTGGTCACCTTGCCAGATTTTAGGAGAGGATGCTGAGGCAAATATGCCTAATCATGACATGCTAATGATTGCTCAGATTTTGAATCCTTCTCTTGTAGTAACCTTTGATTATGCTTCCTTTATTACTGATGCTATCCATGAAGGGTTGATAGGAATAAATAATGGGAAGGTTGATAGGCATTTTGGATGGTATTCCCTCCTCATGCATCTGTTTTTATTCAAAGGTGGTGATTATTTTGCAAGTGGGATTGACCTTATAAAAGAGAAAGATGGAGAAAAGATGCAAGTTCAATAATGGAGTACAGTGCTGTCATGGGACAGAGATGATGCTAGTTTCTTAAAATTTGATAAATGTTTTGCATCAAAGATTAGGACTTTCCTCCATTCAGAAAATCCAAGGGTCCCCAAGGTTCTTTTGGAATTCATTAGACCAAAAGAATTTGCAAAAAATATAAAAAATTTCCATAATTGGGGTGATATTTTCTTGTACCCTGTTTCCACAGTTTTCAGAGTATTTGGTTTCAGAGGCACTCCATTTTTATTACCTTATCAGGTCCCTCTCAAAGTAGGAACTGCAGAAATCCTCAAACAAATTGGTAGTGTGCAAGAAGCAGAGCTAACAAGCAAGGGTAAAGGGACTATTTTCCATACGGTTACCATAGCCCACCAATTTATAATAACCAAGGGAGGTTGGAATTGTTTTGAGGATTTTCTTAAACCTTATCATTTGTCAACTACAGTGTCTAGGTGTGTTGATCCTGAAGATTTCTTTAATGGCATGTTTAGAAAGAGAGCAGTGTGCAGAAGTAGACCCCATTAGTACTAGTTTCCTGAAGACCTCATTAGAAATGAGTTTGATCTAGATGAGCAGGAGTTGAGGAAGGAAAAATGGGTGGCTTGTAAAAAGGCCTTAGATTTTGCACATCGGTTTGATACCAGCTATGACCCATTGTCTAGATTTTTCCCTTTTGAGGAGAAAATAAAATTCCTAATTCTTTGCTTTGAAGATGTAATGCAGACTCTAAAAAAAAAGAGGGAGGTTGTGGTTAAACACAACCCTGAAAAGGCTAGAATGGTTCTAAGTAGGTCTGCCTCTACTAGAGCAATCCCTCCTGGTGACTATACATTGCACAAGAAATCTAATTATAGTATGCTGATTCCTACAACAGGGGAGCCCTCTACCTCTAAAGGAAAGAGGAAGATACAAGATGTCATTGACATCTAAGACAGCCCAAAGAAGCAAAGAGTAGGAAAAGAAATAAAATCTGATACACCCTTGTACTATCCATCCCAATCTCCTATTCATATAGGAGATGAATAGGCAGCAGCTGAGTAGCTGATACAGTTATATAGCCTGGGAGAAATAGCCTACACATATGATGTGTGAGGCCTCACCTCGACTCAGTCAGACATTCAGTGGATTTTATATTTAGACTATTATGGATACTTTATTTTGATGCATTTTTGAGACTTAGAACTTACATGATTTCAGGATTTGGATAACATTGCTATGATTTGATGATTTTACTTATATGCTTAATGAGATAGAACACTACATGATTGCTAGATAAGATGATATTGCAATGATAGATGTCATTATTTAATTTGCAAGACTTTACTATGATAATAGAACTATGATGTATGGTTAAGTTTATGTGAATTGGGATGAAATTATTTATGAGAATTTTGCTTGATAAAAGATGTATTTAATCTGTGCAGATGAAAATTTTATGCAAGTGATGATGTGTATTGTTATACTTTTGAATTATATTATATATGGATATTTGGAAGTACTAATGTGTGAATTGAGATGCGTAGGAAATTTACCATGTGACCATGGAAATTACGGAGAACCAAACCTAGACTTCTGTATGTTTGTAAGCCAGGGGTTTGTCTATTTGGAGAGACAACACCCCATTTGTGTTGTATTTTATTCGTAACAGTATATGCTGCATGAGTGTTAAGTGTTATTTAAATTTAATGTGTAAAAACCACAAGAGACAATTCCATGTTTTGATTTGTAAAAGTGTTTTATTTGTGTCACTTGACACATGCGTGGATTTAAATTTAAATGTTTTATTTTGTCTCTTGGTGGGAAAGTGTTTAATTATAGTTTTTCTTAAATAAAATAATGTGTTGTCATAAATACTTTGGGAATATAATATTTGGGGTGGTCAACATATGTTTGACCCGAAAATAAACTTTAGAGGGGTTTAAAATGGGTTAAATGAACACCTAGGGGTAGCTTAATAGGGTTTCCTAAAGCCCATAAGGTATACCTAGGGGTTAGGGGTAATTTTAGGCAAGTTTCTACTTTTTAATGATCTTTTTAATGCTTTAAAAATTGGTTTTTTTGAGTTGTGCGAAAATTGAAAATTAGAAGTTTAAATCTAATTGAGATTTTTCGTTTTGGAATGAGAGTCTTTTTGCATTTTGCTTTTCCTTCCTTTTTGGTTTTTAGAAACTTGTGAGAACTCAGAGAATGAGCTTCTTAAGGAAGATTTTGAGATTTTGAGGGTAATCACCCACTCTCCATTTTTGGAGACAAGAGAAATTTTGAAAAGAAAAAAGAATAGATTTGGAATAAAAATTTTAACTAAGGGTAGAAGAAGAAGAATCGTGGATTGGGCAGCTCTTCCTCAAATATCAAACTACCATTGGGCATATTAAGGTTGGTCTGATTATTCATTAAAATGGTTATTTTCTTGCATGTGTTTGAGTGTTTGATTGGTGAAGAAATCTGAGCTTTCTTGAATGGCTTGTTTTAGATATTCATTGAAATTTTGCATTTTGCTTGATGTGTTTTGGGAGTTCTCTCAAGACCTCTTACTCTTGGGAGAGAAGAGGATCTTGTGGGTGGTAGCAGGGACAACCCTCGAGTGAGAGACTCTCGTTTGAGAGCGATCACAAGGGATCTTTGTGTGACCCTTGCTGCATGGCCTGTTTGTGCAATGGGGGTCATAAGGAGGGATATAAGGCTAGAATGCCTTTGGGGGGCATAAGGAATAAGGGGTTGAGATTCTTGATATATTCATTGTGCCATGAGGTGGCTACTTGTTTTTCCATACTTGCAGATCTCCTCAGGGTATTGGTCCACTACCACCCTTAAAAAGGTCATCACCAAAGTGTGGTGCTGTGAAGCCAAGTTGGGAGTGTGTCTGAAAATCTGTATGTATTTTGCCTTCTATGTGTTTGCTTGTTTGTTACCCATCTACGACTTGATTCTCCGAGCTCGGGGGTGGCTACCAGTTAGCCTAGGCTGGGAGGTGAGCACTCCGTGGTCATATTTGTGTTTTCTATTATGCAGGAATGTCAGGAGAAGAGAATAGGAACCATGAAAAGATACAGAAGATTATTGTTGAAGATACTTAAATCCATTTGCAAATATTTGATTAAATTTGATACAAAAGTATACCCTCATTCATAGAAATGAGAGGCAAGTTGTAATTCTTGAAAATAGACTTGAGGTTTATTGTTGTAGCTAAACAAAGAAACATCCTGTAAAATTTGCAGAATATCTTAGAGTTGTAAAAAGCTTGTTTTATTTCTACTTCTGATTTTTAGAAAAAGAAAAGCCACTTTGAGTTGCTTGCAAAAGCTTCTTTTGTAATATGGAGAAAATAGTTTTCAAATAAATTTTATCTATATTCTACTTGTTGAAAAATATGAGTTATTTTGCTGAAAGACCTTAAGTATTATAAAAAAAAAAGGGGTGTTTAAGTAATTGTTTTATTAGTTGAAAAAAAAAAATAAATATCAATGAATGTTTTATTCAGAATAGTATGATGTTTTTTTACAAAAAAAAATATGTTTATTTCCGATGTATTATGGTCTAAAGCATAGCTGTAGGTATACTTCACTCTTTATTGGCAACAAAAAAAAAATTAAAGAGAACCTAAGCTTATTTCCCAATCAAATAATATATATATATATATATGTAATTTTCCTTTGTATTTTGTTTTTTAAAAAAAATTTGCATATAATCATATTGAGAAATATATATATATATATATATATATATATATATATATATAAATTTATATATTTATAAAAAAAAAACCTTACAAAAAAAAAATTAAATTTAAATTAATTTTTAAAACAAAAAAAAAAGAAGGGTTTTATGGGGCTGCGCGGGTATCGGCCGTGTCCCACTGTATGAACACACAGTGGGTGGCGCTGGTATGCCACCACTGTGTGGGCACATAGTGGGAGGCGTCAAACACCACCACTGTGTGGCCACATAGTGGTGCGGCGCCCAGCGCCATCACTGTGTGGGTACATAGTGGGCGGCGCCCAGCGCTCCACTGTGTCACCGCACAGTGGGCGGCGCTGGGTTCACCTCCGCCTCCCTCACTCGACCCGCCTTGCAATGCAAACACTGCCGACCCTGCATAACCTTCAATGCGGCCATGGACATTCGGCCCTATGAGTTTATGGTATAAAAAAAAATTAAACCTTAGCCCGGGTAGGGTTAGGGTAAGTGGATAAAATAATATGTTAAATTTAATTGATTAGATGCCTGTTTATATAAAAAAAAAAGAAATCCCTAAATTAGGGATTAGAAGGCATTTTGACTATTATAATGGAAAGTTATTAATATATATATATATATATATATATATATATATATATATATATATATATATATATATATATATATATATATATATATATGATATATTTTCTTGGAGTATGTATTTAAAAGAGTTTTTGGACTATTTAAATACTTTTATATGATTTACTAATAGGAAGAAAAGAAAAATATGTATATAAATTTAAATATAAAGCCTAGTCCTATAATTTTTAAATGTATTAAGGGTAATAAATACTTATTTATGCCCTAGTTAATTTAATTGGGCATTAAATTTTAGAATGGAATATAAAAGGAGAAATTTGAACACTTTCCATTTGAGGTTAGAATGGTTAATTTTAATTGGCATTCTAAAGTCGAGTAATAGCTACTTGTAATTAATTTTACCCTTGTGGATTTAATTATCCAAATTAAATGTCACTGAAAACGATTATTATTATTTCCTAAATAAAAATGGATGTTTAGACTATATAGTCCTATTGGAGATTGAATTAATCTCCCCCCCTAGATCTATAACGTGATTGATTTAATAAAATTTAATGGCTAGGTATCTCGTGAAGATAAAATTAAACCAGTTACATTTCCGCAAAAAAAAAGATTAACAATAATCGATGCTTGGTTCATTTCAGAATTAGATCGAATATAGATATGACAAATACATTAACGCTTGTCATGTGAGAGAACTTGTTAATTAAATAGTATTTTTTTAAAAAAAAAATTGTTCCATTTTTGGCCCTAAATTTTGGGCATGACATGATGAAGTAGAAGAAGGAATGCCAGAAGAGCCCCTTCCTACTGAGATGAACATCACTACCAATGAGTTTAAGGGCCAAGAGTGGGATCTTGAGATCAAATAGGCTAGTGAGGACTTCTTGGCTGACAATAACTTTGTTACATCAAGAGCATTCATGCAGTTTGTATAGAAGCAAAACATTGACAAATACAATGCAAGATGTGAGAAGAGAAAAGGTGAACAGCCTCATAAAGATCCAGCTATGGTTGAGGAGGAAATCAATCAAGAAATGATGGATGAGTTTAAGAACATCACACCTGAACAAGGAAGAGATATGGTGGCACAAGCTGGAGTACTCATTCTCCCTAAGTGGGACATAGTAGATGCCTTGGTATTGGAGGTAGTGAGAAAAGAAACTAAACCCATGGAGGGAATCACTTTTAGCAAAGACAATGCTGGATTGGTCATGTGGTCCCTCAAAAGAGATGAAAATAGGAGAAATAAGGACACCCCAGGGTCAAGTTACCTTGGTGGAATGATAGTAAAAAGAGTGCAAAACACAGGGGTGGTGGAAGTTGCTAGCACTATGCTAGAAACTGCAAAGTTTAGTGTTGCAGTAGCAGAAAGGGAAGCTAAGGAAAAAGAAGACCTCCAAGTCAAGTTGGAGACAATTTTGAAGGCTTACAACAGTGCTAAGGAAGAGGTAATGGGTAAAGATAGCATCATTGCTAAGCTGCAAAGCCAGTTGACAGGACAATACCATCAAGGTGAGTCTTCAACACTGATGATCTCCTCTTCTCCTGCAAGACCTCCACCTACCAGCCCCATTATTGAGTTCCCACCATCTCCAGCACCTTCTAGTTCTCAAATGGTTGAGATCACTCTCCAAGAGTTGGAGAATTTAAAACAGGCTTAGGCCTTGTATGCCAAGATGTATGAAGAAAGAGTAAGGGCTACCATTTCAAGTTTTGCAGACACCATGAGTGCCTCACTATTATACCACAACATAAGCAATATTTTAGATATGTGGAATGAGCTTAATGGAGATAAGGCTATTTTGACACCTATTTTTGACAAGTGGAAGCCTAGAGAGCAGGATTTGGAGCTTATCTATGTATCTTATGATGAAGTAGGGGCTGATGCTATCATCAAATCCACTTGTGACACCACAAAGGATCTAATAAAATTAGCAGAAGGGATAGACAATGATGACATGAAGATCAACTTGTACAAAAAGGAGTACACTAATCAGGTTTTTGAATTGCTCCCAGGAGTTTTTGTTAGCCCGAATCAATCAAAGGACAAACAAGTCTGGCTTAAGGAATTAGAGGCCAAATTGTTAGCCAGAATAAAAGGAATTTTTGACTTAGATGATGCTTCCTTTTTTGTTGTAACTGTAGCTAGGAAATCAGAAATCATCAAAGCAAATATCAAAATAGCTCAATCACAAAAGCAGATTGCAATGATCAATCCTAACACACTCAATAAAGACATGAAAATGAAACATTCAAAACTAAAGACTATGCAAACCAAATGTAGATCTAAATGCTTCCTTCATGCGGCTCCATTGTCCTCCTTTCTTCTCCAAATAGCCTTTGTTTGTGGATCTCACCTTCAAGTGCACACACATGAGATGAAAGCAAGTAGACAAGATAGTGGCGCAAGAGTACTCAAAGTGTGATTGATTTGACAAAGTGATTAGAAATTCGATAATCTGATTATTATTAGATTGAGATTGAAGAAATTCATCCAATTTATAGATAAATTGGAGAAATGACAAGATTAGCATGAAAATGATTCAAATGGAAATTCAAATCAAGAATAGAAAAATCATGACATGTGTATGACAAATTGCTATGCAAGGATTTATGACAATTTATGACAATTTATGACAATTTATGACAAATTGCTATGCAAGGATTTATGACAAGAATTTGAAATAGAAATAGACATTTAGGAATTTAGGAGAAATTAGAAAATTAAGTTGGAAATAATGACTTGGAATTTAGAAAATTGATGCAAATTAGGTAAATTAATTAATAATTTCTCATTAATTAATTAATTTACAAAAATAGGAGGAATTAATTAGCCAATTAAATAAACATTTAATTGTGGCAAGAAGACTTAGGATAAATAAATAAATTATTTAACCTAGAGAGAAAATGCCAAACAAGATTAAATGAATAAATCATAAAACCTTGAAAGATGAATTAGAAATGCAAGGACGACAATTAGGTCTTGACGTAAGATTGATTTAATGTCAATTCGATCATGATTTTGAATTAATAAATGATTTGATTAATAAATGTGCCGAGGAACAATGACAAATTGATCCAGATTGACATGATTGAAGAGGACAAGGATCGATGACAAATTGATCACAAAAATGACAAGATTGACAAGGATGAGGATGGACCAAAATCATGACCGAAGATTGTTGTCAACAAGACCAAATTTGAGAGCGAGATAAATGAAGAATGCAGAAGAAGGACTCAATGCTTGCAAATGATAAAGACCAAGTACGCAACATAGAGGAAATGTTAATACGACGCAAAAACCCTAAAATAAGGCAATGTGCAAATGTTAAAGTATGACTCCGCAAGCGTTGACCGTTTTTAGGTGTCTACATTTTGCCCCTCTTTGAGACAATGTGATTTT
This sequence comes from Cryptomeria japonica, assembly GCF_030272615.1. Lineage (NCBI taxonomy): Eukaryota > Viridiplantae > Streptophyta > Pinopsida > Cupressales > Cupressaceae > Cryptomeria > Cryptomeria japonica. The sequence goes on along the minus strand of NC_081405.1, from coordinate 214,398,597 downwards.
AAGCGTTGTTTCAAAGAACAATAATAAAAATGCCCCAGACAATGACAATGACATATGCATGCCCCCTCGAGGAATTGGTCGAAAACATGCAGAAAAGAGGCCAATTGATTGATAAGAATGACAAAGGATGATAGGTTCGAATGGACTACCAAGACTGACGGAAGAAATGTTAGTGAGAAGAAATTAGACAGAGGACAGTTAGAGACGAAGAAAAACTTGCTTTCAGTATTGCACTTTGTAGGTGAGAACCTTTATTTTAATGTAGCAAAATGGATGCGTAGCATCATGGCATGGAAAGCCAGAGTTGGAACACAACCCTTTTTGCAAAAGACAGACACATCGTAGACAAACAACAATCACAACAAAAAAGAAAGGGACCATGAACCATCTTGGTCACTCTAAATCACTCAGTGACATCATCGAGCAACATAGGAACATGATCGAAAATAAATCAATAAATGATAAGACTCGCTAATTCCAACAAGTCAAACAAACATCTTGATCTTCATTGTCAAAAGTTGAAAGCGCTGATAGGACGATCATGCTGTCTGGTTTCAGGACATGCGGTACCCCATCTAAGACAAGACATAGTCTAGTTTTGAGTATACCACACCCTGTATAAGACCCATGATATTAGTGACAAGGACAAATAAATTGATGGTAACGTTCGATTGATAAGACAATTTTGATCAGTTTGAATGTCTGGTTTGATTGAAAAGTTCATCTGTTTATGCATGATTTCAGTAAAGCACAATGCGCGATTGCGTGTCATTGGAGGGATGCTCAGTGATCTATCTTATGCATCATGGGGATATTTTTTTTGCAAAATGCGTGTTTTTGGATTTTGATGTTTTGAAAAAAAAATTTGTTCATTTTTTCAGGACTTTATTTGGTTTTTTTGGATTTTTTCAGGACACTATTTGATTTTTTTGGATTTTTTTCAGGACATTATATGATTTTTTTGGATTATTTTAGGACATTTTTCAAATTTTTTTTGGATTATTTTAGGACATTTTTCAATTTTTTTGGATTATTTCAGGACATTTTTCAATTTTTAGGGATTTTACCCCCAGTGTTTAGCAAGGCAAGGAATATGACAGGTGGATAAACAATCTTGCTGAAATGTTGGTGGATAGAGGGAAGACAAAGGCCTTTTATTATGGAGACAATACAGATTCAATTTTCAAGGGCTATTGCGTGATGGGACAAGAGACTGGATATGACAATGTAAAGCAGGAACATGGCATGAGGGACATGTCAAGAGGTTTTTGGAAACAATGTTTAAATTTTGTGTCCATATGTTAGATCAAGATCAAGGAATGAAAAAGAGTGTATGGATAGTGATAAGATATGGATAGGATAAGGAAGACCAAGAATGGATAAGGGACATGGACTAAAGGTCAAGATTGGCTAAGGGATAGTGGCAGAAAGTTGCAATAAGCTAGGGAATATGGATGAAAGGTTATAATAAGCAAATGGATAAATGACCAAAAGCTATGATAGATTGAAAGCTGCAAACAAGATGCATGATGCTCATGATGATCCTCAACCTTGTTAAGATCAAAGGTGGAAAGAGGAAATGGACATGAGGGACAATAGGATATGAAGGGTAATGACAGGGGTTCGATAGGATAATGGAACAATGAAGGACAAAAGGATATGATAGGATAAGACCTACCCCCAAGTGTGGTGTGCAAAAAGTTCATAAATTATGCATGACGCCTATTTTCTAGGTTTTCATCACTGTACTTGCCCAAAGCACCTGTTTGTCAGGTTTTCACCAGTGGACGAATTATTTTTCTTTATTTTTTTCTTTTTTCTTTTTCTTTTTTTTGTTCACTTTTTTGATTTTTTTGTATTTTTGAGCTTTTTCAATAGAAGATGGACACATGATAGGGGAGGGAAGAAGGACTCAAGCATCTTTTTGATTAGATAGTAGCCTTGAAAAAAAATGGACCATGACCTTTAAAAGTAGGCTCAAAGACATTGGTAGGATAAGGACATGGAAAATGAGATGAAACTAAGGCAAGGATTTATGCAAAGGATCGGATCAAAGGGATTGAAGGATGGAAAATATGCATTGGATAATGGATAGGGTATTGGAAGAATTTGGCTTCAATGGATGGAAATGAAGGCAAGATCGACATTGGCACACACCTTGAGGGGTGATGGACTAATGGAGGAAAAATGGATCTCAGATTGTGAGATTTGGATGGAGGAATAGCTTGGGATTTTGGGACATAAGGGCCCAAAATGGATGAAGAAGGTGATGGAGGAACAAATTTGAGAGGGTTGGATGGAGGAATAGCAACTTTGGATGCCAAGTTGGATGTTTCTTTAGGCTTTTGTGCTTCAAGGAGCCACTTAGGAACCCACATTGTTTTTTATTTTTCATGCTTTTGTGGTTCCTTGGAGTTCATTGCTTGCACAAGGGATTTAGGAACCCATATATATTTTGACTTTGCTTTATTTTTCTCAGTGGGCCTTTGTGGCCTTTTGGATATTTCTTTTTCTTTATAGATCATATTGTTCTTTGTTTTGACATGTTGATCCTTGAATACATGTGGATTGCTAGACTTATGACTTTTATACTTGGCATCCAAATTGCTTGGAGGGGGAAAGGAATGCATGATGGATAGGAATGAAATGGAGTTCTTTTGGATTGATGAGATTTACTCAAGGATGTGTGCCTTTTCTGACCTTGCATAGAGGCTGAAGGGATATAAGGACCTAAGATGGATGGAAAGTATGATGGGGAAGGTGTATGTTTTGATTTTGATGGAGGGATATCAACATCTTGAGAGTGAGTTGTGTAGACATGACCCTTAACATTTTCTTTCACATGAAGGGATTCTTGCTTATGGAGATCTACCCCTTTACCTTTATGAATATCTTGACTTGTAGGATACTCTTTTCTTTGGGAAGAAGATGTGAGTCCATTATGAGGTGGATATGATATGAGAGAAATAATGAGATCTTGAAGTGGATCGGATTGGACTAAAGTGGAAGAACCCATTATGCATGTCGAGGGTTCATGAACATCTTGCACTAACACATTAGAATCATGAAGGGGATTAGGATCATGAGAGGGACTAGGATTGTGTAGTGGACATGGTTCAATGACAGGCTCTTCAAGAGATGGAATGGGAATGGGAGAAATAATGGGATTATCAAAGGAAATGCGATCTTGGAGTGTATATGCTGGATTAGAACATGGAGATGGAGGAACAAGTGGATTTTGTGGAGGATCTGAAGGAATAATTTGATCTTGACAAGGAGGAAGATCATTGGAATCCTCTTTAAAGGTGTTTTGCTCTTGACTTTCAATGGGATCATCAGAAAGGATGGAAGGAATATCTTGATCTTTCTTAGGAAGTGGAATGTCAATGGGATTTGAAAGGACATTTTTTTCATGAAATGGAAGGGGATCATTTGGGATTGGATGGACCAGGATATCTTGATCTTTCTTAGGAAGTGGAATGTCAATGGTATTTGAAAGGATATTGTGTTCTTGGATAGAATGGACAGGAATAATGGAATCATCATGAGTGTCTAGGAACATGGGGTCTTGGTCAACAATTGGATGGGATGATAAGGTTTCAGGATCTTGATCTTGATTTTCTTTAGGAATCATTTCTTCATGCTCTAAATTATCCTCTTGACATGGGGTTGGACTTTGGATATGCATGGGGGATTCTGACAAGGGATCAATGGTTTGGCATGAAGGAAATGCACTTTGAACATTTGTGATGGATTCTAGCAAGGAATCAATGCTTGAACATGAGGAAGAGGGACTTTGAATGGGGTCCTCTAAAACAGGTAATGGCAATAAAGTGCATGGTGGCATTAGGTCTTGTATTTTTGAAACATGACAAGGATGTGCATCATGAATTGGATTATCTTGGCAATCAATTATGGATAGCCCTTGGATAATTGCATCCTTGGGTGTATTGTTTGATGAGGACAATATGGAAGGTTCTTGTGAAACTTCTAAAGGTGTAGGGATAGATGCCACTGGAGAGTCAATTTGTTTGTGAGGGGATGAGGCATTGCTAGACATAATTATATTATCTTGATCTTCCTCAAATAACTCACTTGGTAATTTCCTTAAGATCATTGCAATAAAGCCACCTTTCTTTCGAGTTTTTGACATGGTTGTATCTGGAATTTGAACTTGTTTTTGGTTTAATGTCATGTTTTGATATTGGACTTGGTTCAATTGTTCTGACATGTTTGAAACTTGGGTTGGTGTGTGCTGCAACCTTTGTTTTTGAATGTTTGGTTGTGGTTGTTGACATTGATATTCCACCATTGGTTGAACTATTTGTTGACATTGTATAGTTGGTTGGACATATTGTTGAAATTGGACCATTGGTTGTGTTGGTTGAATATGTTGGACAATTGGTTGAACCATTGGTTGTGATGGTTGAAAATGTGATTGATAGTAAACACCTTCTTGTTCTTGTTGTGGAGGCACATAATGTTGTTGTTGATGTTGTCTCCTTTCTTGAAATTGTTTCATCATCTCTATTTGGGAGAGGAGAGCTGGTATGTATGATTGTTCAAGAAGAGATCTTACATCAATTGGCTCAACCTTTGGATTTCGACCTGGAAATTTTTGAAACATTTTGGACATTTGTGATCTATTCTTCTCAATGTTTTTCACTCTTTTTTCCAAAATCACATTTTCTTGAGCTAGCTTCTCCTCTAGTTTTTGTATTTGGAGACTTGTTTCATCATAAAAAGTTTGATCAATGTTGCTTTGTTGTTGGGTTGGATAGAATTGTGATTGCATTGTCGGTTGATATGTCAAACTTTGTTGCATCATTGGTGCTTGGAACCTTGTTTCAATAGACATGTCACTATGCAAATGCAATATTTTTGGAATTTTTCAAGGATAATGTATGATATGCAACTAAATGCAAACTAAATAGATGAAAATGAAATCTATGGCAAGAGTGCAACCTATGTTTTTGGTTGTTTTTCAAGATTTTGACAAACTCATGAATGCAATTCTAAAAAGAGACCCTTAGGAAAATGAAATGATGTCTAGACCTCAAAGGACAAAAGGACCAAGTGACAAAGGACAAAATGACAATGTCTCACCTATATGCTTGGATACTAAGCTAGGTTTGACCAAATGACATTGATGACAAAAAGAGAAAAGGTTTGATAAGGTCTAGACCTCCTAACAATAACTTAGGGTTTATCAAAGATTTGGATTACTCAAGTATGACAAAACCTAGTTTTAACACTATATGCAAAGGGACAATTACTATGCAAATGACCCTAATATGATATGATAATGACCTAAACTTAATGAAGAGACTTAGGGTATGCAAATATGAATGTATGATAATGGTATTACTCTAATGCAAGAGGACACATGCAAATGGATGACTCTTATTGATATGCAAAGGAGTATGACCTAGGTGGAACCTAACCTTGGTACTTGACAAATGACTTTGCAAAATGCAAACCTAAGATAAACCTAAATCTAAGTGACATGAATGTTGAGACAAGATTTTGAACAATGTTTGACAACCATGTTTGAAGATTCTTTGAACTTTGTTGGATGAAATGTTCTTGTGTTTAGCCCTGTTTTGAATCAATTTGTCTTGTTTTTGAAATGAGATGCAATTCAACTTTTGACAAGTAAAGAAGACAAGATATTTTAACATAGACTCAAGACAATCATGCTCATTCACACATTTCTTATGGTAGGCAAGGATAGTAGGTACTTGAGAGGTAGACTTGTTATGGGATTCAAGGAGAATACATAGATGCTTGACCCCACGGGCTCCCCTCCACGGAACTCACTTCTCAGGGCAGCCAAGCATTAGTCCCCATGGAAATCTCCCCATGGTGAACTTAGTATCTCTTCCAAGTATCCAAACTTGTCCTCCTCAAGCAACTAGAAGGATTTTTGGCCTCTAAAAACAAGGTGTTTAGTAAGGATTTCTGGTAAGTGTTACTCCTTGATGTCACACAACCGTGATTGAGACATTAAGCCCATCAAGATACCAAACAAATGTAGTCACGCAAGCCAAATTTAGACCGTGAGGTCCTACTTAGATGTTGATATGGGAAAGAGTTCAAGGGTCATCACTTCCCAAGTAACTGCAATTCCCACGTAACCCTTCCTTCAAAGCTTTCGCCCATCAGGTATTTTTTTATAGTGAGTTAGAATGCCAAGGTATTCTAGCCATACTCACTTTGGGTCATTCCCTTCTCATGATTATCACTTGCTTGCAAAAGAAAATGGTCGGGAAGGCAGGCCCTCTAAAGGTGACACACAATCAAAGACAATAGCATGGTATTGAAGATCTGGATTTCTGATCACCCTAAGAAGGATGAGAGCATACTCTCCTACTCCAATGTCAAACTCAACAATCAAATCAAGCATAGATTCATTCCATCCTATTTAGAAATCACTAGGTGCCTAAATATTAATTGCAAACACAAAGTTTAGTTGTATGTCCAAGGCAACTTGCAAAACCACCAAGTCAGAAGTTTGATATGTTTAGTATTTGACTATCGAACCTGCATAAAACATGTTAGTAGTTTCATTTTTTGTCTTTTCCATGCATATGCCAAGGTTCTGCACAGAGAATTAGTACCAACAAAACCAAAAAAGCAGAAATAGAATGCAAAAGAAAACAACTTGCAAGTTAAAAACACTGTCTTTTACCTCTATTTCTGGACTTTACACAGGCGCAGAAGTCTTGACACAGGCGCAGAAGTCATGACACAGGTACAGATTGTCTTTGACATAGGCACAAAATGCATAACACAGGCGCAAAATGATTGACATAGGCACAGAAGTTCCCAGAAAGTCCTGCCCTACCCTGTTTCTTGGGTTTTTGACCTGCAAATCAACTCAAAAGCACTCAAAAACACAATTAAGGGGTTAGATGGTTAGTGTTCATGTTGGGTTCACCAATTAATGTAGCTAGGAAATCAGAAATCATCAAAGCAAATATCAAAATAGCTCAATCACAAAAGCAGATTGCAATGATCAATCCTAACACACTCAATAAAGACATGAAAATGAAACATTCAAAACTAAAGACTATGCAAACCAAATGTAGATCAAAATGCTTCCTTCATGCGGCTCCATTGTCCTTCTTTCTTCTCCAAATAGCCTTTGTTTGTGGATCTCACCTTCAAGTGCACACACATGAGATGAAAGCAAGTAGACAAGATATTGGCACAAGAGTACTCAAAGTGTGATTGATTTGACAAAGTGATTAGAAATTTGATAATCTGATTATTATTAGATTGAGATTGAAGAAATTCATCCAATTTATAGATAAATTGGAGAAATGACAAGATTAGCATGAAAATGATTTGAATGGAAATTCAAATCAAGAATAGCAAAATCATGACATGTGTATGACAAATTGCTATGCAAGGATTTATGACAATTTATGACAATTTATGACAAATTGCTATGCAAGGATTTATGACAAGAATTTGAAATAGAAATAGACATTTAGGAATTTAGGAGAAATTAGAAAATTAAGTTGGAAATAATGACTTGGAATTTAGAAAATTGATGCAAATTAGGTAAATTAATTAATAATTTCTCATTAATTAATTAATTTACAAAAATAGGAGGAATTAATTAGCCAATTAAATAAACATTTAATTGTGACAAGAAGACTTAGCATAAATAAATAAATTATTTAACCTAGAGAGAAAATGCCAAACAAGATTAAATGAATAAATCATAAAACCTTGGAAGATGAATTAGAAATGCAAGGACGACAATTAGGTCTTGATGTAAGATTGATTTGATGTCGTTTCGATCATGATTTTGGATTAATAAATGATTTGATTGATAAATGCGCTGAGGGACAATGACAAATTGATCCAAATTGACATGATTGAAGAGGACAAGGATCGATGACGAATCGATCGCAAAAATGACAAGATTGACAAGGACGAGGATGGACCAAAATCATGACCGAATATTGTTATCGACAAGACGAAATTCGAGAGCGAGATAAATGAAGAATGCAGAAGAAGGACTCGATGCTCGCAAATGGTAAAGACCAAGTACGCAACATAGAGGAAATGTTAATACGACGCAAAAACCCTAAAATAAGGCAAAGTGCAAATGTTAAAGTATGACTCCGCAAGCGTTGACCATTTTTAGGTGTCTACAGTAACAATTCAGGAGATAGAGAGAATCAAATCTCATTATGGTTTTGTCAATTTAGAGGTCAACAAGATGAGAAAATCCTGGAAAAGGTTAACCAAGGCTAAAGCAAAAGTGATTAATTTGACATGGTCGGCTGATGATGTATACAACACATGGATGAGAAAATATGCCATCCAAGATATAGAGTAGTTAGAAGGTGCTCCTGAACAATTAGAAGAGGTTGCAACTGGGTAACAGGTAGAACAAGCTACAGAGGTTGAAAAGGACTTGTAACCATTTTTGTAAAAGATTTTGTAACTTCTTCTTGAGAAGCAATAATTGTAACAAATTCTCCTAGGAAAGTCTGAAGTTATGTGCATCCATATTGTTATAAATGGATACCACGACTAGTGAAAAAATAATCGCAAAGAATTGTAAGAAAATGCTGCAGAAATTTATCTAAGCTTTTCCAAGTTTTAATGGAGAATATTTGAAGGTTTCATGAAATACTTTTTTGAAGAAAATATCAATATACAGACCATTGGTTTTGAGTAAAAACTTTGTGTTGTCTTCATATGTGTTTGCATGTATTTATTGTTTCACTCTAAATAATCCAGGGTTATTTCGTTTGAATAGGGGTTGTAAGGTAACTTTCAGTAGGTGTGTTTCTTAGCTTTTCTCTTCAGGAGGGAAATTAAATATGCGGGGATCATTTCTTCTAGTAAATTCCTTGTGAGATATTTTGAATCTTGATGAGCATAGTTTACTTTGGTATGCAAAAATTCATATATGTGTCAGGCATATATAGGGATCTACAGAAGCCAAACTAATGGGATACGTATAGATATTTGACTGTGAGAGTGTTGTTTGAAACTTAGATGACTCTGTGACCTTGGATAAGGCACTGGTATAGATCCAGGTTGTCTATTACATGTTTTGTAGGTCAAATACTGAATATGAGTATAGTTTTCATTCCTTTGTTTTAGTAAGTTTTAAGGTGATTAGATCCACTAGTTTTCTGGACTGGTTTGTTGTGGATTTATCTTTTTAAAGTGTGAATTTAGTTCACAAAGGTATACCCGCCTAGACTCTGAGTAGGTACGAAGTGTAGAAGGTTAAATCAAACCTTTTCATATGTTGTCCTAAGAGTTTCCTTCCCTTTAATATCTCTTCTACACAAAGTTATCATATTATTATAAGGATATTGAAGTGAATCAGATTTTGAAGACAACACAAGGTATAGAAATAGTATTGTGTATATCTAAGATTATTTAGTATGGTTGTTGGTGAAACCAAAAGGGAGAATGTTGATTTAACTCATTAACATTCAAATCTCAAAGGTTGCATGTTTCGCTATTTGAATGTTAAGTTTGCATATTGTAAGGTTGACTCTGATGCCCATACAAGGCACTGGTCATGGTTGTTGCTTTCAATTTTTGAGGATCTCTCAGTATTAAAATATCTTTATTTTCTACATTTCTTTCTACATTAGGAATAGGATTAGTGTAGATCCTCCCCCTTCCCTCAATGAAGTTCATAGATGCATAGAAACTTGGGTTAAAGACATAACCAGGAGTTAATCCATATTTCCTTGGTATATTTTCATTGAGATGATCTGTTGGACCATGTAATTTCAAGAGTAGTTGAATCTAAAAGCTACTAGGACATTGCATAGGTTAAACTACCTTGGTCTTGTAGAGCCAAAAGTGTAGGAGATCTCAGTCATTGTGATTGAGTCTTGTTTGTTGGTCAAATCATTTTCTAGGTCTGATCATAAGTTAGTGGCAATTCCTCTAGGACTTGGATCTACTGATTTGGGAGGATAATTATCCGACATGTGGGTAGTGTGTAGACAATTGCTTCTAGTCTAAATGATTGTTTTGATTTGGATTGAGCTGACTTATTATAGACATTTTATTTCTACATTATGCATTTTTGGGCTAACTGTAAAAGATCAAATTTGATGTTGCGGATATATAAGAGTGATTGATATGATCATTTTGGGTATCGATGATTGTGTGGAAAGTGGTTGTGAGCAATTGCCTGCAATTTCATGTATACATGTGAAGGATTTGTGCTCCGATATAATATAGAACAATAGAACAGAGTAGTGTAGCAAAGAAAAGTAAGAATATGTGTTTAGAGCTTAACCAGAACTATACTCAAGAATTTGTTGATGCTATTTAATAGTCCAAACCTTTTTGTAATCTTTGTAATCATTTTGTAAGGCAATGAGCCTTCCAGGGTTGTAGCCCTTATCGTAAAATAGGTAATGAGCTCTAGGAATTGTGCCTAAATACATGTGCATTCCCCTTATGTAATATTTATATACTTCTAATGTAGTATATTAATATTGTGGGTTTCAATCCCACCAAGGTTTTCCCCTTCAATTTTTTTTTCACGTATAAATCTTTATGTTATGGTGTGGTGGACATTTTGTTTATGTGTTTGCATCTTTCTTTTGTTCACTTCCATTAAGTGGTTGCAAAATCAATTTAAGAATGTTAAAAATTACAAAACACTAATTCAACCTCCCTCTCAATATTCTTTGATTTGAACAATTGATATTATAGCCTAGTTCCTTGGAAGAATCCCAATAGATTGAGGAGGATCTGGTAAAGTGAATCAATAGATTATGGTAGTCTTATACAATAGATTCTTGTTGCACTTGAAGATCTAAAGGATAAAGAAAGTCAAACCATTGATGAAGAAGCCTTGAAGGAAAAGAAAAAATAATGTGAGAGGCTTGCTAGAGATAATGTAGTCCAGAAGAATGAGATGGAATCTATAGTGATGATATTAACAAAGGAGATTGAGGAAAGGAAGAAGAATGAAGACAATCTTTCTTAGTTACTGAAAGACAATTCCAATGAATGTTGCAGACTTGAAAATGACAATGGACAACTAAAGCTTGACTTGCAAGACTCTAGACAACATGAGGAAGATCGTAAAAGATAGATCATTATTATTAAATATGATCCCGAAGTTGCAAATGAGTACAAGAAGAAGTTCTAGATTAGCTCAGCCAAGCTTGATGAGATTATTAAAAGCCAGAAGAATTCTAATGACACTAGATGTCTTGGATTTGAGAAAGGTGAAAGCTCCAACTCAATATAATAGAAGAAAAATTCAAGAAGGCCTCTGGTAAGGCAATATAATGGTAACTATTTTGTTTCCAATAAATTTTTTCATATGGCTAGTCAATATAGAAATAGGATGAATAATAATGGTCCATCTTTCTTTGGTCAATGTTTTAAATGCAACAAGTATAGTCATAAGTGAAATGAATGTAGAAGTTTGATTAACAACTTTCAAAATAGGAGAAATGTCAAATGTTATGCATGTGGTAGGTTTGGAAATGTTGCTAATCAATGTAGATCAAGAGGAAATAAAATGAATCTCTATCCTATGCAAGGACATGTTGCTTACTATGCTTGCAACAAATCCAGTCACATTGCTAAATATTGCAGAACCAGAAATGTGAATAGGAGAGGTCCGGAAGACAAAAATAAGAATGTGAAGGCAGATGAGAAGGGAAAAGAAAAAGTTGAAGAGATCAGAGGTCAAATGAAGAAGAAATGGGTTAAGAAGATTAATTCAAAAGTAGGAAGTTGATCCGCACCTAATTCTAGTGTTGCAACTACATCTAATAACTGAAAAAAGGCATTTGGTCTTGGGGGAAGTTTTCATGAAAATCTTATAAACCCCTTGTTTGAAATTTGTTCCTGATTTTGGTAGATTGCAAAAGCTAAATTTGATGATGAATAATATTTATAAAGGATTTTTGGAAGTGTTCAAGTAGATTTGAAGATCCAAAAAGGAATTCTTGAAGATGCAGAGTATCCAGAAGTATTAGGGTAAAGTGCATTTAGAACGGTGAAAAGTTAGGTATGTGGAAGATAAAAAGTCACTTTGCATTCTAGGTAACAACATTTGAAGAGCTCTAAGAGAAGATTGTCAAGCAAGATCAAACATCAAACTGATTTCCGAAGAAAATACCAAATGCATGACGAATGCATGATGAATTCATGTGGTTGGATAAGGCATACAAGATCCAGAGAGTTTCCCTCACTGAAGGTACTAAAGGATGAAATTGTCACAAATGCAATCAAATCTAATTTTGATCATCGAGAAATGACTATTGATGATATTCTAGAATATGATATTATGTTTTCTTTAATGGTAATTGGGTACAAGGTTTATTATACTAGCAAGGAAAACTCCATGTTTAGAACAACCATTTATGTTGCATATGAAATGATGAGAGAAGATAAGAAGTATGATTCCTATGAACTGCTCCAGAGTGAGCTATTAAAAAATTTGAAGAAGATAAAAGAGAACAAGAAAAATCTATTCAAATATGAAACTTTGATTCTATGTTTTTCTACTTCATGAATGAAGTATCAAGAGTTGGTATGGTACAGTGGGCCTTTGATAGACCTATAGGTGTGCATGTCCAAGAATATTTATACAGCTCCCATGATTCTAAAGTATGAAATGTTAACATGTGGGAATACTTTAAGAATTTTCCGAAAGAGATACATGAGAGGAAAAGAATCTGTGAGTCAATTATAGAGAAATATCAAGACACAATCTATTTCATGGTAGACACTGACCAGTGCCTGATGGAGGTAGTTGAACCAAGGAAATCATGGATTATGCCTATGGGATATGAAGTTGATGAACATATTTTGGAACTTTATGCACAACATTTATTGAGAAAACCAGTGGATGCAATAGAAGAAAAGTTTGGAACCTATGCAGAGAAAAGCCTAAAACTGCACTAGCATTTCAAAATGCTAGAAATCCAAACGAAGGTAAGGAAAGAGGTTGAAGCCTATACAGAGAGTTTAGGGATTTCCAAGGAAGTGGTCTAGGAGGCAAGAAAAATAAATATCTTATCAGAAGAGTAGACTATTAATAAGGCCAAACTGAAAGCTATTGCACCTAAGCCAAGGCAAGAAAGAAGTACTGCTCCCTCCTCTGGTCATACACAACCAACCAAATCTTCAATCAAGGCATCTAGTGGTGGTGTAAAGAGAAAGACAATACGATTTGTTACTGTAGATGATAAAGAGACCAAAACAGATAAAGTGGTGAAGGAGGTGAAGTCCAAAGCTTCTAAGTCCACTAAATTCACAAAGGACAAGCCATCCAGTGGAACAAAATTTGGTAAGAAATCAAAACCATCCAAAATTGATGAGGTGATAAAGAAAGGAAAATTTACTATTAAAATTATGATAGCATTAGATGAGATTGTGAATGAGGCTATGAAGAATGGAAATTTGAAGCCATTGTCTGAGTAGTATGGCAATTTTAATAAAAATGATAAGAGAATTTTAGAAGAAGCTACTGTATAATATCTGAATGTATATAGCAAAGCCTTAATATAATTAATGTCCGAAATTATTAAGAATCTGTAAAAAAGTTTTGGATATGAAGAGAGAGTCTACAAGAGCAAAAGAAGAGAGATTGAGAGAATATGTATTAGTTAACTTATGCTCTATAATTTCCAAGGAGCAGATTGCAAGATTATTTAAGTTAGCTAAGAATGAGTTTTGAAGTAAGACAAGGGTGAATAAGATAATTATTGGGAAGATTGATGAGGTTATTAAGGACACAAAGATAATTTTGAGAAAAGTTTTGCTACAGAATCTGAATGAGGTTAATCCAAAAAAATAACAGGAAGATCTGGTACCCAAGTAGACAAAGGATGATACTTCTATTCTAGATGTGTAGGGTGAAGTAAATGTTTTGGAAGATATCAGAAATGAGGATGCAGTGAACAAGGAAGAAGAAGAAGATACTCAGAATCCTCTACCAGTCACTATTGTCAAGGATGATAAAATACCTAAGGCCAATGATAAGAAGGGAGATGTGAAGGAGGACGTTGAGGTAAAGGTTGAAACTATTCTGGTGGCAAGAGACACTAAAGAGTCAATGAAGGGTAAGAAGACTATGGATATGTTGATATTTTTTCCTACAACCCTCAGTCCTAAGGATTTCATCTCATTCCAAGGTGGGGATAAAACCTTGAATGTAGTCTCTAAACTATCAATGGACTAAGGACAATGAATTCCAACACCAAAAGGCTTTCACAACTTTTTTCACTTTGAGTTGCATCATACTAAGGATGGCGTTCTTATTTTGGGCCTGCATAGATAATAACCTTACAACATCTCTATCTACAGTCATATTGAAGATGGAGTGTTCTCAAACACATAAGGACATTACATACATTTCATTACACTCGATTCAAATCCCACTTGCTTTGCCTCTAAGAATATCTAAGAAAACAAAGACTAAAAAATTGAAAGGGGAAAATAGGCAGGAAGAAAATTAGTTATAGAAATGCTTCTGAAACAAATCCTGGACTGCAATAGGGCAGTGTCCATTTCAATGCACAAATTCAACTATTTAGTCACAAATACAAACCTAAATAGTAACTGACTTTGAACTAGTGAGCTTTTAAGACATTAATGCCTTGCATTAATGCATCTCCATATGTTGTTACATAAAGCATTCTTGTTAATCCATAAACTATTTCCTTATTTCATAATGATTTTCATATAGAATTTAATTCCTTCCTTGAAGGAAACCCATAAACACAATCACACAGTAACATGGAAAATATCAAGACAAATCAAAACATCCTTAACATTTTGATAAATTGAAAATACAAATGGAGACAACTTTGCAACAATATAATAGTTTGCTCATGTACTAATTGAAACTACTGCAAGATTTGTTCATTCATTCCCTTGGGAATTTTTCTCCAGCCAAGAGCTCTACAAAGTCTTATTCTACCCACCCCGAAAATGGAAAGATTTGGAACCCTTAATACAACTTTGGTATTCCCTTTTTATTTGAAGGAATGCACAAGCTACAGGCCATTTACATGTGTCCAACTTATTTACCTAATTATCCCTTTTCGCATTGAGAGTTACCAAGTGGATTTGGTCTCCTATATTTTGTCTTGATGTGTGACCTTCTAGATGGCTATGTGTGGTAGCTTTTGTTGGAGGAGCACCTAAGGGTTGAAATGCCCTTAACCAATTTTGGCTTGTTAGACCTTTCAGTGGTCATGTAAATACATAAGGACTGGCTCTAGTCCATTTGTATGGTTGTTTAATTGCAATTTAAAAAATTTCTCTTATCAGAAAGACCTACCCTTGATTGACAAGTCTTACCTTGATGAGTTTGCCAGCGTTTGGAGTGGTTGTATCGGGTATTAGAAGGAGCGGTTTCATGTTACCCTGATGATTAACTTGACTTGTATTTGAAAGGTGATCGTGGATGATCCAATGGCTATCGCTATACGGTGATGGGAAGATGATCGCTAGATAATCCTCATGACTTGGTGACAAAGCACGTGCAAAAAAAGAGGCGAGTTAATGACCGTGCAGGTTGAAGGTGGATCAATGATGGTCAATATACCACAATGGAGAGATGTACAAAAGTTATTCCATGTGACTTGGTGACCAAGTGGTGGGACCTGCCAAGAGAGAAGTTCAGGAGAGTTAATGGGTGAGCAAGTCTGGGATGATCGAACGATTGTCGCTATACTACATGATGAAGATACTCACTATTTATCCCCCGCAACATAGCGACTGGTGATGTGGTGGTCTAGTAGTAGGTCAGGTGGCACCTAGTTGGATGCGTGAACAAACCAGGAAGTAACACCATGGAAAAAGAGAGAGTAGTTCAACTGAGATAAAGATCAAGCAGATCAAGGAAGATTGGATGATTGAGATGTCATTGGCTATCAGAGGAGTCATCTAATACTTCATCGGGAGATTGGAGCAATGCATTTGTGGTCTTACCGATGGCCGAAGGACTAGAGACCGACTGCGAGTGTGCACTTCAACCAGAGTCCAAAAGGTAAACACTTAAACACTAAATATGGTCTTGTCAGTGTTTATGAATATGAACCAACTCGACATCTTGGTGCATGTGGGATATTGTGTTTCTCATGAATATAGACTATCACAGACAGTTAAATTTC
This sequence comes from Cryptomeria japonica, assembly GCF_030272615.1. Taxonomy (NCBI): domain Eukaryota; kingdom Viridiplantae; phylum Streptophyta; class Pinopsida; order Cupressales; family Cupressaceae; genus Cryptomeria; species Cryptomeria japonica. Next base: position 214,382,446 of record NC_081405.1, on the reverse strand, counting down.
AAACCGTTGGTGTAGCTGCAAATGGAAATGGCTGGTAATGAGATTTATCTCATCCAATAGGAGTTCCAAATAGAGAATGTATGTATAAAAAGACCCAATGGGCATCTGTAAGAGGCTAATGGTTAATTGTGGATCATTGATCATTTTTTGTCGATTGCCTCAGAGAACACATTTTTGTTTTTTCTGAAATGCAATAGAGAAGTCCAGTTTCTAGTTTCAAATTAGAGTTTCATTTCTATTTGTTTCACGTAAGTTGCTAATGTAATTGTTTCATTTCTCTGTTCTATGAGTTGCTTGTTTGAACCCATGAATAAATCTGGGATATGTAAATAAAGCTTTCCTTTTCAGTTTTTGTTCCCTGTTTGCAATAATCAAATGGCAATGACTTGAAACTCCACAAGATCTTTGGAGATTGTCAAGCAGAGCCAGAAATGTATAGTAGGTTTTCATTTGAGAGAGACTAGGAAATGGCAATCGCCATTTCTGCATACTAATCCTAGGCGAGCTTGGTGATAGTCAAGCTAGGTATCAGTAATTTGAAGGAGATAACTTGCAGGGGAAGGAAACTGTTGAGAATTGGAAAAAGATCTAGAAGGCTACAAGCCTAAAAATGAGACATTGTGTAACCATAGGGAAAAGTTTGCTAAACCAAACAAGATGGGTGGTTTTACAAAAAGAGAGTGAATGTGTGTGTGTCCTAAACCCCTGCAAAGATTTAGTGAACAAGCTTACTTTGTGAGATTGAGGAAGGTGAGATAAGAAAACAAATGGTAGGGAAGCCCTTAGAATTCTAGAGGGGTAGACTTGGAACCCGAAAAGGGATAGAAGCAAACCATCAAAGAAACCAAATTGATGGCAAAATAGGTTGCCTCCCTATCATATTGCTCAAACTAGGTTGCCTCCCTATCATATTGGTATCAAAGCAAGGTTAGACTTGGGAAGAAAGTAGTTGATGTCGGGAACTAAATCAGTAGGAGAAAGTAGTCTCAGAATGGTGACCAATGCAGAGTTAGCCAAGAAGGTAGAAGATCAGGAGGAAGAGAATAGACTCCTGAAAGAAATATTGCTACAATTGGAGAGAAAACTAGATGCAGTTGAGGATAAAACTGAAAAGGTAACAATCCAGGTCAGTGAAGGGAAGGGTAAAGAACTAGTGGAAGAGGATAGGATACCTGCCCTAGACCCTGTCCTACCTTAAAAACCTTTCCTTAAAGAAATTAAAGCCTTAGGAGGAAAATCCCTAGAAGGAGTGCCACTTTTTATGGGGAAATGGAGCCTGAAGTAGTTATGGAATGGATTGAAGGATTGGAGAATCACTTTGAGTGTGATGGGATTAGTAAAGCCCAAAAGGTGAAGGTAGCTAAGTCTAGATTGAGAGGAGAAACCTTGACTTCATGGAAATTTATCCAAGAAGAAAGGAAAAAAGAGGGTAAGAACCAAATAGCTAGGTGGAACAAAATGGTAGCCAAGGTGAGGGAAGCCTATATCCTTGGAGATTATGAGATCCAACTATACAAAAGGAGACAAAACCTAAGACAAAGAGACTTGGATGTGAGCAGCTACATTGAGGAATTTCATAAGTTGTGTCTGAGATCCAAGGCGGTAGAGGATGAGAGCATCAAGGTAGCTAGATACTTGAATGGCTTGAGATGGAATATTCAAGAGGAATTGAGTTTGTTATGTCCTAACACTGTGCATAAGTGCTATCAATTGGCACTGAAGGTTGAGGAAAAGAGTAAAATGAAGCAAGAACAAAGAAACATAGGAAGAGGCAGAGTAAAAGATGGTAGAGGCCAAAGAGGTAGTTTTGGTGGAAGAGGAATAGATGAAAGGTCCCAAGGAGAGTCCTAACTTATAGAGAAAAGTGAGGATTCACATAGAAAGAGAATCTATAGAGGAAGGGGATCATCTAGAAACCTAGGAAGAGGTAGATCTAGTGGACTGGGAAGAGGGTTCTACTTATCCACCATGAAGTGTTACAATTGCCAAAAGTTGGGTCACCTTGCCTATAGGTGTCCAGAGAAATCTTCTTAATCTCAAGGAAATGAAAGAATAGTGACATATGTGCAAGAAGATGTGGAAAGCAACACGACACAAGGTGTGAGCTTAGCTCTTAAAGATGGAGAAAATTTAATGATGAGAAGAGCCTTGATTAAGGAACCAATCAAAGAAGAACCAACTCAAAGAAGAGCTTTGTTTAGAATCAAATGCAAGGTCCCTGGTAAGGTTTGTAGAGTGGTGATAGACTCAGGGTCTACTAACAACATTATGTCAGAAGAAGCAGTAAGGAAACTGAAGTTGAAAAGAATTCCACAAAGTAATCCATATAGGGTCACTTGGCTCAAAAAGGAGCAACATGCGGTAGTGAATGAACAAACATGGGTTGAGTTCAACATAGGTAGTTATAAGGATAAAGTCTTGTGTGACATCCTGCCTATGGATGCTTTCCATCTACTTCTTGGATGACCATGGCAGTTTGATAGAAAGGTCATTCACAATGGAGAGAAGAACTCTTATTATTTTCATAAGGATGGAGTCACATACCATATTTAGTCCCTAAGTGATGAAGGAGAAAGAAAGCCAACTAAAGGCCCAAATGCATTACTGGTAGGTGAAAAGGAGTTCATTAACACTCTCAAGGAAGGAGAAGGAGTGGGGTTTTCTCTTATAGTGAAACCAAAGGAAGAAAAGAAAGGAAAGAAGGTTCAAATACTGTTAGGTCTCGGAGACAAATGAGAGGGGGGGGGGTGAATCAGTTGTCTAATAAATTCAGACAAAAAACTTATTAACCAACTTAATGCTTAATACCGATAAACTAGTTAAGTATGTCGGTAGATAGTGTTAACAGTAAATTGCCATACCGGTAAGAATTAATGCATGAAACATAAACACAAAGTCATCCACAACACATGACACCAATATTTGTATGTGGAAACCCTGTAAGGGGAAAAAACATAGCGGGAAACCTTACCCACAATCAGATGATACTACTGCAGATAGTAAGTGTACAAAGAGGGGTCTACACATGCAGAAAGGCCAATAGTCTAGAGCTCACTGCTCAATCACAAACGGGAGTCACACTGACTACAGTTGGATGGTTAAATCCAATAAGAATGTACTATACAAAATTGCATCTTCATATGTTGAATTCAGTACCGGTGTAATGCTGATATGCTTCTACAAAAACCTAACTTCACCTTCAAACGATGTCTTCATGTATGCCTCTGCTTGATCTCGCATATACCTTCACTTAAATCTTCTTTTGCATTCCACACTTGATCTTACAAATAAGATCTTACATTTATACCATACCCTAAGACCAATTTTAGTAGGTCGGCTCTACAAGATATTATAATAAAAACATTTTACAAATAATATAATATCCGATGCAATAACCAATAAAACATGTTGGCTTAATGCATTTATAACAATAATAAATCATCTCCATAGTGTGCCATGCTGATCTGGAAAAGATAAACCTATCGGTGTAACCCTAGATAACCTGGACCTATTTGTCGGTAAAGGAAAATATTCAAATAAGAATATATCAATGATTAGTACTTCAAAATAAAGTGTCCACATGATCTCTTTGACATTACCAAGTGTCTTCCATGTCATTCCAGGTACCGGTGAACATTATATCCTGCCGGTTGATCATATACCAGTAACTATTGCACAAATTATTGCTTGCCGGTGAATGTTGCTGGATCTCCAAAGTAGGTGTATTTAGTAGGTGTTGACATCAATGACAAAACCATACCAAAATACCAACAAATACCTCATGAAGTGCAGCAGATACTAGACAATTTCAAAGCGATCATAAGTGATGGAGCACCAGCAACCCTGCCACCTATTAGAGTCATAAGCCATCAAATTGATTTCATTCCAAGAGCATCATTACCCAACAAAGAAACCTATAAGATGACTCCCAAACAGAACAAGGAAGTGGCTAGACAAGTCCAAGATTTGTTGGACCAAGGGTTGATAAAAAAGAGCATAAGTCCTTGTGTCATACCTACAGTGTTAGCACCCAAGAAAGGAGGAACATGTAGGCTATGCACAAATTCAAGAGCCATAAATAGAATCACTATTAGGTACATATTTCCTATCCCAAGAATTGAAGACTTGATGAATTTCTTGGGAGGTGCAAAGTACTTCACTAAGATGGATCTCAAGAGTGGATACCACTAGATCAAGATAAAGGAAGGTGATGAATGGAAAACAACCTTCAAAACCAATGAAAGACTTTATGAGTGGCTTGTTATGTCATTCAGTCTTAGTAATGCTCCCAGTACATTCATGAGACTCATGAATTAAGTGCTAAAATATTTTATTGGTAAATTTGTTGTTGTATACCTAGATGATATCTTGATTTTCAGTAGAATTAAAGAGGAACATCTAGAGCATCTTAGTATTGTATTGCAAAAATTGTATGATGAGAAACTAACAATAAACTTGGAGAAGTTTGAGTTTATGAAGTAGGAACTTGT